>NC_092872.1:454425197-455852487 GCF_028372415.1 Notamacropus eugenii | reverse complement strand
GAAGGGAAGCATTTGCAAGCAACTATTACACACTAATAACTTGAAAATAAATGAATAAATAAAATATAGAATATCATTCCAAGTGAAAACTATTAAAGGTTTCCATTTTTCTTATTTTCATCCATTTTTAGCCGGTGTTACCCATTCATATAGGAAGATGATGAGTTATTTATTGGACATGCTCTTTGACTATTTTTTCAAGCAGAAGGAGGGTGTACAGAATCATCCCCTTTCTCCCGAACATCTGACTATGGAACTGGACCACTCAAAGAGAAAATGTACAGCTCTTCAGCTAACACATTGATCTGTCTTTCTTCTCTCTGTCACAGAGAGCCTGTTATTTTTACATGTGCTGAAACAACGTAGGACAAAAGACACCTATAAATTTCTCACCAATTCACTATCCCCCTCACAAGCTCCTGTAGATGGTCAGTGATCTTCTTGGTCTTTAGGGTTCTCCTCAGCCCTAGTATGAGTCTATGAGCTATCATTTTGAATCACTTACAAGTTAAGTGGAAAAGTACTAGACTTGGAGGCAGAAGACCTAGATCTAAGCTACAGCTCCACCATTTACTAGGTTATATATTCAAGAAAGTAACTTTACCTCAGTCTCCTCATCTAGAAAGTGGAAATAACAGTCATTGCACGACACACCTCACAGAACTGTATGGGGAAAGTGCTTTATAAACCTTAAAGCACTACTTACATGAGAGCCGTGGTTACTATCTGATTCTTTTCATCAGAAGTCTTGAGTTTTCATTCTGTTTAAAGCATGGGTCTGATGCTTTGCATTGCAGCAGCTATGTACATTAAAATTGGTCACAAAAAAGAAAAAAAAGTAGTTCATTAATATGCTAAGACGCGCTAATTTGAACATTGCCGAAAAGCAATTGCAAATTCCATTTTGCCAAAGTGAAAATGTAATGCAGTGCAAATTAGGGCTGATGAACCTCTCTTTGGAAATTCAAACTTCATCTTGATGCTCCTGAGTTGCCCAAACTCAGCTCCATCCATATTGTGACTTCCTATCATGGCGGGTGACTTCAATCCACTTAGGGCAAAAAACCCATATATAAAATGTTAGGAGAGACAAAACTGTCAGCGATGTTGCAGTCTTCAGGGAGGCAGCTGAGATGATTTGTATATATTAAGAGACGGGAAAGACAGAGACAGAGACAAATACAGAGGCAGAAGCAGGGACAGAAAGGAGCCAGATATTTCACACAGATGTTCCATACTGGTAGAACAGTCCCGGGCTGATTAGCCCAGCCCAGCCTGCCCAGCCTCCCCCAGCTGGCTGTAAGAGGGTAACAATGAGGTCCTAGGTGTTGTAGGTTTTCAGGTAGGTTTACAAAGTAGGCTCTAGAGCATTCTCATTAACAGGTGCAGGCCCCCGGGCTGAGACAGATGGCTTTGGCAATAGGCAGTAGACATTGCTGTCCTTTGTATTCCAAGATGGTGTTTCATATGTGCTGCTGTCTGTTTGGAGACAAACAGTGAGTCCTAATGCATGATCCGAAATCTCTTCCTACACACACACACACACACACACACACACACACACACACACACACACACAGGTAGCCAGGCTGGCTGGCATCAAAAACTTAAAGCTGCCTTTACTTGAATAGTTCCTCACTTCCCCTAAATGGTGTCCTATTAGAAAAGAAGGAGTCACATTGCCATTCAAAGAAAACTCCAACAGTTATTAAATGTAGTCCAGAAAGGACAGCAGCGAGTTCAAGACCTGCTAATCTCTCCACACCTTCATTTTCTTATCTGTAAAATAAGACAGTTAGACCAAATAGAGTGTTCTTAGTTGAGATCTGTGAGCTTGCTTTTTATTTTAAAAAATATTTTGATAGCTGTATTTCAATATGACTGGTTTTCTTTGTAATTCTATATATTTTATTTTACATACTTAAAAACATTATTTTGAAAAGGGGTTCACAGGCTTCACCAGATTATCAATGGTTTCCATGGCACACACATCTTGGTCTAGATGGGATTTTTTTTAAAAGCCCTTTATAGCCCTGACCCTATGGTTCTATGATTTTGTATTTAGGGGATGCCTGCAACCCCTAGGATATCTCTTAAAATGACTAATGTATTAGAGCTGCCAGAGCAAAACAGTCTCTCTTGCCTGTAAGTGAATTTATCATACTTTGCAATGAGTAGACTAACAAGGAATCTGTATAATTTGTAGGATAATTCATCTGACTTCTCCTCCCTTCCTCTCACTATGGATTAAGTAGATGGGTGGGCAAAGATAAGCATTCCCTTATGCCTCTAAAGGAAAGAGGGTATCTCCTGAGCTCTTGCCTCCCAAAACCACTCAACTGGCCCCAAAGGGATCGCAGTAGCCCTGACCCAGAATGGAAAATTGAGCAAGTAGTCCCAGGTCAAAAGTTTAGTATATCTGCCTTCTTCTGAGAACCCAGAGGACAAAGAGAAAAAAACAAATGTGCTGATTACATAGTTGCTATTCAATAGATAATTGTTGATTGATTAGCAGAAGAAAGTTACCCTTGTCTCGGCTGGGGAAAGTTTTAAATCCTCTAGCCAGACTAGAAATCATCTGAACTTGAATACCCACCCAGACTCTAGGTGTTACAAGACCGCCCATGGTCTGCAGTGGGAGATGAGCAGCCAGATCCATTTAAATTTTTCTCTCTTAAAAAATGTTGATTTTAGCGGAAATGCAAAGTGTAACTTGCAGGAGCCCAATCCCATCCACTGGAGTAACTGAGATTAGTTCATTAATGGGTTCAGCTACTGGCCATGCATCAGCATAACATTAGGAGCTAACTGATTTCCCACCATGAGCCACTTACAGCTGAGCATTTGCAAATCATCTCAAGATGCATGTCAAAGTGAGAGATGACAGTGTTAAAGAAATACATTTTTCATTTATTCTATTAGTAATACACATTATTGAATGTGCTATAGTGTAGACAATATAAAAGGCGAGTCTTTCTCATTTGTTTTCTAACCAGCAAACACACCTCATCCATACTAACACTCCTTTGCAGCCCTGCCCGCCGATGATTGTACGTGAGAAGGGACATGATGATGTATGAGGAGCTCACACACATGGCAGTCCAATCTGATGGCACTGTTGAAAGGAGTGGCTGGTTACACTAAGCATGCTCCTTGACCTCTTACATTCATGACCAAAGACCGGTCTGATGACTGATGATGCATTTAGAATCCACTCAAAACCCCTTGGGACCATAGCCAACCTTTTGGAGATAGAGCACCAACCCTTGAATGAAAACGAAATTAGTAGGTGGCCACAACCACTTGGGTCTCTAACAGCCCCTGAAAGCAACATTTCTGTCATTGTGGGCTCATGTATTGGTTTGATTATCTTTTTAAAAGATAATCCCACTTTCTTGGGAAAATTAAGATGGGGGAACATAAATCGTAGACACAAAGTAACTGAGTGTTTAGTCTATGGATCCTTTCAGATAAAAGAAAAAGAAGGTGGCTGATCATGCATGCTAGACTCATCCACTAGAAGAAAGTAGGATAATCTCAGATTTTCTTAAAGAAAGTAGACCACAATTCAAGCACTACTGTTTAATCCAACAAATACTTATTACATACCTACTAAATGCAAGGCACTATGCTAACAAGGAACCGAAAAAACAAAGGGGTTCAAATGCCCAGCCAACCCTATAAATATGGGGATAGCAATATAATTGATTCATTTGGCATGGGTATATTTCTCATAGCACTGACTTCTACCACCTCCCCCTTTGTTATTTTACCCTCTTTTTACTGACAGGGAGATATCATATGTCTCTCTTCTCCCTGTATCCTTAGTACCTTAGTGCCTAAAAAGTTATAAGGACTCAATAAAAGTTTATCTGAATGAAGAACTAACTAAATTAAATCACTTTGGAATACTTTGGACTCTCTTCTTTTCTATTTGCTCTATTTCTTTCAGGGACAATTCAATTCAACAAACATCTATTAGTGCCTTCTAGACAATGTAGTACAGCAAAAAGAGCCCTGGCCCTGGAGTCAGAGGACCTGAGTTCAAATCTCATTTCTGTGTGACCTTGGGAAGTTACTTACCCTCTCTGAGACTCAGCTTCCTCATCTATAAAATGAGTCAGTCAGACCAGTTGGTCTTGGAGGTCGCTTCCAGATCTAGAGTTGAACCTACATGCAAGGTACCATGCTAGGCCATTCTGTTTAACCCTTCCCTCTAGTGCATCATTCAGCATCTTATCCTCATAGGCCAATGAACACTGGCTGTATGACTCCGGACAAGTCATTTGGGAGGAAAGGAAATAAGCATTTATATAGAACCCACTAAGTTCCAGGCAGTAGAAAAGTGCTTTTTTTAATAGATATAATCCCACTTGATCTTCACAACAATCCTATGGTAAGGTTGCACTATTATTATCTCCATGTTAAAGATGAGGAAACTGAGGCAAGCAGAAGTCAAGTGCCTTGTCCAGGGTCACTTAGCTAGTAAGTGTCAGAGGCCAGGTTTGAACTCATCTCTTCCTAACCCCAGCTCCAGAGCTCTGACCATTGTGATACCTAGCCACCTCTATGAGTTAGCTCCCTCATCTAAACTTGAATTTGATCTTTTCTGCTAACTAGTAGATTTCTGCCTAAAAGTGGCAAATATGAAAGAATCAATGGACAGTTACTGACACTTAGTAGGCAAATTGCTATGTAAGATGCATAAACCATGGGGTGCTACCTTCAAGAACTTCACAATCACAATGGGAGAAGGAAATGCGTGGACAAATGTGAAATCACAATACAAGATGGTCAGTGTGCTAAGTGTCAAGTGAGGAGAACAGACAAGTGTAATAAAGGAGAGAAGATCATGGTGGGCTGGGGTGGTCAGGGAAGGCTTCTATGGGAGAGGTGGGACAGTGGCTGGGCCTTCTCAAAGCGGCTGAAGATGGATCAATGCATGGTGGTGTTTAAGGAAATTAGCAGAGTTAGAGGACAACCCATGAGGGAATGCAAGGGATGGGCCAAACTGATAACCAAACAAATATAAATCAAAGGCAAGGTAGGACCAAGAACCAGGGGTTTTTTTTGAGGACACCCAAATCCAAGAGACTGAGACGCAGAGTAAAGCACACTGATTCCAGAGAAATGGGACCTGAATTCAAATCCCCCGTGGGACCTTGAGGCTCTGGACCTCATTATTCTTCCCTCTAAAGTGAAGGGAGTGAACTAGATGGCCTCTTTGATTGAACTAGAGGGTCTCTTTCAGTTTAAGATCTATGATTCTACGGTCCTATGGATTTTGAGTAAGGAAGACCTGAGTGAGAATCTTTTCTTAACCATTCACTCACTCACTATTTAAATGAACAAGTCATGTAACCTCTTTCAACCTTGACAGAGATAAACAATAATAGCACCTACCCCAATGGGTTATTGTGAGACTCCAATGACATTGTGTATGTCTAGTACACTGATAACATAAGTGTCACATACATGTTCATAATAACTGTGATCATTATTATCCTATGTTAGGATGACTAGGACCAGAATGTAGCTAGGAAATCAGGACAGAAGCTAGGAAGCATAAGAGGAAGACTGGGCAAAGGCCTGTCTGCAGTAACCTGCCTCCTTAACCTTTCAACCTCTTCTCTGCTGTGCTGGAACAGGCATGGACCAGAATCAGTCACCAGAGGCTCATATAGCCTAGAAGGAAAGTGTTGTTGGTCACTCACCTATGTCTGATTCTCTGTAACCCCATGGACCACAGTCTGCCAGTGCTGTCCACCAGGTTTTATTTACAGAGATACTGAAGTGGTTTGTCATTTACTTCTCCATTGGATTAAGGCAAACAAGCTAAGTGACTTGCCTAGGGTCATACAGCTAGTCTGAAGCTGGATTTGAACTCAGGTTTTCCTGACTACAGGTCTAATACTCTATCCACCGAGCCACTTAGCTGCCTCCTAGAAGGAAAGTAGATTCAAAATAATAATAAGTAGTTAATATTTAAATAGAGTACAGTTTCATAACCTTTCATGTATGATCAGCCCCCTCTGGCAGTATAGTAAATCCTATGGACCCTTTCCCAGAATAATGTTTTAAATGCATAAAATAGAATGCATAAGACTGTAAAGGAAAACAATTATTTTGATGTTATTTTTTTTTAAATCTAGTGAATAGACTCCAGGTGAGGTAAGAATCACAGATATAGTTCTTATGCACATTTTGTAGATGAGGAAGCTGAGGCCCACAGGGGTTGTGTTGTGATTAAGTCCAGTCTTCTTGACTCCAAGTTCAACACTCTACCTACTACATTGCTAATGACAACAACAGGAATAGCTAGTATTCGTATCGTACTTTAAGAAAATGCTTTACAAGTATCTCATGTGATCCTCACAACAACCCTTACAGGAAGGTGCTATTATTATCTTTTTTTACAGATGAGAAAACTGAGACAGAGGTTAAGTGATTTGCCCTGGGTCACACAGCTAGTAAGTATCTGAGGTAGAATTTGAATTCAGGTCTTCCTTACTCCAGATCTAGCACCCTATTTCATTTACAATGTCCCTTGCTATTTATGGATCATGAGTTACTTGAGTAGCAGTGAATTCTAATTATTAAATCTAACTGGCATCCAACAGCAGCTATAAATTTCAGCAAGGGCAAGTCACTTACCTTCATTTTGGAGTAAGGCTAATACCTTAAGCAAAGATGAAGAACTGGGATTGTATCAAATATATGTTGAAATTCATGAACCAGTGGATAGAGTTTGGAGACATTCAGACATCCAGAAGGTTCTATCATAATGAAATTTGATCAGAATAGAAAAGGAAAGGTCAAAACTAGAGGACAGAGAAGGGAGTCCCAACAGAAACATGGTGTCAACCAAGACCATCTCTTCTTTGATACTACTAAAGCATTCTTTCTTCTTTCTGGATTCTTCCTCACCAATTTCTCCCATGATGACACTGCCTCATAAGTCAGAGGAGGAGAAATTCTCCAACAGACTTATGAGTCAGCAGCCAAGAGTAATGACTTGCCCTTACTGAAATTTATAGCAGCCTTTGGATGCCAGTTAGATCTAATAATTAGAATTCACTGCTACCCAAGTAACTCATGGTCCATCAACAGCAAGGGACACCGTAAGCATTCACTTTTGCCTAATGATTTAAAACATCAGTAGACAGATTCCATGCACTTCTAGGTATGAGCTCCCTCTGATGTCCACTGAGGAGGAACTGAATTATGACCCCCAAATGCAAGGGTGAGAAGGTAGGAGAATAATTCGTAATGTGCATTCACTTTGATTACATCTTTGAAGATAAAAAAGTAAAAGAAGAAAATTACCCTCTTATTTCTTCCAATTTCTTTGCCCATTTCCATTTACAAAAATAATCTCTGTCCCAGTTCCAATAAGCATACAACCTGAGATGAAAAGATGCCCTAAACAAATTCAGTAGAGGAAACTTACTGAGGAATGCCTATCATAATATCAGATTCAAGACAGTATGGGTAAATTCCAACTCTCACAAGTAATAAATATATTCACATTAAAAATGCATTTGTATTCTTCATTTAAGTTTGATATAACAAAATATATACATTTCTATTCTACTTTAATTGTAGTTCATTTTATATTAAAATATATTTTCCTCTGAAGATCAAAGTCATTAACATACTTTAGATTAGTAAGTTATAGTTTAAAGACAAACAATGGCTAATACCTAGAGCAGGGAAGAATAATTAGCAAATCCATGATTTATGTGGCTATTTACATATCTACTCCCTGGGTTAATTGTTTAAATGAGGTGTGGCTTACTGAAAACTTTCATGTGCTCATACCTGTAATCAAGACAAAAGGAGAGTGGTAAGTAGAGGTAGTAGAGAGGGCATTTCAAGTCAAAAAATAAAGAGAATTAACAAATATCAGACTGTCCATGGTTCATGAGATGTTCATGAAGGGTTAGTTCAAGGCTTAAAGGACCAAGGTAAAGAACAACTGCTTAGAGTCAGAGAAATCAGGGTTTTTCACTTGGGGTGGAAGCCATGTGTTTAGAGACATCCAGAATTATTGATAAATATTCATAAATGAAGCCCCTGACTCCCATGGAATTCTACCAATCACTGTGTCTTCAATTTATCTGACCTATCCATAATCATTGCATTTGAAAGAGGTTTCTGGTCCCTTGGTCTACTTCAGCATAAAATGATGCAGCCTCTAACTCTTGAGGGCCATCTCAGGGATGGAGTAGGTTATCATGGTCTAGACCAAAGGTAGGCAAATGATGACCCAAAGGTCAAATCCAGCCCAATACCTGATTTTTTTATTGTTTTGTTTTGTTTTTTAATAGCCACTTGCTACACAAAAACAGGCAGAAGACCAGATTTGACCCTCAGGCTGTAGTTTGCCAACCCCTGGTCTAGATCAAGCAGACTCAGAGTACTTACAAATGCAGCTTCATATCTCTGAACCAGAAAAAGCATAAGGATCTGTGGGATAGCATTATACCAGATATACCTGTCTTCTTGTCCCTTCTTATGTGAATGCATGTATATTCATGTGGTTTATATTCAGTAATCTCAGTAACTAGTTTAGGGTGGGTACGGCTAATTTGAACATTGCCCAAAAAAAGCAGGAATAGAGAGGCTCGTTGTAAATCCCTAACCTAACTAACATACTTGGCTTTGATATCAGCTAATTGGGCAAATTCCAACCTCTCAGCTCCTCATTTTCCCCATTTCTAAAATAAGGAGGTAGGACTCTCTAAGGTCCTTACTAACTATAAATCCTAGAATCTCATGGCAATAAGGAAATAGAAGAGCTTATAGAAATTCAATTTACATGCAACTTTTTAGGAATACTGTTATAGCATAGTAACATCTGTGTGTGTGATACAAGAGAATGATATTAAGTAAAATAGAATGAATCTCAACAAAAGACTAAAGCCTGCTTGTTCCATCTGGCTTAGGGGAAGGTCCATTTTAAAGCTAACATAGGATAACCTGTATGAAATTACATTGGGAGGCTTAGTTATAGATTATAGCTTTCTAAAGAACCAAAAAAGTAATAATTTGACACTTTCCCCGGAAAGCTCCTGGCAAAAGTTCCCTTCTCTGCAAGAACATGTTAGTGTCCAAGTGGGTGGGGAAAATAGTGGGACCAGTCAATAAAACATAAGCCCATTCTAAGGTAAAACTCTCTAGGATATGTTTGTCATGGCTTCCCCCACAAGGTCATGGAGAATTGGAGGCTCAAAAAGAGCTGAACTGGAAATATTAAAAACCAAGGTGGAATGAATGGGCCCAGGTGTGACTTGAGACTGCTGGCTGGAACAGTTCCATTATGGACACTAAGAAACTATAGATTTTTAAAACATAGGTACCTATATACTATATACCTTACATTACTATGTACATAGGTACCTATATACTTATATATACCTATAAACATGCACATATTATATATATGTGTGTGTATATATATATATATACATATATATACTTATATAATAAATGAAATGGAGGCAAGGTAATATAGTGGATGCAGTGTTGGTCTTAGAATCTTAAAGACTTACTGACTCTGTGACCCTGAACCTCAAACAACTCACTGGAACCTTTGAGTCACAGATGGATCACGGCTCTCATTGATGGATGGAACTTCCAAACCAGGACTTTGCCACACTGAAAAATCTGAGTTCCTTGTCTCTATTATCTCCTTGTGAGTTCCAAAGAGCGGGAACTTACACATTTAACTTTTGTAAACTCAAGGGGAAGGGAATGAATATTTATATAGCATCCACATGCCAGGACTGTATTAAACACTTTTCTAACAAAGATTATATCACTTGACCCTCACAACAATCTGGTGAGGTAGGTGCTATTATAATTCTTATTTTCACAGTGGAGGAAACTGAGGAAAAAAGAAGTTAAATGACTTGCCCAGGGTCACACAGTGATAAATGTCTGTGCTCAGATATTCATACTCAATTCTTCCTGACCCTAGGCCCAGTTCTCTATCATTGCCTGGCACATAACAGGTGCTCACTCAAAGTTTTTTGATTGATGTGCAGGTATCTTTACTGGCATTATCTTTGAGGCACTTAATCCTCAGCCATCTTGTCTCCATCTTCCATCCTCTGAGAGACTCTGAGTCAACTTCGTCAATGGTCCCACACCTGTCACGTGGTAGATCCACCAAATTAAGCAAGTATATCTGAGAGTGATCAGACTCAAGAAATGTTCCCTTTATTTAAAGACAGCCTGCCTGTCATACAAAAACCACCTGAAAGAAAAACACATATTTGCATGAATTACCCAGAGTAGTAAAGGCCACCTTGAGACGCGAGTCATGGAGTACATGGCCAATCTTTCCTTTCCTTTCTATTGTACAGACTTGGCCTAATAAACCAAGCTGACCACATGCTGATCTTTAAGGATAGATAAGTGATTGTTCATTAAGGTAGCCATTCTCCTCTCTCAGTAATTTCATTTTCTAGGAACCACGCTGTCACAGAGAAGGCAATCAGTCAAACAAGGGTGATACTCTAGAGTCCAGGGGTGGGGAACCTGCTGCCTTGTGGTCACATGTGGCCCTCTAGGTCCTCAAGTAGGGCCCTTTGATTGAATCCAAACTTCACAGAACAAATCTCCTCGAGGCTACAGGTTCCCCACCCCTGCTCTAGACACACACACACACACACACACACATACACACACACACACACACACACACACACTGAAATATACACATGAAACTTTTAAAAAGCATAGCCTAGAAAAAGTAAGACAGAGAAAGTGAAACCAATTCAACCCCTGCAGGCTGTAAGAAATTATTTATTCTAATATGATTTCCAAAAAGAGAGGCAGTGTGGGGTAATGGATAGAGAGCAGACCTTGTAGTGAAGAAGACCAGGGTTCAAGCTCTCTGACATGTGCCACTATCTATGTGACCACAGGCCAGAAGCTTAAGTTCTCAGTACCCTAGATGAAAAGTTACCACTAAATTGTCACATTTAAAGGAGAAGAGGGGAGGATTCCCAAAAGCCAAAAAATATTTCTAAAATGTTTATATCAGCTGTAACTACTCCCTTTTAGCTAATGTTGCAAGCCCTCTTCCTTGCTCCTCTAATGATGTACTTTGAATATTAGAGAAGGAAGGGTGAGGAGACTCAAATGAGGTGTCATACCTGGAGTAACTCCAAGGAGGGACGTGCAAGGAAATACTGAGGAGAAGAGTCAGAAATGATCTGGACCATAAATTCACAACTGGAAATTTACCATCCAGCAGCTGCTTTTCTCCTAAGAAAAGCAATCAAATGCTTATTGATGTCAGAACTATGTAAATGATGCACAATACGTAACCCGCAATTGCTCTTAGCACTTAAAAACAAGGTTGTATTTTCAAGGCATTTCACTCCTTTAGCCCCCCTGAATCAATATATGGGTTATAGATTATCGATCACTAAGGACATAGCCCATAGCCGCTCTCTCAGTGTCAGGAAAAGTACTATTTTTCTCCCACTAAGGCTTTCCACTGTAGCTTTTAACCATGAGTCATAATATATTTTCAGACGTTGAGCAATTATTCACAGTCAAGTTATCCTACCCAAGCTTATCAAGAATTTAAACTGAAAAATATTTATATGCAACTGCCTCTATATGGACCCTATGCCTATGGGCAAAGTCACCAGGATGTTATTGGTCTAAGAAACACCTCAGCACCTTAAGATGACAATTAACTCACTAATGGGAAACAATTAAAATGAAACTAATATCAAAATTCTGTAAACTTGCCAGCAGATAGAAGTTACCACATTATTGTGGTCTGTTTTTAAGGACAAATAAAGCATGGTGCCATCTAGTATGCTAGAGTACATGCGGCACTATAGACAGAAGTGTTTCAAGTCAACACAATATGAAAAAATTCAAAATAAAATGAAAAGTGTCTGAAAACAAACCAACATAAATATACAGCAGTCCTGTTAATTATGATTATTTATGATCACTAAGAACTGGCATCATTACTGTAGTTTCCTTTCCAAAATCGCACAAATTTGTTACTCGACGGCGGTTTCTGAGTCCTATAGACATCAGGGAGGGGTTTGCTCCTAGTGAAGGTCCTTCTCAGCAGGGACAGCCCATAGACCTTATGTAGGTGTGAGAACCTGAACTCTTGCATGTATGGACTACACAGACACACAATCACACAGGCTGAGATGTTTCCCAAACGTTCAACCACTCCTAATGTGTTACAGATGTCTGAATTCTACCAGTCTAATAAATAACGTACTGAAATCCAAGGTACAAAGGTCTCAGGAAAATAGCTAGAAAGCTACCCTCTGGTGGGGGGGGGGCCGGCGGGGGGAGAGGGAAATGGTTGAGAGGTGGGGGAAGCATACTATGTGCAGACCATTCAGTCCATCGTTACCTGCAACACTGAATATTTCATCAGAAATGACAAGACTTCTCTCTCCTCTTCTCCAGCCTCTACCTCCCCTCCACTGCCCTCCCCATTCTCCCCTACCCCCCTGCTTTTTTTTCCTCCTCTCTTGACAACGTGTCACTGGCATATCACTGCCATCCGGCTGTCCTTGCAACCTGACCTCTGTAGTTCGCTGCGCCCAGTGGTCATGCCGTCTTCGTCTCACTCCAACCACATCTGACAGGAGACAAGCAGATCACAACAGAAAGTCCTGGCACCTGAGACGCCCTGGGACTACACAGGTAAATCAGGGTCATCCTTGTTGTCTCCAGGCTAACAACAGAGGGGAAACATGACATCTCTAGCAAAGCAGTTTACATTCGCATATTCAGAGACTCTATCATGCTCTTACAAGAGGGCATGGAATGGGCAAGATCCTCCCTCACATCCATCTTTGGGTAGGACTAATGACTCAACAAAGCCCCTAAAGTGAGACCCCAAAGAGGAGAACATTGGCTTCATGGGTCATTTGGGGACATAGGATGATATGCATTAACAGAGGCCATTAAAACAGGCAGGGAGTGAAATGTTCACTTCTCCAACCTAATCGGGGACAGACAAGTCCAGCCCTAACCTCCATAAGAAGGGGGTGACAGAGGGGAGGCAGGAGTTCTACCCTGCCCTCACTGCGGCCCTGACTCCCCTCACCCATCCAAGCATGATCTGCTTTAAAGGTAGTACAAGCATTGTGTGTCCAAAAGGGAACTCTTTCCTTTGAAAATGACATACATGATGGTTTGGGGTAGTTGTATGTTTTTTCTTTTCTCTCTTTCCCCCCCTCTTTTTGGTGAAATGTCTGTGTAGAGAAGAACATGGAGTATTTTGACTGAAATAAATGTTTTCATGGAATACAGTAAACCCTAGAGATCATCCTGAGACTTGAAAAATATCATACTGCTTTAAGCAGGTGACAGTAATGTCACCATCTGATGGCATTGTGGGTTTTGTTTGTTTGTTTTTCTTCTAGACTCAAAGGGAAAAAAATTTATATTGAATAAAGAAAGCTAAGTAGAGAAATATATTTCCTTGATGTAAACAAGGCTAATCCAGGTCCTTCACAGGCAGAGTCCCCCTGCTCCTTGTTGAAATGACCAGCCCTATTGTGAAAAGGTTTTGTGGGTACCACCACCACCACCACCAAAAAAAAAAAAATGGGATGTAATTCAATTGACTCTTAAAATAGCTCTGATTTTACTGTTTTCACCATGCTGCCTATATCAACATGGCTACAATTAATTCTTCAGGATCCAATCCAACATCAGCCCTAGTCGCTATGGGCCAGGAATAGTTAGGGGTACATAAAGGAAGCATGCCGAACTTAGAGATACCTAGCAACAGCTTACAGGACCCATGATTCTTGTCTCTCTTTTCTGATTTCTGTACATGGGCACTGTGGGTCAATAGAGGACAGACAGGGGTCAATCCAGGAGACTTAGAGATGATAACATCATGGCTCATGCTCCCACCTAGATAAATATGGGAATATCTGAAGTTGGCTTGCTTCTGGGTATTTAAGTCAAGTTCTCTTAACAACCAGAACAACTAATAAGTATTTTGAATATGTTCATGTTTTTTACAAAATGAATAAAAATGGGAACAGGTTTTGTACCTAAGTCCAAGAGCATGGAATAAACTCATAACATCAATAGGTAAGTTTCTAACATGTGGAGCTAAGACAGTCTTTGGTGAAACCTGTGTCAGTATCCCTTCTCACTCTCCTCCTTCCACTTAGTTCTAGGGCCTTTTCTCTCTTTTCATTGTTCAATTTGTTGATCAGTGTTAGATTCTGTTCAGTCCTAGCTCTGAAGCCCCTACCACATGGAAAAGAGAAAATTTCCATGCCCATCAATCATTCTCCTGGAAAACATTCCCTCCTTCCTGATGGTGCTTTCCCTTTGCTGATCTTTCCTTGGCATTCACATTCCACCCACAGCATTCTACAAAATAAAGTCTTTTACCATCATTACCATTGCTTGCCACATGAAATAACATGAGAAGCTGCTGGTCTTCTGGACATAGTTGAGAATTCAATTTCAGTGCACCTATATGTTCAGGTTATAACCTAGTACAATAAGCCTCCAAATAATCAATCCACCAATATTCATAGAAATATCTATTTTTTGGTATCAATTTTCTGATGAACCTAGAGAGGATCTGTCAGAATCTGGTACTTATCATGACCTACTCTTTTCCTTAGCATCCACTTAATCTGAGTCAAATGTTTCTTCTTTCTGGTTTTTTTTTTCTAATCCATTTGAAAGTGAATCTCAATCACAACTTAATCAGTCCAGTTATATCCCCTTCTTCTCTGACTCAGGCCCTGGTATGAATCATCATCATGATTGACCCACTTTGCACCTAACTCCCGAGGATCCTATTAGATGAAGGGTACTAATAAAAGACATTATTTATAGGTAACATCTTCATCCAGAATTTTTCCAGGTTTCATATTTTCAAGGGCACACACAGATAGGCTCAAACATGTACACACACACATACACGCACATACATATACATACACACACACACACACGCCTGGAGAAATGAGGCCCCTGGGAAGGAAAGATACAAGAAAGATGAAGCTAGCAGGTAGCTCCTCTTGCCACCAGCTAGAATGGACAATCCTTGAAGGCAGGGACTATCTCACTTTTGTTCTAGTATTCCCAGTACTTAGTTTCATTAATGTTGATTGGCTGAGTGACTGCTTCTCCTTTCCACTCAGGGAAGACAGTAGTAGCAGTGAGGTCTCAATACAGAGTCGAGAAGGGAATGTCAAAGCCAATGTTAGGGAAGGAAACATGTGAGTATCACTTTGAAATCAACCTAGAATCAACAGGTTGTCATTCTGAAGATCCATTTGGAGACACTTTTAATAAACAAGTCTCTTCCCCAACCAGGCTCTGACTGAAGTTTCAGTCTGTCCCAGGGCTTCCTACACACACACACACACACACACACACACACACACACACCCCACATCTTCCTTAGCACTGGAAATAGACTTGAGACCTTACAGCAGCCGTCAAAGCATTAATAATACTCCAGGCCCAAAAAGCCCAAGTCATAGAAATCAGATTTTCCTCTGAACAAACCTCACCTCCTAACAAGCGTCAAAGGAACACAACAGAGGCTTGGAAAGCCCACCCGGAGTCTTTACAGCCCTGCCCCCAAATTTAACAGCATGCCAAACTGATACGACCTTGGCGGTAATGGGACTGCAGGTAAAATATCATCGGGCTCCCATCCTGAGATACCTATTTTCAACTGATTTAGCAGTAAAAGAGTCAGTTCTACAACTGACCCAGATCATTAGCCATGGAAAAAGTGCCATTCGTTAGAGCTAAAATCAAAAGGAGTATCGTTCTACTTCATAGCCTCAGATCCCAGCAGGGCTCCGGGAAGGTGTAACAGAGTCCCGCAACATTAAATTTAGAGCAGAGGGGAGTTTTGAATTTACCTAGAAAATAAAATTCAAAGCACAGAAAGAACCTTCATCAACAGAACCTTTAGCACAGACTTTCCAAGCCCAGTCTCACCAATAGGCTGGCTGGTATTCCCTCAGTGCCCTGCCCCTACCACCACCACCAGGACACCTTAAAGCAGAGTTAATCACCAGGTAGGTGGGAGGTTCTGCCCTTGCTGTTTATTTAGGTCTTTGTCTGTGCTGGAGTGAGGGAGAGCTGTCTGCTCAGGCACCCTCCTGATGACCTGAGGCTCCAAGGTTCTCTTCCCCTGCCTATGGCCCTCAGCCCTGCTAAACATTCACAACTGGAATGTCAAGGCCGAAAATAAACATTCCTTACAAAGTGATATTGATGGCATGTGAGGGATGCTATCAGCCATCAGCAAAAAGTGATTGAGAAGAGAAAAATAAATTCTAGTTTCACTTTCTTCCAGGTTTAAGGAAAAAAAAGTAGGGGCTGGTAGATGGCACTTGGATAAAACTCTGGCCCTGGAGTCAGCAGTGCTTGAGTTCAAATCTGACATCAGATACATGACATTTTTTAGGTGGGTAACCCTGGGCAACTCACTTAACCCTGATAGCCTCCAAAAAAACAAAATTAAAAAATTTTTAAACATGGATACATTAAACATGTTAGGAATTCTATCCCACACAAAAAACTACATTTTGAAGTGTCAATCCAAGAGGGGCTGGAAAGTCATCCCCTTTTCCTTCCTCCTCTCCTGCTATGCTCCTCCTTGCTATTTGGGTGTGATGGCTATAAAGAGGTCATTCCCCCAGACCTATCTATAGGACATTTAGAACAGAGCAGAGCCTCTGCTGAGTTCCTATTCCAGCACCTCCTCCCTCGGTATAGAAATGACCCTGGGCCCTCTGAGGGTATGTCGGCAAATGGCAGGTTTGCTGGATCCTACCAAGCTGGAGGGTATTGGTTCAGGTCCAGCAATCCACTGTGTGTCTGCTGCCCGAGGACCAGCCCAGCTAAGGCTGGAGATGTGTTCATCACTTGGTTGTTGAGGGATGGATAGGCCCTTAGTAAATGGCTAGTGACTGCTATAATAAATTTTAACTAACCGGGAACCTTCATCAGCAAAATACTACATTCAAATCCTGCTTCCACTAAGTTTACCTGTATAGAAAACTCCTGTCTGGACTACCATGGCCAAATTCCTTAACCTCTAGGAACCTTTTTTTCTTTATCAGTAAAAAGAGGAAGTTAGATAAGATGATTAGTCCTGTTATATCCCCTTTCCACTCGAAAGATCCCTTTCCACTCAAAAATCCTATCTAAGGATCAGAAATTTAGAGCTGAAAGGGGTTTTAGAGCCCACTGAGGCCAACCCTATAATTTTACACATGAGGAAACTGAGACTTAGACAAGCTGAGTGACTTGCCCAGGGTCACCCACGTAGGAAGTATCTGAGGCAGAATCTGAACTCAGATCTTCCTGACTCCAAGTCAAATTCTCTATCCACTATGGCACTTACTTACTTATACAAAGCAACTTACTTATAAATATATGTCAAATTAAAATCTGAAAAATAACACAAAGAGGGTAGATTCACAAGGAAAGTTCAAAACACTTTGACATCTCATAGTTTCTGCATAGGGTAAGAGGGGTGTGTGTAGAACTCCTCAGACACTAGTATATTTCAGTGCATAACAATTCTAAACTGTGTCCTAAAAGCACTGATGGACACCCTTGAAGAAGGCAATAATCTAACAACACCATTACCATTACCATATCCTGGCTAATATCTATTAGTCTGAAAATAATGGATTTTTTTTTCCATTTCATAAACAGGCTGCCTCTATCTACAGTGTCCACCATTCCATGAACTAGAGTTTCCATTTACATGGAAAGACTTCAATCTATTTTATTTTATGCTGATCATTAACTAAGAATATTTCTCTCCAGAGATTTATTACATTAATGAGCTCTGAAATTACTCATAGCAATTAAGTATATTGTTCTTAAACTCTTCAGAGATTATTGAAATACTTGTGTTGCTTCTACAGGGAAGCATAAATAAAGGATCCAACTCATCCTTCCCTCTCCCCAAACAAACTAGCAGCTGGTCACACCCCTGCCCTTCTGAAACCTCTCCCTTCACTAGCTCTAACAATCTTTTTGGATTGTCATCTCTCATAAATTCTCACAGCCCTTCCTACCAAAGGACCTTTGTATTCCAAGTTCTATTTAAAATATTCTAACTTAGAGTAGGCCTTCCCACATGCTTGGAATCAACAGAGAACAATCTTTCCTCTCAGCCCTTTTGTACTTGGAGAAGAGATAACTGTAAGGTCCCAAGAAGGTAGATGGCTTCCAGGGAGCTGACCCCTAGTGTACATCACCCAATGCTCAGACTCAGCCAGTTCAAGGGAGTCACTCAAATCCAACGACCATGAGGATATAGATCAGGATATAGCAGGAAATATCTGCCCTGGTCAGCTCTGGGTATCATCTTTTTGGAAGGTCATTGATAAACTGGAGCTCTCCAGAATAGGGCTGAAGCATGGTGCGGGCCTAGAAGCCATGCCATATGAGAATCCACTGAAGGAACTGGGAATGTTCAACATGGAGAAGACTTGAGGAGGATGTGAGTTGTCTTCAAATATTTGGATGTCGATCATGTATAAAAGTCTTGTTCTCTTTGACCTCAGAAGTCAGAAAGTAAAGCAATGAGTGGCATTATTTGAGAAAGAGATTTTGAGTTCATATAAAGGAAAACTTCATAACAATTAGCACTGTCCAAAAATGTAATGGGTCAGTCAGTCAATAAACAAGCATTCATGAAGAGGTTTACTTACTATGTGTCAGATGCACTCTGCTAAGCTCTGGGGACACAGAGAAAGACAAAAACAGATCCTACCCTGAAGAAGCTTATATTCAAGTAGGGGAGACAAACAGAAAGGCAATGAGATACAGAGCTGACAGATTTGTGATCTCAGAGGGAAGGCACTGCCACTGGGGCGGGGGGGTGGGGCAGAAGAGATCTCTTGTAGAAGGTGGAATTTGACATGAATCTTAACAGTGAGGTTGGAGGTGAGGAGGGAGAGCACTTCCCAGCATTTAGCGCAAAGACAGAAATGGGGATGGAGTGTTTTTGGTGGAGAAGGAGCAAGAAGGTCTGTGTGGATGTTTCTCAGAGCCAGTGGAGAATGATAAAGTAGAAGAAGATGGAAAGGTATGAATAGGCCATGTTGTCAAGAGGCAGTGAGATCCGCTTCATTGGAGGTCTGCAGGCAGAACAACCACCTGTCTTACCCCATGCAGAAGATTCTTGATCAGGTGCAAATTAGAGTAGGCAGCCTCTAAGGATCCCCACACATTATCTGAGTGTTTCTAGCCTCCTTAAAGGCAAAGAGTATCTTTCGCCTCTTTTTGTATCCCCAATGCTTAGTACAGTGTAACACATAAGTAGGTGCTTAATAAATGGTTATTGACTGACTGATTGCTCAATATCTCCATTCCTCTAATACAAACTATTTCCCCTAGGAAAGGTTGCCCTCCAATCGTGTGGGAAGGCCTGCTCCATTAGAATATTTTAAATAGAACTTGGGATACAAAGGTTCTTTGGTCCTAGTGCAGCTATGGAGAACAATAGCAGGGTTGTGCCTTTCCAATATGGCGACAACCACCTTCTCATATCCACCCTGGAAGGCTACAACTGGGCTTGAGCATTGCCCCAGTCAGAGACTCCCAGACCCCAAATGGAAGCTCTCTGCGTCTACCCCTTTACTTACACTGCACATGATGCCCTGTAATTGTTCCTGGTACAAATTTCCTGAAGACCAGCTAGCCCCAGGGTTCCAACAGGACTCACTGAATTTCACTGATCCCTCCCTAGCAATGAAAATGAGTTAGTGTTCTCTCTCGAGGCCACAACATAAATGAGAAGTTAGTCAGCGGTGGTGCGGGGGGGAGCGAGGACAAAAGTTTTATACCTCTCTTTTTCTCTTTCTTGGTCTTACTCTCTCTCTCTCTTTTTTACTTTGTAAAACTGAGGCAAAGTCATAAAGGGAACAGGAACAGCAGCTCATTGGTTTGAAACTGTTCTGTATGCTAATGTAATGATGTGGGAGAGCAGAGAAACCCTAAGGACACCCATCTCTTTATCACCTTATAGGCCATGACCAGCATCGAAGAACATAATTGAGGCACAGGTTATTAAAATGCAGCAAGAGATAACAGGCCATAATTGAACCCCCTAATGGCACAAGCAGTAACAGTTCAGCAACAAGGAAGAGAGTTGAGAATCTGCACAGAATGTCAGTGTGGGAGATGCATGATCCTGGAACATTTGCTGGCTTTGGCCAACCAATAAATGTTAACTGAGCTCCAGCCCTCCCTACTCTGGGCACAGTGTGGGATGCAAAGAATAGGGGGTAGAGCTGATAGGTCTCTAAACATTATCCAGACAAACCCCACATTTTTGCAGAGGAAACAAACTCAGACAGGGAAAGTGACTTGTCTGAGGCCACACAGTGGCAAAGAAGGAACCCCCAAGGGAGATGTTGATCTCTAAAACCAGTGTGCTTTTCCTTGTACCATGGTACATGTTTGTCCCCAAGAGTGCTCACAGCCTAGTTGGGGAGAAAGGACAGTAGTAGATAAGTCAAAACACTATCAAATGTGGTGCTGTTTCCCAGTCCAGACTCTAAAATGTTACTGGAATTGATAAAAAGAAGAAATCAAGAAAGATGGAGACTGGAACAGTCTCCTTCTCTCCTCTGATCAAAGCTAGTTCTCAACAAAAAATTTTATAAATTCATTCACACTAATGTATGAACGATTGAAAAGCCTTAAAATGTACTTTTTCCAGTGAGTATTTCTCTTTTTACAGGAGACAAAGGCTCAAGCCAGGAGAAAAAATTCTCTAACTGGAATTTCTTAAATCATCAAGCAGGTGGGGAAGGGATTTGGAGTTGGGGAGAGGCTTTTTTCAATGTCCCTGAAAATGTTCCACATAGGATGATGAGACTGACCTTGCCTACAGAATTCAGATGATGAACACAAACAATCTAGAGAAATAAGTCCTACAATCAGATATTTTTGGTCTGAATTGTCCAGATAATGGCAGTTGATATAAATTTCCCTGAAAAAAGGCTGACAGCATTTCCTCGGCTAAATCCACAGATCTTAGCACCTTTAGCATCCTTTAGGCTCTTAAAATTTACCACCCTCTTTAGTTCTTAAAAACAGACCTACAAAGCAAGTATTCATAAAGAAATGGAAACATAGATGCTAACTGGCCTGTCAAGGCAACCTAATAGAATTTGGAGACAAAGAATATAGAGGATAAGGGACCTAGCTTTCTTGCATAGAGTGAGCTATTCAAATTTCTACAACAAGATCACTCTGTAAGGCAAAGGAGCAGGGTTGGAAGTAGGGAGAAGAGGTCAAGGCTTTGTCCCAGAGTGTGAAAATTTAAAGGACTTTGACTGCACTGGTAGTCCTCTAGCATCTTAGACAGAACTAAACTTAGTACTTGGTTAACCAAAAAATTATTCGAAATAGAAAGCTACCAGGTGGTATCCTTCCTCCCCTGCCTTTCTCCCAATTGTCTCACAGTATCCTAGGGTCTCCACCTACTCTGTAAACTTAATTTAGCTTAAAATTGTTATTTAATGGTTTGTTTCTGTCCAAGAGGCAAAAGTCTTTCATTATAAATTTGCAAAGTTGGTAGGTATCTGGTACAGGAGACCCTCAAGTCGTACATATTTGTGTATTTAAGTTATTCTGAAATGTAGATTGATAGCATCTCTTTAAAACTCTCACTTCTTTTGTAGCCTAATAATCTGAGATCAAAGTAAATTCCCAAAGAGGAGAACAGGATGTAGATATAGCCCATGCAATGAATGAATGCCAGGGAGATGTCCTTACAGACAGTTTGAAGCAGTCATCACACCACAATCATAAGGGCAGATCTGTTCTTCTCCGCCCTGTCCTACCTACTGGTTTTACGACAAACATAAAATCCTCTGTTTGGCTGTGAACAAAGTCCTTCATCACACACACACACACACACACACACACACACACACACACACACACACACACTCCTTTCCAGGCTTCTGACTCCTTAAACTCTCTACCCCCTCCAAAAAAAAAATACTCTGTGATCTAGTGATTGTTCTTCTTGTTAAAACACTAAGACACTCTATCTCCTAACTGTGGGTGTTTCTCTGACTGTCCCCCCTACCTGAAATGCTCCTCCTCTTCATCTCCACCTTCTGACCTCCCTGGCTTCCTTTAAGTCCCAGCTACAGTCCTACCTCCTGCAAGAAGCCTTTCCCAGTCCCCCTTAATTCTAGTGCATTCCCTTTGATGATTATTCCCTAACTTATCCTGTATATAGCTTGTCTGTACATAATTGTTTGTCTTCCTCAAACCTGAGGGCAGAGATTGTCTTTTGACTTTTGACTTTTCTTGAATTCGCAGAGTAAATCAGCACAGTGACTGGCTAGTAGAAGGCAGGGGATAAATATTTATTGAATATTAAATGAACGAATGATTATGAGAAAATGCAAAAACAAATCTGGCTACGACTTTTTTTGGTCCAAAATAATTTTATTAATGAGGAAAGTCCTGGTGAAGGAACTCCCTTAACTAATGCATATCTGCAAAGATTCTACTTGCCTGTCTTACTTCAAGACTCAGCTCGATCTTTACCTTTTTCAGGAGGACTTTAGTGGTCCAATCATTGTTCACCCCCTTACCTTCCTCCCTATTGCTAAACCCCCCCTCTGATATTACCTGCCATTTTACATTATACATATATATATATCTTTTATGTGAATACTTGTTTGCATATTGTTTTTGCCATTAAAATGTGAGTTCCTTGAGAACAGAAACCTAGTTGCATATATTAGGCACTTAATAAGTACTTGTTGAGTGACTGGTTTCTAGTTCTAGAGAGTTGCGTGAACCCACTAAAGGGTGAAGTGACTTTCCTGAACCTAACCAAAACTCTGGAAGAGTCAGAATTTGAACCCAAATCTTCCTGACTCTCAGGCCAGCCTTAGATCTACCAAGCTCTGCTTCTTCTCCTTGTTAAGACTTCAAACAGCAGCCTTAGAGTCATAATATCATCGACTTAGAGATCCAAAGGCCCTTAGAGTCATCAAGTTCAACCTTCCCAAACTAAGGCCCAGAGAAATTAAGTGATTTGTCCACATCAACAGATATATTTGTGATGCAGGATTGGAACCCAGGTCTTCTTGATTCCAGGTCCTGTGCTCTGTGCCCCCCACCAGGCTGCCTCTCAGCTCTCCCTAGCAGGAAGCATTGATGATAAGATTTGTCACCATGAAGCAGCCTCTTGCAGCCTGGCTCCAGGCAGGATGCTCAAATGAATAGTTGGTCTCAAACGCCCTTCTCTTGCCTTTGTGATAGGTTCTTCTTCCTTCCCACTACCCAACATAGGTTCCATAGTACCATCATTCTCCCGAATCTGTTTTGTCCATAATGAATGCACATTACTTATTGATCAGAAAGGAAAGGCTACATACAAGTGCAATTTGTCGGAGTGGAGACAGTTGGGGGAGAAAGGGCAAGGAGCCTTTGGCACTGTCCAGCAGAGATAGACACTGGGAAAAATCATGTAAAGCATTAGGCACAAGACAGAGCCTATCGAGATTTAGAAAAAGCAAAGCAACGTAATAATCAAAGGTTCCTTTCACCCACAAAAGGCTACCATACTAAATGCCATGACTTTCAACATAAGGAGCAACATTTTATTTGACTTCATTGGCAGGGCTATAAATTTCAAAGGACGTTCTCTTTTAAAAGGTGTCAGTTAAAAATTAAAATCTCGAAGGAACTTAATGCCATGCAGATCACTGGGCTCATTCTCATCCAGTATCTGCCAAACATTCAGTGCCAATAAAATGTAATGGCTTTAATATTCCTTCAGAATTAACACAGAATAAAACAACCACATTAAAGTAACATTACAACCTGGGAACTCTCAGAAAAGCCAAGAAATCTGCCTAGAAGCTCTGTAGAAGTCCTGGGTGAGAGAAGGTGGGACAAGTTAAGGGTGACTATGTAAGGCCCTGGGTCCAGGAGGGCTGCTCCAGAGGCTACTTAGAAGGTTATTTTCCCATTTTTTAAAATGAGACCTTAATTTTCCAAATATCACAAAAATGGGTCACAGCATCTATGACTGGTTCTATGGTGGCCTATTTAGGAAGAATCCATCTAAAGTTTCCCAGAATATAAGCATGGGAGAAAACAACTCCTTACTGAGCTGTTACTTTATCCTGGGTCAGATGTTTAAAAAATTAATCTATAAACAGCATCTGTTGCATCACTGGCAGACTATAGCCCTGAGAGATTGGCTACTAGACACGAACAAGGACTCCAGTCATTTGATAAAGCAACCTTTGGAGACTTGGCCCTGGGGTCATATGATTATAGATTATGAGCTAGAAGAGATTTTAGAGGTTATCTACTTCAGTCCCCTTATTTTACAGACAAGGAAACTGAGGTTGATGGATTTGTGCAAGGCCAAGTAAATGAGGCCAAGTAAATAAGTGGCAGAGTCAGAGTTAAAATCAGTAAGTCAGTCAACAAATGTTTATTAAATGTCTACTATGAGCTAAAGTCTGAGGATACAAGGAGCTCACAGTCTAATGATGTCAGGCTCTAGGGTTCTACATCGAGCATTTATTCTACTGGATCACATAGTTCCAAGGCAGAGCAGACAGGGCATTAGACTTAGTATCAGAAAGACCCAGATACAGATACTAGCTACATGACCCAGACAAGTCATCTTACCTTTGAGGCCTCAATTTCCTCATCTACAAAATGAAGAGGTTGAATTCAGGGGCCTCTAAAGTCCCTTCTGGCTCTGTACCTATGACACCATATCCTCTTTCATGGAAATTTGTTTTGATTGCTGGAACCCCACCAATGCCTGGAAAGTCAAACCCAAATTGTCTATGAAAACAAAGCCCGAAGCTGAGAGACCCTGGGTTTAAGAGGGGTGGAGAGTAAGTTAAAATAAGACAGAAGGTTCCACATTCCAAAGCCCCTGGAAAAAGAGCTGGTGATGGAATTGCTGACGGACCCTTAACTCTCCTGGTGCTAGCAGGCACCACCGGACTATAGGAATAAAACTAAATTACATCACTTGTCATCATTAAGAAAAATTTTCATCTCAGTTCTTCATTTGAAAAGCACTATAGTTAATGAATGAGTACTGAGCCATGACACGTAAATGGCTAAAATATAGGAATTATACTGAGGTCAACTAAAGTATTTTTTAAACCATGAAATTAAGGGGCCCATTCACTCTGGTCTAGGATGCCACTCCTGGCTGTTAAGATTCCCATGCAACACTGCCTTTGTGCGTAAGGGAATGGTGTGTGTTTCTATATTAGAGAGACTAAGGTTCCATGCAAATCGGGCTGGGAGCACACGACCAGCCTCGTGTGACAGAGAACATGGATTTCCCCCCAACACACTCTCATGTTTTCTGTTTGTTTCTGTTGTTTGCAGCTTTTTGTGTGCTCACCCAACTGGTGCACTGCAGACTGGCAAAGGAATAAGTACCTGGGACAATTCATGTCCAAAGAGACATCACACGGTTTTAGGATAGCTGACTGAGCTTTGGTGCAGTCCTTCCTTGAAAAGAAAAGAACATTTTGCAAGAGGAGGAAACTAATGACTGGATCCTCTCCACATTCCTTAGTCCTTTCAGCCCTGAAGCTCACAGCTCCCCCACTGCCTGGGCTAAAAGGTGAATTAAACACAATTTTTTGGCAAGAGAGATAGGGAATTGTCCCCACCTTACATAGAATAGGAAGTAAAGGCATGTTTTCCAATAAGGGAAGTGATACCCTGGGACTAAATAAATTGTTCTCTTGAGTTGAACATGAATGCTCCTTGAAAAAAAAAATGAGTGATAAGTGGAAACTGACCTGGACTAGGAGTCAAAAGACCAAATTCTGGCTATGCTTCTGGCTTCACCATTGATCTTAAGCAAACTGATGAGAGCCCTGGTTTCTTCATCTGTATCATGAGGGCAGTAATAACTGCCCTCCTTCCCCACAGCATCCCCTTGAGTCTCCAACAAGATGACTACCATGAAAAGAGTAAACCATACGTGATCAGCAGAGCATTACTAGAAATATTTGATGGAGTCCCCAGAATAAAACTTTGTGGGATGAGGGATGGTGTCTTTTCTATTTCTTTGTTTCTTCTAGCTCCTAGCACGCTAAGTGCTGGTGATTTTGATGACGAAAAGGAGGAGCAGAGCCATCTGGCATGGAGAGAACAGAGGTGGGATTTTAAGCCCTAAAGGTGCATTTGGAGCATGTAGGACTGATTCGATTTTCAATACCAGACAGAGTCTCTAAACTGTCTCGGCTAATTCAGCTGTGTCATTTGGGAAACAAATGTTTAAGTGTTATATTATCATCTAAGATCATCATTCTTATGACCCTCCCACTCACAGTAGAGTTTCAAGAGAATTGGATTTGGAGTCAAAAGAACTGAATTCAAATTCTGACTATGTGACCTTGTAATAAGTAATTTAACTTCTTCAGTCTTCAGTTTCTGCATCTGTAAGATGAGGGGAGGGGACAGACTTGATAACTTCAAAGGTCTCTACCAGTCCCAATTTAAATGATTTACCTTTAAAGTACCTAAGATAGGAGCTGAAAGGGGTAAAGGAGAGGGAGAAAAGAGAGAAGAACAATGAGCCATATCTTTAAGCTCCATTTTCCTCCTCAGATAGAATATGGGAATACTTGTAGGAGCTGTAATTTTCTCAGTGTGCAGAGCCCCAACCGTGGGAAATTCCGAGGATGGCAATGCAACCTATACACAACTGGATAGGTAAGTCCTAGCCAGTTGCCAGAGATTCACAAAGGTTTCCCAGAGTCACACAACCAATAACCATCAGAGGGCAGAGGCAGAATTGGAACCTACATCTTTATGATTCAAAACCTAGCACTCTATCCCTATATCACACTTTCTTATCCTCCAATGGAAAAGAGGAAGTAAAAGAAAAAAATATTTTAGGCTGAGCCTAAGAGATGAAATCAGGGAGACTTTAAGGGGAAATGCACTGATCTGATTTTCTACACATCATTTTTCTCACATGTGGGAACCTCCTCCTCCTCCTTTAACAATACAAGCCTAGTGCTGCAACATGCACTCAACCAGTGTGGATGGTGTTCCATTCATCCCAGTATCCATAGGTCTCTGGAACAGCCCACATTAGTGGTTACTCTCCCTGGTGGGCCATCCTCCTTAGCAATATTCAGAGAACCCTGGCAACCGTGCAATGTGAAAAATTATTACTAGATTTCAGAGATGAAAGTGTTAGTAAAAGTGAAGGCTACCAAAATTGAAACTGACGAATGTAGGCCACCCATTGCTAATTGTCACCCAGCTATTTTGCTTCTGTTGGCCACGTGACCAACAGTGACAGCCAAAGATGCTGATGGATTTTGACCTAGACGAGAAATCTGATGTTGAGACAGGAGAGAGAGAGAGAGAGAGAGGGAGAGAGGGAGGGAGAGGGAGAACACTAGAGTTAGAGCCCCAATGTGAGGAAAAGAAAGAGAACAAAAGGGACCCTCTGACAGCTCAAGCTGAGGAGGAAAATTAGAAAGGAAAGTGAGTACCACCACCATATGCGCTTGTAGCTAGTTGGGACAGCTGGAAAGAAATATTGTCCAGCCCGTCTCCCTGACCGGGATTATGATACATTTCAGTATGTGGCTATCAATAACCCTGAATGATTAATGCTAATGATTTATGTAAATTTCACCATAAGCTTTATTTGTGCCTGATGTTGAACTTAAAGATGTCAAATCATTTCTTTGGAGATTGTTAGAGTTGGGTTTTTTTTTTTTGAAAAAAGAAAGTCTAAAGTATAACATCTGACATTTCATATATCATGGTTCTAGCCTTCCCAAACACTCAGTGGGAGAAGAAGGGTCACCATTTCCCCATATAATAACCTTTCATGTTTTGATAAACCCTTGGAAAGGGATTATGCTTTGTGATAATGACTGCTCTCCACATATGATCCCCAGGCTACCTTTCCACAGGGATAAAATCAGACAAAGCTAAGGAGAACAGGGTTTACCCAGGGGCTAGACTGAAATATTACCTTGAACCTATAAACATACGCTGGAACTTCCCTATAATGCTGCCTTCTTTTGCATGCTGTGGGACTCCCTGATGAGTGAAACTACCCCATAAAAAAGTCTCTTTTGTACTCACTAAACATCCTTTGAACAAAGGACTCAAATTCAGTGTGTAAACACCTTGCATAATGAATTTTTCTATATTACAGAAAGGTACTGTCTTCTTAGCTACAGGATTTGTGTAAGCTCACAGAATATAATTGAACATTTGCTAAGAATGAGATCTCAACTTAGGTTACATAAAATTAAAAAGCTTTTACACAAACAAAATCAATGCAGCTACACTAACAAGATAATTTGTTACCTTGGAGGAAATCTAAATATCAAATACCTCTGTCTGAAAAAAAAGTCTGATATACAACATATACAGACAATTAAAGAAAATATAAAAGACCCACAGCCATTCCTAATGGATAAGTGGACAGAGAATATGAACAGTTTTCAAAAAAATATGCAAACTATCCACTACCAAATGAAAAAAATATTTCAAATATCTAATGAGAAATACACATTAAAATAACACCGAGGTTTTAACTCACACCCACCAAATTGACAAAGCTGATAAAGCATAAAAATAGTAAACATTGAAGGGAGCATGGGAAGACAGGGCACATTCGTACATTGTTGATGAAGCTATGAATTGGCCCAACCACTCAAAGAACAATTGATTATGGCAAGTATGCATGAAAATTCACCAAACTGTTCACATTCTTTAACCCACCATTATTGTTATGGGACAGAAGCCCTCACAGAGGTCAAAAACAGAAGGAAAGTTCTTCTGTGTGCCAAAATATTTATAGCAGCACTTTTTGTGGAGGGAAAGAAATGGAAACAAAGTGAGTTCCTACTATTTGAGGAATGCTTGAGCAAATTATGGTATATAGACATAAAGGGATATTATTCCATCATTAGAAAGTAACAACATGAGGAGTTCAGAGAAACTTGGAAGGAATTGTATGAATTGGTGCTGAACAAAGAAAGCCAAGTTAAGAAAACAATGTTCACAATGACCATAATCATGGAAAAGAAAACAATAGTAAATAGTAAAAGACATCAAAAAGACATCAAAATTCTGATTAATGTAGTGATCAATCTTGATTACAAAGGACTAATGATGAAGCATATTTTCCCTTCTCTTGACAGAAAGGCAGGGAATATAGATGTGAAGTGTTGCGTATGATATCAGACACTGTTGATTCATTTTGTTTAATTTTTTCCTTGTTACAAGGGAGAGTGCTATTTTGAGGGAGATAATGATTGTGATATTAAAAAAAAACACCAATAAAACATTCAAACCAACTAAATAAGCAAAAGAAAGTGTCTCACAGGACCAAGCAATCTCTTCAAAGTAATCCAGACAGTTTATAATGTCGGGGCCCTAGGCAATTTCCAGCCATTGTGACTATTTCCTCTGTCTCCTTCCTTCCTACCCACTTATTTTCCTTCCTCCCTCCCTTCCTTCCCTCCTTCCTTCCTTCATTCCTTGAAAAAATATTTATTTAGTTCCTGTTCTCTAAAGAGCACTACTCCCAGTGTTTAGCATAATGCCTGGCACACAGTAGACACTTAATAAATGTTTGTTGACTAACTGGCCAAGGGAAATACCAGGTTTAGATAAAACTGGGTACCTTCCTCCATGGATCTTTATAATCTAGAAGTGAGATAAATCTCAGATGCAGACAACAATAATAGCTGATGAACTATAAGCTCTTGGAAGTCAGAGAATGAGCTGTTTCTGTTTTTTAAATCTTTATATCCCATGTTTAGTGCTGCTAATACAGAGTAACTAGGGATTTAATAAATGTTTGCTTGCTGAATATTATGTGAAAAGTGCACTAGAGAGTTACTAAACACAGTGCCCTGAGAGGTCCAGGGAAGAAGGTCATTACTGACAATTAATCAACAGGCATTTATTAAATGCTTAGTAGGTGCCAGGCACTGTAGTAGGTGTTGGGGGCACAAAAAATGAAGTAATCCCTAATCACAAGAAGCTTATATTCTAATGGGGGAAGATGGGTAAAGAGAACGAGTATGCATAAAAAAAAATAACTATAAATGGAATACATACAAATATAAACAAAATAGCAAAATACAAAGCAGTTTTGACCAGTTTTTCCCATAACCACCAGAAAATCAACTAAAGGGAAGACTACCAGGACTCCTTCCTCTAGAAACTCTCTAATTGCCCATACCATTCCAGAACTCCAAAGGAAACAGGCTTCGGTGAAATTTTCCACCATCCAGATACTTCTGTCTCAAAAGCCATGAATGGCTAATAGATGTTGCTAGCTGTTTTTAAGTCGAATCCAACTCTTGGTGACCTTATTTGGGGTTTTCTTGGCAAAGATATAATGAGGTGATTTGTCATTTCCTTCTCCAATCTCATTTTACAGATGAGGAACTGAGGCAAACAAGGTTAAGTGACTTACCCAGGGTCACACAGCTAATAAGTGTCTGAAGTCAGAATTGAACTCAGGAAGATCAGTCTTTCTGATTCCAGGCAGACACTTTATCCACTGCGCCACCTAGCTGCCCTGGCTAATAAATACTTCTCTCTAAGCTCCCTTGCCCCAAATGTTTATCTTCCCTTCTCCTTCACTTGACCACACCTCTGAACAAACTGAGCATAGGAGAGAGGTAGATGTACAGAGCCATGGGGTTATCCAGCTTCACTTCTTTAGATGTAAGAGGTCTCCCTGGGGACTGTGGTGCTGTCAGGACTTTGGGCTAAATATGCAGGGAATTAATTTGTGATCAAGGGTCGGGAGAAAGAAACCATTTCCAGAGGCCCTTGCACTATGAGCAGCTACTCTAGTATTAGTAGCCTAAGAATAGGAAGTTGAGGGGATACTCCCACAGAACAGAAATGGAAAGCAAAACACTTACTGACCCAGTAAAGGGCACTGTAGTAGGGCAAGAAGGAAGATGCTGTTTTCTTGACTTATTGACCATTAGAAGTCTCCAACTCTAGCATGACTATACCATGACTTTTTAAGTCCACCTACTATAATCCATGGTCTCCAAATATATCTCATTTGGAGTCCCTTGGAAGTCATGACATCTACTCTTCCCTGCATCTGATGCTCTACCTGGTTTCAACTCCAACAACCAAGATACTCCTCTCAGCTTAAATCAATCATCTCTAGTCTCAACACCATGGAGCCTTGACTGACACCACCTCCCTCAGCCTCCTCTCTCCCCAGGTTGGAGGGCTGGAGGATCCAGTGTCAAAGTCCTCCCAATGTCTTCCATTATAAAGGGCAGAAACTGAACTTTGGGACTCATTCCACTCTGCTTCTGCTGCTTCTCCTGGTTTTCACCCCAGGGAACAAGATGCCAAATACTCCCAGATATCTCCCACTACATTCCTGCCTCCTTCTGGCATTATCTTCTCCATTAGATTGTAAGTTCCTTAAGAGTGAGGACTATCTTCCCTATAATTAACTGTATCTTTAGCACTTAGCGCAGTGCCTGAAACATAGTAGAAGCTTAATAAACATTTATTAGATTGCATTGGATGACATCTCCTGATTGCATGACAGTCACAAAGGAGCAGAGATTTGAACCTAGAACTGATCTTAGAAGGTCACGTGTTACAACTTCACATGAAGAAACTGAGGCCCAGAGTGATAAAAGGATTTGTCCAATGACATACAAATGTTAAGTGGCTGAAGGAGAATTTGTACTCTGGTCCTTTGACACCAGATCCAAGTGTTTCCTTTGTACCATGCTAGCCAGTGTAATTTGTCCCCTCGATCTTCAAGCCTATCTCCCAGGGAAGGGGCCAACATTCTTTCAAAATAAAGTACAGTATAGAGATCCCTTATCAAAGAGCTGGTCTGGAAGGTACATAGCTACAAACCCAGGTAACTAAGAGAAAAAAAAGTAACCCATGCTCTGACCTTAAGGCACAAAACTGCCCCTTTCTCTCTAGGAATCTAATCTGGAAATATTCTATCAGCTACTCAAGCTTCTTGTGATGGAGCTCTACTAATGCCACTTGGATCTGGGCTCCACCGCTGGCAAGTGTCAAAACAAGCAGACCACCCCATTTATCACATAATCTACTCTTTGAACAGATAGGCACTATCAGAGATCTGGTATTGATCTGGATAGTCTACGGCTATTGTTCATCTGAGCATCCAGAATGGCAGCAGGAATTAATGAAAGAAATCAAACAATGCATACCAATCACTCAGCACCACAACTTTCCTCCTCCTTAGTGTTAAGTTGGGCAAAGTTTGCGCAGTTAGCCAAAAGTCAATCTTTCCTGAAACAGGCAAGCAGACAGACAGGCAGGCAGGCAGGCAGGCAGGCAGGCAGGCAGGCCTCTCCTCACCTCCAACCAATCCCACCTGTGTTAATTGCTCTTTATCTTGGGAGCCTGATGCAAATAGGATACACTAATTACATGCAATAAATTCTTCACAGTGGCGTCTAACAGCTCTCACTGTAGTTATGCAGAGAGAGGCTTTTTCATTAAGAACTCCATTGGGTGGGTTCATTTAATCTGTCCTCCTTGAGGGTGCTTCCCCAATGGAAAATCTCTGCCAGGCTCCCAAGTACATCTCTGATGAGACTCACTGTTCTTATCTTTGTCATGTTTAAGTGTACAGACCCATAGTTGTCTATGGATGAGGGAATAGGATGATAGGTACAACCAAGGCTGGTGAGCTGGGATTGCAACACCCAGATCCTAATATCTTTGACTTAACCTTTTAAGTACTTGTCATCTACCCTGCATCTCTTAAATACCTATGTGTGTGCATACACACACACACACACACATATGTGTGTATATATATATATATAGTCTCTCCCATTAGAATATAAGATATCTGAAGACAGAAGATACTGTTTTTGCCTTCATTCACATCCCCAGTGGGTACCACGTTTCATATGTATGAAGTGCTTAATAAATGCTTAGTGATTGGCTGACTAATCAGGAATTGTCTTTCCTTTGTGGAGAGCACTTCAAACTCACTGTACAGTCACCAATCTGGGGCCAGATTGGGATTAGATTGGGAATTTCTTTGGAGGGTTTACAGAGAAAGGACTGAGGAAAATGTTTGAACTGTGGTTATGAGTCTGCAAGAGTAATTCAATTTAATTCAATTCAACAGCATTTTTTTTAAGTATCTCCTATGTGCCAAGCACTGGTACTGGGGATACAAAAACTAACATGAAAACAGTCCATATCCTACAGGTGGCTTCTCTCCCACCAAGGTTTAATCCCTTCTCCCTCAAAGTTAAAAAACACAGCCACACTATACAGGTTCAGATTTCCCTTTCAACAATGGCATTACAAAGAAGTTAATTTCAACCCTGTTTTACAGATAAAAAAAAATGAGATCCAGAGGTAAAATGACTTGTCCAAGGCTATACAATGAGTCCATGGTAGAACTGGGTCTAATGTCAGGATTCTGAACTACAAGGGACCTGAGTGAGTATATAGTCTAACCTCTTAATTTTACCGTTGAAGATTAGAGCCCCGGCATCCTGCCTTTGCTTTTCTTTGTATCCCCAGTACTTAGCACAGTAGGCACTTAATAAATGCTCTTTGTCTTGACTTGATGCCACTACAATAATATCCTACTAAAATTCTAATACAGTTTCACCTAGCTTCCCATGTTTCTGTTCAGAGAGGTACAAAGGTAAAACCAAAATTATTTATGATCAGAACAGAATGGGGTCTGTAGCATCTGCCTGAGGGCTAATGGCAGAGATAATGGAAAGTCTTCTTCAGACCCTTGGAAATGAACCATGAGGGCCCTGTGTAGTTTCCCACCAAGAATGGACCATTCAGATCTTTTTATACCTCCCTTCTTGGGTAAGCACCAAGACTAATAAAGTTTTCACACATAAGGGACTGAGGAGCTGAAGTTCTCTGGACTCCTCCCTCCACCCTCCACTTTGAAGAGGGAATGCTGGAAGCCCCCTTTCTAGCACCTGCATTTCTGTGCACTTCTGTAATTTTCTTAGTGAGCTGACTTCACAGGACAGACAACTGCCCCAGAGTTCACACGCTCTTATGGATAAAGGAAAGAAGAGACTGGAAACCCCATGTTAACAGGCAAACCAACACAAAAAGCCTTCAAGCTGAGCAGACCAAAGGCACTGGGAAAACCAATCAGACAAAAAACATATAATATCATAGAGGTCTACTGTGTCTTTCCCACCCCCTCCTCATTAATGTTCCACCGGATCAAATCACTTGTAAGCCTGGAATTTTTTCCCAAGCCTCTCTCTCCCATCATCCCACCAAGCTCTCCCATAGTACCTCTTGATCCCTCAATCCTTCAAAAAGAAAAAAAAAGACATAACCTAAACCATAATGTCCTTTTTTGTTTGTTTGTTTTGGTTCATATCTGTGATTTCATTGGTGCTTTAAGGGACTCTCAAAAAGGATATCCCTTCTACCAGTGCAGATCAGTAACTGAGCTGCAGCTTGAAGAGTTAACTTCCTGAGGCATACAGAAGTTAAATGACTTGCCCAGGGCTACACACAGCCAATATGACAGGGAACCTTCAGCCTGGAGGCTACACGTGATCCTCTAGGTCCTCAAGTGCATCCTTTTAAGGACTACCCATCCCTGCAATATGAGCTCAGAGGAAGGTCTTGAAATCTAGGTCTTTTCAGCTGGGAAGCATATTCTCTATCTACTATTCCATATTGTCATTTAATAAACTATGTCCACATTCTCAAGACTATACAAAGTCACAGAATCAAAGGCAAAGCCAATCACTAAGGAGAATTCAAAAGGGAGCCTCAGGAAGAGGCAATAAAGGCCAAAAGCAGAAATGGGGAGAAGGGCTCCTAACAAATCATACCCTTCCTAGGACAGACAAGACAGACACACAGAAGAGCTATGACCTCAAGGAGAAGCAGCAACATCCCTGGGGGGCCCAGTGAGCTCTTAGAGCATCACTATCAAGATTCTGGCTAGCAAGAAGAGTTCACCACAGTCTGTAATGGGATTGGTGATGTTAAAACATACCTGCCCTCCTGAATATTCCAGGGATACGGGAGGCAAGTGCCTCAGGATGGTTCCCAGCCAGTGTGGGGGAAACTGCCCCTCCCATTGAGTCAATCAGAGGGGATTTTAGCTGCTCCTTTCAATGTCTGGAATAAAGTTCCATAAAGTGGACTAGATGCTCTGTGCTTTCTGATTCCATCACACCTCCATCTAGCACGTGAGGTGCTCTCAGTTCAGGCCACACTTGTATGACATCAGTACAACAACTGTTGCTATTTTTGCTTTGCTTTTTTTTTCTAGGGGCAACAGTTCTCCCATACTATGGCCTTTTTCTACTGTTCTCAGCCCTGCCCCGGTCCCTTCCCAAGTACTTAGGATTGGGTCAAGTACCTCCCTCCACAGGCCCACAACTCCTAAATGACAGCAGCTATTTCCACAGGAAGAACGGATAAAAGGCCTTCCTCAGGGTTAGAAGACCCCGGGTTCAAGCCCTGCCTGTGAAACATACTGGCTCTTTGGTCACTGGGCAAATTGGTTAACCTCTCAGCGTTCCCAGGCAATTCCCTAAGACTGTAAAGTTACAGATGAAATGATGAGCTGCACGGGTAAAGGAAATTTTCACACCAGGAGTTCTAAATACTCACAATACAGGTGAATTTAGTTCAATTCAAATAGCATTTATTGAACCTATTGTGTGCAAGGCACGGTGTTGGAAAAATCAAGGGAAAAACAATCCAATTTGACAAGTATTTATTAAGTTCATTCCGTGTGCCAGGTTCTGTGCTAATACTGGGAATACAAAAATCAAAGACAAAACAGTCCTTGCCCTCAAGGAGGTTACATCCTGTTGGGGAAATAAAACCATACGTGGGAGCAAACAAATTAAAAATATATGAAGAGTAATCCAAAGTCATTTTAAGAGGGAGAGAGGCCTGCTTTAAAGTCCACATGGCCTGCCCTCTGAGTCTGAACTTATACCCTCTCATGCTATTGCAACTTGAAGAAACTTGACAGAGCAGCACAACTTGGTGACTAGACAGCCCAGCAGAGGGTAGTAGGTGGCACTAAGAACCAGTCTCTTATGAGCCAGAGTGACTCTGCCAGCAGATTTCATAGTCATTTCATGGTAGGAGTATATTACTTTTAAAATAGGTTATGTTTACTACCCACAGTCCCAAAGAATCGAATGAGATGCTTGCTCTATTGATTTTCCTGGGGACTTTGCATACCAAGGTCTCAATCTCGCCCCTGCTAGGCGGATATTCATCACCACTAATCTCGTAAAAATCAGCTCTCTTATTCTGGCTTTGCAGATCAGAAGAGCTGATCTGCTTTGTCAAAACATGAGCACTAAAGTTCTTTTACCGATGCCCCATGATGGCATGAAGGTGACCCTAGGCTGTCGAAGGTTCTGGAAGTGGAGTATAAACTCTGGAAGGCCCAGACAGGCAGAGAAGGCTTTAAAGGTGACAACCTATGTGTCTGCTAACTACAGATCAGCCTAGTCAAGTACGGAGGAGCTCATCACCAAAAAGTTGGTCAACCAGTGATGGATTTTTTTTTCTTTTTCTCCATAGAGCTTCATGATTTTGTCAACTATGGCGTAAATGTGTTATGATGTGTCTGTGGAGGTAATACCCACCCTAATGAAACCCCGCATGCTTGAATGCTTGAAGATTAAATATCTGTAGGCTTGTTCACAAGAAATCAAGCACATGAGTTTGGTGGCTTCTAGGTTTAGCCCTGTCCCAGGTCTTGAGACCAAACATGACTCTTTAATGAGGGAAATACAAGGATATTTAGATCCACAGATCTACAAGTCATTGCTTAATGGAACTGAATAAACATTTATTAAGCACCCACTATGTTCTAGGCACTCTTTGAAGCATTGGGGAATACCAGTGAAAATGAATGAAACCATTTTCTCTCTCAAGAAGTTTACATTCTACTGATGACAGTACACAGGTGATCTTGTACACAGTTTTAGTCACTAGAATCTTGACATTCTCTGAGACCAAAGCCTTGGCTTATATCCCAGCCCCAGTTGCTAGAGCTCTGAATGATTCCCCAAGCCTGAATCTCTGTTTTGGCTCTTTGTTCCATAACTCAATGACTGGTTCCCTGAATTGTTCTGCCCAATTCTTCCCAGGGCCTACAGTTACAACCCCAGATATTATGCTGCCAGACTTCCAAAATGCTGACCATCTATATGCTTCCAGGTTTCCCTGATGCCCCACTCCTGCCCAAACTTCTTCCAATTATATGATGCTAGCCCAGAACAACCTGGACCATGTGCCCTACCCTACTGGATCTGTATAGTCTCAGAATCTCAGCTGTCCATGGCCTACCTCATTCTGTTGCCACCTAAGGCCTGGTTCTAGTAGACATAATCCATACTCAAAAATTTTCAATGGCTCCCTCTTTTATTGAGGCTAATATACAAAATGTCCAGTTTACAAGTCTTCTAGCAACATTTTCAGGTTTACTTCATACTGCTCCCCTTCACAAACTTTATATTTCAGCCAGATTGGAGTATTAGTAGCTGTTCCCCAAATTCAGTTCTCAATCTCTCACCTCTTTTAATTTATACAAGCTCTTCCCTGTACCTGGAATGCCCTCCTTTTTCATGTCTGCCACTCCAAAAAACCCCAGTCTTCTTTAAAGCTTATCTTACATGCCACCTCCTTCACATCCATAATCCCTCTCAATTATTACTGTTCTCTCCTTTCTAAAATTACCTTGTATTATCAGGATGTTATATTTCACTCCCTTTCCCGAGTTAGTGAAATGTAAACTTTTTAAGGAAAGAGATTTGCTTTGCTTTCAAAGTTGTATTCTCAGGACTTAACACTGCCTAATGAGTGTTTGTTAAATTAAAGTGAATCTCATCTAAGAATCCTATGGTCCTGCAAGGTAAAAAGGACAAAGGGACAAAGTCATGGACATGTATATCATTCTTTAACAATACTTGTGAGGGTCTCACAGAAGAATCAAACTTTTAGAGTAAGGTAGGCAGCACCAAGAACAACAATTTATACAATGAATGCAACTCTCTAAAGACAAATACACATTGAAAGACATAAAGACTGATCAATTTAGTGACTAATCTTGACTCCAGAGGAGAGATGGCACTATTTTATTTCTGTCTTCTCAGCAGAGAGGTGGTGAACTACAGGTACAAAATGAAGTATGTATTGTCAGAGTGTCAATTCGTTTCATTTGACTACCTTTTCTGTTGTTGTTATAAAGAAGGGTTCTATAGCTTGGGGGCAGGGAGGGAGGGTGCTTATCCATCTCTAATTTCATTTGTGGGGAACAGTTGGTGATAGATAGATGGATGGATGGATGGATGGATGGATGGATGGATGGATGGATGAATGGATGGATGAATGAATGAATAAGCAAGCACAAATAGCTGAGAGAAGTGATTATAAGAGTATAGTTTATAAGTCATTTACACGAGAGCACAAGGGTCAAAGAATAGTATGAGGAAAAGGGGACGTTACACAAGGACTTTCCTTGTCTTACATTCTGTCATCAAACAATTTAGAACTATGTCATTCCATCTTTTGACAGAATGGTTCAAGTACTATCCCAAGGGGACATCAGAACAAGTTCTGGGTGCTCTGCATCAATTTGTGTATCTTATAAACTCTGCCTCAGTTTCATTCAACTTGGAATAGATTTCCCCTGCTACGCAAACCTCATGGGAACATACAGTGATGATATTCCTACCCATGATTGCTGAGTTGTAGACTAGGATATGGGCTGGCATCCAAAGAACCATGTCTACATGCTGCATACTTCACTGATATCTTTTAACCACCATAATACTTTTCTCCCAACTAGTTTTAAATAGTTCATATCTGGCAAGCCAAAGGCTAATTAAGTCAGCTCTAAGGTAGAGCTAACTGTCTCAAGGCTTAAGGTTTGCTGCCAAGTGGCTTTCTGAGAGCTAAAGAGTAAATGTGCCAATCTACTTCTACACACTCAAAAGTGTCAAGGCTAAAACTGTCCAAGGGACACAGGTAATTGGTTTATACAATGAGGTACTAGCAATAAAAGTCACGTCTGGAGTCCAGATGGGTTATGTTGGTTCCACCCAGGGTAACTTGGATAATAGCAAACTGTAGTATTATTTTCCTTGTGTACCATAATTCTGGACTTCCCTCTAATAAAAGGTATTATATTTGTATATCAAGAAAGGAAATGGTTGAGGAGCACATCTAACCCACTCTGGGGTATTGTGTATAAGCTATCCAAGGAAAAGGGAAACCTAGTTGTATTTGATTAGGTACCTACTAGTGCTGCTCAGTGAACGTTCTGGGAGATTGCACCCATCCCCAGTAAAGGGATAGTAAACATTAACTGCTGGTTGGAAATTTAGAGAATTAGTTCCCATCCTCCAAAGGAGCTGATGACCCTAGGAGAGACCTATCCCTATAGCTACTGGTCCTCTAATTCCTGGTGAATGACTGTAGGGGTAAGTTTGAATTCATTTGTATCATGTAAAGCCATAAAAATAGTTGATAATTATTCCTAGATCAGCTAGCACTGAGTGAACCAGTCATGCTTTCTTAAATAAGCAATCACATTCCCCAAGGCCATACCCAACATGTCCTGATCCTTATTACCTCCAGTGAGCTTTTGCCAGGCTCAAGCTTCGATAGACTTCCAGTGACTGACTCCCCACTATAAGTTTTCCAGATCCATTTCTGCTTAGGCTTACTCCACCTGGGACATGACATCTAGACCTTTGTACCAAGAAGACTCTCTATCCTTTGCATAATTTATGGTTTCTCTACTTCCATGGAGGCCAAGTTCAATGTGCAGTAAGGACACAATCCAATTCAATTCAGTAAGGATTCATTTAGTTCTTAGGTGGCACTGCATATAGTGCTAGGCTTGGAGTCAGGAAAAACTAAGTTCAAATGCTGGCCCATAACTTCTCTAAGCCTCCATTTTCTCATCTATAAAAGGAGGGTGTTGAATTTGATGACCTCTGAAATTTCTCTCTCATCTATAAACCTATGACAAATATACAAAAACAGTTTCTGCCTTCAAGATTACCTTTACTGAGGAATTATTGTAAGTTAACACCACCACCACCCCCATTCTGGGTTATCTGGAGTTCCCAAAATCTAGCTTTGTAACTGTAAGAGGAAAATAAAGATCAGGACCTATGGGACTGGTGAGTTGCCTTTTTTTTAATATAGTCATTAACTCATGTATTGTTGTAATGACTTGGGTACTGGTCATACTAAAAAATAAAAATCTAGTTTGAATATTAGCAATCCCTAAGATCCATATCAATCCACTGGAGAAAGAAATGGCAAACCACTCCAATATCTTTGAAAAAAAACAAACAAACAAACAAACCATGGACAGCATTGGCATGCTGTGTTCCCCAGGGTCACAAAGAATCTGACACAATTGGGCAAGAATAAAAATTCTTATGAACTATAGGGGTACTTCTACAATAAAAAGGACAGAAGACATGTTCCCAAAAGGCAGGACACCTATCCCCTGGTTTCTAATCTATATTTTCAAACACTAGATGGGCATTCCTTTTATTCAATACCAGGGATAGAGTAGTACAAAGACAGAAGAAAGAGAAACTGAAGGGAATGGTTAACAAGAACAGGTAGGATGCCAAGGCAGACTTCATTTCCAAATGAAACCTCTAATAGATTTTCCTATCAGGCATACAATGTATGGAAGGGCTGGGACTAAGGGGTCTTCCATGAAGCATGTGCTCCTTGGGTTCTTCCTCTTGGTAGTATAAGTGGCACATGAGGGAGATTGCTGGTCCATCTTTGCACTATACCCTGAGATCCCAAACTGCACTCATATTAAGACAAAGAACAAATCCCATTAGTGCATATCAGTTGGTTTTCTAAGCAGGAAGAGGGTCAAGATAACCTCCTTGCCATAAAGTAGCAGGTAGTAGCCTATAGGGGATGTGTCTATGGCTAGAGTCTCAGACCTAGTTGCATTAGCTGGCATAAGAGGCAAACTGGGGAAGAAGCTGTCAAATTCCCTTGAGTGAGGGGGAGACCATGGGGACAAGCTCCTCTTAAATCAGTATCTCGTCTTTCATGACCTCATGGGACCATCTGAATGAGGGTCCTCTTTGGACTAAGAGATTATACCCCTAGGAAAACATTGACTTGGTGGTTTAGCTAGTGTAAAGTTGAGAACCAACTTTATTGTCAGAGAATGTGGGTTCAAATCCTACCTCTAATACTACTCTTTGTAACACTGGGCACATCACTTAACCTCCCTGGACCTCAGTTTACTTATCTGTAAAATAATCAAGTTGAACTGGCTGGCCCCTGAGGTCTTGCCCAGCTGGAGATCTACAATCCTGTGATTCCATGATCTAAACGATTAGGAGACTGGATTAGACAATCTCTAAGTAAGCCCATGATCCTACAATACTATGATGAATCATGGTAACTCATGTGGGTCAGAACAAGGACAAAATGCTAGGGCCAGAATGTCTTCTTTTTCTGTGCTCCTGATTATCCAATCATGGCTCCAGATCTTCCGATTGGGGTCCCATCAGGCTATACATCATACCTATAGAACCACCCAAAATATGTGAATGTTCATATTTCTGGAGGGGAGGGTTCATATTCATGTGAATGCACATATTTCTGAAGGATGGGCCTCTGAGAGCTGAGCCACCATGCCAACTCTCAAAACTATTGAGATGGAGTGGCCCAGGCCACTGTGTCTTCCCCACCCCACCCCAGGAGGGGTTTGTTGTTATTATTAGGCTGATTACTAATGTTTGACTCTTTGTGACCCCTTGGACCACAGCCCACCAGTGCTGTCTGTGGGGTTTGCTTGGCAAAGATCCTGGAGTGGTTTGCCATTTCCTTCTCCAGCCCATTTGACAGATGAGGGAACTGAATAAACAGGGTTAAAAGAGTTACCTAGAGTTACATAACTAGCAAGTGTTTGAGACCAGATTTGAATTGAGGTTCTCCTGAATCCAGGGCCAGCACTCCGTCCACTGAGCCACCTAGCCATAGTAGGACAACTGTAATCTGGTGCCTCTCAGTACATAAATATTGAAAACTCCTATCAGTGAATCATGTGTGAGACCTTTGACCTGAGGGAGTGGGGGGTGAGTTTTCCCAAGAGGGACCCTGTGGGTTAAGGGAAGACAAATGAGAGCTGAAAGAAGAAAGACCATAGAATTTTTGCTTGGAGGCCAAGTGGTTACCTGCTAATGGGTCTGCTGGACTTAATCAGCACCAACCTGAGCATGATTCAAACATCATTTGTTGGTGCTTTTATTATGGTGAATCAACCATTTTTTCATTACTGAACTCTGTTATCTATCACCTACTTTGTAGGGGGAAGCATTGGAAAGGCCCTACGACATTGTGGCTAACTGGAGTTTGTTTCTACCAAGGCCTCAGAGCAAGTGAGTAACTGTTCTTCAAAGCAACAGAGGGGAAAGCTTTGATCCAAAAACCTCTCAAAGTCTGGTGAAAAGTCACATTGGGTAAAGCTCTTTGTTGAGACTAAGATCTTCTTAAAGGAGAAGGGAGTTCCTTTCATGAACTTGGAATGGGTTGCAGATGGCATCATGAGTTCTTCTGGTCTAGACTTTCTCTGCCATGATCCAGAAACCTCTTTGTCCTGGGAGCTCATGCCAGCCCTGGAATTTACATCCTGAAACTACCTGCCACCCTGTAACCTCTCCCTATGATTGAATGGCTCCTCCTAAGACTTCCCATTAAGGAAGATGCCCAGGACAGAAAAATTTCATTCCTTTCTTGGCTGCATTCTATAGTAGGTACCACTGTTTCCCTTCCCTATCTTTTCAGTTTCCTTTAAGTGGGAAAAGAGAGAAGGAAAGGGAGAAGGAGAGGGAGGGAGAAAGAGAAAAAGAGAGAAGAGAGAGCCCACTCTTGTACTAATTTTTCTCCTACTCCTTTATAACTATTCTCTAATTACTTAGAAGAGAATTCATAACAGAAACAAATAAACCAATAATATCCAAAGTATACTTCTTTTATTCTAGTGAGTTTTAGCTCACAGGAAGTCTTAGAGTCAAGGCCTAAAATAAAATGTCATAAGGGAGCAGGGGACATGAGGACAATGGGTCTTGAGAGGGTACTCTGGTAAATATTTAACAACTGTCTCTCCAAAAACACAGGACATATTTTCAGTTGAATCTACATTATGAACATTTTCTCCATTGCTTGTTCAGTCTAGACAATCAACAAAGCAATATAGTCCAGACTTATAATGCTTGCCAATTTCCAAGGTGTAAATGCTCACCCTGAAAATTTAACCAACAGCTCTCCCAAAGAGTACAAACTGTCTCCAACAAAGCCCCAGCAAGGCAAAGAATACAACTAGGTCTCAGTTGTTTGAGAGCTCAGTATCTCAAGTCCCAAGTACAGTGACCTACCTGCTTTAGCAAGAAAAGGGCGGGGGGGGGGAACAGATGTTACAGCAATGATTCTCTGGAGTAGCTGCCTCAGAACACGCAGGTTCCAAAGAGCTCTCCTGTTCTCTTTCTCATCCCTGTGTGACAATATCTGGGTCCTTCATCTCTTCCACAAAAGGGCAGCTCATCTTGTCTCTATTATTTTCATAAAGATGGAGAACCAATCCCAGTTCCCTCCTTACCTCTGGCACTGGGGTCAATAAATGTTGGCTCCCTGTCTCTGTCTTCATGAGCCATTTCCAATAAACAAATATGAATAGCTAATTGAGGTAGTAATAAAGTAGTAGCTTCCAAAGCGTTTACACAAAGGCATGGAAGTCAAGAAAGTGGGTAGGGGAAGGGGGCACATAATGTGAATTCTTATTGTCTTGCAACACCCGATCACCAATTTGGGATGCTTTAAGATTTGCAAAGCTCTTTACTTACGTTATCTCATTCAATTCCCATCACAGTTCTATGAAGAAAGGGCTATTGGCATTTTTAGCCCCATTTTGCAGATGAAGCTGAGACTCAAAGAGATTAAGTGACTTACCCAAAGTCACATAATTAGTATATGTTGAAGGCCACAGTTGATCACAGGTCTTCCTTCACTCTAAATCCATGAGGCTGAGTGGGGGAAAGAGGTATTTTGTTTTGTTTTCCTCTACATTATGCAGCTTTTCAATAAAGTCACATTCAAGAATTAAATCTACTTTATGAAACTATACCCATCAGTGTGATGGGGCAGACAACGAAAATGGGGAGGATGGGGCACAATTTCTCCAGTCCTATTCCATACAGGAAATTCACAAAAACTGGCTGTCTCTTACCCTCAGCAATTTCTCATAGCCATTTAGGATTTTCATCACTTCCTAGGATGTTCAAAGTTGAACAACAAAATAACCCAACTCAGACTCAGCCTACGATGAGATTATAGAAGCTGAGGCTGAAGGCTAATACCCAGCCTTCACATTAATGAAGGGTAAGTGGTAGATTGTTGGGGGCTGGAGGGAGGAGATAGAAAATACTTTGACAATAGCAAGTGTAATTCCCCAAGGTCCCAATGTTATAATATAAGCTCCTTGAAAATGGAGATTGTTTCATTCTTTAGATATGTGTCCTCAGCACCTAGCACAATACCTGGCACATAATAGAATAGGAATAGGGGCTAGATTTTCACATGAAACTTCACTAAAATAGAGAACTCAAAGGTAAGGAAACATCCTCGACAATCAATCAACAAGCACCTCTGATAATTATTACCCATGTGATCTTGAGAAAAATCACTTAACTCTCTGACTTCCCTCTCCTTATTTGCAAAATGAAGGGGTTGACTTTTTTGACCAGCTGTAGCTGTATGACTTGATGATTTTGAATACAAAGTGTTTGGGAAATGGGGGGACATCAATACCTAGAGAATCAGGAAAGGCCTTGAGAAGATCCTTAAAGGAAACTAAGTATTCTAAGAGGTTGAGGTAAGGGGAGAGAGCATTCCAGGTTTGGAGACAGAGACGCTCTGTGAAAAGGAAAAGAGCCAGAAGACAGAATGTCATACTCAGAGAATAGCAAGTAGGTCGACCTGGCTAGAACATATAATGTAGGAAATGTGGGAAATCAGTCTAGAAAGATGGGTTGGAGCCAGGTTGTGAATGACTCTAAAAGCCAGGGGAGATTGTATTTTATCCAAATGCAACAGGGAACCAATGAAGCTTGAGCAGCAGAAAAACATGGTCAGTGGCATACTTTAGAAGTATTAATTTTGCAGTTTTATGGAGTTTGTGTTGAAAAGTGGAAAGACTGGAGTCAGGTAGATCAATGATGAGACCATTGGAAAAAGTGATGAGAGGTGAATGTAAAATAATAACCTTGTAAGGAGAGAGAAAAGAATGGGGATGTTATGGAGGTGAAAGTCAAATGCCTTGAGAAGCTATTAGCTCTGGGGAGAGAGGAAGAGGCAGGAATTAAGGATGAACCTAAAGTTGCAAACCTGAACCAGTGGAAAAATGGGAGTGCCCAATGTAAGAGATTATTAGTAGAAGTTTTGGTCAAAGTCTCGGATCCTTGCATCGTAAATGTAATTCACTAGAACTGCCATTCTAAAAGAGCAAGCCTCCAGCCCTGACATGGAAAATAATGTGAAGAGGGCTTTTACCTAGGACCTCCATCCCACCCCCAACTCCACACAAAGCAAACTTGTCCTGTCAAGAGTCTAAAGTTTCCAAGAAGAAAGGTCATCCCTTTGTGAACCACACTGAAATGATGCTGCTGGGTCTCTGCTTAAGGGATGTCAACACCAAAGAGTACTCCACACATCACCGCTTCAGGGAGGGCTGTTTTTAAATGCTAGGAGGAGTGACAACCCACTGTAGAGATGCAGTAATAGGGTTTTTTTTTCTTTTTAAGACAGAATTTTCCATCTGCCCTTTATACAATAAAAGCTTCTATTCGCTCAGGCTTTCACATGACTAAGGCAACTGGTCTAGTATTTATTATACAGAACATTAATAAGCAAAAAGCATTGACCCTCAGTTGCCAAGAACCAGGTAAATGGCTGAGAGAAAAGACCCCATAAATGGTAGACATTTTACAGTGGAAGACTTGAAGGGGAATATGCGGAATATAAAGATGACTAGTGTTGTAGCATAGAGGAAAAAAACCGTAATTTTTCATTGATGTACAGCAAGCAGAGCTGAAAAGAACACAAAAACAACAGTAGATCCATTAACTGGCTGACAAGAAACAGTGTTCACATCCACTGACTAAACTGTTTTTGATTCTTTAGTGCCAACATGCAGAATGATCTTTACATTATGTTGCCAGGAAAAAACCTTAAAATGCATTATTTCATAATGCAACTTTCTTGTATTATCATAATAGAGCCATAACGGTTGTTACAAACACTATGTGGTCTAAAACACCTAAGCACAGTTATTAAATTGGAAATTTTTTAAGAGAGGAAAATTTGGAGAGCCCAAGAAGACTGTGACTGGCTCCAGAGGTTCTAAAAGCAGTCAGCTTCTTTCAGGCCCTTTCAGTATCTATTCTTAAGAAGCTCCCAGAAATCTCAGAAGGCCCCTGACCCTTCCTTAACAAAATTCAGAAAATAAAATCTACTCATGGGTACTCATGTCATATATGTATATAGATATACAGAGAGCAAGCGAGAGAGACAGAGAAAGAGAGAGAGAAAACTGGGATAATGTAGGAGTAACATCTGAAGATGGAAGATGGCTATGTTTTATTACTTACCTAGATCACATATTCCCACAATTCACTTTTCACTTCTGACCATCCCTGGAAACCTCTTATATTATTTGCATAACAGAAAAACACTTTACATGTTCATCCATCTCTCATCTTAGCTTACTGGTTTATCAGATTTTTGTGTTTCTACATCTTCCCCTATTAGTAATATTGGTGTGTAATTGGGACATTCCTAGGAGGTACCAGGTCTAGCACAGCCCTGAGTACCCTTAGTAGAAACTGTTAATGAGAAAGAGATTAATGACTTCATAGGCTCTCAGCTCTGGGCCTTCATACTGATGAGCTTTGGGACAAATGGATTCTGTACTTGGAACTTCCAATCCTGCCTTATTCCTGAAAGGTGAGCAAAGAGAATAAGTTTGTTCCAAAAAACAAGAAACATTCAGTACAAAGTCCAGACAGATTTCCTTTAGTTTGATCACCAAAAATGACACCAAAAGAGCAGTTTCCTGGAGGTGAAAGTACTTTTCTCTGCCCACTACTAATATTTCTACAAGTCAAGATTTGTTCCGACAACCAGGGGGATCTAAGACAGGAGAGAGGGATGATCACACAAAAAATAATTTTTTCTTTTAGACATATCAACACACACACACACACACACACACACACACACACACACACACACACACCTTACACTGAAGGCAACCTGATGAAAGGTCTCCTCAGGTATCCCATCCACAAACCAATTTAAAAACATCTTAACTTAAAGGAGATGATGGGGCCCCAAGTCAAAATAATCAGATCGGACATTTATATGGTACCTTGAGTTTTGCAAAGCATGTTACAAACACTACTTCCTTTGATCCTCACAATAACCCTGTGAGGTATATACCAGTAACTTGCACAAATAAACACACATGCATACACACACATGAGCACGCACACACCATTTATCAGTTGAGGAAAATAAGACTTAGGAAATTACCTATAACCACACAACTAGTAAATGTAAAGATCCTGATTTGAACCCAGGTCTCTCTTGACTTTCATTTTTTACACTAGAAAATGTTGATTCATAGACACAGTGAGACTTTTGCTTTTTCCTTTCTACTTTTTAATTTTATTCAGTCACTATATGTGGTGAAAAATTGGGTCTTGGAAAAACCTGAGCAATTAAAACAAAAATATTTATAATGGGTTTACTTATAGTTCCCTAGATGATGAGCATTCTGTCTGTTGAGCAAAGGTGCTGGCAATACTTGGCAAATCAGTCTGCAATGCAGAACTTCTATTTGCTGCCTTCATGCAGGCACAGAAGACCTAATCGCCAATACTTATCCATTTGAACAGAAAATGTCCTGTTTTTAATTTTCCAATGAACAAAATTTGCACTAATGTGCTGTTGCACTGAATATACATAACTAATATAATAGTGTTTTTTGGTGTAATTTACACGAATAATTCATTATGAAAGATGCATCTTGACAAATTATCACATGCAAGTCACCATGAGGAGCTGTATTACCGTGAGATGGTCAACTGTCTGATAGCTCATCATCTTCTGGGGATGGAAGGAAGCTGATGCAAAAGGCATCAAATAGCAGTTCCTGAAATCATCAGGGTCTTTGAAGGTAAGTCAAGAGAACATGACTTCAGTTAATTGAGAATTAAATATTATTTGGGATTGTTTGCTATTCCATCATGATTGCCCAAAGGGAGAACACCTTGCTACATGAGCATTTTCCTGCTACATTTGACAGATAAATCCACAGGCTCATTACCTAAAGGGCATACCGCCTGCTAACCTACTATTTAGGACCTGGGTTGTCAATGTTATCAATATTTCTTCCCTGGACCCAGGGCCAACTTCTCTCTCTCTCTCTCTCTCTCTCTCTCTCTCTCTCTCTCTCTCTCTCTCTCTCTCTCTCTCTCTCTCTCTCTCTCTCTCTCTCTCTCTCTCCTTCTCTCTCAGGTACCCATATCCATAAGAAGAACAGAGGCCCCCTCTCATTAGACACAGAGTCACAGAGACTTGCACCACATTAAGATGGCAATATCATCTTATTGGCTATTAACACAAATGTGCCAATAAACATAGTGCATAAAAATTATACATATTCCCTCTGTGTCCATAATCCTGAACAGATATGGCATAATGCAAAACTCACTTCCCCCAAAAGTAGTGCTTAAAGTCACGATGTACAAATTGAATTTTAAATAAATTTCCTGAAACATCACTGGAGTGGTTAAGGTAACATTAGCTACCCCCCATTCGCTAAAAATAAAGAAGGCAGAATGACTACAGCTGCGCTGAAGGAAATGACAGAGGCAGTTGATGGCTATTGTTGGCCTCGTTGGTGTGGGCATCTCCAGAGTGGCTTCCCTCTGGGCACTGGGATGCAACATAGCCCAGTACATTGCAATCATCTGGTTTTTCACCCTTGATTATCCACCAGTCCTCAGATTCCAAAAAGTCAACTAGCTTCTTCAGTGTTCTTCATCAAAGAAGGAGATGTTAATTGCATTATCACCTCACCACCACCCTCTGTTAGGTTGTTAATGATCATTAGCAGCCTACCCCTGAGCCAATCAGAATATGCCCAAAATCAGAACAAGCCAGCCAAGCGTGCTCATGCACACACACACACACACACACACACACACACACACATACATACATGCACACACATACACACACACACATAAAGAAAGAGAGAACATGGTGGCAAGAAAGAGAAATGTGAAGACTGTAAGGGAGATGTCTTTGGTTTTCTCCCAAATTATATGGGGGTATTGCTGAATGGGGAATAAAGAGAGCTAATATCATACTTTCTTTCAAATATGCCTCCTTAACAAAATTCAGAACAGTTATTTAATAAAAAGTGAACATTCCTTGAAGATCATGGGTTTAGTCTCTTATCACAGGTATATTTAGATGTTATATACAACAGGTATTGGAATTGGGGGAGGAAGGTTTCTTTGCTCTCTCAAATAATTCTTTACAATGTATAATTGAATTTGTTTAAAGTGAATGACTAGGGGAGGATCTTTCCCAAGAAGATTCCATTGGATTGATATAAAAGCCACCTGTCAAAATCCTACCTATCCTTGGAGCCTCATGCAAATGACAGTTCTTCCATAAAGTCTTACCTTATCAGTGATGGCTCACGAGGAGAAAGTAAGGCTAGTGACCTTGCACAGCCCTCCCTCATTCAAAACAAAGTTAAGTGCAAATCATATCATCATTTCTCTGATGGCATAGTCTTCTTTGGCAATGGAGGACAAACACAACAATCTGTGAGTAGACCCAGCTGCCTGAATGGGACCCAGCTAGCTGGGTAACTCAGCTCCTCCTCTCCTGTCTGTCTTCCCTTCCCTTTCCTTCTCCTATCCAAAGGAAGGTAAATTAGGATGGCCAGAGGATACCCAGTTAACTTGGGGTTTACTGGCTAGATTTCTTCCTTCCCTTCCCTTCCCTTCCCTTCCCTCCCCTTCTCTTCTTTTCCCTCTTCTTCCCCAAAACCTTCAACTTACTGCACTCTAAAGTCCATAGAATGGACAACACTAGGCCCTTGCCCAAGTTCCACTTAAGAGCTGTTTTCTGGACCCTCCTGGATTAAGAGCAATTATCAATAGCAACTGTTACTGTTTCCCTCCCAGCTTGATTTAGTTATTTTTTCTTTGGCTCATTAAAGGGACCATCCCCTGACTACTTCTTAAATAGGCCTATTCACTGAATGGGCATTACCTCACACTAAGTGAATACGTGAATAGGCCTTGACCTAAGTGGCCCAGCTCTCCCATTGCATCCTGGGCTCTCTCCTGTCATTCTGATGAATATCTGGTCACTGGTTCCAAAGGGCTCATGAGGAGAAAGTGAGGCTGATGACTTTGCACAGCCCTCCCTCACTCAAAACAAAGTCAAGTGTAAGTCATGTCAACAAAGGATGAACACAACCTTATCAGCTCTAGCAAAAGCAATGGCCTCATCCTTTGAATTCCTATAGAACTTTTTAAAGTAGACTTTATTTTTCTGAGAAAGGCAGTGTGACCGAGTGGACAGAAGACTGGCCTTAGAACCAGGAGAATTTGGTTTCAGGACTTACCTCTGATATATACCAGCTAAACCACTAAACCACTCAGTGCCCCCAACATAATTCTCTAAAACTGTTTTACATCCATTTTGCAGAATGGAATTCCCTGCACCCCTCAAAAAATTAGGATCAGTGCTTGCTGGGTTTTATAACCAACAGTCAATTTATTAGGTGTGCAAAGAAGTAGTCATTATTCCCATTTCATGAATGCAAAAAGTTGAAGCTCAGAGATGAAGTGATTTGTCCAAAGTCAGACAGTTAAACCCAGGACTAGACCCTAGGTGTCCCAACTCCCTGGTCAGTGCTCTTTCCATTGCTCCCCACTGATTCCCTGATGAATATCTGAATGTGCAGAGGAGGGTCTTACCAGGAGTTCATGGGGATCTTAACAGGAAAAAAAAATACCTAAATCAGGGGTTGGGACCACATTTGGCCTCAAGGCCACAGGTTCTCCACCACTGAACTAAATCATCAAGGACAAAATTGTTAATGGCTTGTCTCACAGAAAGCTTTCTCTACTAGATGGTCATTTCCCCTTCAATTTTACTGGGGCCTGTTGAGGATGCTAAGTGAACTTCTAGTCCCCTTAAAAGAGTCAGTCTCCAAGAGCTCAAGAACAGAAAGCCTTGTAAGTAGATTCAACTCTGCTGACCTTACAGGTGGAGGCTTGATAGATTTTTACAAAGCTAGGGATTTAGGAACAGAATTGTGCCCCTCTTCAAAATAATAGTCAATGAACCTGTTTGTCATTTGTAAGTGTTTGCTGGAGGCCAGGGAATACAAAGGAAGTTGAGTCCCCATCAGACAAGCTCAGGTAGCTTTTCTGCTATGTTCTACTATACCCTCCAGTAATGAGGACCTGCAGAAAAGCAGCAAGGGTAACAAATCACATCCTGATAGCCCAAGATAATATAGGCAGCTCTACTCTGGCCAAGGTTGCAGCGTATCCTGATAGTACTTGCAGACGTAAGGGTGGGAGTCAATTTATTCAATCAGTCCCTAGAATTGCAACCTCCTGCCACCTCCACCCATTCTAGTAGGTCATTTTGCATCAGAGACAATCAGGAATCACTGGCACCACGGTTTAAACTTTAGTAAATATCCAGCTGCAATAGGAAACTGCAAGAGGAAAACCAATCAAGAATGGAAATGACCCTAAGAATTCTATTCTAATCCAGAGAAAAATATTCCAAAAATAACCCAACCTCGTTGTATCTACTGGACAGCTAGGTGGTACCAGAATGCATGGAGTGCCAGATCTGGAGTCAGCAAGACTCATCTTCTAGAGTTCAAATCTGGCTTCAGACACCTACTAGCTGTGTGACCTTGGAAAAGTCCCTTAATCCTGTTTGCCTCAGTTTCCTCATTTGTAAAAAAGATGTATAAATGTAAAACACTAAATAAAAAATCAGTCTAAATAAATATCAAATAAAATACTAAGTGTATAAATGTAAAAATAAATGCAAACCACTCCAGTATCCTTGCCAAGAAAACCCCAAATGATATCACGGAAAATCTGACATGACCATACAACAACAAAACTTGTATCTACTACTTACTCTTTCCTCCCCAACAAGTCCATTGAGTGGTTTGAAGTTTAGTTATCTGGAAACAATCCAGAGCCTCTAAATTTAAAATAATTGGACCATGTGATCAATTTGTGATGATTCCATTATCTTCCCTCTCTGTATCTCTGTTTTCAAAATATGAATCACACTTTCACTTTAAGAAAGTGAGAATTCTTGTTCAAGTGACCACAGTGTCCCAGGGAATAGAAGAGGGTGACCATGGGGTGCCTTCTCCCTGGCCCTGCATGTGCTCAGAGCCTCAGTGGAGACTGTCTCCATGGTGGGAGAATGAATTGCAAGGAACTCTGACCCTGTCTCAGGTAGACTTCTGATTTACAGTTGGTTGTGCTTTCTAATGTATAATTTTTATATAATAATTCCACCAGTAAGCACCAAACCTTCTTCTTGGGAATGCAATTAAGGGGAAAAATTAGTAATAAATTGTTTTCAGTACTTAACCCAGTTCTAAATTTATGGTTGTTGGAATTTATTGTTTTCATAGGCCTGGAAAATGGCAATTAATTTTATCCCATTTCCTGTCACTCACTCTCCAAAAAACAGCATTTAAATAAAGGAATCTTTCTGGCCTTTTTCTCCCCTTCTTCTTCTTCTTCTTCTTCTTCTTTTTTTTTTTTTTTGCTTCCCCAAATCCTCAATATAAAACCTCCTTAATCAGTCACCTCTGGAGGCTTCTGAGAAGGGGTCTAGCCAAATCATGAAATACTCCCTTTATCTGGGCCTCTTGATTCCTTTTTCTCCCTTTTATTTTGCTTTTGCTCTTTCGTACAATGGTGACTAGAGCAGTCTAACAGCATTATAAGCTCTTTACAGTACCATGTTTTGCTATACAGAGTGAGCATAAATGAGGAAACACTAAGTAAACTCTGACAGCCAATGCTGGATGTATCAGCTTGCCCTATAAATAAGCACTGATCACCTCCATTTTATTGAACTCATTTTCCAGGCAAGCAAAGACCACAAGATTCTCCTGCAAATTTTCCCTTTACACTCTCTAACACGGCTGCTAGTGTCAACTCAGACAGATTTATAGCCCATTCATTCATGGGAACAAAACCTCTGCCAAGGCTGGTCATGGAACACGCAATAGCAGTTAGTTCAAAAGATAACAGCAGCAATACCTCACCTCTCTATTCAGCACTATATAGCAAACACTACTTTGGAGGTAATAAATGCCTCTTGTTTGTGTTTCTTGAGTAATATCTGGGAATAGCCATGGTCTACATTACCATTGGACAGACCACTCTACCTGCCCCACTCTCTCTTGTCATTTCACTAACTCCCCACCTGATTGGTTAAGGGAAAAAAAGTGCAGGTGGGTGGGATTAATGGCATCAGGTTAAAATAGGGAGAAAACAAATTAGCTTTTTAATTTTAAGGAGGGGATAGAGAAAAACTGGCTCCCCTTACTGGCTGAAAGGGAAATGTGCCAGGTTGGGTTGATGTTAGTGAGCATTTGCATCTTTTGAAGACCTCTAATGCAATGAGATTAACTCAGAGGTCAATCTCACCTCTTTTGGTACTTTGATACCTTTTTTTAAGGCTGTGATAGTTAGTGTTAATGAGCCCAAAACAAGAGGCTAGTGGAAAAAAAGGATGCTGGGTTCTTTGACCCAGCTAAAATTTCCTTCCAGTAAGTCTTCCGATCTCCAAAAAGAGATTCAATAAATTAAAACAAAAAAAAAAAATGTTGAACATTTGTTGTTGCACGAAAGTTTCTGTCAGATGCTGGGTGGGGAAGGAGAGTGTGGGGTGGAGGCAGAGATTAATGAGACCCAATTCTTGCCCTTAAGAAGCTTATAGTCTAATGAGGGGCATGAGACCCCACCTATATAACCCAATAAATCTTTACCTCAGTAATTCTAATAAGAAACTGAGTGTAAAATGTGCCACAGGAAGAGTAAAAAGTATTTGAGGGGGTTGGAGGTGAGAAAGCTAGTATGTCATAACCTAAGAGATGGAGGAAATGTTACTTGAGATTCAGAAATAAAGGATGGTGACTGTTGGCTGGAAAGTTCAGGCAATCCCTAATACTGAGAGGTTCTAGATCTGGGGAGCTGCAGGAATGTTGCAATAAACAATACACTGTTTGGAAATCTGTTCATCTCTTCTCTAGACATATGTAATAAGTGTGAGATGTACCTTTTGCAAGGGAGGCATAGTTCAGGATTTCACCATCTCATTGTGGGAAAAAGTTACACCATGAGATAAAAACCTCTTTAGCAAGGTTCCAGATCATTCCAAATCTGGTTTTTTGGAGTTTTTTGTTGTTGTTAAAAAGCCATCCATGCCTTCCTTTTTTAGGACCTTCATCTTAAAGCACATTAGAAAATAATACAGTTCCTGAACAAGAAAATACAATGATTTCCTAGCATAATCTATCCCCAAATATTAAGACTGTTTAATCAACATTTGTTCTTGAATTTTCTGAGTTGCATTCCCATCAAGGGTATTCTCTGGAATTTCTATAATCTCTCTACATCACCATCAGATCTTGCTTTTCTCTCTCCACCAGACTGTAGACAAACTTCATTTTTAAAGCCTTCCTTTGAGAGATCAGTTTTCTAACCTGTAGGTTAAAGAAATGAGAGGCCTCCCTAGGTGAAACCATGCTTACTTTTTGGAGAAAGACATGGTCATTCTTTTCCTTTGGCCTAGGATAGCCTTTAGAACTCTATTATGAACTCTCCAACTTTTTTCTCTAAGCTTCTTAGCTTTGTTGTATCCTCAAATGAATATTCTACCTTTAAGGAAACTGAGTATTTTCATTTGATAGTCAGTTAAGCTTTTTGGGGAACATACCAGACACACACATTTTGTCACATTGAGGATGGAGAAATTGTTCAACCCCTGGAAACAAAAGGCATCACCACCCTGAGTGATGAGGCTTCCTCCTCCCTCACCTCCCCATTCCTGTTCTCTTCTGGCAATGATTTGTTTATCACCTATCTTCTGGGCCATGTGTCACTGGTAACAGCTAGCTTTTCTCTCATCCCAGTCTCAAACCTCTGCATTGGTCACTTGTCACTTCCTTCCAAGGAGAGCCTGATTCATCTTGGAAAATCCCTTTTGTCTCCTTCCATTTAACTTATTTCCAATCCATCTCACTACTTCAAGACTGACACCCAAGCTTCTGACTTTGCTCAATAGCTTTCTTATGGGGTTCTCTATCAAACGTAAGATCAAGATAAATTATATCAACTGACCCAACTTTGCCCACTAACCTCATTACTCCATCAAAAAAAAAAAAACCTTCAGATCAAATTAGTCTGACAAGATTTATTTTGAGTGGGTTCAGTCTAACTCTCTCTCAATATATTCTTCTCCCCAAACCTTTCATAATTTGATTGAGTCCCTTTTACAGCAGAAGAGATTCTATAGCTTGGTCCAAACCCACCCACCTTTCCAAGACAATCTTTACCTGATTCTGTGCTATAAACTCCAGTAAGAACCCAAAACTGAAGTGCTGAGAGTTGACTCTAGGGCAATAATGGAGATCTTTAGCAATACTGAGTGTGAAGTGTCTCATCTAACTTCTCTAATCAAATGAGATAATGTGCAAATCTTAAAGTGCAATATAAATTTGAGCAATAATCATTAAAAAAATAATTTTACTTTGTGCAATACTTTACAATGCATTTTCAGTCACATATCTCATTTGATCCTCCTGACAATGCTAGGCAGAACAAGGAAGTTTTAAGTATCCCCACAGTGAGGTATGCTGAGATATGTAATGATTTCCCATCACCATTCAGCCAACCCCAAATATTAGTGTTTAATCAAAATTTGTCCTTTAACAATTCTGATTTATATTCATTCCCATTAGGGTATTTTCATCTGATGAAGAGAGAAGCTGAGGTTCATAGTCTATAAAGTGATTGGCCAAAGTCACATGGTTAAAAAGTGCTAGAGCCAGAACTGGAACCCAGGTCTCTGGAATCCTAACCCAAAACTTTCCTCTGTGATCCACTGGCTCTTATAAACACCACACCATAACAGATGCCCTATCTCCTGGTCTCCTATTCGTCTTAATTTTTCTCCATGTCTGGAAAATGACTCCATGATAAGAATCTATTTGTGTTTCAATCCTCCTAGCCTTTCATCAGATGTATTACTCACTCGGGTAGGTATTACAGCTGCCTTCTCACACGTAGGATCATAGATTTAGAGCTAGAAGGAACCTCAGAGGACAGAGTCCTTTTTAGAAAGGAAGAACCTGAGACCCAGAAAGTTTACATGATTTGCCAAGGTCACATAACTAATGCAGGGCAGAACCAGGATTCAGATGCCATAAGAACAACTGTACAAATTCTTCATGGAGGCTGGCTCTCATAAAGTATTTCCTCTTATTCTTTCCCCAAAGGCTGAAGTTCCCCCTTTACAATGGACTAGATCACCCTTGAATTCCCACCTACCTTCAAGTCTATATAATTCTACAGGATTCTGGAACACACCAGAGACAGGGTGGTAGTATCCTGAATAAACAGCTGGTCTAAGATTAAGGAAGATTGGAATTCTGAGAGATTGTGAATATAGGGTTAGAAGGAAGCTCAGAAACCAGCCTACTCCTAAGAAGAAACTGGGACTGGGAGAGGGTCAAATGACTTGGTCCAAATCACATAGGTAGTGAGTAGCAGAATCAGGGTTTGAATACAGTGACTCAGTCTCAGGGCGGCTAGGTGGTAGACTCATCTTCCGAGTTCAAATCTGGCTTCAGACACTAGCTATATGACCCTGGGCAAGTCACTTAACTCTGTTTGCCTCAGTTTTCTCATCTGTCATGTGAGTGGAGGAGGTAGCAAACCACTCCAATATCAATGCCAAGAAAACCCCAAATGGGGTCACAGAGTTGGACATGAGTGAAAAACGACTTAATAACCTCCTCAGAGTCCAGTGTCGGTACTGTATCACACTGCCTCCAACTGTCCCTGTGAACTTGGAAAAGTAATTTAACATCTCCTAGCCTCAGTTCCCTTATTTGTAAAATGGGGATAATGTTTGTACCTACCTCATAAGATTTTTAAGGTTCAAATATTTAATATACCTGAAGTGCTTTGCAAATCTTCAAACTCTATATAAGTGCCGGGTCTTGTTATTGTTATGGTAAGAAGATGGTGGAAAGAAAAAAAAAAACCCTAAAGCACAGAAGATTATTGCAAGTTTAAAGCCTTCTCCTGTCCAAGGAGGGTGCTACAGCGTGATGAGGCAAAGGTTAAGTTTCCTGCTGAATCGCTAAATTTTCGGGGCCGTCAATTCCAACCCATGAAATGCATATAAAATGACACCAGGCATCAGTTACTGTAACTACATTCTTTGCTAATCAATCAGTTTTTATTGTGACGCCTCCGGCTCAGAGCAGAAAACCAACCCACCTACCCAAAAGCGACTTCAGCAGCAGTTCAAAATGTTGCCATTTTAATAATCCCAGCTAATTGAAAGCAGCTCAGTAAAGGGGGGAAGGGGGAATTCGGTTTATAATAATGGGGCTTTTCCTTTGGAAAAAAATCATTATGAATACTGGAAGAAGGGGGAAAAACTGCTTCACCCTTCGAAAACAACTGATTTCTCCAGCTGTCTAACATCAGCCCTACTAGTTCTAAGCACATTTTTATATTTTAATAGTGGGACGTTTATATGGCAGCAGAATTGCTGCAAAAATCCTTTTTTAAAAAAATCTATTGAAAATTAACCACCCCCTGCTGCAAAAACTGGATTTTTTTCCCCCCTTCAACAGAGAATTACATTCATTTTTATAATTGTTCTTTCCTTTCAAATCACGGAATATGACAAATGCTGTGCTACGTTTTAGTTCATCTGCTAAAGAGTGTCTTTATGAGCGGAGGCTTCAATGCTTTAATGGGGAAATTGCCTGATTTAAGTAAATCATGTCACCTCCACCCGAGCAATCATATTTGTTGCAGACTTCTGCTGACCTAACCTCCACAGCAAAAACAAAAACACATTTACATTTACAGGCTGAGATATTTGGTTCAAATGATTTACAAATAGGTCATAATGAAAACTAATTTGAGCACACTGCCAAGGTACTATTTAAGAATACTTTTGACAGTTTTTACCCATACATAATTATTCAGCATTGTAATTTAAACAGGCAAAAAAATCAGATTTTGCCCATAAAAGGCTCCCATTACTCAGCTCAGGCTTACTTCCATTTTCCAAGTGTGATTCAAATAGAAATGACACAAAACAGTAGAACTGAACACCTAGGTATCTGGTGCCACCCAGAAGGAAGCAAGAGGGGTTTAAGATGGTCTCTTCCCTGCGCCTTTCTGCTGAACAAAGTTCATAAGATCATAGAGTGAGAGCTCAAAGGGACCTTAAAGATCATCTAATGCAACCCATCATTTAACAGATAAATAAACAAATATCAGTGTTTAAGCAACTTGCTGAAAGTCACAGAGCCAAGAAGTGCCAAAGCTAGAGTATGAACCCAAATCTTCTGGCATAAAAAAATAAAAAGGTACTGTTTCAGCATGATCCTAGAAAATGATTCCTGGTGATACCCTTTCAAGTCACCCACACTTGGGTCCAGTGCGTGGTTATTTCAACTAAATATTCTCACTTTCTCCTTCTTTGCAATTTATAGTCCCAGACTTATAACCATGGTCTCCATAATGTTTTGATTGTGTACCCCTACCACCAAAAAAACTTAGTATGTAAAAATAATAATAATAATTTTGAGGAATAGAACCTGTAGGCATCCCAAGAGCAAAACATCCTAAGAATGGGAATAGATAGACTTGGACAACAAATGATTAGGCTTCTAATGCCTAATGTCCTCTGTCAAAGTAAAAAGAAAAATTATACTTTCAGAAACTAATAGCAATAGGGATGACACATTTTATCACTTCTTACTACCAAACAATGTTGGCAAATAAAATCAGGAGACGATATAATATTATAAGGGAATTAGGGTCGATATATCCATACCTGAAGAACCAGTTCTTAATTTTTTTTTTTACAAATGGAAGGAGGCTTTAGGATCTCAAGTTCTACCTGAGGTTGCCGTGAAGCATTTGTGTCTTGAAGATGCCTTGGTACTCAGGGAAGCTTATTCAAGGCCCTAGAACTTATGCTGGAGAGGGGATCTGAGGAGAGGTAAGATAATCTCCACCCAGTGACTTCCTTGTTGCATGAAGACAGAGGTATTCTAACATCCCAAGAGAAGGCCAAGGCCTCATAGGGAGCTGCAGTGGCCTAGCTTGTCCCCTAAAGTTCCATCACAGAGAAGTTTTTTGTTTGGTTTTTTCATTGGAGCCCAAAAGGCAGCCCTGGGCTCATGTAGAAGCATAATATATACTTAATATATAAGACTAAGTAGATTTAAAAGCCATGTTTAGAAGTGTGAAAGGGGTTGGGGACAGGGAAGGGATTTCAGAAACTAAAATGAGCTTTATTTTTAGATGAAGTTGACAAATGGTGTACATAAATCCCAACAAAAATTATTTTTAAAGTTTAGATTGATGAACAAAATGTTTAAGATAAAGATTTCATGCATTGCTTCCCAGACTTTATGCTAAGGAAGTGATTTCTAAAAACTATGAAATAGGAAGATTTTATGTCAAGCTATAAACTCATATTTTTATAACACTTTAAAGCTTACGTATATTATGTTATTTGTGCCTCACAACTACAATGTGAAGTGGATAATTCTGTTGTTATTTTGATTCTCCCATTTTACAGATGGTAAAATGGATCATCAGTGAGACTGATCATATGTCGTAGAGTCAGTAAGTACCGCAGCCAGGATCTGAACTTGATCTTGCCGGTCCTTTTTCCTATATACCTAAAACCTTCTCATCTTACTGCCTTTGAATCACTCAGTGAACTTTTGTAAGTCATTCCTTATGAACTGCCCCTGAAAAGCAAATACATTGTTTTCGAGAATCTGACTGTATTTATATTTGTATGTACAAAAGAAAGCAAAGGATTATTTATTAGGGAACAAAAAGAAATGTATTGTCTGCTGTTTCATGTTGATGAAAATTCACGAGAAAACACGCGGGAATGCAAAGAACTCAGAATTTGGAATCAGGGCACCAGAATTTGAATCTTAGCCCAGCTGCTTATAACCTATGTGATCTTGGGTCAAGGACTCAGTTTCTTCATCTTCTAAGGTCCTTCCCCACTCTAAACTCCTGTAGGCTAAATTACTTGGATGTCCCTTTCTAAGAAATGTATGTGATGATAGACTTGCTACTGTTTTTGTCTTAAACCAAATACCCCACTTAAGACTAGGGGTTTTCAATCTATCAATCAGTAAACATTTATTTAGGGACTACTTTGTGCCAGAAACTGGCAAGAGCTGGGGGTGCCAAAAGAGGCAAAAGATAATCCCTGCCTTCAAGGAATTTATGAACCACTCAGGAAAACAACATACAAACATATACACATAGCAAGTTATACACAGGGTAAATAGGAAATAATTAATGGAAGGAAGGCATCAGAATTGAGAGTGGTTGGGGAAGGCTTCCTGTAGAAGGTGGGATTTTTGCAGGGGCTTAAAAGATGCCAAGGAGGTTAGTAGTCAGAGTAGAGGAGGGAGAGCTTTCCAGGCATGGGGAACAGCCAGAGAAAATGCCTGGAGCAGGGAGGTGGAATGTCTTGTTTGTGGAATAGCAATGAAGCCAGTGTCAATGGATCAGAGAACATATTGGAGAGAAAGGTGTAACAAGACTAGAAAAACAGAAGGAGGCTAAGTTATAAAAGGCTTTTTAAATAATATTCTATTTTTGTCAAAATTACCTGTAAAAACAATTTTGAACATTTGTTGGGGTTTTTTTTTTTAAGTTTTGAGTTCCAAATTAAATCCCTCCGTCACTCCCTCCCCTTCCCCTTCCCTGAGACAATAAGCAATCTAATAAAGCTTAAATGTGTGTAATTATGTAAAATAACTGAAAAAAAGAAAAAGAAATGAAGGAAGGAAGGAAGGAAGGAAGGAAGGAAGGAAGGAAGGAAGGAAGGAAGAAAGGAAGAAAGAGAGAAAGAAAGAAAGAGAGAAAGAAAGAAAGAAAGAAAGAAAGAAAGAAAGAAAGAAAGAAAGAAAGAAAGAAAGAAAGAAAGAAAGAAAGAAAGAAAGAGAAAAAATAGTATGCTTCAGTCTGTATTCAGACATCAGTTCTTTCTCTGGAGGCAGATAGCATTTTTCATCATGAGTCCTCTGGGATCGTTTGATCACTGCATTGCTGAGAAGAGCTAAATCATACACAGTTCTTCATTATGCAATATTGCTGTTTCTGTGTACAATGTTCTGGTTCTGATCGCTTCACTCAGCATCAGTTCAGGTAAGCCTTTACAGGTTTTTGCTGAAATCTGCCAGATTGTCATTTCTTTGTCATTGTCATTACAATCATATACCACAACTTGTTCAGTCATTCTCCAATTGATGGTCATCCCCCTTAATTTTCAATTCTTTGCCACTACAATAAGAGCTGTTATAAATATATTTTTTATAAATAGGTTCTTTTCCCATTTTCTTTATCTCTGGGATACAGACCTAGCAGTGATATTTCTGGATCAAAGTGCATGCACAGTTTTATAGCTCCTTGGGCATAGTTCTAAATTGCTCTCCAAAATGGTTGGATCAATTCACAACTCCACCAGTTATGAAAGACTTGAATGCCAAACAGAGAATTTTGTATTTGATGCTGTAGGCAATAGGGAGCCATGTCAGTTTATTGAACAGAGGGATGATATGATCAGACCTGCATTTTAGGAAAATCACTTTAGGGGCTGAATAAAGGATGAAATGGAGTATGGAGATACTTGATGCAGGCAGACCCACCAAGAAGCTATTATAACAGTCCAGGCCTGAGGTGATGAGGATGTGCACTAGAGTAGTGGCAGTGTCAGAGGAGTGAAAAGGGGCTTATTTGAGAAATGTTGTGAAGATGAAAGGCAATAGATTGGTTATTGAGGGGAGGGATGTGAGAGATAGGAGGGTTCTAGGATGTCTCCTAGTCTGTAAGTCTGCTGGACTAGAGGATGGCGTTACCTTCTCTACAGTAATAGGAAAGATAGGAGTTGAGAGAGAGGGAAGGGTTTAGAAAAAAAGATAATAAATTCTACTGTGAACATGTTACAGTTAAGGTGTCTATTAGAGTCCCAGTTCAAGATGTCTGAAAGTCAATTAGAAAGTTTAGAGTTTGAGTTTAAGAATGTATTATACCTATTGGACATCTAATTCAAGATGTCTGAAAGGTAGTGTCAGAAAAGGACTTGCCATGTTGTTTGGAGAAGCAAATGCCTTTGGGTACTTGGTCCAGGACTGTGGGCTGGGACTCTGACCAGTACATCTCATTTAGCCTTAAATAAAAGACAATGGTCTTTCACTCCTTTTATTTCTTACCAACTCCAGATTCCCCTACCTTCTAAAATATGTGAAACAAAAAACAATGGGAAGAATTGTAGAAAATAACCACTCACAGAAAGACAGTCCTGTAAGGTTTACAAAATGCTTTCCACATAACAAGAGCCAGTATCATGACTCCCATTTTACATATGAGAAAGCTGAGTCCCAGGGAGGTCAAGTGTATTGCACATGGTCATATAGCTAATATCTAATATATTTCTCATGAGTAAAAAGAAATGCTCAGATTGGTGGCATAGTGGATAGAGTGCCAGGTCTGGAGTCAGGAAGACTTGTCTTTGTGAGTTCATATGTCACCTCAGATTCTTATTGGTTGTGTGATCCTGGGCAAGTCAGTTAACCCTATTTGCCTCTGTTCCCTCATCTGTAAAAAGAGCTGGAGAAGGAACTGGCAAACCACTCCAGTATCTTTATCAAGAAAATCCCCAAATAGGGTCACGAAGAGTCAGACATGACTGAAAAACCACTGAACATTCATTAGCATTTGAGGGCAGCTAGGTGGCATAGTGGATAGAACACTGGGTTGGGAACAGGAAGACTCATTTTTATGAGCTCACATTCAGCCTCAGATACTTATTGTGTGACTCTGGGCAAATCACTTCACCCTATTTGGCTCAGTTCCTCATCTCTAAAAGGAGCGAGAGAAGGAAATGGCAAACCACTCCACTATCTTTGCTAAGAAAACCCCAAATGGGGTCACAATGAGTCAGGCACAACTGAAATAACAACAACAAAAATTGGGGTTCCTAGTTGATTCAAAGTTCAATAACTCAACATAGGATATGGCATCCAAAAAAGCTAATATAATAGTAGGCTGCATGAAAAGAAGTCTAGACCTTGTGAAATATTCCTCTCTTTGTCCTTTCTTCTGTCCTGGTCAGACTACATATGTAACATTTACTGTATTCAACTCTGGGGGCTACATTTCAGGAAAGATAGGGACAAGCCTGGTGCAAAGCTTGGTGGAATGAGAGGAGAGAGTCCATATAATAATGAGAAGGCCTAAAATTATCTCATGTTAGAAATGGTTAGAGAAATAACTACAGATGTTTAGCCTAGAGAAGACTTGAAAGGGTATGGTCACTGTCTTTCAATATCTATAGTGCTGTCACAAGAAAGAGGAATTAGTTTAGCTCTGCTTGACATGAATTCAAGGAGGTACAAATTCAAGGAGGGAGATGTAGGCTAAAGGTAAAGGTGAATGACTTAACAATGGACCTATTCAAGAGTGGAATGGGCTGCCTCTTCAAGTTGTGAACTTTGTGTCACAAGATCCCTGCATACAGAGACTGGATGATGATGATGCTTTCAGAGATGGCCCAGAGGATAAAGACTGAGTGATGAGACAGGACTTCATGGGCTCCTTAAAATTCTATGGTTTACTGAATTTTAGGGCAGGAAACAATCTTGTATATCCTCCAATTTAGGAATTCTTAACCTTTTATATATAATAGCATAAATATATATAATATAATAAATATCATTCGTTACTAATTGTTAATAAATAATGTAAAATATATAAAATAAATATGTATAGATATAAACAAATATATTTAAGGTTAACAAAATACTTTCCTCATAACAATATCTTGAGATAAGTAGTATAATGATTAGTCTGGTTTTAAAGATGACAAAACTATAAGTCTTAATGACTTCATAGATGAATGTATGGATTACTGGTCTATCAGAAACAATGAATACAGAGAATCACAGGAAGACTTATATGAATGAATGCAAAGTGAAATAAGCAGAAGCAGGAAAACAATAGACACAATGACTGCAATAATATACATGGCAAAGACAGGCTGTCTCCCAAAGTCATGAACTCTCCATCTCAAGATCTATTTATGCCAAGACTGGATGATCCTTCAGGGATATGTGGAGAAGAGTGACAACAAAGAGTAATTGAAACTGAAACCCATCAGATCATAAAGACCAAGGTTGAAATCAAAGAAGGACAAAGAGATGCTCCTCCCTCCCCATGTCACAGAGGTGGGGGACTGTGGTCGTCAAACACAAGGTGGTGATTTGGGGCTTGGTGTTGGTTACTCTTGCTGAATTTTATTTTTTTTAATCTTTTTCTTTTAGATTTTTAAGGGATAGTTATTTGAGAAGAGAGCATTAAGTAATGCCAGTGACATGGGAGCAACAGACAGCAACAAAAAAAATTTTTGTAGATGATAAAAATCAGGAAACCAAGTCTAGAAAGGTTGACTTACTGATGGTCACACCCACAATAAGTCCAAGTCTTCTAACTCCAAGTCCAAGACTCCTCCCATTCTATAACTCTTCAAATTCTATGGAGGGGGTGAGGAAGAGTTGTAATAGTGGGAATAAAGCACCCACAACCCTGAGTCTTTCCCTCTACCTAGAGTTCAGCAGCACAAAGGAATTTCTTTCAGAACTGAAAGCCTGCAAACTGATGCAAGAGACTGTCCTAAAACTCTTTGTAAATCTCCTTAATCAATGTGTACTGAAGCAGCCATCTCTGCATAAAAGTCTACTAATTTCTGCAAAATCTCTAAATTAATTGGAGTTTGGGATCTTTGCTGAGGGCAGTTCCTGGCTTATTACACACACACACACACACACACACACACACACACACACACTTATTCCCTCTCAATTTATCAAACAGGATTCTTTTAGACAGATAGCATTAACTTTCATTATAAGAAGCCCTTTAATAAGTTGGTCCCAGGGCGGAGCCAAGATGGTGGAGAAGAAAGACACACATATGCAGGCTCTCCCCACACAGCCCATAAAATACCTGTAGAGAGGGACTTTCAACAAATTCTGAAGCAGCAGAAGTGGAGAACAGAGTGGAGGAGATTTCCAGCCCAGGGTGACTTGAAAGACCCACAGGAAACGTGGGTTACACCTGACCTGGAGAGGAGCCCAGCCCAGCCTTGACTGTGTGGTGCCCACCTAGCAAGCAGCCCTCAGAGTCAGAATCTCCAGTCACAGTAGCAGCCGTTCACAGATCCCTCAACCCACAGGCCCCAAAGGTCAGTGACAGAGTTTTTTCAGCTGACCAAGAAGGGAGAAGGGCCTTCCCATAGCTCTGGCCTTAGGCAGTGGCCACAGAGGTCACACAGAGCAGGCAGCAGCAGTTCCCACAGCAGTCCCTACAGCAGCCCGCATCCATTATTGGATCGTAAAACTCCTGGGGGCATTGAGAAGCTGGTTATTACCTCAGCCCTCTGTAGAGGCCCTGAAGGAGCTGATCTTTTTTTTTTTTTAATTTATTTATTTGACATTCATTTTAACAAAATTTTGGGCTCCAAATTTTCTCCCCTTTTGTCCCCTCCCCCTCCCAAACACCAAGCATTCTAATTGCCCCTATCACCAATCTGCTCTCTCTTCTATCATCCCTCTCTGCCCTTGTCTCCATCTTCTCTTTTGTCCTGTAGGGCCAGATAACTTTCTATACCCCTTTACCTCTATTTTTTATTTCCTAGTGGCAAGAACATTACTCGACAGTTGTTCCTAACACTTTGAGTTCCAACTTCTTTACCTCCCTCCCTCCCCACCCCTTCCCTTTGGAAGGCAAGCAATTCAATATAGGCCAAATCTGTGTAGTTTTGCAAATGACTTCCATAATAGTTGTGTTGTATAAGACTGACTATATTTCCCTCCATCCTATCCTGTCCCCCATTACTTCTATTCTCTTTTGATCCTGTCCCTCCCCATGAGTGTTGACCTCAAATTGCTCCCTCCTCCCCATGCCCTCCCTTCCATCATCCCCCCCACCCTGCTTATCCCCTTATCCCCCACTTTCCTGTATTGTAAGATAGGTTTTCATATCAAAATGAGTGCATTTTATTCCTTCCTTTAGTGGGATGTGATGAGAGTAAACTTCATGTTTTTCTCTCACCTCTCCTCTTTTTCCCTCCACTAATAAGTCTTTTGCTTGCCTCTTTTATGAGAGATAATTTGCCCCATTCCATTTCTCCCTTTCTCCTCCCAATATATTTCTCTCTCACTGCTTGATTTCATTTTTTTAAGATATGATCCCATCCTCTTCAATTCACTCTGTGCACTCTGTCTCTATGTGTGTGTGTGTGTGTGCATATGTGTGTGTGTAATCCCACCCAGTACCCAGATACTGAAAAGTTTCAAGAGTTACAAATATTGTCTTTCCATGTAGGAATGTAAACAGTTCAACTTTAGTAAGTCCTTTATGACTTGTCTTTGCTGTTCACCTTTTCATGCTTCTCTTCATTCTTGTGTTTGAAAGTCAAATTTTCTTTTCGGCTCTGGTCTTTTCATCAAGAATGCTTGAAAGTCCTCAATTTCATTGAAAGACCATTTTTTCCCCTGAAGTACTATACTCCATTTTGCTGGGTAGGTGATTCTTGCTTTTAGTCCTAGTTCCTTTGACTTCTGGAATATCCTATTCCATGCCCTTTGATCCCTTAATGTAGAAGCTGCTAGATCTTGTGTTATCCTGATTGTATTTTCACAATACTTGAATTGTTTCTTTCTAGCTGCTTGCAATATTTTCTCCTTGACATGGGAACTCTGGAATTGGGCCACAATGTTCCTAGGAGTTTCTCTTTTGGGATCTCTTTCAGGCAGTGTTCTGTGGATTCCTTGAATATTTATTTTGCCCTCTGGTTCTAGAATCTCAGGGCAGTTTTCCTTGATAATTTCATGAAAGATGATGTCTAGGCTCTTTTTTTGATCATGGCTTTCAGGTAGTCCCATAATTTTTAAATTGTCTCTCCTGTATCTATTTTCCAGGTCAGTTGTTTTTCCAATGAGATATTTCACATTCTCTTCCATTTTTTCATTCTTTTAGTTTTGTTTTGTGATTTCTTGATTTCTCATAAAGTCATTAGCCTCCATCTGTTCCATTCTAATTTTAAAAGAACTATTTTCTTCAGTGAGCTTTTGAATCTCCTTTTCCATTTGGCTAATTCTGCTTATGAAAGCATTCTTCTCCTCCTTGGCTTTTTGAACCTCTTTTGCCAGTTGAGTTAGCCTATTTTTCAAGGTGTTATTTTCTTCAGCATTTTTTTGGGTCTCCTTTAGCAGGGTGCTGACCTGCTATTCATGCTTTGACTGCGTATCTCTCATTTCTCTTCCCAGCTTTTCCTCCACCTCTCTAAGTTGATTTTCAAAATCCTTTTTGAGCTCTTCCATGGCCTGAGCCCACAGAATATTTAGTCTGGATGTTTGGGATACAGAGGCCTTGACTTCTATGTCTTTGCCTGATGCTAAGCATTGTTCTTCCTCATCAGAAGGGAAGGGAGGAGATGCCTGTTCACCAAGAAAGTAACCTTCTATAGTCTTATTTCTTTTCCCTTTTCTGGGCATTTTCCTAGCCAGTGACTTGACCTCTGAATATTCTCCTCACACCCACCTCGCCTCCTGATCCTCCCAGCCAGAGCTTGGGGTCTGAGATTCAAATGCTGCTTCCCAGCCTCATGGCTTCTGCAGGGGCGGGGCTGCTATTCAGTGTGAGATTAAGTTCAGGTACTCAGGTCAGGGCAGGGCCACCTCTCGGGCTCAGTTCCCTCAGGGGGTTTATGCAGAGACCTTCAACAATGGATCCAGGCTCCTGTCTGCTTGGGGAGCCCTGGTCTGCCGCTGCGTCAGCTACTGCATCCCGAGGGGGCCCGAGCCATGGGGGCACCCCACTCCCCTCTCGACCTGCCAAGAAGACCCTCTCACTGACCCCCGTCACCTGTGGGTGGAGGGACCCGCGCCGCCACTGGAGATCCCGTCCCTGAAGCCCGCTCAGATCTGCTCCCCTCCGTGCCATGGCCACGGCAGGGCTGGGCTGGGCTCCGTGTCCACAGCACAACGGACCTTTTGGGAGAGGTCTGCAGGTCCCTCTGGAACAGAAATCACCTCTGCTTCACTGTGCTGTGGCCTCTACTACTCCAGAATTCACCGTGAGTTCCTTTTTACCAATGTTCTATGGGTTGTGGGTTCGGAGCTATGTGTATATGTGTCTTTCTACTCCGCCATCTTCGGGAGCTGATCTTTATCTCACACTGAATGGTGGCCCTGTCCACTCAGCTTATCTGAATCTCAGCCCCCAGTGCTGGCTTGGAAGAACTGGAGGCTGGGTGGCTGTGGAGAGGAAATTCTGCTAAGATTCTGGGCACAAAAATCTCTCCCCTCCTCCCAGACCAGTGTACATGCTTGATTGTGCCACCTTGAAGGAACTGAGATCTTACAGATCCCCAGAGTATACCCAGAGTATACCCTGCTCTTGACAAAGGACCCAAAAGTCAAGTAACTGGTTAGGAAAATGCCCAAAAAAGGGAAAAAAATAAGACTATAGAAGGTTACTTTCTTGGTGAACAGATATCTTCTCCCATCCTTTCAGATAAGGAAGAACAATGCTTACCATCAGAGAAAGACATAAAAGTCAAGGCTTCTGTATCCCAAACATCCAAAATAAATATTCAATGGGCTCAGGCCATGGAAGAGCTCAAACAGGGTTTTGAAAATCAAGTAAGAGAGGTGGAGGAAAAATTGGGAATAGAAATGAGAGAGATGTAAGAAAATCATAAAAAGCGGGTCAATACCTTGCTAAATGAGACCCAAAAAAATGCTTAAGAAAATAACACCTTGAAAAACAGGCTAACTCAATTCGCAAAAGAGGTTCAAAAAGCCAATGAGGAGAAGAATGCTTTAAAAAGCAGAATTAGCCAAATGGAAAAGGAGGTTCAAAAGCTCACTGAAGAAAATAGTTCTTTTAAAATTAGAATGGAACAGATGGAGGCTAATGACTTTATGAGAAATCAAGAAATCACAAAACAAAACTAAAAGAATGAAAAAATGGAAGAGAATGTGAAATATCTCATTGGAAAAACAACTGACCTGGAAAATAGATCCAGGAGAGACAATTTAAAAATTATGAGACTACCTGAAAGTCATGATCAAAAAAAGAGCCTAGACATCATCTTTCATGAAATTATCAAAGAAAACTGCCCTGATATTCTAGAATCAGGGGGCAAAATAAATATTGAAAGAATCCAATGACCACTTCCTGAAAGAGATCCAAACAAAGAAACTCTTAGGAACATTGTGGCCCAATTCCAGAGTTCCCATGTCAAGGAGAAAATATTGCAAGCAGCTAGAAAGAAACAATTCAAGTATTGTGGAAATACAATCAGGATAACACAAAATCTAGCAGCTTCTACATTAAGGGATCAAAGGGCTTGGAATATGATATTCCAAAAGTCAAAGGAACTAGGACTAAAACCAAGAATCACCTACCCAGAAAAACTGAGTATAATACTTCAGGGAGAAAATGGTCTTCAAATGAAATAGAGGACTTTCAAGCATTCTTGATGAAAAGACCAGAGCTGAAAAGAAAATTTGACTTTCAAACATAAGAATCAAGAGAAGCATGAAAAAGTAAACAGCAAAGAGAAATCATAAGGGACTTACTAAAGTTGAACTGTTTACATTCCTACATGGAAAGACAATATCTGTAACTCTTAAAACTTTTTTCAGTAACTGGGTAGTTGGTGGGATTATACACACACACACACACACACACACACACACACACACACACAAACACACACACACAGAGAGAACAGGTTGAATTGAATAGGATGGGATCATATCTTAAAAAATGAAATTAAGGAGTAAGAGAGAAATATATTGGGAGGAGAAAGGGAGAAATGGAATGGGGTAAATTATCTCATAAAAGAGGCAAGTAAAAGATTTTTCAGTGGAGGGAAAAAGGAGAGAGGTGAGAGAAAAAACATGAAGCTTACTCTCATCACATTCGACTAAAGGAAGGAATAAAATGCATACCCATTTTGGTATGAAAACCTATCTTACAATACAGGGAAGTGGGAGAGAAGGGGATAAGCAGGGTGGGGGGTGGATGTTGAAAGGGAGGGCATTAGGAGGAGGGAGCAATTAGAAGTCAACACTCTTGGGGAGGTACAGGATTAAAAGAGAGAATAGATGAAATGGGGGGCAGGATAGGATGGAGGGAAATATAGCTAGTCTCACACAACACGACTATTATGGAAGTCATTTGCAAAACTACACAGATATGGCCTATATTGAATTGCTTGCTTTCCCAATGGGGATGGGTGGGGAAGGAAGGAGGAAGAAACATTGGAACTCAAAGTTTTTGGAACAACTGTTGAGTATTGTTCTTGCATGCAACTAGGAAATAAGAAATACAGGCAATGGGGTATAGAAAGTTATCTTGCCCTACAGGACAAAAGAGAAGATGGGGATAATGGAAGGAAGGGATGTTAGAAGGGAGGGCAGATTGGTGATAGGGGTAATTAGAATGCTCAGCGTTTTGGTGTGGGGAGAGGGGAGAAATGCGGAGAATATTTGGAACTCAACAATTTTGTGGAAATGAATGTTGAAAACTTAAATAAATAAATTTAAATACAGGAAAAAAAAGAAAAAAATAAGTTGGTCCCATTTGTATGTGAGACTGACTTTTTAAAATTCCAAGTCAAATTATCAGTATCTTGGTCTGTGACAGGGAGCCCAAATGGAAAGGAGTTCTCTGTGCTTTGGAGCACATGATCAAGCCATGACATTCAAAGGAGAAAAAAGTTCCTTATTCTGGATGAAGGTACCCTCCTCCACCAGTCTACGGAAATAGAAGGAAGGGGGAACATGTCCCACCCCAGCAGGGCTGAAGCCTCAGACATTCAGTAATACCCAGGTGCTGAAAGGAACTGCGACTTCTGCCTGCTGTGTTTCTCTCTAATGACAACTGAGGCTCCAGAAAGGAGTGGTAAGCTGCAGGCTGAAGCGATCCACATTTCCCACTTCTCATTGATGAATTCTTTATAATCAGGAGAAGTGCCCAGCAGTTCCCAGGCTGCATTAGCACCTCTTGTGGAAAAAAAAAGTCAGGTCTACAGGTGCTCATTGACCCAGAAAACAACAAAAAGAGTTTGATGACCTAGATTTCTCTCATTATATCCAAGGACCTTCTTCAATCAATCATTAAACTTAGAGTTTCAGCAGAAAATGAGCCTGAAGATCCCAGCTGATGATGTCACATCTTATGGCAAGGAAAGAGGCATGACTGTGAAGTCACAAGATTTACTGTTTAACAGGCACACTAAGACTCAGGACACGTATAGGATACTAGAAAGAGTACTAGCTATGCATTAATGGATCAAAGGGCATTGATTAAGCACCTCATACTTGACAGGCCCCATACTAGTTACAGAGAAAACAGTGACAAAAATAAAACAGTCCTTGCTCTCATGGAGCTTATATTCTACAGAGTCAGAGGATCTGGATTCAAATCTCAGCTCTGCCATTTGTGGGCAAGTCACCTAACTTCCTAGGGCCTCAGTTTCCTCATCTGCAAAATGAGGGGGTTGGAGTAGATGGTCCCTGAAGTCCATTCCTGTTCTGTATCTAAAACCTTAGAAATTAAGCTCAAGATAATAATGTCCAAGGAGTGGTTGAATAGATCATCCCATTTTCCCCCTTCTCATTTTGCATTTGTCCATAAATGGCATCTCCCAGTTTATTTATTGTGGTACCATACCTGGTTCTGAATGACTTAGAGCTCATTTCCAAAAACCAAATCCAACTGCAAAGGAAAAAGATTTGTCCCTCCTGAAAAAGCCAGGCCACCAGCTTTGAGGCCCACAAAGGACTCAACCAAACCCAAGTTAAAAGACTTTGGAGCGCCCCTCAGTCTCACCGTGATATCTATTCTGTGGCCTAGTCACCACCCTATTACTTCTCATTCTCATGGAAGCTTTTGTTTCTACCTTGTAGGGCCCACAGAAACCTTCATGGTGCTTTTATCTCCCTCCCCTTTCTCATTTCTCACCTCACCCCCTCCAGCTATTCCTGAAGAGAAAGATAAGGACAGAGGAATGCCTTTCAAAAGCCATCAGACACTGGGCACTGACCAGGATGTTCACTTTATTCAGCTAACCCTTTTGTAATCACCCACAGACTAATCTCTCCTCAGATTTTTCTTTCCTCTCTTTTTTGTACTAAAGCTTACCTCTCTTCTCCCTATATCTACTGTACAGGCAGATCAACCCAGTAGTCTGGTTTTTTCATTCTCAACACACACACACATACACACACACACACATACACACACACACATACACACACATACACACACACACACACATTGCATACTTAAGCTGCTCCAGCCATAGTAGTTCTGGTGGTACCTTGCCACTGTGCCTGCCCAATTGTCTTTGTGTTCTTCATTATACCCCTCCCTGTCAAAATCTTATCCCCAGAACTAAGCCGTCCATGTGCCACCAGGAGAAACCAGTTCTTTTAAGGAGTTGTCCTTTTCAGAGATTCTTAATCTTATGTTTTTCTTCTTGGATCCCTTTGCCAACCTGGAGAAGCCCAAGGACCCCTTCTCAGAATAATATTTTAAAATGCATAAAATAAAATGCTTGGAACTATAACAGAAACCAATTACGTTGAAATACAGTTTAAAAAAATAACTTTTAAAAGTTCATGGACCTTTGTGAGATTCCTGGTTCTTGAACAGCAATTGTCATCCTCCCATTTAAGACTGTAGGTAGGCCAGGAAAACACACTGGTCATTTCCCCAAAATGACATACAATAACAATAATGACTTTGAATGTGCACAGTACATTCTTAAAAATATCTTCCAAACCCTTTCCCCACATGTTATGTCAATCTATAGGTAGCATGCTATATAGGATAGAACATGTAGTTAGGAGGACCTGGGTTCAGATTCCACCTTTGGACACTTATTAGTTGGTTGATTCTGGGCAAGTCACAACTTCTCAAAGTCTCAAGTTTCCTTATCTATAAAATAGGAATAGTAATAGCACCTACTTCACAGTGCTGTTGTGAGGAACAGATGAGATAATGTAGATAAAGTATTTCAAAAAACCTTAAGAGGCTCTATAAATGTCAACTATTATCAGTCATACTCCACACAGTCCTATGGATGCCAGGAGAACTGTCCAATATTTTACAGATGGGGAAAATCAAGGCATGAATAGTGACTTCCCCAAAATCTTACAAGTAAGTTTATGGCAAAACAGAGCCGAGAATCTAGATTCCCCAACATATATTTCCTAGGTTCACCTGGGGAATAGATGTAGTATTGTAAACTGGTCCAGCTACTCAGAAAAGCAGTCTGGAACTATACCCCAAAAGTTACTAAACTGTGCATACCATCTGATCGAGTAATAGAGCCTTGGAAGGCTTCCAGTCCAGTGTCTACAACCCTCATCCTAGGAAGCAACCCCTATTGATCAGCCAGGGGACTGCTCCTCTAAATGGTAGAGCCACTGAAGACCCATAAAAGAAACTTCTTGACTACACAGTGCTTGGCACTGTCAAAGGGTTCAACACTGGATGCCTTCCTCATTCATTCATTCATTCTTCATTCAACATTGTAAAAATGAACAATTTTTAAGGACTTTGGAACTCTGATCAACATAATGAACAATCATTACTCCAGAAGACTAATGATCAAAAGTGCTACCCACAACCTAACAGAGAAGTGATGGACTAATGTGCAAAATGAGACACATTTTTGGATGCGGACAATATGGGAATTTGTTTTTCTTTACTATGCTTTTTTTCTTACAAGTATTTTGTTTTCTTTTCTTTTCTTTGTTTTCATCAGGGGGAAGGTTGGGGGAAGTTTGGAGGGAGAAAAAATGAATGCTTGATAATTAAATTTAATTTAAAAAAACCTCTCCACTACAGGAAGAAGACTCATCCTAGAGGTAAAGGAAATTCAGCAAAGTGCCACTTATAATCTCTATAGGCCATGCCCTATGTAAACAATTCTTCACAAGGGACAAAGATGGAGTACATTCATTTGAGCACACATGAGAGATGTTTTTACCAATCCCGGCTACAAAGGACAGGGAAAAGTGAAGGGAATGTATTTTGGGTTTCTTACACAGCTTGCCCCTTCTCCTGGGCCTCCAATGCATTTCAACATTTCTTAATTTTTTTTAAGAGGTGGAGAAAGCTTTGCAGCAGAATTCACAGTGGCTGTAGGAATCTGTTTGAAATTCAGGTTCGAGAAGGTTTCCTATGGTCATGGATAAGTTTAATGATTTCATCTTGAGGCCCTGAACTTTTAGAATTTGTTCTTCCAAACCGAAGTAAATAGAGGGGGCTGTGATAGGGGGTGGGGGAAATCACTGGGATTTGACTCAGTTTGAACCTGACCCATTAAAATGATACTCCAGGGACAGCAATCTGAGATCACACAGTTTGGGACTTGGCCAAGGGGAGGAGAGTTGGCACAAATAACTCGACACAGAAATCCTAAATTTCAGCCTTTAAACTTGAGCTCCTCTCTCAAGTCTTACAGAAAAAAAACCAAAACTCCATGCCTGCAATCATACTCGAAATCTGAGGTCATCAAACAGCACTCCACTCCTGCTAAATCTTTTCCAGCTTCAGACAAGAAGGTGTGGACAGACTAGCTTCCCCTGGCCCCTCTTGAGCCTAGCCCTCTAAATGTCTCTAACCAAGATCAGGGCCAAAACTTCCTTTGGGCCCATATTACTTTGGCAATGAATTCAACTGACACTCAAGGGGTTTCCTTAGAGTTTAGCATTACGGGCTACCCCAAGGCTACCTTTATGCTTATTATCTCAAAGGTACATAAACTCACAATATGAGGCAACGAGTATATAATGAGTGCCTACTGTATACAGAGCATTGTGCTCTATGCTGGCTGGGATGTGAAATTCAGATAAGATACAGTTCCAGAAATTGGGGAGTTTATAATCTAGTAAGGAGAAAATACAGGTAACCAGCACAGGTAACTAATACATAGTGTTACAGGATAAGTGCCCTAAAGAGAGATGTAAGCAAAGTGCTAGGTGAGGTTTGAGGGGCAAAGTCTTTTCAGACTGTGACATCAGGGAAGACTTCCTGGAGGAGGAACCATTTGATTTTTGATTTAGGAGCTTAACTATCTAAGAAGGAGTCATGATGCATTGTAAGAAAATCTAATTTTAGAATCAGAAGACCTAAGTCCATATCCCAACATTATTATTAGTACCGATGTGAACTTGGGCGAGTAAAATCCTCTGAAGTTCAGTTTTCATTCATATCTATAAAATGAGGGAGGGAATTGGACTAGACACAGGGATAAGGAACCTGTGGCCTCAAGGCCCCGTTTGGCCCTCTAGGTTCACAAGAACAGCCCTTTGACTGAATCCAGTTTGGCTGCACTTAAGGGTCACATGTAATCTTGAGGGTCCCCGAACTAGAGTAGGAATTCTTCATCTTTTTGTGACATGGACCCCTTGGGCAGTCTGGTGACCCCTGGGGACTTGCTTTGAGAATAATGTTTTTAAATGCATAAAATAAAATATGTAGGGTTACAAAGGAAACTAATTATATTAAAATATATGCATCAAAATGTAGATATTTTAAGTTCACAGACCTCAGATAAAGAACCCTTGGATTAGGTGATCTTTAGATTTCTTCCAATCTTATATCACTCTGCCTGATAACATGAAAATATCTTTGCATTTCCAAAGTGTCTGACACATAGAGGCACTTAATAAGTGTTTGTGGACTATTGATTGAATGTTACCAGGTGAACTGTGGACTTACAAATAGCCAGTATGCCAATTATGTTTGTCCTTTATTTCGAAGAGGCCATGACATCAGAGAAATAATGACATGACTTGCAATTGAGTTTGTTTTGAGGGCACCAGCCTCATTTTCTCCTCCTGAGCCATCTGGATCTAGTGACCAGACATTCATCAGGATGACTGGAGATGGCCCAGGATGCAATGGGAGACCTTGGTCTTTTAGGCTAAGGCCTTTTCAGGTACTCACTTAAAGAGAGGTGATACCCATTCAGTGAACAGACCTATTTAAAGAGTAGTCAGAGTTTTAACAGAAAAGAAAAAAATAGTTAAATAGATAAATCATGCTGGGAGGGACAGGAGCCTCAGGATTGCTGTTTCAAAGAAAAATTTTTACTATTGTCTTTCTAGCTGGTATACCTCAAGTTAACTGGGCAGCTTCTGGTCAACAAAATTTACTTTCTTTTGGAGAGAGGGTAGAAGGGGAGAGGGCTGGATTGAGAGAGAGAATGAGTTGAGTTATCCAGCTAGCTGGGTCCCCATTCAGACAGCTCAATCTACTTATAGGTTGTGTTCATCTTTCATTTTTGAAGAGGACCATGCCATCAGAGAAATGATGACATGACTTGCATTTGACTTTGTTTTGAGTGAGGAATGGTTGTACAAGGTCACCAGGCTCACTTTCTCCTCCTGAGCCATCAGTTTAATGTCTAAGGGAAAGTTTGAAAGAGTTTAAACAGAATCTAATTTCCCTATGAATTGTGTCCATTTTTCACAGAACCAGAGGAAACATCTTCCTTTCATTAGCCCCAGATACTATCCAGCTTAGTGGTATAGTAGATAGAGTGTTAGAGCTAGAGTTAGGAAGGCCTCAGTTCAAATCCAGCATCAGATGCTTACTGTGTGACCTTGGGCATGTCACTTAACCTCATCTACCTCACACTCTTCATTTGTAAAATAGGGAAAATAATAGTACCTGCTTCCCAGGGTTGTTGTGAGGATTGCATGAGATAACACACTTTGAAAATTACAAGGTATTATATAAATGCTATCTGTTATTATTACTAAATACATTAAATTGATCTAGGTAACCATTAAGAGGCAATCATGGGCCATGAATGGTAGCATATGCTTCTCATCCCTTCTACCAGGAGACTGAGACTAGTGGATCACTTACATTTGAGCATTATGGTTTACAGTAAGGGCTAAAGCAATTGGGTGTCCTCAGGCTGGCAGCAATATGATGAGCCCTTGGGAGCAATCTTCCTTTCTTCTGGTCATTCTGTGTTCCCTTGGCTGAGTTCCAGAACAAATTCTACATGGGATACAGTTATACACTTACTCCCTTCTCTTTTAAATAAATCCCGGATGGTCAGTAGAAGAACAGACTTAAGATGCCACTATTAGCGCCCCCATATCCTGGATCAAGTCTCTCTTTCAATTAAACTAACAGAATCTCTTCTGTGGGAGAAAAGGGGAGGAGAGAACCCACCTAGATCACCAACAGAGCATGTGGAAGCTTCCATGCAGATCAGCAGTGGGATCAGAACTGAGAATGACTGATACATTTCCAACCTGGGCAAAATAAGGAGACCCAGTTTTCAAAAGATTAAAAAAAAAGTCTTCCAACAGGGGCTAGCCTATGGCAGAATGTACACTCTTTCCACTCTCTGCACGGTCTGAATCTGGAAAATGGAGTGGTAGTTGTGGATCATTGAATGTCAGAGCAGAGAAAGATTCTAGAAACCATTTAGTTCAAACCCTTCTTCCAATTAAATTAAATTCAAATCAATTCAACAAAACAAGCATTTATTAAGCACCTACCATATGCAAGGGTCTATATTTGATGCTATGAGAAAAAGATTTAAAAAATGAAAAACTATACAGTCTATCCGTAGGAAGCTTACAATCATCATAATTCATAATTCTATAGCACTTCAAGCTGCTCAAAGTGCTTCCTTCATAACAACCCTAACAGTTCTACAGTGCAAATACTATCTCTAATTTACAGGTGAGGAAACTGAGGTTCACAGAGCTCATACTGCTTGTGTCAGTGCTGGAGTTTGAAACCATCAGGTCTTCTAACTAAAGGTGTGGTGCTCTTTTCATCACACTAAGAAAGGGGATACAACATGGAAAAAGTACGGCTGATACAAAATAGCATGTGGCAAGGACAAACAAGAGAGCCCGGTAAAATTTTACAAAGTATTAAGTATTATGTGGCCAAAGTATTTAAGCTTTAGCTTGAGTATTTGATTTTCCAAAGAATAGTCTGAATTAATTTCCTTAAGTATTGACTGATTTTATCTCTATGCTGTCCAAAAGACTCTCAAAAGTATTCTCTAGCACCACAATTCAAAAGTGTTGATTCTGGAGCACTCAACTTTCTTTATGGTCTAACTCTTATACCCTTACATTGCTTTGGAAAATCATAACTTGGACTATACACACCTTTGTTGGCAAGGTGATGTCTCTGTTTTTTAGTATGCAGTCCAGATTTGCCATAGCTTTCCTTTAAAGGAGCAAGCATCTTTTAACTGTGTGACAGCAGTCTTCATCTGCAGTGATCTTTGAACCCAAGAATATAAAAGCTGATACTGCTTCCATTTCTTCTTCCTCGGCTTGCCAGGAAGTAATGAGATGAGTTGCTATGATCTTAGTTTTTTTTTTAATGTTAAGCTTCAAGCCATCTTTTACACTTTCCTGTTTCACCCTCATCAAGAGGTTTCTTAATTCTTCTTCACTGTCTGCCATCAGAGAGGTATCATCTGCATATCTAAGGTTGTTGTTATTCCCCAGCAACCTTAACTATAGTTTTTGATTCATCCAATCAGGCATTTCACATGATGTACTATGCATATAGGTTAAATAAATAATAAATAAGGTGACGATATACAGCTTTGTACTCCTTTTCTAATCTTAAACCAAGCAGTTATTTCATGTTCAATTCTGTTGCTTCTTGAAACTTATACAAGTTTCTCAGGAGACAGGTAAGATGATCTGGAACTCCCATCTCTTTGAGGACTTGCCATATTTTGTTGTGATCCATAGAGTCAAAAGCTTCAGTGTAGTCAATGAAGGAGAAATAGTTTGTTTGTTTTTTTTCAGGAACTCCCTTCCTTTTTCCATAGTCCAGTGAATGTTGGCAATTTGGTTTCTAGTTCCTCCTCCTCTTTGAAATTCAACCTGCACTTCTGCTAATTCTCAGTTCACAGATGGCCAAAGCCTAGCTTAAAGAATCTTGTTCCATAATTTGAATATTCTTTGCCATTGTTCTTCTTTAGGATTGGGATATAAACTGATCTTTTCCAATTCAGTGACCACTGTTTAGTTTTCCAAATTTTCAGGCATATTGAGTATAGCACTTTAACAGCATTATCTTTAAATAGCTCAGGTGGAATTTGGTCACCTCTACTAGCCTTATTGTTAGCAATGCCTCCTAAGAATCACTTGACTTCACTTTCCAAGATGTCTGGCTCTAGAGCATTAATCACACCATCACAGTTATTGGTAATGTTAATATCTTTCTTGTATAGGTCTTCTGTGTATTCTTACCACTTCTTAGCTTCTGTTAAGTCCCTGCCATTTTTCTCTTTTTTCATTCCTGTTTTTGCATGAAATGTTTCCTTGATATCTCCAACTTTCTTGAAGGAATATTTTATCTTTTGCATTCTATTTTTTTCTATTTTTTTCCATTGCTCATTTAAGAAAATCTTCTTATTTCTGCTTGCTATTCTGCATTCACTTGGGTATATCTTTCCCTTTCTCCTTTAGCTTTCACTATCCTTCTTCTTTCCTCTGGTATTTGTAAAGCTTCATCAGATAGCCATTCTGCTTTCTTACTTTTCTTTTTCTTTGGGATATTTTTTTTTGCTTCTGCTTTCTATACAGTATTATAAACCTCCGTCCACAGTTCTTCAGGCACTCTGTCAACCAAATCTAATCCCATAAATCTATTCATCACCTCTACTTCATATTCTTAAGGATGTCATTTAGGTCATATCCATATAATCTGATGATTTTCCCTACTTTCTTCAACTTAACTATTATTGTTATCACCATTCTTGTTTGGTCTGTCTCTCTCATTTATTTCTAATATTCTTGAGAGTCATAGTGTGCCTCCATTTTCTCTTTCAACAGCACCATGATGTAATGCCAACTTGCAATACCCATAGCAGCTGCCATGAATATGCATGCGTATTTCTAGGGTAGATTCACAAAATATAACAAACTCTCTTCCTCAAAGGCAAAACCAAAATATTTATTTAGAACATCACTATTAGGATACCAAGAGGTAAGATTTAGCAAGATACTCATCACCAATACAGAGAGTGCCAACATCTTAAACATTCTTTCAGTTAGGCCTCCCACAAGCAAGTTCTCTTGGGCAAGTTCCTCCCTCCATTCTTTTTCTGTTGGGCCAGCTTGTCCCACAATGGGCTCTATGTGACTCAGGCTCCACATGACACAGGCTGTATCACAGCTGTGAGCTAGGTCAGAGCTCCAAGCAGCTCACATAGACCTATTAATGATAGGGAAGATCTTCCTGTTCCATTAACATTACTTTTGGCCGCAAGATCTTTCATGTCCATTACATAGGCCGATTGGACTTTAGCAGTAACTTGTATCAACATAACTTCCATAACAATGTAAAAGGGATAACACAAAATAAATGCAAAAAGCAATAACTTAGGGTAGGGGTTTGGGCACACACATCCCATCATTTCCCCCTCAAACAAATGGGATCCAAAATCCCATGGAGTAAGGGGTGAAGGCCTCATTTTCTAAAATTACTTTCTGCTTAGATTGGCCTTAGAGTTGTCCCGGCCTCAAGAGGTCCCATTCCAGGGGTCAGTTCCTTAGCCAATATACGGAGCTTGGTTGATACCAGGTCCAGGGGTGATATATGATAGTCTTGGACAGCGGGTGACATCCAGCTTAAGCACTCAGTCATCTACAAGTGGAGGGCACTAAGCCTGTAGGGGACAAATCTGGCAAACAGGCTAAGTAAACAAAGACTAAAAAGAATAAGGAGACAATAACCAGAAGCAGGGTAAATATAACATCAGTCATCCTTCTAGAGTCTATGAATCCACTTGACCTGTATTAATTCCTATCTTCCTTACTGCAAATTGACATCTCCCCCCAGTCAAATTTAAAGTCATACCTCTCAATATATCTACCCCAATGATGTATTCAGGAACAGGTACAATTACCATTGTATATTCATCATTAGTTTAACTTGTCTGACTGGTATTTCAGCCCCTCCCAGTCCTGTGATTGTAATAAGGGTTCCATGTTTAAATTTATCAGGGTTTCCATATATACGAGAGGCCTCTGTCCCAGTATCTGCTAATGCCCTAGCTACAATGGTTGATCTATTTTTCCAGTATATGGTTAAACTGATATGGGGTCTTTAATCTGGTCTGTGTGCTTCTTTAATCTGGGCCAATTTCTTATTCTCCTTGCAGGTGTGACAAACTTGGATACAATGACTCAGGAGGATTTGTAGGGGCAGTTCTTACTTCCCTATTCCATCTAAAAGTAAGTTCCTTTTCCCAGTATATCTTATATAGTTTGTTAGTTGGAATACCATCTATTCTTCCATAATCTATCCTTGCCTTCAATAAAGCAGCTATCTTGTTAATCTATTCTGACTTTGAATCCACTGGCTATTTCCTCTTTTCTCTTGAGGAAATTTATCTTTGCCCCATTCTCCTGTGTCACCTGTGAAATCTTATTTAGCACCTCTTAAAGAGGGTGCCCTATTTTCCCAATTAGTAGAGTCAGAATTATGTGTTTATAAGCAGGAGGATCAGTCTTCACTATTATATTTCTATAAGAAACCATTAAGGGAGTGCTGTGATACTCATCTGTATCCCCCACCTTTATTGCATTACCTCTTCTTCTAACTTTCTCATACAGTCTCTAAGCAAATATCAGGATCTGTCTCCACTCAGTCACAGAGAGTCAGTGGGATACTGTTTATTGTATCCCTCAGCAGCCAAAGCTAACAAATTAGTCCCATTGTTACTTCACTGAATGTGGCAATCCCTAAAAACTTGTTGTATAAAGGGATTCTGACAAATACTTATGAATTTCAAACAGTCTATGTTATCTATCCATATTCCTCCAGCCCCTTCATCACTGATTCTGACCATTCAAGATACTAATGATTCTCCCATTTTTGGGGGGTGAATCAACTCAATATATCTGTGACTTCCTGCTGAGTAAAATCCTCACTTACTTCCTTAAACTCTATGTGGTCCCCCTGGTTTTCCTTCTTCCTTTGCATTATTGGATTGCATCCACATTTTCAGAAACCTCTTCATCTGAATTTACTTCATCTTCCTCCCCTATATCTCCCTCCCATGTCTCTGTATCCCAATCAGACCCTACAGATGCAAGGGCTGCATATACCTTCTCTATTTTTTTCCTTCCTTTTCCAAATCACTCTCACAACTGTCTTTCCTGCTACCACCTAATAGCTTCTAGTTTGCTCTTCTATAGGAAAGCTTTGACACTGTAACATAGAAAGCTTCTCATGGAAATCAGCTAACTCCTTTCTCAACTGAACCTTTTCCTCCAGCTATTTGTCTCTACTTTTACATATAATACAATAACTTGTTAACAATGCTCATCCTCTTCTACATACCCTTGCCATTTCTTTCCCCATTCTATCAGTATTCTTTACAAACATCCTTCTAAATCTATGGGTTCTCTCTTCTGTAGCCTTAGTTCCCAGTTTTCACAAAGCCCTGTGTTTTTAGTCCACTCTCTAGCCAAGTAGGAATAAGGTAAATCCTCCCATCTCAGGATAACCATTTCCTTCCCTAGAGCCTTCCTGTCTCCAAATAGAGGTTTTGTATTTTGCAATCCCATCCTTATTGCCAAATGTAATGCCAATGTATTAGCAATAGAAGCTTCTATGAACATGCATATATGTATTCAGGGTAGATTCGCAAAATATAACAAACTCTCTTCCTTAAAAGAAAAACCAAAGTATTTATTTAGAACATCACTATTAAGATACCAAGAGATAAATTTAGCAAGGTACTCATCACCAATCCAGAAAACACCAACATCTTAGGCATTCTTTCAGCTAGGCCTCCCCACAAGCAAGTTCCCCTAGGCAAGTTCCTCTCTCCAGTCTTTTTCCATTGGGCAAGTTCCTCCCGCAATAGGCTCCATGTGACTCAGGCTCCATGTGACTCAGGCTGTATTGAAGCTGTGAGCTGGGCCAGAGCTCAAAGCAGGTCACATAGGCCTATTAATGGATGGAGAAGATATTCCTATTCCATTAATATTACACATACATAGTCCTTCACCCAGTGTGGACTCTTGTCAATACTGCCTACTGAACGATCAACAAGATAGAAGGGAATATATGTGAAAAAGATTGTCAAAGGTATATATGTGAAAGAGATTGTAAACAAAAAAATAAGATTGAACAACAGCTTAAATATTTGGGGTGAATGCAAGTGAGAGGTCAGGGATAACACTGAGGCTGCAAACCTATACAGCTAGGAGGACAGTGGTGCCCTGGACAGTAATAGTGAAGTTAGGGAGAGAGGAGAGTGTAAAGAGAAGGAAGTCCCAGAGAGGGGAGCATAGAGAGAATGAGCTCCGTTTTAGATATATTTGAGATGCCTATGGGACATTGAGTTCAAAATGCCCCAAAGGCATTTAGTGATGCAGGAATGAGCTGAGATGAGCAACTTGGGTTGGGCCTACATAAAGATGATAATTAAACCCATGAGAGTTAATAGGATCACAAGGAGAGATAGGCCAAAGGAAGAAGAATACAAGGCTCAGTACACAATTTTGGGTAACACTAACAGTTAGTGGACATGATATGGATGAAGATCCAATAAGGGAGACTAAAGACTAGTCCTGGTAGGTAGAAGTGAACCAGAAGAGAATAATGATGTCATGAGAACCTAGAGAAGAGCCAGTATCTAAGAGGAGATGGTAATCAACAGTGTCAAAGACTATAGAGAGATCAGAAGTCAATAAACATTTAAATGCCTACTTTGTACCAGTCACTGTGTTAAGCACTGGGGATACAAATACCAAAAAAGAAAGTAGTCCCTGCCCTCAAGGAGCTTACCATATAATAAGAAGACAATACATAAAAGAAAACTGAAAAGGAGAGAGGGAGATACCTGCTGGACAGAATGGGAGTGTTTGGGGTGCCTGGTAGAGAAGCCAAAGAAGTTCAAAATGAATGTAGCCATATGAGAAATGAAGAGTTGTCAGTTATGTTCCCTTTCCTTAAGGTAAGGAGTTTATGCCCCCACCTTCCTGTCAGAGATGAAGTATGAGTAACAAGACTGATTGGATCTTGCAAGATGACAAGATGTCTCCATGAGGAGTTTACTGGGGCCATGGTGCAGAAGCCCCAAAGAAGTCCAAAATGAGCACAACTTGATGGGACACCAATGTCTGAGGATAAGATATCACTGACCACTTTGGAGAGGTCAATTTCAGTTGAATGATGAGGTTAGAAGCTAGACAGCAGAAGATACAGAATCAAATGAGAAGAAAGGAAATAGAAGTATCTGCAGTTGGTGGCTTCATCAAAGTTTAACTGAGAAGGGAAGAAAAGCTATAGATAATAGTTAATGGGAATAATCAGATTAAGTGAGGGTTTATTTGTTTTTTAAGAATAAGGGTTAGAAATGAGAATGTTTGTAGATATATTGTGAATAGTGGTACCATGAGAAAATCTCTATTCTAGGGATATTTTTTCCTCAAAATATTTTATATGAAATTATGTGGGTATCAAAAATATTTCTTATGAACAATTAATATGATGAATTCAGAGAAACATTGCAAATTATCTCAGAGTAAAGAAAGGAGAGGCAAGAGAATCATATATACAAAGCTTATGTAATAATGTTTTTTAACCTCTAAAGTATGCCTAAACTGAGATTAATTATGATGACTAAATCTTGAACCCAGAGAACAGATGATGAAACCCATTCAGCAAAGAAGTGGGGAGCTACAGGGGTGAAATACAGTTGCTTTGCTAGTTCATTTTGCTTAACTGTTACAAGGAAGGGTTCAAAGCAGGGCAGGGGGGGGGATGTTTAAGGAAATGATGTTGATATAAATGACAAAAGGCATCAATAATGGCAATGGCAATCAAGGCAATGGCAAATGACAAAAGGCAATCAATTTTTGCAAAAATACCCACGTTCAGTCAATAAACATTTATTATGTGCTAGACTTGTGTTAATCCCTGGGGACACAAATAGAAAAGCCTGACTTGTCGGAGCTTACATTCTAACTTTCCAATGGTGATACATAAAAAAGGTGAAAGGAGTAGGATGGGGAGAGATGCAGGTACTCTGTGTTAGGGTTTGGTAGAGGAAGGCTGGAGTGTAGCCTGGAGAGGAAGGATACCCAGCTAGACTGGTTACTCTCCTTAAATGGGGGCTCTGGGAGGAGCCATCCAATATGAGGGAAAGGTCACAGGGTTTCAGGGAACTTCCAATGAGTGAATTCCAGGACTGAAGTGAGGCTTCAGGATGAGCAGCTAACTTGTGAAAGAGGAAGTCAAGTAATATAGCCTAGAAAGGAACGAGTGCAAGATTTTTAAATTTATTTTTGTTGTCAAAGCCAGTATTTGGACTATGAAAAAAAACTCCATATCCTCTGTTCATTTCCTCCAAAATTTCAGCAGTTCACCTTTCTCCAGGAAGTATTTTATACCACTGGGCTCCCAAGGGTTCCATTATCATATGATACTGGTTCCAATTGCATTATTTCAAGCTTATATTTTTCCATGACCAAATTAGTTGGAGAAATGTTACTTTAATGATTATAAAGGACATGAGACTATTATTTAGCTCAGAATAACATTTCATATTTCCCTCAATGAACTGAACATGGGCTTATTCTTCATTTTTCTTTGACGGGCTAGTGTCCAAAATGAAGACAGATACAATCTGGGCCCAAAAGAATTAAAACTGAAAAGGGATGAATACCAAGGGTCTATACTGGACATTTAAGGCACACATTTAATGAAACTTTTGAACTATTAATATTTGATTCAACATAGCTACCCAGTTCTTTCCATATCTTGTGAGTCTTCTTCATTTTCAGCCCAAACTGTGTTGAGAAAGTTTTCAATAGCTTGAAAGATGGCCACTTCCTACAAAGCCATTAAAACTCCCCATGAGTTAAATGTAAGGTATTACACTAGACAGATAGAGCGAGAGAGAGAGAGAGAGAGAGAGAGAGAGAGAGAGAGAGAGAGAGAGAGAGAGAGACAGGCAGGCAGGCAGGCAGACAGACAGACAGACAGACACATACATACGTACATATATACATACATATATTTAACTAGGGTAGGGCAATAAAAACTTTGCAACAGGATATCAAATTTAAATGGCATTGAAAGCCCTTGCTTTAGTGTAAAATAAACTTTAGTGAGCTCTACCCTGGCCCATCTCCCTCAGTCCAACAGGAGCCTCCTTAGCATAAATCTCTGTCCCTTCAACAAAATTGAGGATACCTCTTTACTCAACTTTACATACACAGTTACAAAAATTCCTAGTTAACATTCTACACTTAACCCTTAAGATTAGAGAAATCACTTAGAAAGCACCAAAGTCTTGTCTGGAACATTTATAATACAAATAATACAAATGCAAATTCTCATTTTCATATGTTCTCTCTAGCCTCTAACTAGGAAACAGGAAGGAGGATTTCCTCTAACAAGGAAGTTCACCTGTGTTACTAATTAATGCGGTCTCTAAGAACAACTTCCCCCTCCAACTCTAAGGGACCCTACTGAATACCTTGAAACTCTACAAGTTTGAAGGAAAATTTCTGTTGCCCAAACCTGCAGCTTTGTCCCAGCCCATTTCTATAGGCAGCATAGTATGGAGTCAAGAGCTCCCTTCTTTGCGATCAGAAAACCTGGGCTTGAATTCCAGTTCTTTGTTAGCTGTGTGGCTTTGGCCAAGTTGTTTCCTCTCTTAGGGCTCATTATCTCCTTTGTAGAATGAATTGTCTGACTAGATGACATTCAAGGTTCTCTCTTGTTCTAAATCCTAAAATCCCCTAGGTACTAGATCCCCTAGGTCCTAGATCCCCTAGGTGCTAGGGATTCAAATATTCTATTATTTCATAAGAGTCAGGAGCCTTAGGTTTATGTCTCAACTCTGACACTTATCTGTGCGACTAGAGACAAATCCTATCCTCTTGTTGAACCTCAGTTTTCATATCTGTAAAATCAAGGATTTGGAACTAAATCATCTCTCAGGTGTCTTCCATGTCTAAGTCCTATAAGCCTTTGATTCAAGTGTCATGCACCAAACCATGATACTTCCCATTGTCTAAATCCAAGCAAGTTCATAAAAATCTGATACTGTCACTCATCTCTTGCCCTGTCCTTACCTGGGAATGCAGACATGCAGTCACACCACTCAGAGATCACTAGGGACTGATGCAAAACAAAGAGCTTCAGAAACAGATTCATTGCCATCTCAGGGTCATTTATCTGCTTTTAAAATTTTAAAGTGTAGAAACATGAATTAGACTAGGGAAGATTTCCACTTTCTCTAAACACCACAAAAACATCCATCTGGCTTTTATCATAGGAAACTCATGCTTCACATGTACAGCTACCCTATCAGCCCAAGCTGGAGCTCGGTATCCCAAAAGTCTTTTTGCTGAGGCAGATGTTCCTGGGACCGTCACACTGGTGGCCCCAAACACTTTCATAGTCACATAGTTGGCTGCTGATGCCACAGAATGCTCCAGGGACATGGAGCAAGGGGCATGCTTTGAATCTTCACTTGCCAAGATGAGGAAAATCAATTTCAATGCCCAAAGGAGGGAATTACTGCAGCAGAAGGTCACCAAACACTACAAGTTGTTATATTATCATAGAGACTCAGAAGAAAAGGGAAAAAAGGCCTCAAAAATGAGGTAAGTGTGGGACATGGTCTGGTACGTTTCTGCTGACGCTCTCCAGGAATAATGTGAATGAGCCTGTGGGGACCTTAGCCATGTGATAGGAGAGGTTTCTTTGTGTGCATACATATTATGGCTAAAGTCCAAACTCCAGCCCCATCATATTAGCCAACTCATCAACTTTAGTTAGAGAGTTCTGGCTAATGTTAAGTTTTGGAAGAATGAACTGAAACATGCAACATTATTGTTACTAAATTTGTAGTAAGCCCAGCAATCAAGTGGGTGTGAATGGCTGGGTATATCCAACGTTCTCTAGCTAACGTGTAAATGGGTAAATTGACAGCATTCAAAACTCAGCCTTTACCTTTATAATCCATTGGATTCTGGGAGAAGGGGGAAGATGGCAACACTTATTCCTGACCACATACTTTGCCCTGCCTATGAATTTCTTCCTGACTCTAATCATAATGAGAAAGTTGATTCCTTGAGGACCCCAACTCAAAATCTAATCAATATTAGTCAATTCATTATGATTCCATAAGGGTAGTTTGATTATAAATTCTGTATATCAGGTCCCAGAGCTGTGAGCTGCAGATTTCAAGACCACTTGTTTAATCATAGGAAGCTAACTAGAGGCCCTCCACCCCATTTTTCCTTGTCATGGTGACCAAGCCCAGTATGGCAGAGGTGACTCAACTACATGGAAAATTCTCCAATTTTATTTTTGTGCCTCCAGACCATTCTTCCCTCTTGTCCAACACAAGCAGATAACCATTTCGTGACCATATTATGACCACCTAATCAGTGGAGATATTCCTTTTTTTGTTCAACCTGTGACCCTGCTGATATATTTTTTGCTTATTTTAGTCTATGAATTATATGTCAACCAATAGAATCATTCTGTATATGGTATAGTTGTTGAATGTCTAGAAATCTAACCCTATAAAAATAGAGTTCTGAAAGGAAGGGGCATCTCAGTCATGAGGAAGATCTGATGTCTACTTCCTTATAGGGGACCATGGACCCTTTAATAAAATGTCATTGACTCAGAGTTCCACCTTAGTCTGTCTTATTGTAGGTGGAATAATTTTTACCCCCACAATATTAAGCTAAGGGGGATGTACAAGAAAAAGAAAACAAGAGGATGATCAAGGAGACTATACCTATTATATGGATTTTAATTTGCAGTCAGGTTTTGATTTTGGAGCCAGAGAATGTCAGGATTTAATGATTCACTTCAAAAGACATTTATTAAATGCCTGCTGTGGGCAATGCTAAGTAAAAAAGGTCAGAAAAATATCCTAGGGAAAAAACCCAAAAGATTAAAAAAAACCATGTTTACTTTCACCAAACTTAAATTCTACTTGGATAAGTGAAATTTCTAGAAGATCCCAAACCTGTTTTATTCATTTCCTCATTCACATTCAGACTGCATTAATGTTTGTGAACTCATTTCATCTTCCATCAAACCTCTTACAAGGTTTAGCAAGCAAGGTACAAAATAGTCTAATTTTCCATTTCTTCTCCCCAGTTTCCTTTTATGGGAGATGCTATTAGACTCTGAAACAACTGAGAAGTAAGGAGGTGGGGGTGAGGGGGAATGTTGGGCCCTGAGTAACCATCATCTGAATAATCAAAGCTAACTCTGCTTACTAGATGTGAATGAGACAACTGAACAATGGAAGTTCAAAGTTCACAACACAAAATTTTAGAGTCCTACACTAAAGATTAGGAAGAGAGCAACACTCAAGTGAGAGAGTATCAGAGCTAGAAAAATGTAAGCTCTTCGATTCAGAAATAACATCTAACTAAACTCAAATGACAGCACTGGGGCCAAATGCTCTTGGCCCCCGAAGGCACTTAAAAATGTTTGATTTTTGTTATGACAGATTTTCTCCTCAGTCCTAGACACATTACATGTAGCATAAGGTTTTCCAAGGCTCTATCCGCAAACAAAGAATGAATTCTGGTCTATTGTGAAAGGAATATCTGTCCCACTCCCAACTAAATAAAATAAAGACTAAAAATGGAGGATAGATCATGTTTCTCCTCGAATGGATTTATATCTAATGCTCAATAAAATTGCACCAAAGATGCTTTCCTAGTCTTCTATACCAGATCAAAATTTCCAATCTAAATTATTCAAGGTCCAAAAGAGAAAACCACCACCACCACCTTGTTCCTCAATTGTCTGAATAATTCTGAAAAAAGTTGTTTCATGGAGGCTATCTGATCTAGGTCACAACGTCTGTTTAGATATGCTGAAGATGCATTTTCTTTCTAAAATAAGTTACTGGTCATCTTTTTTTTTAATGTTAACATTCTTTCCCAATGACCCCCCCCCCATTTTACCACCACTATAACCCTCTCCCCCATAATAAATGAGTACAGTCAAAACAAACTAAAGCCTGACTATGTCTGGAAAGGCATGAGTGTATGCCTCATTCCACTCTTACTGTTTTCTTACCCTCTGCTGAGAGGCAAGAGGAAATGAAAGCTTTACCATCTGAAATTCTAAAGGCACTGCAAAGTAAGGTTTTTCAATGTTGTTTTCATTTACATGATTGTGTTCATCATACATATTGTTCTAAGTACTGGAAACTGAGGAGGTGCCCATAAATTGGGGAATGGATGAAACAAAACATGATATATGAACATGGTGGAGTATTATTGCTGTAAGAGATGGTTAAAGGGATGGTTTCAGAGAAACCTGGGAAAACTTATATGTACTGATGCAGAGAAAAGTGAGCAGAAAAACAGTTTATACAACAACAACACTGCTAAGACAAATAACTTAAAAACTTGGGAACTCTGATCAATAAAGGGACCAACTTTGGACTAATGATGGAACACACTAAATACCTTCTGATAGAAGAGTAATGGACTCAGGGTGCAGAATTAAACATACATTTTTTGATATCTTGAATATGTGATTTTTCTTTGTTTGACTATGCATATTTGTTAAGGGGGTTTTTTCCTATAATTTTTTCCAATGGAGGGAGGGCAGAAGTGGTAGGAAAAAAAATATATGCCAATGGAAAAAGTAAAAAAATTTTAAACTGCAAAATTATTTCAAGTTCTCTTGATTCACTAATTTCTATGTTTGTTTAAATTCTTCATAGTAGTATTTCTTGCAGTATAATGATATTTCATTACATTCATATAGTACAATTTGTTCAGCTGTTTCCGTATTGATGGGCACCCACTTTCCTTCTGGTTCTTTGTTACTACAAAAGGTGTTACTCTAAATATTTTTGTATCTATGAGGAGTTTTATTTTTGTCCTTGATCTCCTTGGAATATATATATATACCTAGTAGTATTGCTTGGTCAAACAGCATATGTAGTTTACTAACTTTTTAGTTTAATTCTGAGTTATTTTCTAGAATTCACAATTCCTTCCAAAATGTAGTAGTATCCCCTCCAACATTTATCATTTTTGTCAGCTTTGCCTGAGGTAAAACCTCAGTGTTATTTTAATTTACTCTTATCTAATTTGCTCTTATTACCAGCAATTGAGAGAATTCTTTCATCTAGTCATTGATAGCTTGCATTTACTCTTTTGGAAACAGTGTTCATATTCTTTGACCACTTATCTATTGGGGAATAGCTCTTCTTCAAAGTACATATAAATTCCCCAAATATTTTTGTTATTGAACTATTATCAGGAATATTTTTAGCAAGGATTTGTTTTTCCCAGCCAACTATTTCTCTCCTTACTCTATATGCATCAATGGGATGCTTTTTCCATAATGTCCCTTCTCTCCACTCAGCCTGCTCTCTCTCTCTCTCTCTCTCTCTCTCTCTCTCTCTCTCTCTCTCTCTCTCTCTCTCTCTCCTTCTCTCTCTGTATCTCTCTTTTTTATCTTCCTTTTCCTTCACTTACCCCTCTCCCTATCACACACACACACACACACACACACACACACACACACACACACACACACACACACACTATTTTCCAGGTGGAAACTGCCCTTGTGGGGACAAAAGAAATCCTATCCAAGGAATCAAATTGAGTGAAGTTCTACAAAAGAATCACAAGACACAGATTTTTAAAAAGAACAAGTCTTTTCCAGCAAAGACTGGGATATATGTTAAGAGGTGGGGAGCTTGGTATTTACTAGGCAATGCAGCCAATAAATTAATTTCACATTTTGAAAATGGATTGGTTGTGAGTTAATAAAGTACAAGCCAGGATAAGGGGAAAACTCTCATTATGACACAGACCTTTCCCTAGAACTGTTCCATCTTATTTTGCTTCTTTGGATTCAAGCCTCTCCCAGGTCCCTGGTGTCTAACAAAGGTTCCACATCAAGTGTGTGGAAGATGGGGCAGTCTAGACATTTTGCCTCATAAAAAAAAGTACATAGTCCTCCTTATTCACATGGAAATAAATTCTATATACTATAAGTTCTTTACCAGTCACATTTAGGGATCAGCTCTTCCTTTCTTTCTAATTAAGAGCAAATCCAGAATCACTGAATCCAATCATTTTGTGAGGCAAACAATTTCAGCTTTGGAAGACTGGAAGGAGGGGCTTAATTTATTTTCACTAATAGCTTACATTCATCTTGCTCTTTGGGATTTAAAAAACATTTCTGGGAGGTAAGTACTACAAATATTATCATTCCCATTTTATAGATGAGGAAACTGAGGACCTAAGAGATGAAGGAACTTACCCAAGGTCACTAAGGTGTGAACTCCACCCTGAGTTACTCTGATGGTTTCTAAGAAGAAACTTTAAAAGTAGAATATTTTGTTCAAGAAATGGCCCTAGATAAAAATGAAAACACATGAATGAGTCAATGTTGACATATAGACACTCCAGTAATTCAAATTCCTCTAATCCAGAATTTGTGACTATTCAACAGATCTGGACTGAAACTTTCCTATTACAATTTAAACAAACTATTTGTTAAGTAAATGAATACTATAAACAAGATTTTAGGAGTGGAAAAAAAGTTAATCTCCATAGAAAATGAATTGTTACATAGCACTTTCTATGTTTAAATCTGTTTAAATGCTAACAGTTGACATGGTAATTATAAATTTATCATTAAAGTAGGTCCTCTAAGAACCTCTACTTTTCTGCCCTTATTAGCCTAGTTTGAAATGAATATATCAATTCATTAAATAATAATGTATCTCACAGCATTCTGTTATTAATTTACTTTTCATAAATTCTGATATATCTTTTTCTAACACCCCTTTAAATTAGCAAGATTTTAATGTATTTAAATCATGAGTGTGGAGGATATCACTGTAGGGATTACTTCCTTAAAAATAGAAAATATTAAGCTCAAGAATCAGAAATATGTACCTTGTGATTATTACTAATGCTGCTGCTTCCCTGATAGTCTATCACTGAGTAAGATTGCAGTTTAAAAATATTGAGAGTGGAGGTCTAGGGGAGAGGGTTTCTGTAGGTATGAATTAAAGTTTATCTTTGTGCAGTGGCATAGTTTATTATCTTAATAGTGTTACAAGGCAGGCAATGAAATTGTTGCTCTGATGTATACATAGGGAAATAAGTAGCTATGTCTCAAGTAACACTTAAATAACTTAATTTAATTCCATTTAATTCCAAAAATATTTAAGGAATCCCTATTAGGTGCTAGTTATCCCTAGATGTCACCAAGATCAAGATAACAGTTTGTTCCAGCAGAACAGTTTAGGGTGAACCTACTTGAATAATAACTGTTGAGAGCAATATGGGACAGTGGAAAGAGCACTGGGTTTAGAGTCAGAGGATGTGTTTGAATTCTGGCTCTGTGTGACCTTGGGCAAGTTGCTTTACCTCTATGGGTCTCAGTTTCCAAATCTGTAGAACATGGAGATTGGATTAAATGGTCTCTAAAGACTCTTACATATTTAAATCTATTATCCTGTGATCTTATAAAATCATCAGTAGAAATCAGGAATGAATCATTTTAAAAGGACAGTCCTTCTAGCAATGTTAAGCACAACTTTTTTGTTACCTAGCAAATAGTCTTCTAGAGACACAGCCAAAGAACGTGTCACCCAGTGGCCAATCAAGTGATGAGCAACTGAACTTAGATTGCACTTCATACTAGACATACATACATATTGGTCTATCACTGGACTTGCCTAAGTTTGTGGTCAGTTGATGTGGCCTTTGAGAAACCAAGATCACCTTCTTACCATAGTGAAGCATTAGAGGAGGTCATTAGTTAAAATGGTTGCTATTTTTAATTATTATAATATATATCATATTATTGTTCATTATAACAATACTCCATATTTCACTAGTGAAAGTTTTCAAACATTTTCATACACATTATTTGAATTGATTCTCACAACAACCCTCTGAGATAGATCCAGCAGGTATTGTTCAGTTGTTTCAGTCTTGTCCAACCCTTCATGATCCTATTTGGGATTTTCTTGGCAAAGAAACTGGAGCAGCTTGTTGACTTCTTCTAAAGCTCATTTTATGGATATAGAAACTGAGGCAAACCAGGTTAAGTGACTTGCCCAGGGTCACTCAGCTAGTAAGTGTCTGAGGCCAGATTGAACTCAGGAATATAATTCTTCCTGACTCCAAGCCTGGTGTTCTACTCATTGTGCCACCTAGCTGGTATAGTAATCTCAATTTTGTAGACAAGGAAACTAAAGTTCAGAGAGGTTGAGCGTCTCTCCAGAGTCATGTATTTGGTAAATTTTAGAGCCAAAGTAAAGGCAGAAGTAGGTCCTCTGACATATTCAGTACTTGAGCCCTAAGACTTAGGTGGTTATTATTCATTTTCCTGTTGTCAAGGCCTGGGTAAGAATGGGTCAGCCATATCTTTCCTGTAGGGTTCTGATTCTGTTTTTGCTGCTTTTGGCCATTGTCATTCAATGGACTGTTGATAATTGTATCTAATTTAAAATACTTATTATATGCCTACTATATGCAAAGTCTTATGCTGGGTGCAGGGAATTCATAAATGAAATAAAAAATAGTTTCAGGTGTTAAGGAACCTGAAAATGTGATGAGGTAGGACATGCACCAGGTACACAAATAAAACCAACACAAGGTAAAATGTTATAGGACAAAGGAGAGAACCAAATGTTCTCTAAGAAAATTTGAGGAGAGAACCATTACTTTCAGCAGGAAAAGATGAGGGAATGAATGGATGGATGAATAAATGATCATTTGTTAAGCATTTCCTATACGCTGGAATACGTTCCTATACATGCTAAGCACTGATGTAACAAATACAAAGCATAAGTTGACCACTTAAAATATATATGTCCACATGGGTTGTCTAACTGTCTAGAAAGGAGGCTCAAAGGGAGGCAATAGTAACTATCTCTGAAATCTTGCTTTCTCCTCTCCAAGGAGAGTAATTTCTACCTCAAGGGGAGCAGGAAAAGAAGGGGGCAAGAGGATAATCCTCAGTTTATAAAGACAACTTTGATTTCTTCCTACCAATTGTTAGTCACACCAAAGGCCATCACAAATAGTGAATAGCAAGTGAATCCATTTATCCAAGCAAATAGCAAACATAAATTAGAAGTTGTATAGATTAGAATACATTAAACCAGGGCTTTTTAACCTTTTCCCACTCCTGATCCCTTTTCTTGATTTGGAAAGTATTCATTGGTGCTGCATGGCCTAAGGGCACGCACAGCTCAAAGTGAACACTCTTTGTGTTCAGAACCAAGGCCGTAGTGAACTTGCACAATGTAATATGGGCAGGTACTTCCAGAATTGCCTCAGATTCGTTACACATTTTATTTTTAATTAATTTTATTTTTTATTATATTTGTATATATTTATATTATATTCTAAATATAATTATATCATATTATATATTATCATGTTATTAAATATTCTATACTCACATGTTAATTAATTTTACACCCAAATTTTTCATAACTCCATATGAGATCGTGACCCACAGTTTAAGAAGCACTGTTTGTTTAGAGAGTTAATGCTTTTTTAGATGAGAGCAAGATTATCTCACTCAACCAAGAGAGACTCTCATCTTATCCCAGGGGAAATTCCCCAAGATTTCTATGGAGTCAAGCTGGAAATTAGGTATGTGATGGAAAACTTGCTTCCCCTATATATCTATAAGAGTCTTTTTTCCCCTTCCTAGAGTCTGTCCTGAAGAGATTCTGAAACCACATGTCTCTCTCAAAGAAGAAAAAAAGAATGTCCTCCTCTCCAAAGCTCCTGTGCCAGCCCCTATTCACATGGACACACAGTATCAAGTCAGCATTTTCTCCACCAATAGGGAGAATGCAAAATGCTACAGGTTTGTCTGGAAAGCTGGGTTACACAGATATGAGACAGTCCCTGCCCTCAATGAGCTCACATTCTAACATGGGAAGACAACAAACATAAGGAAGTGTTGGACAAGGAAGGGTATTTTGGTCTGGGAAGCCCCAGGGTTGCTGAGTGGAACAACTGAGCAAGGGGAGTGTTCATTCTATTACAGTTCTAAGAGTAAAAGATAGAAAGTGTTGGGAGAGAAAAAAAAAAGTTGACAAGTCAGAACTCAGCCCACAGCCTGGTGGAAGAGCTTGGTCAGGCTACCTGGCTTCAGAACAGGAGCTCCAAAGCTCTGCAGGGATTGTTTCTGAGATCCAGTGGAAGGATGTGGCAAGATCAGGGACAGGTCAAAAAAAAAATGACTTCATGGAGGAGGAAACAACTGAGCTGAGTATTAAAGGAAGAAACGGATTTCAAGTGATGGCAATAAGGAGAGTGTGCATTTTAGGAATGAAGACAGCCTGAATGAATACATGATGAGAAAGTGCAGGATGAGCCTTGGTAACATCTATTAGTTCATTTTGTCTACAAAGTAGACTGCATGAATTGGAATTATTGTGAAATAATAGAAGAAAGAATAGAATAGAATAGAAAATAATAACGATAGAAATAATAAAAGAAATAGAAGAGTTGGGTTGGATGGAGGCAGATTGTAGAGGGTCATATGAATGCTAAAGAATTTGTTTTTTATTCTATGGATATTTGGGAGCCACTGGAGGCTCTTGAGCAGGGTAGTATAGTATAATTGTCAGAAAAAGAGACAAGATTCCTCTTCAGGTTGTCCATCTTTCTTACAACTTCCTATTGATCAAAGCTAATGCAGAAACATTTGTTCCCATATAGTCACCAAAACCTTACCACCCCCCAGAACCACACACCCCCACCTCTGGAATAGTGAATTGGGATGATTACCAGAGACCCTGAACTTCACTCCTGGAACATAGTGACTCATAAAAAGTGGGGAAGGAAAATTTGAAAAAGGAGAAGCAGGGCCCAGTCCAACCAAGATTCTTACTCACCCCACCCTACCCTCACCAGCCCCCTCATCCTCACAAATAAAGCCAGTACTAAAAAACAAAGATCTAAAATTCACCTACATATAATCAGTTCATAAAAGTTTATGGTGTTAACCAAAATCAAGGGGATATCTATTTCCTAGCTACCTGACTAGATGTTAACGTGGAGAGAGCAACTGAGGCTGGAATAAGGAAGATCAAATCCAGCTTCAGATATTTCCTAGCTGTGACCCTGGGTACTTCACTTCTGTCTGCCTCAGTTTCTCTTGTTGTGAGCATCACATGAAATATTTGTAAAGCACTTAGTACAGTGTATGGCACAAGCTATTTATGGCCAAATGTTTATTCAATTCCCCTCATTCCTTTTCCCTAGACTCCCTCAGGCTAGACTTTTATAATTTTGTCCTCTATTCAGAGCTTTCCTTAATATTCAGATTAACCTGATTACAATGGAATATCAGTGCAGGAGGAAGGGAGGGAGATACTGTACAGCTAATAGCACTGGCCCTAGGGAAGCAGCATTCCCCTTAGGGACAGCCCAGGTCCCAGAACAATCTGGACTACCCCATCCTTTCTACATAGTTCCTCCCACTTTTTAAATACTACTATTTAGTAGTGCATGGTAAAGGTGGTTATCTGAAATTAGCGCCTTAACTAGTAATGCTGCTACCAGCAAGCACCACTAATATATTAAAGCACAATCAACTTTTTGAGGGGGGAACTAGGGGGATGGAATCTTAGACCTCAGTTTACAAGACTCTTTGGGGAAGAGGTCCCCAGATACCACCCCTTGGGAGAAGAGGAATCCAGAGATCCAGGACACTGGCCTTTATGAGTGGAAACTGTGGTAGGTTTTTGATCAGGCTAGTGACCCTTGGATAGTGATACTATGTGCCAGGCTGTCTAATAAGCTCTAAAATTAAAAATAGAAACAAAAAAGAAATACAACTTCTGCCCTCATGGAACTTATATTCTAATTGGGGAAGACAACACATAAAAAGAAGCTGAAAAATCATAGGTCAAACAGTGGGGAGGTACCTGAACAGGGGATGGAGGAGAAAGAAGTGGGGAAAGTCCAGAGCTGAGTCCAGAGAAGAGTGAAGAGGTAAACATGGCGGACCTGAAGGCCAGTCCTTAAAAACAAGATTCTGAGATAAAACCACTATTCAGAGGATGGGGCTGCAGGAGCATAAGAGGAGGGTGAGACCAGGGAAATGACACAACCTTAGAAATGTAGACAGAGGATAAGGAACACTCCATCTGGTAGTTTCCTATGTTAATCCATTATTTTTGTTAACTAGGTGCTAAGTGCTGTCATTTCTACCTCCTGAAGAAATAAAAATATTGTCAGCAGCTTCTAAATCATGGATTTTTAACCTTTTCTTGTGTGTCAACAACCCTCACTCTCTGCCTGTATTGTCCCTTCTTCTGATTGATCTGTTCCTACCAGAAACCCCATTATAAGGCCAGCAATGTCTTCATTGCTCTTCATCAGTCAGTCAATAAGCAAACATTTATTGTCTGCTTCTACCAGGCACTGTGCTAAGCACTGGGGTACAAAGAAAAATAAAAGACAGGTCCTACTCTCCAGGTGCTCACAGGCCCATAGGGAGACGAAATGCAAATAACTGTGCAAGCCAGATACATACATGATAAAAGGGGGACATCTCAGAGGGAAGGCACTCAGATTAAGGAGGACTGTGAAAGGCTCTTACAGAAGATGGGACTTTAGTTGGGACTCAAAAGAAGGCAAGAAAGCTCAAGGGGTAGAGATGAGAAGGGAGAACATTCAAATATGGATACACAGTGAAAATAGTCTGAGTGGGAACCACAAAGAAGTCACAGTGTCACTGGATTACTAAGTACAAACCAGTACAGGAAGAATGGGGAGGTGGGGTATAAGGACTAGGAAGTCTGGAAAGGTAGGAAGAGGCCTGGTTATGGAAGACTGTAAAAGCCAAACAGGATTTTATATTTGATCCTGCAAGCAAAGCCACTGGAATTGATTGAAGCGGGTAGTGGGGGTGTGATTTGGTCAGTCCTGAGCTTTAGCAAGATCAGTTTGACAGCTGAGTAGAGGGTGATCTGGAGCTGGGGGAGAAACCTGAGTAAGGCAGACCCACCAGGAGGCTATTGCAATAGTCCAGGCATGAGCCAAGGGGGCCTGCACCAGAGTGGTGGCAGTCCCTGGATTTGGTTGTGCCCAGATTCTCCTTGTACGGTCTCAGATCACAAGATGCTGAGGCCAAAAACTAACCTTATTAGAACTCCAACTATTGTTGAATGTCTGGTTTTCACGAAATCTCTTTCCCTCCCTCTCAGAGTGGAACAAGCAGCCCCTCTCTCTCAAAACAACAGACTTCACAAGAGGTCCTATGAAATACTCCACTGCAGAATTCACATCTGAAATGGCCAATGGTTTGTACTAAGCCTGAGCCCTTACTGTTGTAAATTACATGCATCTGTCTCTAGCCATGGCCTCCAATCCAGCTTGTTTCTCCCTCCAGTCAGAAAAACATCAGATCTGACATTAATGGAGGGGCTGCCATGGCACCTACACTCTGATGGTGATATTTCATTGATCTCTCTATCTATCCATTCATTCATTTAATTATTTCCCTTCCTCCCTTCCTTCCTTCCTTTTGTTCTTCCACGTTAAAAGCAAACATGGAAAGCAAACACAGTCAGCTGACCATTTGGCTCCTTAAAAAGCAAAACAAAACCAAAAAATCCTTTAGCAAGTACTGGTATAAAAAAACAAACCAAGGAACTGGAGGCAAAGGGACTAATGTTGGGAATCCTGAGATCCTCCTGGCAACTCTAAGTCCATCAGGGCCACCAGCTGAATTCAAACACCCCTGACGAAGCTGGAAGACCCCTGATTGGAATTTGGAGTCTCAAAATAGCACTTCCTGAGTTTGCTGATTTCCTCACAGCAGGCCATCAGCCTCATTGTTAGCTTCCCTCTATTCCCCACCCCCTGCAACAAAGCCCTGGCTTCAGTAGACAGCCTCAGTGTCTTGGACTTCAAGCTTTATTGAGGCAGGGAGGGGGCACATGAGGAAATCCAACCTGACCTAGCAAGGAGGCAAGGTGGACTGGACTTGGGGGAGAAATGGGATGGATTAGCCTATATTTAGTTTCTATTCAGCCTAAAGGCATTAACCCAAGGAAATCAGAATGGAGGACTTGCCAGGGCAGGATTACCATATAATAATTCTAGAAATTCCTGTACTGTATAAAATTATTCTTGGCTTATTTTTTTTCCCTGAAACTATTCCTTCTCATAATTGACTCTCTTACTATTAGAGCTATCCATGATAGAATGGGCTGCCTCAGGAAGTAGCAACACCACACACCCACTCCTTGCCCCTACCCGGGGTCTTAGAGCAGAGGCTGGTTCAACACTGGGGTATGCTGTAGGGAGAATTCTACTTCTTGTATGGTTTGGTGTAGACATCCACAGAAAGCCCTGCCAATTCCATATGTGCTCAAACATTTGCAAGTATACACATCTATATATGAGTCTGAAAGATTAGCTCAGTGGAAAGAACTTTATAACAATCATCTGCCCTACAAGGAGGTGGATGACCCTGGAAATGAGCTTCTGTCACTAACGGTGTCCAAGCAGCATCTGGATGACCAATCAAAAAGGGGGCTCTGGAGTAATGAGTGAAAAGTCCCTTAAGATCCCTTCTTAAGATCCCATGCTTCTATAAGTATGTTAAGGTGTATAAAATGCTTTCTGAGGGCATTCTGAAGAATGTTTTCATTCTTGCATAGGATCCTATGAATGAATGAAGTCAATGAAAAATCATTAATGAAGAGCTCACTATGTGCCAAGCACTGTCTAAACCAGGGGTAGAGAATCTGTGGTCTCGAAGTCACATGACTTTTGATGAATTCAGTCAAATGACCGCACTTGAGGACCTAGCGAGCCATATGTGGCCTCTAGGCTACAGGTTCCCTACCCCTGGACTCTTTACATTGACTTTTGAAAAGAAAAACAGTCCTTGCTCCACAAAAGTATATATTCTAGTTAGAGAAATAGGAGAGATAAAAATATCAGAAGGATCACCTTCAAAGCAGAAGGAAAGACCTGGAGGACTTTAAGGAGCAGTATCAGGGTAGATTGAAAAGCTATTGGAAGAGACTTCAGAGGTCACCTAATTCAGCCCCCTCAGGGTACATCAGTGGTAAAGTGGTCATTTCCAGGACTTTCCAAGGCATAGCTCAAGGTCAAATGGTAAGGCCCAGTTACTTAGAGAGTAATGTTAGAATAGATTGTAAAAATCTTGTGGTCCACCATATTACCAGAAGGGTTGTAGTTGGTTATATAAGCAGGTGAATAGCTATATTCCTGACCTATGATTTTTAGGAAGAAGATGGCAGGTTTAAAAGTCAGTAGAATGGAAACTCTGGTTCACTTTCTTTAGGGGTTGAGTTGGGGGGCCAGCATCCAACCAAGAAGGAAATGTTTAGCACCTTGTGAGAACTGGGTAGTGGCAGTGGGGACAAAGATGAAGACAAGTTCCCCACAGCCTACTCCTACTGTGCCGTCAGGGGAACCCAAGTAAATAATATTATTATCCTCATATTACAAAAAAGAAAGCTGAGGATCAGAGAGATTAAATGATCTGCCTAGGTATGACTCAGAAAAAACCAATTTAACTAGCAAGACCTCAACTCCATGGATTATATCACCATCACCCAATCTCTTGCTTGCATGATGGCACAATTAGAATTGAATTTCCTGATCCCAACCCCTTGTTCCTCATTTCTTATTAGGCAATTCAGAAAATACTTTCATCTCCAAGGTCCAGATTACCTCATTCGCCACTTTATGACAGGGTGGTCTCCCGTTAGTGTCCTGCTGACTTTATCTGAAGCTCTCTATAAGTTTGATCTCTGAGGGGCTATGAGATTTTGACCTGAATTCAAATACTACTTCCCAATTACAGTCAGAAGCCACCCCACTGTGTGCTGCTCTTAGATGAAGGGCCACAGATGCCACACACCAGGTCCATTCCCTGTGTTCTAATCCCAATTCTGCCACTATTATACATAATGATACTTAATGGCACAGTGGTTAGAAAGTCAGGAAAATCTGACTTCAGATCCTGCCTCAGACGCTGACCAGCTGTGTGACTGATGGTAAGTTCACGTCCTCTCTGAATCTGTTTCTTCATGTGTAAAGTAGGATAATAGTTAGACCTGCCCTCTTTAGTTTTTATGAGGATCAAATGAGATTATTTATTAAAATATGTTCTGCAAACCTTAAAACACTACATAATTGTCTTTAATTATAATAGGTATTCAAGATTTACAAGGCGTAGAAGCAACATGGGTAGAGGTTAGAGACTCACAGTGGAATCAGGAAGATCTGAATTTAAGTCTTGTCTTTTAGACAGTAGGATGTCAATCAACTCCTTAATGGTCCAGGCAAACTCTAAGCTCCAGGTTTCAGCTCCTTCTATCAATGAAATCACAAGTCTAGGCAAAAACAAAATAAAACAAAGGCAGAGGGAAAAGTGGTTCATAGAGTACTTATTGTAGAACAGCTCTTGAGAGAAAGGTAGCATTTTATGATGCCCATTCTACAGATGAGGAAATTTGCTACCAAGTAACAGGGCAAAGATTCAAACTTGGGTATTCTCAGTACCCTTTTTATTGTACTACAAAGCTTGGCACATTAATGGCATGACCTTAGAGTAGTCAGTCCCCCACTCCAGACCTCAATTTCCCTCTTTCTAAAATGAAGATGTTGAACCTGTCTTTAAGGTCCCTCCCCTCTTCTAATTTGTGGTCAGTTGGTGGCACATTGGATAGAGTGCTGTGTCTAGAGTTAGGAAGGTTCCGTTTCCTGAGTTCAAATCAGACACTTCTAGTTGTGTGACCCTGGGCAAGTCACTTAACCCTGTTTGCTTCAATTTCTCATCTGTAAAATGAACTGGAGAAGGAAGTGGCAAATCACTCCAGTATCTTTGCCAAGGAAACCCCAAAAGGAGTCATGGACACTTGGACATGACTGAACAACAAATCTAATAGTCTACAGTACTTTATGCCCATTTTCACATGGGAGCTGCCCTGCTGTGGTACTTCTCTGGTTCACAGGCCAGGTGTGTTTATTCACCTGCATACAGCAGGCTGGAATCTGCCCAGGCCACCATGATGCTGAGTAAAGGTGGAAAGACTCAGGGCATACTTGCCACCAGTACCACCCCCTTACAGACTGCCAGGAGAATGGTCCCTAATTCCACCTCAGCTCCAGCATAGAGGCTTTCCTTCAGTTCTCAGGCTTTCCCCTAGTCACAGCTTAAAGAAACACAGAAAAAAAGCAGGTCTGGCCCAGGGACTGACTCCATTCTTGGAAACTCCCATGCAAGAGCACCAGGGTCATATCTCTGGGAAGGGGCTTTTTTTTCTCCCTTAATTTGCTGTTTATTGTGATACCTTCACTCTGAGACATATCAGCTGACACTAGGTGACCTCTGTGCTCTTTAAGTAACAAGCTGAAAGGGAAGCTGAACGCAGAAGGCACACACAAGCAGATAAACCATTCAGCTAAAGCCCGTGTCATCTAATTCCCCTCTAATGCAGTCAAGCCCAATTCAAGCAAGTTTTGATCCACAAAACCTCTAGAGGCTTCTAGCCTTCATCATGGAGAGCTCTTGGCTGACAGAGGAAAAGCCAGGCAGGATGAGTTCCCTGCCATTGTCTGCAAGGGATGGGAAAACCCCCACAGACAGCACCTCCACCACCAATGCTGCTGCAGTCCTTGAAGCCTCACCCTAGGATACAAATCAAAGCTTGGAATCCTGAGCATCATTGACAGAGATGATCACCTTCCTTGCCCCACATGTGGTCCCAGGCTTAAGATCTGCCTATGAGGGGAGGGGAGGAAAGGGGAGAGGAGAAGAAGAACACTGATGTGTAAGACTAGATGTATTGGACGTGGATTTAGGAAACTGAATTTCAGGCCCAGCTCTAATATCTCCTAGTTGTGAACCGTAGCTAAGGGACTCAGATTTCTCTGAACCTCAGTTTCCTCGTCTGGAAAATGGTAAGAATGATACTTTTACTACCCTCTTGGTGAAGATGTCCTGAGGAAAGTGTTTTGTAATTCCTTTGAAAGTCAGGATTGTTTCATTCCTTGTTATTTGTGTGTGTGTGTGTGTGTGTGTGTGTGTGTGTGTGTAGCTATAGTTCCTAGCTCATAGGATATGCTTAATAAATAATTATTAATCAAATGATTATAAAGCTTAAAGCATGATAGATAGACAAATTATTCCCATTCCTCAAGCAGAGAAGAGGGAAAACTGAGGACCCTGGTCTCAACTCTCCGGCCAATGGAGTGAAGTCCCACTGAGCTCTCAAGGGGGTCCTGAGTGAGAACATCTGCAGAGGAAGTCCTTGGATTTCATCAGTGGCCACCGGGCCTAGTGCTTTGTTTGATTTTTGTTTAGAACATCTATTTCTATGTAACTTTTAGATAAGAAAAGTATTTAGTCAGCATCGTGACAGACAGCATGGTATTGCAGAAAGGGGACTGGTACCTTCACTGTCACTAAGGAAATGTGGGTTTGAATTCCAACTTTAATACCTACTAGCTGCGTGACCATACAAAATTTACTTAGCCTCTCTGGGCTCAAGCGTCTTCCTTCATAGAATGGGAATAATAATTGTATTAATTACCTCACAGAGCTCTTATGAGAAAAACACTCAGCAAACATTAAGGCACCATAGATATGAAAGTCTTTGTCACTGAAAAACAATCTCTGGCATGTGTATGGACACTAGGGTTGTCAAAGTTTTTGTATACATCACCTCATTTGAACTTCACAGAACATTCTCTCTCCATCTATGAACAGTTATGAGGCACTGACTATGTACCAGGCTCTGCTGGGAGAACACAAAGATAGTAGTGAAATGGTGCCTGCCCTCAAGTACCTTACATTCTAACAGGAGATGCAAAGTGTTCCTAAATAAATATATAGTAAACATTTACAAGGCATAAATGCAAGATTATCTGGGTTAGGATGGGCAGTAGGCAGCTGGGAGGAATAAGTAGGTAGGACTATCCTCCTTCCAGAGATGAGGAAATAGACACAGAAAGCTTGCATTTCACCCAAGGTAACTAGCAAATGGTAGATGGATCCAAGAATAGGATCCAGATCTTCTGACTCTAAGGTATCAGCAAGTGTAAAATACACAGTACAGATTGAATATATAGAAACTGAAGGGGTGCAGAAAAAAGAAGCCATCTGTCATCTGCATTTTCTCTGTGTTCATTCACATCAGTATCCCTTTCTTATAAGTCCCAAAGAGCAGGACCTCTCTGAATCATTTTGAATATTGCCCAGCACAATACCAGCTAAATTACTAAGATTTCATTAACAGAGGCCTTGTGAGGGCAGAAGGAGAGGGGGAAAGAAGAAGAAAAAAGGGGAAGGGAAGCAAGAAAATAAAGAAGAGAAAGAGAAAGGGAGGGAGAATGGAAGGAAGGAAGGAAAGAAGGAAGAAAGGAAGGAAGGAAGGAAAGAAGGAAGGAAGGAAGGAAGGAAGGAAGGAAGGAAGGAAGGAAGGAAGGAAGGAAGGAAGGAAGGAAGGAAGGAAGGAAGGAAGGAAGGAAGGAAGGGCGGGAGGGAGGAAGGAAGGGCGGGAGGGAGGGAGGGAGGGAGGAAAAAAGAGAGACAGGGAAGGACAAAATGAAGGTGCAGAAACAAAGAGGTAGCATGGGGAAAGAACTGAACCTCGAGTCAGAGACCACCTTCAAATCCCGGTCTATGCCATTGACGAACTACATGGCTTTGGACAAATCTCTTAAACTCTCCGAGTCTCAGTTTCCTCATATGTAAAATGAGTTGGATTAGACAAAGACTAAGGTCATTTTCCATTCTAAGTCTATGATCAATCAAAGGAAAGAGAAATGCCCTTACTGCAATCAGGTTTACACCTCCTCTTTCAAAAGAAAATGCATCTCCCCACCCTACCCCCCCACACCACCCCTCCATCCTTTCAAAAATGTCCAACTCCCTTTCCAAAGTTTCCTTTCTAGGACTTCTCAACTCAGTAATAGTCTACACCAGTCCCTCATACCTTCAAGGGAACAGTGGAGCATGAATCACTTTTCTCTGTCAAGTTTATATTTCTTGTTTAAAAAAGAGCACTATTCTTCCTGATATTCTGAGGGGAAAAAAGGGTTAGCTTTTTTTTTCTTAAATTTAGAAGATGGCTGAATTTTTCAATATATTCATGCAAACGAGATATTTCATCTCATGGATTTTATCCCAGTTCTGTCTATGCACATTTTAAATAAATTAAGATGAAATAAATCCATTTTATTATATTACCCAGTGCCATCTCCATGAAATAATGCCCATATTTGTATTTTCTAAGGAATGTTGACGTGGCTAAAAATGTTGCAGGAAGTATAATCTTTGAGGATTGCACTGCCAGAAAAAAAATAAATCTCTGCCTTTGTTTAAAGCCCAGAGTGGCACCACTTTTGATTGAAATGACTCGGAAATATCCATCCCCAAAACATTGACGCAGTAAAGTATGCAGGATTGATCACCAATGGCTCAGAAACAAAAGTGGTATGTTTTCCTTTGTTTTCTTAACATCTGTTCACTTCTGAGCAACATAGACCGCACTACAGAAATAAATTGCATATGTTCCCCCAGTTTTTTAGGGAAAGGAAAAATGCAAATTTACAGCGGCAAACCAAAAGAGTTCTCCAAAATGTGATGTAAAACCAAAGGCAGACCAATAATCTCAACAGAACATGAACTCCAGTCACCTTATTCTCCAACTGTAGCCTGACTTCAAAACTCCACCAGTAGTCCTTTATCTTCTCCTTCATTGTTTTTGAATGAACAATGTGGATTCTGAGAAAACAAACCTTCCCTGTCCCTACTCACCTCTGCCTCTCGTAATCCCTAGCTCCCTCCAAGATTCAGTTCAAGGATACCTGCCTACCCAAAGCCTTTCCTAAGCCCCCGAGATGTTAATGTTCTATGTGCCCACCCCATGGGAGATTATCTTGTATTGACTTTGTATGTGTTTTGTATTTCTTTACCTGTGTTCAAGGTGTTCACACCTAATCTCAACCCCAGAATATAAGCTTCTTGAAAACAGGGATTTTTTGGGGGGGGGGGGAGCTGTAACGGGGAGGGAGGGATGTCTTTGTATCCCCAGCACCAACTAGCTTAGTGATCCTGGGTAAGTTTCTTAAGCCCTAATTGCAAAGAAAGTGATGACTTGCAGTGGCAGGAGAATTTTACTCATTCTGGAACTCCCTGTATTAATGAAAACACAGATCTAGTCCCCATCCCTATCTCAAACATCTAGCACAGTGCCTACAATCTCATCATCATCATCATCACCGTAGCTAACATTTATATAGCATTTGCTATATGCCAGTGACTATGCTAAGTGTCCTATAATTGTTATCTCATTTGATCCTCATAATAACCCTGGGAGATAGACACTATTATTATCCTCATTTTACAGATGAGGAAACTGAGGCAAACACAGGTTAAGCCACTTGCTCAGGGTCATACAGCTGGGCAGGTTTGAATTCAGGTCTTCCCGACTCTAGGCCCAGCACTCTATCCATTGGACCACCTAGTTGGCATTAAATTGAATAACATTGCATTCTCTTTCCCTCCCAATGAATAATTATAGAAGACCCAAATAGCTCAAATTGAGTTAATTGACCCAAAGCACAATCTAGGAATCAAAAGTCAGGCACCCATTTGAAAGGATCATAGGGACTTTGAGTCATTAAATGAAAGTAGTTAAAGCCACATGGGAAACCTGTTTGGAATGGTTCAAGATATACAGCCATTATCTTGTATGGCAATGGATCAAAAAGCAAGCTAGTCTAGAGATTTTACTACTCCAGAGGCAATGAGTGGAGTGGTGAAGGTCTCCTGATGGAGCACTGCCCTTGCGGAGGGAGGAGTGACTTTTGCTCTTTCCTCCTTCCTTCCCCCTCTCCACTTCCCCTTCCCTCACCCTTGCCCTTTTATTTTGTGAGTTTCCAAAAGCTGGAAGATCTAGAGTTCCTATTAACATCAGTGTTGGTATCTCCAGAGCACCTGTGGCTAATGGTAATCTCTGCATCAGGAACTGAGAGACGCATACACCAAGGACAAATTAGACACACTGAGGAAATGCAACTTCAGGACTTTACCAGGTCACTATCCCTTTGAGACAGTGGACCCTCCTGGCTTCAGAGTGATTATCAATAGCAATTGTTGCTATTTCCCTCCCAGCCTGAGGTCTTTCTTTTCTTTACCTCATTAAAGGGTCATGCCCTGGCTACTTCTTAAATAGGCCTATTCAATGAATGGGCTTAACATCATCCTAAGTGAGTCTGAATAGACCTTGGCCTAAAGGGGTCAAGGTCTCCCAGTGCATCCTGGGTCATCTCCAGTCATTCTGCGGAATATCAGGTCACTAGATCCAGATAGCTCTGGAGGAGATTTGAGACTGATGACCTTGCACAGCCCTCCCCACTCCAAACAAAGTCAAGTGCAAGTCACGTCATTATTTCTCTGATGGCATGATCTTCTTCAGCAACTAAGAACCAACACAACAATCCCTCTGAGGTCTCCAAAAGAACTACACCTCAGGTGAATGTTCTGATGTCTCCACCAAGGGAGAAAAGGACTTTCATTAACCACAAGTTAAGAATTTACCTTTTAGTCTTATATGCTTAAGCTTGAACCCACTTTCCCCCGGGAACTCATATGTTTAAGAGGTAAGTATGGCTCTGGTTTAGGAGGATGTTTCTGTAAGGATTGTGCTTGCTATAACTACTTAGTAAATGCCTTCTTCTAAAAGTCAGTTAAATCTAGCTGATAATCTAGACTGGGGAGCATTATCAGTGGATACTCCTGAGCAACAGTACCAGGAAATCCCAGCCCTTCAAGGTTAAACATGGACCTCTGAAAGGTATAACAGTAACCACTGCCCTGTAAAGACCCCAAACAATGACTGTAAATTGGGAAGACTGAGCCCAAAGGAAATACTACACTTGTAAATAAGATCATATTTCATTCATATACTCCACCTACCCCCACAACCCCAGAGAAGTCAATTCATACCAATGGTACATGAATTTGAAATCTCATAAAAGAAACGTTCTGGTCAGCCATGGTTAAATCCAATATAATGTGGCTTAAGCATTCTATTTGTTGTTTCTGGTAACCAGAGGGAGCCTCCAGGATCCCATAAGTAGTAGGCAAAAATGAAGCACAGTCACTAAAGTGGAGAGGCCTAATTGGAGTTCAGATCTAAAACCCTTGAAATCAACCCAGCTCTAGTGAATATCTCTCTTTAGGTTTCACAGAAGTCATAGTTACAAGCTGCATCCTAGGACATCCTCAGTGGCCTATTCAGCAAATTAGAGCATTGGGATGGTACCCTGGGTGATGCCCACAGAAGCCCGGAAAGATGGGGGGCAGCTCCCAAAGGATAACCCCTACAGGAGAGGAATTTAGTCCTAAGACCCGACCACCACAATCCATTATGCCAGAACTTTGGATACAGGAAGCAGCAAATTCTCTGTAACAAGCATTGGAAGACTTAAAGGGCAACCAGAAACATTTGCAAACAAAATCCCTTTCCCCACAGAAAGGGCCGCTCCAGATCTATGTGAGAGTACTTATTCACCTATTCACATCGAGGAGAGGTCAAATAGCACTCTTCTGTCTTCACTTATTGTAAGACTGGGGAAAGAGGCTCCTTTTAAAAAAAAAGAAAAGAAAAGAAAAGAAAAGATTCACTTTTAATAACAGATATTAAATCAAATACATGGAGAAGAAATGCCACTAGACTCCTTGCCACAGCCCGATGATTCACTTTGTGCTGCAAGTGTGAGGGTGACAGGCAGCCATCCCCTCTTTTACCTGTTCTCATCTATTAAAGTGTAATGGACATTTTTATTATCCCAATAGCACTCCTTTGTTTGAGCCTTCTGGTTGAAGGCACATTGACGTATTTATAACCAGTTAACGATTCTTTGTATCTCTATATTTGCATGATATTCTGGGCTGGCTCCTCCTCCTCACAAGCCTATTAGTGTCAATTAGGCTTAGCATGACAGGCCAACTTTGACAAAAAATGCTGGAGCAGATTTAGCTCCCCAACAAAGATCTAACACAGAAGCATTTGGGGTTGATATATGGTTGCATTTAATAAACATTTGTTTGCATATTTTTTATCATGCTAATGAATATAATTACTTTAATTTATGTCATCAAGCTATGATTCCATTTTGATATATACGTCACTTAAATGTGTAGCGTTAGCAGTTTGCACAGGCTGGCAAGTTGAAGAAGTGGATAGATTTCAACCAGATAATACAGCATTATTCTGCAGGCTCATGCATCCCTGGGTGGTTTAACTTAGTCCCCAAATGCCTAGTCCATGGGCCCAGAGGTGATTTCCTGCATAATTCACAAACCAACCTACCCACAGACTTATTCCTTTCAATAATGACAGAAGTTACCCAAGGAAGGACTCTTCTAGTTCTTTTCCCAGTCTCCAGCACAGTACTAGGCACACAGTACTGTGGGTTTGTAGAATGCCTGTTCACACACTAACACACTTCTGGATGACTTGTGAATTGATACAACCACTGTGGATCAAAATGTGGAATTTTTCACAACAGAAAATGACTAAGTTCTTTATAATCATTGAAGACTGCAACCCATTACTGGACAGGAAACCCAGGGAGATCAAAGACAGTCAGCCACCAGTTACTAACTGCTTACTAGGGAAGCTAAACACCTGGGATATAAAGGAAATGCAAAATCACAGTTCCTGCCCTCGAGGAGTTTGTATTCCAATGAGAGTAACAACTCCAAACAACTCTATAAATACAGGATAAATACAGTGCAGCTAGGTGGCACAGTGGGTAGAACCCTGGGTCTAGAGTCAGGAAGACTCATCTTCTTGTATTCAAATCTGGCCTCAGACACTTACCAGCTATGTGACCCTGGGCAAGTCACTTAACCCCTTTTGCCTCAGTTTCCTCATCTGCAAAATGAGTTGGAGAAAGAAATGGTAAATCACTCCAATATCTCTGACAAGGAAACCCCAAATGGGATCACAAAGAGTTAGATACAACTGGAAAATGACTGAACAAGTACAGGGTAAGTGAGAGGTAATCTCAGGGAAGGCATTAGATGAAGAAAGGGAAGAATGGGGATAGGAAAAAGTCTGTGGTAGAGAAGATAGGATTTGAATCAAAGTTCTTATATATAACAAAGTACTCATAGCAGTATTTTTTAATGTTAGCAAAGAACTAGAAAAGAAAAGAAAAAGAGAGGGCCCACTGATTGAGGAAGAGCCGAACAGATTCTGGGATATGAACATCATGGAATGTTATTGAGCGATAAAAATGATGAATATGAGAAATTCCTGGAAACACGGGAAGATTGAGAAGAACTAATGCAAAAATAAACAAAGGTAAAAGAATGGTACATACAATATCTACAACAAAGCAGAGGAGGATAGCACAGAAAAGAAGTTGAACTCTGGAAAAAGAAAAGCTAATAATGACTCCTAATGATGAAAACTGACTTATGCTGGAGCCATTCCAACCAGTCTGGAGAGCCTATTGTTAAATTTTCACCATGAATCTTTATACCCCAGTAATCACCACATGATACAAATAAGGGCTTAATTTATTGTTTTACTGATTGTCTAGACTTAAGAAAGTGATGGGCAAATGCCAATAACGTAGATTAAACTGAATGTATATTCTGCACATAATTTCATATCTAAATATGTATACATGTAAAATAAATAAAATAATTTGGTTAAAAATAAATACATAAAACATACATACACACAGATAGATCAATAGAGAGTGAGAGGGAGAGACAGACAGAGAGAGAGAGAGAGAGACAGAGACAGTATGGCATGTTCAGGGATGACCAGCACCTCCACCTTTGGTGTCCATCTGTCACCCAACTCTCACCTGTGGCTCCAGGAAGCTGTAGACAGCACAGTAGCCACACTAAAACCATCCCAGCAGATGGACTAAACAGGTTGAGGGTAACTGACGTTGGTGAGTTAGGAGGATGTCTACTCCAATCATGGGAAGACTTCCCCTGGCAGAATCAGCAGATGAGAAAAGTTTATTCCAAAGGTCATGGAGGCTCCTATTGTGGAGCACTTAGAGTTTGCTCAGGCATCCAAGATGCCAAGGTCATGCACTGCATCCCAGGCTATCACCAGCCTTCTTGATTTTTATCTTGCTACTGGACTTCAGTGACTCTGGAAGGGAGAGTGAGGCTGCTGGATTTGTGGAACTCTGCCTTGCTTTGATCTGATTTATGCACAAGTTAAAACAATACTTTCATGATGCCATTGGTCCTCTTCAAAAACAAATGTGTGTATGTATATATACAGATATGTATATGTATGTATGTATGTATGTATGCATGTGCATGTGGATAGATAGATATTCTGAAAGCCAGTTGTTAAACTTTTGCCAGCATACCCCTGCAGACCAGCCTCTCCCAGGTAGAGAGAAAGGAGTCTAATAGGGAAAATATTGCCCACCTTGTCAGACATGATCATTGAGTCAGCTGTTTTTGCTTCACTGTTTTTCTTTGTTACAAGGGAAGGTTCTGTTTGAGGGAAGGGGAATAGCTGAAAAATACTGATATAAATATAAAAGGCATAAATATAGGTTATTTTTAATGCTTGCTGATTTGATTTGACCCAAGAGGGAGGACTAGCTGTTCCTGTTTGTAGGCAAACAATTCAAGACAGAAATTAGGGTTCATTGCTACTCACCCATAGAAATTGTGACTCTCCCTAGGCAGGTGGTTATTGGGAAGATTGGTGACTCATAGTATACCAAAGGTTTGATTCAGGCTCCAAGTCTGATGAGAATAATCATTCCTTGTCCACTTTTCCCACATGAATAGATTCAGCCAGAGGGATATAGCAACACATTGCCAACCCTTTTATTCAAGAATATGTCAAGATTCATGGTCACACATGGGAGGGCTCTTAAGATGTGATGATGATTAGTATCACAGTATCATTCTAGAGCATCAAATTCCCGCATAGCAAGAAACCTATATATTTTTTAAGTCGTATAAATTAGCACAGACCCATAAACTCAAGAGCCCTAAAGACATTAAGCTAAATGAAATCAGGCACAAAAGAATAGTAATAAGAATTGAAAACACAACTCAAAGCCCCGTACTTTGCACACATAGCAAGTGTTTAATAAATGGTTTCTTAACAAATGAATCAATGAGCAAATGAATGAAATAACTGGGATAAAGCTTCTGGAGGCTACACTCCCCATTCCTCAACCCATGACCTCAGAAAGTAGTATTGGCCTCATAGACTTTATCTCACTCTGCCTCTTTAGACCTCAGTTTCCTCATTGTGTGCCAAGTATTGTGCTTAATAAAAACAGACTGTGAGTCATTGCTGGGGGGGAGTGGGTCACTAGCATTCTCCAATCAGCCCAACCCTTATGATATACCTAGAATTAAGGAGCAAAACTAGCAAAATTAGGAGAAGGGGTGCTAAGGAAAGCCATCGAAAGTAGTTTCCTCATTAAAATTTTATTCATTGTAAATGATAGCTCCCTATTATTTGGAGTCTGGGGGTTTTGGGGTTTTTTTTTGTTTTTTTTTTGCTTGTTGTTGTTCTTGTTTTGTTTTTAGGAAATAAAGCTCTGGGAATACTTGCTCCATCTAGGGTGTGGTATGATAAGAACTAGCACCTAAAATGAGATTTTCACCATAATTTCCAAATAGAAATATTTGTTCAGCTGAATTTTAAAATTTTGTTGTTTAACAATATAGGCTAAGATTAAATGTAATCTACATGACCTTGACCCAGCAACAATCAAAGGGCCAAGTTTTGTGGCCACTGACAGAATCAAAGAATTTCCCTCACTGAGGGCATTCATGAGAAGACCACAGGACTCCACATTGGCTACTCATTTAGACTTCACTGTGGATAGCCCTGAGAAATAGAAATAGAGGTAGAAATAGAGGGCCTAAGTCTGTGAAACTCAGAGCCTCTATAAAAACATGAGATTGGACTAAATGTTCTGAAGTGCCTCTCCCACTGAGGCCTTCTATGAGCCTCTTTCACTAACTATGTGGCCTTGGACAATTAAAAAACACAAAGAAATTTAGTGTGATGTGACCTTGGAGGTCATCTAGTCCAGTGCTATGGATCATGACTCCACAGTTTAAGAAGCTCTGAATCGGTCTGGAGTGGAAAGCTTAAGAAGCCCTGATGCCCAACCTCTACCTATGTTTTAGTGACTTCATTTTTTTAAAATAAGGATTTCAAAAAAGTAACTGTCCTGAGAATCAAACAAACACATTTAAGATTAGAAAAATTTCAGGCATTACTACTACGTGGCACATCTTTAAGAAAAAACATAGACAATGCTTTTACATATCCATCTGCTTTGAGTATCACAACCACCAGATGTGGCAGATGTTATCCCCATTTTGCAGATTAGTAAACAAAACTAAAGAAGAGTCAAGTGGTTTGCACAAAGTCATGGAGCTAATAAGTATTTGAGGTAGGATTCAAACTCAGTTTTCCCTGATGCTAAGAACAGGTCTTTTTCAAAAATACTGTTCTGCTATGTCTCTCCGAAGGTATCTAATACATCCAAGGCACAATACTAGATGCTAAGTATATAATGACAAAAACAAAATTGCCCTTGTACTCAATGAGCTTCCATTCTAGATGGGGGGGGAGAAAGGAGGAATGCAACTCAAATACAGATAAGTAAATATAAGAAAATCTTACAAGAGAAAGAGCAGTAATTATTATCATTTTTATTACTAAACACACAATCTACCTTTATTTTCCAGACTGGACAAGCCCAGTCTTAAGGCTTGAATTTCTTTCTGAATCCTTAGTGTTGTCACTGAATTACAAAGATATCAGCTGAAAAAGGAAGATAAGCTACCCTTTTGGAGAGCAGAGTCTTTGGCACACCAGTCATTCTGGAGAAGCCAGGCTGAGGTCCTAAAGAGCAGGGTGCCCCAAGTGCTTTAGAGCAGAGATAAAACATATGCATAGGCTGTGGGTGATTAGATCGGGCCTGTCCACCAGCCAGCCACTAGGATCACTGTGTCTCCTTCCACTTTCAGAATGATTCCCTCACAGCAAAGAAAGGGGCTGAAACAGCGGCATCCTTCAGCTTATTATCATTGCTAGACTTTTACATCAATTGCATTACAGCACAGGTTTCCATTAATGGGTTATTATATCACTGGCAAAACAGAGAAAAAGGAACCCATTCTAAAATTCTGAAATGAAAAGTGAGAGTGTCAGTCGCAGAATGTGAGTACATAGCAACCGTGGAGTTTACCACTTTATTAAAATTGTGATTGTTCATATAAAGACTCAACCAGGTCACATATTAATAATTATCACTGACAATCTTTAACATCAGACTAAGCCCACAAGTGAAGCAATATTACATCTCTCGATCTCATTTATCTGTACTGCTTATGGCCCCTTTGTGGTCAGCATGCTGTGAGCTTCGTGGACATTTAATTATGAACACATCATAAATGTGGCTGACAAGGCAGAAGCAGAGCTCAGATGCTCCTGGGAAGAAGGAAACATTGCTGAAACTACTTAGACTTGCTGCACTTTCATTCTGGGTACAACCAACAATGCCCTGAGTTACGCTACTGGTAAAATTCCATCCTACCCTCCCTCCTTCTGTCCCTGGCTCTTCACCTATCTGTTTGCCCCCTTCCTCTATCCAGTGGAAGTTAGCTGAAGATCAGACCAGTGTAAGAAGAAAAGTTCCAAGTCATAATCTTGCCCCCTAAGCCACAGACCCACATATGTAAAAGTTCTCTTAAAATCAAAGGCCAAGAACAAGTTCCTTCAAAATTACCTTTTGACTCAGTCTGTTGTCTTGGTGTTTTTATTAAATACAGTGTGCTCAACTATGGTATCTTTTTTTCTTTTTCTTTCTTTATTTTTTAACATTCATTTTTTTAAAATTTTGAGTTCTAAATTCTCTTCCTCCCTCCAGTCCCTCCCACACCCATTGATAAGGCAAGTAATAATATACCTATTATACATGTAAAGTCTTATCCACAATTTCTAAAAAGCCTCATGGAAGGGCTTTTAGTTTGTGCAGCTAAAGAAATGCCCACCAAACGGATCAGAGCTCCCAACACAAATGCCAGCAGGAAAAAAGATCAGTTTTTCAGACCCACCAGCACTCAGAGTTATCTCTTCATTACAAAAGATGGGAATGTTTGCGTACACACCCCCCAAAATCATTCCACCTCCTTCCCCTTAGAAAACAACCATCCACAATCAGATGGTTCAAAAAGAAAGCAAATGACCAAAAATAGGAAACTGGTGGTGGGGAGAGAGAGGAAGGAAGAGAGTATTTCATTTTTTTCCAATTAGAACCTATTTTGATGTGATAGCAAATGCTTTAGTAACACTAATAATGAAACCTCTCCTCTCAGAGTGAGAATGGATGTGCATGCAAAGACCTAACCGGTGTCATGTTTCAAAGCAACTGTCCTCTGTAGTGCTGAGGTCCATATTTCTATACCTCCCCAACAGACTAGAAATAGGAAAGACAAAGCATATAATAAAGGCAAACACAATGAAAGAGCTCTGAAGAGAAAGCTGAAAAGTAGCTATCATGTTGGCAGATAAATTCTACACACAATTATTCATTCCTAGCCTCTTGACATGTAGATTAATGAGTTTGATAACCCAGGCTTCTACGAAGTAGATTCAACTCTGTTTCTCACCCGCTCTCCTCCTTTCCTAACTACCAACAACACTACAGTCTATTGAGAAAAAAACAAATCGATACATTTGCACTGGTCATCAACATTTTTTTTTTTTTTTGCAATTGAAGTCCTATGTCAAAATATGATCCCTCCTCTGGAGGCAGGCTCTCTTTTTCTGGCTCCGTCAGGAATGCACAGGGGATCATGTGGTCATTGGAGGGAGGAGTTTTGCTTGCCCAGTTTGCTTCCCCACTAAGTTCAAAGTGGCTGAATGTCGGAGGCAGAGCCCATCAGCCGCTGGCCTCCTGACGCTGTCTGTCCCCGGACTCCCTCAGCAGAGGGTTGTGTACATAAAATTTCCTAGTTCTGCCCTGAGGCCGAGTGACCTTTTGTCGACACTTTGGTTAATGTTCACTGATCAAAGTATATTTTAAGGCAAATCTCGGATCAGATTCCAGCCATGACGACTTTACTAGAGGTTGTGTCTGCCTCAAACTGGTAGATGTTCAGATACACGCTCTCCCAGTAAGAAGGGGAGGGGTGGGGGCACAAAGGGAGGGGGAAACAGGCAGGGAAGGTGAAGGCTAATGGTTCACAGATTTATTCTGTGTTAAGGCAACTTGGCGCAGGAGACATGTTTCATTCTCGATTGGTGAACAGCTTTAAGCTTTTTTTTTTCATCCCGAATGTTATGAGTCCAAATTCTCTTGAGTACCAATAAGCCTATCCACCACTTAAGATTTATCAGTTGGGTTTGCTGCAACTGTGGCTGGAGCCTTGGGGGGAGGTGGGGGGAGGGAGTGGGAGGCAGGAGGCAGGATATGTCCTCTCAGTTAAGGAGGCTAGTATATTTACCCCCAACATTCTCCACACTCCCTCACCCCGACATCCCAGGTTTAGCCACTGAACTTTGGGCCCAAGTACTCCAAGGCCTTAATGATGTCATGAGAACTGAAAAGAATACAGTCTGTAAGGAGGATGGTGCGGATCCAGGCAGCAGAGATAGTACAGAGAAGACACAGGCAAACAACCTGTACTGCTAGCACCCTCACCCACCCACCGCATGGGCTGATGGAATTTTAATCCCTTAGGAGACAGGAATAGACTTTGCAGCCGGGATGGATATTTTCGCAGTAGAAAATGTTACCAGTTCCTGGTTGTTTGAGAGGACGAGATGGCTTGTGAGGTCTCTGCTGAACTGGGGGAACTGTAAACACACACACACACACTCTTGCTGGGAAACAGATCACCAACTTCCGATTTTTCCTGCAGAAATGAATTTGGAGTCGAAATTCATCCAGCTCTGTTGAGTCCAACCAGGCCTCACTGCTTTGCAAAATTAGTTCTGTTTATTTTTTTTAGGCATTCTGATAGTGGTAGCCAGGTTTTCCGAATGGATATCATGTAATCATGTAAATTTCTAAATAGACAGACTGGGCCTATTTAAATAGCTCAGTGAGTCACAAGCATTAATTAAGCACTTTCTATGTCCCAGGCACTGTGCTAAGTGCTAGGCATACCAAGAAAAGCAAAAAAACTCACAATTGTTGCCCTCAAGAAACTCATATTCTAATGGGGAAGACAACATGCAAATGATTGTACATCAAAGGTATGTACAGAGAGGATGGAAGGTAATCTCTGAGGGAAAGCACTAGCTATTGGGGAAGGGTGTGGGGTGGAAAGCAAATGAAGTTTCCTGCAGAAGGTGGAATTTGAACCGAAGGAAGCCCAGATAACTAAGCAGCATTTCAGACGGAGAAAAGGGCCTAAGTTCAAAGATTGAGTGTTTTGTGTTAGGAGCAGCAAAAAGGTTGCTGGATCTTATAATACAAGAAGACTTGAAAGATAGGACAGGCAAGATTTTGAAGGAAATAAAAAAGGAGCTTTCTTATTTCAGTTGAGGCCAGTCTAATCAGAGAAGAACTACTTGTAGAGACAAAGCCTTCCGTGTTCCAATGGCCACCTACAAGATGAAGGTCAGAACTACAGACCAAAGAGGAGATGAAAAACACACTTTCCAACAGAAAAAAAGGAGCTAGAGGTCTTCAGGCCAATCCCTTCCCCAGATCTCTGTCATTCATTCCTTCTCCAACCAAAGAAACATCCAGGACCAGGGTAGAGGAGCTCAGTCAAGGAACTCAGTCAAAAGAACCAAAACAAAGGAGAATGATAGAGGGAGGTCAGAAACCACCAAATATCACTGAGGGCATCGAGAGAGGATTAAGGAATAGCCTGTAGTAATCAGCAACCTATTGTGGCAACACCCCACTCAACGGGAATCAACAACCTATATTGGAGGCACCCAGACCAAAAACAAGGGTCCCTTCCTCTCAAACCACACTATCTGGTGGGATCCTTCCCATATCAGGAGAACAAGTCTTCTAGGGCGTTAGCTTTGGCAACTTCTGTTCAGGGATGCAAAGCCTTAAGTATTGCTCAGAGCTAGGTCTTTTTTTTTTTTTTTCTGGAGGAGGAAGGGGACTTGGAAGGAGCCTACTCTTCCACTGAACCCTGGCAGGAATCCTAGAGCAAAATAATATAATGCACCAGGGGTACAGAGGAGCCGACACTACTTTCTTTTTTTAAAATCAATTATGGTCATCTTGTCCTCTTGAGTAGGCTGGGGAGTCCCATGTGCTGCCATTTCAGAATAACATGGGATCTTAAATATAGAAATGTCTACAGAATGGCAGGCCTGTGAAAAGTGGTGTCCCCAGTCCCACTGGGGAAAAACTCATCCTTCACTATTTTTTTTTTCATTTAAATTTAAACATTGAACAGCCAGCTTGATTAAGCCCTAAGAGGTATTTCTAACATAGAGCCTATCAACATGAACGCAGTTATATGCTTATTACTCATGCACACACCTAACTCATTAGTGGGTCCTTTATCACCATCACATATCTTTCCTTCCTCACTGGACATAATATTCAAAGTTATCCCATGATTTTGGCAAGGCATGTCAAGTCTCCATCTGAAGAAGATCCTAAATATCCAAGGTCTTTAATTGTGTGGTATCAAAAACTCATTGAAGAGTTGGTAGAAGAAAAGAAAATTTTTCTTGGGGCAGCTAGATGGTGCAGTGGTTAGAGCACTGGGCTTGAAATCAGGAAGACTCATCTTCATGAATTCAAATCCAAACTCAGAAATGACCCTGGACAAGCCACTTACCCCTGTTTGCCTCAGTTCCTCATGTGTAAAAAAGAACTGGAAAAGGAAATGGTAAACCACTCCAGTGTCTTTGCCAGGAAAGTCCCAAATGGGGTCATGAAGAGTCAGACACAACAGAGCAAGAACAAAACTAGTTCCAGAGTCTTGAAATGAACACCTCTGTTAAAGTATTCCAGGGCTCTTTTACCATATGACAAAGCCTTGCTAGGTACCATACTCAATTACACCAATAGATCCGTAATCTTAATTGTGATTTTAATTCTTAACATCCAGATCTGATGAACATTTTAAAGTCTCTTATTTCTTGGCCTAATTGCTGCATTTGACACTATTAACCACACCCTCCTCCTAGATTCTGTCTCCTCTCTAAACTTCATGACACTGCTCTCTCCTGGTTCACCTTCTACTAATCTAACTGCTTCTTCTTAGGCTCCTTTCCTGGTACATCATCCAGATCATGCCCTCTAACTACAAACATTCTTCAAGACTATCCTAGACTCCCTATTCTTTTCTGTCTATATTATCTCTTGGCGACTTCATCAACATGCATGAGTTTAATTACCATCTCTCTACTGGTAGCTCCAAGATCTATATATCCAGCCCCAGAATCTCCCATGATCTTCATTCCATCTTGCACCATCAACTGACTATTAGATATATGTCCCTGAGACATCTCAAAGTCAACATGTCCAAAATATAACTCATTATCTTTTCTTCCCAAAGCCATCTCTCTTACAAATATCTTCATTTCTGTTGAGGCATAAATATTCCTCCATTTCCAGGGTTTACAACCTTGGCATCATCCTTTACTTCTCATTCTCCATCCCACATATCCAATGAATTGCCCAGTCTTACCATTTCTACCCCCATTAACATCTCTAATGTGTGACTCTTTCTCTCTGTTAACACAGCTCAACTACCACCTCAGTCCAGGCCTGTATAACCTCTCACTTAGATTACTGCAACAGCCTCCTAATTGTCTGCATGCATCAAGGCTTTCTCCACTTCAATTCCTTATCTCTACATTGCTGCTAGAGATATTTTTCTTAAACAGAATTATGACCATGTCATGCCCCTACTCATTAAACACCTTTAGCTTCCTACTGACTCTAGAACCAAATAAAAACTCCTCATTTTAGTTTTTAAAGCCCTTCACAATCTTACCTGAACCTATCTTTTAGTCAAACTGGCCTTTCCATCTCTCATTTTTGTGCGTTTGCACTAGCTGCTCCCCATGTCTGGAATATATATATACCTTCTTTAAATTATTCTCTCACTTCAAGATACAACTAAAGCACTACCCTCCTCCTCCACACAAAGCCATTTCAGGTCTTCTCTTAGGTCCAATTTCCTCATCTGTAAAATGGGGATGATAACAACATCTACATCCCAGGGGTGTTGTAAGGATCCAATAAGATCACGTATGTAAAGTATTCTGCAAACTTGAAGCATTATACACGTGCTAGCAATTTTTACTATTAACCGCCACAACTCTTAGTTCTCTCTTTCACAAACAACCTTGCATTTATTTGTGTTTGTTCTCTTTGTGTTAATTCTGTATGCATATATACACATTTGATTTATTATATATTTATATATTTTATATATGTATATATTATTTATATATAATATTATATATTTATGCTGCATATATCTTACTATAGATATATACATAGATGGACGAGTGAAAGGATGGATAGATAGAATGGATAGACAGGTAAATAGATAGGCAGATTCCCCTACCCATTGGAATACAAGCTATTTTTAAGTAGGGATTATTTCATTTATTATATTTGTATCAAAAAATGTAGCACAGTTCCTAGCGCACGATAGGTGTTTAATAACTGTTTGTTGATCTTATCCATTTGGATTTTTCTTCCAAGGATGAATGTCATAACCTATTCATACCTCCTCACTCTTCATATTCCTGTTCATGACCTCCCCGATAAGTTCCTCAAAAGAGGTCTAGCCAATGTATCAGGAAAGAATATCTTCCTCACTTTTCCCTGATATCCAGAGAATGCTAGGGGAGCAGGTAGACTTTTATCCTTTCCTCTCCACAGGTTACCAGATCTTCTTATTTTCTACTCATACATTTCTTAAAGATTTCATACAAAAAACTAACAGATTTACCATGCCATGTGCTAGGAGAAAACATATTAATGCAGCATGGTATGAATATATTAATATAAAAACATACAGATGCAGTGCCAATCTGATACATATGTGGTTCTTGATACACATGTGCATGGATATATGTTGGCATACTTCTCAACACAGTGTATCTGTACAGCGCCTTTGCTTCAAGCTATCTTGAGGAAATAACATGAATGATCTTTAAGATACCTCAGGTATCTAATTAATCCCTCTCATTTTCAGTCAATCAGCAGGAATTTATTAAGCATCTACTCTGATCCAGGCATTAGGGATACAAAAAAAAGTGAAACTGTCCCTGCCCTCAAAAAGCTTATATTCTGTCAGGGGATATAATGTGTACATACATAAGTGCATACAAAGTAAACACACTAATTTCCAGGGGAGACTTTGGCAGCTGGGGAAGTTAATTAGGAGAGACTTTATGTAGAAGGTGCCACTTGAGATGAGCCTTGAAGAAAACTAGGGCTATTCAAAGACAGATGTGAGGAAACAGTACATTTTGCCAATAAGGAAACCAAGGAGAGGGGAAATGCCTTATCCAGGGTCACTCAGCAATTAATAGGAAAAAATGCCTTACTTCCATAGCTCATTTTTCAGATCCTAATAATCTATAAGCTTATTACAGGGTGTCAAGGAGAACTATGCTGGTAAAGTCATCATAGAACTGCTAGGACCTTCTCTATAGAGAAACAAGATCTTAGAATTAATTCTCTCTAAGTGGACTCCAATTTTGCAGAATGCCATTAGCTGAGGCAGTAACATTCAGCTAACCAGGAAGCCTCATTCAATCCTGCTATGGACCTTTTCCTGGAAGAAAGGAGAAAGTCCAGAAGAGACTACTGTTGACTGGACCGTAGCTCTGAAAACGATCACTGAAAGTCACAGCCCTAAGTGACTGCTAGTAACTTTAATCTTATATTTTTTAAAGTTTCTTTTTCAGTAGAGCTACATTCTTATCTCACATATTCATCAATTTAGAGTTGGAAGAACCTCGTTTTATAGATAAAGAAAAGAAAGCCAAACGAAGTAATGTGATTTGTCCGAAACTAAAAAAGGTAATAAGTGTCAGAGGAGGGATTTGAACCCAAGTCTTCAGCTTCACAGCCACTTCTTTTTACACTGTACCATGATCCAAATAGGCTCATGAAGGTGCCCAGTTCTGACTATAGCACTGAAGTGCATAGAGTACAAAAATTGTCCCCACTGAAATTTGTCCTTTGTTGTCATGACTCTAACCAAGAGAAAAAACCACTAAAGGGTGCATTGACAGATGTCTCCCCCTCAGGAGATTCTCCCCACTGGCAAAACCGCTGTTTGTCAATATTTCTTTAATTTTGTGCATGGTTGTAAGCTTGCTTCTGTGAAGCTACAGGCTCACTCTCCACTTCTAATTGTCTCATAGGTACTGAGTATCCCTTAGAGGAACGGACACTAATGGAACTCTAGGGATTTGATAACCGCCAAGAAAGGAGTAAGCTGAAAGGGAATTTGGGTGGCTAAAATCCCATCAATGCATCAGTAAAGAACAAGAGACTTCTGCTTACAACTCACAGAATAACTAAGTCATAAGTTAAGCACCCATTTGCCAGACTATGGCAATAGAGGCAAGAATGATTCCCCTTCCCTCAACTCCCAGATCAGGAACCAAACATGACACTTCTGACCTGGACACTATTCCAGCCCAAACCCATCCCCCTCGATAGATTCCCAAGAAGAATGTCACGCTGGTCTGAGGGTGTCACCAGTGTGGTAACTGCTTCACAGAAAGCTCTGATTGGTTGAATCCGAAATTGGGATTCTGGGCAGGGTTTTATAAAAGGATAATGTATCTTTAAGCCTAGGTGCCCTTCAGGGAAATGTATTGGATAAATGTCTTCTGAAAAGCCTGTAAATATTCCATCGCCTCACTGTCATTACTACCATGAAATGATAATGAAGCATGAAAGAAATATAATTCCATATTCAGATGACAGCATTAGCCTCCATAAGCAAACTGAAATATTTATTAGTAAAATGTTCCGTATCTACGCCTGTAATCTAAAAAAAGGACAAAAATGTTTTATAATAAAAAAGAGATTGAATGCAGAGGTAAAATCTGGTTGGCTGGTTTTATTGCTTATTATTAAATCCTGGCAAAACAATTATTTTTTTCTTTTCATTAGTAAGGCACCCAAATTAAAACCATGCCCTTAGGCGGTGAGGTTTACAGTAGTGATTAAAAACAAGGAATGGTGATGCATGGGGTTTCTGACAATGGTCTAATCAAATTCATTCATATTGTTCAATCTTTCACTGACAAATATTTTTACAGTGAAATATACCAAACAAAGAATCCTATACAACAACTATCAATACAGAGAAATTAGGCAACCTTGTTATTATTTAAATAGCAAACTGATACAATGTTGCCATAATCCTGAATACAAACATTCTAGTGTAGCTAATTAGGGTAATTATTGCCTAAATTGTGCTTAATTGTCTTATGCTGAATAGGATGCTTGAATGAAGCTTTTGGGGGGTTTCACAATGCATAGGAGTGATGGCTGCACTCCTTAGTCATAATTTAATAAGTTTTGATTGTATTTCCTATAAGTCAGAAAATACATCCTGGAGCAGGCAGAGAGGGATAAACATGAGCCATACGCCTTGACCTCTGTTTCACCTTATTGAAAAAGGAGCGTAAAACCGTCACTTAGTGCAGTAACATCCCAGCGCTTGCTCGCATACTCTGAGAGCATTCCTTAAAGGAAGAGAAGGGAGGGAAAAAGGTCTTTGAAGTGAATGAAAAATTAGAAATTCAAGTGACCACGATCAATTCTGAAACACTGCACAAAATTAATTACAGTTTTGCATCAGAAGCAGGAATGTAGATTTCAGACAGTCGGTGTCATTTATCTCTAGCGGTACAATATACAAGGTGATTAAAAAGCCAAATCTGTTCCCACCTCCCAAGTCTAAGGCCTCTCAGAAGCTCTGAAGTACAAATGATTAACTCCAAATTATTCAAGGGATCCTACAGACGCCTTCGACTTGAATGGAATGTGTGGGAAGTCGCAGGAGCTACAGAGGGACAGATTTGCAGCTCTTTATCAAAATCAAGGCTGACTATCGCTGACAGAATCCAGATAAATTGCATAGTAATCTGGCGGTTGCTGAGGAAAGCTTGCTCTGCAAAATCCAAATCTCTAATTTCTATCTGTTTTTAATTGCTTGCCTTAAATTTGCATTTTTATATAATTGTTTTAAAGGATTTATTCAGTTCTTTAGGCTACTCTGATCAAATTGCGTCCCATTTTGTATGGGGTGGCAGGGACCTGCTCGAGTTTAATAAGCAAGCTGCATAGCCCAAGTATTTGTTTCAACCCAACCAGCCGGCTGCCTTCCCTGATCCTAGCACTGGCCCCTGAGGTGATTCTCAGACCAGGAAGTCTTTGTGACCAGCCAAACCAGAGCCAACCCCAAAGAGCTCCCGGGGGTCTCCCCACCCCCACCCCAAGCACTCTATACTTTTCATTCGCCTTTTAAAGCCCTGAGCAAAGAACAGATCATGCTCATTAGCCCTGTTTTGGAATAGGCAGGACTTGCGTGTGTTCAAAATACATCTTATTCTGTTGTCAAAACTAACTCGGTATTAGAAAGGCTGACAGATTTTCCACGACTTGGAGAACCCGCACATACTGTCTGTGTGTCACACACACAAGCTGGGCGCCAGCTTCATTTAACCCTGAGTTTGTATCTGACTTTATTAACACCAGAGATTGCCAAGTGAAAAACTGTCATTTCAAAATTTGTAAATTCAGCCTCCTCTACCCACAAAGCAGTTTGTTCTGAACACTTTAGTTCTGGATTCGGGAGAGACCTCAGCTGTCATCAGCCCTACAGAAACCCCTTCTATTTCCCTAAGATGTTTTAAACACTTGTATAAAAAAAAAATTAAGATACATGTGTGTATCATTTCTCTTCCTCACCTTCTTTCCCTGAGGTAATCTGTATATACTTTTGATGATAAGAAATTAGCAATCACAACTGCCAGTCATTGCTGGGAGGTTTAAAAGAGTTTTACCGGGAGTGTTCATAAGGATTCATAAATTTAGACCTGGAAGAGATAGTCTTTTTTGCTGTTTGTTCAGGTCTGACCCTTTGTAACCTCATTTGGAGTTTTCTTGGCAAAGATACTGGAGTAGTTTGCCATTTCCTTCTCCAGCTCATTTTACAAATGAGGAAACTGGGGCAAAAGGAGTTAGGTGACTGGACCAGGGTTGCACAGTTAGGAAGTGTCTGAGGCTGGATTCCAACTCAGGTACTCTCTCCACTGAGCCACCAACTGCCTCTGTGAAGTCATCTAGTCTAGCAATATTAGCAATGAGGAAACTGAGGCCCAGAAAGACTAAATAATTTGCCCCAAATCACAGAGAGTAAGACAGAGAAAGAGGTTAATGTCCCTGAGACCGAGTCTAAATCTAGCATTCTTTACAACTGCAGTGCTGGTCACCCACAAGCTGATCTCTGACTAGATATTTGAAGGCGGCATCCAGGTATTCTCCCCAAGCCCAGCATTTTAGCACAAGCCATAGTAGTAGTAAAATTTAGGGATTTTATCTTCTTTGGCATAGCCTAAGGTATCTTGAATATATTTCATCCTCAAAATATCCCTATTTCCAGGGACCTTTTCCCAATGAATAAACTGATAACCAGAGCAGTGAATAAACTTGTTGGAGTTCACACAGTAAGTTAAGGAGGAGGCTAGAACAGGAACTCCAAACTCTTGCTCCTAGACAAGGCCTATGATAACCTGGTCTCAGGATAGATCATCGTTAGTTGTTAGTTACATGTTTGTCTACTAGACGATTCATTCCTTGAAGCGAAGGACAATGTCTCTCGTTCATCTTTGTAGATTCCCCAGGGCCTAGTACAAGGTCTCCCCGGCATTCAGTAAACACTAACCAATGAAAAAACAAGTAAATGAATGCATGAAGAAATGAATGGACAAACAAATATGAGGGAAAGTTCTCTGTTTTGTGTGAACTTTTAGAAACATCCTTGATCTGACCTCCCCTTTCTGGTTGATCTCCATTCTACTTCCCTTTATAGATCTTTTCCCTGTACCTTTGAACAGTTTCCAGCATCTTCTATGAGAAAAAAGAAAGATGTGTTTTAGCTACAACTGGGTTCCCTCAAGCTGCTTTCTGCAAATGCCAATCTGTATCCGCTACCAACTGAGTAAGAGAAGAGGGGACCCCCACCCTTGCAAAGCCACCAATAACTCACTGCTGATTACCAGTCCTAGAAAAAAAAAATCATCTCACTCTCCAGTTTTTTCTTCCTCCTTTGTCTCTCTCAGGATGTTAATACTGAGATTGGAGAAAGGATAGGAAGAAAGCCTGCTGCAAGTCAGAAGCCCTTCAAAGGCCATTACCACAACAAAATGCATCTTCCAGTGCAATTCCTGGAAATAGTTGTTTCCTAGGTCTAGAGTCATAGATTTAACTCTAGAGTGGATTTCAGAGTTCCTCCAGTCTAGATAACTCCTTTTACAGATGAGAAAATTGAGGCCATGAGAAAGGGGAAATTAACTTGCAGAACATCATATAGATTATAACTGAGATTGCAATCTTGATCCTCTCACTCCACATACAGCATTCTTTCCACCGTACTAGTGGCTTGGTGGATGCAGGGCTGGACCTGGAATCAGGAAGAACTAAGGTCAAATCCTGCCTGAGAGACTTGGTAACTGTGTGACCCTGGTGAAGTCCCTGAGCCCACTGCCTGACTCAGTTTCTTCACCTATAAAAAAGGGAGCATAACACCATCTACCTCCTAGAGTTATTGTGAGGATGAAATGTGATCATATTTCTAAAGTGCTTTGCAAACCTTAAAGCACTATACAAAGTGCTGGTTATTATCATTTATTATTATCATCATTATTATACGACATTCATCTCAATGGAAGGCAGAGTCAATTCAGCAAATACTGAGGGACAGCACTATACTAGGCATTGCACAGGTATTAGAAGACAGTTTTAGAACAAAAGAGGATTACAATCTGTTTTTAATCCACGGTCTTGCTTTAGGGGAGGAATGTAAAAAGAGGTTATATGTGACCAAGAGTGTGCTGGAACCAACTCTGCAATGTGTAAGAGCTGATTGTTAAATGTTCAGTGTGAGCATTTACACTTTGGAAATTTGCAAATGCTACAGACTAGTGTATGACTTTTTGTATTGTTGATTGTCTAGACTTAAGAAAGTGTTGGAGAAAATGTTAATAAGAAAGATTCATTTTTAAAAATAGGTCTGGTATACATCATTTTTATCTTGGAGAGCCAGTTATTAAACATTCACCAAACACCCATGAATGTAACTCTTGGTATGCACAGAGGCTATACGGGGAATCTGAGGCAGCGCCATTAACTGGGTTCTTCAGAGAATCACAAAATCTTTACATTGACAGTAACCTCAACAGGGGTTCTTAACCTGAGTTCTATGAACTATTTTTTAAAAAATATTTTGACAAGTTTTAATATAGTTATTTTTCTTTGTAACCCAGTGTATTTTATTTTATGCATTTAAAAACATTCTGAGAGGGGGTATATAGGTCTCACCAGACTTTCTAAGAGGTGTATGACAAAAATGTTAAAACCCCCTGGTTTAGAGCATCCCTAGAAATGATCATCTGACCTCTACTTGAAGATCCCCAGTGACAGGGAGCTCATTACCTTACATTCCACTTTTGGACAACTTTAATAGGTAAGAAATCTTTATTTATATAAAGCCAAAAAATCTTCCTTTCTGCCACTTCTACCCACTGATCTTAGTTATTTCCTCTGAGGCCTTCTTCTCTAGGCACAGGGGAACCCAATTCCCAAAGAGCTCTGGCTGAGACTGAATCACTGCCTTCAGGACAGGCTACCTCTCTTACTAATTAAAATGTTGCTTCAAAACTAATCACTAGCCTCAAGCTGTCAGGCCAAGAGCCCAAGGAGGAATTCTCTGCCTTGCCTTCCTATGTCTTTTTTTATTTCTTTTTCTTCAGAATCTCTGTGTGCAGAGGAACTCAGGATATGTTTACTGCTATAGTCAGAGAAGCTAGTACTGTATTGGTCAGGTGATTGGAGAGCAGCAATTCATGTGGGGTGAGAAGGGGAATTGCTCAGCTTTGGCCAAGTAGTACTAGAGAGACATGGGAACCGATATTCCCACTGCCCTGTTACAGCAGAAGGAATGACAGGACAAGTTTGCAGGAAGGACATTAATGAGCTGGACAAGAATCCAGAGGAAGGGAAGCAGGTTGATGGGGGAGTCTCAAAACTATGCAATAAACTGGAGACATTCACCCTGAGGAACAGAAGTCTGAGGAGGAACATGATAGTTGAAGACCTTTGTAGGCCTTTTCTCTGTAGCCCCTGAGGGGAGAACTAGGAGCAATTCGTGGGAGGTTCATTAAAGAATATTTCTGCTGGATCGAAAGAACATATCAGTGATGAGAGTCTTCCAAAAGTGAACTAGAATGCCTTGGGGAGGGGTAGAGAAAAGTATTAGGGCAAATTCTGGTAGACCACTTTAGGGGGCTTTGTAGAGAGGATCCTTAGACATATGCAGTTTAGACTAGATGGCCTTGGAGGTCCTAACCAGCTTTGGGATTTTTGCTTTCATAGATGAATGATTGAGAAGCAGGGTAAAAAATGGACAGAGTACTTGAATTGGAGTTAAGAAGACTTGATTTTGAATTCTGCCTCTGATACTTATTAGCTACATAGACTGGATATTTTTTTAGCCACTCTGGGCCTTAGCATCCTTACCTGTAAAATCAAAGAACTGGATTCTAACAATGTCTAAGGCACCCTCCAACTTGACATCTATGATCCTAGATTTTAAAAACTTTTAGAAAATTTTGTAAGGTTGAATGAATTTCAGCATCATTTTGCCATTAACTATTTAACTTTGAATCTGCTTTGTGAGTTTCAAAGTATTCTATAGAATTGAGAAACTTTATCACTAAAAAATATGGAAATTATAATTTTTACTCCAGTCCCTTCAAACTGTCTCTTCTCAACTGACTAAATCTCAACTTAATTTCAAAACCTCATTGGGTATCTACCCAGCAAATGTTGGCAACCACAGTTTAACAGAAAGACTGAGGGGCAGGACTGTAGAGTAGGTTGGCAGGTAACTGATTGATAATTGCAGTGTTAAGGAAGACCGTCATTCAACTACTTACTGGTTCAAGTCCAAAGGGTGAGGGTGCAGGGAGGCAGATTTGTAACAGGACCAGGAAATGTACTTTCTCACCAAGATGAGCCAACTGAGCACAGAAGTATGAACAGCAAGTTCAGCCTCACAGAGTAGTCATAAAGCAAATGTTCTCCTGAGGACAAAAGCAACAGCCTGAGACTCCAGGAGGAAAACTCGTCTTGTAGATGGAAAGTATTCCAATGAATCTGTGATCTCATTAATTCTGATAATTCTTTTCAAAGCCCAACCATGTCAGCCCATCCTGTGCAACTCTCATTGGCGTCCTCCCTAAACTTCACCACAAAGTGGAGAGTAGTTCACCCAACCAGCTGGAAGCCTTCCTCCATTTCTTGAGACATTGTGAGGATACCAGTAGAGCACTCTCACCACCCACCTACAATCTCTGGCTCTCCACATACTACCAGCCCACTTTCTCTTTCTGTCTTTGATAGCATCCTTTGATAGCATCCTTCAATGTTGTTTTTCTAAGTTCCTTGTTGGTTATTTGTTGCAGTGCACTCATATCCACCATACTCCATTCCACCGTTTTGTGTGTGATGCACATCTTTAGTTCTTTGAAGCAGTGGTGCTGCTGCAGGTCATGAAAGCCATGCAACAAAGAGGATAGGAAGTTTGGGGGTCAGTAAATGTGCTCTGTAACTTCCTGAAAACAATCCAATCTTTTTCCTCCTTCTTTTTCAACTTTGAGTTCAGTTCGTTGACCATTTGTATTTTCTGTCCTAGATAGACGTACTGTTAAGCAAGTTCCAAAAGTATTCATTCAGATGCACGTTGAAATCCAGACACAAGATGTATTTTACCCATTTATGCTTTCCTGTGTGGATGATGAGTCAAATTATTTTGAATTATTGCAGATCCCTTCCAGGAGACTCTGCCATGTCTTTGGGCTTGCAGTAATCAGAACAATATTATTCCCAAACAAGAACATCTGGGGCACCTTCACTATACACAATGGATTCTTCCTCAACCTGAATTCTGTGTTGGATCTCCTCCATCATAGAGGTAATACTTTTGGCAGGCATACATCTCCTGGTTTTATGCCTCAGTCAATGCTTATTCTCAGAGGGTCACTGGAAGGGACCTGAACCTTACAGATTTATTTCTATTGTTACATCTTCCAGGTAATCTGGAATAATCTTGATACATGGATGGGAAACAACTTTTTGTAAAAGAGCCGTATTTTGTTTCTCCCTCATCGAATGCTTTTCCATAATCAAACAGAAAGCACAATAGAATCTTATTTTCTCTTCATCTTTCCACCAATTATGAGATGCTAAAGTTGTGGTCCATTGTCAAATGTTATTTGTGAAAGTGTGCTTATTCTCTGCTATCTTTGAGGATGCTCTCAGCTGGTGCATAGGTGACCTTCAGTCATTCAATAAGATTTATTAAGCGCCTACTCTGTCAAACAAGAAGAAAGAGTTTCTGCCCTCAGGGTACTTACATTCTAATGGGAGAAGACAATCTATAAAAGGAAACTGAAGGATAAGGGAGAGAGAATTCCCCTATTCTGGGCAGAGATGATGGAGAAGTCCAGAGGAGTGCAGTCTGATGGGAAATGGAGAGGACTGACCTGGGTGTCCACCTTACATGAAGGTCCTGGAATGAGTCCTTCATCCTCCAAACCCTTTCTCTCCAAGAGGGAAGGGCCCCAGGGGAAGAGTGCATTGAAGATGTATGAGTTCCAGAGCTGAAATGATTTTCCAAGAATAAGATTATTTTTAAATGGTATTTTGTTTCCCCCTCAATTACATATAAAATCAATTTTTAATATTCATTTTTTAAAAAATTTTGAGGTCCAAATTCTCTCTTTCTCCCTCCCCTGCTCCTTCCCTGAGACAGTAAGCAATTTCATATAGGTTATTCATTTACAATCATGTAAAACATATTATCATACTAGTTTTTTGTGGAGGAAAATTCAAACAACAAAAATGTGAAAATAATATGCTTTAGTCTGCATTCAGAATCCATCAGTTCTTTCTCTGGAGGCAGATATAGCATTTTTTTACCATGAATCCTTTAGAATTTTCTTGGATCTTTATATTGCTGAGAAGAGTTAAGGCATTCACAATTCATCAGACAATGTTGTTCTTACTATGTACAATGTTCTGGTTCTGATCACTTCACTCTGTATCAGTTCATGCTAAGTCTTTTCAGGTTTTTCTGAAATCATCCTGCTCATCATTTCTTATAGCACAATAATGTTCCATCAGAATCATATACCACAGCTTGTTCAGCCATTCCCTAATTGATGGCCATCCCCTCAATTGCCAATTTTTGCCACCACAAAAAGAATTGCTATCAATATTTTTGTGCAAATTTGTCCTTTTCCTTTTTTATCTAGGAGGAAGAGTATTAACACTATATAGCTAGGAAAGGATCATATAGGTTAGGAGTTATGTTTTCTTGGTCACTTTTTAAAAGTCAATAAAGTCTGAGATTTTTCCCACACCTCCTTTTGATACTTTTTAAAATGGTGTTTCAATGTCATCACAATTGTATCACCTCCAACTGGATCTCCTCTATATAAACATAGCTGTGTGGACCTAGAAAAGTCACTTAACCACCACCTAGCTCAGTTTCTTCATCTGTAAAATGAAGATAATAATAGCACCTGCCTCCCAGGGTTGTTACGAGGATCAAATGAGATGATAGGTGCAAAAATACTTTGTAAACCTTAAAATTCCATATAAATGTTAGTTACAATCATTATTATTGCTATTGCTGTTATTGTCATTAGTATTATTATTATTATACTTAGTCTAATCTACTTGCTTCTCCCATGGTTGTGCTCTTTAATGTCATTTCTACTTCTATACTATCTCAGGGACTGTGATTTAGGGTATGGTGGCACCACTAGCCTTGATGGAGAAAACAGTGAATTGTAATTATTTTTGCAATAATTTTCCATAATGAACTTTCTCTATGAAAATGCATTCTTTTTTTTAATAGACCCAGCATCCTAAGGGCTTTAAGGTCCATTGTAATGGTAATTTAAATGAGAAGATCTTTCCCATTCATTAATGGGCCCATGTGACCTGCTTAAGTCATATGGATGCCTAAGTCGCATGAAGCCTGTGGTGGGAGGAGTTTGCTGAAGGGGTGGAGTAAGAAGGGTGAAACAGGAAGAGGCAGAGCTAAAGCAGAGCTAAGAGGAAATTGGTCAGAGTCTAGTCAGAGCTTGGAAATGATGCAGGCAAGCAGGCAGCTGGCTAGCATGAGTGAAAGAGCCTGCTTGTGATTTGTTTAATGGACCTGGTTTGTGGGAAGCCTAGCATGGGGAATACTTGGGGATGGTGTTGTTCTCGGCATTGTTACTGTGTGTAGATTTTTGTTACTATAATGGGTTTGGTTTTCTGATGTCTGAATAAATGTTTTGGTTCTGTCTTCCATGTGGAGAACCTGTTGTATTTTGCCATTCAGAATTGAGCCAGGATATCATGGTCACTGTAGGTACTGTGAATGTTGCATTGGTGCTATACCCATTGGCACAAATTTTTGTTTCACTCCCAAGAATCTTTTGAGTTTTAAAGAAGGAATATAATCAAGGTGGACACCTCTCCTGCCACAGATATCCCATGTCCTCATAGAGTTCAATACATACATGCAGCATCATGCCTCTCCATTTCCAGGGTAACATTATTCCTTTGCTTCAGACAAGGAAGCAGCAATAATGTTTATGCTCTTTTAATCAGGCTTCCAACCAAGCCTGGGGCATTTTGAATATAGTACTACTACATATGCAGAAGTAGATATTATTCTAATTTTTGATCCAGTAAAGACCAAGAGAATGCTTCTTTGGAGAGAAATTGTGTGGTTCCAATAACTTTTCAGGAGCAACATCTGAAGAGAGAGAAAGAGAGAGGGAGAGAGAGACAGAGGCAGAGAGAGAGAGAGAGCGAGAGAGAGAGAGACATACAGAGAAAGAGAGACAGAGAAGAGACAGAGGCCCTGGCACCCATTAAAGTCTTTACTTTTGTATGTAACATCAGGTCATATTCAGCCTTCATTGGGTTGAAAACTGTAATCACACCTCCTTTCAGTCTATGTAACAGCAAGCTAAATGCCCCAGGCTTGATTGGAAGCCCAGTTACATTCTATAGAAGGGCAGGAGGGTTTGTGAAGATAAAGGATCCTATACACTGTAGGCTGACCACCAGATCTGTCTGAACATAAAGCCAGGCCTTCAGGCAAGTAGAAAAAGCAACTAACTGGGAATCAGTTAGCTATGTTAAGTGGCTTGGCAACGATGACCCAATGAAATAATGGATGTGAGAGGGTTTCGTAAACTCTAAAGGACCTACAAATGTCAGCTATGATTATTAGTATTAAAATTAGATAATTGCGAAATCAGAAGGTCCCTGGCAAAGAAAACCTCCTCCTCCCCTCTCCCCATGGGGCCCCCTGAAACTGCTTGAGCAGAACTTCCTACCTGTAATTTTTTTGCCTTCTGGAGGAGGGGAGAGGAGAAACAGAAAATGTATGAAGTAGGCTGTGCTACATTTTAAACTAAAGTTCAATGGAGCAGATTGGGGATCCATGCTATTGACTCCTTCACGAGCTTTCCTTGATGGATTGATGAATCCAATAGAAGGTATTAATAGGGAAACTGCTCTGTCAGAGACAAGACAAATGACTGCCTCTGCTGAAGGCAACAAACACACAGAGAACACACATCAGGTCCTTTTGAAAGAAAAATGTTGAGCTCTGATTTAAACTGTAGGGATGCATGTTCAAAGGATGGAGTTAGTTCCTAGAAGCCACCATGATAGCAAGGTACATCTTATTTTGACACTAAAGTCACTCTTTTGGGGGAAAACAGGAGAATAAAGACCTTATATGGATTGAAAAGAGTAGCCACAGAGGTCCCCTTTGTGATCCTGGGCACTTGTAAGGGGTTTCCAGGAACTGAACATGAACAAAGTTATTTCTAGTTTCACATAGTTATCCAACAACTTACTGTCTGAATCAGTCATCCCAAAAGAATATCAACAGTCATCAGTAGTACCTATAAAAATTAAGCAGTACCTATAAAAAAAAAATTAGATATGTTTCACTAAAACAAAACCAAAAGAAGGGTCTAGGAGTCATCATGGACTTACAATACTATGGTACTGGCCTGTGTGAATAGTATATTTACTGTTACAACTTAAATTTTTTATATCACTTTTTTTTTAGATTAGATCTCTTCATCTCACCCAGGCTGGGAGTACAGCAGCCACTTATAGGCCCAATTCCATTGCTTATCAGCACAGAAGCTTTGATCTTCTCTGTTTCCGACATGGGCTGCTAGCCTGTTGGCCCCCAGTTCCAAGGAGTTCACCATATTAGTGCCTGACTTAGTATAGATACCCAATCAGCTTAGCCCACTGTAGATGAAGCTCAAGTGATCCACCAGCCTCAGCCCTCCTAGGAGCTAAGACTCCAGGCCTGTGGAACCAGACCTAGTGTTGTTATTGGTTTTTTTAAAGCATTCTTAAGGTTATCCTTTTATAACCTTCTTTGTACTCACCATCAGTAAAGCTGACCTTACCTTTTGTCAGACTTGCAATTAGAAAGTGCTGATAAAATCTTGTAAATATCCAATTTCCAAACTATATCCGTTCCAGAATCATCTTAGGGATTTCCCTTTCAATAAATCAAAGGTTGTCTGGTTCTGAAGTTGTAAGATTCTTTATGGTCTCTGACGCTAATGAATAGGAAAAGAAAAGAAAAATTCCAGGTTTTATAATATATTTGGTGCAAGCAATAAGACACTCCCACATATTTCCTTTGATCTTCATAACAGCGCTGTGAAGTAGATAGTACAAGTATTTTATAGACGAGAAAACTGAGGTTCAAAGATAGCTAGTAGAATATAAACTCTTTGCAGACAAGAACTATTTCTTTTCATCATCTCCATTTAATAAATTCTTGTTGAATTGAATTAAATTGAATGCCAGTGGTCACATGGAGGATAAGTAGCTAGTCTTCTTACTCTAACTCCAGTTAACCTTAACTCTATATCCTTTGCTCCACTGCCTCCTCCCCTAGCACCATACCCATAAAACCACACATGCACATTTTGAGTGTAAACTCAAGAAAGATTTCTACTTGTATAATCCCCACCTAGACCCCCCGATTTGGAGATCTCTTTTCTCCTTCAAAAAAGAAATTGCACTGCCAGCAAAAATTTTTCTCTGCAGGATATGCTTTGTCCTTGCTGGGACGGATAAAGGGTTATGTTAAAGGAACATCTGGCTGCTTGCCACTCGCTGAACTAGAAAAGAAGGGATTTAGTCAGCACTGACTACTCTACCCCCATTCGTTGCCTCCTACACTTCTCTCTACTTATCGCCTAGGTTAGGGGTACAGGGCTATTGAACTCCTAGCAGCACCTCTGGCCATGTGAGAACATCTCACTAGTGAGATGGGACTACAGCAGTTGTCTAGTCTTTCTTCCCCCCAAATGAAAGATGCTGAAGGCAAAGGCAGAAAGCTGTAAAAGAAAGTAGTTTCAATATGAGCACTACTTTTCAATCACCCACAAACCACCTTGTTCTACCTGTCTTTCAGTGACATACAGGCATCCTCACAACCTTGCTGAAGTCTAGCATTGGATTGTTGAAAGAATGGAATATGAAGGCGATCCAGATTCCAATTAGCTTTGCCATGGATTTACTTTGTAATTGTTCTTTAAGCCATAGCCAGGAGAATTTCAAAGATTAATGAAGAATGCAGGAGGTGGCAGTAGGCCAAGAGTCAAATATTCTCATATTTTCCTCATCCTTACTCATCTCACCCCCTTTTGGAGGGAGATTATAAAGAGAGGGGGACTGTACAAATACATACAATTGATATAGTTAGGAATCCCAGTAAATTTGAGTTCAAAGTACCTGAACTCAAATCCCAATAGGGCTATTAATTATCTATGTGACCTTGGGAAAGTTAATTCAACTCTCTTAGCCTCAGTTTGCTCATCTATTAGATGAGGGAATTGATTAAGTGATCTCTAAGTATCCCAGCTCTTCCTGTGATTTCATGTAGGTGTAAGAATGTCATCTTCCATGAGACTCAGGTTCTGGTCTAAAGACTTACTCTAAAGTCCAGGCTCTGAAACTGAAGAATTGAGAAAGAACTCTACAGGAAGTTGTCAAGTAGAAAATAAAGGACAAGGCACAGAGGTTTCAAATCCTGAAAAAGAGAGGTAGTGGTAGAGAAAAAGCTAGCTTTGAAGTCAGAAAGACCTGCATTCAAGTTCCTCTAACATAGGCAAATCACAATCTCTTGGTACCTCCAGCTAACTTTTTAAGACTATAAGTTGCAGAGAGGGGCTGATCTGCATTGATGGAGAGAATTTTCTCCCTGAGAGATCCCTATGCCAAGGAAATCAAAGATCCTGTCCAAAAAAAAAACCAAAAAACAAAAATGTGCTGGTAGTTAAACCTTAGAAAAGTTGCTTGGGAAAACGTACGCAATTTACTTACCTGAACATCTTAAAACAACAAGAAGAAGACAAAACAGGAGAGTTTAGGCCTGATTTTGCCTAGGGTAGGGCAAGGACAAGGTGGGGAGTGGACTGAGGCCAAAAGAAATGTGATAATTCCCTTGAGGTCATAGAGGTGGCTTTAGCAGAGCTGGGATTTGACTTGGATGACTTCTGAAGGCTCTGTCCAGTCTTTAACTCCTCTAAAACAGGTTTTTGCAACTCCAGCATTTATAGAATTTATTTCTCTTTGAGAGCAGAATCAGAGAATCACAGTGTCTAAGAGTTGGAAGGGAAGCCCCATCTAGTTCAACCCACAGACATAATCTCTGTCCACTATAACCTAATCCATTAGTGGTCATCCATATTCTACTTGAAATCCTTTAAAGAACAGGGAAACTCACTGTCTTTTGAGGCAGCCTGTCCCACTTTTGGATAGCTCTAATTGTTAGGAAGTTTTTCTTGACATCAAACTGAAATTTACGCTTTTCCAGTTTCCACTAATTGCCTCGAGCTCTTGGCTCTGAGGCCAAACTCCCTCCACCACATGACAGTCCTTCCAAAGAGTATATTTTCAGTGTTATATTTCAGTATTTATAAGTACTTGAAGACAGCTATCATGTCTCCCCTAAGTCTCCTCTCAGGGCTAAGCATTCCCAGTTCTTTCAAATGATCCTGATATGACTTAGACGCTCTTCACCATCCTGGTCACCTTCCTCTGGACATTCTTAACATCCTTAAACGACAGTACCAGAACCAAACAAAATAAGCCATGGCATTGGTAGAATACAGCGGGACTATCACCTCCCTATTCCTGGAAGCTCTGTCCCTCTTAATGCACCTAATCTTGCTTTAGCTTGTTTGACTGATCACATCACACCAAGGACTTATATGGAGCTCGTGGTCCGCTAGAATCGACAGATCATTTTCAGAGCAACTATTATGGATGCCTCCCCCATCTTACACTCCTGAAGCAATCGCATTTGCTAGTTCATTTAGGACCTAAGTATGTAGTTCATATGGGCCAAAAGTTTTGAATTTATTAAGAGCAACTAAGTGTTCTTTTCCTTTACTTTCAGAACCAACTCCTCCTTAGTCAATTGGGTTTTGTTATTTCCAGTGCAAAACAAACAAACAAACAAACAACCCACTCTTGTTGTCCTTAGCTTCCCTCCACAGTCTCATTTCACTCTGAGCTTTAGCATTGCTCTACTATTTTTATAGGCACATGCCATGCTTTTATATACATCTTCTGTTATCTGATCTTATTTCAATTTTCTATACCTTTTTTTTTTTTTAATCTAAGTTGCTCGGTCAGTTCCCTATGAATCTAAATTGGTCTTTGCTGACAACTCCCATTTTTCCTCCTCACTGGAATTGCATTTCCTTGTGTCTTTCATTTTTGAGCATCCCTCCTTTATTCTGTGTCCCACCCCAACCTCCCTGCCCCCGCCCTGTCCACAGATACCTTGTGAATATCTTTGTCTAGCTTACAAAGTCTGTGCTGGCACCAAACAGAAATAAAATATTTGATTTTTGTCCTTGTATCACCAACCCTAGTACAGTGTCTGGCACATAGTAAGTGCTTAGTAAATGCTTATTGAATGAATGGAACCCTATGCCTAGAACCAAAGTCCCCACTCCAACAAATTGTCCTCTGTGCTACCAGCCAGGAAGAAGGGTCATCATTTATTTCCCCAAGGAAGACCTATTTTTTCTTTTAAAAAAAATTTTATTTCAAAGATATCAGCAGGAAGCAAGCCCCAAAATAAGTACAACATCTTTAATTCATGACATTTGCAAAGATTTTTTTAAAAGGTTATTAGATCATTTAGCTATCAAATAGAAGAGCCAGTTTGAAGAGTTAAAACCAGCTCTAGGTTCTGCTGAATCTTCCTTCCTTTCATGAGCTTAAGCTACGCTCTCCATCCAATCGCTTCCTCTGTCAATGAAAACTCAACAAAGTTAAAGACACAGTATCCTTAAACAGAAGGGGCAAAAGTAAAATAAAACAACCTCCTACAGATACTGTCACCCTAATTGGCACTGAGGATAAATCTACCTCGCAAGTGGAGATTAAAAGCAGGTGTCACACAGAGCATCCGACACTTTCCAGAACTGCTTATGCATCTCACACTTGTACGTCCCACTTTGGAAGTTCTTCAAATACATGCTTAGAGTATGGGGAACTGCTTTAGAAAAATGAAACTGCAATTGTCTGACCAATAAAAAGCATTCCTGTATGTAATCCCAGTAATAGATTTTTAAATCCTCCATCCTGGCACATTGTTATGCATTCAGGGTTATTATCTGTCCACTTCCAAATCTTAAGAGGGTAGATTGTTTAAAGATTTGTTAGCTATGAACTCCTTTTAAAAAGAGAGAGAGAAAGCAAGGTAGAAACTCCAAGCTAATTGAAAAATAGAGTTTTATCAGATTCTCCTCTGATTTTATATTGTAATGATTGTACTTAAGGTACTCTCAATACTTCAATAAATAGTGAAATTAAAAAAATAACATCTTTAGGGCTTTGCAGAAAGTGCGGCTGTTAACAATTTATACTGCTTTTTTTTAACCATTATTTTCTTATATTTCCCACAATGCCTCACATCAGAAGCAAACAGAAACTGAATGATTACCCCAAAGTGTGCTAGATGAACTGGAAAAAGTCTATTCAAACAAAGCTCATTAGTTTTGATACCTCCAGGGCTATGACAAATTAAGCGGCTGGTGAGTATGCCTGCAGACAAAAGGATGATGCAAAAAATTAGGGCTGAGCTAGGCACTGTGTCAATAAATTCTACGGGAAAAGGTAAAAATTACAATTGGAGCTAAAATGGAATACCTTTAAGGAGCATGTACAAAATAGATCATCCCTTTTTTCTTAAGTACATTTGTGAGCCGCTATGCTATAAATAATAAAGGCACCTCCAAGAGGCTACTCCAGAGGGGCCCTGTTGGCCCAGGTGTGCTGGAGTGGATGGCTGCTGAAACTCATCTTCAGTCCTCAGGAAAGAGTTGGCTTTGCTTTGAGCAAAGTTGTGCTGGACCTAGAAGCAGAATCGAGGTTCTCAAAGTCAAAAATCTTTGGCAACTCAAAAAAGTTATTGATGCCCAGTACATCTGCCAAGAGAAGGACCCCATGTCATCTTACTCTATAGGCAGACAGAGGTCTAATCTTCTTTAAAACCCTATATTTCATCCCTCTCCTCCACCACAGTAAATTATGTATTTAAGTCACTTCTGAATATCTCAGTCTGGATTAGGCCTCAGTAAAAGAAAGAGAGATATTATCCTGGCTTCTAAATGTAGCCAGGTACAGCAGAAAAGCTGGGGCTTTAGAATTTCTGTGCTTTCATATAAGTTGCCCCCTGTCCCTCGTTCCTGGAATTATTTTGTATTTATTTCTGTTTATTTTCCTTATGCTTATTCTGCCTTACTTTTGTATGTCCCAGTTATTTCCCTTTTTAGAATGTAAGTTCATTGCAAGGAAGGGTTGTTTCATTTTTTTTATGTTTATATCCCCAGTGTCTGGCACAGAGTTGGCACTCAATAAATGCTCTCTGATTATTTGACTCATAGACTGAGTCAGAATACCTGAGTTCAAATCTCAGCTTTGTCGTGTGACCTTGTGAAAATGATTTCTTCTCCCTGGGCCTTGGTTGCCTCATCTATAAATGGAGGGAGCTGGGTAAGATGAAATCTGAAGTTCCTTCTGACTCTAAAGCTATGAACCCACAAATTGCTTGTGCTGCAGAGTTAAGCCATTGTACACAGAAGTTAATACCACCAGCTAGAAGTTCAAGGTTTCCCCAGAGGATAGATCAGAAAGAACCTTTTGCCCTTACTTAGTATATACCAGAAGCCTGTGGAACTGCAGTCACTGGTGTATGAATTGGTAGATAAGTCTGGAGAGTTGCCTGAGACATATCTAGGTGAAGTGACCTGCCCAGGGCATCAGTGTTACAATTTGAAGTCAGTTCTCTTGACTCTAAGTCTAGCACTTTATCCATTATGTCACTTTGTCACTATGCCCTTTATTTATTGTAAATCAAACAGATCTGCAGTCCTTCCGTTATTCAAGTCCTTCTGTAATTCAAAGACACCACTGTGTCTCAGAGAAGAGGAGGAAAGCCATTAACAAGGGCCTTCTCCCCATCTCAGCTACCCAACTTCTCTATGTTAGCTTTTACATAGGAAGATGAAAACCCTCTATGGATCAAATCTCAACAAACTGAGCTGAGATCACTAAATCTTCACCCAGTGAGTCTTTATCACAAGTTTAGAGGGTTTAAGATTTAGTGGGTATAGTATATAAATGCATTGTTGAACAGTACCACTAAAGTCTCCCATAACACTTCTTATATGCTTCCTTATGATACAGTGGTAGGCAGAGCCTAGGAACATGACCTCAAGTCTCACAGAAACTATAAACTACCTTGTAAAAATGTAAACAGCAAAAGAAGCTCCAACTGTCCAATGGGAAAACTTGCATTTGACCCTGGCAATATGCCTTCTTTCTTTTGTTTCTATATAATACCTGGTCTGGTCTGGGGTTGGTATGAGGATCCATGATATTACTTTGTCCTGCTACTGACCAGGACAAGTGGGTTTTTATGAGTATACTCCCCCAATCAACCTAATTAATCCTAATAAAACCAATGAATAACCAAGCCAGTATGCGCCTCTCTTTCTTTGGTATCTCACTATTCTCTTGGAGGCTATGCTATCCTATAATTGGTTTAATTAGGACAGAACAGATCTGCCCCCTTACACCTTGTTGAATTGATAGGATTATTCTATAGATAGTTTCTGCTATCTTCAGCAAGCCCAAATCTTTCAGTGGTTGGTTAAACTTCTCTGGGCTTCTTCAGGCTCTGCTCCCCTAAATCTTGAATGGATTGCTTGGGCAACAGCCCAATCTATAGCTTCCAATAATCTCAGGTACTGAGAATGACTACCAATATAAAGTTCTACAGCTTCAGAAGATGACAAGGCATGTGCTAAGGAATCACAAAATCTCAGACTTGAAATGAACCTCGGAGATCTAGTCCCATCGGTCTGGTCTAATATATCTTGCTTACATCATCCCCCAAAACTGGAAACCTACCACCATTCTCTATGAAGAATCACAGTAATGGGAAACTCTACCTTTCAGGGCAGGCCTTTGCATTTTGGGGTAGCTCTATTTGTTAAGAAGTCTTTTTTTTTTTCTTAAATCAAGCCATAATATGCCACTTCTTGGTTTCTCCATTGTCCCTAGATGTATCCTCTGAGGCCAATCAGAGCAAATCTCATCCCTACACATCTCCTCTATATGAGAGCCCTTCAAATACTTGAAGAGGACTATCTTGCCCCCTCTGCCCATACTACCCAACTACCACATCTTGTCTCCTTCTGGTTAAACATTCCCATTTCTTTCAGCTAATATTCACATGATATGGCCTCTTGTCATCTCAAGATCCTGATCATTCTTTTCTGACCATGTTTCAGTTTATCGATATCTTATCTAAAATATAGAACCTAGAACTGAACATTTATTCTGGAGCAGAGCAAACTTGAAATATTACCTTCCTGTTCTGGCTTTTCATTCATCAAAAATATAAATGCCAAGGATTTCTAAATCTATTTCCTATTTGGTAGCTATTCATAGCCATTTTTATAAGCCTTTCACACAGATTTTTTTTTTGTTAAAAGCTATTTTGGTACTCTTTAAAGTCCATCAGGGCAAGTTTGTGATAGGATCTTAACATATGTGATCACATGAAGTCCTTGAGCAGCCTTCATGTCTGTACTGGGAAGAAAAGACATCACAGACCACTGTCAGAAACACTCAGCAAGTCTTGTCAACATTAAATATGAATCTAGATTGTTAGGGGGGAGGAGAATAAACCTTGACGTCTTTGTATCCCAAGAGCTTAGCACAGTGACTGGAACATAGTAAGCACTTAATTAATGTTTGTTGACTGATTGACTGACTTCTGAGTAGTATTATTCCCCCAAGTATAGACATACCATGCTTTTAAAGTCTTTTAGTCATGGACATCCAAAAGTCAATTCATCCCTAAGAGCAAAGTTCAGAGTTCCCAGGGAATAAGAAGAGCTTGACTTGGGAATTTATCAGACCAAAATGCAAGCATTGATTAGCCCTAATATTGTAGAATTCAACCAACATTTCCCAATTTAAAAGATGAAGGACAAGTTGAAGATGAGGGAGGCACGGTTAAATCATAGTTTGACTGAAAAAGATCTGGGTATTTTTGGTGGACTGCAGTTTGGATATGAATTAACCATGTAATGTGGCAGTCATAAGAAGTTAAAGTTGCATTAAGAGATGCATAGCTTCCAGAAATAAATAAGTAATAGTTTTTCTATATACTGGTCTCTTCAGCCATTCTGGGCACTATATTTTATAATAATAATAATCTGGAAACTGTCTAGAATATAGCAACCAGGATTGGGAAGGACCTCAAGTCTATGCCATAAGAAGATCAGTTGAAGGACAGGGAGATGTTTAGTCTGGAGAAGAAGAGACCAGGGGAAGGGAATAGGTTATAGCTGTCTTCCGGTATTTGAAGGGTGGTCTATCCAAAGGTAGGCAACCGATGGCCTTGAGGCCACATGTGGCCTTCTAGGTCCTTGGGTGTGACCTTTTGATTCAGTCCAAGTTTTACAGAACAAATCCTTTTATTAAAGGGATTTGTTCTGTGAAGTTTGGATTTATCAAAGGGTCACACTTGAGGGCCTAGAGGACCACATGTGACCCTGAGATAGCAGGTTCTCCACCCATGAGATTAGACTTCTTTTGCTTGGCCCCAAAGTGCACAACTTAGATTAATGGGTGAAAGCTGCAAAGAAGCAAATTCTTTCTTGAAGTAATGGAAAACTTCCTTACAATCAGAGGTATCCAAAAATAGAATGAGAGGGAAAGGGTTCTTCCTCATTAGAAGTCTTTAAGCAAAGGCTAGATGACTACTTGTCAGGCACTTTATAGAAAAGGTTCTCTTTAGGATATGGGCTGGATTAGACGGCAACAGAACTCTCTCTTCCATCTCTGAAATTCTTTGACTTCACAATCCAGTTCAATAAACATTTGTTTAACTCTTCTATGTGCAAGTCTATGCTCAGCACTAGGGATACAAGGATCAATTATATTCTACTTATAGATATTTAAGATAAAATTGATGATCCATCTGCCTGGAATAACTGAGGAGTGGCCATACCTGGAGACAGAGGAATGGATTTAATCACACCTGAAGATTGTGATGAGCCCTGTGATTCTGCGCAATAGTTTTATTACTCTTGCTGGATATTGTATGATCTTGAAGTCTGTGAACCAGAGAAGAGTTAAATGAGTATGAAATTGTAGACACTGACTTATAAACATTTTGGTTTGGGTCACATGACTAAAAAACAGAATGAGTATGATGGAGAGCTGATCTCTACTCAATAAGGTTCAACGTGTCTAGAAAAGAGGGATCATTTGTCCATGTGTTAGTAAATGATTCCTCTGGTTCAATGAGAATAATGAAGAAGCAAGACCTTTGACAGTGGTGGGAGCAGGGGATATGCAGTTTGAGTACGAAAATGGTGTTGTCTGTATCTGCTGTGCAAAAGACAAGAATTTCTCAGAGACCAGGACTAAACTGGGGGTGCAATTTTTAAATGGAGAGAGAGTGTAGACAAAAGTATTATTGTAAATGAACTCATCTCATAGACACTGGGGACACTGATCCCAGTCCCTAGGCAATGTCCAGAGAGATGAGGCTGGTTTGACCAGGAAAACCTTATTTTCTGAGGCCCTTTCTCCACCGGCTTGCCTTACCACATCTGCCCTCAAAGCACAGACCAGGAAACTCCAAATCAAGAGTGAATCTGGGTCTCCAGCAGGAAGCACTACAGAGTATATACATAGAGTATATATACAGAGTATATATCCCTTTCTCTCTGAAACTTACAAATGCCCCATTAAGGACAGCTCCCAACAGGGTATAACTATCAGTCCTCCTTCCTGTTTCCTCATCCCTTAAAGTGGCTATGGTCTATACTCTTTTTTTTTTAAAATCCTCTGCTAACACTATTTTCACATACACAAGTCAAGATCCTGAAACCACACCCCCTAGACAGGAATAATAGTAGGCTAAGAGCAGAAGACAAAAAGTTTTTGCCTTAGAATCAAACTTAGACAGATATACTCTGTTCACTAGGATCCCACTTCAGACAACCTTACTTGCTTTAACTGAGGTCTGCTTTGTCTTCTAAACTTTGCTGATGTCCTGATTTTAAGACTTTCAGCTTGCTCCAGACCTTCTGACCTGCTAGCTTCTACTTCTGATTCCCACTCCCAACTGACCAGCTTCTATCACACCATAGCATTCAGTCAGCTCAGCCCAGTCCCTGACATAGCTAATCCAGTACCACTACTGCCCAGTCCCTAAAACTATGAAGCCCAGCTAAAATGTCTATCCCCAAATGATCAAGTTTATCAGACTGGCCAATGCAGCAAGTATTTATTAAATAACTACTGTGTGCAAGCCAGAGAGGCTTTGTGATGTGGTCAATAGAGGCCTGGCTTGCAAGTACAAAAGACTTGGGTTGAAATCCTGCTGCTGGCAGAATCTGGCTGTGAAACATTGGGCAAATCCCTTAATTTCTCAGTACCATCAAGCAACTCTTTGAGTGCAATAAGTTGCAGAGAAGGTGCCATTCTCCATGCATAGCGGGAGTTTTCTCACCAGGAATATCCTATGTCAATGAAAGCAGATCCAGGCCCATCCCCAGGTTTGTAAGACAGTATTTGCAGCAATGGACATAAAAATGAAAAACAAAATAGACCTTGTCCTCAACAAACCTACATGTATATTGAGAAGTATGATCCAAGGTAGAATGTGAGTTAAAGAACAAATGAAGAAACTTTGAAGAGGGACAGACAGTATTCAGCTGCTGGATAAAAAAATGGCATTTGACCTGAACATATATTACACACACACACACACACACACACAAATATCACCCCCATCCCCACCCCAGGGATGAGTTGTCCAAGGACAGAAGTAAAAACCTTACATCTGGGAACAGGTAGATTCATAGTTTAGCAGTGAGGATAAAAAGGAAAGAATAGATGTGAAAGTAGATTATAATAATAGATGGGAAGAGGTGATAAGGGAGAAAGAAGAGTTAAGGACGACAAATTTTGTGCCTAAGTGACTAGAAGGATGGTGGTATCAAAAACATATACCCTTCAGGTCAATGGCTTTGTAACGTCAACGCTATACCCATAGCAACTGCTATGAATATGCATACGCATTTCCAGGGTAGATTCACCAAATATAATAAACTCTCTTCCTCAAAGGCAAAACCAAAATATTTATTTAGAATATCACCGTTAGAATACCCACAGGTAAGGTTTAGCAAGGTATTCATCACCAATCCAGAGAGCATCAATATCTTAAGCTTTCTTCTGTTAGGTCTCCCACAAACAAGTTCCCCTAGGCAAAATTCCTTCCTCTACCTTCTCACTCTAGCTTCTCTCTCCCCAACATTTTATTTCAGTTAAAATTCCATTGGGCAAGCTCCTCCCACAATGGGCTCCATGTGACTCAGTCTCGGTGTTACTCAGGCTGTGAGCTGTGAGCTGGGCCAGAACTCAAAGCAGGTCACATAGACTTATTAATGGACAAGGAAGATCTTTTTATTCCATTAACATTACAGGTTTTCACAACACAAAGGGCCTGGTTTAGCTTAGGGATAGCTCACTTCTCTGATTTAGAGCATCCAATCAGGAAATCTAGAAAATCACTACATGACACAACTCCTTGACACTGATTATCTTTCTAAGTAGTTCATAAAATTAAAGAAGAAACATTAAAGGAGCAAAGAAAACAAAACAGAATACTTAGAAAATTTACCCCCTCAAAAATTAAAATACTAATGTACTATTGGTGAATTTGTATATGGATTCAACCCATTCTGGAGAGCAATTTGGAACTATGCCTAAAGGGCTATAAAATCACGCATACCCTTTGACCAAGCAATACCACTACTAGGTCTGTATCCCAAAGAAATAAAAAAAAGGACAAGGACTTTTATATACAAAAATATTTATAGCAGCTCTTTTAGTTGTGGCAAAGAATTGGAAATTGAGGGGATGCCCATCAATTGAGGAATGGCTGAACAAGTTGTGGTATATGATTGTGATGGAATACTATTGTGCTGTATGGAGTGATGAGTAGGATATTCTCAGAAAAACATGGAAAGACTTACATGAATTTGATGCAAAGTGAAATGAGCAGAACCAGGAGAACATTGTATACCATACCAGCAATATTGTATGATGATCTACTATGAATAACAGTTATTCTCAACAATGATCCAAGAAAATTCTGTAAGATTTATGATGAAAGGTGCTGTCCATCTCCAGAGAAAGAGCCGGAAGAGATTGAATGCAAATCAAAGATATTTTTTCTTTACTTTATTTTTCTTGGACTTTTTGTCTGTTTACTTTCATAGAACGACTTACATTGAAATGTGTTTTGCATGACTACACATGTATAAGCTATGTTAAACTGCTTGCCTTCTCAATGGTGGGGGTAGGGGAAGGAGGGAGAGAATTAGGAACTCAAAATTTGGAACAAAAAAAATGTTAAAATTATTTTTACATGTAATTGGGGGAAAATAAAGTATTCGATCATGTTAGAAAAAACAGGAAACAGGATTAAAAAAGAAAAATATACCCCTTCCCCAACATACAACCCTATCCCAAAGCCTTATATAGATTCACAATCCACTTACAGTTCTTAATGGTCAGAGTCCTTTCCTTGCTACTCCAAGTGGGCACCTCCAGGTGTAGCTCCTCCTCCAGGTTCTCTTCTGTCCCACAGGGTTTTTATCAGGTATTACTCTTTAAGGGGCATTGTTAAGCAGCTCTCTCAGACAGTCAAAACCAACTGCAGAGTTAAATCTTCCTCAGTCTTTCAATGTATTCTTGGTCAACACCTGGGGAATACGAGAGGGAGGGTGGCAAGCCTCTAGATTTTTCTTTATCTTATGGGAGACACAGTTTTCCTTGCATCCCAGCTCCAGCAAGACAATGCCAGATTAGGGACTTTCTCTCACTGAAGCTATCTATTCACCCCCTTTGCCACTAATCCTGCTGACCTCTGAGCTCACAAAAAGTGCTCATGGTGCAAGATACTGCCAATCTTCAATTTCAAAAGAAAAGTTCCTGTTGTCAGTTCCATTTTCCTCTAAGGTGACTACAAATCTTGGAACTGTCAATCAGATAGTTGGAGAAATGAGACAGGAGCTCTAAGGAGAGGTTGGGAACTAAAAGAAACCAACACCAAATGCTGATGATTCCTTTCGGGCTGTACAGGCACACAGGATAGTCAAAATGTCAATTATTATTCTTGTTGCTGTTCAGTTGTGTCCAATTCAGCATGACCCAATTCAGGGTTTTCTTAGCAAAGATACTATTTCCATTTGTTCTCCAGTTCATTTTATAGATAAGGAAATTGAGGCAAACGGGGTTAAGTGACTTGCCCAGGGTCACATAGTTATTAAATATCTGAAGCTGGATTTGAACTCAGGAAGAGGAGTCTTCCTAACTCCAGGCCCAGCACTCTATGAACTATGACACCACCTAGCTGTAGACTTATGGAAGAAAGCAGGTTCTCAACATCTCTAGCTTGTATCTAGAGATAGGAGGATGGACGTCTGGCTCCTTTAACTTTCAGCTAAGAGCTCATTCATTCTTGTGTATTTATTCTAGCCTGTAGAACTTCTCCAAGTTCTGGTGCTGTTTTGCTTTATTCACTACTTATGTACCATGCCATGGTGATCTTTTGTGTAACCAATGTTTGTTAGGAAGGACCTAAGACAGTGAATATAATCCCCTTAAGAACAACCAGGCAAGTAACATCCCTGAATCAGACTCATATACCTAGACTATCAATATTTGAAGAGACAAATAAATATAATTCTAGCCCAATACTTCTCTTGGAGACAGGCAAGAGAAGGAGCAAGTGCCTCCCTCCACAGTTCTTCTCTTGCTTCTCTCAAGGCTGAAAGCATAGTCTCCTTTGGAGAGGGGTCAGTCATCTTTCAGAGATATCTATCCCTGCCCTCCATAAGGCGCTCCCATACATTTAGACAACCCGTATTGACCCACCTGTCTTCATGGGAACATGCTTAAACAGATGGGGGATCAGTCCCAACCATAAGTTCTTCACATCATCCCAAATTATCAATTTGCTGCTCTTTTGTCATTTTCTTTTCATTAAATTTTTCAGAAATCCTCCCCGCCTCTGTACGTTCATTTAGGCTTCTACAGTCAAGCTGAATGCACTTATTTCTCCTTTAAAAATATCAAATGGACAAATTACAAACCAAACTAATACAAATGTTGCAAACACTCTAGTCAGAAAAAAAGTTTTTATGACAATAATAATCTCTCTAGGAAGGGAATAGGGAAAATAGAAAATGTAGAAACTGACAGAGTAAGGCAGGTCTCTAGATTCTAAGACAAGGACTCCTGATATTCTACCAGGGTACAATCACCTAAATAGCAACAACACTGGCCTTCTTTTTCTTCCTTCCACTAGACATCCCATCATCTGACTCAATGCCTCCTCTTTGGCTGTCCTCCAGGCCTGAAATGTTCTCTTTCTCCTCACCACTAATACTCAGAACAAATTCTACCTTCTGCAGGAGGCCTTGAGGCTAGGGGCTGGGTTCTGGCCTTTCTTTGCATCCCCAGTGCTTAACACAGAACCTGGCACATAGGAGGTGCTTAATAAATGTTTGCTGACTACTATGAATCTACATTAGCTATATTGGGAGAGTATTAGCTTCATTTGGAGGAGGAGGAGGAGGGCCACCAGGAAGATAAATACTTAGGAAATGCAGAGTTGCTCACAGTCACCAATGATGAACACTGATGAAGGCATCATTCTAATTCATCATTCCTTTGAAATATTCCTTACAAGTCATCACACTCATTTAACTAACCACATTGCTGGAACTGAATTGAAACATGCAGAATTCTTCCCCATAGTCACAGACTCCCAACAGCTGCCTCTTGACCGCCAGATAAATGCATTCACATGTAGATGGGCAATCAGGGACAGAGGAAGTGTGGACAGAGAGCACCAGTCTAGGGTTCTGTCCTCTTCTCCCTGCTTTACATATATATTTATATATACATATATATATATATATATATATATATATATATATATATATATATACACATACATACATATATCTATGTCTGTGGATATATGTATATATGTATGTATGTATATGTGTGTGTTTGGGTATGTGTGTGTATATACATACATACATACATACGTATATATATATTCTCCTTCCCACCCCTTCCCTTCTCTTCCATTCCCCTCTACTACTTTCCCTTCCTTCCTTTCCTCTCCTCTCTTCCTGACTCCCAAATTTCTATATTTGGACCCACCTATTGTCCTAAATGACAGATCAATATCTCTAATTACCTACTGCATATTGCCACATAAATGTCCCACTGGTCCCTCAAACTCAACATGCTCCAAACTGAACTAACCTTCCCCACACTCATTCTATTCCTTCTCCTGACTTTAGTGTCTCTATCAATATGATTACCTTCCTCCCAGGAACCCAGGATGGAAATCTAGGAGTATCCCTACATTTTCCTTTACTCTGTCTCCATGTCTGATTAATTACCAAGTCCTCAATTCTATCTTGGAAATGTCTCCATGTCTATAATGTTGTGCATGTTATTTCTTTCTATTTCAACTGACACCACCCCATCATGGTCTTCATTGCTTCGTACTTGGACTATTGCTGTGGCCTCCTAACTGTTCTCCCTAACTCAAGTATATCCACCCTGCCCAGGTTACCATAGTAATCTTCCTAATATACAGCTCTGCTATACCACTCCCCTATTCAAAATCTTTCAGTGGCTCTCCATTACCTATAAGATTATATTAAGCTTCTTTAGCCTAACATTCAAGAGTCATCAAAATTTACCTCAAGACAGGGGGATGTAATGGAAATAACAATGAACCTGTTATCTAAGAATCCTATATCTGGGCTCTACTGCATATAACTTGTATAACCTTGGGCAAGTCATTTCCCTCTTCTTGGCCTCTATTCCTTCCACTAAAAAATGAAGGAGTTGGACCAGATGATTCCCAAGATCTAAATCCTATGGTCATATCTTCTAGTCTTATTTCTTACCTTTCACAAACCATACTGGGACTTCCTTTCTCCATACCTTTACTCTTATTTTTCTCACATTATGGAATGCCCTCCCCATCCTTTGTCTCCACTTGCCAAAAATTCAATTATCCATCCTTCAAAACTCATCTCATAGACCACACCCTCCATGAAACCAAATCTGAGTTACAGTCACTGGAAGTGACTCCTCGCTCCTCTGACACTGGTAGCATCTCAAATGCACAACCCATATAGTAACAAATGCTCTGCTGTATTGAGGGTATTTTTGTACATGGATGTAGGGGACATATCCTTAAGGTTACAATCCTAGAAGTTTTCGAATGGGGAGGGGGTAATACACTAGTGGTCAGTTAGAAATGTATAAAAAGGGATTGTTAAAACAGGGATACCAGCATAAACTGATGACTATGAATGAGAGTCAAGAGGCAGAGAGCAGGAAGGAGCTTGAAGGAAATGGGGAGAGATAAATAAATGACAGATGGGGCCAAAACACAGCCATACCTGTCCCCCAGTCATTTGTTAATATTACATTTGTGACAGTCAGGCAGTGCCCCACAGGGCCCCTTTGGGGTATTTGAGTAGCACTCATTTTCAGTGCTAGGTTGCAAGAATAGACAGGTGCATGAGCCAGCCTAATGCATCACTGAGTTTCTGGGATCCAGGAACACCAGGACCCTAGAGTCATGGATCCTGCTGTCATTTGCCTATACAACTATGACCATCAAAATCACCAAAAGCTGCTGTAGTGATCCTCAATTCTAGTATGGACAACCTGTCATGAGTCAACTATCTGTGCCCTATTCCCCCTTGACTAGAGGAAGGAAGGTATATTATACAATATGAACCTGTAGGAGTGCTCTCTCTCTCTCTCTCTCTCTCTCTCTCTCTCTCTCTCTCTCTCTCTCTCTCTCACACACACACACACACACACACACATACACACATGCACACACACACACATACACACACGCACACACACACACACACACACACACACAAGTTGCGGAAGTGAAAATGGATGGGCTCCAACCTAAAAAGGGGGCTGGAGCTGGGAAGCAATTGCTGCATACTATCATGTCTAATGTTTCTTCATTTTGTCATATTTTTATGTATATCATTAATCTGTTTTTTTATTGTATTCTGTAGGCTAAAATGATTTGTGAACAACAAGTAGAATTTAAACGGAATTTTTTGAGTGAGATGATCTAATAAAAGACATCTTTGGAATAACAAGGACTACGTTCTCTGTATATATGTGTGTGTGTGTGTGTGTGTGTGTGTGTGTGTGTGTGTGTGTGTGTGTGTGTGTGTGTGTGTATGTATATATGGGTTGCCCTGTTATATATAGACTTCTAGGGTTTGGGAAAAAACATAGAGATCATCTGGTTTTAACTCTACTTAAAACAGTAAGTCCCTTCTCTAGCATTCTCATCTCCTCTACAAAACTGTAGCCCTCTTGAAGGCAAGATCAAATCTTATTTATTTTTGTCTCTCCCTCAACACCACACAGATGATCTTTCACATAATGAGCATCATTAAATATTTACTAAATTAACGAATCTACAGTTAGTTTCAATTGACTTTTCTCTACCACCTCCACATACCATTGCTTTATTGATGCCTGTTCTGAAAATGACTACCAATTTTAACACTGTCAAAATTTAATTAGAAAGGTAAAGTTATTGAATATGGACTCACATACATGTACATGCGTGCAAAAACATTTTCTCAATCCCAAATAAGTGCTTTGGGGCTCTACATGCCACAGTTCACAATTAATATGAATTAATTTTTGCTAATTTTTAATAGCATGAAATGTAATCTCAGTCAATTTGAATTCAATTCAATTCATAAGTATTTCTTAAATGTTTACTTAAGCAGTTAGGTGGCACAGTGTACAGATCACTGGGCCTAGAGTCAGGAAGACATGAGTCCAAATTCAATCTCAAACACTTCTTAGCTGTGTGACCCTCAGCAAGTCACTTCTGTTAGCTTCAGTTTCCTTAACTATAAATTTGGAATCAAATAGCACCTACCTCACAGGGTCGTTTCGAGGATCAAACGGGATAGTATATGGAAAGTACTTAGCACAGTGCCTGGTACGTATTAGGAGCTAAATTACTAAACAAATGCTTATTCCTTTCCCTTTCTCCTACTATATAAGTTCTCTCTCAAGAACTTTGCCTTTGACCGTGCAACATGGGAGACACTGGCGCAGGACCACTCAGCATGGCGTGCCCACATCAGAAAGGGTGCTGTGCTCTATGAGCAAAGCAGAATTGAGACAGCACAAAGGAAACACAGGATGTGCCAATTTGGAGTAACCACCCCAAATGTTCACAGGGACTATCTGTGCCCAATCTGTGGTAGAGCATTCCGAGCTTGTTTTGGTCTGATCAGCCACAGTCGAATACACTGAAACTTCACTTTATCATGGTGATGTCATGTTGGTCCTCTTAGAGAATGAAGGACAACAACCTCCAACCCATTTATAACAGAGTTTAAAACAACTTAATCCTTGTCCTTAAGAAGCTTGCAATAAACTTTTTGAATATAACATGTAAGGACAATGCCAAGTAGAATATGATGGGTATAAAGAAAGATCTAAACAAAGGGCTCTAGGAAAATCTAAGAAGAAAGAGAAGATCATGGAAGACTTCATGGAGAAAGCAACACTCAAGCTCATCTGCAAGTTAAAAAGAATTTTATCAGGTAGCAATGAAGAAGAAGGGAGGTCCAAGGCTAAGGAATTCACCCGCCCACATGCATGGAGCAGGGAGAGGAGTATAAGTCAAGGCTAAGGAATACTTTCTAGGCTAATTTGACTGGGAAATGGAGTGTGTAGGGAAGAGGAATGTGAAAGAAGATCAGAAAGTTAGAGCTAGATGGTAGAGGGCCATTCATCCATGCATAAGAATTCCTGGGGAAATGCATATTAATACAGTTTTAAATTTAAATACTACCTATGTTTTATTGTATTTTTATTTATTTTGGTAAATATTTCCTAATTAAAAACGTAGTCTGGTTCCAGCCATGTTCAGGAGTATAGCCAGTTGCTTTGAAGCCCCAATGTTTGACACCTCTGCTTTAGACCATGGGCTGTCACTGAAGAAGTCTCTTGTTCTTTTATAAAATGTTCAATAATTTGGCTCTGGTTTTCATCAGTTTGATTTCTCTGGTCCCTCCAGTCCAAACAATTAAGGTATCATTGTGCCCTGCAGTGAGTAGGATCATTATAGATCCTCAATAAGGAAAAGTTATTTTACAGGGTGTGGACATTACAATAAAAAACTTATGCATGTTTAATTATGGGTATTTGAGACTGTCAACACCAGTTCTTGTTTCTGAAAAAAAGTCAGGAAATCACATGAGTTTTGGCAAAGGAAGAGAGCAATCCCTCTAAAAGTATTACTTTTGTACTTAACCATATTCCTGGGAAGTTTCCTTCATTTGCCATCAAATGCAAAAGCATTCTTCTTTTTCTTTAAAAAAAAAAAAAAGACTAGGTCTCCCTATCTCACCCATGCAAGAAATCTAAGGGGTGACTCACAGGTCCAGTTCCACTATTTGACCTGAATAGAAGTTTTGCTCTACTGATTCCAATGTGGGCCACTTCATACCTCTACAGGCAAGCAGCTGCCCACCCCTCCCCCATTTTGATGCCAGATTTAGTGTGAACATTGGATCTGCTTAGCCTATTGCAGCTCAGAATTGCCCCCATCAAGAGTTTCCATCAGCCTTCACCTCCCCTGCAGCTGGGATTACAGGGGTGCACCTCCACGTCTAACTTCCATAGCATTCATAATGGACCAAGGGGAACAAATCCAGCCAAACCGATGGAAGCTCTGGATCCAGTAGAGAGAACTTTGCCTCCTTCTCCATTTGGTGCAAGACCTAAAATGCTGCTTTTACAACCAGTGCTTATTATTAACAATACTAATATTGCTTTTAAAAACACTTTTCTTCACATTTATGGAGTGATCATTTCTCAGAGAAGATTAGCCACATGCAAATTGGAATTTTTATCATGTAGCTGGGTTTATGTCATTCTTGTATAAAATCACCTCTCCATAAACCTTGGAAATGCAGCTTTTGTTGGTTCTATAACTAGAGGTAAGGGGGGAATTGAGGAGCATAGATTTAAAACTGGAAGAGGCCTCATAGGCAGAAACATAACTAACAATTTTGATGCTGAGGGTGTGCAGCCTGAAACACCCTATCAAATCAAATTTTTAAGACAAATTCTGTTGGGGGTGGAGGAGAGACTCTGGGACATTACAAGGCTGCTGCTGGGGAGACAGCCATGGAGGGAGGACCAAGGAGACAGCAAGGGCCAGGAGAAACTCACTTGGGATACAGTCACTCCAAGAGAGGAAATAGGGCATCTGGCATTTTGTTATGTTGATTAATTATTCTTGTTAACTAAGTGCTAAACTTAGTCATTTCTATAGTGTTGAAGCAGCCTAAGTATTGTCAATGCCCTCTGTTTTTGTTTCCCGGACAAAGCTCCAACTACCGTGATCCCAGATACAGCTCTGCTTAGAAGTCATTCGGTCCAATCATATCATTTTACAGATGAGGAAACTAATACCTTGAAAGGTTAAATAATGCATCCATGATGTCAGTTAGTAAGTATTGAAGGTAAAATCTGAACCCAGGTCCTCAAATGCAGCACCATCTCCACTGAACTAGGTTGTCTCTCCTAGCCTCCATCATGCATGTGTGTATATACATATGTATGTGTGTCTATACCATACATACATATAGATGCTCATTTCTCTCTGTATATATATGTGTATATATATACACACATATGTGTCATATATGTGTGTATATATGTGTATGTATACACCCACCTCTAAGAGACCCACACTGAGGGTAAGAATTGATTTCTAATTTGTTCCATCTCCTTCATCAAAAAAGGATCATGTGAAAGATGAGATACCCTTAATCCATTTTGGACTTCAGGGGATGGCTAGATAGGTATCTATCTATCAGATAGATAGGTATCTGATAGGTAGAAAGAAAGAAAGGAAGGAAGAAAGGAAGAAAGATAGATAGATAGATAGATAGATAGATAGATAGATAGATAGATAGATAGATAGATAGAATGGATGGATGGATCGACAGATGGATGGATAAGATAGAATGGGTGCGCATGTATTAGACACATAAGACTCTAGACACTGTACTACAAAACAAATTCAATTGAATTCAATATTTGTTAAGTGCCTACTATGCACCAAACATTGTGCTCTGTCCTTAGAATACAAAGGAAAAAAATTACACAGTCCCTATCCTCAAAAAGCCTGTGGTCTAATAGGGGAACATAATATGTATCATAAGTATGATACAAGGTAAAATGTCAGGACAAAGAAGGGATCCTAAAGTGCTCTAGGAAAAATCTTGAGGAAGAGAAAACTGGACAAGGCTTCAAGATGAAGATGGTGCCTAAAGTTGGCCTGGAAGGAAAGGATTTCAAGAGCCAAAGGAGAAGAGACAGATGGTGCCAGGCATAAGATACAGCTTGTGCTGATGCACAAAAGCAAGAAGTGTGGTCCACTTTGATTGAAACACAGAGTACGGGAAGATGAGCAGCTGATTAGGGTTAACTTTTATCATGTGAGTAACACAAGGCCCTCAGTGAAGTAGGGTTGGCTTTTCTGTTGGTCTTGGGGACCTAATTTAATTCTGACCTCAAAATCCTAAATTCCTTTGTATACAGCAAAGAGAATTCTCTTTATTTGTGCGAATCATTGTTTTTGTATGACAAAAATAAAAGTTGATATCTATACCTCACACACTATTAATCAATTCCAATTGTATCAATAATCTAAACATTATAAGAAAATAAAGAAAAATTCAAAGAAAAAAGGAAGGTATTTATTAGTTTAGAAGAAGAATTCTTAATCTAGGAACTATGAGCTTGTTTTTTCTTTTAATAACTATTTCAATATAATTCATTTCTTTTATGATCTTATGTATTTTATCTTACGCATTTAAAATCGTTATTCTGAAGAAAAAGGCCCTACCTCCATATACATGATGCTATCTTAATGATAATCCCTTGGGACCTAGTAATTTTTAATTTCTGTGTCTCTCAAGCAGAACACAACATCTGGTACATAGTAGGTATTAAATAAGGGTCTATTAAATTTAATCTATTGTGTTAGATGACCACAGAAAACTGATAAAGGGGCCCATGGTGCCAAAAAAGGTTAAGAATGACCCTGGTCACTTTAAAATCTCCTCTCTTTCCCCTTCCTTTGCCCTTTCCAGTCTCAATGTTATTCTTTGGGAGGGGACAAGAAGTTCAGTAAGACAAATAATGCTTTCCATGGCAAGATGAGGCAAGATGAGGAGGAAATAAAAGAAGTGTTCACTCTAGAGAGCCTACCATGTGCCAGGCATTGTGTTAAATGCCTAAATGCTTGACAAATATATTTTCATCTGATCTTCACAACCACCCTGGGAGGTAGATGGTATAAATATCCCCAATTTTCAGTTGAGGAAACTGAGGCAAACAGAGGTCAAGTGATTTTCCCTGGGTTACACAGCTATTGGGTGTGTAAGAGAATAGTAATTATTATATACTATCATAATACCATTATAATCATAATATTTTCTAAGTAAGAGAGGAATACTCCCCAGAAGTCAGGACAACCACTCTGATGTTGTGCATCTCACACATCCTATTTCCTTCTTTTGAACGATTGTGCTTTCTACCCAAATATTGTAATAAAATAATGCCCTGCACATGTGAACCATTTTATACTTTTCAAAGTTCTTTCACATCATTTCCCTCATCTCGGCCAATTGATCAGTCAATATTCATCAAGGGACTACCACTTAAACAGCATTATGGAGACGGGGAGAGAGGAGTGGTATTCAAAGAATTTAAATTGAAGCTTCAGGTCCTCTAGACCTAATTAGAAAGTGATGCAAGCTGGTTAGACTCAGCTCCTTCTCCCCTCTGTGAAGTGCAGAGGGAGGAGGACTCATCATCAATGGCAGCCATGGTGGGTGCCCAGGATAGAGTTACACAGAGTTTTGCTTTCCTGTCTCAAATATAATTTGTACGCTCATGTAAGCAAAGGAATTTCTTTACCTTTGGCCATGAGCCAGCTTCCACTTCTCTACATCAGTCTAAAGATGAACACACTTTAATCTTTCATAGTCAATCTATGCCTGGATGGAGTGGATTTCCTAGGTGGCAGTTATCCATGCAGCTTCATCTCCTAGAGTCAGACCAAGAGAAATATGAAGACCTAAGGATGGTGGTAAGATGGAAAGACATGCCCCCTCATGTCCTTTTGGTGAGAGAGACCATTATATTGGTGGTTTGCATGATATTAATTAAAACTGTAGTTAATCAGTGAGTTAATCAGTGGTAACACATTTTCTTTTGCCATTGCACTAGTGGAACTGGTGCCATAGATCAGGATATGGGAAAATGGACTCAGTTTCCTCATGTAAGATGTGGACCTCAAAAAAAAAGATATGGACCTCAAGGAGTCAAGAACACATAGAGCCGATATCCCTGGATGAAAGAACTCTGACCTGTGGTTTCCTGTTAACTAACAGCTTCTATCCACTGTAGTGGGATGAGACAGAGAAGAATGACCCCTTACGGGCAGGGGATTGGCCAAGACTCTGGTGGAAGCCAAGTAGACTTACTGGAAACATAAATAGTATAGGTTGGCTCCTTTTAACAGTGGCCAGTAAGCTCTCAGCACAGCTCAATTTGATTGTGGAAGAGCTGGAGAAGTTCAAGAAGCAGAGGAAAGAACAGGATACTAATGGCCCTCTCTCCTTCAAGAGGCATTAGGGGCTTTCTAAGTTAGAGCAGAAAGGACTGAGCTAAAGATTTAAACCCTGGTCATTTAACCTGCTGATTTCAAACATCAGCTAACTATGTATTCCTGCCATATTTCCATGATAAAGGTTTGGGAGATATGGCACAGATTGAGATCAGGAAACTTGGGACCAAAAGATTTCAGAGGACATTGACAATCCTAGGTCCCTAGGAATGTAATGACATCTAGGACCACTGGCCAGAACTTTAACCTGTAATTCAGAGGAGAGTTCTACTTTATCTGGAGGGGGTATAACTCAGATTCTGGAAAAAGAAAAAAATTCCCAGACAATGAGCTGCAAAACCTCTGAAATCTGTAATAGATAAGGTTCATTTGAGGGAAAGCTCAAAACAATAACTGGGGGAAAGGGGTGTCAGTAATACTGAGTTCTTAGGAATAGATTACACTGGTTTCATTAACTCTGAACACTACCTTAAATTCTTTAGTGAAGAAGGTTGCCAGACTGTTATCCCTTATAGATGTATACATACATACATACATACATACATCAAGTGTTTGGGTGGTATAATGGATAGATTGCCAGGACTGAAGTCAGAAAAATGTGGATTCAAATTTGATCTCAGATGGTAACTAGTTATGTGATTCTAGGCAACTCACTCAATCTGTTTGTTTCAGTTTCCTCATCTGCAAAATGATCATTGTACCTATCCACCCAGAGTTGTTGTGAAGATCGAATGAGATAATAATGGTAAAGTGCTTAACCCACTACCAGGAACATGGTAATTGCTATATAAAGGTTAGTTATTATTATTAGATAACTAGAAAGCTGGACTGGTAGTGTTAGAGATAGATTTTATAAATATATTTATGTGTGTTAATAGAAGCAAATGAAACAAGAATTAATTAAGCCCCTACTATTTTGGGAGCTACATATACACAAAATATATGCAGAACAAAATAAATAAAAAGTGATTGGTGGAGCCAAAAACTGGAGAATCAGAAAAGTCCTCTTTTGGAAGGTGTCACTTGAGTAGAGCCTTGAAAGGAGGTGGGCGTTCCCAAGGGTGGAAGTGCAAAAGGAGAGCCTTCCAGGTGGGGGGAGGGAGAGAGGGCAACCTTTGCAAAGGCACAGAAGTGGGAAATAGAACATCATGTGTAAGGAATAGCAAACAGATCAACTTGGTTGAAACAGAATTAGAAGAAGCAATGTGCATCAATCAGTCTGGGAAAATAATCCAGAATGAGATTGGAAAGGGCTTTAAATGCCAATCAGAGAATCTTAGAAGAATCAGGGAACCACTGAGCAGAGGAGTTATATGGTGAGGTGGTGAGATCAGTGGTATTCTATGCTCTATCCCTCCCTAGAGAAGAGTTGAAATTGTTGACAACAGATCAGAGTTCTAGGAAAATATCAATTTGATAGCTTTCTCTCTCTCCAAGGCCCAAACAATCAATCAGAACACTTACTAAATATTTCTTTACCAGAAATGTGGTCTAGTGGATAAAGTAATGGCCTTTGAGCCCAGAAGACCTGGGTTCAAGTCCCACCTTTAACATCATATAACCCTGGGCAAGTCAGTTAACCTCTCAAAACTCTAAGCAACTCATTAAAGCTAAAAATTGTAGAGAAGCTGTCATCCTTCATTAGTAGAGTTTCCTCATCTGGAAGTTCCCTATATCAATGAAATCATAGTCTATTTACTGTCCCTATAGCTATGTGTAGGCACTGTGACAAAGGAAACAAAGACAAAAATGAAAGCTTGCCTTCAGAGAGCTTACTTTCAATATTGGAAGAAGCAACATCCATATATAAATAGATACAAAATGCGTATGCACAAATTCAGGGTTATTTTGAAGGGAAGGCACTAGAAACTGGGGGTATCATAAAAAAAAGTATCATGGAGGAGATCATGCTTGCACTGAGGTTTGTAAGAAGTTGGTCATTCTAAGATGTGAAAGTGGGAGGGCATTCCAGGTAGGAGGCACAGCCTATTTAAATGCACAGAGATGGGAGATGGACTGTTGCTAGTTAAAGAATGACAAAAAAACAAAACAAAACCAGACTACAGAACTGTGAAGAGAAATAATGTGTTTTCAAAGTGTTTTGGAACTAGGCTGAGAAGGACTTAAATGTCAAACAAAGGAATTTGGTTTGAAGTAATAAGGAGCCATGGAAAACGTTTGAGGTGAGAAGCATTGTGGAAGTTGATAAGGCCCCTGGAAGACTGTGGAAAGAAAAGAGTCCAGGTTAGAGATTTAAGGGAGTCCCACAATTACTTGAGTTTATTTCCTTATATCTAATTCATGATGAATATCATACATGAGATGACGTTGCTGCTGATGATAAAATTCCTAGCATTAATATAGCGCTTTAAGGTTTACAGAGCACGGTGCATATGTTATATCACCTGATTCTTGCAACCACCCTATGAGCCAGAATGGATATCATAGACAATATTTTTCTTGATCCTGCCAGCCTCTTGTGCCTTTCACAAAAATTCCCTTCTATTTCTTGTGTATATATCCCGCACATTCTTATTTTATACGCACTTGTATGTATTCATACTGTCTTACCCTATAGAAAATAGGTAAATTCCATGAAGGTAGAGATCATTTCACTCATGTCTTTTTATCTTCATACTTAGCTCAGTGCCTGGCATCTAGCAGACATTTAATAAATTTGCTTGTTGATTGATTGAAAGATACAGATCTTTCAATCTGGTCCAGGAAAACCTGAGCCACACTTCACCTTAAGCTGACTTAATGTTTCCCAGTTCTTTACCCAGCCCAAGAAGCAGATGAATAGTAGAATTAGGTCTCCCAACTTGGAGACTGGGAACCATGAATCCCTAAAACTGATCAGTCTCAACCTGTTCTCACCTTCAACAAAAGTTATGAGCCTATCAGTAAGGTACCTATCTGAAAAATCCATCCTCATCTCTCATTCTGAGCCTGTGGGCAGATAAGAATGTCTTCTGTCCACTGACCAAGGCTGAGGAACTATGAAAACAAATACTTAATAAAGTTTTCAGTTTGGATTCCACATGAAATCCTTGGAAATGGGAAAAGCTGATAAAAATGTCATTTCCTTAATAAGAGAATGAGACCGTTGCCTGTATAAAGATTAAACTTCTGTACCCCTTGCTCTTTGACAGATGCATCCTTTATGGACCTGTTTCTTGGCTGTTGGCATTCATGTTTGTAACCCTAAATGTTAAAAGAGTAACTGGCTGCAACTGACCCTTTGTTCTCTGACATACAAAGAGACCTAAGCTGTATCCTTGCTCCCTGGGTGACATTTCATCTCACCTAAGGCTGACATGGGATCAATCCTCCCAATTATGGCCAAAATTGAAGATTGTTGACAACAGGACCAGAAAGTGGGGGTGAAACTGAAGTGCTGCTCTAAGCTCCAGATCCAGATAGGAATGGAGGCTACTTCACCTAAAATGACTCAGCAAATACTTCTACGCTCTCTATACTTTCATACTGGACTGCACTGAGTGCCAAAGACATTCATAAATGTGTGTGACCCTATCCTTCGCTTATGTGAAGGGGATGAGAAAAGCCGAAGGTAATACTTATCCCAGGGTGAACTGGAATACTAGCTAATAGTCTGAGCATACCTATGTCAAGTACCATTGTATTAATATTGTTTTTTCCATTATTTATGGGGTTGGGTACCTACAGGAAGAAAGATCAAATACTCCATAAGCATTCTATATGGAGGTAACTCCAATATGTCATCTTTCAAGGGGGTGGAATGGTGTAAGCTGGTTAATCTTTCCCCTCCTCTATGGAGTATGGAGAAACAAAGACTCGTCAATAATGGCACCCAACTATTGGCCAGTAAGTTCACTGGGAAAAGTAACTCCTTGCCAAAGAGTCTACACTAATACAAATATACTTTTTTGTAACCTTTTTTCATGCCTTTTTTTCTTGCCTTAAATGTACTAGCATTCTCATGCAAACATAGAAATTTCTTTACCATACCCACTACTTTACCTCTCCTGTGGACTTGTTTTGGTTTCCTTTGTAATCCTATTATTTTATTTTATACATTTAAAAAACATTATTCTGAAAAGTTTCACCATACTGTTGCTAAAGGAGTCCATAATACAAAAACTGGTTAAGAACTCCTGGTCTAGGTAGAGCCAATTTCTTGGTTGTTGCTACATTCACAGTTTTGATCTCTGTTCCTGAAATATTGGACAGGATTTGTGGAGGAAGAGAGAAAAAAAACAAAGAATGATAAAAGTCAGTACATGAGTTAGTGACAAATGAGTGGCACAAACACTGAGTAGCATAGGAATTAAGAAGTAGGAGTTATAGCTCTAGGCTAAGGGTATCTGGAAGGTTCATGGAGAAAATGGGACTTGTGCTGGGTTTCAAAGGACTGGTAAGGATTGGAGAGCCAGAGAGGAAGAAGTAGAATACTATGATTTAAGTAACTCCACCAAAGTATATTTTTAGGAAGATTAATGTGCTAGACTAGAATGAATAAAGACTGAAGGCAAATAAGTCCACAAAAAAGGCAACAAGCGTCTGGATTGTAATAATGGCCATGGGAATGGAAAGGAGAAATAGAGAGAAAATCAATAAGACATTATGTTAGTGAGTGTTGGGTCAAGATTTTGTTGTTAACTGTTTTCTGACTCTTCATGACCCCATTTGGAGTATTCTTGGCAAAAATACTAGAGTGGTTTGGCATTTCCTTCTCCAGATCATTTTATAGATAAGGAACTGAGGCAAACAGGGTTAAGTGACTTGCCCAGGGTCACACACCTAGTAAGTGTCTGAGGCCAGATTTTAACTCAAGAAGATGAGTCTTCCTGACTTCAGGCCTGGCACTCTATCCACTGTGTCACCTAGCTGTCCATGGGATCAAAAGGGATGAGTCAAAGATAACTCCAAAGTTTTGAGCCTGAGAGGAACCTGGTGCCATTAATAGAGGTAGGACTATCAGTAAAGAAGGCTTATTTAGGATGAAGCAGATGATATTTTGTGTTGTTTGATTTGTTTTGGAGGCTGTTGCTGTTTTTTTGAGATGAGGTCTCCCTATCAAATCCAGAGAAGTACAGCAGCCATTCACAGACCCAACTCTACTGCTGATTGGCATAGAACTTTGATCTGTTCCGTTTCCAACCTGAGTCAGTTTGCCCCCCCCATATGCCAATCTGGTATTTCCTGCCCTGTTCCCTGAAGCTCACCATATTGGTGTCAGACATATTGGATGCAGATACCCAATTGGCTTTCAAATTCTACTCTTGCTCAAAATTCTCTGATTCAAGCAATCCAACAGGCTCAGCCTTCTGAGAATCACAAACTACAGGTGTATGCCACCAAGTCTAGCTAATGGATTGTTGATTTTAAAGTGATAGCAAGATATTTAGAAGGAGATATCTAGTAGGCAGTTCAAATATGGATGAAGAGATCAGGAAAGGTCAGGGCCAGATATTTAGACTTAAGAATCTGTAGCCCAGAGTTGGTCATTGAATCTACAATATGTAATATGAGAGCTGAGAAAGAAAAGAAAAGGAACATCTCAAAGTGACTGCATTAGATAGGTGGAATTATTATTATTAATATTATTATTCTGACTTGACAAGGAAAAGAAATCAAGGTCCAGAGAGGGGGAAATGACCCAACTGAAGTCATACAACAAATTAGTGTCAGCACCAGCACTATTCCTCCATCTCCTAGGCATTTTTCCCCAGACCACAATCATATGAACCAAATATATGCCATCCAGTTATTTGGATCTGGGAGATGGATTAATTAACAATTGAGTGTTGGCTCCATGCAAATTGGAAATCTAGGCTGTAGATTCTGTAGACTCTCTCTTCCCTCTCTTTTGTTTCTATTTTCAGCCCCTTCATTAGTTTCATTATAATCCCTGTCAGTTATAGAAACAGAGCATCAAAGACTTCTACTAACATCTTCCTTTTTACACACACACACACACACACACACACACACACACACACACACACACACACACACAAAGAGAAATTCCCCCCACACTAAAGGTCTTGTTTGGAGACAAGAGCAATCTCAGGTATTCCAGGGAGGTTCCAACAGAGTACCATCATGAATATAATTCTTGCAGCTTTGAGTTATCACCAAAATCTTACTGTGCTAATCACACAGGTTGTTTCAGTGTTGTTTTTCTTCTTTGATCTGGCAATCAACAAATGTTTATAAGTACATAAATAAAAGATGAAAGACAAAACAGCCACTGAGGATATCTGAGCCATGTAAACATTTAGGCTATAAAAGTGACTTCTACATCACCCTGTTAGGCCCAGCCCACCAACTTCAAAATCTTCCCTGAGCTCCAATAGTTTCTTCATTATTCTTCTAGAATGTTATTTCATCTATCCAAACATCATTAAAGCAAGGTGGAGAGAGCTACAGATGTGGAAAATCACATATACTGCCACACATAATTGACATATCAAAAATTGTTATAAGGGATGGCTTGTTGAAGAGAGGAGAAGAGAAAGAGAAAAGACAAACAAATACATTACACTGCTTGAGTCTTTAATATCCATGGTTCAGTTGTTAGAGGGCCAGGGGGCATACCATGAGGAATCTGCCAATTTGGCAGAATGTCATCCATACAGAAGACATATTAGAAGTTTAGTTCTCGTTCTGAGACTTTACAACTCCTCCCTTTATGGCAACCTGGTTTCACAGCTGCATTGCTTTCAACAAGTCAGTGACCCCTGATATTTCCTGACCGGTTGTATCACAGCTGAAGTGGCTTAAAGATCCAGGTGTCTGTCCATTGAGTCTAGCCACAAATCTACGTTCCTAGTACCCTCTGCTGCCTTTGTCATTTTTTACCTAGTTGGCCTCATTACTACACCTCTTTTGTCTTCCAACATCTTTGATGGCATCACTTTTTTTATTATTATTATTATTTCTCATCTCCATTAAAATCCTACTTCATTGCCCCATTGTGGAATAAAGATGATAAGCCCTGGGATCTCCAAGGCTCTGCCAGAAAGGCTTCCAGCACAGGCTCAGTAGTGAATAGGGCCTCTATTTTCTAAATACCAGCTTAGATGAACTATGAATTACAGAGTATGAGAGGAGCTGAGATGCTTTGAGACACAGTACCCAATTGTGATCGAAGGGGAGGTAGTCAGAAAGTAAGCAATAGAAGAAAATAAGTTTTTAAAAAGACTGAAAATACCAATCATCTGAAGAAGAAGAAAATTCAATTAAAGACTTTGAGCACAAGTAAATCAACCAACAGAAAAGATATTAGTAGAAGGGGAAATGGCCTCCAGAAAAGATAAAAGAATTTAGACATCTGTAAATAAGTATTACAAGACAAAGGAAAATGGCTCTGATGAGGCAGAGAACCCTATAGATTTCCAGAAGAGCATGAAGTCACAGCACAATATTTCCAGATGGTTTAAAAGATAAATGTGAATTGTGAAAACAAAACTCATGGCCTGGATAGTAGAAATAATTGGTAGAGTAGAAAAACTTGAATCCACGGTAGCAAGTCTCACCAACGAAACAAAAGAGAGGATAACTGATTTAGAATGCAAATACACAGAACTGAAGGACAATCTGGGGAAAAGAGAAGAAAAAAGCAATTACATTAAAAGAAAGCATTTTTTCCACACATGCAAAACAGATTGATCTCAAAGACAGGGTGCATAGTAACAACTTCAAGATTATAGGTATTTCCGAAGAATATAACCAGTCAAAACACCTGAACATCATAAAGCATAAAGCAAGAAACAATACAAGAAAACTGTCCAGAACTTCTGAATGCAGAAAACAGTGTTGATTGAATGAATCTACAGAAAGCTTCAAAACCAAAACAAAACCAAAAAAACTACGCCAAGAACTCTAAGACATACAATGGTTAAATTGAACAATTCCACTGACAAACCTCAAATTCTCCAAGTAACCAGGACACCAATCTTCAAATATAAAGAAAAGTCAATTTGAAGAACACAAGACTATTCTGCTCCCATCAGAAACCACAAAAGGGAACGAAATAAAATGTTCCAAAGAGCAAAGGAGCTCAAAATATAATCCCATGGTGACTTACTCTGAAAAATCTGAGCTTTACTATAAATGGGGAAAAAAAGATGGATGATCAATTTTAAAAAGGTGTTCAAAAACTTCCTACACCTGAAGAAATCATTTGCTTAAAAATACCAGCCTAACTAAATACAAAAAAGCTTCCTACCAAAAGACTGGCTACCAGGGACTAATTTTTTACAGCAGTCAGCCAAAAATTTGGTATCCAAAACTGAACATAGATACATTTTATCTGAGTTGTGTACAGCAGGGGTTGGACCTCCTTGTTTGGGAGATTGTCCCTGTATTAATACAACCTATGTTCATATTAGTTTCTGTGGTTTCCATAAGGGAGATATTAATGGTGGTCTTAGTCTTACCCACCTCAAAGGATTGTTGAGAAGATCAAATGAGATAATGGATATGAAAGTACTTTGAAAACTCCAAATGGTTACAGATAGATAGAAAAATGATAGATACTTAGATACACACACATAAACACACACACACACACGTATATGTTTGTACGCATGTGCATATATTTATGGTTCATCATATATGTATATGTGCAGAACCATTTGGAGTTTTATAAATACATATATAGGTGCTGTCACTATCATTACCATCATCACCATTATCATCATCTGATGTTTCATTCTTCCTGATGATATAAGGAAGGCCCATTGTGTTGGTTGCCATGCTGAGTCAGTTCCCTTGACCTTCAGAGAGCAGGAACTCTGAGTTTTTTTTTCCTTAAAGGAGAATGAAGCTCTATGAATCATTCACATCTCATCCTCTTAAAAAGCCTTAATTTCCACTTATAATTTGAGGGTTGAATACTTACTTTAATGACTAGATATTCCACAAACCACAATCAAAGTTCAACTGAAATGAATCCTAAGCTGCTTTTAAGCTTTGCCACCATTCCTCAAAGTCCCTCAGGACCCTTCTCAGGGAAAGTCTCTATGTTTCCCGGAAAGTTGCTCCAACTGTCAGACACTTCACTTCCCCATTGACCACAGCACAGATCCACTCAGGATGTCAGCGAAAAGTTTCTGGTTTTGTTTGTTTCCGATATTCGAGTTACAAAGAGAAAGACACAAGGATGTTACCTTCCTCCTCTTCACAACTCATTCTAACAACCCAACTTTGTGTGTTTCTGTATGTAAATATATAATTACTATTCAGGCATATATGTGTATATACACATATATACACATATATACAAAGTATGTGTATGTATTTATGCATATGTACAAAGTACATACACAAATATTAACTGTATATATACATATATACACACATATAAATATTTTACATGATTTATATAGATTTATCTGACTTATCTATCATCCTTACCCCCATTAGTAGAATGTAAGCTCCTTGAAGGCAGGAATCATTTCCCTTTTATCTTCATATTCCCACTCTTCTGGTATAGTACATCCCGTATAGTGGGTGCTTAGTAAATACTTATTGAACTGAATTGATCTCACCTTAACTCTTCTAAATCATCCCTCAGGATAAGATAGAAGTATTTCCAATAAGATCAGGGGTGAAACAAGGATGCCCATTATCACCACTCTTATTCAATATGGTGCTAGAAATGTCAGCTTTAGCAATAAGAGAAGAAAAAGAAATGAAAGGAATTAGAATATGCAATGAAGAAAAAAAGCTATGACTCTTTGTAGATGATAGGATAATATACTTAGAGAATCCTAAAGAATCAACTAAAAAACCACTGAAAATAACCAACAACTTTAGCAAAGTTGTAGGTTATAAAATAAACCCACATAAATCACTGGCATTTCTATTTATTACTAACAAAGCCCAACAACAAGAAATGGAAAGAGAAATTCCACTGTAAAGTAACTATAGACAATGTAAAATATTTGGGAATCTACTTGCCAAGACAAACCCAGGAACTATATGAACACAATTACAAAACACTTTTCACACAAATAAAGTCAGATCTAAAGAACTGGAAAAATATTAGTTGCTCATGGGTAAGCCAAGCTAATGACAATCCTACCTAAATTAATTTACTATTTAGTGCTATACCAATCGAACTACCAAAAATTATTTTATAGAGCTGGGAAAAAATAATAAAAAATTCTGGAAGAACAAAAAGTCCAGAATATCAAGGGAATTAACGAAAATAAATGCAAGGGAAAGTGGTCTAGCTGTACCAGATCTAAAACTATATTTGAAAACAACTATCATCAAAACTACTTGATACTGGTTAAGAAAAAAGAGTGGTGCTATTGATTAGAGAAATGCAAATCAAAACAACTCTTAGATACTACATCACACCTGTCAAATTGGCTAACATGACAAAACAGGAAAATTATAAATCTTGGAGAAGACGTGGGAAATTGGAACACTAATGCACTGTTGGTGAAGTTGTGAACTGATCCAACCATTCTGGAGAGCAATTTGGAACTATGCCTGCCCAAAGGCCTATAAAACTGTGCATACCCTTTGATCCAGCAATACCACTTCTCGGTCTACATCCCAAAGAGATCATATAAATGGGGAATAGACTCACATGTACAAAAATATTTATAGCAGCTCTTTTAGAGATGGCAAGGAAGTGGAAATTGAGGGGACGTTCATCAATTGGCAAATGGCTGAACAAGTTTTGGTATATAAATGTAGTGGAATACTGTTGGTTCATAAGAAATGATGAGCAGGCCAACTTCAGAAAAACCTAGAAAGACTTACATGAACTAATGCTGAGTAAGGCGAGTGGAACCAGTAACAGCAACATTGTGCAATGACCAACTTTGATAGACTTACCTCTTCTCAGCAATACAAGAATCCTAAGACAGCTCCAAAAGACACATGATGGAAAATGCCATCCACATCCAGAGAAAGAACTATGGAGTCTGAATGCAGATTGAGGCATAGTATTTTCTCTTTCTTTTTTTTCTTCTTTGTCATAGTTTTCCCCTTGGATTCTTATGCTTCTTTACAGCATGACTAATGTATAAATATGTCTAATATGATGGTACGTGTATAGCATGTATCAAACTGCATGCTATCTTGGAGAGAGGGGAACAGAGGGAGCAGGAGAAAATTTAGTACTCAAAATCTTGTTGAAGCGAATGTTGAAAACTAAAAACAAATAAAGAAATAAAATTTTGAAAAAAGAAAACATAAACCAGCTTTTTGGACATTTCTTTATTCCATGGTCGAGTATCAAAGTAAACCTTCAAAAAGTCAAGGGCATGTGGACCTCATCTCTGAGGCTATCACTTCTCCCTCTAGTTTCATATAGCTTGGCCCACAAACAATTACTATTTGTGTAAGCAAAGGGTTTTGCAAATTAGTGAATGCCACAAAAAGTCTTACTGTTTTGTCAATGGGATGAGACAAAGTATAACAGTGATGAGCAGAGAAATACACCATACTTGGAAACTCCAAGGGATCTGTGATCTCATTGATAGCACTGGATTGAAAGCATTTGGTTCAATGATGGAGATCATAATTTAAGTCAAGTATTTATTAAGCACTTACTACGTTCCAGACACTAGGTGCTGGGAATACACAGACAATGAATGAGATAATACATTTCTTTCACTCAATTTCCATCCATGTCCTCTCATGAATGTTCAGTAAGGACTCCACCCAATGTGCTGGGGTCTTCACATTTTCCTGGCCTTGCTTGAATAACATGGGAGCCTGTGGGCTGCCCATTGGTTGCCCCTCACTTTCTACTACATGCCTGGGCCATCTTTTTGTCCAGTCATATATTTTCCTGATACTAGCCTTTGTAAGAGTTCTGCATAACTCTTCATTGGTAACGTATTTATAGCCTTCTCACATGTGTCTTGAGTTGTTTCACTATTTTGAGGGTGACACTCAGCTTTAGTTCTTGAGAGACTATTATATTCTATGACTAGCACCCATATAACTTCACCAAATGCTAATATTAAAAAGATGAGTGTTTGTTCCAAGAAGAAGTTTGGGGATTATATAAAGTATTATGAATTTTACCAACAGTAGTCTAGCTTATTCTCTGCCTCCTATTCAATTCTAAATCCAGCTTATCATGTAGTCTATAATCCAGTTATAGGTAGAGAATGAACAAATGAATTAATGAATGAATCAATGAGTGAAAACGGTGCTAAATGCTGAAGAGACAAATACAAAAGTGAATAAAAGCTCCCTCAAGAAACTTATGTTTTAATAATGTTTTAATAAAGGGAACGGTGTTCAGGGAGGAGTGCTTGATTTGAAAAATCACAGGGATGATGAGTAGAAGGACACATCCTTTCCAGTAGTACTGACAGTATTGATTTGATTATCAGTAACCTAGAATTGGAAAGCCAGAGGGTAGAAAAGGAAATACAACAAGGAAGGTACACAAGAAATGATAAGGCAATGGCCAAGGAATGAACATAGTGAGCTATGGCTGGAATTAACCTGGCTTCAAATAGTAAGCCATGTGAGGCATGTATTCACCAATCAAGACAGTGAAGCCCCAGGAAGTAAGAGTTAATCCTCCAGGGCATGGTCTTTGATCCTGGTGATAAGGCAGTTGGCAAGGTGATAGCCAAAGTAAGTACTGCTAGATGAGTTCTATAGATTATTCATCCAACTGTATGTCATAGTCTGAATAATAGACATTACTCATCCACTTGACTATTCCTGTCTAGATGGTTGGATCAAAATATCTGAGTGAATATGAATATTCAGTTCGATACTTTTTTTAAAAAAAAAGAGGCATAGGACTTTGAAGTCATATGCTAGTGAATGTGTAATCTTGGGAAGATAGAGGGTTTCTGATTTTGAAATTGGGGTAAAAGTGAACCTATAATTAAGGAATAGCACCTATAGAAATTGGTTCAATGTCTTGACAAGAATCTCCACACACACTAAGAGCTGGTCTAATGTATCTGGAGTATCTCTATGTGATTCTACGGAAGTCAATTAACTGCTCTCTGTCTCATTTTCCTCATCTGTAAATTGAAGTGGAGTTACATTATTAAGAATCCTTGAAACTCTAAATTCTACTACTGAATTCTATGATCTCAACTATAACAATGAATTCCTTTTCCTCCTGAAAAAGCAGGCATTAGACTGATAATCTGAACTTTTGGCTAGTCAGTGCTAGCCCTTTGACTAAAAACCTCTCATTGGTCTCTTTCTCATTCTCCTCATTGACCAGGGCTGCTTCTATCTATTCTCATTTTCACTTCTATGTCTCCAGGTCTGTTTCTCCTATGTCAGCAATGTAGCAATGATTGTTTCATCCTCTGTGGCAAAAACCCCTTTAAATTTCTGTTTAAAACTGATTTCCTTGTATAGCAGAGTTTTGCACATGCCCTAAGATGGAGGTATCCAGATGGCAAGGATCTGTTTCTGGGAGGGGACATCTTGTGTTCCCCTACCACATGGATGAGAGCAGCTTCTTTCCCTTGGCTGCATAGTCAGAAAAGACTGAGTCTTTAAAACTACCAGACTAGCACACTCTCTTCTCTTTTCAGCACCATTCAGAGATTAAAGGTCCTGTTCACCCAAAACTTGGGAACCATATACTGAGCTTGGTGTAAGGGAAGAGTTCCCTTTTCCCTTTTCCTTTTTGACTCTGTGGCCCTAAGAATCAGATCTGGAGTTTCATTTGTCCTTTACAAATCTATACTCAACTGGTAGAATTCCTGGACCCAGGAGTTCTAGCCATGACAAGAACTTGCAGGCAGGATTCCAGGATGTTGCTTCCAGCCTAAAAGGGAAGCCATGTGGAGCCAGGACACAGGGACAGCAGTTGGAGGTGGGGAGTAGCCTTCCTTTGGACTTGGAATTTGATGGGACTATGCTATATAGGAACTGAGCTAAGTTATGAACTTAATATCCCCTTTCTTCCCCAGAGATGGAGGGTGCTGGGATAAATGTCCAAATATTTGATATATACATATATACATATACATATATATATTCTTGGTATATCTTTGAAATAAATATCCTTTGTGAAACTAATCTGTTAAGCGGTTAAATGGAATTGGACCCCTAAAATTGGGAGATGACAATCAGTTGGGGTTTTAGTCAATGGCAGAGGCTAAACCCCTCAGCCCCATTGAAGGTACCAATGGACTGGAAGGGTGAAATGCAACATACCTGGTTTTCTGGCCTGTTAAAAAAAATGCCAGGCACAGTTTGTAACAGTGACTCACAGCTAAGGAGGTCTGTTAGATGAAAACTGCACTTCAAACAAAATCCAGTTAATGAAGTAAAAACTTACGTGTAGAGATGAGGGGACATTTCATTTCTTTTCCAGGAAACTGCTATAGATTTTGGGTGGGAGGGGACAAGCATAGAATCGCTGGCATGGGCACTCAATAAGTAATTAGTATTTCTTTCTGTTTCTGCTGCTACACATAGAAGGCAGGAAAGCAAGGAAAAGCTAAGTCAGAAAATGTCCAACTTCCCTAGACCTTTTTGCCAACTCCCACAAAGCTCCCTCTACTGACTAAGAGACAGGAATAAATATGAGGTATAAAGTAGCTGTGTGGGAAGTTAATGGGGCACAGGAAGGAGAGGGGATGTCTAAGATTCCAAAGAGCTGTACAGAAACCCAAGGCAGTTTCAACACTACATTAGTTGGCTGCCTGATTACCCATCCTTGATCACACCCTGATTAACAGTTAACATCAAATCATCTTCCAGTTGTTGGAATTAGAAGTGACGCAAGGAGTAATAGTGTCACTATCCCCCATTCATCAATCTACAGAATCAAAATGGGCCCAGCAAATCACATTAACTGGATCAAGGAAGGGGTTTCCTGTTACAAACAAAGAAGGACCTAATTGATTCAAATGGACTTATCTCTGAGAAAAAGAAAACCTCCAATGGCCTTCAGAGCCAACAGAACTTAGAATGCAGAGGATACGATACTGCCTCTGTAGAGGACTGATCAAGAAAGCCTGATCAAGATTTGGGAGAGGTGGAATGCAGAGATTTGATCCAGGCTCAACTATGATGAAGTTATAGGTAGGTATATTTTTGTTTGGGATGTTGCATCACTCTATGGACGACATAGACATTCCAATTGCCACCTGAGATGACCAAAATCATCTCCTAGATCTGGGTAATCGTTGACCCATTTATACTTCATTAATGATAAGATCAAGTGTCTGGTTAAGGATGGATCAACTGGCTCAGGCTACTGTGGATCAGTCACCACATCTTTGTATTAAACCTAGAAGAGAGAGGAGAGAGAGACAGAGATAGAAAGAAGAGAAGAGAGGGAGGGAGAGAAAGAAACAGAGGGAGGAAAGAGAGAAGAGAAAAAGAGAAGAGGAAAGGAAAGGACAGGACAGGAGAGGACAGGAAGAGGAGAAGACAGGGATAGGGAGAAAGACTGAGAATGAGCTGAGGGCAGACCATAAACCAAAGACCCAGAGTATATCTAGGTCCCAAGGTGGAGCTGAGCTGGTACATCCCTATAATCTGACTTCCTCTGGAGCTGCTAATGGCAGCCTTGGCACATAGTAATTCTACATGTTCTCATTCAAGCAGCCAAAAAATGACAAAAGAAGCAATGGTTGGACCTGGTCTCAAATGTGGAGAGGCAGTGGTGTAATCTCTCAATGTGAGACTATAGTCATGGAAAAGGACCTGGAGGTTGAATAGCAGGAAATCAAGAAACCCCAGTATTCTGGAGCTCCTGGATTGGCTATCTGGCAAAAATCTAGACTTTGTCATTCTCTAACTGCCATGAGTTATCTCATGGTTATCTGAGTTCTCTGAACAGCACAGGTCTCATGAGGAAGGAGGTCACTTTTAGAGAATCCTCTAGGTTTTTTCTCTTCCAGGGAGAATCCAAATCCTTAGTGTAGGAGGTCTATATAGACCTTTGGGTGGAAGACTAAACTCAGTAGAAAGGAAAGAATTGTATTTACTGTTTGTATTATATAGTGAGTCCTGTATGTTGTATCAAATTTTCTCTGGTGTGAACTAAAGGCTTTCCTCTCTACCTGACATACCTTGAGTGCTTGAATGGAAATTGAGAACCATCGACCTACATTAGAGAAGACCCAGATTTATTATGTACTGTGAGGTCCACAGAGGAAAACTTTTCTGGAAACCAGAACAATTTTCGAGATGCCCCAAAGAACCCAGAGCTTGGTAAGAAGGTCTGTGGGCTAGATCTCGAATCCTCCAAGAAGACAACGAACAAGTCTAGATTCTACAAAGAAGGAACAACACTAGGATCATGGGACCTGTTCAGAACAGAAGTTCTGGGCTGGGCTTAAAGACAAGAGTCTCTTAAGGAACCACACTCAGAGTTTTTCAGTTCCTCACTCTTCCTTTCTCCACCAGAGAGAGGACCAGGCAAGGTTCACCTCTTGGTGCCTTTCTCTTTTTTCTGTTGAGCAAAGGAAAACTCCTTGACCTTTTTAACCTGGCAGGTGGATAGGCATCACTAGGTGTAAATGAGGAACAAGCATCACTGAAATACAAAGGACTCCTGAGCCCCACTACCCGTCAGAAATAATAGAACATCTAACATCTAACAGTTTAAGGTTTGCAAAGAACTTCACAAATATGAACTCGTTTTATCCTCACAACAACCCTGAGAAGCGCTATTATTATTTCCCATTTTACCGATGGGGAAACTGAGACACAACTAGTAAGTGTCTGAATCTGGCTTTCAACTCAGATCTTTTTGACTCCAGGCCTAATGCTCTGTCCATGGCCAGAAAGATCTCATATTGCCATCTCTGATAGAATATCAGCTTTTTTAAGGCAAGAACCTTTTTTTTGTCTTTCCATCCAAAAGGTGACATTCTAGATACAGAGTTGGCCTCATAGTTGGGAAGACCTGGCTTAAAGTCCCAGTTTTCACATAGCATCTGTGGGGACCATGAGCAAGACATGGTCCCTCCCAGGAAATTTACTAAGATTATAAATTACAGAGGAGAAGACCCTGAGGTACACTGGTTCAGGAAATTCTTCACCAAGAAATCTTTCTAATAATAACAATAATAATGGATTCGGTCTCCCCCTCAAACAAAGTAGCATTTAAACAGTACCTGGCACACAGTAGGTACTTAATACATGCCAGTTGGTTGACTGATATTCCTTATTCCCCTCTATACTCTAGACTTCCTCTACCATAGCCCATTTCCCCTGAAGCCCACTCTAGTCCTAGAATGGAAGTAGATTCTGCCCCTGTGGCTTCTCTCCCAGAACCTCCAGTTAAAGAGGATATCCAGACCAATTATTTCTCATTCCTCTACAGAATAACTCTAGAATTCCTCTACCATGTTCTCCTTGGTACCTTTATCTCCTCTCCACCCCCTTCCAGCTTTCATTTATGTCTCATCTTCCTCCAGTGGAATGTAAGCTCTTTGAGGACATAGATTGTCTTTCTTCTTATTGTATTATATCCCCAGCATTTAGCCCAGGCCTAGCACATAGTAAGTGCTTAATAAATGTTTATTGACTGAATGATTGATTGTTGATATAACCAAATAGTTGTTGGGTTTTAGGGTTGTTGGTTTGTTGGGGTTTTTTATTGTTGTACTTCGAAATTTCAAGAGATTCTGTAGACTCAGGATGGGGATACTCCCTCTAACCATGTAGGGGACAACCTTTGTATACCTTCTGATTCCCTCCAGTTCTTATCCTCATCTTTCCATCCATCTTCCATTGAGGATGCAACACACTCACTGGGAGTCTTTTAATATGCAGGCACCAGAGCAACATTCAGGCTGTGCTTTTTCTAAATAACCATTCTACTCCCTTTTCTGATCAGTCCTTCACTGAATAATAGTTTTTACATCACTGTACTGTTAATAGAATAAGAACATCTTCCCAACCCATTAATAGGCCTAACACAATGATCACATGGAGCTCAGACTGGGAGGAGCTTGCCCAAGTTGGGGAGAGAGAGAGAGAGAGAGAGAGAGAGAGAGAGAGAGAGAGAGAGAGAGAGAGAAAGAGAGAGCAGAGGCAGAGCAGGCAGAACAGAGAGAGAGAAGCAAGCTGTGAGTGGGAGCAGTTGGCCCAAAGAGCAGAGAGAGAGAGAAAAGCATGCTTTGAGTGGGTGGAGGGAGGAATTTGTCTAGGGGAACTTGTTTTTGTGGGGAGGTCTGACAGGAAAAGGTTTAAGATGTTGGTGCTCCCTGGATTAGTGATAAGTACTCTGTTAAATATTACCTCCTGGTATTCTAATGATGTCCCAAATAAATATTTTGGTTTTGCCTTTGAGGAAGAGAGTTTATTTTATTTTATAAATTTACCCTGGAACTATGCATGCATATTCATAGCAGCTGCCATGGGTATCAGGTTGGTGTTACGATCATTTCTACTCAAGTCATCGTTGACAATAAGCTCCAGCCTCTTTATACTTGCTGTATAATTCTGGGTCATCCACAGTCTTGGTTCCTCAGAGATGGTGTTGTTCCACGAGTTACAATCACATAGCATCACTGGACATATATAAGCACTAAAAAAAAAAGAAAGATGAGTTTTTGTAACAGGAAGCAATTAGGGCTTATTAAAAGCACTTTGCAGTGTCCCAAATTAAAACCTGGCTTCCCCTCTTCTTCTTCAATTTTGAGCCCCGCTCATTATCCATCTACAATGCCTGTCCAAGCTTACTATTACTAATACTTAATATATGTATGCATATAACATATATATACTTAACATATATACTTGATAATTTAATATTATTTTATATATGTAATATTAGTAATACAGATGTAATTGTAGCACCTGGGGACACCTCCCACTATCATCTTCTACAGTGGATCTCCCAGACGAGGCTACCCCAGGTTGACAAGAGTCTTTGGATTCACATCCATCTCAAATGATGTGTCAGTTTACCTTACTAGTCAGCTAGAGAACATAATTAATTCAAAGTAATGGCATTTAATGAAATAGTATAGTAAAAAGAAATCAATAAGTTTCCCTCATAAACCTGAGGCACATTCTCCCATAATAACCGACACAATCAGTGGAAAGATTAGACATAAGTAAGGAAAATATATGGAGAGGTCCATCTGTAGGAAATGCATATGGCTGAGACAACTCCTTGTGTCTCCAATATTCAATTACCATCAATTCCTGGTAATATCACTGCACTACTCCAGCCCACTGGGCCTCCAGCCCACTGATCTCATGTAATGTCCAATCTTTTTCAGGCAAATAGGAGCTGCCAGATCCATGATCTCTGCTAGGTAAATATTCTCTGCCAAATGCACTGGGCTTGTGAGTCTGCTGCTCAGTTCTACCTTCTTGGTCCCATGGTCATGGCCACTGCAGCTCCTTTGGGCACAAAGTTATGGAGCTTTTCTCTGTTTCCAGCCTCTGGAGAGAATCCTTAGCCAGGATGATCTTCCTCATAGAAGTAATAGGTTCTGCCAAGAGTTTTCCTTTGTTTGCTTAAAAGTCCAGAGGCTGATCCTGCTTCAGCTCTTTTAAAAAGACAAAAATCTCACCTACTCAATTTTAGACTAGGAAAAACAATTCCCAGCTTTATCCCATAAGGAGTCCTTTCAAATGAAATAATTTTGCCAAGCATTTAGCATAGCACTTGGCACGTAGTAGGTACTTAATAAATGTTCCCTTTCTTGTTTGTCTTTCTTAGCAGGGCTTTTGCTAGAATTGGTGTTTCCTTTCTAGAAAGAGGCTTTGCCCCCAGGCCCAAGTTTTTTGAAACACAAAGCAGTTCCAGCTAATTAATACTCGTGGGTTTAATTCTGTTTCTTTAAACTGCATTTCCAGGTTACTGAGTTTCCATCTCTATCAGATCCTTAATCCTAACTTAGGATCAGTGCGTCTGTGTAATTCACTGTTGAATTTCTGTCTGGCAATACTATGTTCCTAAACTCATTTCAGGGGATCTCAACCACTAAAAACTCCACAAACCTGTGTGGGTCTAACCCCCTGCAGTAGTTTTGAGGTACCCAATATGTTTTGAGTCTACTGTGCAAATGAATCTAAGCAAGCACAAAACCTAAGCCCTGAAGGCAATGTCACTGTCTCTGCCTAGTCTTTCATAAACACATATGTCCAGCAAGGAGTTTCCTTTACACAACATTTGCAACAAATACCAAGCAGCCAACAGTCAAACCAAGGTCAGTAAAATCTGTAACCAAAACCTTAAACTTTAAGCCATTTACATCTTAATGAGGCAAAGTTTAAAAAAAAAAACAGCATTATGCATAATTTTAAAAAATAAATAATGTAACATAATGTAATAGGGATAATAACATAGCTAGCTTTATATAGTGTTTTAAGGTTCATAAAGCACTTTACATGTTAACCCATTTGATCTTCACAACATGTGAAATGTTCACAAGCCTGTGAAAAAGGCTTTATATTCTTGCTGCCCACATGGCCACATATTAGGGGCCTAATCAATCCACTTGGGGGCAAAGATAACCCCACCTTCCCTAGGTCTGCCCCACTACTTTCTGACTCACAACACTTCTGGCTGGTATTAGGAAAGTGATATTATTCCATTTTACAGATGAGGAAACTGAGACACAGAGAGGTTAAGTGTCTTGACCACTTGTCACAAAGTTTAAGGAAGGATTCAAACTCAAGTTTTCTTGACTTGGCTCTCCCATTCTATCTACTGTGCCAATGAAAAGTAACAAAAAAGAAAAAAGATATTTGCTCTAGGACCCTTCCCAAATCAGTACTTCTAAAGTTATGTAGTCCCTATCAAATTGGTAAAACCCACAAAAAGAACTATGGAGGAACGGGACAAACATTTATTAAGCACCTACTACCAAGCATGGGTAAAGTGCTTTACAAATATCATCTCATTTTATTCTCACAACAATACTGGAACGTAGGTGCTACTGGTATCCCTACTTTATAGATGAGGAAGTTGAGGCAGACAGAGGCTAAGTGAACTGACTGGTCACACAGCTAGTAAGTGTCAGAGACCAGATGTAAATTCAGGTCTTCCTTTCTCCAAGTCTAGCACTCTATCCACTGTGCCACCTGCTGCCCATATGAAAAGTAAAGCAGAAGGAAACCCTTCCAAAGCTTTCCTTTTTTTTTTTTTTTTTGGACTTAGACTTTAAACTTGAGATGCTACATCAACAATAATGACTTTATTTGTCCAATAATTCTAACTTGTTCAAATCATATGTATATATTTTCCCTCATTTTATCCTCAAAATACCCTTGTGAGGCGGGTGTTGTTCAATCATTTCAGTTGTATCCAACTCTTTGTGACCCCATCTGGGGTTTTCTTAGCAAAGATACTAGAATGGCTTGCCATTTTCTTCTCCAGCTCATTTTACAGATGAGAAAATTGAGGCAAACAGGGTTAAGTGACTTGCCCAGGATCACACAGCTAGTAAACGTCTGAAACTTGATTTGAACTCACGAAGATAAGTGTTTCTAATTCTAAGCCCAGTGCTCTATCCACTGTGCCACCTAGTTGCCTTTGTGAGGTGAATAATATTATCTACTTCAACCCAACCAGCACTGATTAATTGCCTACTATATATAAGGCACTTTGCTGGATTCTAGTATACCCAATGACAGAATGAAAAATAGTCCCTGTCCCTTGAGGAACTTATATTTTAGTGGGAGCTGGGGGTTGGGGAGTTGTGAGTGGGGGATGGGAGTAGAGATGAGGAGTGGATCTATATCATGTAACCATGTATATACAGGATCATTTGAAGAGGAAGACAGACTTAAAAGCTAAGGTGAATATGGAAAGGCTTCTTTTAGAAGGCAGCACATGAGCCAAGCCTTGCTTGAAGCTAGGAATTCCAAGAGATGGAGGTAAGGATGGAGTACAAACCATATATCAGAGACCACCTGTGTGAAGGCACAGGATTGAAAGATACAGTACCACATTTGGGGAACAGCAAGTGCATCATATTTGCCAAAACTTGAGTGTGTTTTAGGAGGAACTAATAGCCATGTAACCCTGGGCAAGTCACTTAACCCCTACCTACTTCAGTTCCTCATCTGTAAAATGGGGAGACAATGGAGAAGGAAATGGCAAAACACTCCAGTGTCTTTGCCAAGACGATCTCATGGTTTGTCCATGGGGTTATATAGAGTCAGACACAACTGAACAAAAGAAAGCCAACAGAAATACTAAATATTTCATAAGAATGGTGGGCTGTGTGGATAGGGGTTTAAAGGGCAAGCTGATAAATTTCTCTTTTGTTCTGGCTCAGACACTTCTTGAGGACATGATGTGGGGCAGAGGCATGGTGGAACCCAACACCAGCCAGCCCTGTTATGAGCCAGGAAATACTAGTGCAGACCTGGGGCAAGTGGAGTTCACTTGGCTTCCAAGCGTATCCATGTAGGACCCTTGCCCGTGGGGTCTTTGTTCAAGAAGTGTATGAAAGTCATTTTTAAGACTTGGATGAGGAGTTCTTGAATCCCAGAAAACTTCCTTGCCAACTGCTTTTAACCTCCTTGACAGTGGCTTTTATCTTTCTAAATTTCTTTTTAACTGCCTTGGAATTGCTTTTACTGGTGGTTGGGGGGAGGGATGATATTTGAATATATTTTTATTAAATGGATTATTTGTTTGAACAAATTCAACATGATCCATTGCACTTCATGCAAAATAGTGACAGGGACAGCAAGACATTGACATGGTCAAACCTGTGCTTTATTTTAGCGACAATGTGGACCACAGATTGCAAAGGGAAGTGACCAGAAGACCAATCAGGGGACTGTTGTATCAGTTCAAATAGGCTGTGATCAGGGCCTGCAGTTACAAGGAGCCTAGTGAATGGTGAGAAAGGGATGGATTCCAGATATGTCATGGAAGGCAAATTGAAAAAAAAAAAAACACTTAGAAATTCAACCAATAAACATTTATTAAGCACCTACTACGTGCAAGGCAATGGGGAAACAAAGAATGAAAATGCCTCTTGCCCCAGTGAGCTTCCATACTACTGGAGATATACAACATGAATGCAAGTAAGTATATTTCAAATTATATACAGTTATACAAAGGTATTTCAATTATATATAATTATACAAAGTTAATTCAAGAGGGCCTTAATCAAGAGGGAAACTGGCTGTGGAAGGTAAGGGTAGGAATAATTATTGAACAGAAAAAGAATGTGAGAGGCTAAGTGATTTGTCCATGATCATATATATAGACAGTTATTAGCAGAGGCAAGACTTGACTCCTATGTCTATGTCTCCCGTATCCTAGATAAATAAATAACTACAGGAGAGATCTCCTGTCTTCCATTTGCTGAAGAACTCCTGAATATCAGAATCCATAGACATGTTTCACCAACACCTTCAGAATCACTGTCAGAGTATACAACTGAGCTGAGGGAGCCCATATGATAGCTCCCATTCATGGAGTGTTTGGCAGTTTACAAAGCACTTTCCTCGTCCAGGAGAGAGGCAGTATAAATGTTATTATCCTTATTTTACAGATGAGAAAACTGAGAGTTGTCCAGTACAGAACCTGGATCACTATAGTTCTAGAGCTGGAAGTAACCTCATAGATCACTTAGTCCAGCCCTCCCATTTTACTGATAAGGTCTAGGGAAGTTAAGTGACTTGTCCAAGGTCACTTTGGCTATAATAATCAGAGGTAAGATATGAATGAAAATTTTCTGACTCCAGAGCCAAGGCTCTTGCTTCTATACCAGAACTCAAATCAAAGTCTTCTGACTCCAATTAAAGGGTTCTTCCTATTATATCACATCCTGCCTTGTTGAACAAATGAATTTGTTCCTCTGAGCAAAAGGTTTGAGGGGCTCCCATTCTCTGAAGGTCTAGAGTCCTTTCTGGGTAGCATTGATGTCCAGCAGCCAAATTACAGAAAAATTATTAGCATGATGCAAAAGGATGACATTTTTCCATTCCTACATATATCACCCTTTATTTAGGTTCAATTAGGCACTAATCCTTTATTGGCTGACCAATAAATAAGTCAGCATTTGAAAGGCTGTTTTACTGCTCAAGAGGTCATTCTCTTCATCCAATCATTACTGTTATCGATAGATAGGCATATGAGGACCTACAAGGTCCCAAAGTCCACACACTAACCTTTTTTCCATTAATAGAAAAATTCCACCCCTGACTCCCCAGACTCATGAGGGCAGGTCACTCACCAATAGTCCATCTCTGACAAAGGAGAGGAGGAGAGAGATCTGAATCTAATTGGAACCCAGCAGAAAAAGCTGCTTAGGAAACAGCATACAATAAAAAGAGTACTATAGTGGAAGTCAAGATACCTTCTCTGTACATACTAGGTGCTTAATAAATGCCTGTTGAATTTGTTTAATTGTGGGGTTCAAGGCCCATCTGCATAAACCTGAGACCACCTCTCATTTGGTTTTAATTCCCTCATCTGTAAGATTGTTGAGATTCTTTCCAGATTGAATAGTCTATATTCTAAACTACTTGGAAATAAGTCATCAAATCCCAGGACTGGAAATGGACCTTTGCAGCCATTTTCTAGTTCATCCCTCCATCCATTCTGAGAAGATACAAATAATGGAAAAAATGGGCACCCTCCAACTGGAGGGAAAAGGGAAGAGTCTTAGAATGAGTGAGGAAACAGGGAAGGGGAAAAGTATTTAATTCTCCATATGCCATGAGCTATGAAGGAGGAGCAAAGGGCAACACCAAGGGACAGACAAATAACAGTATTTTAGTTTGGAGAAATAAGAAAACTAAACACAGCTATTAATCAACCAATACATCTGGTCTTATTTAATTAAATTTAATTAAAGCTGTGCAGAGGGCATTTAAACCAACTCCTCTTTCCCTACTACTCAGCCCATCTCCATCAAAGAATGCTGCTTTCTTATCCATCTGAAGAACTACCTTTGAATTGATCAGATAAACAACACTGGTGTGGACTGTGGGCTAAAGAGAGGGGGGAGGGATGTAGGGAAGGAGATGATGTAGGTTGGTGACGTCCTCAATGAGTTCCTAAGATGGCGAAGGCCACCTTTGATCAATTCCAGTTGGAAGAAGGTAAGGAGGGAAGAGAGCAGGTGCGAGTGCCAGGTTATAAGCCACCAACAGCTGTAAGTTGTCAGACCAGTAACACAGTTCTCCCCATGGAAAAGAGTGCAGACCCGGCAAAGCTTTATCTGAATGTCATTTTCAAGGATAGAAATCATAACATTACAAATTCTAGTCTCTGGGGGGAAGAAACAACACAGGACAATCCATGTGTCACAAAACCAATCTAAGGCTCTTCCCTTATCTCTTTCCCGTCCCCCTTCTCTCCCAGCCTATTTAAGTGGGGGGAGGGGGGGAAATGTCACCACTTGGCTCTCATTAAAGCAGCAAGATGTCTTCAGTCACCCTCTAAGAACTTTGATGTTCATCGATGAAAACTAGGCATGGATAGGCAGACAGAGAAAGAGAAGGAGGGAAACAGGGTTGGATGAAAGACAGTGGCCCCAGTCACTGTCTTCCCTTAGACAAATTTCCAGAGACATATTGCTAAGTTGGCTCCCAAGTGGACCCCAGTAAGGAATGTGTCCCCCAAACTATATTCTCTATGATATAATGAATACTAGGTCATCTAGACAAACAGTCAGTACCCTCATTCAATGGCTGCATCTCCTGCCAGCTACTACCTCCAAAATCTTTCCCCTTTCAGACTCTGCTGCCTTTTCCCTGACACCTCAGGTCTTTATTCACATTAGTGGGTGGTGTTTTGGAAGTAGCACAAAAGGAAGGAAAGAAGCCATTGAACCCATTTTGCCCATATTAACCTCCTTCCAAGACAGTAGTTGCCATAGTCCCCCACTTAACATTTCTTCTGCTGAGGACATTATGGGGCCTCTGCATCAGCTGTGCTCTGAAATGCATGTTGGGTAAGTGATCCATCAACAGAAAGGTACGGACACTACTTTTAAGCCTCTGAGTGGGGACCAAGGTATTTAGTGGCCTTTTTGCTCACCTCAATTAAAACAAAGTGTTAGCACAAATTGAATACTACAAAAAAGTTTTGTGTCCATTCCAAGTCAGCACCTAATTACAAGTACCTGTGATTGGCACAGCCTGTTAATGTGTATTTTTAAGCCTGAAACCATTCTGTGTGCAAATATTACAGAAACGAGAATTCTTTGGTCCAGCGATTCTGATTTCTGCTCTCCTGGTTAAACATCCAGAACTGAAATTGCCCTTGAATTTTATCCTCCTCTCCTATTACTTTTATCTTATGTACCAGAGCACAAATGAAGTACATAGCAAAGAAAGATTCCATTCTCTGCATCTGGGTCCGAGTACCATCAGATGGATTTAATTCGCTTGTAAGTGGCATTTGGGTGCAGATGCATGGAGTGCTTTCAGTCACAGGCAGAAACTTGCAAATGATTTGTTAAGGAAGAAATGGCTTTAATTTAACAATGAGGTTCACTCTGTACTTAAAAGAGAAGCAGCAGCCATCCCCGGGAAACAACACAACCAAGCTATCTGATAGGAGTGATGGGGAAAGCAGGGACAGTTCCCCACCCCCCCATCCCATCCCCCAGTTCTGGCAACAACAACTCTGGATCATAAATTAATGACCGAGAAATAACCAGAGCTACTTATCATGCTCCATGGAATTGCATTTGCTTTTTAGTAGAGAGGAAAGCAGAGATTTCCAGGAAGGTTGTTTTTCCTCCCCCTTTTTAAAACTCAGTAAGGTTGGAAACATATGGGTGGTCCCTCTTGCACTTAATCCTTCCCTTAATATGGTTCATCCCAAGGTGATATGACAATGTCATCAGATGGACGTCACATCAGACTCTGACCTTTTTATTCTTTTCTCATACTCCAAAGTGGGGAAGGGGGCCTTGAACCCTGGGGATTGTATGTGGGGGACAGGTCTTGAAGTCATCATAATCAAAAAGCATTTAATGGTTCATGGCTCCATTACAGAGAGAACTGGACAAGCTGGTCCCAGCACTCTGGGTGGTTATAATTTAAGACAGATATGTGGACAGTATTGTTCTGTGTAGGTTTTGCTGTGAATGAAAAAACTCTGGGCAAGCATCCTTGCCAACTCCCTACTGGGAGTGGTGGGAGCAGAGAGAGTGTGGAAGAGGGAACTAGTCTGCCAGATTTGAGGCCTGCCTGTTTCTGGGGGAGCTGATAACTGGTGTGAGGAGGCACATACAGACCAGGGGATAATTTCTAATAGTCTTATTAAAGAGCTTTACAAGTATATCCATATACAAACATTAAATATATCATAATGGGAAGCAGGATAATGGGAAGACGTCTCCCAAAGAAGCACAGGAGCTGAGCCATAATCTGATTGAACCATCTATACCAAGCTTCAGTCTATTGAGAGAAAAGTAGTAGTATGCGCAAAAGTTTAGAGCCAAGGGGTCAATGACAGGTGCTCTTGAACAGCTTAAAAGAGAGGCAAGGAACTGAGTTGATGCCCTCAAAATGTCTGCTGGTATTGGGCAGAAAATATGAGTGGTGGAATAAGCATTTGATTAACTGTATGTTCCTTGGTCCTTCTAGATCTGCTCCTTACTACTTCTGTGACATTGGGAAAGTCACCTTTCTTCTCTGGGTTTCAGGATCCTCACTTATAAAATGATAGGAATGAACTCTTAGGTCCCATCAAGTTCAAAATCCATGGTTCCCTTGATCATGAACTAGTTATAACAATTCATCCCCAACCCCCTCCAACGTCACAAATTCAATGTGTTTATTACGTATACCTCCTGTGGACACAGACCTAAGTAAGGGCAGAGGGAAACACAAGAGAAGAAGATATGGTCCCTTTCCTGGAAGGCTTATAATCTAGATAGGGAGTTAAGACTCATATACAGAAAGAGGGAACAAGATAGCAGGTCATAAATGGAGCAGATAATAACTACTGTCACCTCTCAAAGAAAGGAGAAATCACCGTGGGTAGGAGTAGATAGAAAAGATTTCATATAAAAAAAATGGGATTTGATCTGGGTCTTGATTGGTGGAAAGGTAAGGATAGTCAAAGAAGGGGAAAAAAGGCTTTCCAAGTAGGTGAATGGAAAGGAATGCTATCCTTTACATCACTATATACCGGGGGAAATAACATTCTCCAGCCTCTCATTCTTTCCTAGGTCAACTATAATAGTACAGTAGAGTTTGGTCCCACCCCACTACTTGATATTATGCATATCTGAGTTTCCCTACAAGATTAAAAGTTCTTTAAGGAAAGAGAGCCTATCTTGTTCATCTCTATATTCCCCCAAAGTACATAGAGCAGGACCCTGCTAATAGCAAGTACTTAATAGTAGATTTTTGAATGAATGATTAATGAATGAATGGTGAATAGTGGCTGCTCAGTTAATGTTTGTTGAATAGACAAAACATGAGCAGGGTATGGAGGCAGAGAACAACAGGAGAACAGCAGGAGTAGGCGATCCCAGCTTAGAGATGGTACATTTTCAAGGGCATCAATGGAACACCTCCTCAGACCTTGCCTGTGGATAGCAATATGCAAGGAGGTGATACCCACAAGCCTTGTTTCATAGAAGTTCACAATCCAAATCAGATTCAAAGGGCATGGAGCCAACTGAATAAAACATGAACCTGTAAATAATCAACTTTATCCAAAAGTGGGAGGGGAACACATTGCAAGATGGTGAAGAAAGGGAATTTGCTGCCTCTCCTCCAATCAATCAGGAAACACTTCCTAGAGAAGGTAAAATTTCACGTGGTTCTCAAATGAAGCTTTAAATATAAGTTGAGTCTGGAAGACAAATTGGGCAGAATCAGTGAACTGCGCTGTCCAAGAAAATGATGGGTTTCCCTCATTGGAGGTCTTCAAGCAAAGGCCAAAAGATCAGTTACTATGTACACTGTAGAAGGGTTCTTTGTTTATGAACAAGTTGGACCAGATGACCTCTGAGGTCCCTTCCAACTCTTGAATTTCTATGATTCTGTGATTTTCATTAACCTGAATGGGAGTGAATAGGAAAGCAGGTGGCCAGGAGTCAGAAAAAGGAAGACTTTGTCCCAGCTGTCCCAGTCCCAGTTTCTCTCCTCTCCATAAGCATACACCACACACACAAAAAGAGACCATCTAATTTGCCAAATGTAGGACTTCCCTTAGTTATTCAGCATCATTCATCTTTGCATCTACCACAATGTGGTCCAATGTAGGACCTCGAACATCACAGGCACTCAATCAATGGCCACTGGAGAATGAAAAGAAACTCAATCCTTTGTTCTATTCTCTATTCTAGTTGCCATAGGGAATATAAGGTAAGGAAAAATGTATTTTCCCCACTTTGGAGAAGCTTATAGGATAGTTGATGGCATATAAGGATGCAGAATTAACCAGTAAGACCATGAAATCATAATCATGAAACCACAGGGAAAAACATTAGCTATTAGAACATTAGATGGTATCTAATCCAATACAAAAGGATTCATAAGAACATTAAGCTTTTATAACATCTCATAGGAGGGAGATGTGGGCCTTCCTGGAGAAGGTAGGCCTAAAGCTAACCAGAGAAGGATGGGTCCAATTTGTACAGGTAGAGAAGAAAGGGGAAGGAGGGACATGCTAGATGAGGAGTACAGAATGAGCAAAAGAAGGTGTGAACATGCTATGTAGGGAAGGATGAGGAGACAGCCTGGCTAGAAAAACAGTGTTCTGTGTTGTGGAGTAGTGGGAAATAAGACTGCAGAAATGGGAGAGCTTGGAGGGCCAAAGGGTGGGAGTCTAAACATGAAACTTCATTGGAATAGAGAATCCCAAGCGAAGAAACACCTCCTGCCAATGCAGATTAGCAGCTATTCTGCAATTTATAGACTCAGAAAATTATTTGAGGCACTGGGAATTTATGTGACTTGCCCAGAGGCACACAGGCAATGTGTAGCAGAAGTGCGTCAATCTAACTCAGGCCTTTCTGACTCAAATACCAGCCCTCTAGCCTCTTTGCCTGGCTGCCTCACTTTTGAGATCTATTAATGCCTTTTATTTTGAACACCACTGGCATTTTCTGAAACATTCCCTCCCCATTAAACCTTCCATTTAAAGAGATCCAGTTTAATGCATTCAGTAAGCATTTATGAAGCACCTACTATGTGCCAAGCCCTGGCACAAAACAAAAAAGATAGGCCAAACCAACCAAAACAGTGGCTGTATTTAATAGCATAAGTACATTTTACATATGTAGCCCCCAACTCTCATTAGAGAAGAAAGAGGTGTGTTTCATCACCTGGCCTGGAATCAGGAAGACCTGAATTTAAATCCAACCTCAGACACTTACTAGCTCATCTTATAAGGCTCAGAAAAAATAGACTTCTCATGGTTCATGGACTTGGGTAAGGCAGTTAATCCTGTTTGCCTTAGTTTCCTTATTTGTAAAATGGGAATTATAATAGCACCTGCTTCCAGAGTTGTTGTGAGGATCAAATGAGATCATTTTTGTAAAGCACTTAGCACAGTGTCTGGCACATAGTAGGCGCTGAATAATTGCTAGCTTTCAACACCATCCTCATCATCATCATCATCATTTGCTTTCTGGAACAGAGGAGTTCAGCTGCCTTTTTGGTGTTCTTCTCCTTAGTAATTATCATGTAAATCCTTCTCTAGAGTCTGCATACTTTACTCTGCATCCATTTTGCAACCTCTCCATGTTTCTCCAAAATCTTGACACAGGTGGTCTCTTATGGCACAAGAGTATTCCATTCCATCACCATTCTGGACTTCGTTCCACTTTTCCCCAGTCAAATAGCACCCACTTTGTTTCCATTTCTTTGCTACCATAAAAACTGTTGCTATAACTATTTTGGTCTATGTGGGACCTTTTCTTTCTGTCTTTGACCTCCCTATGGGGTATATACAGTAGTAGAGGGCTGGGCCAGAAGATATCAACAATTTAGTGACATCTCTCAAAATTCTGAAATGTTTTCCAGAAGGGCTGGGCTAATTCCCAGAGAAGAAAGCTTTAAAATAAGAATTTCTCCTTGATAACCAGCCACCCCTGGCCACCGCCAACCGCACTGGCTTGCTGGGAGCAGAAGCCTTTTTCTTTGCTCTTGCAGCAGTAGCGGTGGCCACAGCTTCATTCCTCTCCCTGGGTCACTTCTCCTGCCACCACCACAAACCTCCGGCAGAACCTAATCTCGCAGCACAATGGCTGCTCTAATTTTCTCGAAAACTCTTGTGAGATGCAGTCATGAAACAATGCTATCTGTGAGCAGTGGCGCCCAAAATACTTCTGTCATTTATTTAGTTATATGAAATTAGAACATGCCTTGTAACCGTAATGAATCATTTGCTTTCTAGCTTGGCCACAATGTCACGCAAAAGCCAAGCTTCCCCAATTCAAGACCTTTCACTCAGGCCCAGGCTAATAATAACCCACCCTGGTGTGAGGGGCAATCTGCTAGGAGACACTAGAAACAAGGCTGGGATGGGAGGACTGAAAAATCATTTATGGCAGGAGGAGAAGAGAGCGTCCCATCCTGCCTCTTGATTTGCCAATAGCAATCTGTTTTGACCAGAACCCAAGAGGCAATATGGTGGAGTGGAAAGAATTCTGACCTGGAATTAGATTCAAAGTCCCAGCTCTGATGTTACCCCAGGTAAATCCCCTAGAATCACAGGATTATAGTGAAGCTGAAAGGGATTTCAGAGAGTCAGATAACACCCACCTCATTTTACAGTTGTGGAAACTAAAGGCACAAGGAGGTGAAATGACTTGCTCATGATGACATTGATTGTATCTTAATTTCTCTGCGCCTCAGTTTCCTCCTCTATAAAATGGAGATAGAAATGCCTGAGCTCAGAAAGCCAAAGTGAGGAAATTGTTTATCATATGAAGTACAAACATAAATACCTTGCTCTCATCCACTGCTCCCTTATCAACAGGAAGTCAATTATGTACCTATCAGTTAGCCAACAAATACACAGCAAGCATTTAAGTGTTTGCCCAACACCATGCCAGTCACTACTGGATAGACAAAAACAAAACAGAACACCATGGTCCCTGTCTTCAAGAAATCTTAGGGTTGGAAAGTATCTCAAAGGCCACATGGATTAAACTGCACCTCTACAATATCACTGCTTCCACTCTAAGACCTCCAGTGATGGGGAATTTACTGCCTTGCAAGGTATAGTTACTGTTCAGTTGTTTCAGTCATGTCCTACTCTTCATGACCCCTTTTGGGGTTTTCTTGGACAGAGATACTGGAGTGGTTTGCCATTTCCTTCTCTAGCTCATTTTACAGATGAGGAAACTGAGGCAAATAGGGTTAAGTAACTTCCCTAGAGTAACAGAGTAAATGTCCCAGGTAAGATTTGAACTGAGCCTTCCTGAGCCCTGCACTCTATGCACTATGGAGCCACCTCGCTCGCTGCCCATACCTTCCAAGGTAGCCCCCTCCATTTTTAGGTAACTAGATGGGTAAGGACAAGATTCACACATGAAATCATTAGCCAGCAGCAGCTTAACACTAGGGTATGTGGTTTGGATATTCAGTGGAGGGTGAAGAGGAAAGAGAAGGAGGTGATATGACTGAAAGGCTACAGGACTCTTACACAAAGGCTTTGGTCATAAGGGGCCTGCTATTTGCTGCATTGTCCTCTCATCTAACTCATCAAGGATATAGATAGCCATTCTTTTCCTTGTCCTTTGCTTAGCCCTCCAGAAATCTTGTCATCATTGGTACACAGAACTTACTATAGAAAGGGATCTTGCATATCACCTGGTCTACCTGCCTCATCTTAAGGATAAGGAAAACAAGGCTCAGAAAAAAAAATGTACTTTCCTATGACCTCCAACCTAGTAAGTGGAACTCAAAACCAGATCTTCCAATTTCAAAGACAATATGTTTTCCGCTACACACCACTGCCTAAAGCTAGAGCAGACACTATATATTAACACTGAAGGAATCCTAGTCCCCATAAGAATCACAGAGTCACAGATTAAAAGAAATTCTAGATGTTTCTCTCAATTGCTTTGGTCTTGGTTTGACTTTTCACCAATGGCAATCAGTTTGTAAGAAGAAAGACTTTGTGTCCTTCCCACTGAGTCAACATGTGAAACATACCTCAGTTCTTTAACTGCCTTAGTGGGTTCTCCTGCCCCCCATTCTACATGAAGGGATTAGAGAATAGAAATGTTCTGAGATCAGTTGGTACTGGCTCAGAGTTGATTGTTAAATTTTCAGTGTAAGCATTTACTCCTCCAAAAATCAGCAAAATCAGGATTTGATTTATTGTTTTTATATTGTCTAGACTAAAGAAAGTGATGAAGAAAACATTAGTAATGCAGGTTAAACATAAAAGTGTGTTGTGTGTACATTTGTTTGTGAGCCAGTTGTCAAACATGAGTCAAAACACTACTGTTAGAGACTCCAATCTCATGAGTTTCTAAAGGTCAGGAGGGTGAGCCTCGTACTGTTCTAGCATCCTAGTTCTGCAGTCAGATCAATATCAGCGCCCCAAGAAGAAAGAAGTGAACTTTGGGAGCAACATTCAGGACCCAGTCCAGCTGTTGTTGAAACAAGGATTCTTCTGATAATCATGTCACATCTGGACATGAACTTGGTGGCACCAATGCTATGAAGAAACTGGGCTAAAAGTAAGACCATTTACCTTAGAAACCAAAGAGGGATAGTACAGAATGTGCTTCCCAAGGCCCTGGGAATGGGGCATGGGGGTAATGGTATGATGTACAAGATCTTCTGAGGAAATATCTCTTTGCAATAGCTTTAAAAAAGAAATTAGGGGTGGGAATGGGGCATACCAGAAAGTTTCTAAGTTAACTAACTATCCATTTAGTTATTATAACAACTCCTACTTATAAAGTATTTACACCAAACTTTCCCTTCAACGTCCCTGCAATGTAGATGATACAATCCTCATATTACAGATGAGGAAAAAGTTGGAGAGCTTACATGATTTATCAATAACTGCACGAGTAAGTGTTGGAGCCAGAATTAGAACCAAGGTCTCCCATTTCCAAGTCCATCATGCTTTCTACTACACCAGGCTCCCTAAAGCAGAAGTTAGATGATCACTTGTTAGGCCTTGGATAGAGGATGTGCCCCAGCTGTTCACAGTTCAACTACTTCTGTGGCTAGGGCAGAACCAGCCCACTCTGGGCACAAGCTTACCCAGAAACATTGCCTTTGTACCTCACTCCCTACCCAAAGTGATCTCTTCACTGGAGCCCCCTCTAGCTGGTGGTTAAAAGTGGGAAGAGAGCAAATGTTGCATACTTCATCCAAACTGAAGTTTCAGTACCAGCCATGGCATCTTTTTCACATCCCCTAAAATGTAATTCAGTTCCACAAGTCTTTATTAAGTTCCTACTGTGTGCCAGCCACTGTGCTAAGAAATGCCAGGGCACAAATACAATTCTTATCCTCAAGAAGCTTACACTATACTAGGAAAACTATCCTGCACACAAATACATAAACAATAATTTGAGAAGGAAGACCGCAAACATCCAAGTGGGGTGAAGGGAATCAGGAAAGCGCTTATAAAGGCAGGACCACTTAAAGGAGATTCCAGAAAGAAGAGGTGAGGGAGGAGAGCATTGCAGCTATGAAGGACAGCTTGTGCAAAGACACCAAGAAGGGGGATGGAATGCCACGTATGGGGAGTGGAATAGTAAGTAATCCAATTTGGCTGGAATATAGAATGTGTGAAGAAAGGAATTATGAAATCAGTCTGCAGTCTGTATTTAAAATAACTGTAGAAATAGACTGGAAACAAATTGTGAAACATAACTTCAACATTATTAAAACAGCAGAATTTGTATTTTTTATCTCAGAGGCAATTGGGAGCTACTGAAGGTTGTTGAGAGGCAGGATAACATGGTCAGAATCTGTGCTCCAAGAATATCAATTTGGCAATTGTGTGGATGATGCATTGGATGGGGAGAGACTTGAGGAAGGGAGTCCAATTAGGAGTCTATTGACGTAGTCCAGGAGAGAGGTGATGACATTCTGAACAAGACAAGCAGTCATTTGAATGGAGAGAATGGGATGTTCTGGAGAAAGAATAAATCAGATTTAGCAACTGACTAGCTAAGAGAAGTGAAGGCAAGAGAAAGTTCAAATCATTTGGGTGATGAGAAGTATGATGGCCTACTAGACAGAAATACAGGAATTAAGAGGATGGATGGTTTTTGGAGGATAGATGAGTTCCATTTTGCTCCTGTTGAGTTTGAGACATCTATGAGACAACCAGCGGAGCTGTCTAGGAAGCACTTGTTGAGGCTGCACTACAGCTAAGGAAAGAGATGAAGACTATATAGAGATGTAGGAGTTGTTTGCATAGGGGTATTTAGACCCATGAAAATTGATGGGATCACCAAGAGAGAGAAATTGTAAGAGAAGAAGAGAAGAGAGTTCTGGGATAAAACCACACCTGTGGACAGGTTACAGAATGTGATCTAGCAAGGAAGACTCAGAAGGAGCCGTCAGAGATGTATGCAGGGAGAGAAACAGAATAAAGAAGTTTTCACAAAAGGCTTGTGAGAAATTATTCACCTCTTCCCCAGGATATTACATCTGAATTATCCAGGGGCTTCCAGGGCACCCCAGCTATTTCCCATTGTGCTCCCATGTGACATTAGGTACACTTGATGCAAATTAAAGAAAGTAACATCATTCTGCTAAGGCTTGGGCTAGTCACTTGAAAGCAACCCTAGGTTTCTCAAAACCCTGTATTTCTTCCCAGTGTAGGAAGAGAGGAAGCTACCATAAGATCAAGACTGGAAGGTGGGTTTTTCCTCCTAGCATTTTTGAAGTATCTCTTGAGAGAGTTAGAAGAGAGGACACAAGGAGGAGAGGGAGGTGGCAGGACTTCTCCTCCCAGCCACAAACACCTGGAACAGAAACTTGACCACAGTGACAAAAATGCCTTCATTCAAAATCTCCAAGCAAGATCACAAAAGGAGAAAGATAAAGAGCCAAGAAGGAGGGAGGTGGTTGGGGGGGTGATAGAAAATTGTGTTTCTTTGCCTCATGGACACCCTCAAGTAGCTAAAGCACCAAGAGATAAATAAACGCAAGGTACTGGTGGGCCTTACCTCCCTACTCCTGCCTTACTTCACAGGGATACAACAGGAACCTGTTTCTAATCATATCCTTTTATTCTGTTAAAGATTGCATCCACCCGATCTAATCTTATTTCCCATAAACACATGTGGTTGACCCTGTCCTTGCATTTTCTTATATTTCTCATGGAACTTAGAAGGCCTTGGGACATCTCTGCAAAACACACAAGAGAAAGTGACCTTTCCTAAAACATGGCAAGGATCCTAAATCCTCTCACTCCCACCTCATCCCTAGCTCCCACACCCCAGCTGATAATTAAGGAAATGTTTTCTTTCTAAGTGAAGGCATAATCACAAACTATGCCTACACTTCATGGCTACATTTCCAAAGACAGCCATTCAGTCATGAGCTTAACAGAGTGACATCTACAGTTACAAAAGCATCATGTTTGATTATCTATTTAGCCAAAATATGCAGGCCTAGAGGATAAACTGTCATATACAAGTCTACTCTTTCAGCAAATACATATACATACATATATGTCTATGTAATGACATCATATCTCTATACAGTACATTCACAAGCATTAAATGCTACACACACTCATCAGTATCTTTGCTGTTCTCCCAGGAGCAAAGCATTGTGTCAGGCATGAGAGGAGACAAAAATAAATAAATAAACAAGACTTTATCTAGTTCTTTAAAGCTGATGATGCACGTTCATCACCATGATCCCATAAAATATAGAATGACTATTATCTCCTCTTAACATGAGCAAACTGAGACTCAGAGACGTTGGCTTGGTGACTTACCCATGACCACTCAGTGAGCAGGAGCAATCTCCTGTGTCCAAATCCTGTGCTCTTTCCAATACAGTTCACAGCTTCTCCTAAAGGAGCTTAAGCTCTACTAGCAGAGATAACATATATGCACAGAGAATAATGAAAATTAGACTATGGTAATTATATATTAGAAATATAAAATGATATGAAAGCAGTTGAACAACAGACCGCATAGAATCAGCTGGGTAGTGCAGTGGCTAGGGCACTGGACCTGGGGTCAGGATGACCTGAGTTCAAATCTGGCCTCAGATACTTTCTAGCTGTGTGACCCTGGGCAAGTCACTTAACCTGTGCTTACCTCAGTTTCCTCATCTTTAAAATGGAGCTAATGATAGAGTTACTCTGAGGGTTATTGTGAGATGAGATGAGATTTGTCAAGCACTTAACAGAGTGCTTGGCATGTAGTAGACTCTTACTAAATGCTTGTTTCCTCCATTCCAGGTCACTTCAGATACAAGAGGCTACCTGCCTCAGTTCTGAACTGTGGAATGACTGATGACCTAGGCCCCCAAAGCTGTTTTATTTTTTTGGAATGATATTTTTCCCCAAGTTTCTCCCATAGCTAAGTGACATGGCCCTTTACAATTTACCCACAGTCTTCTGGCCCCCTCTGGGATCACCTATCTGTTCTCTCTCTAGGTTCCACACTAGCTGCTTACTTCCCTGAGGTCTCTGGCTACAGCATTTGGCCACCTTTGGAGTCAAGAAGTCAGAGTTATGTATTCTAGAATATGATTCTACACCAAACTCTAAATACCCTTAGTGGGGGACTCAGAACGAGCTTTGTTTCCAATAGAACATTGTTGCTTCTCCCTTGGAACGTGGTTCTGGGACAGCTGTCCATCCATAACCGGAGACAGGGGCATTCAAGGCATCTGCTTCTTGGTCTTCCTCTATCACTAGATTCTTCTCGGAGGCTGCAACCAGCTTTGGGTTTGAAGTTTATAATTTAGGAATAAGTAGATTCACAAACTATTCATTAGTTGGTCAAAGAACATTTCTGAAATTCTGACTCCCACAGGTATAACTGGCACTGGGCAAATGATGCTTCATCCCCAGAGTACCAGTATGTTTGACATGGTAAGAGGTAGAGGGGAAGGAGAGGATACTTACATACATCAGCTGCCACCCCCCAGGCTCCTCTTGATCTACCATCATCCTCCGCTGCCATAGGGCAGAGCACCCCCAGGTAGCCATTCCCAGGGCCCTATGAATATAGCATTCTTTTCCCCAGAGGCCACCTCCCTCCAGTTCCCCCTAGAAGTAAAGGCCTGGGGATAACCACAATATGTTCAGATTGCCCTATGTGCCTTCTTCGCTGCTTCCCTCCTCTATCCCCTTTCTCCATCCCCTGCAAATGTTTTTAACCACGGATCAAAAAAATTTTCTAGTTATAGTCAGGCCAATTATCCAGTCCCAAATGGAGTCACAAACAGGTGCAATACCTGATTCCTGCCCTCAAGAAACTTAAAGACTATTTGGAAATAAAAGATCCATAAATTAAATCATTTAAGAATAATACGCAAAAAGTATATTATTAGGTATTAAAAAGTTCGGATATGGACTAGATTTGTGATTTCACTGGTATATTCCCAAATGAGGACACTCCTTCTACCAATGCAAGCTGGTAAATTTCCTTCAATTTACAGTCTCAGATAGATACCTGGAGCAGTGAGAGGTTAGATAATTTGCCCAGAGTCATACCAGAATATATCCAAGGTAGGACTTGAACTCAGATCTTACTGACTCCAAAAACAGCTTTCTATCCATAACACTGTGTTGACTTTTTTTTTTTTTTTTGAGGCAATCAAAGTTAAGGAACTTGCCCATGGTCATGCAGCTAGTAAGTATCTAAGGCCAGATTTGAACTCTGATCTTCCTGACAATGGGGCCAGTGCACTATCCCCCATGGCACCTAGGTGCCCCTCGTTGTGTTGACTTTTTCACATACTTGCAAAAAACTGCAAACATTCCAGAAGTGTGAAGATCAGTAAAAGTTAGAAGAGTCGGAATAAGAAGGCTTTGTGGAAGTGGTAAGAACATGAACTATATACCTGGCAGGATAAGTGGAAGGAAGAGCCCAGAGCACTCCATCACCTGATCGAGGGGAGTCTTCCATCTGTCAGCTCTCTGTCTTGTGCTTCCCAATGACACTATGACTGAGGAACAGGATTCTATCTCCTGCCTGGAGCTCAGGACAACAAACTCTATCATCCTGTACTGTTTGTCCTCTAAGCTGTTTTGCTCTGGCTTTATTTTTTCCCAAGCTTCTGCCACAGCGAGGTGATGTGGCCCTTCTCAATTTATCTCCCAGTTTCAGTGACTATGAGTTCTTCCCATCCTCACTGTCTTCTGAACCAGAGATAAGTCATTGGATGCTCATCTAAATGGTGACAGCTGCAGGGCTCATGAAAGTAGCCTGGCCTGTCGCCTGTCCTCTGGCTGACGTTCTGTCACTATTAGCAAGCAGGAACTGTGAGTCTTGGGAAATGTCTGGTTCCTTCAGACAAGTCACTAAGGGCTATTTAAGACACACTTGGACATTCCAAAATCCCATGGTTAGAGCCACCAAAAAACAGGAAGAGAGCTCCATCTACGTAAGCCTCGCCCTTTTAGGTAAGTGCATCCTCCACCACCATTCCAAAAGAGAATCCGCTTAGCCCTTGTGATCACCTGAGAAGGCATGATGCAGTGGAAAGAATGCATGATTTGGAATCAAAAGCTATGGGTTTGGATTTCATCTCTACCATCAACAATAAAACCTCAGGTTTATATAGTGCTTTCAGATTGTCAAAGAAACTTATTTTCATTATTTTAAATATTCTATGTCTGAATTAGTTTGAGAAAGCTGCTATAACTTATTTTAACAACAACAATAATAAATTGCATTTACTTTGCACTTTAAGGTTTCCAAAGCACTTCACCTATGTTATCTCTTTTGATGCTCACAAAACTGTAGACAAATGCTACTAATGTCCCCATTTTACAGATGAGGAAACTGAGGCTGAGAAAGGGTAAGTGATTTGCTCAGGATCACATTGCTAGTGACTTAGGCAAGATTTGCACCCAGCTCTTCCTGGCTCCAAATCGAAGTTCCTATCTACCACATCATGCTGTTACTTCCTAACTATGACCCCAGTTGAACAAGTCATTTAAGGTATCTGGAAACCAATTTTCTTATTTGTCAGATAAGAGAGTTGGACTAGGAGACCTTGGAAGTCCTGTGATGCCAAGATTTCCTCTTGCAACACAGTCCAGTGCGTAAAAACCCACCTCAGTGGAGAATGCTTTCCTAGGTCTAACTTTAAAAAACGCCTGGTCCAGCTTGAACCCATCCCATGTTGCTCAATTGTCCATGAAGACAGCTGCTCAGTCCAATGAACCTTCAGAGACATGAAGACTGGGCACATGGCTCATATCTGTGAGACACAGGTAATGGGTGGCCAAGTGAGGTATGAACCTAGCTCCTCTAACTCCAAATCTAGCATTCTTCCACCACCAAAAATTAGACTTCTCATGCTACTATTCTGAGGAAAGATGGAGAAATATAGCTAAAGGTAGCTGGTGATGCCTAGAGTCAGGGAAATATGAGCTCAAATCCAGCCTCAGATACTTCCCAGCTCTGTAACACTGAGCAGGTCACTTAATCTCTGCTTGCCTCAGTTTCCTCAACTATAAAATGGGTATAGTAACAGCATCTACCTCCCAGAATTGTTGTCAGAATCAAATGAGATATTTTTTAAAAGTGCTTAGCATATGCTTGGCACATAGTAGGCACTATATAAATGTGTGTTTCCTTCCTTTCCCCTAAATGATAGCACTGGTAGGTGGATTTGGACATCATTGAAAGGACTGACCTGAAGAATAATCATTAATAGCTCAACTGTCAACATAGAAAGAAATTTCTAGAGGAGTGCCCCAGGAATCTGTCTTAGCCCTCTTCTCTATAATATTTTTTTATCAATGACTTAAAGACATTGATGATACACTTAATGAATTGGCAGACAAAACAAAGCTGGGAAGGAGAGCTAACCATCAGGAACCTGCAACACCTTGACAGGTTAGAACATTGGGTCCAATAGAATAAGATGATATTTAACAGAGAGTTCAAAAATTCAGCTTTTCAAGTACAAGATACGGGAGCTACAGCTAGACAAAAGTTCAACTGCAAAAGATCTGGGAGTTTTAGTGGACTGTTACCTCAATGTGAGTCGATTGTGTAAAGTAGCAGCCAAAAGATATAATTTGACTTTAGGGTGCACTGAAAGGCAAGGCGCCAAGACTGACAGAGGTGGTGTTGTTGTTCAATTATATTCACCTTTTGGTGACCCCATTTAAGGTTTTCTTGGCAGAGCGTTTTGCCATTTCCTTCTCCAGCTTATTCTATAGATGAGGAACTTGAATCAAACAGGGTTAAGTGACTTGCCCAGAGTCATACTGCTAGTGTCTGAGGCTGGATTTGTACTCAGGTCTTCCTGACTTCAGGCCCAGCAATCTATCTACTGGACTAGTTACATTTTTTACCCTGGTCATTCCATATCTGGAGGACTATTCGAGAAGCCACATTTTAGGAAGGACATTGACAAGTTAGAGGGACTCAACAAGAAAATAGTCATGATGGTCAAGAACCTCAAAAGCATGTTTTAGAAAGACTTGTTGAAGAACTTGGGGATGTTTAACCTAGAGGAGAAATTACCTAAAAGGTTAATAAGATATTTGATTGACTGCCATGTGGAATAGCTATCTGTCTTTTCTTCTTGGCCCTTGTGGGTAGAACAAGAAACAATGGGTAGAAGTTGAAAAGAGGCAAAGTTAGGACTGATATCAAGAAAAAACTTGCCAAGAAATAGGGTCATTCCAAAGTAGAATGGACTGCCTTGAGAGGTGGTAGAGTTCCCATCAGTGGAAGTCTCCTACTAGAGGCAGGATGGCCACTCATAAGAGACACTACACAGAGGAATCTCAAGCAAATGTGGGTTAGACCAGGTGGCCTTGGAGACCTCTTCCAATTTTAAGATTCTACAATTCTTTCCCTAAGTCACCCTACAATTGAACAAAAACAAGAACTTCTGACAAATGGGATACTCCCAGCAGAAAATTAGGAAACCTTCCTGAGCAGAGAGAAACATTGTCCTACCCTGCTCCAGCTCCCCTCTCTTCTTCAGTCTCCCCTTTCCTACTGCCCCCTCTCCTCTTTTGCTTCCTCTTTCTTTGGCTTGTCCTTGCTCATCTTTCTCTTCCTTACTATCTCCTATTTCCCAGAGACACTATGACCAAGGAATAAAAATCTATTGCTGGCTTAGAGCTTGTGACAGCAAACTGTCATCTGTGAGCTGCCTCCTCCTACAGGCATTTTTTTTCTACTTTATTTTATTTTCAATTTAAGAAAGAAAACAAGCATTTTCATAACACAGGAGAATAAAAAAAGATGATTGCTCATGAAACTATAAATCTATTATGTGCAATTTGCTATTTATTTTCAATATATAATAATTATCATGTAACTCTTTTTTCCCCTTTTATTTCTTTCCCTCCTCCTGAGTTCCTCTTCTCTGCCGTCCCTCTACCCCTTCAATTCCAGAATGGTATAATGGGAAAAGTGCTGGATATGAGATCAGAGGACCTGAGTTTTTATATTTACTACCTCTGTGACCTTAAGCAAGGCCTCAGTTTCCTCAACTGCAAAATAAAGGGACTGGCCTAGAATAATGTTCTCCACTAGGGGAAATTAGGTGGTACAGTGAAAAGAATACTAGACTTGGAATAAGGAAGACTGATCTTCATGAGTTCAAGTCCAGCCTCAGACACTTAACTAGCTACGTGACACTGGGCAAGTCACTTGACCCTGTTTGCTTCAGTTTCTCATCTGTAAAATGAGCTGGAGAAGGAAATGGCAAACCACTCCACTATCTTTGCCAAGAAAACCCCACATGGGGTCACAAACAGTCAGACATGACAGACCACAACAGAAGTATCCTGCAAATCCAGGGCTATCTCTGACCCCTAATGATGTATGAACTGGTTGCCTCCCACCTTTCATGGGATAGCTAGCCTTGGCTTGTCTCCCACAAACCCATCTTCACCCTTATCCTCCAACATTCCCCTCATTCTCTCTGCTGTGGAGGGTCTTTAACTTCCCCCAGTGTTGGCCCTTCTGGGTCATTATAAGCTAATCACCACCCATAGCAGCTGTGCAGTGCCATAGATCATTTCCACTCTGTCCTCTAGCTCCCCTGTGGCTGCAACAAGTGCCTTTTCTAGGGGTGGACTCTGCCCTTTAGGACAATGACTGCTGAATAAAAGCCTCACTTCTTCGCCTTTTCATTTTGGGTGGGAAAGAGTGAGTCACCCAAGATGAGCAGGCATGGCTGGAATGTGAGCTTGATCTTAGATCACGAATTATCTTTTACATTAACTTTTACTATCTTTTAGAAATTACATTATCCTTTCCCAAGAACCACTTATTTTCAAAACTTCCCTATCCCAATTGAGGGAAACATCAGTCAGGTTATAACAGCCTTGGCATGATCTCCATCTCCTCACTTACCCTCAGCCCACAGCCATGCCTCCCATCAGCTGCCTGATCTTCTCAGTTCTACATCTCCCATAACTACTCACTTTAGCCTCCACCCTAGCTCATCACCCCTCACCTAGACTATTGTTAGAGCCTCTTAATTGGTCTCCCTGCCTCAAGTCTTCCTGACTCCAGTCATCCTCCACACAGCTGCCAAAGAGATTTTCCTAAAGTGCAGGTCTGACCGTGTCACTCTTCTAATCGATAAATTCCAGTGGTTATTGACTGGAGGGTCAAATACTATTTCATCTTTATCTGTCCTTTTTATTTGTATTTTTGTGTAAGTTTTAAAACAAATATAATTATCAATAATATAGTACCTAAATAGTTTACAAATAAGTAAATAGACACACATTGGGGTAAAAGCTCAATAATTTTTAACTAGAGGGTACAATCAAAAAAGTTTGGAGACCACTGACAAGATAACCTCCAAGGCTTCTTCCAGAAGTAGATCTATAATCCTATGATCCCATTCTTCCTTCTCTTCTGCCTGCCTGCTTTCTCTTTTTTCTCCTCTGTTTCCTACTATTTCTTCATCTTTTTCTTTCTTCTTCTTCCTTCTCCATCTTCAAGAAGAAATGTGGAATAGTGGAAACTACATTGAACTTGGAGCCTGGAGATTCAGATTCAGATCCCACCCTTCTGGCACTTAAGAGTGGAGCAATATGTAAAATCACTCAGCCTCTAAAAACCTCCATTACCTCATCTTTAAAATGGGGATAATAATAATATTTGTGCTACAGAACTCGCAGGGTTGTTTTGAAGAGCTGATTCCTGCCTGAAAATGAGAGTAACACTAGCTCCCCAGAACCATGTCAGTCAGACCAAGTGAGTAGGAGAGCACCCAACTTTTTTCTCCCATCACATTTTCAGCAATGTTTTTCCCCCTCCTATCTCTTCTCCTCTTTACTCCTTCCTCTTTTCTTCCTTCTTTCTCTTCCTTTCTATGCCTTCCTTGACATTTTCCTCTATTTTTTTCTTCATCCTCCTCCTTCCTATTTCCCTCTTCCTCCTCAATGAGGCCATCCCCCCATGACACAAAAATCAAACTGTGAGACCCATGGCCAAACTATTCATGTTCCACAGACTCAGCCACAATTCCTAATGCATCCCAATACACAAGTATCCATAATAACTGTGAAGAACTCCAGAGACAAAATGATAGTGATTTCATTCTCTACCAATTTCTAAAAGACTGGTGCTTTTTTTTTTTGGTTGTTGTTTTATATTACAAATCAATCTCTGGGGAATTTAGAAAAAGGCTTTCAACATCTGAAATAAAATAATACCAGCTGTTAAGAAAATGTTCTCCTTCTATCTTAATTTTGAAAAATCTATTCTCAAATTTCACATGAACTACAGATGCCAGTTATCATGGATTAAGTCTGTGAAAGGCAGTTTAGTTTTTCCCCCTATCAAAAATCTAAAATGGATCAAGATTAATTTCTTCACCTTCTTCCATTAGAAGAAACAAGAAGAGATGCTCAGAACCCTCTTAAAATAACTCACCCAGGACTTGCCTACCCTCCTTTTGAATTTTCAGTGCCTGACCACCCAAAGCCCCACCCCAACTAAGGCCCTCCACTTCCCAACCATGTATCCAAGAGGATCCCTTAGGCAACTGCTAGCCTGCTAATGCCACTCTTTCCAGAGCTCCTTGAGCATCCCCATCGATCACCCAATCAATCAGTAAACATGTATTAAGTACCAGGCACCATGCTGAGTACTGGAGTCCACAGCAGACAGGGGTCTCAGGTGCAGAAGGAAGGATACCCTATGGGGGAAAAGTTTTTCCCATGTATTTGTATCTCACCAAGAACACTGAAAAAAAAAACCAAAAGAAGAAAAAATGCCTGAGAACAACAAGGGGAGAAATTCCTACTCTCCTGAAGACCAACCCCTTCTTGCATTGGGTACAATTCTGCAAACCTCTCCGAGGATAAGCTGTTTTCTTCTGCTCAGAGCCCATTTCTCTCTCTTCCTTTGTTTGCTTCCACTTCTCTCTTTCTCTTTCCCCTTCTCTGCAAAGCAACTGATGACAATAGCTTTTCATGAAATAGATGCAAAAAAAAAAGTCCCATGGTATGTTCTTACCCCAAGGATGTAAAATTGAGGACCCATGTGCATCAAGAAACCCCAGGAGTGTCAGATGAGAAAGACTCTCCCCAAACACTGACCCCAGAGGAGAAGTGAGAGAATCCAACAGCGTGAGGAAGTTCTTACTCCCCTGTCCTAGGATGCATATCAGGCCTGGCTGCAGGGAAGATATGCCTTCTAGTTAGGACAAGTAACGGTTTGGTACTTTGGGGGGGGGAGGGGGAGGAGAAGAGAAGGAGTTGTTGTCACAAGACTTAATTTCATGTGCATTTTTAAGGATTTTTAACTCAATTAATGCTAGAACATTGATCCCTCTAATGCAAAACTGTTTCTCACAGTGCCTGCTTGAGGATGGGCTTTGTAGAGGAACAAGATTAACCAGCCATGTGACTATGGATGAGTCACTTTCCCATCTAAGAAATTAAGGCATTGGACAGATGTTTATTAATGGCCCTCTAGTTTTAACTTTCTATAGTCTAAGATCTCTCCCAGCTCTAACCTTCTGTTGTGCTGCATAAGGACTCAACAAGACTGAAGCCTGGCTTCCTGAGTGAGATATGAACTAGAGTTATCAAGCAACATCGTTAATGTCACATCTCACAGGACAAGGGGGAGGCAATGTGGTGTAGTACAATAAATACTGAATATAGACAGGTGACCTGGGTTTGAATCCTACCTTCACCACCTTAATTGCGCTGGACAAAGTATTTAACCTCGCTGATGCTGGCTTCCTCGTCTCTAAAATGAAGGCACAGGGATAATAGGTTAGATGATTTCCACCTAGAGCTACGATTCTAAGGTGCATAGGTGTTATGATCTACACAGGTCACAGTATCTTAGTACATGCTTTGCAAATGCTTGATGATTGATTAATTGATCAGGGGAAAGAATGTCTACCAATGGAGTATCAGATCCATCAAAGTAGATAATTAAAACAATGGAATTTTAAAACCTGAATGGTACCTTCTTTCAAAACGGCAACACAGCATCTCAGTTTGTTTGCCCATGCTTCCACATCCAGATTTATGGCCAAAGTGCCCAGAGAAAGACCAGTTTCCTTCCTTGGGGAATTTTGCCACCTTTTCCCAGGCCTCTGAGAAGGCTCCTGATTGCTCTAGAACAGTCTTTGGAAAGTCCTTTTCGTCCTGGGGCTTGGACGGGTCACTCCCCAGCAGGGTAGCAGCATTAGCAACGCATGAGCCCTCAGCCCACAAGGCTCTGCATTTCTCCTGCTCCTACCTCCAGCAGCAAGCAGCCGCTGCTGACTGATTCCTGCCTGAAAATGAAAGCAACACTGGCTCGGCCGAACCATCCCAATCTGACCAAGGGAATAGGAGAACACTGAAGTTTTTTCTCCCAGAACATTTTCATGAGGTTTTTTTTTTTTCCACTAGTGCTATTCAAAGTATCTAACTGGTCAAATAAAAATCGTCTCATCTTCTTGGGCAAGCCAAGCAGTTGAAAAGAGAATTTCCTCCATTTTAACAATAGATCACCCCCCTCCCCCAGAAGTATGATCAGCCCTATTATTATTTTTATTGTTGTTTTAAATTATTATTAAGTGAGGCAGTATGGCTTAGTGACTTTGCAGCCAGGGACACCTAGGCTTTGATCTGCTTATGACACATACTGGCTGTGCGACCCCACAGCAAGTCTCTTTACCTCCCAGTACTAGACAATTCTCTAAGATTATAAGATAACAGAGAGGAAGACAGTCTGCATTGGTAGAAGGAGATTGCTCACCCTGGAGTTTCCTATATTAGAGAAATCCCAGATCTAGTCCTTTGAAAATAGTATCATTTTTAACTGTTTTTAGAACCTCATGGGGAAAACAAGGGGCATCATGGATTGCTTGGGTTTGTTAAAAGATGCCCCCGTGGCTCAGATATTTTTCTAGAACAAGTGCATCCACATGACAGTACCATCATCAGCAATTTAAACCACATATTCATAAGATAATTCTAAATATCTGGTATCAGAAGGGTGGATAGTCAGGATGGAAAATATGTTGTTTTTTTCAGCTTTTTAATCATTCATCTTTCAAAGTTCTAAGTAGCCTCATTCTATTTCCCATTCTGTGGGAAAGAAACCCATCTCTTCTAAATATAAAGTGAATGGATCTCTGAATATCCCAGGAAGATTCTTCCCTGCCTGGCTGTCTGCAGAACTCATTCCATAGAAACCAAGAGGACAGATGTGCTCAGGACCCGGGGAGACCAGAAGAATTGGTTGCACAGAGGACTCTTCCATTCCAATCCCGAGTCCACCCTGCACCCCTGGGCACCCCCACCTGACGCAATCATAAGGAAACAAAAATCTACCTAACATTTTCCTCTGCTAACTTGGTGCAGATAATTGGAAGCTTTTGCTTCTCCTGGATGTCTCTCTGTTTCTTCCATACAGTTTCTGCTTCACTCTGTCACAGGGAGCCGCCTGGTCCTGTTCTTCCTCTTCTCACAAATGTTACTTTAACTTCACATCATAAAAAGAAATGGCTCCAGTGTTTATACTATGAGCTGCATTTATCTTTAAGAGCAAGATGTTGAGTTTAGTTCTAATGATGAAAAAAGCCTTTAAAAGGATAACTCATCACAACTCATTATGTACTATAAAGGCCACTATTTAAAGATTCTGTAATTCCAGTGATGATCTTTGCAAAGCAGATTTATAGTCGAAAATAGTGAGATCCTTTGACTTCGGTTATAATTTTCCATTTTGTAATTTAATACTCCTTTAGTTTATATTTGCACATTAAAAATATAGCATCTAAAAGTCCGTCATTAAAGACTTTTAATAAGTGCAATAAATAAGTTTTACAGTGCACATAAATCTAAAAACAAAACCCAGCATAGATTGTTAATCTTACACTTTTTCTCATTAATTGCAATACATAAACATATGTTTTATACAAAGATATTTGCTACAAAATAAGTATAATAAATACAGTTTACCACATGTATTAATCTTAATAGTTACAAGCTGTTAATCTTATATATTAGGTAATAATTTGCAATAAATAATTGTTTATTATCTTGATGTTTGCTTGTCTTGGGTTTTAGCAATATGCAATAAAGAAATGCAATTTTGAATAATTTGATTGTAAGACTGCTGGGAAAAAACTATGTTATAATTAGCTGAGGGAGGATTCTGTTCACTAGAAGAACTACAGAGACGGAGCTCAATAACAAAAACATGCATTATTGCTTCCATAAATAATTTAAAAAGTTAAGTTCAGTTTCGAGTAATAAGGAATTTTTAAAACTTAAATGCAAATGCAATTAGTGAAATATTTTACATTCTTTAGCACTTTTTTATCATTATGTATTCAAAGGAGACAAAGGCAGAAAACCCAAGAAAACTTGCCAGTATCAAATAAAGAGCTAGGTGCATGTCCATGTCTGTGTTGAACAGACCTCATTTATCGGATCTTTTTCCTAAAGGTTCCACAGTATTCCCATTCTGAAATCAGCACTGCACACAGAATTTGCAGAAATGTAGTATTCTCTCTAGTCTCAGCCGTGGCAGGTTTGCATGACCTTTGCAGAAAATTGCATGCACATTTTTTTCGGGAGGCTTTTGTCACCTTTACTAAAACTTAATAGCAATGGTTAATCTTATATGTAAAGGTAATAATTTGTCATAAATAATTGTTCATTATCTGACTATTGGCTCATCTTGGAGTTTAGCAATATGTAACAGAGAAATGCAATTTTAAATAATTTGATTGTGAGACTGCTGGGGAAATATGGCAAATTGTAATTAGCGAAGGGAGGATCCTGAGGACCGAGACACCACCACACACGCAGACTGGAGCTTAATGGCAAAATCTGAAGTTTTGTTCCTTCTTGTAATAAAATCAAGTATTTAAGAGGCTTCTCAATACATTGAATGAAACTGGTCCACTTTTCTGACCTTTCTGTCCAATAAAATTGGCATAGATAGAAATACAAATTTGGCTAATAGCAGCAGCCTCCCTTGAGGCTCCCTGAGGTAGCTATTTGAGGGAGCCTTCGTGCCCTGGTGACTGAATGTCTTTTGAGGCAATTTGGCCACAGAAAAATGATCCCAGCAAAGTCACCGCAAAGATAAGAAACCTGCTAGTAGGCATCAAAGCAGGCCAAAGAGTCCTGGGCAGGGGGAGGCTATGTCTTCCAAAATGACTTCTAAAATTCCTCCTACTATTTTAGCATATAAAATTATAATATAATTTTATAATGTAACAAAAGCCCATTAGCATATATGGAGTTGAAGAAAGCCGAACAGATATCTGAGTATGTGAACATGGTTGTCTAGAGATATAAGGATCTGAATAAAGGAGAATTTTTGTTTTGGCCATCTCAACTAATCTGTTGACAAACACTTAGTAAACACCTATTATATAACTGTATGTGTGCTATGCCCTGGGGAAATAAAGACAAAAATGAAAGAGAACCCTGCTCTCAAGAAGTTTACATTCTATTGAGAAGACCATATGTACAAATATAAGCATATGTAGAATACAGACAAAATGTAATTTTGTAAAAAAAAAAGGAAGGAAGAAAAAAGAAAGCAACAAAGAAAGAAAGAAAGGAAGGAAGAGAGAGAGAGAGAAAGAAGGAAGGAAGGAAGGAAGAGAGAGAGAGAAAGAAGGAAGGAAGGAAGGAAGGAAAAACCAAATAAATACAAGGTAATGGCAGCTGGGGGCAGCTGAAAGAGGGGTCGGGTGGTGCTGGATGGGAAAGGCCTCCTGCAGAAGGTGGTATGTGAGCTAAGTTTTGAAGAAAACCAGGAATTCTAAGAGATTCCATAGGCTATGCCTTTACACTTACACAGATCCAAGTAGAAAATCGTGCTACAGTTTTTATAGGGAAATTTTTTTTTTACTCCCACAAACAAATGCAACAGAAACTTAGATGAACTTTAAGTAAAACTATGATTTTGCCAGTATACAATAATAATAATAACTCACATTTTTATAGTACTTTTAAGATTTGCAGAGTGATGTCCTCACAATAGCCCTATGAGACACAATGGATTACAACCATTTCGGAGTCCCTGCATGTACCAAATGAGACAAAAGTCCCTGTACTGCTGAAAAGCATGTTCAGTTTGTCCCTGTAGCTAAAAGAAATTGCTTATTTTAGGATTCAATTTTTAAAAAAAAATTTCAAGTGTGCAACTGAATAGTGCCTTTTGCCTTAGCTTATATGTTTATCTATAATTATGAATATAGACAGCTATACAAAGAAAGACTATACAAGGATAGTCAGTATTTTATGGTTTTTAAAGGATATATGCAAGAATAATGAAGCGCTAAACAAATCTTCAGCAAATCGCACCCAAATTCAATTTCTTATCTGGAATGATTGAAGTCACTGGTCTTTCCTGTGCTATTACTATTGGTCAGGAAAAGTTGGTCCCTGGATGGACGATTTAGCTAGCAGGGTACCTAGGAGTGAACAGTCAAAGAAGGCAGAGGGATTCCACAGAAAACACGTGGTGGTGCTTTGTGATCTCTCTCGCAGCTCAGGTATGTCTTGACTTCCCAAGTTCCCTAGGGAGAGGGTTTCTGACAGCATTTGGATAAGGACACAGAGTCTCTGGATATATGACAAAAAGAACATGGCTGCTTTTTAAAAAAGGATCCTCAAAGGACTGGACTGATCATACACCAACTGCATGGTCAGGTTCTGCCCCTAACTTTCCCTATCACCAGTGGGATAATAGTAGCCTAGTTAAACTGAACTCAACAGAGCCAAGCACACAATATCACCTGCTTCTTCACCCCCACCATCCCAGAGTGGATGCTGGATGTTGTTTCTCTTGACATACCTTGTTCTCTGTCATGGACCACTTTGGAAGCCTGGTGAAATTTAGGAACCCCTTCTCAGAATGGTGGTTTTTAAGGCACTAAAACAAAACGCACTGGATTACAAAGGAAAACAATTAAATACAACTATCAAAACAAATTTTTTAGAGTTCCTGAGCTAGACTGAGAGCAGGAGTCGGAGGATCCCAAACACACATGCATATTTTCTGAGACTTAAAGGTTGAAGGGAGGAGAGAGGGATGACCTCTATCTCCCAATGCTGCCTGGGTTACAGGGCTTCTCATCTACCAGAGTACAAAGTTTCAGGAAGCTAGACCCACGTCCTCAAACCTATTTGTGAAAGCTCAGAGACCTCACTGAGAGGGATGGAATGAATTTATAACAACATAATTTTAGAGCTGAAAACCACCTTAGAGTTTATCTAGATTAACTCTATTATGTTACAGAGGAGAAAACCTAGATCCTAAGAGATTAAATAACTTACCCCAGCTCTCACAGGTAGTAAGTAAGTAAGAAGCAGAGATAGAGCTCGAACCCAAGTTCTAGGATTCTAAATCCAGGACTCTTTCCACAATACCATACTCTCCTTCCTTCCAGATAGTTCAGATCAGTTCAATCCCACCATGCTAGGTGCTAGATTTGGCACAAGGTTTGTTCTCTGTGAGTTTACAATCTAATTGAACAAAAGCAGGTGATGAGATTCCACTAAAATAGTTATGATACAGAGGAGAGTGAAGGGAATGAAAGGAGAGGTCTGAGAAAAGTACAACAAGAAATTTGAAAAGGAAGAGATCACATTTACCTAGAGCTTGAGGAGGAAGGGGGTGGTGTCAGGAAAAAGGTAGCCCTAGATTTCTGTTTCCACAAGATTGGGAAGACTGTAGAGATGGAGACTGAGCTCCCTACTGCTTTCCCAGGCTCCCTTTTCTCTGCAATTGGAGCTCCCTGTCCAGCTACTAGGGACCAAGGCAAGAGAATCTCAGGATGGAGATCAACTTCCCCGGAGACATCCCAAGAATGTCAGGGAGTAGCTGCTGACCCCAAGCTTGAACCATGCCCTGGTTCAGGGGGCTTTACCCTGGGGCAGGTAGAGCCCAAAGGAGTACCTCAGCCTTCTCCATCGGAAAAGAAGGGCCTTTCATTCCCTGGGACTCACAGGTGAGTCCTCAAATGGAGCTGCTCCAAAAACACAGGGAGAGGAGCATTATTGGATGTCCCCCAGCAGATGGAAAAGTTCCTTGTTCATAGCCTTGAGATGCAAAAGGCAATACCGGTCCCTAAGTAGCATTGGTACAACTGTGGAAATCACACGGCCAGATGAAGCACATAAATTTCCCATATGAACAATTGTTTTCATTTCCCTCCCATGCCACTAGATATTATAAGTGGAAAGTAAAACACAAGTAAATATGTTCATTCCACTCTTGTGATCAGTGATAAATGAAACACTATTGAGCCTGGCAAAGGTCAGAGAGGCCTCCCTGCCAGCATCAGCAGGCAGCAGCTCCCCTGGCAAGGTCCGTGGGCTTAGACTCCCACCAACAGGCCATCCCTAGTACTGCAGCCCCAAGTGCTCAGGCCCCAAGGCGTGGCTCTGACCCGCTGATGTACGGCTTTCTCTGTTCATAGATGATGACCAACGGATGCACTATCTTCTAATATCCGTCAATAAATGAAAAGGAACAATAAGCTCATCTTTTCCTTGGCCCAAAAGGTGCTAAACAAGGGAAATAAGAGTATTGGATTTTGTGGCAACTGAAACCGGCCCCAGTTGCTTTAAGGGAAGTAAGGGTAAGAGGAGCTTTTGGAATGCTGCGCGCACACACACGCACACACATGCACACACAGACACACACACGCACACACAGACACACATGCAGACACACATGCAGACACACAGAGACATACATGCATGCACACATGCACGTGTGCGCGCACACACACACACACACACACACACACACACACACACACACACCCAGGAAGCACTGGCCAAGAAATTCTTTTCCAAAATGTCTGAAGTTTTTCTGAAAAGTCAATTGTCTGCATTAGAAGTGTAGTTCCTGAACAAAGAAAACAAAAATTACAGTGACAGTCATACTACCTCCCAATTATATTGCACTAAAAGGTTTGCAAAGTGCCTTGCATACATTATCTTATTCCATCCTCCCAACAACCATGGAAGGTAAGCAGTGCAGAATGAAGATAACGATAGCACCTGCCTCCCTGAGTTGTTGGGAGGATCAGATAATGTATTTTAAGTGCTTTGCAAACCTTAAGCGTTGTATAAATGCTAGTTATTATTGTCATTATTATTTATTGTCGTTATTACAATTTTACAGATTAGGAAAATAAAACCCAGAGGTGAAATAATTTGGCCAAGGTCACACAGTCAGTAAGTGTCAAAGTCAGAATCCGAACCCAGATCTGACTCCAAATCCATCCAATGCTATCCTGCATATACATAGCACATATATGTTTTGTTTTATCTTTTACAGTTTAAAAGACACTTTCAGATATTATGTTATTCACCTATTACATGAAGTTGATTTGACTTTCTCTGAGCAGTCTATGAATCAAAGAACTTTAGAACCAAAGGGGGTCTTAACACCAGGCTAGACCAAATCCCTCATTTTATAGGTGAGGACACTGAGGCTCAGACTAAGGTCACTTAGCTAGTCAGTCAACTAGCCTTTCTGAAGTACTTATTACATGCCAGTGCTGTGTTAAGTTCCACGGACACAAAGAAAGGCAAAAAAGCTCCTGCCCTTAAGGAGCTCACATACTAATGGGGAAGCCAACATGCATGCCACTATGTACAAACCACTACATGTATGTATTACACTGTATGCTGTAAATAGTATATGTATGGTGTATATGTATACTGTAAAAAAGTACCTCAAAAGAGAAGGTACTGGCTATGGGGAGGACTAGGAAAGGCTTCCTATGAAGGAAAAATTTGACCTGAGTCTTGAAAAAGCCTGAGAAACTAGGAAACAGATAAAAGAAGGGACACTTTCCAAGCACAGAGGAAGCCAGTGGGAAATCATGGTGTCAGGACATTGGGTATCACGTGGATGAACAGCAAAAAGGCCAAGGTCACTGACTGGTCAAATACATTGAAGGGAGGAAAGTATAAGACTCTGGGACGGGCAGAAGGGGCCAGGAGGAAAGGACTTTAAAAGCTGAACAAAAGGGCTTTATACCTAACCCTGGAAGAAACAGGAAATCACTGAAGTTTGGTTAATGATTGTTGTCCTTTGTCTTCAAAGAGGACCAAAATGACATCACCATTGTAAAGTGAAATTTCAGTGTGTCCAACTGTGGCTGATCAGACCAATACGAGCTCGGAATGCTCTACCACAGATTGGGCACAGATAGTCCGTGTGAATATCTGAGGTGGATATCCCAAATTTGCACATCCTGCGTTTGCTCTGTACTGTCTCAATTCTGCTTTGCTCATAGAGTACAACACCCTTTCTGATGTGGGCACACCATGCTGAGCAGTCCTGTGCCAGGGTCTCCCATGTTGCGCAGTCAAATCCAAAGTTCTTGAGAGAGACCATGAGAGTGTCCTTTTACCACTTCTTCTGGCCACCATGTGATAGCCTGCCCCATGCGAGTTCTCCATAAAATAGTCTTTTGGGCAAGTGTACATTATGCATTCGAACAATGTGGCCAGCCCATCGGAGTTGCGCTCTCTGAAGCATAGTCTGAATACTTGGTAGTTCAGTTCAAGCAACGACTTCAGTGTCTCGTACCTTATCCTTCCAGGTAATCCTCGGAATCTTCCAAAGACAGTTCAAATGGAAGCGATTCAGTTTCCTGGCATGACGCTGGTAGACTGTCCATGTTTCATAGGCATACCACAATGAGGTCAGCACAACAGCTCTGTAGACCTTCATTATGGTAGTCACTGAAGTTTAATGAGTAGAGGGACAACATGCTTAGGCCTGGGCTTTAGGAAGTTTGCTTTAATGTATGAGTGGAGGGGGAACCAGAGTAGGGAGAGATTTGAGAGGAGACTAACTGGAAAGCAACTGTCAGGGCATGAGGAACCACACTAAGTTGACAGCTGTGTGATTGAAAGAAGCCAATAGAGTGGATAAGAGATGGTATGAAGGTGAAAACAACAACATTTGGCAGTAGATTGTATGTGTGGGGTGAATGCATGTGAGAAGTCAAACATGACACTATAGTAGTGAGCCTAGAAGACTGGGAGGAGTGGTACTCTCCACAGTCATAGGGAAGCTAGCCAATGATAGTGCTGGATCTCAACTCCTGTCTTCTAAAATGCTTCTTACTAAACCAAGTCTTCTTTTTCAGTTCTGTAGATTATTTCCAGTTTCCTACCCTAAGACCTGTCACACCAGTTCAAGAGGCATGAGACTCTAAAGCAGCAAGTCTAGGAGTAACCACTAAGCCAAAAAATGACTGTGTAGGGAATATAGTCAGCAGCAAACACCATGCCTTGCTATGGGGAGAACCTTCCACACCCTCACGTGGAAGCTCAGGAGCTTTGGACCCAGAACCATAGAAGGTTATACTGTGATAAATAGTGTCATGGATCAGTTTGTGTGTTCCACCTCCAAAGCAGACTTTTCTGTACTTTTCCTCCCACAAACTATGACATATAGGGACAACATTCTATCAGAATCCTAATGTCTGAGAGGCACTAGTCAAATATATACAGCACCTAGGTGGTGCAATGGGTAAAGTGCAGACCTGAAGTCAGGAAGACTCATCCTCCTGAGTCCAGATTCAGCCTCAGACACTTACTAGCTATTTGACCCTGGACAAATCACTTACCCCTGTTTGCCTCAGTTTCCTCATCTGTAAAAAGAGCTAGAGAAGGAAATGGCATCCCATTCCAGTATCTTTGCCAAGAAAACCCCAAATAGGATCACAAAGAGTCAAGAAACTGAAAAATGACTCAATAACAAAAGTCAAATATACACATACACTGGATCCCTGAAAAGAAGCTACATCTTTGGTAGAAGGTACCTTGATGTTCAAGCATGGGATGCATTCACTCGCTCCACTGGTGAATTGATAGTATCAGGCATTTTCAAGTGACTATGGTCAAGTACTCCCCAATAAAGGCCCACACTCATTGCAGCCCCTGATGCAGCTGCTACCAGCAAAGCCATGACATAATGCATTCCATTTGGTACCAGTGGGGTTTATAGGAAAGTGTGTTGTCTGTGAACGACTTAGCATTAGGATTGCCCAAGCTGTCCCAACCTCAAAGACCAGTATAATTAGAGCCAAATACACCATCTCATCTCACCAGATACCCTGACTCAATTCCAATTAATTTAAGGCCTCCCACAATCTGATTCCAACTTATTTTTTCTACCTTAGTTCATGCTTTACCTGTTCCCCCTCCTCCAAAAATTCAACATTTCAGCCAAACTAGACTGAATACTTTTTCCAGATCCAATTTATAACTCCTGCCTCCAAACATTCACACTAGCCATCTCCTCTACATAGGATACTATGGCAGGTGCTGTGCGGGAGATGGGAAACCTAGAACATATGATTACAACCTAGTACTTCTTAGACCTTTATTCTCTAGTCATGCCTTCTCTAAAACAGGGAAAGAAGGAATGGTCCTTAGGAGTAATATTTCCCAAGTATCATTGAAACTAGATATAGAAAAGATAGAAATCAGTTATGAATTCTATCTAAAAATTGCATTTATACAATTTTTCCATCATGCTAATAAAAAAATGATCATTGCCTTATGATCAAGGTCAAAGGAGGATTAGAAGTTCTAGACCTCAGGTACTACTCAACTACTTTGCATCCACTATCAAAACTTTAGCCCTTTGACTCCCATTTTCACAGATAAGGGCAGAAGACAATCCTCATTGGTAAGGTGAAACACCTGGGGCTCTTTTGCTGCCTATTACCACATAGGACTAAATATCCAATACAGTATATTGACATGGGCCTCCCTAAGTATGAATGATGGGGGAGCAGGCCTATATGAAACCAGAGAAATAACACAGTTTGCATTGAACTGAGGCAACACACAAGTAGGAAGGAAGTCTGTATGAACACTAGAGTCTAACCTGTGTCTGTTCTCCACAGTTCCATATTCTACAGGGTTAACCCGTAGTGAACACCTGTTGTTCACTAGTACAACAGAACTTAGCCTGAGCATGATCTCATATCTCAGATTTTTTCTTGTTTACATGGTGAACAAAAAGTAAAGAAATATTATCTCACAGCATAATAAGAAAAAATGGGAGAAATACTACTTTCCCCCCCCCCCACAATTAAATTCCCAAGCAGGTGACTTTAGTCACCCCTACAATAATGGTAACAATAGCCCATAAAAATGAGACAGGTTAGAAACAAAGAGGTTGGATATCCTCATTTCCATTTTGGCCCTGTAGTTTCCTATTGCGATTGTTGACCCAACCTCCCTGCCTCACTTGGGTTGCATGCTTAAGAGAAAATCCCAGAATCCAAGTATCTTGATTGAGTGATTCCATAGAACTTTATTTTAAAGAAAATGGTGGGAGGAAGGCAAACTAATAACGTAGACAAGCACCTAACTCAAGGTAGCATCATTTCTCCATGACTTTCAGAAGGAAAACTGCATTATTACACATAGTGAGTCCTTCTCACCATAGTACCAAATACCAAGAGGCATTAAAATGCTCCTCTTATTGCTTCAATACCAATCATCGCCTTTACTATATTTAACCCCATTGAACACATGGCTCATTGCAAACCAGGAAATCTCTCCCTCAAACCAGTTAGCTAACATTTATAGCTAACAATTAGAGAGTGCTTTAAGGTTTGCAAAGCACTTTACATATGTTTACCTCATTTGATCCTTACAATAACCCTGTGAGATAGTTAGTTAATTGACTTTTTTAAAAACCACAGAATCAAAGAATTTCAGAGTTGAAAGGGACCTCATGGACTAAAAAAGCCTTGTTTTATGGAAAAACTACTAGTCAGACTTGGTTTCAAATCCCAAATCTGATACTTTAATAACTCCATGACCCTAGGTTTGTCATTTAAATTCTCAGTTTCCTCATCTGCAAAATAAGAGCTTTCAACTAGAAAACTAGAGTATCTTCTCATTCTAAATCTATGATCTGAATCCACTCCATTACTGAGCAAGAATCCTCTCTACAATATACCTGACAAATGCTCTTTTGAAGAAGTTCTCCAAGAAAGGTGAACATACCTCCTCTGGAGGCATCCCATTCCATTTTTGATAACTATTTTTTTTTTATAATTAATTATTCACAAGTGTTTCCTTATATCAAGCCTGAATCTGCTTTGTTGAACTTCTACCCACTGTTCCTAATTCTGCCTTGTGGGGCCAATTAGAAAAAAAAAATCTATTCTTTCTTCCAGGTCCTTAACATCATCAGTCTCATGTCCCCCTAATCTTCTCTTGAAGCTCAACACTCCAATTCCTTCAAACAATCCCCAGATAACATGAATTTACAGGTCTTTACCCTCCTAACTGTCCTTTTCTGGAGAGACATTCCAGTTCATTAAAGTCCTTTTTAAACTGTGAAATCTAGATCTGAACACAATGTTCCAGCTGTGGCCTGACCTGAGTAGAATACAGTAGGACCATCAGCTCCTTATTCCTAAAAGCTATACAGTGGAGTTTGATGAGATTATACTTTTGGACTGTCATTGCAGAAAGTATCAGAAAGGCAGCTAAATTAATCCCTCATCAAGTATTTCCTGAGCCTCTACTACACACCCTAAACTACTGGAGAAATAGAGAAAGGAGAAGAAATGATCCTTACCTTCAAAGAGGTTACAATCTAATTGGAGACAGAAGACACATACATGTATAATAATTAGAGAACAATAAAAGTCCTTTAATAAAGTCCTTGGATATTTCTGCATGATTTGCATCATCTCAGGTCCTGAAAGACTATGCCAGTACATCATGTCCTGTCAGCCTGAAGGGGTTTTGAGTAAAGGCAGATGATGTATGCCTGTCATCCAAGGACCAGCTAGCTATATTTAGAGAAGACCATCACTAGGATGGCTTCAGGTGACAAGAGTGCTTCAATTTACATTGGTGGAGGGAGTGTCCACTGGCAAATATCATAGATCTTTGAAATGTTTAAGTAAATTGAGGCAGCTAAGTGGCACAGTGGATAGAGCACTGAGCCTGGAGTCAGAAGACCTGAGTTCAGATCTGGCCTCAAATACTTCCTAGCTTTGTAAGCATGGGCAAATTATTAACCCTTGTTTGCCTCAGTTTCCTTTTCTGTAAAATGGGAGTGATAACAGCATTGTATCTCTCGGGGTTGTTATGAAGATCAAATGAGATAATCATTGTAAAGTGTCTGGCACATAGTCAATGCTTTATAATATTAGATATTATTATTAAATTGATATGAAAATGTAGAGTGAGAGAGTTCAGACTGTAAGTACTGAAAGAATTCAAAGAAAAGGCTGGAACAGGGAGAAAAGGTTATATTCGAACTTTGGACACATTGAATAGTTTACTGAAGTTAACCTGGAATATATTGCCAAATGGTCTCTCAACTTCCAACACACCCATCACCCAACACATACAACACACACACATACACACACACACACACACATTGTTGAGTGTGGACCATTTAAAATACAAACATTTTCCCACTTGACCCAAAGGAGTTGAGTTCTAATCTCCAAGTCTCTCCAGGGAAATCTTGGGTAAGGAAGAATAGAGCACAAACCACAAAGATGGGAAATTCTTGTTTCATCCCCCACAATCATGATGGTCTCCAGTGTATTGGAATGTATCCATCATTTCTGGAAATCTAGCCAGCCAAATCTCGTCTTGTCACCTGCCAATAAGGTCTCACACCTTATATTAAGGCAAGACCTTATTACCCCAGGTTCCTCCTTGGGAACAAATGACAGGTCCAATCCCATTATGCAACAGAAAGCTCAGAGAGGGCTCATTTCTCACCAGGGAACAAATCTAAGCCAAAAATAAAAAGCAAGCCCAGTGACATTTAGGTGTCTGTTGTATTCAGAGTGGAATAGAAATTAATAATTTACAACTAAAAATATTTGGGGACTCACATTGCCCAACCCCCAACTCTTCCCAGTAGCATGACTGAAAATACCATCTGCAGACACCCATGTCTGTCTCCTTCCTCGGTTCTGATAGAACTGGCAAGACTAGGTCTGAAGCACACGGTTCCCAATGCATCTACTGTGCACGTCAGTATCCTCTCAAAAGTCATTCCTTTCATTTAGATAACAGGAGCTAGGCTCTGATTACCCCGATGCTGTCACTTGTGAAAAAAGAAATATGAAATGCGATGCTAATCTGAGACAATAGAGAATTGCTAAACAATAAGATAGATCCCTGAGAAAATTTGTTATAGATTTCCCAGAGTTCTCCTACGAGGTTTTCAACCTTTCTCACAAGGGATCCAGCCAAATGGCAGTACAAGTGAATTTCCTGCTGTTCCCAGTACTTTGGATGCCCAAGCTTCCGCTCCTGTGGAGCCAGGTTGGATCAATTTCAAGAAAATGGCTTTTATGTCCACTTTTGTACAGAAAACACATTTCTATTTGAGGACATTTAATTTGGGGCTGGTTGGGATCACAGTGCATAGGATCAAGGTATAATGATATATATATGACTGGGGCATAGTGAGCAGCAGCTGCCTCTGAGCAGGCTCCCAGAGTAGCCATGTTCTATTTTTGCATTTTACAAGTTTTTGGCAAAAAAAAAAAAAAAAATGGAAAGAGAGGCCCTGAAAGAACAAAATTCCTCATTTACCCAACTTACTCTCCTCTAACACAGAGGAAATATTCTTTAACCTCACCGTATTTGGGGAAGTAAAATTTACCCCTGCCAGTGGCAACCCCAGTAGTGTCTTTTGATCTCTTTCTTCCCCAAAGTTCTTTGTAAATATTTTCTGGCCAAGGGTAACTTACAGCAGCTTTGTCTTCACCCTAGGGAGAAAGAGAAGCAGAGGAGAAAAAGCAATATGGCCCGGCCAGGTTCCAATCCTATGAATGCAGGAGCACATAGCACCCATGTTTCCACATCCCTCATCCTCCTCTGTGCCTTACCCAGAGGCTCCCAGCTGCCCACACATCTGTAAGAATAATCTTTTCAATCTCTACAAATTCCAAGACTACCCAAAAGCAACAATTGCTTCAAGGCCGACTTCTTCAGGGGTTCAAATGAGCTGCTACAAATTCAGTTTGGTTTCAGTGAGAAGGGAGAGAATGAGGAGGTCAAAGCAAGGAGTAGTTCCGATTATCTGTGAAAAGCTTGAACTCCCACTTGGCATCAGCCCCCTTGCATAAGAGCTGCTAGGTGCTGTTTCCCTCCTGGGGGGTTCCAGAAATCTAAGGATCTCCTCAATATACAATTCACAAACACCTTCCCCTGCCACTACAATCATGATAAACACTGGAGAGTTCTGCTTGACCTTTTATTAACATTTTCTATGTCAATATTTTTTTTTTTGCTACTGGCACCCTGAGGAATTATGAAAAATACTTTTTTCGGTAGTTTATCCCATATGCACTTAATAGGCTCACAAATATAATACCATTATAAAAAAGAAAAACTGCCAACACTGCTAAAAAAATGGTCATAACCCTAAATTATTGTATAAATATAAAAGGAGTGTGTCTGTAAAATATTCACTCAATGAACATCCCAAGGTGATGATTTTGCTATGTTGTTTTTATTCCTGAGAGATCCATAACACATTTGGATATGCCACATGTCACCACATGAATCAGGCAGCTAATGCATGTGCTTTTTAGAAGCAGAGATGTCTTCCCAATAGAATGTGCTATAAAAAAATGTAGAGATCCGGCTGCTTTGTCTGATAGGCATAATTTAATGTCTTGCTTATAATACTGCATCTTAAGGAAAAATACACACTGTCCTACGCAGTTATTTACATTATATTACTAAATCTATGCAAATATGTTTCCCTGAGCCCAGTATTATATAACAAAGGTCAACAATGTTTGAAATATTTTGAAGCATATTCCCAATATGCTTAGTATATAGTGCTAATGTCCAATATATGCACATATATCTTCATATATTTCCAGATTTTTCTGCTCATTGTTTCCTTCTGTAGCTTCTCACAGATTACTATTAGAGAAATGGTTTCCTCTGAAGAAAGACAAATACTGCCTACCCATCTTGAAAAAAATCATTAAGGTGGCTAATTATGCAGTCCTTAATATTGTATCACAATGAAGTTTGCTCAGGGGCACCGCAAAAGATAAGAAGTGATAACTAGTGCACAGAAATTCAACATCGCTAAAGCACAACTGTCCACACAGAAGATGTGATTACCCAGACATTTGCACATGATGTGTACACATACACACACGCAGAACTATGATTTAGTAATATTTCAGCCAAAGATCCCATCTCACCCTTTACACTTCCCAATATTGCCAAATCCATCTTTATCATCTGGGAGAAATTCTGTGCACCTGTGATCATATTCAGATCATTTTCTGAAGATGAAATGCCATTGAGGGTGTAACTAGAGCACAAGAGTCGTCACACGGCTCCTGCTCCTGGGGGATGCTGGGATGTTATCCAAGTCATGCACAAAAGAATAGAAGAGCCCGGAAAGCTATCTGTATCTAGGATGCCTTAGGTCTACACAGACCTTCAATTCAAAACTCCGTTAAAAATCATGCAATTCCCAAGTCAAATTTTCAAACTCTAGATTGGAATAGGTCAAAGGCTTAGAGACTAAGACTGGTCTGCCTGATGCCAAAATAAACAGTAGACTCAGCCAAAAATTGTTCAATTCAGTGGGAAAAAAATCAGCCAAACTAGTTATTGGTTTGTAGTCAGAATATCTCACTTACTCACTGATTTTCTTCTCTCTCTCTCTCTCTCTCTCTCTCTCTCTCTCTCTCTCTCTCTCTCTCCAATAAGTTGCTGTACGGATACTACACAAACTGGGGAAAATGAACATTTGCAACAAAAGTCCAAAAATGGTCTATTCAACTAGAAACTGTCAAAATAAAGCCATAAACAAGCTATGCTCCAACTGTCCTTAGTTTCCCCCAAATTACCAGAGGGCATGCTTAATAATTATATTAATGATGACCACAATAATTGACATTCACTGAGCTCTTTACAGTTTGCAAAGCACTTTATTGGCATTATATCATTGTAACCCACAACAATCCTATGAGGATACTATGGGTATTATCTACAATATTATTTTATAGAAAAGGTAACAGACTTAGAAAAATTAAATTACTTGCCCATGGTCACATAACTGAGGTGTGTACATGCATGCATGTATATGTGTGTGTGTTTAGGGGGACAGAATGTGAACTAGACCTCTTTAAATTTCAACCTAGCCCTCTATCTACTTAATCAACCAATCTATCCTAAATCACTTACATCACCATTTTCGTAGTCCGTGGCTATTCCCCTGTGACCATGGCATCTACTACTATGTCGTCATTGAATCATTTTTTTTTTACTGTGGTACCACCAATTAATTGCTTATAGATAAATCAGTTCAACCATGCAATCAATACAATTCAGGAAAAGATAATCAAAGGCACTGATCTTTTCCAAATAGGGTTTCACCATCATCATAGAAAAGGATTTATTAAGTGTTGCCATGAATAAGGGCTAAGTGCTACCAAAAGAGACACAACCTAGACCTGAAATGCTAGCTGGAAGCATCCTTTCTGGGCTTGGTTTTGAGGGGAATGAAAATGAAGAGCTAGAAATGTGAGTCAAGTACAACATATTTTCCTGGTTTAGACCTAATACAGATTTCACCAGAACCAAGATGGGATAACATACACAGGATAACATATGTGTGACAGTGAAAGAAAATCAAAATACATTTTCTAGAAATCCATGCATGAAAAAGAGATTATATAGACAAGTTACCTACACATTGACACTAATGAGGGCCACCGTTCTCCACTGTAACAGACATGAGCTAAATAAACCCATCATCCAGATAGCTTACAAGGGGCTTTAAGGAGGCCTTTCACAAGAACCAAAAGAGACACGAATGTCTTTGTTCTCTGGCTAGAAACTTAACTGTATATAAGGAGAAATAAATGTTAAATCACCTAATAAGAGTTATTTTTCATGGTTTCCAGTACATAAATGTGTTTCTTTCTATGTTATTATAAAATAGTGTTCCTACTTATATTCCTATACATCTGTTGTTGTGTTTACTTATCCCCTAGTTCTGAGCTGTAGAAATAGCAATAAATCTATTTTTTAATCCCTCTATCCCAGTGACTGATTATTCATAGTTAAAAGGGATGAGAGAGGAGTCCACCAGAAGAGCGATCCACCCTCCATAACACTCTACAGTTTTATAAGATAAAGAGGGTCCAGAGAGATTCCTTCTCTGTCCTGAGTAGTTTATGCAAACTAAATAAGGAGTTGGTGGCAGCTTAAATAAATATAAATTGCCCTCCAGTGAAAACCCCAACCACTTGTTACAGTCAATTTCAGCAAGGAGGAGTCAGCAGTGACAGCCATACAAACAATACAATTCATTTTTATATAGCATCCCTAATACAAAGATCACAAACCTCTTTACAGAGAGTCAATCATCACTAAGACAAAGGAATAAAAGGAGAGAAGAAAAGCTTAGCGTCTTGGGGGATAGCTGAAGAAAGTTCTGGAGAGAAAGGGTTAAAAAGTAAAAGGTGTGACCCTACAACTAGATGGAGACTTCATGTGGCCTCCATAGGCCGAGGCAGGAGATGACCAGGGAGGAGGAAAGTTGAACACCAAGGAAGCTGTCTATAGCCAGCTCCAAAGAATGGCCCAGAGTCAAGGCAATAGCATACATGTTCCCTTGTGATATCATGAAAGAGTTAAGGGCTGTGAGTCAGGGGTCACTAACTAGAAATGTGACCTTGGACAAGCTTCTTCTTTCTAGAACTTGGTTCCCTCATTGTAAAAATGAAGAACTATAGGATCTCTAAAATCTCTAAAATTAAATAATCCTTCCAATTTTGACATTGAATGATCCTGGGATTAGATGATTTTAAAAATTCTCTGAAGCCACCAATATGGAGAGTCCCAAACCAGGACAGTTCCTAAAAGAATTCAGGGCAAATCATGTTATATATGTCTCTGTTTTCACACACATACACACACACACACACACACACACACATACAATTTTAGGATCACAGACAGAGCTAGAATACATATGAATCTAAGGAAAAGCTGACTAAGATGAGCAACAAGGATAACTGTTTTAATTGTACTGATAACTTTTGCTTTTACATCATTCCATCCCTCTTCACTCTCTTCCCCAGAGAGCCATACCTTGTAACAAAAAATTTTTTAAAAAGAGTCACTCACTTCCTTCTAGAGAGGTGATGGACTTAAAATACAGAATGACACATACATTTTCGGACTTGATCATTGTGAGAATTTGTTTTGCTTTGGCTATGCATATTTGTTAGGAGGAGTTTATTTTTTTCTTTTCTTTATTATTGTTCAATTGGGAGGATGTGGGAGGAAGAGAAAATAAATGCTTGGTAATTGGGAAAAAATAATAAAAAGAGAAGGAAAAATGAATTCAGCAAAACTAAATAAAATATCAACTAAATCTGATGGTATATGCAATGTTCTATACCCATAGTCTCCCACCTCTGCAAAGAACAGTCAAGTGCTTCTCTCTTCTTTGGGGTCAAGCTTGATAATTTATACCAATTATATACCAATTATACCAACTATTCAATTACATTTTGCTGTTGCTTTTTGTTCTTCCCATTTATATTTTTGTAGTCACCGTGGACATTTGAGATGCCATACTCCAGGTAACCCCGTGTCCAACAACACACCAGAGTGCACAGAACCAGATGAAAATGTAATTAACAAAATTTTAAAATGCAGTGGAACACAGATAATGTTCATATGTGGTCTTCTAAGTCACTAGGTAGCCTGCAGGGCTGTTTATGGACAATTTAGAATCAGAGGATTCTATTTGAGTTTGACAACTCTACTGTACTTTATCTTCCTGGTTCTGCTTGCCTCTCATATTATTTCATATTAGCCTTCCTATATTTCCAGTTTCTCATGATGCAGTAATATTCCATTACAGTTTTGAACCTCCATTTGTTCAGCCATTTCTGCAGTAGATGGGTATCTATTTTATTTCCAGTTCTTTACTCCCACAAAAACGCTGCTATAATGTTTTGGTGTATAAGAGAAACTTTGTATCTTTGACCTCCTTAAGGTATATACCTAACATGGGGATCGCTGGTCAAAGGGCATGGATATTTTAATCATTTTCTGAGAATAATTTCAAATCACCAACAAGCTCCACCAATAATGTATTAATGCTCCAGTCTTTCCATAACCCTTCCAACATTGACCATTCCAAGAGCAACTTCAAAGGGAAAATAAAGTACTCTTAAAGAGGAAACAGACATAATATTTCCCATGGATTTGTGGACTTACTGAGCCTCTGAGCTTCCTATCTCTGTGAAGTCAACTCCATCTCCTCCACCTCTTGCCTTCAGGGGCCACTATTCAGATGATAAGTTTATGCAGTTACAACAGGAGGATAAAGATAACTCCCTTCACAAACATGGGGACCAGTGTGATTACTTTAATTTCAGTTCCTTAGAGACATCTCTGTCCTAATCTTTCATGAAGTTAAATACATTAAAAAAACAAACAGGAAAAGGTCTCCATCTCCAGATATAAGAAGGTCTTTCATCTCCCAATTCTATTAAACAAATATTTATTGATACCTTGTGTGAATGAGCAATGAGCACAATGTTGATGATGGACCCTAGGGTCAAGAATAGTAAAATTAGTAAAATACAGTTCTTCTGATAGTGAAATATATCTATCTCATCACAGCAGAGAGGTGGAGGACCACCAGGAGAGAATATTGTATACATCATCAGATGTAATCATGATAGATGCTTTTGCTTAAATATTTTTCTCTGTCACAAGGGAGGATTCAATCTTTGTGGGAGGAGGGAGAAATTAAATGGTTCTGATGTAAAAAATAAATGGCAGCAATAAAACATCTTTAAAAGATAGTTCTGGGTCTCAAGAATCTACATAAAGGGAGACAAAACATGCACCGATAACTCTAACACAAGATAATGAGATATACACAAGAGATGAATAAACAATTCATGATGGGGATTCAGAGGAATTAGCAATCACTTCCTACCAAGGGAAGAGAGGAGAGAAAGGAGGAAATCAGGAAGGCTTCATGGGAAAGTTGGCATTCAGTTGGACCATGAAGAATGCATAAGAGTTCATCAGACAGGGGAAGGGTAACCAAGAGCTTTGCTTCTCAAAAGGGCTTCATTCAGGGGGATTTTAAATGGGCAAAGAATCCCTCCTCGTTTTGAAAGCTTCCCCATCTCAAGGGCACTTAACCAATAGACACAAGTAGTATTGACAAGTGCTGATCTAATGCCATTCAAGGGCACTGGAAGAGGCCACATTCACCTAAAAAAATATCCCTTTTCCACATTCCACACCCTGAGGTTGCCTGAAAGTCTACTACTGGAATTCATTCCTTGGAGATTTTTCCCTTCTGTTTCCTAGGTAGCAGGATGTATGCAAAAGAAAACTGGTTTTGGGGGTTGAGAGGGAGTCAAAACGCCTAAATGGTAAGGCAGTACAATGGATTGAGTACTTCGATTGGAGTTGTGAAGACCTCAGCTCAAATCTTGCTTCAGATATTAGCTGTGTGACCCTGGGTAAGTCACTTGCAAGTAACCTCTGTCTGCTTCAGTTTCCTCATCTGTAAAATGAAAGGGCTGGACTTAATGGCCTCTAGGGTTCCTTTTGCTTTGAATTTGGACTCTGCTCCTTACTACTATGTCCTTGGGTAAGTCATTTGTCTTTTCTTATCTGCTAAATGAGACACTTGGATGATGATCTCATTCCTTTCCAACTCTAGTTCCTGTGATCCTACATACAATTAGCTAGAGGAGGGGTCATGCATTCCTGACACAAGAGCAGAAAAAAAGAACTTTCTTTCAGGATACAAGAGATGGGGCAAATCTGAAAGAGTCACAAAGAATCTGAAAGAAAAGGTAGTGAGGAGAAAAATGAATGTAATTAAATTCACTATCCCAGTGAAGAATAGATTATTCCTTTACTCATAGAATACTGGTTGGGAAGAAATCTTACAGATCTTCTAGTACAGAGCTTCATTCCGGTAGGAGTACTAGATTTGGAAAGAAGATAGTGTGGATTGGGGTCCCATCTCTTACAACATATATGCTACCATGGACAAGTCAACTTCTTTGGTCTTAGTTTCCTGATCTATAAAATGGAGATAAAAATACGTATGGTACCTTCCTCCCAGGATAATTGTAAATATCAAATGAGATCAGGTCAACAAAGCACTTTTTAAACGTCAAAGGGATATACATCAGCTGTTATGTGCACTTAATTCCTATTATTTTATACTTTGTATCTAGACAACACTTTTTTTCTGAAGTACTTAATTCTTACAACATGTGAAGCAGGAACCATTATTCCCATTTCATAAGTAAGAACACAGACTCCAATGAAGTGAAATGATGCCCAAGATCACAGGGCTACTATATGACAACTTGGACTAAAATTTAGGTCTGCTGAATCCCAAGCCTAGGCTCTTTTCAATGCATTATGTGGCACTGTCATGTGGAAGAGAGATTTAATTTGTTTTGCTTGGTCCCAAAAAGTATTGCAGAAAGGTAAGTTTAGATTTAATATAAAAAAAACAAAACTTCCTGACATTTAGATCTGTCTAGATATGCAATGGGCAACTAGGTGCCACAATGGATAGATCACTGGCCTGGGAATCAGGAAGATTCATCTTCCTGAGTTCAAATCCAGCCTCAGATACTTACCAGATATATGACCCTGGGCAAGTCACTTAATCCTTTTTGCCTCAGTTCCTCATCTATAAAATAACCGGAGAAGGAAATGGCAAATCACTCCAGTATCTTTGCCAAGAAAACTCCAAATGAGGTCATGAAGAGTCAGACAGGACTGAAAAGTGACTGAACAGTAACAACAGATATGCCATGGTCTGCCCAAGAGGTAGAAAGTTTCCTATTGCTGAAGTTCTTCAGGTAGACACTGACCACTTGCCAGGCATATCCAAAAAGCAGGTACAGGTTGGGCTGGATCACCTAGGAAGCACCCTCCAACTCAGAGTCTATAAGGAGATGCAAAAGGAGATAAGGCATCAAAAAGTAGAAAATGGTCATACATGGTGGCACATACCTGGAATCCCTGCTATTGGGGGAAGCTGAGGCCTTTGGATCCCTTAAGCTCAGAAGTTCTGAGCTATAGTAGGACTACAAAGCTGATTGACTATCACCCTAAGTCCAGCACCAGTGTGAACCTCTGGGAGCTAGAAGCTGGGAATGACAGACCACAGACTGCCTAAGGAGAAATGAAGTAGCTCAGGTTGCAAACGGAGCATGTTAAAGCTTCTGTGCCAAGCAGCAATAGGAAGGAAGGAAGGGAGGGAGGAAGGGAGGAAGAGAGAGAGGGAGGGAGGGAGGGAGAGAGGAAGATAACAAATTTGATAACCCAAGAATTAGACCTAGATTCTCCAAAACAATTCCATGCTGGCTTTTTCCCCTACTAGAGTAGTCTTCCTCACTAGAAACATCATTCTCCACATTCTTACTGAAGGGACTTCAAAGAAACTTCATAGTGCCAATGGCTTCAGATCATGTAGCTATCTCATGTGAATGCATTTCAGCAGTTGGGGATGCCAGTGGCAGGCATGATCTAAAAATGTGGGACTTAAATCCAGATATTCCTGACTTCTAGGCCATTTCTTTATCTACTGTCCCACTCTGTTGGTCAATATCATAATTGCCTTTTTTACTGCTTGCTGATATTATAAAAACAGAAAATCTCTAATGACTATAACTGATCAACTGAGTCAAATTTGTTTGGTGATCAGTGTAAGTTATTTGGTCATCAGAATAAGACATTCTTATTCACATTTATTTTAAAGGTAGCTAGGTGGCACAGTGGATAGAGTTCCAGGTCTGGGGTTAGGAGGACCTGAGTTCAAATTCAGACTCAGACAATTTCTAGCTGAGCGACCTTGGGCAAATCATGTAACCTCTGTTTGCTTCAGTATCTTCATTGTAAAATGGGGATAATAATAACATGTGCTTCCCAGGGTTGTTGTCAGGATTAAATGAATATTTGCAAAGTGCTGAGAATAGTGCCTGGCACATAGTAGGTGTTACATAAATGTTAGCTATTATTATTAATTGACTGATAATTGGATCAGCTCTTGCTTTTGGTAATTTCAGGTGCTTTTTCTGTTCTTCATTCACTCTGAATTGCAGGTAGAATGCTCACCAAAATGGATATCATGGAGTAGTACAGGGAACATAGATCATCAGACTTGGAGTCAGGAAGACCTGAGTTCCAACCTTACCTCAGACATTTCTTAACTATGTGACCCTAGACAAATCACTTTTCCTCTATCTGTCTCAGTTTTTCATTTGAGGATAATAATAACATTTACCTCCCAGGTTTTTTGTGAGGATCATATTTGTAAAGTATATTGAAAATCTGAAAAGGTAATATAAAGTCTAACTATTTCTTGATGGAAATTGAAATAATGGTGATGATGACGATGGTGGTGGTAGTGGTGGTGGTGATGGTGGTGGTGGTGGTGGTGGTGGTAAAAACTCACAATGGTAGATAGTACAAATATTCTTATTTCAGTTTTAGAAATGAGGAAACTAGTGCTCAGAGATGTGACATAATAGGACCCCAATCACCTAAAAGTGGCAGAATCTAAACTCAGATCATCTAGGGTCACATTCGATGATCAACAGTCCAGCACTTTTTGGTAAAAGAGGGAACAAACGGTGCTTCTCAGGACTGAGATAGGATTTGCAGGCAGCACCGCTGCTGCAGATCTGTGTGTTGCCATATGCTTCCTAAACCAAAAATTCTTTGGGAAACCAGGACCTGCAGCTTTCCGGTTGGGTCTGGCTTTGATTGCTTCCATAACTTCCTCTTCAAATATTATAGTAAGTGACATTATTGTCATTACTATTACTGTTGTTTTGTTATTGATTTATCCCTAAATTCTCCTTTCTCCATCCAATTCCTCTTCCTTGACAGCTTGTCAGCTGTTTTAACCAAATTACCGCAAAGCTGTGATCAAATAATTAGGAGCACTAATTTATCAACGAAAACCTGGCCAGTCAAGCCTCCATTTTGTGAGCAGTTTTAATATCACACTCCCATGCTTACCTACACTAATTTAGCCTACTAATTTTACGTAATTACCCAAAAGCTGTTAGCTTCCACCCGGTCAGATGAGTACTCAGACACTTATATAACCAGCATTAAAAAAAGATGCATTTAGCAACTATGATTGTTAAAATAACAAAGACTATGGAATCTGGAGGTTATTGCATTCTCCCAAAAGTGCTTAAATAATAGCCTAAAATCTGAAGAATGACTTTAATACTTCAATAAAAATAACCCAATTCAAAACATTTTCAAGGAAACAGAGTTCCTTGCTCTAGGCTACCGAGTAATGGCTGAAAGAAAGTATATAGCTTGTCACTTCTGATTAGAGAACTGTGCCTCTGTGCTTTGAATGAGAGGCATGTCTGGTAATAGGAAGTGCAGATATTAAAGTTAATAAAATAATGTGGAATACGATATCTATGAAACTTGACCAAGTAGAGCACAGAATAGAACATATATTACCCTGTTCAGTCAACTCCTGTGGCCTGGCATCTAATGACAAGCTTAATTTCTGTTTCCAATGCTAGTACGGCAAAAAATACAATTTCCAGATTATACAAATATTTTATCCGACTCCCTAACAAATGTAACCAAGAACAGCTGACATATCTACATGGATGCCTAACAACAATGAGAGAAAATTACTAGGATTGCAAACTGTTCAGCCTTAAAAGTCCATGAAACCCTATCATCTTTGAGGTCATTATAAATAATTAGTTGCAAACCCTATGATGTTGAAACATCACAATAGGAAGAAAAGGAGGGAGGATCCATTTCTCTTCAGCTTTGAGGGGTCATTCTGTTTCCTTTGGGTACCATTGGGCTTCTCCACATCCATAGAATACAAAGACCCACTCACCCCCTTATTGCTTTTTTCATCTAAAATTCCAATGCCAACAATAATAGTTTTGCTTTTCGATACATTAACCTTCAGCTTGTATTTTCACCATTGAACAACTGGCCTCAGAACCTCTGAGGATGCTGTGGGGCGGTTGTTGGTTTTTTGTTTGTTTTCTTCCCCAGTCGTCTACGTGGAACCATACGATACCCATGATGTGACCCTCTTAAGGGATTTAAAAGCAATTCAATGAGCTAATCTCAGTAAACCTAGAATTAAAGTTCTTGTTTCTATATTTCACTTTCAAAATATTTAGAACTTTGACAGATATGACATTATGTTTTCATTAAAACAGCTGATTTCAAAATGCTGCACTGTGCAGAAACGCCATAAACACTTTATGATGAACTGCCACCCTCTTAATTAAAACAATAAATCCAGTACACAATATTTGTGCAGCCTCTGGTCTGACCTTTGCCTCTTGCTATCCACTACCAAGCCGCTGCCTCGTTCTGTACACCAGATGTAGAAGGTTTTAAAACATGATCTGAAAGGCACTAAAGATAAAATAAGAGAAAATGTACCATTACTCTTCGCAGTTATGATTAATTCACTTCATATTTTACAATCTGGTTATGGAGTAAAACTGCAGACTTTACATCAAGTATTTGCCATTCACTATACCTAATGTATAAAAATGCCTGATATTTTAGAAAATGGCACAGTACTAATTCACAACGACCCCATGAAGGACAGGAATAGGAATAATAAAAACAGAGAGTGATTAGCTATCTATTTCAAGTAATTAACTATCCCCCACTCATCTGATGGTCAGTCTTTGACAAAACATATCTATTGCAACCCAACTACCCCATGGTTTCTCTTATCATTCTGTTCCAAGATTCCAGATTAAAATATTCCCTTAAATCAATCACATCTGATCCAGGAGCAGAAAGCAAAGGGTATTAATTACAAAGCTGTAATGATAGTAAATTTGTTGTGCCGGCCAGAAGACATCAAGTTAATCGAGGTGCCCTAACAGCTTGGGGGTCATGGGTGGGGGGGCAGGAGATCTGTTTCTGAATTGGATCTCACGTTGTGGGATAGAAAGGGGGTGTTCCTGAACAGAAGAAATCTAATCTAGAGTCCCTAATCCCAACACATTCACTAACCCCTTCTTTAGGAAAATGGTCCCCATTTCTCCCCAGCTGCCAATTTGACAGATAGTTCAACATATCTTGACAGGGGATGGGGGGGTGGGGTTGGGGAAAACAAGTCCTCAAGAGCATAGCTGAGCCCAGGTTCAACCATTCTTCAGAAAAGTCATAAGCATAACTGTTGATTTCAGTAACAGAACACTTCATTTCTTCCACATCCATCCAGGCCATTCAAGATGTCCCTGGAGGGATACTCCTGTCCACTCCCTAGGCCTGGACCATCTCTCAGACCATCCTCCTCAAAACACACATAGGGAAAACAATATTAAATTTATACTCTGAAAGACCAGAGATCCAGGGATTTCAGCCCTGGATCCCTGTTGAGATCTATAGAGACTTGGTAAAGCTTCCCTGCGTGCCTGGCAGAGATGGAGCGTGCCCCAGGGTCCAAGCACTACCATCTCACTGTAGAAGGGGGCCAGGCACAAAGTTAAACAAACCATGGGATGGGGAAAGGAACCAAAGACACAGAAAACATCAGAAATCCCTTATTAACTTAGAACTATGTAAATCCCTTAAGTCCTTCCATTTCTGCCACTTCCACTCTGTGCCGTGACAGAAGAAAAGTAACATACAAAACTCCAGAGAGCTAAAAGGGGAAAATAACTCACTTTGCCAGTTCCCTTGGATGAGCTTACAAGTGAGGGTCACAGTTGCTTTCTTCCTTTAGACTAACAGACAGGCACTGGGGCTACTGGAGAAAAAAAACTTTAACCTCTCCTCCTACTCTCACCAAAACAAAATCTTCTTGGATACTTGGAAACTCGGATGACAAGAAAATGGGTGCTGGAAAGAGTGCTGGATTTGGAGTCAAATGACTTGGATTCAAATCCAGACTCTGCTCCAGGCCTCAGTTTCCTCATCTGGAAAATAAGGGAATGGGATGAGATAGCGTGTAAGATATCTTCCAGCTCTAAATCTTATGCTTCAAAAAGATATTTTTGGATCATAAGGCAAGCCCTTTCTCCTGGGTCTACTCAAACTTTACTTCAAATTTAGGTCCACCTACTGTTCCATATTAAGTTACTTTCCTGAAAGGTCCTCCTATCAATGCTAAAAACTATAAACCCTTCATTAGCTTTTATTATCTGCATGAGCTTACCAAGGGGAACAAAGACTGAGGGAGCCCACACATAAAATACTTCCTTCTCCTTTCCTAATGGCCAGGAAGCAAGAGATCGTTTGGGTGGCTAATGTCAGGGCAGGCACACAGTACAGATGTGCGAGCCTGAGGTTTAGGCAGCCTTTGTTCTAGTTCTTCATTCAGCACTCTAACACTACAAAGAAAGGAGCTATGGATTTTGTTCATACCTAACTTATTGCTAGCCTCATAGCAAGTGGCATGATGAAAAGAGACTGGGCTTAGAGTCACTTCTCTAGGAGTCTTGGTTTGTTCACCTGTAAAATGGGAGCAGTTATTTGCACAACCTACCTTGCTGGGACAATATGAGGAAAGAATCTTGTAAACCTTTCTATGGTTTATATATTATATGTACTATAAATATTGTACATATTGTATTCATACCATATAAATGTCTGCGGTTATCCTCCTCCTTCTCCTGAGGTTACTTTATAAAGTATTCACCTGACCAATTGCCAGTTCAGCAAAGGTGATATCCAATTTCCAAACCAAAATAACTCTCTCCTCAAATTCCAGCTTTTCCAGCTTTCCAGAATGCAGAGAGGTTATTTGATTGTCCACATTACCCCTTGCTAAAAACTTGTCAATGTCTACACATGGCCTATAGGATAAAGTCTTAAATTACAAAAGGATCAGATAATGTCAGGGCTGCAAGGATATCTAGTCCAATCACCCCATGTTACAGATAAGGAAACTGAGGCCAGAGTAGAGAAGAAAATTGCTCAAGACTACAAAGTTAATGACAGTGTTGAAATTAAAACTCCTGCCTCCCCATGCATTGCTCTTTTTACAATCACACTGACTCTAGACTCCTTGCCCCAGCATTCAGGTCCCTCGGTAATATGGCCCTAGTCTCTCTCCATTCTTATCTCTATTGACCATAATTCAGGCAGGTCATGTGTTTCTTTGCCCTTTCTCCCCTTCCTCAACACCTACCCTTTGGTTCTAATGTTCCCTCCTCTTTCTGTCTGCTAAAATTCTGCTCTTTGCTCAAGATCCAAGTCAAATCCCATTGCCTCCAAGAAGCCTTCCTTCACAACTCCAGTTCTCCATAAAATTTCCATAGCTCTTCCTGCCTTATGCCAGTCAAAAGTTACCCTGCTTTGTTATTCATTTCTTAATCTGTGTTCTATCTCCCCACAACTAAACAGTAAGCTGGGGGAGGGAGGACAGAGACTGATTTATTCATCTTTTCATCCCTCTCCTTCCCCCATCAAGTTATTAGCACAAGGCCCTAGGGGCACATAGCTGTCTTCAAGTATAGTAGATTTTATCAAAAATTTTGTTTAAAGAAAAGTTTGCTAATGAGTTTGGTATTTCTAGCTTCATGGAATGAGATGGTGACAGTCCTTCTAACCAATAGTTCTAACTAACCTTTGCCCTGAAGCAAACTAAACTAGAGATATTTCTGAGCTTCCCAGAAACATAGAATCTCAGTGGGAAGAGGCTTAGGAAACTATTAATTCAACCTCCATTTGACCAGGAACCTCCTCTACAATATCCCCAACAAGTGGTCTTCTGGCCTTCATTTGAAATCCTCAGTGAGAGGGAATCCACTGCCTCCCAAAGCCATTCCTTAACATTTTAATTGTTAGAAAGTTATTCCTTAAGCCTGGAGTCAAGCAAAACAGGTCTATTGCCTCTTGTACTTGACAAACTTTCAAATACTTGATCTCTGCTCTCAGGCCACACCCTATCCAAAGACCTCTTTTCTTAAGGCTAAACAAAGGGGCATAAAATTTGGAATTAGAAGGATCCTCCATTCCTTTGGGTGTCCCTCATTTGATGGGAGCCCCAGTTACTTCACTCACTGCACATCACCCCTCTCTCTAGATGCCCCTCCAAATGCCAATGCTCTTCCTCAAATGGAACACTTGGAACCGAACACAATATTGTAGGAGTGGTTAGACTAGGATGTACAAAGAACAGCATCTTTATCACAATCCTGCTTCTGGACCCTAAGTCTCTATTGATGTAGCTTAAAAAGTAGTTTGTTTTGTGTTTTTTTTTGGGGGGGGGGGGGTTGTTGTTTTGTATTACTGTGTCACTCTCTAGATTTCCTTTGAACTTGCAGTTCACTAAAAGCCCGGTCCTGCCTTTTTCAGATGAACTGCTGTCCAGCCATGCCTTCTCTATCCTGCAGTTATATGGTTGATCCCTTGAGCTCCTGAACTTAATCTTATTAGATGTAATCCGTGGTGACAGCCTGCTGAGATCTCTTTGGATCTGGATTCTCAAGTCCAGTGTGTTAACTATGCTTCCCAGATTTGTGTCATCCACAAATATTTGCCTTCTACACTTTTATCCAAGTAAGTGGCAAACATTTCAAACAGCACAGAGTCAGACGCCTGGGTTACTTCACTAGAAACTTCTCTCCAAGTTGAAAACAACCAATCATTAACTACTTTTTAAGTACAGTCATTCAACTAAATTCAAAACCACCTAACCATGCCATCATCTATCCCAGGAGTGGAGAACCTGTGGCCTCAAGGCCATATATGGTCTTCTAGGTCCTCAAGTATAGCCCTTTGACTGAATCCAAACTTTACAGAACAAATCCCCTTAATAAAAAGATTTGTCTTGGTAAACTTGGACTCAGTCAAAAGGTCACACCTGAGGACCTAGAAGGTCACATGTTGCCTCAAGGCCACAGGTTCCCCTTGATCTAGCTCATACATATCTTGCCATTTTCCCCATAAAGATATCATGAGAATTTGTCGCATCTTGTTAAAATACAGGAATTGTTGAATCCTTGCTCCAAATTTGTGGTCAAGGCTTACCTATTTGACAAGAAAACTAGAAAGGGGTTTGGTAGAATTTAGGTTCAGGTCAATATAAAAGCCATATAACAAAATAGACAACCTTAACATAAAGACTATCTTAAATCACAAAAATAAATAAATATATTAGAGAACAGAAAGAAGTAACTTTCAAATCTGGAGCTAGGAGGAAAATTCTTAAGCAAAGGATAGATGCGATTATAAAAGTTAAAGCAGAAATTTTGATTACACAAATTTTTAAAAAAATCAAATAAAATGAATGCAACTAGAATTTTTTTAAAAAATTCTGTTGTCAAGTAAGAAAAAATCTTCATATTACAAATATGTGATAAAGGATTGATATTCAAGATATATAGGAAATCACTACAAATATCCAGGACCAAGAGCTATTCCCCAGTAGATGGTCAAAGGATATGAAAAAGCAGTTTTCAAAAGAAGAAATGCAAACTGTCAACAGCCATATGAAAGCATGTTTCAAATTACTAATAGAAAGGAAAATGCAAATTAAACAATTCTAAGGTTTCAACTCACCCAACAGATTGTTAAAGATTGTTAAAGGCAAAAGTGGTTTACATTAGAAGAGGTACCAGAAGACAAGTGCAGTAATGTGCTATTGTTGGCAATGTGGATTGGTCTAATTATTCTGATAAAACTGTTTGGTAATCCATTCACCATTTTGAGCCTGGGGAGTTTTCTGGAGACAGGTCTTCTAGAATAGCCACATATCTGGATGGCTGAGGTTTAAAACCAATTCTCTGGCTAGAAATGTGGACTATAAAACCAGAGGGAGGACACTCTCTTGTGAAAACTTAGGGACTCTTTGCTTGAGATGAATTCTATTTAGGCATGAGATATACCTATGTATGTAAAGAAAAGAACAACACAGTGACCCCTGGTGGCAGATACAATAGAATCAGAGAGATCTGGGAACAGGGCTCATGGAAATAATGGCACGATTTGGCCCAACTTCCATAACAATCTTCCTGCCAAAGCCATTGGACATAAAATCCTAAATGTCTTATATCCCTTACAGACATCTAGAATGTGGTTGTAAGAAAAATAAATCTAATTATACATTTTAAAGTGGATAAAAAGCTGGGTTCAAGTCCCACAGTATGCTGTATAATCTGAGGAATTCATTTAACCCTTGAAGCTCTAAGCAATTAAGATTATAAATTACAGAGAAAGTACCAGTCTACATTGGTACAAGGTTTTTCCTCACCAGGAGTCTCCTCTAGCAATGTAATCACAGGTTCAGTCCTTATTTTTCTTAGAAAAGTCAATAAACCATAAACCACAATGTTATATACTCAGAGGCTTGCTGATAAATATTTAACAACCAGCTCACCAGGGAAAAAAATGCACACACAACACACTTTTAGGTTTAACCCACATTATGAACATTTTCTCTATCACTTTCTTAAGTCTAGGTAATCAACAAATCAGTTTCTGATTTGTAGGGCTTGGTGATGTAATGCTTACACTGAAAATTTAACAATCTGCTCTCCAAAGCATGTACAAGCTAGCTCTAGCACACCCCAAAAACGTCAAAGATGAGGGTGGGGTGGGAAGGGAAAGAAGTCATATATACAAAAAATATTTCTAGCAGCACTTAAAAAAACAGAAAGCATGTAGATGCACATCAATTGGATAATAGGTGAACAAATTTTGGGATATTACTGTGCCACAAAAAATGGTAAATATGAAGAATTTAGAGAAACAAAGATTTCCATGAACTGATGCAGAAGTAAGAAGAACCAAGAGAAGAATTTATCCACTGACCACAACCGTGAAAAAAGAAAATAGCCACAAAAATCAGCTAATCAGTGCAACCTTCCCCCAGAGGTGATCTCCTCTCAGAAAGGGGGCTGTAGATTAAAGGCTTAGACTTGGCCACATGTCACACATGACCAGTGTGGGAGCTTGTTTCACTTAACTGTGCTTCATTATTACAGCAGAGGGTTCTATGGGACACAAACAGGGAAGGGGTATTGGAAGGTGACAATGATATAAAAACCCATTAACACAATGCATTGTTAAAGAAATCCATATCTGCTAGGTCTGTAGCATCTCCCTGCTCTCCCAACCTAGTAATAGCAGCTAAGTAGAGCATATTGGGCCTTGAGACAGAGAGACTTGAATTCAAATTTGGACTCAGACACTTACTAGCTGTATGACCCTGGGCAAGTCACTTAACCTCTCTCTGCCTCAGTTTCCACACCTGCAAAATGAAGAAAATAGCACCTATCTCCTAGGGCTTTTGTAACGATCAAATGAAATTATATTTGTAAAGTGCCTTACAAAACTTAAAGGGTTACATAAATGTAAGGTGGTTTATTAACCCTCCCCCCAAAAAAAGGAATGAGGATAACCTTGCTCAAAAAAAATCATGATGACTTGAGTGAGTCACTTTCAAATGTTCACAAGCCATTGCTTTAATTTGTACACTCTAGAATCTTGCCAGAAAAAGAAATCAAGTTCACCAGACTATAGTTTAAAGACTATATCTTCTTTCACCTTTTGAAAATCAAAACCTTTGCCTATCCTTTGACATCACTCCCATTTTCCAGTTTGTTGAGGACTGTTGACAGAGAATCAACAATCATACGGAAAGGCAGGCAGGCCAATACAATCAGAAAAACACTAGAGGTAGAGTCAGAGGACATGAGTTCAAATCCCAGTTCAGCCACTCACTCCCTGCATAACCATGGGCTAGTTCCTTAGCCTCTTTGGAAGAAAGTAAAATCTGTAAAATCAGGGGATTGGACTAGATGACCTCTGAAGTCCCTCCAGCTCCATCTGGCAACCTTCCTCTGGATTAGGATATGCTCCTCTGGCCCTGAACTTGAACTCATTAAAAACAGTTATAGATACCGTTTTCCTACATTACTTTCCTAAAACAAAAGAGTAGAATTTTCTGTGTTTGATACCCTTTTCCCTCCCCCCCGCCAGGCTCTTTTGACTATGATATAAATACCTAAATGTTGCCTCTGGTGTTCTGGCAGAAGATGGGAAAGACTTCATGTGTAGTAGTGGCATGGCACAAAAGGTTTTGTCTTTATTGATGTTCTCTGTTCCCCAAATATCCTCTCCTTCTCTTTGATTCAGTCCTGACTTCCCTACCAACCAATCTAGAAATCTCCTCTATATCCCCTTTCAAGGCCTTGCTTTAAGCTAGCTCTTAGCTAGTCACCACGGAGCTATTAACGCCCAATAATTTCAGATATTCCTTTTTTGCCCCAGGGACATCTGCACTTGAATATGGGGAGGGGGGGAGCGGGCCTGATGAAGACCCAAAGGAATGAATCTCTAAGGGTGGAATTTTAAATGCCTAGAGTCATTGTGGGTGAAACAGTCTTCCCAAGGCCCTTTACATCTCACTGTGGGGGTAGCTATGTAACCTGCCTACAGATAAGTGTTCTGAACCCTGAGCTGGTGTCTTGGTGTGTCCAGTGACTGTCGCTGGGGGCCCTGTACACACCCAAAGGAGTGGACCTTGCTGTCTCTCTGCTCCTGCCACAGCCGCGCCAGGCCTTGTGCAGAGCATAGAATGAGCAGGCTGCAGGCACCAGGAGGAGGCTGTGCCTCCAGCAGCCCAGGTTGCATTTTACAAGGGGACAAATGGATCATTTCACTTTCCAAAATATCCTTTCAGGAATACTCCCAGTCAGCGCCATAAAAGAAGGTTTAGAACCAGAAACTTTTACTGGGGTTTTTATCTCTGAGAGTGTCTGTTGAGTTTTACTTTCCTTTGGGGTATCTGATAGGATATGGGCCAAGAGGGAGAAGGCCTTTTCGTTAAAAGCAGGAAGACAAGAGCAGCGGGGAAATAAGCAGGATTCTTTTTGCCTCTGGTTTTCAAATTATTTTTTAAAAAAACACACACATATTTCTTATTGTCCTCTCTGAGAGCAGCCGGCATTTAAAATTTAAATGCCCTCTAGTGGCTGTCAGCAGAGTTCTGAGTCCCGCTCTAGTGACAGTATCAAACCCACAAAACAGCCTGGATTGGCAAATAGGCTCCTACGTGATATTATTGTTAAAGCCTTCCCTCCATCTTCAGAGCTCCTGCCTTTCCCAGCTTTGACCCTTGCCACTTGTCTCAGCTGATAGCTTTAATTGCTACTCAAGGGTAGTGATACTACCTGACCCAGCATAGAGGCCAATCCATACCATACCAATACAAGGCAGACATACATAGGTGAAGGTAGACCCACAGACCTATGCCATGGTACACATTATCAGACCCACGTGGACACACTCCAAATGAAGAAATAATTCACAATATGTTTTCTTTTTGATCCTAGGAATTTGCAATTCCAGCCTTGGGGAAGTGACTCTGAGTCGAACCTTTAACCTCTAAACAAGGACCTCTTGCTCAGTCATAAATTCAGTCATTCAGTTTTCTGAAAATAGGAAGACCTTTCGAAATGTGTCATTTCCTCTCCTTGGCTTTTTATCCACACCTAGAGCTGCCCAAGAAAAATTCCCTAATTTACTCAAGGTAAAGCTAATATCGTGGCTTTCCCAAAAGAGGTCCCTAGCTTTCATACAGGAACTCAAGGTACTGAATGTATATTGGGTACAGGACAGGCTTTCTTTTATGCACCTGGAAATGCAAAAAAAAAAAAAAGGACTTAAAAGAGCCCATAAATAGATGTAGAAAACACATAAAGGATTCAAATAGCCCATCATTCCTACTGTCTCCTATCTTTTGATTTGAATTAATGTATCCTCTGGTCAGCTGACAAAGTAAATACATTAGTGGGCATTTGTGGGACAGTTGGGGTTTTGTGTTTTGTTTTCTTTTTAGCAGTTCATGTGCTAGAGGCACTATAGGTATGACAAAAGTAAAGAATCAGGTTTTGTAATCAGATCTTCTTCCTGAAAATCCAGTACCTTTTCATAATACCCTGGCCAATGAGGAAATTTAAAGTTCTCAAATAGTTCATTCAATTCAATGAATAGTTAATAACCAGCTGGTATATATAAGGCATTATCCTTCATACCTTGGCATGGGAGAGTATATTTATAAACTGTCCTATTTCATAGAAGGTGCCTAGGTTAGGATAGGACTCTGGAAGTAGAATTTGGTGCCAAGGGTAAGGAAGACACAGAAAACTGAAAAAAGATGGGAAGATTATGTAATCAAGTGATCAGAATGACCATGCTCTTGGACGCAGAGGTTCTTTTATTGATTATAACCCAAGAAAGCCATTGATTATGAAAAAGTCCCTATATCTATCAAAATATTTATAGCAGCACTTTTCTGTGATAGCAAGGAATTGGAAACAAAGTACATACCCATCGACTGGGGAATGGTTCAACAAATCGTGGTACATGAATGTAATTCAATATTATTGTGCTGTAATGGATGATTGTGCTGTAATGCAATTCACACAGAGAAGCATGGAAAGATCTATATGCACTGATGCAGAGTGAAGTAATAAAATTAGGAAAACAATATACACAATTACTACAACAACGTAAATGGACAGAAGTTACACACACAAAAATCAAACGTAAATGTTGGAAAATTATAAAGAACAAGCATGACTCAAAAGGGGAGATACAAGAGATTACTTCTAACCTGCCCTTTTACAAAGATGAGTGGTTCACAGGAGTAGCATATTGTATATGGTTTGGGATTTTTTCAATATATTGATTGGTTATGCTGATTTTTTTCTGCCTACTTTTTCTTCTTTTTTTTTTTTAAAAAAATACTATTTGCTATAAGAAATTGACCTCTGAGAGGAGTAGGACAGATCAATCAATCAACAAACATTTGTTAAGTACGGTGCCTGGCAGGCTATTGCAATAGTCCTGGCACAAAGCTATGAAGTTCTGTGTTAAGTTAGTGGACATGTCAGAGGAGAGAAGGAGGCATATTTGACAGATGTTGCAAAGATGTTACAACCAGGGAAACTATGATGACATAAAAAAAATCATTAAAAAATTTTTAAAAAGAAAAGAAAGATGGGGAGGCTGCAAGTCAATTAATCAACAAGTATTTTAAAATATCTACAGTGTGCCAGGGCAATGTGTTGTGCACTAAGGATACAAATATGAACACTCTAATTGATCCCTTATCTCCTACAGCCTATTAGATATCTTTACCTGAATGTCCTAGAGAAATCTCAAACTTTACACATCCAAAATCTAACTCATTTCCTCTAAAATTACCCAGCCCCCTATCTTCCCTATTTCTGTTGAAGGTACTACCATTCTTCTAGTCACCCGGATTGACAAGCTTTAAGTCATCCTCCTTTCTTTATTTTCCCCCTTCTCCTATATCCAATCAGTTATCAAGTCTTTTCAATTCTGTTTTTTCAACCTCTCTTCCATCGGTCCTCTTCCTTTATTCATTCATACCACAACCACCCTAGTTCAGGTCTTTATCACTTCTGCCCTGGATTATTGCAATAGCCTTCTAATAAAATTCCCTGTACCCAATAGCCAATCTCTCCAATCCACCCTCCACACAATGATCAAATAGAAGTCCCTGTCACTCTGCTGCTCAAGAAGCTTTAATAGTTCCCCGTTGACTCTAAGGTGCTTTTTTGACCCAACACTCTACAGGCTACCTCTCTAAACTAATTACATGTTAATCCCTTTCAAGCACTAAATAAACCAAGTATCCTAACCTGCTTCTAACTCCCTATCTCCATTCCTTTGTTCTAGCTCTTCCTGAAACTACGTCAACTCAATCATATTGCCAGGATCCAGCCCAACTGGTTTCTCTCCTTGGTAGGGACTACTTCTATGACAGGGAACCATCATGGTACAGTGATTAGAGCTCTGGATTTGGAGTCAAAAGACCAAAAAAAGCCCAGGTCCACCACACATTTCCTGTGTGACCCTGAACAAATAACTTCTCCTCTATATGGCCAGTTTCTTCATCTATAAATGGAGAGGATCCGATTAGATGGCTTTCGAAGTCTGATCTAGCTCTAAATATAAATCATCATCCCTCTTCCCCAGTTTCTAGATTTTCTGTCTTTTTTGGGTCTTTGTTAAGATTCTTGAATTGGAAGGAAAAAGGGAGGTTTCCTGAAGCTCCAGCCCCTGACCCAGCAGAACTTCTCATCTATTTTTCAAGTTCTTGAAAAACTCACCTATATTGATCTCAAAGCTATTTAGGTCGTCAGATTCCTAGGTGATAGAATCAGAGAATACAGAACTTTAGATCTGGGGCATTAAAAATATGGGAGTAGCTGAAGTCCAGAGAATAGAAAGGAAGTTGTCCAAGGTCATGCATTCTTTGAGAAAGTCTCAACTAGAATGCAGGCCTCCTAGATCCCAGTCCCTGATATTCTGAATCAGGAATTTCAGAGGCATCTGGTCCAACCCTTACACCTAAAAGGAAACTCCGTATTTTGTCCCAAAATATTCATCCAGTCTTTTCTTGAAGACCCCCTAATGAAGGGGTCACTGTCTCATAAAATCCTAAATCTAGAGCTGAAAGATATCTAGTCCAACCTTATTGCTTTATGACTAATCAAACTGAGGCCCAGGGAGGGAATGCCTTACCTCCCAAGGCGTCACATTTCACTCTACATTAGCTCTAATAGTTAGGAAGTTTCTCCTGAAATCAACATGAATTTTCCCCTTGCAGCTCCTGACCTTTCTCTCCTAGTTCTATTCTCTGTAGTCAATCAGAACAAGCTAAATTCTTCTTCCAAATGAAGGTTTTCAATAAAACCAGGAGGTACAATATTACTCTTGGTTCAGAAGTCAAAGGGCCTAGTTTCAGATTCTACCCATAAGAACTAACATTTATATAATGCTTCAAAAAACTTGCAAAGTATTTGACAAATGTTATCTAATTTGACCCTCATGACAACCCTGGGAGGTAGGTAGATGATGTTATTATCCCCATTTTACAGATGAGGAAACTGAGGCAAACAGAGGTTGTGACTTTTCCCAGGTTACACAGCTAGAAGTATCAGAGTTTTAATTTGAACTCAGGTCTTCCTAATTCCAGATCTAGCACTCTATCCACTATGCCATCTAGATGCCTCTAATGTATGTGACTTTGGACAAGTAACAATTCTACTGGGTCTCAGTTTCTACAGCTATAAAATGAAATCTAGATGCCCCTTGAGGTACCTAGATCTAGATCTAGAAGATCAACATTTGTGATAGGTACTTGAGGAAAGATATCAAAATTCACCCCCTAACCTTCTCTTTTCCAGGTTAAACACCATCAGTTCCTTCAACCAGACATCATTTGCATAGATTCCAGGCCTCTCACTAAACTGGATGCCCTTCCTTGGATCTTATATTGCTCATTTTTCTTAGTGGACCTGTGATTTCACTGGTATATGGAACTTGCAATAAGGTCATTCCTTTAGCCAGTTCACATATCCACTTGCTCCATAACTTAGAATCTTAAGGAGTTGTCTGAAGCATTGAAGGGTTAAGTCATGTACATCCAATATGTGTCAAAGGGCTTGAAACAAGGTCTTCCTGACTCTAAGGCCAATACTCTATGCACTAGGCCATGCAGCACACAGCACTTAGCACAATTCTTCCTAAACTGTGCTACCCAGAACTGAATTCCAGATTTATACAGAACAAAGTTTCCTTTATCTCTTTGTTCCTGGATATCAGAGAGACCAGATCTAGAAACATAAGGATCTCCTCTGGAACAAGGGAAAGGAAGGAAACTCTGGCCTGATTTGATGAGTACCTTGAACTTGGAAGAATGGTCCATCTGTCCTTCTCTCTTACTCATTCTGGCTCAATACTTGGGCTGAGAGAGTTGCATTTCATTGTAAGTCATAGATATAGAACTGAATATGACCCATTTAACAGATGAGGCAACTAAGATTCAGAGAGATTAAGTGACTTGCCTAAAGGCACATAAATAAGTAAGTAGCAGAGCCAGATTTGAACCCAGTTTCTTTGACTCCAGAACCCTTTCCACTATATTATATGACTTCCATAGCCTTGGGTATTTCAGGGAGGTTCCCTTATCCTCTCCCCTTCATGGAATTATCAGACAGTGCTGGCCAGAAAGATCAGTCTTCTTCCTGTCTTCTATTTCTATCTCCAAATGATCTCCCTCCCCTTTTATTCCCTTCTACCATCACCACCACCCCACCACCACCACCATAGGAGGGAGATGGATTTGGCATGTGGCTTCCACACAAACACAATCTAAGTCAGCTGCAGGAAGGAATTCTACCTCCCAAACACGTTAGTCTTCTCTCACTCCCAGCTCACGCTTTTGCAGAATATTTTCCAATTCAGCATAATGATGAAAATTCCCTTCCCTTCCCCAGCCAGGAAGTCTATTCAAAGGAGCCAGTTGGTTTTGATCAGGATCCTGATGTACCACCAGCATTCCAGCAAACAGCCAACTCAAGCAATGCAATTCAGGTTCAGCGGTAACTGAGGCTGGAAGGTCGGGTTTAAGTGGAAGTGGGTTGGTAGTTGTGACTATGTGATCTATAAAGGTCAGCCAGGAAAGGCCTCCAGGTCAAAAATATCTCTGATCTGTCAATACCACCACTGAACAATAAATATATATTAAGTAGTCAGTCACCAGTTAATATACATTTATTCTATGCCTACTCTGTACCAAGCACCATGCTAAATGACAGGGTACAAAGTCAAAAAATAGTCCCTGCTCTTAACCTCACAGTCTAACGGGGGAGATAATATGAAGACAACTACGTACGAACAAGATACAAAAAGGATAAATTGGAGATGATCTAAAAGAGAAGCCCTAAGATTAAGGAGAACTGGGAAAACCTTCTCATAGAAGGTGAAATTTTAGCTGGGATTTGAGGAAAACCAGGAGATAAGGAAAGCCAGGAGAAGAGGAAGGAGAGCATTCCAGGTATGGGGGACAACCAAAGAAAATGACCAAGTCAGGAAATGAAGTGGCTTGTATAAATAATAGCAAAGAGGTCAGTGTCACTGGATGGTGGAGTACATCTGGAAGGGAATCAGCTGTAAGAAGACTGGAAATGATGGAAAAGTTCAATCTATGAAGGACTTTGAAAGCCAAACAGATTTTGTATTTGGTCCCAGTAGTGATAAGGAGCCACTGGGGGGAGAGAGAGCAAATGGAGGGGTGGAGAGGGATTAATGCAGAGTGTATTGGTATAGTCAGACCTGTGCTTTATGAAGAGCAATTTGACAGCTAAGTGAAGGATGTATTGGAGTGAGGAGAGACTTAAGTTAGGACAAACAACCAACAGACTATTGCAATAATTCAGGTATGAGGTGATGAGGGCCTGGACTGTTGTCAGAGGAGAGAAGAGGGTGTATCTGAGAGATGTCACAAAGGTCGAAATTATAGAACTTGACAAATAATTGGATATGGGGAGGAGGGAGGAAGAGAGAGTGAGGAGTTTAGGGCACTTGGGTTTCAAGCCTAGGTGACTGAGAGGGCAGTGCTACCTTGGACAGTAATAGGGAAATTAGGAAGATGAGAGCGTTTGGGGAAAAAGATCATGAGTTTAGTTTTAGACACGTTGATTTTAAGATATCTACAGGACAACCAGATTTCCAATAGGCAACTGATTGGAGGTCAAGAGAGAGATTAAGTAGGGCTACTATGGATAGGGAACAGTTTGGATTCAGTCAAAGGATCATGCATGAAGTTCTAGAGGGCCACATGTGGCCTCTAGGCTTCAGGTTCCCCACCCCTGGGAGTCATCTGCATAGATATAATCATTGCAACTATGGGAGTGATGCAACTATGAGTGACAGATCACCAAGTGAAACAGTACAGAGAGAGAAGAGAAGATGGCCAAGGATAAAACTTTGGGGGATTCCTGGTTAGAAAGTAGATAAAACACAGATGAAGATCCCAGCAAAGGAGACAAAGAAAGAATGGTCATACAAGTAGGAGGAGAACTGAGAGAAAGCAGTGTCAAAAAAACCTAGATGAGAGTATTAAAAAGAAGGAAATGATAAAAAAACATGTCCAAGGTTGCAGAGAGGTCAGGAAGGAGGAAGATTAAGAAAAATCCATTACATTGTGCAATTAGAGAGAATGAATGACTTTGGAGAGTTCTGAGCTACAGTGGGGCTAAAGCACATTAGATGTCTAAACTCAGTCTCACACCAACTTATTTGGGGGGGTAGGGAGAGGATGAAAAGGAGGTGACAGAAGATCATCAGGCTACCTAAGGAGGGGCAAATACACCCAGGTCACAAAGCAGGCCAAAGCTTCCCTACTGATCAGTAGTGAGATTGGGCCTATGAATGACTGTGGTGTTTCCAGTCTAGGTGGCATAGGGAGATTCAATCTAAAAAAAAAAACCAATCAAATTCCTCTAGGAGAGGTCATTATAGGTCACTAATCTTACAGAAGTATAACACTAGAAGGAGTACACGTTCTGTAGTCAAAATATCTGAGTTCAAATCCCACTTCTGACATGTATTTCTTGAGTGGCCTTGGGCAAATCACTTAACTTCAATAGGAAATAGTTTCTTCATCAGTAAAATGAATAGATTGGACTAGATAACCTCTAACATCTTTCCAGCTCCAGAACTACAACTTTTTTTTCAGTGTGATTAAGCTTCTTGGTTATTTAGGGAGGGAGGAGAAAGTGGCAGGAAGGCACTGTAAGCTAGAATAATAACGATGACGTGTATATAGCACTATACAATTTACAAAGCACTTTTATACTCATTTCATCTGTTCCTCACAATATTTCTAGGATGTGGGAAAGCCAGAGAATAATACATCTGTTATACAAATTGAAAAAAAAGTTTAAGGACATTCAGTGCCTTACTAAGAGTTGTACAGCTAGTAAGTGATAGAGCTACAGTAAGAACCTATCTTCTAGTATTCTTTGGAGCCTGAAGGTACTGGAGGGGTCATTGAATACTGAAGTCAGGAGTGGGCAGGGAAGGAGGGCAGAATGACTGGACAAACTTTACCTATGTTACAATTTTGCTAGAGGTCTGCCCCACTTACAACAAAACCTGGACCACTGGGAATATAGAAAGTAAGAGAAGAAAAAGATATTAAGGCAGATAGATGACACTTCCAAATCTGTCATGGTCCCTAGAAAGAAAGTGTCCATCAACTCTCCTTTGGCTGAATTCACCATCCCTATGAATTTGGAAACCAAAATGTCCTTCCATGGTCACCACTCCTCAATATATATTCTCTTTCTTAGAAGAATATAAGCTCCTTGAGGGCAAGGATTGCTTTGTTTTTGTATTTATCTCCTGCTTAGCACAATGTTTGACGCTAAATGTTTTTTCATTGATTTTCATTCACTCAAGAATTAACTGTCCAATGATTCACAGCCAAAGTCCCCTTCAAAAAACAAAAATACGGAAGTTACCTTCCTTGAGAAAACTGTGATTGGTCCCATCCCACAGCTAGACCTAGTAGGCAGTGGCTACAGGCTACCTTGTATAGGTCTGGGCTCTAATGGACCCACAGAGACCCTCATCCAGAAAGCATCACCAAGGTAGTTTTCAACTGGTTCCTTACTGTTCCAATATTCAATCCTAAAGCCAAAAAGATTTCCAGAATGGGGATATTCTATAAGATGGGGAAGAATCACAGAATCAAAGATTTTGAGCCTTGTTAGGGAGCTCATCAGCCTTCTTTTTCAACCTATGTCCAAAAGGAAAGCCCAGTATAACTTCTACCAAAAGTGGTCCTTCAGTCTCTGCTGGAAGACCTGCACTGAAGGGAAAGCTACCATCTCTTAACAAAATCCATTCCTCTCTGGGGTAGCTCCTATTTTGGGGGTGTTTTCCCCAAGCCTCTTTACAGCTGCTCCTGTCCTCTTGGACTAAATTCCTCTGGACAGCCCTTCAAATATTTGATGACAGGAACTTTTAGATCATATGACCAACAAGATAGTGCATCTGATACTTTCTCCAAGTGACCTCAACCCTTCATGCCCATTTGAAAAAAAAAAAAAGGAATTATACACCAGATATTGGGTAATTCCAGCTAAATTCACAGAAGACAGAATCTCTGAAAAAGTAAAATCCTTTTCAAATTAATACCTGAGAACTCTAATTAAACAAATAGTGAGCACCCCTCCTCCACCAGCTTTCATACGTCAGTAACAGGAGCACAAGCAAACTTAAAACCCTTCTGCTACAAGGATTCTACACAAATACCTCCACATTCTTGATCCCACAAGAAGTGGAAGGCATAGATTAACCAGCTCTCCCTTTTCTTTCTGACCAGAATTATTTTTGATGTGTCATTATAATTTCTTTCTAGTGAATTTCCTGTCCCTCTTGGGTTGACTTCCCTTATACACCTGTCTCTGTTACTATATGACCTTGAACAAATTACTTTGCTTATCTTTGCCTCAGTTTCCAGACAAATGCAGATAACTACTCTGCCTGTTTCTGAAGGTGGGCAGTGAGAATAAGTGCAGTAATTGTATGGAAAGTGCTTTGAAGATTCCAAAGTAGTGTGACAATGTAAGGTATTGGTGATTAAAGGGGAGTTTCTGTTTCAGACTTTTCAGCATTTCTTTATTTTTCAAAGAAGTTGAAAGGCTTCCTTAGGAAGACATAAGGAAACTTTTGGAGAGATTCGGAGACACAAAGTTTTTTTGTTTTGTTTTGTTTTTGTGGAAGACTGATTCAGGGATATCTGTTTTGCTATCCATATATTTTCATTGTAATTTTCTATGTGGTAGCAAATCACAAGAATTAGAGATGAAATTGTTGGTCTTTCTGCTGTATTTGAAAACTGAGAAGTAAAAAAGGAGAGGAGAGAGGAGCAGAGAGAAATAAGAATGAGAAATAGGGGAGGGAAAGAAGGAAGGAAGGAAGGAAGGAGGGAAGGGAAGAAGGAACGAAGGAAGGAAAGAGGGAAGGAAGGAAGAAAAGTGGGAAGGAGGGAAGGAAGGAAGGAAGGAAGGAAGGAAGGAAGGAAGGAAGGAAGGAAGGAAGGAAGGAAGGAAGGAAGGAAGGAAGGAAATTCTTTCCTATTCCCAATGTCTAGATATCCATAATTGGCACCATCCTCTCCCTCTTCCCTTCTAGGTGTTTTTTGGAATTTGAATATCTTGTCCTGGTTGTTTTGAGAGAAGGTAGGGAGTGAAATAATAGTCATAAAGGGAACAGAGGTTCCCCCTGAATCCTAAGACTCAGAAGGAGGTGCTGATTTTAGAAGGAAACCTCAATCCAGTTTCTGGCAAGCACCAGTGAGCCGCCCCATAAGCCTCCAGAAACAAAGATTTGTTTTCACTGTGCAAAAAGGAAAGGTTTCTATTATGCACCCCTTCAACCAAGAAACTTACCAGATTAGGTTGGGTTTGTGGGGATCATGTTTAAAAGAAAACATAAGAATAATAGAGGTCATGTGTACAAAAATATCCGTAGCAGCATTATTTTTTATAACAAAAGGTAGAAGCAAAATATGTAACCTATAATTGGTGAATGGCTGAACAAACTATGGTATTTGGATATAATTAAGTATTATTGCACTGTAAGGAATGACAAATATAAAGAATTCAAGAAAATACGGAAGATGTGTACAAAGTGGTGTAGCATGAAGAAAGCAAATCCCAGAGAGTAACTTACACAACTACTAAAGCAATGTAAATAAAGGCAATGCTCAGAGATAACAAAACATGGGTCAAACAATGGGAAGTGTTGGTGCTTCATTATCAAAGTTATATACTATATATTGTTATATATTAATACATCATATTTTTATATTATATATATATTCTTCCTTTCTGCCAATAACCATCAAGGAACAGAAGTAGAGTAATGTGTTATCAGCCACTGTTATGCTATTAGGTAGTTTTGCTTAATTTTTTTCCAAAATATAGTTAGGGGGAGGGAGCAGCTGGGTGGTACAGTGGGCAAAGTGTCAAGACTGGATTCAGGAAGATTCATCTTTATGAGTTCAAATCCAACCTCACACACTTACTAGCTGTGTGACCCTGGGCAAGTCACTTAACCCTGTTTGCCTCAGTGTCCTCATCTGTAAAAATGAGCTGGAGAAGGAAATGGCAAATGACTCCAGTGTCTTTGCCAAGATAACCCCAAATGGGGTCACAAAGAGTTGCACACAACTGAAAAATGATTAAACAAGTAGGGAGAGAGGCTGGTATACCAATGATTATTGAGAAATGTATCGAACAAGACAAGCAGATACAAACATATTTCTTGCCTTCTTAATGAGGGACTGGGAAGAGAGAGAATTTGGAACTTAAAATTTTTTTAAATGAACATTAAAAGTAAATTTTAAAAAAGAAAAAAGACATATTGATATATGGATAAATTAACATCAAGAAAGACAGAGAGACAGACAGAATGACATAGGGTTAGGACGTGTGATTTCATTGACACAGGATACTCTCTAATGATGAAACTGCCTCTCTTTATGTAGGTCAGCAGCAAATCTGAAACTTAGAGTCCTAGATAGTGGCCCAGGTCCTAGGATGCTGAGAGGTTATGTGATTTGCCCAAGTTCATATATCCAGCACATAGCCAGGATCACACAACCATAGTAGCAAGGATATATGTGAATGTGCATACACATAAATTTGTGTATGAGTAAACACACATATGAATATGTAAAATACTGGAGTGGTCATTTTTCACGATAAAAATACTCTTAAAGTTGGAGAACTAATGCCCTGGGAAAGGTGATGAGGTCTGCCCACTGAAAGAGAGCCAGCTTGCCTAATTGGACATCAGTGAGGAGAGACAGGCAGAGAGAGACAGAGACAGAGAGAGATGGCAGAACACAGAAGATGTGAGTATCATTCTATGGAGATTAGCAGAATTGTTGTACTAAGAAGGCAGCAAAAGGGACCAGGAGGAAAAGGGAGTCAAAGATAGAAAAGCTGGGCAATAGGAAGCACGGCCTACAGAGGACAATACCTGTGGAAAGATGACTGCCACCTTATGGAAATGGGAAACCTATAGAAGTATAATGGAGAGTACTCTCCAGACTTCACCATCATAATTCAGCTGCTCACTCACTCCACTCCTACGGCCCTCCTCTACCAGGGTTTCCTTCATTCTCCAGATTTCATGTCTCATCTGCCTTTTCCCTCTCCTAGAGGCCCCAGTCTCCCACTGGTGAGCTCCCCACTATTTGGAGGAGGGTCCAAACCAGCTATCCTTTATCCTGTGGAATTCACAACCATGATCTGGTGCTGGTACCTTCCCTCTCCTCACTCTCTACTTTTCAGGTGCCTTTTACATGTCGTCTTCCCTCATCAGAATATAAGTTCCTTGAGGGCAGAGATGATCTTTTTTTTTGCTTGTATTCCTAGTACTTAGTACAATGCCTGGTGCACACAAAGAGTGCTTAATAAGTATGTGTTCATCCTTTGTTGCCGAAGAAGACCATGCCATCAGAGAAATGATGACATGACTTGCACTTGACTTTGTTTTGAGTGAGGGAGGGCTGTGCAGGTCACCAGCCTCACTTCTCCTCCAGAGTCATCTGAATCCAGTGATGTCATCTGAATCAGGGTGACTGGAGATGACCGAGGATAAGGCAATTGGGGTTAAGCGACTTGCCCAAGGTCACACAGCTAGTGAGTGTCAAGTGTATGAGGTGAGATTTGAACTCAAGACTCCTGCACTGGTGCTCTATCCATTGCACCACCTAGCTGTACATGTTGACTTGAGGAAGAGAGTAACTAGCCACATGTGCTTAAAGTAAGGGCTGCTGGAAGACAGTTGATTTGGTGCCATTGGAGAGGAACAAACACTACTTTCAATTAGAGGCCTAACTAAGCCAGTATTATACAAGTCTTTGTATATATACAAAGAAACTATACAAGTCTTTTGGGGGAGGATTGCTCACTGCTGGGTGGGTAGTTATTACTTCCTACATGCTCAGATGTGTGCTGTTCCCATGAATTGGTGCAAAAAGCTATCTGTGTTTTGAGTTTTGTGAGCTTCTGTGCTTATACCGGGAGTTGGTGGCTACCCTAGAAGAGTGTCCAATACTAACATACCCTGATCATCTGGGTGGGGAAAAGACAAAGGTGTGGTCACCAAAAAGTATCAGGACTATTCATGTCAGGAGGTGGTTGGGCAGCATAATAGATAGAATAATAGACCCAGACTCAGGAAGACCAGAGTTCAAATATGGCCTCAGAAACTTACTAGTTGCTGTATGACCCTGTACAAGCCACTTGATCTGTCTATCTCAGTTTCCTCATCTGCAAAACTGGGATAATTATAGTACCTACCTCTCAGGGTTGTTGTCAGGATAAAGTATGATAATATTTGTAAAGATTTCGAAAACCTTAAAGCATTATCTAAATGTTACCTATTATTATTGGTAGGAGGAAGCCTCCCATCATACAAGAGATAAAACAAACACCCCAAACTGTTCATGGCCTCCAAATTTGAGGAGCTTCGTTTTCTTTGGTATCATCACATTTCTGATTCTTGGATCTCCATATACAGCTAAGTTCATCTTCTTGAAGAAAGTACGTTTGCTGTACTATCAAGAGGAGAGGTGAGCAAATGGGGCAAGAGTCAAGCAGCAGGAAAGAGAGGGTTACAGAGGACAGCATCAGCATCTAAGACAGTAATGGAGGCAGCAAGCCCTCATACTCAATTGATTTCTATTTTATCTTTATTTTATCTAATTTATTTTTCTTTGTGAAAAGGTGCCCCCTCTCCTTCTGTGTAAAAGTGTTTTATACTCAATGGACTCAGCTAGGAGTTTTATGGGGCTTGAGAAAGAACTGAGATCACAGCTAAATTCACTTAAAAAGCAATAATAGTTTTGTCCCACATCAACATGGAGAACAGCCATAGAGAAAGGAGCAAAGGACAAGATCTTGGATGATATACACCTTTCTTCTTAGTTTCTAAATGTTATTCTTGGGCAAAGTAAATAGCTCTCCTTATTAGTAATTATGAAATGTCCAAGTGGGATCAGGTTGAGTCACAATGGTTGAGTTGGGAGGCAGCATGGAGTGGTAGAAAGAACATGGGATTTAGAATCAGAAGATTCAGATTTAAATCCTCGTTCAATTTATCCAATACTGGATAAGTACCTGAATCTCTGTTTCTTCATCTGTAAAGTTTGAGTAATAATACTTACTCTGTGTATTTCATGAGATTGTTGTGAGAGGCTAAAATGAGAAAAATGGGTATGTTGCACAGAGTTAAACTTGGACTTCTACTACCTCAGATAAATTCAGTGATAGGGAGAAAGAAATGAAAAATCCTGTGTACTATGACTAGAAATCTCTCCTCAGTCCAAGTCCCCATAATTTAGAGGTCACAGTTGGTCTAAGACAAAATTTATCCTTTTCCCTGCTACTACTTACTTTCTGATTTTTAATTCCCATCCACCTCAACCATACTGTGGCAAGAGAATTTCCTCCTCTTGCTGCCACTGTGATAAGAGAAAGACTGTGATACGAGAGGAACTCTGGCTCAGACTTCCTACCACCACTATGATTAGAAGGGGACACTAATCTCTATTTTTAAGCTTCCTAGACATTGTTCCTGGAAGTTCTAAAGTCAATAACACCTGTGAAATCAAGCCTGGGAAAGAAGCCACAGCTCCTGCTCTGACCCTGGCAGATGTCCAATCTTCCTCCTTCTGTTACTTGTTCCCAGACATATATGCCCTTATTTTCTCCTGCTTTCTGTAAAATTCCACTTTTCTATGATGCTTATATATCCACATTCTATAAAAGGTTGCTGAAGCTGGTGCTCTGGACTCTCTGATCTTTTGTACAGGTGAGTCTGGGTTCTGAGTGTAAATAAAATCTAAAAATAACTATCTCTGAATGTTGATTCAGTGATTGGCAGCAGTACCTAATCAATGGACCCTTGGATGCATTTATAAAAATACTCCTCTAGAAACTCACTCTTGCTCTGCCCTCCTTTTCTATTATGCCCTTATGAACACTCTTCTAACCTTAAAAAACTTCCCTCTCTTAATCTTCTTCTCATGTTTCCATCATTTTCCTGTACTCATAGAAACAAATTCCAACAAAAAGTTGTCATTTCTGTGGCTACCATCTCGAGAAGGTATACCTTCCTTCATGTTCCTTGTTCCTACCTGTAAGGTTAATGGAATTTAAGATCTTCCCCACCCATTAATAGACCTCATGTGGAGCCCATTAAGGGAAGCTTGCTTAGGGGAAGCTTGCTTGCAGGAAGGCTCTCACACCTTTTGCTAATTTCTAATTAAGCACTGAGTCACAAGGGTTGTGATGCCTACTGGCTCTGAGAAGGGTATATATACTCTGAGGTGAGGTTTTGCTTTGGGGGCTTGCTTATGAGAAGGATCTGGTGATTCCCTGGTTGAGACATTGAGTGGCCACGTGTTCAGAGCTCCTCAGCTGCTCAGATGTAAAGGCTCTCTCGATCCAGGGATGCATGTAAGGTGTACAGCAATATTGCTTTGAGCCCTTTCTGTTGTCTTTATTTCTCTGCTTATATTTTCTCCGTATTTTCTCTGAAGTTCAGGGTGCTGACTTTTCCCCTGAACTAGTGAATATAATTTAAAAAGATTATTGACCTCTTAAACAGCTATCTTTCCTAGTAAAGCAGATCTGAGAACCTATACTAGTAGCCATCCTGGGTATGCCAGTGTGGTTGCCTTTACGTTGTCCCCTTTCCCTCTTTCTCTCATATCCACTGTGAGGAACCCAACTGAATGGCCTCTCCAAAGGCCTCATTTTCCCTGACTCCTGAAAAGATATTGACCAATAGAAACAGATTAAGCATGAGGACTGTGGTCTCTGGACTGAAAGGAGGAGGAAGCAGAAGTCCCTTGAGAGGAAATGCCCCCACCTACCAGATGTCAGCTCCTTTGAATAAGCCTCAGATTACCTACCTTAGTTACACTTCTGGGAAAGTATTTTGTAACCACAAAATACTATATATATATATAAAAAGTTTTGGACCAGTTGATAAAATGAAAAAGACACTGGACTTGGACTCAGAAAACCTGGGTCTGCATCATAGCTCTGATATTTATTAACTGGGTAACTATGACAAGGTCATTAGACTTTCTGAACCTCACTTTCCTTCTCTGTAAAATGGATAAAACAATATCCTCACCACCAACACCCTAGCATTGTTGTAAGCACTAAGTAAACGTAAATTGCTGTTATTAGTGATTCAGCACGGTGTATTCAGATATACCTTAAATTCAATTTCTGGATCAGTTTTCAATAGCACTTTACAAAAGTTTTTAAATCTTCTCTCTTCCTCCAAGGCACTCCTCCTTTATTGTGACATGGAGGTGATCCTGCGCTCTCAAAAGCTATGGAAGCCAAGAGTAGGCTGTGGCAGGTTAGGCAGGAAAAACTTTAAGTGAAGGATGGCATGCTTGTCACCTGAGAACCAGTTTAGATAAACTTAGAAAAGCTCATCACCAAACCAGCTATAAGGGTGATTAATTTCTTGGCCAACAACTCATGAAGACCATTGATTATGACATAAAAGAATTTTTGTATGCCGTGGTGATAGACATGCCATACATATCAATCATGGTTCTTGAAGTATTTCTTCTTCAATTTTATTTTTTAATGAAATATCAAGTTTTAACAATATTTTTAATATTCTGGGAAATATTCATGAGATGTTACAAAAATATTAAAGTGATCAAGGCCTAAGGTTGACAGAAATACAAATAATTCATATATTACCACCCATAAATAACTTCTCAGTTCTGCTCAAAGATTCCAATCTCACTTGTGTACCAAGGAATGATTTTCAAGGACAAAAAATTAGAAGGCTCTTCTGCTATATTTTTCTCAGAATTCTGAAAAGAATTGCCATTAGATAATTGGAACTGTGGTAAGACCAATATCTTATCAGAGTTCTGCTCTCTCTCTCTCCCCAACACAGATTTGGAAAATCCTAGGAAAAGAGGACAAAAACTGCAAGATTCAAGGTGTATCTGTCTCCTTTGATATAGCTTCTGGGTGATCTCTAATTGTGTTGATAGTAGGTTTCCTGGTCACCTAGAGATATAAAAGGTCTCACCCAAGTAGGGTCAGACCCTTCTCACTTGGTCAATGTCTAAAGTCCATGCAGGTTACCACATCTTTTCCTGTTGTAATGGAGACAAAAGGAGCCTGGGTCTATACAAAAAGTTAAGTACTACTGTATCCTTGTTGCATGCCCTTGCTATGTTTGGGGTAAGTAAACCTCCTTTTGCAAACTGTTCAGTGACCTACAAGTACCTCATTTTGTTCTTACATTGAAGATAAACTAACAAGGTACTGCTGTCAGGTCTAGATCTATCTCCATCATTTGCCTATGACACTTAACATGGGTATCTTCAAGAGAGGTGTCTTAGACCCAGAAGGTGCAAGGAACAGGGAAACTCCTTAGAGATTCGTGCTGTAGTCCAAGACTTCTCATTATATCCCCTATCCAACATTTATTAAGTAGCTGAGAGGAAACATGGCATAGTGCATAGAGAGCTGGCCATGTAGTCAAAAGAACTCACCTCTGATACATACATAGTGTCCATAGGACCTGGGACAAGTCATTCAATGATCCCAGGAAACTCTAAGAAAGGAGTTCTTTACCTTTTGATGAGTGTTCTAGACCCCTCTGACAGTCTGGTAAAGTCTATACATGCCTTCTCAGAACAATATTTTTAAATACATCAAAGAAAATACATAGGATAAACCAAGGGAACCAATGATATTATAATATAGGTGACATTTTCTTCTCAATCCAAAAACACAGAAGCCCATTAAGAACCTATGCTCTAAGACTCTGAAACTGCAGAATAAGTACATTCTGCATTGGTAAAGGGAGTTCCTGACTAGGAGTTCCCTAAACTGATGAAAACAAAACACAACAAAAAAATCTAAGCACCTTCTCTGTTCTGGGCATTTGGTGACAGAATAAAATCAAAAGTTCTAAAGAGATCTAATTCTACTAGAGGAGGAAGAGAGTTAAACAAATACACATAAGTAAAGGCAAAGTAATTTCAGGAGGTGGAGTACCTGTGTGGCACAAGGTTGGCTCCCCATTAGCAGCCCGGAGTCTATACACTCTCCCTCTGCTGGATGCCTTTTCTTTTCCATTAGCTCACACAGACGATGCTGCTAGCCTCCGTTTACTAGGCTGAACCCTATGACTTACAAACTTTTTAAAGTTAGTTGCCTCTTTGCCTGTCGGTTTGTATTTTTCTTTCTAGATTTGACTGATTTCTTTTAATCTGGTTAAAAACTGAAGTGAAACCGAGGACAAGGGATATTCCTAGACAGCGACATACAAAAAGTCAGAGTCTTCATTCTATGTAGTTAATAAGAAGGTTAAGGGGATCTGAGGAATTTGGGCAACTCCATTTTTTTCTTTTAAGTCCTTGGACAACAATGGTGAGAAAATTCCCTTCTCCTGCCTGCCTGCTGACTTGGAGCAGGATTTTCTATCTTCACGTTTGATCCTGACAACTCTGCTAGACTGAAACTTCTTCCTTCCACTGAAATTCTCATTTGTCTTTTAATTAATAACTTTCTCTTATTTGTTGACTTTGAACTAGACTAGCCTTCTGTTTAATTCTAGTCTGGAATCACCTCTTGCCAAACGCAGTCAGTGAACGCAGGGGCAACAAGGAGTTACTCTACTGTAATGGTTAAATTGGACCTGTACTCCTGTTAGAAATTTTGGCTTTCATTCCGAAGTCTGTCAAAGATTCACCCTTTCTGATCCACATATCTCTGTTCCTAGACTCAATAAATTGTTTTGAAACGACACTACTTCCCCCATAAATCTATAGCACTGCAAGAATATTAAAACTGCTTGCTGCCTTCTCGTACTGCACATATCCTCAACATGTGTTATGAAATGTGGAGCCCAACAAACACAGGTTGTAACTTTAAAAGCACGAAAATCAGGAAAGGGAACATTTCAGATTCTCATAGCAACATTAACTCATTCACTTTGCACATATGGGGTATTTTGGATACTAGTAGGTCTTCTCTATATATATAACTTATTATACAGTAGGTGCAACTTGGGAGAATTGATGTTGCTATAGGAACACTGATCAAGACTAGCTTCCATAGTGAAAAGGGAAAACGAACTTTTTCCATATTTCCTCACTCATTCACTTCAGTGTTCAGGTTTGAAGGAGGAGGAAAGTGCAAATGAGTCAGAGAGTAAACCAGTAAGAGTGTAAACCCCACTACGGGGGGACTCTCTGTTAAAGGAAAGACAAAGATTTCTGCCTTCTGAACTCAGAGAACTTAGAGTCTTGCCAAGGAAAGAGGGAAGCAGAACCCAGGTATTGGTACATTGAGAAAACATTTTATTTTATTATTGTCAGTAGACTGGGAGTTAAGTCCCATTCTACCAGGAAAGATGCCTGACCACTCGAGGCCTCAACCTGCTGAAACAAATAGCAATTCCCTTTGCTTCAATCTTTGCTTAGATTAGGGAAGTGATAATCCTGACATTCTCTGCCCTACACAGTCTGAAGACAGAGGCTTGTGTTCAGTTCTGGGAACCACATTTTAGGAAGGACTTTGATGGTTTAGAGAATGTCCAGAGAAAGCCAATGGGTGAAGAACATTGAGTTTCATGCAATAAAGAGATTGATAGAGTGGGGAATGTTTAGCCTAGAAAATAGAAGACATGTGGAGGATATGATAGTTATCTTCAAGTATTTAAAAGGCTGTCAGTAGGAACAGGGAACAGGCCTGCTCTGCTTGGCCCTAGAGAGAAGAACCAGGGACAGTGGGAGGAAGCTACAAGGAGGCACATTTAGATTTGATGTAAATCTAAATTAGAACAATTTAAAATTGGAATGACCTGCCTTGGGAAGTTGTGAGTTTCCCCTCACTGGAGATCATTAAGGAAAGGTTCAATGCCTAAACAGACTAAAGGTAAGGGGTTGGAGAGGAAGTTTCTTGTTTGAGTACAAGTTGGGTTAGATGGCTTGGGAATGTCCTTCCAACTCTGAGGTTCTGTGATTACCAATAGCAACAGCAATCAAAGGCCACAGAACACTGCACATACCCTGGATAGACAGTACTGCTGTCCCTGAGGTTATGGTGCATCAATATATTATACGGAAAGTAGCATTATAACGTAATTCTGGTATTTCCAGGAAATTCTTTCCTGGGTGAGGTCCCAGATAGACCTTCTTTCTTCTGAAGTCCACATTGCAGTCAATGATATTATGGTGAAATTCCATAGCAAACAACAAGACTGATGCCTGCAGGTGGTTATAACCATTTTCCAATGATTCTGTAAATGATACAACTCATTCTAAGAGCACGGACTTTATTATAGATAAGTCACCCTCACATAGTGAAGTGAAGATGACAGGAGGGTCTCCACTAAAATTCTACTTTAGAGACATCATGATGATGTAGAGACCCTGGGTTCTCATGGAGTGTAAGTTCTGGGAAATCCTACGAGGCAGGAGAGGCTTTAAATATAAGCCTAGGGATAGCTGTCTATTGTCTAAAGACCAGTCTAATGAAGTTCATAGAGGTTCAGCGCTAGGTCGTCCACAGGATGATGATCTGTTCAGCCCAGAAACTCTCCAAGACTGTCTGCTGTGTTACTGGAGGTGTTTTCATCTGTTGCAATGGAGGCAAAATGTACTACTAAAAAAAATACCTATTCTTGAAAAGAGGTAGATGACCCAGCAGATAGAGAAGTGGACATAGAATCAGAAAATTAAGTTCAAATCCTGCCTTCAGATGCTTACTAGCTGCGTGACCTCGGACAAGTCACCAAAAAAAAAAACAAAAACCACTATATGCCTCAATTTCCCTAACCATAAAATGTGGTTAATAACAGCACCTGCTTCACAGGGTTGTTGTGAAGATAAAATGCAATAATATTTGTAAAAAGCACTTACACACTGTGCCTGTCACATAGTAAACACTAAAGAAATGCTTTTCTCCTTCCCACCCAAATTTGAAGTGTTCTATGTATCTATATATATGCTAACTATTATTATTTTTATAATAATTTAATACTAATTTTTATAACAATTTGTATAATTACTATCATTTTTTATGCCTTCTAAGGTACAGGAAATTTGTGAATTGTATCCTGCATGGTTCTGGCTCTCTCTCCCTTCCTTCCCAATGTCCCCAGCAACATCTGCTTTACCAGTTTCTATTTCAGACATTATCATATGGGGGAGGAAAGTCCAGCAACAGCCCAGGACCAATATTGCCTCCCAGGCGTGTGGCATGAAGACCCAACATCCTCAGCAAGATCACAATCCTGAGTCAATTCACTTGATTCACTTCAAGGTTGGAAAATGATTTTATATAGTGCATCATTTGATCCTCTTGATAGGATCCTACCCTGATAGGTAAGTGGGAGGGAGGAAAAGGAAAAAAAATTCTATAGAACCTAGTGTGCACTAGGCACTATACTAAGTACTTTTCACAAATATATCTCATTTGATCCTCATAACAAGGAAGCGCTGTTATTATCACCATTTCACAGTTAGGGAAAGCAAGGCAAACCGAGGTGTAAGTGATTTGCCTGAGGTCAAACAGCTAGTAAAGCATCTGAGAGTAAATAAATTTGACATCACTGTGTCTCAGCTAATAAAAATGGTCACTCGGAGCCAAAGAGCTGAGTGCCTTTTTCTGATTAAGAGAAGTCTCTGGGATAAGGGAGGGAGACAATTAAATCTGGCTCACTATAGTTCAATTCAATACTTATGAAGAACCTACTATGCACAGGGCTGGAGAGGGAAACCAACAACTAAGTAGCTTGCATTCTACTTGGTCAGGAAGAAATGGGAGAGGGTGGAAAGTTGACCTCCTTAGCACTCCTAAATCCAAGAGAGGAATGAAATCTCTCCCATGTGCCATTTCCCCTATCCAACCCAATGCTGAGCTCCACTTTCTTTCACAGAACCAGAGAAGAGAAACTTTTTTTTTTCAATTTCCCTGAGTGTAGAAAGTTTTCCTTTTCATTATGCATTTCAGGCACGTTCCCTCCCCCCACCGTGACAGGGAAAGGGGCTGCTGCTACCTACAGCTGCTGTTTTGCATTTCATTTGAAGCTGTATAGACTTAAAAAAAATATATAATAGTAAAGTGGAATATCTAAATGCTTCCAAGTCCACTCAGAACCGAGCTGCATGCTAAATACTTTAACCACTTGGCTATGCCTGAATCCCGGAGATGCTGGGGCGGCAAGATGCATCTGCCTTCTACAGAGGGGGCCCGAATTCCATTAGCATGCTATTCATTCCAGTACAGCTAAGACGGTCTGAGCAGTTAAAAGAAAGGTGGATTTGCAGAAGTCTTAAACAATTTACCAAGTCTCACATCCCAGAACAGTAAGAGGAATGACACATGAAAAAAAAATCTGCATATTTCTGACCTCCAACTAAATGGGCATTTGGTTAACATTATAATAGGAAGGGCACTAGCCATGACAATCTCTGGGTTAGCAAATTAATCACAAATAGCCAAAGAGCCATATCATATTTCATTGAGTCAGTTGGTTTTTTTTTTAATGAGACTCCTAATTGCTTAGGGCTTATTAAATCCATTGTTGTATCCGTTGTTTGTTAAGAGATTATCTTTTTGTTCCTTTAGCCCTCTTCAGCTGAAGTCTGGTATTTTTAACTCCGATCTGTGGTCTTCTCGTGAAACGAAACAGTTGGCTATGCCGACAGCTGGTGTTACGGTTCCCTCCAGCTCGTCCAAAGAGTCAGCCTTCTGCAAAAGCTCAGAGCAACTCACGCACATGCTCCAAATGTGAGCCTTTCTCTTCTTCCCAGCGCCTCCCAGGGAAGGGAGTGCCTTCCCAGGTCTATGAAGTAATTGCAGACATTTAGAAGGGAAATGACCTATCGGATCTCTGAGGCTGTCCTAGGGCAGAGCAGGAAATGTATGCGAAACAACATCATCGGCTCCTTGGGACACTTCTCTGTTGAGAACTTCCAGGCCCACAAGCATCATCAGCGTCATCAAAGGGTCTTTACTGATCACCCACCTATGCAGGATAGCAATAGAATGGGAAAGCCAGAAGACACCACAAAGGTCATCAAATCCAACCACCTCATTTTACAGGGTAGGAAACTGAGATCCCAGGGAAGATGCCTTGCCCAAGACCACACAGCTAGTAAGTAACAGAGCTGGAAGATCTCAAACCTATTTCTTCTGACTCCAAGTCCAGGGTTCTTTATTGTATTTGTTCAGTTGTTTCAGTCTATTCCCTGCTACTAAATAAGCCACATCAATGAGATCTAGCCCCATTTTAATCGTCTAAAATTTCACATAAGTTGGTTGCTATTAATTTTCAATCATGGCTAACTTATAACAAATTAGTACTTCATGCATCACAACTGCCACGGAACATGACTACGTGGCTACCTCTGTCCTCTAGACAAAGAAACTAAGTAACTGACCTATTAGGGGATCTGCCCAGGATAACTAAGATAGTCAGTGGGAAGAAACTTGGCTTCATTCCTTCAAGGACTTGGAATTTCTAATACATTGTTTAACCTATGGGGCCAGATTTTGCCCAAAGAAATGTGATCCTTGAAAGAAAAACTCAGCCCTCATAGCTTTACAAAGATAGGAAAAACTTTTTTGTACTTTTTAAGGCTGTTTCTCCAACCATTCAATATCAGTGTGTCAGTGAGCAACATTAATTAAATGTCCATTGTATGCAAAGCACTGTTCTACCCCTTTGGAGAATGGCCAGAGTTAGAAAAAAATTCCTTCCACATAATCCAGTGACCGACAGGAGGCTATGATTAAATCCATAGAATGACAGTAGAACTAGAAAGGGTCATTCAGTTCATCCCTTCATTTTACAAATAAGGAAATGGAATGAAATGGTCATATGGCTAGTTATTTACAGGGCAAGCACTAGGAGGTCTTCTGGCATCTAATCTAGTGATTTTTGGCACTATCACCATATCCTTGAACCCAGGATTAAAATGACAATGGTTAGACTGGTCTCCATGTAGAGTAAAGGTTAAATCTGTATCGGGGTTCAAATGCTAAAATTCTTTTACACATATGAGAACTCCTTTCAGAACCTGAGGGAGGATATAACGCTGTGGGGACACTATAGAACTGTCTAGCTTCTAATAAGATTTCAGTGGAAAGACTGGGAGGGATGCCAATGGATAGTGATCCTTCTGTAGCCTCAAGGAAGGCATGATGAGTATTCCATTACAGGACAGGATGGTCTGGGGTGAATGATTTGCCTCCTTTTTTAGCTAGTTCTAGGACTAGGAAAAATGATCTTTCTCTGTCCAGAGCTCTATCACCTAAAATGCACAGACACCATTAGTGTTGGAAGCATCCATAGGAAATTATGGATTTTACGATGGTTTTGTCTGGGAAATTGTTCATTTCTGATCGGAAGTTCTATTACACATGAATTTAATTCTAAACAGTGTTACCAACAGACCCAAATGATTTACATTTTAAGCAATCTTCTTTCATTATCTCATATCTTGTCAGGTAGCAAAAGATGGATTTTATGTGCTTCTATCCTAGGAAATGATTAATATGTCTAAATGGGATGTCTTTCAAGACGCCAGCTGTTATGGTACGGCAATCCCATCTTTCAGATCTTGCTTCAGTGGACAGGTTTGAGATCAGAGATCATGGAAAGGGCAATTGAGATGACAGCCCATACTTAAAAAAAAATCCAAACTTTTCTTAAGATTAGTCTAAAGAAAGCAAATATTTCCATTAAAGCTGCTGAACATCAACTATTTGGCCCCCAAATACTCCTCCCCTCTCCCAATCTTGAACTGCTAACTGTTAAATGTCACTGAAGAGGAAATATGTGCAAAGGTTAGAAAAAAAGGTTAACTTTATGTGAAAGAAAGAGCTGGAGGTGATGTAGGGGGAAACTATCTTATCTTGAATACATCCTGTCTCAGGTGTTCAGGGTCAAGTCCTTAGTCTTTGACAAATAACCAACAGGCATTAAAAAAATAGGATTCTCTTGATTAATAGATAATTAATTTGTTTTTCCAACATCTTCCCTCACAAATTAGTTCAAAATAAATATTTGGATAGATATTCTCTTCTTCACCCCTCCTTAAATATGCCAGTGAATTTCTTCACCCAAATTTTAGGGTGTTTTCATATAGACAAATTCATTGTTAGTCTCTTTGGCCAAAATTTAGATGGAAAAACAAAAACAAAAAACCCCAATTATTGTGTTGAAGAGGGTTAAGGCATCAATATAAAGAAGGAAAAAGAAAGTAAGTTGAATCAGAAATCTTTAATTCAGAAATCGAGGCTGCTGTTTTTCCCACAAGCAATCACTTAGACCCTGAGAGACAGTAGATTTAAAATGGAAAGCACGAGAGATTCCAACCCAGAGTGACCTGAGTTCAAATTCCAATTCTGCCATGTATTAGCTGTGGGACCTTGGGCAAATCACTTAACCTCTATCATCCTCAGTCTCCTCATCTGTAAAATGGGGCTAATAATACCCACATTACCTACTAGCAGACAATTCAAGAAAAGGCACTTTGCAGAGCCTTAAAACAATATATAAATGTTAGCCACCATAATTATTCAAATAACAGAGTAAAAAGTCAATGAGAAAAAGAAAGAAATCCAAATAATCTGACCTCCAAAGTTTGTGAGATTTGGAAAAAGCAATTCATATCAAAGAAAAGGGGAGAGATAGTATTAGCAGCAGAAATCTTGCTGATCCTTAGAACTGGCTCTGCTACATCAGGATGGCTCCAGGAACACTGGACAAAAATAACTAATTACCATCAGGGTATACAAAAGCAAATTTAGTTGCAGAATATGAATTTCATTTCAGCTTGTCCTCGTTGGGGAAGAGGGACAATGTCCTTGAAGCAGGGCCCACGGTGACCCAGACCTCCTTTGGAAATTGCTTGGTTTCCCTACCTTTCATGGTATCTTTAGAATCAAGGCTACAAACTGCATGAATAGCAAGTAATTCAATTAACTATATAGTCTGAGATGAAAAAAAAAAAGGGCCATTTTGCTAGCACCAGTGGAGCTGAGTTTAACCCTGGTGCTCAGGAAATTCCCAAGCCAGGCGGCATATTAAACCAGCTCTTCAACTTAAGAACAATTACTGTCATTTATCAGCCTGAATAGCAATAATGCACAAATCGACAGCTTTCAAGAGGCAAAAAGCTAGCTAGGTGTAATGAGATGCAAAGCCAAAACACTCTACATTCTGAACTGTCTCCATCCCATCAATACATCTCCTACTACCTACAATTTATCAATACAAATGTGGTGTCCAATGAAGGCAGGATCCAGAAGATAAATATGAACAGGGTGGGGGAAAAAAGGTTCAAGAATGTTTGAATTTTAAAATGATGAAGTACAGATCGCATTCTTAAAGCATTTTACATGCAGTGACCTGATCACATCATGCTCTATTCTGAGAGAGGCAACGGCAATACAAGAATCTTTCTACCCCAAGGTTGCAGGCAGATGCTGTTTTTATGCCTCTTTTTATTCCCAGAGCATTTCACAAAAGGAAGCATGAACTTATTTAAAGAATAAAAAATAATAATAGTTTCTTGGATTTCTGAAAAGGCTATCTTCCTAATCACTTCCACATCCAGTCTTTCATTTCATCCTCATGATACCCTTGTGCCCCAATGTCTCCAAGCCTTCTCCAAACCTCCAACCCAGACTATGTGTATGCCAGGACAAACACAAGTTCTGGCAGGTCCCACTAAGCTGGGAAGATTTCATGTATGAGTCACAGGGTGTACTGTGTGTCTGCTACCCCCAAAACCAGCCTGGCTAAATTCAGAGACAGATGTCCAAGCTCATCTCTAGGAGTGGGCTCATCACGTGAAAAATTGTTTCAGCCCCAGCAACTTATGAAAACCATCTACTGTGGCACAGAGGGGCTGTGATCTACCTTGGTGAAAGAAAAAAGTCCCTCAATAAAATTAGGGATCTTTTAAATATTTGCCTTAAGAGATAAGCAAAGAGAACACTATTATCCCCATTTTTACAGAAGGAAAAAGCCAATCTCATGTATGTAGCATTTCATGGTTTACATAGTGGTTTTCCTCCCTGCATTCCTGTGAAGTAGATAGTGCAAGAATGATTATCCCCATTTTACAGATGAGGAAACAGAGGCTTAGAGAGATAAAGGGACTTATCTTCTGATAGAATGCAAGCCCATTGAGAACAAGAATGGTTTCATTTTTGTCTTTTAATCCCCAGTCTCTAAAAAAAGTACTTGGTACACAGTAGATGTTTAATAAATGCTTCTTGATTGGTTGATTGACTTGCCTAGCTAGCCAAGGCAGAAATGGGGCTCAGGTCACCAAGTTAAACAACAAAAGATTAGAGAACAAGTCTTCCAATACTTAGTCTGGTCCATTCTCCAGAAGATCATGTTGCCTTTTGTATTCATTGGCTTAACAGACAAAAATAATCATTCCTTTTTTGCCATCTGGGCCAGGTGGTAGGGGTGGATGACTTACCTATCTGCTGCACAGTGCAGCAATGTAGGAACTGAGAAGAAAGGGAAAATCCTTGGCTCCCTTGCCTACACATTCTATACCTTGACATTGCATGTTCCGCACACAAGCATGTAAGAAAGCAGACCAGTTTGCAATTTACTAATTTACACAAAGTTGGGCAGGGAAAGACAAGTCTAAACAAGGGGAAAGTCTAAATGAGAGAATATTTTAATAATAAATACAATTTTATTATTTTTCAAAAAGTATTTGGTAACTAGAACTAACTGTTAGCAAAATACTGCCAAAGATCCTGCTGGAATTGCTATAATAAGTAGATAATGCTTGTTTGTCCTTTTGTATACCCTGGGCAGCAAAAAGTCTTTCAAGCAGTTTTCTCTTTCCTAAAGCAGATTAAGCATTACTCCAGAAGTCTTGCTTATGGCAAACACCTTCTTCAGATAGTGCAAAGACAAAATATCAATCCCTATCCCGTATGTCCAGAAATGTGAATTCCAATTTTTAAAAGTGTGGGGTGGGAGTGTGGGGAGGGGATGAGAGAGCAATATGCATATCCCCTCCCCTATCTTTTTTCTCTCAAATTGTAGCAATGTTCTTTCATCTCTAAGAGGTGCGAGTCATTCACTGTCAACTGGAACTGCCACTAAGTTACTTGGTCCAAGGGTTTTTATTTTTTCCCAATTCAGTCAGCATAATTCTTAGCACATAAGGAATGAATGAATGAATGAATGAATGAATGAATGAATGAATGAATGAACATCATTAACTGTGAACTTGTCCAAGTTACTTCTTTTTGGACCTCAGCTTCATCATCCGTGAAATAAAGGGCTTGAATTAGCTGATCTTTAACTTTTTTTCCAGGTCAAATATGCTATAAGAGTTTATGAATGAAAGGAACAGAGAGGGTCACTAAAAACCATTGTTCCTTTAGAATATCCATCGATCTTTACAGTCCTCAACATCAGTATTTCTTTGCTCCACCTTTACTCTAATATTTGTGTCCTCTTGATCTTATAGATCCACCCGGCTTCTGTTTTCCCTGACTTTCACTCTCACCCTCTTCCTCCTCCTCTTCCAAATACTCTGATTCCAGCTTGCCCCTCATGTCCTTACTCTGATCTTCAATAATCTAACACCTAGTGTTAGTTAGTGACATTATGAAAAAATTCAATCCAATTCAACAGACATTTACTAAGTGCCAGGTATCATGCTAAGCACTAAGAATACAAAAAGAGAAAAGAGACAGTCCCTGCTCTAAAGGAGTTTACAATCTAATAGGGGTCTTGAGACAAACAAATGTATACAAAGCAAAATAAATAAGAAATAATTAACAGTTAAAAATAAATGGACACCCAACCAGCCAAGTACCAGGAATAAGCCTGGGAGCTATTTAGATCTTTTCAGAGTTTTGTTTTAACATTCCAACTATTGCAGCAAGCCTCTTCAGGCCAGCATCTGTGTCAACACTCAATTACAACCCTCCTTACATCAACCCTAACACTTTCCAATAGACTGGAACTTTAGCTTGCAAAAGCTTAGCCATTAGGCAAACTTTTTCTTTTTTTAAACTAATTTCAAAAAAAAGTTAAGTACTAGGATAAAAAACTGAATGAAGCATCCTATACCAGGGTTCTTAACCATGTTTTTGTGTTGTGGATCCTTCTGTCAGTCTGGTGATGCCTATACAGTACTTCTCAGAATACTTCTAAATAGGCAAAATAAAATACATAAGATTACAAAGGAAAGCAATTACGTTGAAAAAAAGATATGTTTTCCCACCCAAGTTCGTGGGTCCCCTAAAATCTATTCATAGACCCCTCTGTAAATACCTTAATTTTAAACCTGTGCTTTATACCTTGATTTTGAAATTGAAAAAAACCCTATATATATTTTTAGATATCTAACAAAGTTGTACTTTTCTAAGTATCCTGCCTCCTCCAAAGCTCCATCTTCATGCAAAATCAACCCTCGGTTTAGATCAGTTATAATAAAGCATAAGATCGGGTAAGACTGTGAGGTTCTTGAGAGTAGGCACAGTTTGTTGCCTTTGCCTGCATCTCCTGTGCTTAGTAGTGTAACTGGAAAATACTAGGTGCTTAATAAATGTTTACTGACAAGCTCTGGCAGGTTCTGTCAAGCCCAGAAAGGGACTAGGAATCTGTTCCCCGAGGACCAGCTGAGCTCAGAGACTAATACCAGAATGTTGAGTGCCAGGTGATTCCTTTATTTATTCAATTATTTTGTTAATGTATTTGTTTACCTCTGTATTTATTTGTTTTCAGGCTATCATAGAAACAATTCAGAGCTTTAATTCTCCCTCATCATCCTTCCTCCATTATTTGTTATTTCATTTGTTGGTGCTGCACCTGGCGTACATACACACACGCATGCAGGCACAAGCACATGCACAAGCACTGATGCACATGCACCAGCACATGTGATCCCAAGATATGCTATGGGTTCACATTCATTCAAAACAATAGTTCATAAGCCCCTACTGATGTTTACTTTTTCTCTGGTAGGAAAACATCAATATCTCTACAGGTATAATATATGTGAGTATGTTAGAGGAAGTGGATGAACCTGAGTATTGTGAATTTGGGGGAAATCTATTCTTCCCAGATAAAAAAGTCACCCTGAGACCAAGGAAATGGAGAGATGGCATTTATACATTATTTCCATCTAACAGGCAACAGGAGGAATGAGAATGTTCCCACTTTAAAAGGAGTTTCCATTATCTTAGAGATTTCCTACCAATACAGAGAATTCCAATAAGATCGTTCCCCGAGAAATTGATTTCCCCCAGGAAATAAATCTTTAGCAAATCCTGTGACCCCAAAGTTTGCTTACTTGCCCACTTCCTTTTCTGCCTTGGGAATGCCACTGATTGGCTGTGTGTTCTGAGACTAAAATACTGTAAAAACCCAATTAGTACATGAAGAAATTAAAGCTACAATTAGCCTTAAGTAGTCTTACTTATTAGCAAATTAAGAAATTTCTTTCCTTTCAATCTGTCTATTCACTTTTTGACTCCCAGTATCACAGGCCTAATGGTGGGTAAGAATCTCTTTGGACTCTGAAGAACCGCAGGATGGAAAACTGTTACAACAATACACAAATATGTGTATTAGTATGTATATACATATAAAATATATGATAATGTGTATATAGGTACATATATGTTATTTACTTATTTACCTATTTATGTATCTGAGTTCATGCTGTTTCAACCCAAAAGAATATAAGGTCCTTGAGGACAGAAACTATTTCATTTTTGTCTGTTCCTAGTAGGGTTCTTGGCACATAGTAGGTGTTCGATAAATGACTGTCAAATGAATGGATGGGTAGAGAGAATACCCACACCTGTGATATTATGGATCATCTGAGATGAGTTGAAATAATGAAGCTGTGAAATCTTCTCCCTCTCAAAAAAAAATCCCACCTTTATTAAATTAGAACATCCTCTATCTCTCTCTCTCTCCTTTACTAAAATTTGGCTGAGTTACAAGAAATACATAAACCATCTAGAAATGAAATCAAAACACCGATTGGCAGAATGTTCTTTGAAAGAAACACCAGTAGCACAGGCTCTGGAAAATGTTACAACCTGTTCCAATCTGCTGCCTTAACAAAAGAGGAAAGAATTCCAAGCCCTCCCACGCAAACAGGAAAAAAGTTTGGTAGGTTTAAATAGCCTCAGTGTTGCTAGTGAAAAGAGCCTCCTTGTTCCTTTCTAAGACGGGCAGTCTTTAATTCAGCCTCCTAAGCCACAATGCTGGAAACATCTTTCCCCCAGAAAGCTCCGGTGATTTTAAAGGGAGATTGCTGAGAAGTTTGGAAAATTCTAGGTTTTCTGATTGTCATTGGTGACACTACCATCACCGTTAGTAAGATTTTCCAAGTGTTTGAAGGGGACCACCAGGATCAGCTTAATATTTCAAAGCAGCCTTTCCATAGGACTTTGTGGGTCAGTGGGGGGAAATATTTTTACAAACTGAGGATATTTCTTGACCTAGAGATTCTACTGCCTTTAATCATGGCACACTACCCAGGGTTGGTCAGAAACTCACATAAAGAAAAGCTCCCATGTGGAAAGAAGCATGGCATGATCCCAAGAGAGCAGTGGATTTAGAGGCAGGGGACCTGGGTTTGAGAGACTTGAATTCTACTACTTTAAGCTATGTGACCTTAGGTAAGGGACTTATTTCTGGAAGTCAGTTTCCTAATCTGTAAAATGAGGACTACATGATCTCTTAGTTCCTAGTGTGGAGGAAGGGGATGAACACAATAACTGATTGTTGTTGTTAAGAGGACCATGACATCAAGATGATGATGTGACTTGTAGCTGACTGATTTGAGTGAGGGAAGGCTGTGCAAGGTCACCAATCTCACTTTCTTCTCCTGAGCCATCTGGGTCCAGTGGCCAGATATTTATCAGGGTGCCTGGTGATGGCCCAGGAGGCAATGTGAGACCCTGGCCCTTTCAGGCTAAGGTCTTATCACAATCTCACTTTGAGTGAGATACACCCATTCAATAAATAGGCTTCTTTAAGTAGTTACTCAAGGGATGGCTCCTTTAATTTAAAAAAAAAAAAACTCAAACTGGAAATCTGGGAAAAATCTCTCTCCAGAAAAAGAAAGCTCAAAGGACAAAGAAACAGAGTCATAGGGATGTATTAATAAGAGACCTCTGATTATATTTTATTCCCCTCTTTATTGGCAACAACAGGATGAGTCAGTCAATCAACATTTATTAAACACTTAACTATGTTTCAGGCACTGTGCTAAGCATTAAAGATACAAAAAATCAAAAGATAGTCCTGTTCTCAAGGAGCTCATAGTCTAATGGGGGAGAAAACATGAAAACAACTATGTAAAAGCAAACTTTATGTAGGATAAGTTGGAAATAATCAATTAAGGGACAGCACTAGAATTAAGGGGGATAAACAAAAGCTTCCTGGAGATGTCAGATTTTAGCTAGCAACTTGTGCTACTCTCTGGGAATGAAAATTTCCTATGAGACAGCTAATATGAACATGCCACATGACATGTATTATCACTAATATTGTTTGGAGCTGCAAACACCTACCCCTATTCCCAAAGATCAGCTTTTTCATTCTGGGTAATATGCCTGCAATTCCATGAGCTGCCACTAAGAATATGATGGCACCTTGGGTAACTAGAAAAGGTGATAAATCTGCAAGGGTGTTTGTTAGCTGAGGAAAGTAACAGAGACCACAATTCAATCAGTAGAAATATTTTCCCCACAAAAATAAAGCTTCATTAAAATATGAATATAGATTTGTTCATTCTATTCCACACACAATATAAGAAATGGATAAACACAGAAACACTGGTAGCAAGATGAAAAATAAACAAGACTAGTGTAAGTGCTGTCTTGTCTGAACTTCAATTACGATAAACTATGATTTATTATTATCACTATTAGTGTTACTTAACTTTCACTTTCCTACAGAGACTTCAGGTATTAAAAAGCAACCTTCATCTCAGCTTGCTGGAAATCTCTATGCTCACTTTTCTTAGAATCTCTTCTCTACTTTGAAAGGGCCACTCTGAAATGAAAATTTCCTTTTACAGGTCCAGCACAAAGGTTTAAAACCAGATCCACCACTAACAACCAACTCATCTAGAATCACTAATATTTAATTATTCATCTTCAATGAGGGGCAAATGGGGCATGTTCCAGTAAGAGTCCCACAACTCCCTCAAGATGGTTTGTTGGCAGTGGAAATGTCCTCAGTCAACCAAAAAGAATTTCTTAAGCACTTACTGCACTAGGTGTTGGAGATTGCGAATAAAACAAGTAATAAAACAAAGTAATAAAGTAAAACAAGTAATAAAACAAATAAGAACAAAATAGCCCTCCTCGAGGAACTTGCATTCTAGTGGGGAGAAATATTATGTGTACATATAAGTTCATACAGAATATATGAAGGTAAAAACAAGGTAATGAGATGGGGAAACACTCAACATAGGAAATACAACCAAAATCTCCAGTAAAGAGGCAGGTACCTGAAAACTCATTCACATGATCAGGTATCCCTAATTCATCCTCTACACTACTTCAGGCTCCTTTGCATTTGAAAGATTCATAGATCTCTCCTCTCTACCCACAACCTAAAAGAAGGCATGAAGAGCCATAGATTTAGAGCTGGAAGTGACCACTGAGGTCATCAAAACCAACATCCTCATTTTAGAGTTGAGGAAACTGAGGCCCGGAGAAGTTAAAAGTTCTTAGAGTGCTTCTTTCTCTCTCTATCCAGTCTTTCCCAAGGAACTCAGGCTTTTTTTGTTTTCTTCCCTGTGGGGTCAGAGCAGAAAGTCTAGGCAATAAATTTAATGAGTGCAGAGACCTTGTCATCTCCCCTTCGTATATCCCTCAGAACCTAGCATACAGTAGGTACTTAATAACCATTCCTTGAATGAATGCACAAATAAATGATTCCCAAAGAACAGTTCACCAAGCAGCATTTCACTTGGCTCTGCTCAGCAACTAGCTATCAGTCACCCCCTCACCCTTCCTAGGAGATGACGGCTGGTGTGAAAGCTCTTTGCATATAATCACCAAAGATTACTAATTAACTCACCTCTGTAGCTTCTGCAGTTTTTAACATTTTACAATTTGGATCTGCTAACAGAAATGGTTTCAAAAACAGACACTATTCTTAAAGTGGCCAAACCTTTTTCTATCTTAATTTTTTTTAACAGATTGGTTTTTTCAAACAATATTTTTACAGTCAGTTCTTTACATCTTGCATTTGGGATCTTTGTTTCAAGCCAAACACCATGAGTACCTGGAGTCTCTTCTGTGGAAGGCCTAGGATGTCAAGGTAATGGGTTTAGATTTTATCCCAAATTTTGCAATATCTATTGCTTCAGAAAAGGTACTAGATGGAAAATGCCACAGCCGTGGCTTTTTGAGTTTGTGTTCAGTCAGTAGACCCAAGTTGCTGGTGGAGTAATGTGGCAGCTGAAGGGATGCTTGGTGCATGTACTTGGGTCCCAATTCTAAAATCACATTTCTCTTTAAAAGTCACATTTCTCCCTAGCCTCAAAACACCATCCCAGGCAGTTTCTCCCCAGCTCAAGGACACAGCCTGCCCCAGCAAGCTGATTATCTCCCTTCCTGATAAAACAGCCAGCTATACCTATAGAACTTATTAGTCTGAACCAGCTCTGTTCTGACTGAACAGGCTGTGCACTGGGTCATAATGACATTTACTACTCACTGATCAATCATATGTACCCTAGACTTAGACATATGTATACTCCCTTACCTTTATCTTGTCTAACAAGACACTGATTACAGCAACCTGGTATTTCTGAGGCCAGCCCTGACCATTGATTGACTTGGTGACATTTCAGGCCTAAAACCACACCTCCAGGTAGCCCCCCCTTGGGCTATTTCCAGATGAATTTTGGGTAAAATACCTGTGCAGTAGATACCAAAATTGCATGTTCCTTTAAGAACTGATCATTCCTTAACTACTCCCTAATCTCACCCCAAAACACCTAGTTAGCATATTTGACACATGCTTTATTTTGGAATATCCTATATAAACTTTACCAAATACCTCTAAGGTTGCAGGTTCCCTAAGAACTCTTGCAGACTGAAAAGCGTAATAAATCTTTACCTTGACCTCAACAATGCTTGAGTCCACTAATTCTTCTCCAGATGACCTGCCCCTGGTACCCCAGGCTTTGTAGGAACCTCACACCCTCCTTCCAGCCCTCATCAGCAGCTATAACTGATTCAATCATCTGCTATGAAAATGCCACTGCAACACAAAACGTGTAGCCTTATCTTTTGAAAAAATGTCTTATATTTTTAGGATTACAACCAAACACATGTCAGAATTCAACATATACTTCTTGAGCAGTCAGTCAAACATTTGTTAAGCACCTATTGTGGGCCAGACATTGTGTTAAGCATGCATGGCTGAAGGAAAAGAACCCTGGACTGGAGCCCATGACCTTGATTTGAACCCCAAATCTTCTATTTAACACCTCTTGTCCCTGAGTCAGTCAAGCAACTTCTACAGAGAGGGTAAATTTGGAGTCAGAGGAATCAGATTCAAACCCTAGCTCTGCCCCTACCTGTGTGACCTCCAGCAAATCATTTAAATTCTTCTGAGCCTCAGTTTCCCCAGTTATAAAATGAAGGAGCTAGACAAGATGCCTTCTAAGGCTCCTTCTAAGTTTATATGCTATGCAGCTCTAACCTGGACATAAAGAGTGTTGTCCCTAGCCTTAATGATCCTGTAGCCTAGTTAACCAGATAAGACTTACCCACAGGAAATAGACAACAATACAAAAGAATATATACAAAATATTATATTGAGTATATTGAGGGCAATATATATGTACGTGTGTATGTATACATATATGTATATATGTGTATATATACATATATATAATGTGTGTGCATATATATATGTATATATATAGTTATAGTTATAACTATTTATAAGAGAGGCTTTGGAAAGAAGTTTGGAACGTAGTTAGGATTTGAACAGACAAGAAAATCATCCTTAATGGAGGGAACCACATGAGTGAAGAGATAGCAGAGGCTTTAGCTAGGAAATGAGCTTCCCTAGAGAAGAAAACTAGGGTTAGAAAGCAAGAGAACATAAAGTCAGAGAGGTAGAGTAGGGTCAGAGTTCTGAAGGCCTAAAATGTTAACATAATGGGTTTAGACTTTATCTCAAACCTTGCAACATCTATTGTTTCAGAAAAGTTCCTGAAAATGCCATACCCATGGCTGTTGGAGTTTGGCAAAGTAATCAAGGGGCCTGAGTTCTAGTCCTAACTTTGCTAAATTAGCTGGTCTCTTCCTCTCTCTTGGTCTCAGAAGAGTTAGAGTTAGATGATCTCCAAGCTGCCTTGTAGCTCTAAAGTTCTATGATTTTAAAATGTAACTGACAGAAATGTATTAACAAATTGTTAGTCAAAAAATGCCGACTGAATGGTATTCGGACATATTTTGACTGGTTTCCCTATGGGCAAGGAAAGGGATTTGAAAACTAGGTGGGAGTTCAAGGATTTGTATACATGAGTGACAGAGTTCCCTTGCCAGCTCAGCAAAACTGAAGCTATCATGAGTTTTGAACTGGAAGGTCTCAACTGTCTGTAGGAGAGAGACAGTACATCAGAGAAAAGGACATGTCTTGCAGCAACAGAAGCAGTTAGGGTGCTATGGCAATCAGGTTCCTGCCAACATCTCGCTATATAAACTCCAGGACTAGGGATGAAGTGTAATAGGCTGGCTTCAGGACACATTCTCTGATGAATGAAATAAAGACATTTCTAGTTCCAAGCTCCCTTTCAAAAACTAAAGGGGAATGAGGGGGGGAGAACAAGAGTGAAAGGTTTTACTCTTCTCAATTCTCCTTCCTCATGCTTATTTGCTAAAAGGTTGTTCTATGTGGTTTTTTTTCACAGTTTCTTTAAACTGTTGCTATTTCCTAATTTTGTTTTATACAAAAATCTATTATTGATCATAAATGTTTTGCATTGCAAGTCTATATATTTATTCCATGCCAGCAAAGTACAAGGTGGGGATGAATGTGGCCACCTGGGAATAAAAATAATTTAACTAATTTGGAGAAAGAATTCTTTCCAAACTTTTAGGGTTTTTTTTTCCTCCTAAATGAGAGCTCCAGAACTGTTTGTGTGAGAAGAGATTATAATGGTGATTTCTTTTAATCTGCCTTTATTTCTAAACTTCTAACTTGCAAAGAGAGAGATACAAACTTGAAGTGGAATAATATACCTTTAGGCTAAAGTCCAGCAAGAGAGTGTTGTAGTCTGATTCAAGTCACTAGAATCTGGGAGCCTCAGGCAAACCCTGGGCAGTGGGAGAAGAAAGGCATAGTCTAGAAAGAAAGAATCATCAACTCCTCCCCCTCCTTTTCCTATAGAAGGAAGGAGTAAAGAGAGAGAGAGAGAGAGAGAGACAGAGAGAGAGACAGAGACAGAGACAGGGACAGAGACAGAGACAGAGACACAGAGAGAGACAGAGAGAGAGAGACAGAGAGAGACAGAGAGAGACAGAGACAGAGAGAGAGAGAAAGAGAGAGGGAGAGACAGAGGGAGAGACAGAGACACAGAGACACAGAGACAGAGACAGAGACAGAGAGAATGAATGCCCTCAGTTAGATATGGCTCTATAAGGACAGCTGTTGATTACTTGGTGATAACCAAAAGTCATGATTACCATTTGTTTAGCTCTAGCTAGCTCAGGAACCAGGAAGCAATAAAGCCTGCCAGCAAGTTAATATTCTCAGCAATTCCTTAATGATCTAATAGGAAAAATCTCAGCTAATGCTATTTCTACCACCCTCCTTGTTTCATTGGAAATACTCCCCTGCCTCTCACCATTTCCTTTCTGCCATGGGATGCCTCTGATTAGCTGTGTACTCTAAGCAAGTCTAAAAAGCTATTTAAAAAAAACCCTGTACCCTAAGAAGATAGAGCTGCTACCAACCCAAGCTATCTTCTTTAACGTGCTAATAAATCTTTACTCTGTTTAATTTGGCTGCTAAAATTATTTGACCACCAAGGCAGGAGATCAAACCAGTGGGTGAGATTCTCTCTAGGCTCTCTAGGTACTCAAGCTGAGAAAACTTTCACAACAAAGCCAGATCAGATCCTTAGAGCCCAAGGCCTGGGAAAAACAAATAATGCCTAAGACAAAGTGTCTATTCAGTTTGAGTTCTTTTCCTGGACAGTCTGAATCTTAAAATCAGGGCTGGACTATAGACAGCAAAATTATAAAGATGGTGAAAGCAAGTCTTCAGAATTCTATCCTCCTCCATTCCCTGACCTTTGCCTTCCATTCCTTCTCCACTAGCTAAAGAGTCTGGTGCTGTCTCTTTTCTCTCCATTATCGAAACCTGCTATTAGGAAAAGATGTGAAATCAGGCAAGCAGCATTTCAGAGTTTTGAGGGACCTTAGAGAAGATCTAATCCAACCTCCTCATCCCATTATGAAGGTAACTGAGGCCCAAGATCACATAACAACATATTGACAGAGGTGGAATGGAACTCCAATATACTTATTACCAATTACCATGTTCTTCCCATGTTACCTTCATGTGAATTTAAACCAGTGGGTTCTTATTCCCCAAGGGCTTGGATTCTAAGCCTCACCCCTCATTGTAGATACAAAGGTTGCCTTTTGTTTGTTTGTTTTTTCTCTATTAGAAAAAAGAAAAAGTCCCATAGCAAATAGATGAGAGTGTAGAAAGACATCGGTTTTGAGAAGTGATATATATAGAATAGAAAAGATACTCTCTAACTGAAAGTAATACCTGCTGAAAATTTAATTATTCATTCTAAATGACTGTCTATGCTATATTTTTTTAATGATAGGAAAAAACAGTTAACCTCTGACTCAGTTTTCTCATTTGTATAAGAAAATAATAATACCTACTTTATAATTATTATAAAGCAGTGATTCTCAAATTTTTTGTACCAGGAGCCCTTTAACTCTTAAAAATTATTGAGGACCACCCAAACAGTTTTTGTTTATATGGGTTATATCTACTGATATTCACAGTATTAGAAATTAAAACATATCAGTATCATTATGAACAAAAGTTTTGACCTGATAACTTCTTAGATGGTAGCATTGAGGTGATGCAATGGAAAGAGCACTGGGCCTGGAGTCGGGAAGACCTAAGTTCAAATCTGGCCTCAGATACTTCCTAACTCTCTGAACTTGAGAGAGTTGCTGAATCTCTGCCTGCTTCAGTTTCTTCAACTGTAAAATGGGAATTATAACAGCACCTACCTCCTGGACTTGTTGGGGTAATCAAAGGAGATATTCGTAAAGAACAGTATGGGGCATAAAATAGGCACTTAATAAATATTTGTTGCCCTCTGGCCCCTTCTTAAAATGTTTCATAAAACTACCAGGGGTTCCCAGACCACACTTTGAGAACCACTGCTGAAAAGTATAAAATGAAATAGCATATGCAAATAAGCTTTGCAAACCTTAAATGCTATATCAATGCTAGCTATTATCATTATCTCTCTCTCAAACTAGTGAAAGAGTCTCCTAATTGGTTTCCCTAGCCTACAAGTCTCTCTGCTCTTTAATTCATTCTCCACACAGATGTCAAATTGATTTTCCTAAACCACAACTCTGGCCATATCTACATTTATGAGAATATATGGACTCCTCTCTTTGTCTTTTAAAGACCCTCACAATCTGACTCTACCCTGCTTTCTCAGGTTTTTTTCCACTACAATACTCATTTTGACACAGAACATCTTCCAGCCAAACTAAATGAGTTGCAATATTCCATGTCCATGATATTCTATCCTGAGTGATCCTGCCTTTGCAGGCTGTCATGCCAGCCTGGAATGCACTCACTCCTTCCTTACCTCAGTCCCATAGAATTTCTACTTGTCTTTAAAGCTCAACTCATGTTCATCCTTCTGAAGGAAGCCTTTCCTCATTGCCCCCCTCTATCCTCCCCTGGGCCATATTGCTAGGGTCCTGTCCCAGAGATTACCTTGTAACTACTTAGTACATATTTTCTGTGTACATGTTGTTTTGCACAGGAGGAGGAAAGCTTCTTGAGGAAAGGGATAATTTTCTTTTATGTTTACCATGATGCTTGTTCATAGGAGATGCTTAATACATGCCTATTGAATGAATTAAGGGCAGAGATTGAATTTAGGGAGGTTACATTTGGGAGGCTATGAGAAGTTTAAGGAGAAGGACTGAAACTGAAAGTGTAAAAAACTACATCTGAAAGAAAGATTCAAGCAAAGACAAAAAAAAGGCTGACTAATAATAAAAGTTAACATTTATACAGTGCTTAGTATGTGTGAGTTCTGTGCTAAGCACTTTACAATTCTTGTCTCATTTGATCCTCACAACAACCCTGAGAGGTAGGTGCTACTATTATCCTCATTTTACAGATTTGAAAATTAAAGGAAACAGAGATGAAGTGGCTTGTCCAGAGGCACACAGCTAGTAAGTGTCTGAGGCTCAACTGAAAGTCAGGCCTTCCTGACACCAGGCCCAGCATGCCATTCACTGCACCACCTTAAGTAGAAGGATCTGAGGAGATGGACAAGGAGAAAGAGAGGAAGAGGAGGGAAGGAGGAAGAGAATGGAAAGGAGGAAGAGGGGAAAGTGGAAAAGGAGGAGAAGGAAGTAAGAAGAACAGGAGAGAGAAGAGGAGTGGAATGTAGGTATGTAAGGCAAGTTGGTAAAAACAAGGTCAAACATTAGTAAGACAAGGAAAGGGAAGTTAGGGGGTATCCATCAAGGTCACAACAAGGTGAAAAGAAGTGACAATTCCAGAACTGAAGGTTCCCACTAGCAGTGTGTCACAGCAGTTCTCCAAGGCAGCAAAAAGAAAAATAAAAAGGAGAAGGGGGAGGAAAGGGGGTAGTGCTATGACTCTCACTTCTAGCGAGAGCAGGGGAAATTTGTAGTGACCTAGATAAGGTGTGGGATGGTTGTATTTCTGCCATATGTAAAAAACTGTTATCCATTCTCAGAGTCCAGGCTGGTCTCCCTGTGACAGGAGAAGGTATAGGGGCTCAAGGAATGCTTGCCAATTATCACAGAAAAAGAAACTTCCTCATAAACAAGAAGTGGGGAAAGGACTTCTATACAAAAACAAAGAATTAAAAATTATCTGAAGAGTAGAAGGGATTTGACATTTCAGGAGGGTAGAGGATGAAAGAATGTGATACAGAGGAGGGGAAAAACCACTGAATCATGAGAACTAATAAACAGATATGAGGTTTTACTTAGGGAGGATAGAGTAATACCTTCTGGAGAAGAAACAGCTATTTGTCCTCAATGACGAGCTCTCCACAGGTGAGAGATCATCTAGGATGGATATAAGAAAAAAAAGTAATAGTGGTTGTTGAGTCCTTGCTGAGGGATACTGAGACAACTATTTGTGGCCCTGATAACAAGAGAGAGATCCAGAATACATATCCAGGATGTGACAGAGGATCTTCCAGGCTTTCAAACTAGAGGATAATTACCCACTTTGGGTGATTCATGTAGGCATAAAAGTTACTGACAAATGGAATCTAGAAAGCATTGCTAAAGATTACAGATTAAGACTTTAGGGACCCAGGTGTTGTTTTCATCACTGTTGCCGATCAAAGGCAAGGATTTCAGAAAAGAAAGGCAGATTGGGGAAATGAACAGCTGGGTTAAGAAGATGGTGTCTGTGGACTGGATTTGGATTTCTAGATCACAGCTTAACATAAAGGAATGATGGGCTTTTGGCCAAGGATGGAGTGCTACTAACAAGAGCTGGGAAAATATAGTAGCCTGATATCTTTAAAATCTAATCAAAAGTGTTTTCAAATGAAAAAAGAAGGAAGTGGTGAAAATGCTTAGGTAGAACCACCCAGCTCAATACCAACACCATAGCTACAATATTAGAAAAATAGCAGTGGAGATTCCCAGAAAAGAGTAGAAGGAAAAGTCAAAGCCAGCAATAAATACAAGGCCTCAAAAGTCTATATGCAATGCAATGATGGATGGCAAACATGGTGAATTAATTATCCTAACATGGGGCAAGTTTTGCCTCATATTTCTCTCTGAGACTCAATGGGATGAGACCCATAACTAGAACATGACTCTTAGAACAGCTAAGTTTATTCAAAATTAAAGGTAGAGTGTAGGTAAATGGAGTAGTGCAATTGAAATAAGTGAAAACATACTGTATATAATCCTGAAGTTATACTTATGTGAGGTAATCTAGAAACCTGAAGACGGAAGTATGGTAGAGACCATTTGGGTGAAGATCCAAAGAGGCAAAAACAAAAGCAATATTGTCAAAAGAAAATAGATGAGGAATTTGGGGAATAGATCACAAGTTTGGTGCAGTACCATGTCATAGTAGTGATGAGGACTGTCAATTTTCCCAACATCTACCAGAACTTACTCACTCTACCAAAAGCCAAACAGCTTGTAACTTCTTGACTTTTATTATAACAATTTCATTCTTCAAAAAATTGGAGAATCAACGAAAGGAAATTTTATTTTTCATTTGATTTTTACTATGAAGGCGTAACTGGTTGTTGGAGTGAAAATGGAAATAATTTTGGAGGGAAATGAACTTTCCACCTTCAAATTTATCATAGAGAAGAGAAGAATATGGATCTCTGTGATAGAAAGACACTCTATATTTTGGGATATAGTGAAGGGTTCAGGGAAAGAACAGAAGAATTCCATGGACTAGGCAAATGAGTCTAAGAAAGATCCTAAGTTTTCCAGAGTGAAATTTTGGGCAAGAATCCCTCATATCACTCCACCAATGATACTCAGCAGACATTACTAACTACAATAGAGGAAAAACACAGGCAAAAATGGGATGAAATACACCCAAAATATGCCCTGGGTCACTATATGTCAATGTGCAGGACAAATCCCAGAAAACTAAATCAGTTCTGATGAAGAGACCAATGTAGATGCAAGGGAACCCATCAAGCAACTTAGATAAAACATATATTCATTATATACAAATATACATTCATTATATATAGATATCACATATATTCATATTAATTATGAAGATGAAAACAAGAGCAGATAATAGTGACAGAGTACAATAGTGTTCAGAATGAGATTATATTGGTAAGGAAAATTAAGGACAACCAAAACAAGGCATTTTTTTTGTTTTTGTTATATGGGAGAAGAGAGGAGGATCAGACAAGGAACAGCACCGTTGCCTAACGTGGATGGAATGATGATAAGAACTCCTGTTTTATTGGCCCAGGAAATGATTTCTAGACTGGAAAGAACAGAAGAGGCTAATAAGGAGTTGATCCCCAAGATACGTAGGATAGAGTGAGAACACCTAGCTGTCCCCAATAAGTTTCAGTCACCAGACCTACATGAATGACATCCTAGAGAACTTAAAGAACTTGCATGTATAATGGCTGAAAGACTAAATATGATCTTTCCAAAAAAAACCATGGAAAATGGAAGAGATATAGGAATGGAGAAAGGCAAACACCCTGATTTTCAAAAGGGGGGAGAGAGAATAGACTCAGAAAACTAGGGGCTAGGTGAACTTAATTTCAATTCAATATTATTAAAAGGATGGTTAATCTGAAAAGGAAACATCAATCATGAAGAACCCATACAGCTTCAGCAAGAATGGACTGTGCCAAGTAGTTTTATAGCCTTTTTTTGACAATGTACCTAGAATGGTAGGTAGATTGGGGATGCTGTAAGTATAGTTTACCTAAATTTTAGCAAAACATTTGTGGGAAATGGAGGAATGTAGACTAGATAATAGTATAATTAGGTAGAAATGGGACTGCTTGAATGACTTGTTCCCAAAAGTAGTGACTAATAGTTCTATATCCCCTCATTAAGATGAGGCATCATGGAGGGGCATAAAGCACTTAACTTAGAATCAAGAAAACCTGATTTCAAAACTCTCCTGTGATATTTATTTTATTTACTTAGCTGTGTGATCATAAACAAGCCTTTTCACCTGGCCAAGGCTCAGTTTCTTCTATAAAACTGTAGTGCCTCCCTCATAGGGTAATTGTAAGACTCTAATGAGAGGAGGTCTACAAACTACTATAAAAATCTGAGCTATTATTATTAGTACCCTTGGACACATGTTTGGCCCTACCTGTGTTAATGTCTTAGATTAAGAGGTAGATGTAGTAGTTATCAAATGTGGAGATGACATAAAGCTATCACTAACATGTCAGGTGATAGTCAAGATACAGATTTGACCAATTAGAACACTGGCCTGACTCAAATGGGGTTACGAAGAGTCAGACATGACTAAAAATGAATCAACAACTTCCTGACTTTAGGCCTAACACTATATCTACTGCACCACCTAATTGCCCCTGCTCTATCCTGTTTTAACTATCTCTCTAAAAGATCCTTTATTCTTCTCCTCCATTGGTTCCCTCTGACTAGGACTTACCGGATAAGTCATAGGGAATTACATAAGGCACATAGAGTTTTACATAGGAATTTTCCAAGCGTCACATAGGCGGGTTGATGTTAAAGGCAGGATTTGAACATAGCACTTCTTGACTCTAAGCCCAGAATTCTTTCCACTGTCATGCTGCCTCTAATTACCTTTACAATTCTATAAAAAGTATGTAATGAAATAGATAGTTTCAGAGGAAGCTAGGAATACTTCTATGAACTAAAGCAGAGTAAATTTGAGCAAAATTAGAACAATTTATACACTGACAACATTATAGAGAAAAAACAACTTTGAAAGACTTTAGAACTCTGATTAATGCAATGATAAACAAGTCCAGGGGACTAAAGATGAATCATGCCACCCACTTCCTGCCAGAGAAGTGATGGACTCAAAATGCAGAATGAGACATACTTTTTTGGATATAGCCAATGTGGGGATTTGTTTTGCTGGAATAGACATATTTGTTATGAGGATTTTGCTTTTCAGGGCTTTTTTTTTATTATTGTTCAGTCGAAGAGAGGTCAGTGAGTGGGAGAGACAGTAAATGCATGAAAAAAATAAGTGAATTTTTTTAAATTAAAAAAAAACACGATAAATCAAAAAGGGGGAAATGTAATATGTAGCACCTATGTAAGCTCCTCTCATACATGGACCCCACAAAATGCTACCCCAGGTTCAAGAGACTCTCTTTAAAACCAGAGTTCAAAATCTCCCAATGCTTTTACTTCTGCAAGTCATCCAGAGGACCCATGAACTAAAGACATTTAATCAAACAGCACAGCAAATAAAGCAATAGGAAATGATGCCCCATGCAGCATGAAGTTCATTCTCCAGCAGGTTACTGTCCACCAATAGGAATAGTAGAAAAAAAGTATGACCAAAAAAATTCATGGAGATCGTGTTGACGGAATATATGTAGCCAAGGGATATGCATGAAGGTGTACATGTTAATCATCTGGAAATATATGGAGGGAACAAACAAAACAGATACCTATGGGAAAGGCACACTACCATAGCAAATCACACTTCTGACCCTAAAAGGCTGATGATGAACTCTGATGATGTCATCATTCTGCCCTCTGCCATTCTCAGTTATGTTCATCATCTCTGCTACTCATTCCAGCTAACCACATGGTCATCAAGCTTTTTTCTGCCATTGTCTTCTGCTGCTCAGTTTTTCTGAGCCATCAGCTGGACTTTCAGCTCCAGTGTACCATGATGTAGAGAGTAGAAAGCCTTTCTTTGGCCAAGACAACATGACAATTCTTTAGTCCGTAGCTAACATTAAGGGAAACCAACAAAAGCCATCCACAATATCCCCAGATTAAGATTAAGTCTATTCTTTTGTTCAGCGGTGGCTGGTGTTGATTTGAAGTCCATATCTGACTTGTGGTTAGTAATTCCTAGTAATTCCTGCTTAACCCCTTAGGGAAAGCCAGTACTCCCCAAATTTATTTCATGAACTTTGCCCAAAAAGCCCTTAGGAAGTATGTGATTGTTATAGTTGCCAAGCATTCTAAAGAAGTTGAATAAGACAAAAACTAAGTTAATAAAGCAAAGCTATTGTTTCTCTACCCTCTTGTCTCACACTCCTTCCTTTGTTAGGTAGTCCACCAGCAACAAAGCCCTAACTGTATTATTGGTCAATCAACCAACAAGCAATTATTAGACATCTACTATATAACAGAAACTGTACCATGCAAAGACAAAAATGAAACAGTCCCTACCACACAGGAATATACATCCTATCAGGGAAGACCTATTATATTTACACATACCATAAGTATACATAAAGACAAGATAAATACAAGGCAATTTTATGGGGGGAGGGAAGGGAGACAAGTAGGTGGGGGCAACAGGAAAGACCTCATGAAAGAGACAGCATGTGAACTGAACTTAGAACTAAACTAAGGATTCTAAGAGGTACAGGTGAAAAAGGAATGCATTTCAGGGATGGGAGATAGCCTGTGCAAACGTGCAGAAAAAGGAGATAGAATGTTATATAGCAAGAAGGCCTGTTTAATAGGACCATAGAGTTCATAAAGGATCATAATATATAATAAGCTTAGAAAATGAAATTAGAAGCCAGGTTGTAAATTACTTCAAATACTAGTCAGAGACATTTATATTTGATCTTTGAGGTAATAGGGAGCCACTGGAGTTTATTGAGTCAGGAATGACATAGACAGTTGCTTTAGAAATATTCCTTTGACAGCTTTGTGGAGAGTGGATTGAAGAGAAAAGAGATTTATGGCAAGGAGACTAATTAAGACACTACTGCCCTAGTCTATGCAAAAGTAATGAGGGGTGGAATTAGAGTGATGGCACTGTAGAAGGAAAGAAGAGTATGGATGCACAACATATTGTGGAGGTAAAATTAATAAAATTCAGCAACTTATTAACTATTATCATTATTATTATTAACTATTGAGAATGAGGGAGAGAATAAGGAGTCAAAGATAACTCCAGTGGAGCAAGTCTAGTTGACTGATGGTGCCTTCAACAGAAATAAGGAATTTAGGAAGAGGGGAACATTTTGGAGAAGAGATCATGGGTTCTGCTTTAAATATGTTGAATTTAAATATGTTAAGATGTCTTTAGGATATCCCATTAACTGACGATATCCAGTAGATAGTTGGTAATGTACAACTAGAATTGAGGAAACAGAGGAGGACTAGAATTATAGATCTGGGGTTATTTGTATATAGAAAAAGTTGATCCCACAGGAGCTGATGAGGTTACTGAAAGACACTATAGGTGAGAAGAGGAAGAAAGCCCATGACAGAGCCTTGAGGTATAACCACAATTAGGGGTTATATCAGGCAGTTAGGTGGCTCAGGGGATAGAGTTCTGAGCCTGGAATCAGGAAGACCTGACACTCACTGGCTGTGTAGCCCTGAGCAAGTCATTTACCCTCTGTTCACCTTAATCCACTGGAGAAGGAAATGGCAAACCATTCCAGTATCTTTGTCAAGAAAACACCATGGCCAGTATTTGGCATGCTATGGTCCATGGGGTCATGAAGAGTCAGACACAACTGAATGGCAAAGTATTACACCTGGTCAAAACTTCGCTGTCTCCCAACAAATAGAAAATAGTACGTTATTTCATGGATTCAGAGGTGCAACAAGTTAAATCATATCCTCAAAATCATGACTTCATAAAGAAAAAGTCTGATAGAAAATCACTGCTATTTATGTCCCACAGAAAACATATTATTAAAGGATTTTACTATCTATACCACTCTTGCTGATGTATTAGACTATAAGTACCTTGAGAGTTTGACTCCTTTCCTCTGTACTCCTTGAACATAACTGGGCTCTCTATGGGAGATCAATCCAGGTTTGCTGACTGACTGATGAGTTTGAGACAAGAGGTGTGGAGAAAGAGAGAAAGAATGACATTTCATTTTCCATAAAGGAATACAGTACGTGAAATATGAGGCACTGGAGGCTTAATGTGCTAGGTTGACTCACCAGCTCTAGCAATAAATAAACTTCATCATTTACCAGGGTGCTGCTAATTGGCTCTTGGACAAATCGGTGATCAAACTCCAAAAAGATGGTTGATGAACTACTAATCTCACAGAAGAACAATTGAACAGAAGTTTACTGTAGCAGTCTGCAGGGCATTTTATGGACCTTTTAAATCTGCTGATATACTTGGGGAGTGAATGCATCAGTGGTGCATTTAAAAGTCTATACTGAAGTAAACATTTTACTACATGTTTGGGAAGAAGGGAAAAGTTAGCTGAGATTCATATTTTTCAAGGGCAAATGAGGTCATATACTAGTTTGTGGATGGTTTTCCTTCCCCTGGGATCTTGTAAAGATCTTTGACTGCCCCAAAGGCCTCTGATTTGTTACTCCTTGAGATTTATAAGACTCTCTTCCTAAACTTACTACTAAGTATTCACTCTAGGAAAGTCCAGGAGCCCAACAGCTCACAGGGTGGTAATTTTGTGACCTCAAAATAAGTAGCATTAATGGTTATGCATGCCAAAACAATGGCATTAATTCTGGCATGTCACTCACATGAGCACCAAGAGTCCACCCATTGGCACAGAAATGCTATGCCCAAACAAAGCCTTCCTCATCTCTAACCTATGTATATTCCTGGGGAGGAAAAAAGGCAGTAAAAGTAATTTTTCTTGTCTTTTTTTTCTGGCCTGGCTGGGTCCAATAAGAAGGAGAAGCTGCTCTAGGCCTCTGGCCTCTTACCCAGAGCTGGCATGAAGATAAGAACACATTAACGTGCTATTGCTTCTTTCTCTGTTATTTCTAGTCTTTCCTGCTTTAAGGTAACAGATTTTAGAGACAGCTACAAATTTGTGAACTTTCAAAGGTCGGGAGAGTGATCTACCAGAAAAACAGTAGCTGGGGTCAATGACAGGATTTGCTAGAAGCCAGACTGTGAGGAACAAAGTCCAAAGTGATCTGCTTGCCCCATCCTAGCAGCATGAGAGATCTTAACTCAGTCACTCATCAGCTATGCCACAGTTGGAAGTGAACTTGATGGACGCATGCTATGTAGAAACTGCTTTAAGTTTAAGCTCAGTCTCCCCAAGAATTTAGGTGGAACAGGGGAGAGGACACCCCCAGGTATGTGTAGGATGGAGAGATACATCCCTTTATAAAAAAGCTTTTTATTTTAAAAAGTTATTTTTCCTTTGATTCACCTTGAGCCTTCTGAGGTTAAGTACCGTCTGATAGACTGAACCATTGGATTTCATAGAAAGTGAAGCCTTCATGGAAAAGGTAAAATATGCATTGGACCTTGAAGAAAAGTTAGAACTTAGCCAACATTTGTGTAGAGTATCATGGGTTAGAAGGTATTTTATCATTATTTCATCTGAATTGATACAATAACACAGTAAGGTAAAGAATAGTATTATTATTCCCATTTTACAGATGAAAAAACTGATACTTAGCTACTTACCTATAGTCACTCAGATAAATCAGAAATAAGGAAGAAAATGGGTTCATCCAGTAGAACCACCCTTTGTAATGCTAATGAGAGTTAAAAATCTTCCCCACCCATTCCAGGGCCTTCCCATTAAGGGAAGCTTGATTAGAGGAGACTTTGTTTTTGTTGGAAGGCCCCCTCCTTTTGTTAATTTCTAATGAGGCACTTGTTCCCAATGGTTGTGATGCCTTCTGACTCTGAAAAGTGTATATATACTCTGAGGTGAGGTTTTACTTTGGGGGTGTGTGAAAGAAGGCGTGTGTACCAGATGAGTCTCTGAGCACTCACTAAAGAGCCCCCTGGCTTTGAAAACCCAGGTGTTGGTGTTTCTCTCTCTGGTAACCATGTGTGTAATGGTTAGACAGTTCGATTTGTCTGTTGATCTATGATGTATTGTATTGCTTATGGTCAGACAGCTGGAACTCCTATCTGTTGATTTTTATTTCTCTGTATTTTCTCTGAAGTTCAGGATGCTGACTTTTCCCCCTAAACTAGGTGAATGGTATTTGTACTTGATTAAAGTAGATTTTTGACCCCTCAAAACTTGCTTTCCTTTTAGAAAAGCAGATCTAAGAACCTTCCCCTGCTGTTACACCTTTATGGAAGAGTGTGATTTATGTTGAATTTCTTTGGTCATAAGACTTAGAACTAGAAAAAAACCTTCGAAAGCAACTTGTCTTTCTTGTTTCCCCATTTTGCAGATGAGTAAACTGAAGCCCAGAGAGAAGAAACAATATGTCCAATGGAATACAGATATTGAGAAAGAGATTCAATATTTGAACCCAGGTTCTCTGACTCCAAACCCACCTGTATTTCTATTATATTACAATTCTTCTGTTATAAACTGTACCACATGGATTCCAAGATGTACCCACTTATGCTGGATTCCACTCTATACTGAATAGTGCTCTAAGGAGTTATATGTAAAAGGCCTTCTTGGAAGTTACAAAGAATAGACCCAAGGCTCAGACTCCTTCTTTGAGTAGACTATCTCAGAAACCTTGCAGTACCTGGTCTTGTATTCATCAAACACCTGCATCCACAATTTAAACTTTGAAATGGCCCAGGTCAGGGAAGCAGCATGTAGGACAAGTAATAACAAACTTCCTCAAGTGTTTTTATCCCTTTCTGTGAATCTCATTTAGAATGCCATCGTGCATTTCTCAGCTGGCCTGCTGGACATGGCTGGCATTTAGGAAGGGCTGAAATAAATTGTTGTAAAGAAATGAAAGTATGGTGAAGTGGAAATGATACCAGATTTGCTCTGAAAGGACCTGATCATATTCTGGTTCTGCACCTTTATAACCTTATAAATTATAAATTAATCTCTCTGACCTCAGTTTCTTCATCTGTAAAACAAGACATGCCTCGGAGATATTGCATGTTCAGTTCTAAACCACTTCAATAAAGTGAGTCACGTGAATTTTTTGGTTTCCCAGTGGATCTGAAAGCTCTGTTTACACTATACTGCACTATATTAAGTGTATAATAATATTACATTTTTAAAAACTGCGCATATACCTTAATTTAAAAATATTTATTGTTTTAAAAAAAGCTAACCATCATCTGAACTTGACACATCATAATCTTTTTGCTGGTGAAGGGTCTTACCTAGATGTGGTTGGCTGCCAACTGATCACCATAGTGGTTGCTGAAGGTTGGGGTAGCTATGGCAATTTCTTAAAATAAGATAAGGAAGCGTGCTATACAGATTGATTCTTCCTTTCACTTGAACACTTAGAGGTCATTGTAGGGTTATTAATTGGCCTAATTTCAATACTGTTGTGTCTCAGACAATAGGGAGGCTAGACGAGAGGGGAGGAGACAAGAACTGTCCATAGGTGGAGCAGTTAGAACACATAGAACATTTGTCAATTAAATTTGTTGTCTTATATGGGCACGATTCATGGTACCCTAAAATAATTACAATAGTAGCATCAAAGAACATTGCTCACAGATCACCATAACATATAATAATAATGAAAAAGTTTGAAATATTGTGATAATTACCAAAATGTGACAAAGAGACACAATTTGAGCACATACTGTTGGAAAAGTGGAGTTGACAGACTTGCTTCACACAGGATTGCCACAAACCTTCAATTTGAAAATAAAATAAAGAAAGAAAAAAAACTACAATATTTGTGAAGCACAATAAAGTGAAGTATACCTAGAATAAGTTGGAATATCTCTAAATTCTCTTCCAGTTCTGAAACATATAATCCTAAAGTCCAGGGAGAAGGATGCAATTAAGAGAGCATTGGATACTAAAAAAGGGAATAAGGATGGATATTCCTTTGTTCCATGAAAGGAGCAGAGGGGAGGAGTAAAAGAGATTAATCTTAAGGTGCAATAGTAGGGGTTATGTTATTCATTCAACATTTATTAAGAAGGAAGAAAATTTAAGAATATCTCAAAGGATCAAACTGTGTGAATTGACACAGTGCATTTTTTTTATCCATAAGGCAAAGACAATAAAAAGAGAATGAAAATTTTTGTTTCAAAGTAAAATTACAATAAAATTTTTGTGTCAATTGACAGCTGGTCCTTCTAGTGTTAAATACCAACTAAATGCAGAGTCCAATGCCAAGCATTTGAAGATTATGCTAGATAGGGTATTCTTGCTGTATGGATTATAGACTAGAGTCTTCTGTCATCTGTACTATCTTTTTTGTTTGTTTGATTGATTATTGGAATGCAAATCTGACCACAGGCAAAGGAATGGACTAAAAAAACCTCTCAAGGTCCTATCTAATCTTAGGTTTCTAGGTTCTCTCTTTTAATTGTTTCCTGATTCACACTGGGAATCCAGAGGGCTATGCAAAGCTCTTCCATGAATCACTGATTCCACAGGTCAGGTCTTGGAGCCAATTCATTACTGTTTATGGCACAAACATGACAATTTTGAAGGACCGCAAGTCCCTGGGATGAAATACATTAAATTGAAACAAACCGTTCCCTTTGCAGCTCAGTAACCTTTACATAGCTCTCTGCATCTCCTTCCGTTGTTCAGGAGAAGCATGGGGTAAAGGAATTGCACCACCCACTGAGTTCACTTAAATTGAGACATTCATATTCCTGCTTGGAGAGAGAAATGTATACGTCTGAAACCCTTAAACAAGCCCTCGCCATATGTGCCGACTTAAATGGAAACCAAACGGGAAAGAATTCTGACGACGGTCTGTCACTGTAAGTGCTACTTCCTTTAGTTAATTTATGTCTTCCTTAATCAAGTTGATGCTTTTTAAAAGGCTCCACCTGTGATGGCACTATTTGCGACATGTTCACATTCGAAGGTCCCAAGCCTTGGTACTAATAGTCATCTTAAGATACAGCATTCTTGTAGCATTTAATTTTCCCATCCAGGCTCTTTACCTGCATTTAGTCCTCAGTGCCATAAATACAAAAAGCACATGACTATTCTATAACTCATTAGCCACTTACTCAACTCAGGGACCTAGGGGAGAATTAAGAAAATTGAATCTTTCAAAATGAGAGGATATACAAAATAACTTAGCCCAAACACTTCTCTTCCCCATTGGCTTATTTCGAGTTTAGACTAGATATTAAAGGCTTCACCTTAGATCTACTACTGCCAACCCCAAACTCCTGCTGAGTCCGTGCCAATCAGACCCTGTTAAAACAGAGACAGTGTCCCAGGTGCCTGATCAGCTCAGGCTTTTGTGTATGTACCCTTTGGTGTCAGGGAACAGGCTCAGTTCATTACTGCTAACCTGATATAATAGGGTTAAATGAATCAGAAGAGAGTGTAAGGTAAAGAATCCCACATCGTGTTTATCAAGCAAAGGGAACAAAGAGAAGTTGCGGGGCAGGATATGAGGTTAGAACATGAAGAAACACAGGGATCAGAGAGGGAGTCGAACCAGGGCAGAACTAGAAAATGAGATCACATACTCTAGAAAACAAGAAAGAAGAATTGAGGAGGTATGAAGATTCAAGGTTCACGAACTGGAAGGGGGTTGGGCCAGGGGTTCAGATACTACCCCAGAACAGGATATTGCAGGACCTGTTTGAGGACATCATACATCTTTGCAACTTCTTCTAGTGCTGAGTACATACTTAATAAATGCTTATTGAATGAACAAATGAATGAATGAATGCCTGTGGACCTTAATTCAATTCAATAAAATGTATTAAGTGCCAAACAGAACATTACAGAGCAGTAGGAATTAAAGAACATTTTTTTATAGTTCATAGGATAGTGGAAAGAGAGGGCAGACCTCACTATTACTACCTGGGCAGGCAATATATGCAATACATTGCAATCAGACCTGAGGTGGGGGTGGGAGAAGATACAAAGATAAATATATCTGTATCCCTTACCCTCCAGGACTTCACAGTCTAGTAGAAGAGATAAGACAGGAAGAGTAGTCATTAGAATACATGACACAATAAGTACATAGAATAAGGAAAAGCAAGTGTTAGGAGAGAGAAATGCCTGTTGTATTAAAATCTACTGATTCCAAGATGATAGTTTTGGGTTTTTGTTCTTGTTTTTATTTTTTTTTATGTTTATTGTTGTTCCATTGTATCCAAGTCTTCATGACCCCATTTTGGGATTTTCTTGGCAATACTAGAGGGGTTTGCCATCTCCTTCTCCAGCTCATTTTACAGATGAGCAATTGAGTCAAAAAGAGTTAAGTGACTTGCTCAGGTCACATACTTATTAAGTGTCTGAAGTCAGATTTGAACTCAGGAAATTGAATCTCCATGACTTCAGACCTGGCACTCTATCCACAGCACCATCTAGCTACCTCTCAATGCATAAATAGACCATTCTTATATTTTAGGAGAAAGTGTAGGTGGATGGTTGTTGATATTTTCTTGGTAGCCTTTTTTCAAATCTACAAAATATAACAAGAACTGGAGTAAAATACCTAATGTTTTGAAGGGATGCACAATGAATGATTTATGAAAGGACATGGATTAGAATCTCACAGGATGAGTGGAGAGAGAATTCTTATGGCCTATATTTGTGGAGAGAGTATGCACACTGAAGAGACTATGAATCCATTAAACAATTTAACTGCAAGAATCTTCTCTAAACCAAGTTGACATTAAACAAACAATGCCTTTTGGGTTCTAAAACCTTCCCTGTGATCTCTCCATTATTATTAAAAGTAGGATACCACTCCATAAGGGAGAAAAAAATTATTATTTTCTGATTTCCTTTTGCATCTCCTAACAGAGAAACTAACCACTTCTCTTCCCAGATATTTGGTCAGACCATTATTGGAAAATTCAAGTTGGGTGCTGGGAATACCCCTATGATGACCCAGAAAATCTACTTTGATCAACTATAAGTATAAATACTTAAAACTAAGAGAGAAAAGAAATCATTAATCAGTTTCTTTGGTTTTTAAATGCACATATTACAGTAGAATCATGTGATCCCAGAGCTAGAATGGATTCCAAGATATCATTGAGTCAATCCTCTGCCTTCAGATGAGAATCTAAATGATCCAGGAGAGGACAGTTCCTAGAGCCTTCTCTGCTGAGAGCTATCCAGGGTTCTATGGTGCTGCCTCACTTGATTGCCCATTTTCAGATTTTATCATCTCATAGGCAAAGGAGTTTTCACTCCCAAGATCTGTCCTGCTTTAATTTAAGCATACTTTTTCTCACTGGGTCTTCCAGGGACACAAAAGGACTCATTTTCATCATCTAGAAAAGGGAACAGAGAATGACAACAATGATACAACACATCAAAATTTATGGGATGCAACAAAAGCAGTACATAGGAGAAAATTTATTTCTCAATGCTTATGTCAACAAAATAGAGAAAGAACAGATCAATAAATTGGGCATGAAACTAAAAAAGAAAACTAGAAAAAGAACAAATTAAAAATCCCCAATTAAACATAAAATTCAAAATGCTGAAAATGAAAGGACAGATTAATACAAATTGAGAGTAAAAAATAAAACCATTGAACTAATAAACAAAGGTAGGAGCTGGTTTTATTTTTTTAAAAACCAATAAAAACAGCTAATTGGTTAATTTGATTTTTTTGAAAAAGAAGAAAACCAAATTACCAATATCAAAAATGAAAAGAGTGAATTCACCACCAATGAAGAAGGAATTAAAGCAATCATTAGAAGCTATTTTCCCAATTATATGCCAATAAATCTAACAACATAAGTGAAATGGATGAATATTTACAAAAACATAGATTGCCCAGGTTAACAGGAGGTAAGAGAATACTTAAATAACCTTATCTTAGATAAAGAAATTGAACAAACATGTAAAGAACAATTAATTCCTATACTATATAAACTATTTGGAAAAATAGGCAAAGAAGGAGTCCTACCAAATTCCTTTTATGACAAAAGTATGATTTTGATATCTAAAGCAGGGAGAACAAAAAGAAATAAAACTATAGGCCAGTTTCCCTAATGAATATTTGTGCAAAAAATTAAATAAATTACTATCAAGGAGATTACAGAAATATGCCACATATATCATATATTATGACCAGGTAGATTTATATCAAGAATATAGGGCTGGTTCAGTATTAGGAAAACTATCAACAAAATTGAGGATATCAATAACAAAACCAACAAAAATTGTATGATCACCTGAATAGATTCAGAAAAGACTTTTGACAAAATACAACACCCATTCTCATTAAAACACTAGAAAGCATAGGAATAGTAGAATTTTCCTTAAAATGATAAGTAGTATCTATTTAAAAACCATCAGCAAGGGTTATCTATAATGAGGATAAGCTAGAAATCTTCCCAGTGAGATCAGGGGTGAAGCAAGGATGCCTATTATCACCACTATTATCCAATATTGTACTAGAAATGCTAGCTATAGTGATAAGACAAGAAAAAGGAATTTGAGTAGGCAGTGAGGATACAAAGCCATCAGTTTGCAGAAGATATGATAATATACTTAGAGAATCATAGAGAATCTACTAAAAAAAAACTAGCTTACTTAATAACCTCAGCAAAGTTGTAGGATGTAAAATAAAACCACATAAATAATCAGTAGTCTAGAAGGAAGTGATAGAGAAATTTCATTTAAAATAGTTTCAGACACTGAAATACTTGGGAATCTAAATGCCAAGACAAACCAGGAACTATAAGAACACAATTACAAAACACTTTTCACACAAAGTCAGAGCTAAACAATTGGAGAAATATTAATTGCTCACGGGTAGGCTGAGTCAATATAAAATGACAATTCTACTGAAATTAATTTACTTATTCAGTGCCATACTGAATCAGACTACAAAAAAAATATTTTATGGAGCTTGAAAAAATGATAAAATTCATCTGGAAGAACAAAAGGTCAAGAATATCAAGGCAATTGATGAATGAAAATGTGAAGGAATGTGGCCTAGAATGCTAGATCTCAAACTGTATTACCAAGTGCTAACCATGAAAACAATCTGGTGCTAGCTAAGAAACAGAGTGGTGAACCAGTGGAATAGATTAGGTATACAACACATGGTAATAAATGGCCATAATGATCTACTGTTTGATAAACACAATGGTCAAAGCTTTTGTGACAAGAACTCACCATTTGACAAAAACTGCTTGGAAAACTGGAAAGCAGTTTGGCAGAAACTGGTTATATACCAACACCTCACACAAATATACCAAGATAAGATCAAAATAAACACATGGTTTAGACAGAAAAGGTGATATCATAAACAAATTAGGGGAGTACAGAATATCTTAACTGCCAGATCTATGGATAAGGAAAGAATTCATGACTAAACAAGAGGTAGAGAGCATTATTGGACATGAAATGGATAATTTTGATTACATTAAATTTAAAAGGTTTTGCACCAAAAACCCAAGGCAACCAACATTAAAAAGAAAGAAGAAAGCTGGGGTGGGCTAGGTGTGTGTGCCAGGGAAATTTTATAGTTGGTTTCTCTGATAAAGGCTTCACTTCTCAGATACATAAAGAACCGAGTCAGATTTATAAAAGTATAAGTCAATCCCTAATTGATAAATGGTGAAAGGATATGAACAGGGAGTTTTCAGAAAAAGAAATCAAAGTTATCTAGAGTCATATGAAAAACACTCTCAATCACTATTGATTAGACAAATGCAAATTAAAGCAACTCTGAGGCACCACCTCCTAGCTATTAGATTGTCTAGTATGTCAGAAAAGGAAAATAATAAATGTTGGAGAGGATGTGGAAAAATTGGGACACTAATGCACTATTGGTGGAGTTGTGAACTACTTCAAACATTCTGGAAAGCAATTTTGGAACTATGCCCAAAGGGCTATATGAGTGTGCATATCATTTGACCCAGCAATACCACTACTAGGTCTGTATCACAAAGAGATCAAACAAAAAGGAAAGGAATCTATATGCACAAAAATATTTATAGTAGTTCTTTTAGTGGTGGCAAAGAATTGAAAATTTAGGGGACATCCATCAGTTGGGGAATGACTGAATAAGTTGTGGCATCTGATTGCAATGGAACACTATTGTGCTATATGATATGACAAGCAAGATGATTTCAGAAAAACCTGGGAAGACTTATATGAACTAATGCAAAGTGAACTGAGCAGAGCCAAGAGAACTTTGTACACAGTAACAACAATATTGTATGATGATCAACTGTGAACAACTTAGCTATTCTCAGCAATACAATGATCCAAGACAATTACAAAGGACTTAGGATAAAAACTTCTATCCACTTCCAGAGAAAGAACTGATGGAGTCTGAATGCAGATTGAAGTATATTTTCTTTTACTTTATTTTTCTTGGGTTTTTTTGGTCTGTGTTTCCTTTTTAACATGGCTAAAATGGAAGTGTGTTTTGCATGACTGCACATGTATAATCTATATTAAATTGCTTGCCTTTTCAAGGAGGGGTAAGGGGAGGGAGGGAGAGAGAGAACTTGGAACTTAAAATTTTTTTAAAAAACTTTAAAAATTGTTTTAACATGTTATTGAGGGGGGAAAATATTTTTTTTTTTATTTAAAAAAAATAAATAAATAAGAGACAGTGGGAGCTTCTTCTAATTGATTGTCCACGCATAGGTTCTGGAGTCAGAAAACCTGACTTCAGGTCACTGCTCTGTTAATGCCTGAATGACCTTACACAAGCACTTCACCTCTATTATCCTCAGTTTACTCATTTGTAAAATGAAGAGGTTGGGCTAAATGGTGTTTACAATCTCTTCCAATTCCTTTGATCTCTAAGTTTCCTTCTGACTGTAAATCCTATGATCTTTAATCTATGATAATTTAATTGATCAGTTTACCCCTCAAAACAAACCTTCATATACCAGAAAAAGAATCCAAATCACCTCATGAAATGACTTCAGTGTTGCTGAGGGTTTTTTTCCTGAATCCTTAATTCACCTTTCTTGAATCAGGAAGCAAGAGAAGATGCCAAGTTTAGTGTTATGAAATCCTCCTGAGTCAGTGCCACACAAAGAAACAAACGCTGCATCCTGCCAAGGCCAGCTTTATGACCTTGTGTAAGCTTCTTTCTGTCTCTAGGCCATGTCCTTGTCTGTAAAATGGGAATAGCATGACTTGCACTCCCTACCTCGTAGAACTTTTGTTTAAAAAAAAAAGCTTTATAAACCATAAAGTACACAGAAATATGCATTGTCTTTGTGAGTGAAATGAGTGCATTGGACTAAATGATATTTTCAGTGCTAAAACCTACTTTACCTACATGTAAGGCAAACGGTCTTTTGTTAGTTGAATTGGATTAACAAAATTGAATTGAATGAATTCAGTTGCATTAAACTGAATTGATATACAGTGAGGGAAGTCGTGGCTTTTAATCAAAAGATGGTTTGAGTCAAGGCTCTGCCACTTAGCAGCTGTGTCACCTTGGTCAAGTCCCTTTATTAGCCTCAGTTTTTTTTTTCTCTAAAAGGTAAGGGATAGAGGTAATACTAATTGTATTACTTTGTAGGGTTGTGAAAAAAATGAAATCATATACATAATATACTTCCTTGCATGCAGTAGGCACTTAATAAATGCCTGTTCAATATATGTTATCAGATTTTAAAAATTAAACTTCTTTCTCCCCATCTTTTCTAGGGTGTAGAAACTACACATAGATTAGGATGCTGTGCCATAAACAGTGGTCCTCCCCTGGCAGTGAGTTGTTAGCAAACTGGGATCATTGGTTTCCTGATTCAAGAAAGGTGAAGGAAATTGCCTCCCTAGTTTTATTTGGCTACACACTATAAAACAATAATGCTAAAGTAATTAACATTTATATAGTTCTTACTATGTGCCAAGGACCCTGAGATTATTATCTCATTTGATCCTGGGAGGTAGGTGCTGTCATTATCCCCATTTTACAGATAAGGAAATTGTTGGAAACTTGCCTAAGTTTCACAGCTAGTGTCTGAGGCCAGATTGAACTCAAGCCTTCCTAGCTTCAAGCCTAACACACTATCCACTGTGTCACCTAGCTGCCTATGACACGCACTATCTCAGCTTCAGAAGGCTGCATCTATAGGACAGCATGCAACCTAAATTCAGAACGATAACTCTAACCAGCCCAAAAGTAAATAAACAGACTTTCTTTTCTCTGTGGCTTCCATCTCTAACCCATGCTTGACATTATTTGAAAAGTGCATCAGGTCTGAATTCCAGGGGTGTTTCTATTTTATATGCCTATTCCACATATAAGCATGTTTTCTATTCTATTGGCTCTTTAAAAGAAGAATGTGTGGTCAAAATGTATAGTCTTCATTAGGATTTTATTTGTTTGTTAGATTTATATTGTGCCTTTCCTCCAAAGAGCTCAAGGCACTCTGTTTATTGCTATTATTTCTTTTTGGTTTAGCAAGCATGGAGTATAACTTTCTGGATCTCTTATGTTCAGTCTCTTCCAAAATGTGACCTGAAACCTGATGGGCTCTCATAGGTATTTGTTTTTCTTTTAGGGTCTCATATTCTTGGGAAGGGGATGGTAAGGAGAGGAATCAAACAGTTCCCTAACTTGGGAAGAAAGGATTTGCTCCCATTTTTCTCTACCATGAGCTTCCAGAACACCAGGATGAAATAAACCCAGAGCTGTTAGATTTTATGAAAGAGCCACACCATCGCTGCAATAACTTCTCTCAGCCATAAGCCCCACATCTACCTTGTTCTCTTCCTAGGATGAATATCACAACTCCTTATTCTGAGAAGTCAAAGTAGGAAATCCAGAATGAGGTGAGATGCAGAAGATTCAACCCAGGGCCCATTCATAGATACACAATTTTCTAAAATTGCCCTACAATCAAAAGCTATATGAACACATGTCAGGGATGCTGAGAGGCAGGGGAAAAGTGGAATTACTACACTGTGGGGAGAGGGGGACCAAATCCCTTCCAGTTTTGAGTCTGTTGTTCTCTTTTGCATCTTTGAATCTTGTAAAGATGGTGACATTGCTATTTAATGAGAATTTTAAGGAGACAAGGCTATGTCTCAAATACTCAAATGGATAAATGTGATCATATTCATCAGCATTTTTTAGCAACTTGCTAATGCCAACTTGCAACTGTACTAGGTGCTGATGATGCAAATACAAAAATGAAACAGTCTCTCACACTAAGGAGTCTATATTCCCTCAAGGAGGCAGCATCTACATCTAAGTGTGAATGTTTATATGTACAGTGTGTCCCTAAAGTCTTGGTGTAGTTTTAAGTTTTATAGTTTAAAACTGCATCAAGACTCTTGGGACATATACATATGAATGTAACCCTTGGATCAAAAGGTCAATTACATAGAATTCTTTCCCCACTCATAGAGATCAATGCTCTGCACCCACATAAGGACAGAGTGTGGGAGAGCTAGAGAAAAGAGAGATCCTGGCTCTCTGGGCTTCCAGGTATGAAAGAGAAGGAAGATGTGCCAATCCAACCTCTCTTCAGGTTACTGAAGGGAAAGACCTGAAAAGAAACTGACTGGTAGAGAAGGTGGCAATCTCTACTATGTCCCTATTGCTACACTAGGAACTATGGAGCATTTCCTCTTGGGTGAGTTCTGAGACTCTCTCTTGGTTGAGTTATCTTGCTCCCAAAAGGAGAGTTCATTCACTCTGTATTGTCTGGTATATATTCTCATATATGTGTATGTGTGTGCACATATATATGTGTGTGTATACACACATATATACACATACAAATATGTGTATGTATATATATATATATATATATATATATATATATATATACTTTCTCATTTCTATTTGCTAACTGTTTAAATAAGTAGGTTTATTTGCTATTTTGTTCATTATAGAGCTGGCATTGGATGGGAAGGGAGTCAGAAGCAAGCAGATTGTCCCAGTAAGATTGTTATAAAGAGAAAGTTATATGAGGACTGTGTCTCAAATACTCAGATACCCAAATGAATCTATGATCTCATTCATTAATTTTCCGTTGACTCAGATTGCCACATATCCATATTTGTCCATCCTATGCAGCTCATGCCTTCCCAAGATTTCATCAAAGATACCCCTTCCCCCTGCAGCATGCTTCCTCTACCTTCTTTGATTTTCCCTGACGTTGGAAGAATGCAAGTGGAGGCCATGGGCTAACCTGTTTATCACTCTCTCTCCCTATATGGCCAGCCTATCTTCATTTTCAATCATACATTTCTTTGATAATATCCTTTACTCCAGGATTTCTTTGTAGTACCTTATGTTGCAACCTGTTCACACCCATCATGAACACCTTCTGAGTGAAACTAATTTTTAAGTCTTAAGGGACTTCAGTTTCATGACTCATTGTTATACAATAACAGTGGCAAAATATTGGTATTTAAAAGATAGGTTGTTGTTTCTGGAAGAAATTTAGGTTATTAAAGGTGCTTTGAAATCCACCCCACTTTCTTCCTCCTACTTAATGCTGAATCCATTTTGCATTGTCTACCCAAGATGGATACAAAGGTTGCTCATACAATTGCATGTTGTAATCTGAATTATAAGCATTCTTTATGCACTTGGTTTTGCCTGCTTCAATGATTAGTCCAAACTCTTTTGAGTGGTTATGGATTTCTCCCAGTAGTTTCTGAAATTTGGTAGAACCAGTACAATGTCATCTACAAACAGGAGCATCTGGAAGACCACATCATTCACAGGGAATTATTCTTGAAGTTGGACTTTGTTGGATCTGCTCCATAAGAGTGGCAAACACTGTTAACGAGCATGCATCTTCCTCTTTTATGCCTCACCTGATAACAATGATCAAAGGATCATTAAACAAGGTTATCCCTCTAGTTTTATCTTCTAAGGAATCTGGAATAGTTACGATATATGGATGGGAGAGATATAGTTGAAATACTGCATAGTGGCATTTTGCTCTAATTATATCCAATGCTTCTTTTAATAATTCCACAAATAATAAGTGCAGCATAAACTCATATTCTCTATACCTTTCAGTCAATTGTGTGATGATAAAAGATATATAGTCTACCATGGAATGTTATTTATGAAATCATGCTCAGCCCCTACTAATATCATTATCAAGGATACCCTCAATATGTGTGCAGCATATTCTCACAACAATTATAGATAAATGGAAAAGCAGGCACATAAATGGAATATGTTCTCTTGATAGCCTTTTAAAAAAACATTCTTAAGGTCTAATTTCTTTCCCACAACTTTAGTATCTTCTCCTCCATTCAAATAGCTTATGAATTAATCCCTCAACACTCAAAATTGTTACTTTCTGCACAAATATTATATATACATATATATGAAACAGAGAGAGAGAGAGTTTAATTCAGCTGCTTTTCCCTTTTTTGTTTTCTTTAGTTCTACCTCTTCTTAATGCTCATCTGAAACTATGGTGCAGATTTCAAGTATCATAGCTTTATTGTCCTTGATAATGGAAAAGTTTGTTCTAAACATCTTTGCAGATCTTTACCATCTTTCATCAATTTGTTATCCTTCCTTAAGGCCTTAAATGGCTTTAGGATGAGCTTGCTTAATTAGTTCTCTCACCAAGCTTTCTTTAAACTGATTATACTCTCCACTGTTTCTCTGTTTTATGAAGTGATATTGTCCATAATCTTTCATCATCCTCCATAAGATTTTACAAATTAGTTTATATTTCTAAACCTTCTCTGCCCTCAGGTACCATATCCTCTTGCTTGGAAAGTAAGCCAAATATTTTCTGATGATTTTTTTTTTATGTTCTTTTGGTCTCATGAATATTCATTATAAACACTAAAGTTCCTATGTCTATATTAAACTTCTAATAAACTGTCTTTCTTCCATACATATTTTTCATCATCAATAACTTGTTTAAACTGGTCAGAACAGAGTTGTTTTAATTGTATGCCAAATATTTTCCTCATTTTGCTTCTTTCTCCTCACTTTGCTTTAATTATAATCTTTGCTATAACAAATCAGTACTCTCGCTTCCCTCAGAAATGACTTTCACATCAATAACAAGTTGTTCATGATCTGTTAAACAATTGTTTGTCATGTAATTTGATGACCACCATGTTAAGCACCTTTCAATCCTTTTCTTAAAGTGTTCATGATGAATAGGTATATGGCTTCTGTGGAGTCTTTGGCCTTTATCATTGATTATTCCTGAACCACATTTTTCCAACATATTTTTTGTCATCCTCACTTATCCCCATCTTTACATTATAGTCTCCAAACACCAAAACATATGTTAATTTAATTTGGAGGGAGAGTCTTGTTGATTTTTTTGTAGAATATCTTTCCATCCTCATCCTCTGCAACAGATGTTAGTTCCTAAGTTCTACTCGTTTTCATGGTAGTTTTTTTGAAAACACTTATGGGCACTGTAATGGTAGATGAAGTGATTTTTCTTGTTGTCTTTGGGTACATGATAAAAACTAACTCCACCAATTTCTTTATTTGTCTCTCCAAAAATAGCCTATGGGCCATCTTTTCACTTACTTACAACTTGACTTCAACTTCCTCCTGTCTTTTGGTTTCTCTTACAGGGAGTATGTTAAAATTGACACAATTCAGCTCCCCCAGTAGTATGTCCATTCATTGGTCATTAAACAAGGATAATTCATTAAGCCATCAGCTAAGAATGTTTATAGACAATCTTAAAACTATGATTCTTAGCACCCTCTGTCCCTTTTTTGGCCACTCTGCTACCCTCCCTATAGAAGTAAAGGGTGTTTGCGTAGGACTGATAGCTATTTGGCATTTTTATTTGTGTCTGTGGTTGCCTTGGTCAATTAATCCATCACAAAATGTTCAGCTTACTTGTGATAAGCAGCCCCTCTTAGGCTGGCCTTCAGAAAGCAGACAGTCTCTTGTTGAAACCTTTCCATCCTGATCAAACCTGCCTGAGCTCATGTTTCACTGACGTAGCATTCAAGAACCTAGGATCACCTTCCTCTCTTGATTGAGGTCTGCAAATATGACTTTGTGTCTACAAAAAGAAAATTCAACCTGTGCAACTACATAAGGCAGAAAATCATGGAGATCAGCAAAAGTGGAATCTTGAAAATAGTTCCAGACAGCTTTGTCCTACACCAACCATTTACCTTTCTTTCCATTCAGATTCTACTAGAGCCACTGCTACAGCTTCCATCTGCAAGTATTGAACTTGTGGCTTTCAGGAGAACACCATATCTAGCACCCACTTAATGGAAGTTGTCTATCCATGTGCAAACTCTTCTCTCCATTCACTACTTTAACCTTACCCAAGTCCCTGGGCAGGGTTTATACTTTCAAAGGGCAACAAATTGCTTAATTCAATTCAATCTATTTCATTAAGCATGTATTAAGTACCTATTTTGAGCAAGACATTTGCTAGGTACTAGGGATAAAAAAAATAAGAATCGTAAATCTAATCGGGGGAAGGATAACATGCATACATACAAATAAATGAAAATGTATTATATACAAAGTAGATGGAAAATAATCCTGGGAAGGGAGATCACTAACAAATGAGGGAGTGGGGTGAATCAAGAAAGATCTCTCCTAGAGTGTCACACTTGAGCAGAGGCTTAAAAGAAAGCAGATAATCCAAGGGGTGAAAATGAGAAGAGAGATTATTGCTGGTATGAGGGGCAACCTGTGACAAGGCTTAAAGGCAGGACATGGGATATTGTGAATGTCAACAGCAAGAAACCACCTAAATACCCAATCAGCTCCAAGATTAAGCCATCTGGGTGTGTCAACTGGTTAAATGGACTTTCTAACTGGATTGACTGTATGTTTTGGAGTTGAGTAGATACATCTAGAAAGGTCAGAATTTATAAGTATAGGACTTATACTTATACAGAATTTATAAGTATAGGACTTATACAAGATGTCCTCCAAAGAAGATTACTTTTTTTAAAAAAGTGTCATTATCTTCAGAGTCAGTGCCTGGGTGTTATCATAATGCTGAGGTATATAAGTATAACTCAAATATATCAAATACGGTGCAGCAAAAATAAAAAGTAAACTCAGAATACTTGCATCAGCACTTTTTTTTCCACTGCAGATGCCCATACATATGCTAATTGTAAGGACAAAGGAATGTGTTATTGCATAAGATTCTTAATTGTACCTCTCCCTGTGGGATTCCATCTGAATCACTGCATGTTGTAGCTTTATAAGAAATATTATGTTGAGGAGAATTTAGGAAAGTAGAAACCTGGTAATCAAATGGCCACTGTGCAGAGAAATATTATGCAGTTCATATGGTTAATAAACTCCCCACAGATAGTGAAGATTTCTAGGAAGCCCATACCCAAGACATGACTAATTCCTTGTTGTAAATGCCTCTGCAGATTTGTTTAAGAGACATAAGGTATCAGCCTTCATTTCATTTATAGATTACAAGATGATGATAGTTTCATGCTACTGTTTTAAATAACAAATATCAGGCAAGGCCTTTTTTGTCCAGATTATTATCACTGTTATTGTTTTCCTGGCTAATTCAATGGTTAAATTAAGGGTGCTATGTCCATCTTTCCCTTCCATTCAAGCCATTCATTTCCCAACAACTCCTTCTCAAAGGCAACCTCAAGAACAGACCAGAGGTATGCGGTCTGTCCAATTGTCCCTTCTTCAGTTTATACTCCCAAGAGATCCATAGCACCCTGATCCTAACACAATAGCAGAGCCCAGGAGCCAAAAGCAACTGATTGCCACTGGTCACTGACTCAATGAAGTTATTTCTTACCTAAGTGACTTTTGGAGGCTAAAAGAATAATATGTGTGTATAAGCATATATGTATGTATGTGTATAATTGTATGTGTGTATATGCACATATATACAGGTAGATACATGTACATATATGTATATTTATGTACATGTAAATAATTTATGTACACATACTTATATGAATATGTATGTATATATTTAATTGTCTTACTTTTTTACAAGGAAATCTAAAATAATTTTCAAGGGAAAACAGCTTTTTGGGTAAGTTACTACAACCACTTACACATCCGCCTGTGTGTCAGGAATTTGGCAGGTCGTCATCTCTCTGAGATTGCCAGCCATACTGCAGTAGTTGATTTGGGCCCTGCATCCCCTCAATCTGATTCCTAGAAGAGAAATGTGTGATTGGGACCATAAGTATTGCCTTAACAGTCTGTCACAGAGTGTGATACAGGGAGAGCAGAATGCCTGCCTTTATTCTGGTAGCCATTTCCTCCTTTACATTTCAATGGTACACACACTCAGAGAGATCAATATCTGTGGCAACAGAATTTCTTTGTTTTCTTTTTAACACTGTCAACATGCTTTACACTAGTCTACCAATATATCCATAGGTACATAAGCACACATGCAGGGGCGCACGTACACACACACACATTCATACACACCAGCAAATGCTGTTGATACTAATTTTCATAATAAATTCAGTTCCTTTCTCTACCACCCCCAAAGTTACTGCACACCTCAATGTCTGACTGCTTCACACTTACTGCTTTCCAAGAGTTCCATTGACAGTAGTAAAGATAGCCCCCCGGGGCAGAGTCTTTCAAGGTTGGTAAGGCACCTTATATACATTATTTCATGTGCACTTCAGAATAACCCTGTGTGATAGGTACAGGGATTTTGGTCAGTTGTTTTTCAGCCGTGTCCAAATCTTCATAAACCCAGTTGGGGTTTTCTTGGCAAAGATACTGAATTGGTTTGCCATTTCCTTCTCCAGCTCATTTTACAGATAAGAAAACTAAGGCAAATAGGAAGTGTCTGAGGTCAAATTTGAACTCAGGAAAATGAGTCTTCCTGACTCCAGACCCAGCACTCTATCCCCCGCGCCACCTAGTTGCCCCAGGTACCGATATTATCATAAATGAAGAAACTGGGACTCCAGGAGGCTGTCTGTGGTCACACAAATAGAAAGTGTGAGGTGTAGATTTCCTGACTCCTGGTCAGGCACTCTCTTCATTATACTACACTGCCTCTAAGGACACAAGTAAGGCTTCCATCAAGTGTAGCTGCTTAGGCTTGGGAAATTTTGAAATTGCCACTTCCTTAAATGGTCCACTTGCCTGGGAACTATTAAAAATGAAAATGAGAAAAGGGGCAAAGGACTGACTTCCCACAACACAATTAGGGGAAAATGATATTTGCTGGACATTTGCACCAAATGTATATCCTGACAGAAACAGCATCCTGAATTTTCCACACAAATGACAAATCCAAAAGTCTCTTAGTTTAACGATCAGATCACTAGAATGAGCTCTTTATTACCATCAAGCTTTCCCCATCCCTAGATTTTCTCTAACTTATCTCCAACTCAGGCTTACACTCTAGAGCAATATCAACCTCTTCTTTAGAAGCAATTACTTCATAAAATCCTCGGACTTGTGTCTCTAAGGAACAAGGTTGGCCTTGGATGAAATCTTTATCATGTTAAAGGTCTGATGGTTCCCAGCTCCCTAGAGCTATTAAGAATTTCTCTATGAGCACAACTGTAAGTGTCCTATGCCAGTAAAGTAAACAACTGTACCCCTGCCCTCTCAAAAATAAATAAATAAAGGATCCCACATTCATTTTCAAAAAAAGAACCAGTTTCATGCCACACCAAGAGTTTTCTATTAAGGAAAGTGGCCCCATCTTTCTTCTACTGAGCCCTAAAAATACTGCTTCTCCTGATAGGCTATCAAGAAACCCTCATTTTACCTTTTCACAGTGTTTCTGTATTTGTGACTGTGCCGTGGAGCTGGTAGGTTGCACATATATGGCTAAGGAAAGATATGGATAATTCAACAAAAGTTGTCTCCTGGAATCATTATTGCTATCCAGGGGAGACAGATTCCCTTTAGAAGCCCCTTCTTCAGCATCTCCTTTAATTCATTGTTACTCTAGGACAAATTAACACAGCATACAGTCCAACACTATGACATTAAAATTGGACATAACTCTGCCTCTGAAATTTGGAAACAAAATAGCAGATGGCTTTTCCTAAAATGATTTTTATGGCATACCAACAAGCAATATAATGTAAAATCTATTTTTGAAAATAATAAAAGATATTATTATTGCTTGGTTCAGTCTCTCTCCTGAAATGTTTCAGCAAAAAATGCTAGCAAACTGAGAGATAGGGTACTGTGATGATATCAGCTAAGCGAAGTAGCTTTGGCAGCTGAGTGGGTTTAAGATTTGGGATTTCAAGACAGGCTGATCCAAGGAAAAGTTCATATAAAAGTACTACTCATTCATACTAGTCTTTTCAATAAAAACACTTTCTGGACATAATACCATTCTTAATAAACTCAGGAATACAACTGCTGGGGAAATGACTTTTTATTCAAAAAGAACAGTTGGAAGACTAGAAAGCAATTTGGCAGAAAATAAACTTAGACCAGCATCTCACAACATATGCTTTAGATATTTGTGTCTCCCTAACAGAAAAGGTCACATAAAAAAATAATAAAGGAGCACAGAAGGAGATGTCTTCTAGATCTTTGATTGAGAATTCATAATCAAATAAGGGATACATGAAGTCACAAAAGACAAAATGGAAAAGTGTTATTGTATAGAATGTATAGATAGTGCAATAGATAGAGTGCCAGACCTGGAGTCAGGAAGACACATCCTCATGAGTTCAAATATGGCCTCACACCATTGGTAGCTGCATGACCCTGGGAAATTAACCCTATTTGCCTTAGTTTCCTCATCTGGAAAATGAGCTGGAGAAGGAAATGGTAAACCATTCCAGTTTCTTTGCAAAGAAAACCCTAAATAGGGGTCATGAAGAGGTGGATATGACTGAAACAATTGAATAACAACAAAATTTAAAGTTTTTATGAACTCATGTTCAGTGCAACTAGAATTAGAAGTGAAACTACAAAGCTGGAGGAAAATTTTGTGTCAAATATTTCTGGGGATGATGGGAGCCTGATATACAAGTTATCCTCCACAAAGTTCCACATCAATTTCTCATTGTGGTATGATGATGAGGCTAGGTTCACACAAGGCACAGCAGTGAAGTACAAGGTCTGGCAGGTTATAGCATGATGGAAAGGTTTTGATTATAGTCTTAGCAATAGACTGCTTCTGCTTTCTGAGTACCAGCCTAGATTCTTTTGATACAGTTCATCACAATTAGAGTGACCACTTGGTGATGAATTCTTTACTCATGGCAACCCATGAAACAAATAAAAATACAGTCCTATGCATCCTCCTTTATGCTTCTTAGTGGTGACAGCATGATGGGAGAAAAAAGGATGCTAACAATCACACAGATTTAAGATTGTCTATAAATATTAATTTAGCTGTTAGTACTCTCAGTATGAGATCCTTGTCCAGTGACCAAAGAGTGAATATTCTGTTGAAGAAATTTTATTGTATCAGTCTTGATTTTATTTTATTTTATTTTTATTTTATTGTATCAGAATATTGTATTTTATTGTATCAGAAGAAAGAGGTTATAATTAAAAGAAATATGGCATACCACGTCTCCTTGTAGAGAGAAATAAAGGAGTTATAGGGGTTAATTTTTATAATGTGCCCAAAGGCAACAAAAAGCATCATTTCATAAACCATTTGGTCACATAGTATTACAAACAGCCTAAGGGGCAATTCCTTTGGAGTATGCCCAAATATTCCTTGATTGATTTCAACCAAACATGGAATCTTGGGGCTGAGGATAGCCTACCTTCAGTTATGTGTTATCTAAGGCATTGCAGTGGGGGTGTCAGTGAGTCCCCAAACTGTCTGGTGAAGCAGAAGAACTGATTGTTCAAGGGACCTTTTAAAAGCGGAGATAACTTATAGATGGGATCTCTCTTTGCTGTAGTTCTCAAGATGACAATTTATGACTGCAGCAAGGCATCAGGAAGGATGATGTACCTATCTATCCCAGTGACATGGTGATCCTACCCCATGTGGTAGCTAGGACAAGAGAACTTGGCCAGGTAAGCCTGTATAGGGAGTTCATGACTGCCTTTTAGTTTTTTTGTGTTTTTTTTCTTTCCTTGGTTAAATGACCTTGTTAGCTTGAAAGTCCATTATCTATCATCGTGGAAGGGCAATAGCAGCACCCACCAGAGCAACTGGAGAAAGTTGTATTTAAATCAGCAGCATGGCTACACTGGAAGGAAAGGGAAAATACTCAGCAACCACTTCAGAGGTCTCGGAGAAAAGTCACTTCTAGGAGAGGAGCTAAGTAAGCATGACTAGATTTACCAGCAGAGATGAATGAATGAATGAAATGAACCAGAATCATTCCTCAATTAAAAAAAAATGACAAAGGACACAAAAATTTTTTTAAAAATAAAAACTACCAACAACCACATAAAAATGTTCCAAATCAGTAATAAAAAGAGAACTTCAAATCAAATCTCTGATATTTTACCTCTGGATCAAAGAAACATAGATTAAGGGCTAGTCCAAAATTCTAATTTTGTAAGTGAGGAAACTGATGCCTAGAGAACTGAAGTGACTTGCCCAAAGTCAAATAATTTATAAGTGGCAGAAGAGGGCTCTTAACAACTTCTTAGTCTAGTATAAAGGGACTTCTATTGGGAATATCCGCTACTACCTATCCTATATAAATCAAGTAACTTGATTTTAAGCTTGGTTCACTGCTAGGGTTTCCTTCCTCCAAGTGTAAAGGATGATAAAAGATGAAAATTGTCAATGTTGGTGGGGCTGTGGGAAGACATACTAATACACTATTGATGGAGCTATGAACTAGTCAAATCAATTCTGAATTACGTTAGAAGAGTAATGAGATTTTTCATACCCTTTGACCCAGCAAATCCTACAACTCAGCAGCAAGGTCAAATACAGAAAAAAGGGACTTACACATTTCAAGATGTACTTTTAGTAGTTGCAAAAAAAAAAATGGAAACAAAGTTGGTGCTTATCAATTGGAGAGTGGTATGGCATGGTACATGAATGTACCATAAAAAACTACATATGAGGAATTCAGAAAAACATGGAAAGACGAATTATACAAGGCAAATAGAGCAGGATTAGGAGACCAGTATTCACAGTGACTAAAATAATGTACATGAAACAATTCTAAAGTGTAACTGAACTCAGATTAAATGGGACAATCAATCCTGATCCCGGAGGACAACTGATGAAAGTTTCCTCTTTTCAGTAAAGAGGTGATTGACTATGGGTACAGAATGTTGCATACGTGATGTTAGTCAGTTTTGCTTACCTATTTTCTTTGTTACAAGGGAGGGTCCTATAGGGGTGGTTGCATGTTGGGGGATGACTGTGGTGTATAAAAAAATAAGTTTTAATAAAACTTCAAAAGATAAAATAAAAGATACTCTCATGCTACTAGAATTGAGTCACAGTAACAGCTCGCATTTATATAGTGTTTTAGGATTATGAAGCATTTTCTTCACAACACTCTTGTGAGTCAGGCAGGCAAATATTAGTCTACTCATTTTAATGATGACTAAACTGAGGCAAAATACTTTTCCTAAGGTCACACAATTGGTAAGTAGCAAAGCCATGCTTTACTTCCAGGACCTCTCACTCTAAATCTAGAGTGTTTTCACCAAACTAAAAACTGTCTTATGTAGTTGTAGACCATGTTGGAAAATAGGCCTGCTGGCTTTTCTGACTTCATTTAAGTCCCAACTAAAAATTTCATCCTCTATAGGAAGCCTTTCCCAAACCATTTTAATTCTAGTGCCTTCATTCTTTTAATTATTTCCTAATTATCCTGATGATAGCTTGTTTGTATAGGTTTATTTGTTTATTGACTCCCCCACCCCTCCCACTGGACTATGGGTTTCTTGGGGAAAGGAACTATCTTTTGCCTCTTTATTGTATCTCCAGCACAATAAACTTGGAAAAATGAACTGAAGTCAGATAGTAAAAATCTTTGATTTCCAAGTCAAGAACCTGTATTTTGTCCTAAATGCAACAGGGCACATTAATATGGGTATATCTGTGTACCTATTCCTAAAATCAAAATATAACTGTTACACTTACCATCATTCTAGTTCTTGGATAGACAATAGCAGAGGTAAGGTATGGCTAATATCACCACCACAGCTATAGATACCCTGGACTCCCTTGACATTCATGTGCCTTGTACAACAGGTTCATTTGAACTTGTTTGTCTCTGAAATGCTTGTTGAATTGGTTTGTATATTTACATGTAAGGTTTCTCACACTCTTTCCCTATGATAGATAGAGACAGATAAAGAGACAGATAGAGAGATATTTGTTGCATTTCACCTTTTTTGGAATGTCATGTCCTTGAGACTAAGGACTGTCTTCCATTCCCCACCATTACATCTAGTAGAATACTGATAGTGAGTGTTTGCACTGTGTTTTTGGATGATTGATTAGTTGGAGTCTATCTGAGGTAGCATTTATTTACAATCCAACTGCCTAGATACTAACTCAAGAGGTAAGCACAAATGCAAGCTCTACACAACAACACACATGCACACGCAAAATCTACCATTATACTGTTCAGGGACACTTCTATGTCTTTTGCCAAGGTCCTAATGGAACCTAAAATGTGGAATGACTCTACATTAGTGCTCACGACAAAAATTCAATAAAAGCACATTGGGAGAAGAAAAAAGGTCTTGATGTAATTTAATATTCTAATGATCATATTACTTTCCTTATTATGGCAGCCCTCTGACTCTAACAGACCATTCAGTTTCTGCTTCCAGAGTCTCTTTAATAAGCCATGATATCAGAATGTGTTAAAAAATAAAAAAATAAAAAAATAACTTCTTCAGAGGGTATCAACAAAGAGCACCATTCTGGGAAGAGATATAAAAGAACCTAAGAGCCAACATAGAAATGAAACAGCTTCTTACCTCCAAAATTACAATTTTTAATTTTTGCTTAGGTAGAATGTTTTTTTTCACCAGAGAAAACTAATTTAAAATACATGCTAGAAAGGTTATACAGATTGAGATATAAATATTATTTGTTACAAGTGTTTTAAAGTGAAGATAGATTTTGACTGATAAGAAAATTAATTAAAAAATAAAATACACAATAGAGCAGAGGATCTTCACCTGGAGTACAAGGGGTCCATGGATAGATACCAGGGGTCTATGAACTTGGATGAGAAAAAAATTGCATCTTTATTTCAAAACAATTGGTTTCCTTTGTTATCCTATGCATTTTACTTTATGCATTCGAAAACACTATTCTGAGAAGAGGTCCATAAATTTCACCAGACTGCCAGTGGAGTCCATGACACCCAAAAAATGGTTAAGAACCCTTGCATAGAGTAATGAATGAGAGCCCCACAAAAGGAAAGGATTTCTACCCTTTATTTTCTAATTACAAAGAGCAAGAAGCCCTTCTCTGAAAAGGCTCACAGGATCATAGATTTCATCCTGAAAGCGATCTTTGAGGCTGTCCAGTTCAACCCCCTCATTTCACAGATAGAAGGGCCCAGAGAAATGAAGAGACATGCCCAAGAGATCCTGGAAGCAGAGCTAGGATTTGAAACCAGGACCTTTCTCACTGTGCCATACAACTCCTCATAGATTTGGAGAGGGGCGGAAAAGGAGCCAGAATTTAAACCAATGCCCTTGGAACCTAAACTCTGCTAATGAGTGGAATGAACCAGTGTTGGCTGAGAATGATTGTAAAGATTCTCTGGAGTGGTATCCTGGCCATTAGAGAATGGACTGATGATTGAGGACAAGGCATCTGGGTGGGGGACAGCCAAGGAGGGCTATAGTCAAAGAAGACACAGATTCAGAAAAACTGATTGGCTGCCTGGAAATGAATAACACCTCTGTGAAGAAATCAGGTGATTATTGACAAATGCAATAAAAGAGCCTCTGAATAAGAAACACTTTTCAGGAAGTGGGGTTTTGCATTGCTCCTTGGTGCCGACTTGGTGATTGGTTTTACATTAAACACTGCAGTCTGTTAATCCTATGAGTTAATATTCAGTCTAGGCAACTTGAGTCCTTCACTGCACTTTGAATTTTTTTCCTTAAAAAAAGGAAAAAAAAGGAAAATGAGTTCAATCAGGTTACCATCTTGTACTCATTGATCTAAAATGATCTTGATAATAGGCCTTTTTTTAATCTTTTTTGTACTATTCCTTAGAAGGAAGAACTTTGTTCATTTTTTATTCTTTCTTAGCTCACTGCTCTCAGCTGGGTGTAGTGCTGGTCATTTCTGCCCTTCTGATCTTGGTAAAATATGGGGAGTTTAAATTTCAATGTACAGAATACACTAGAAGTTTGGGATTGGATGGGAGTTCTTATCAAGCTAAGTTACTCACAGGATTAGAAAAGCAAATAAAATAAAAGAAATCTAGGAACATTCCCCAAAACTAGAAACATTAAGACAGACAATTGACTCAGGCTGAAATAGCTAAGGGAAAAGTTGTATTACATCTGACAACACCAGGAAATCAGGATGTGCTGTTCAATCCAAACACAATTTTTCTTTCTTAGAAGCAAAAAGAGTTTGATTCCCAACAGAATCTAGCTGTTGGTGGTCTTCCCTTTTTCGACCAAAATGAGCATTAAAACTCATTAAAACATTAAAAAAAAAGTGGAACTAAGATGGCAGAGTATTGTCAGCAACTCAGCTGAATTCTCCAACATTCCCCTCTAAACAACTTTAAAATAATACTTCAAAACAAATTCTGGAGTGGCAGAGCCAATAAAAGGTCAGAGCAAGAAATCTTTCTAGCCCAAGACAACTTAGGAGCTCAGCAGAAGATGTCTGTGACACCAGATCAGTGTTGACCAGGAATGCAGTGTACACCATGGCAACACAAGCAGCAGGCCCTAGTTATTGAGTCATTTTTCAGTCATGTCTGACTCTTTGTGACCCTACTTGGGGTTTTCTTTGCAAAGACATTGGAGTGGTTTGCCATTTCCTTCTCCAACTCATTTTACAGATGAAGAAACTGAGGTAAACAGGGTTAAGTGACTTATCCAGGATTACACAGCTAGTAAATGTCTGAAGCTAGATTTGAACTCAGGAAGATCAGTCTTCCTAACTTTAGGCCCATCACTCTATTCACTATGCCACCTGGCTGCCCCGAGCAGGCTTTGGAGGCAGCTGTGGAAGCCACAGCAGCAGTATGTTTGGGATCTCTCAGCCCAAAGACAGTCAGGGGGTCAGACAACTAATCAGAAAGAGATTACAGGAGGCTCTGCTGACACTGGGTACAGGACCCTGTTGCATTACCTACATGTAGTTCTGAGTCACAGTTTCAGAGGAGTACTAGCACTTGCAGTCACAGGAAAGCAGGGGCACTGCTCACAGTTCCAAGCCCAATAGGAGCACTTCTGATCGCTTATAAGGTAGACCTGGTCTCGTTTTCAAGGCAGAAAGGGGCACTAGCACTTGTAGCTGTAGAAGAACAGAGACCTAATTACAATTCCAGGACCAAGTGGAGCACTACTACTTGTGGTTACAGGGAAGCAAGGTCCCTTCTTTGGTAAAGATCAGAGCACAGGCCAGGAGAGCAGTGACCTCACCTCTTCTTGGATCACACCATCCTGGAAGCACCAAAATCTTTCAGATCCCTAGAACTAGCTCAGAAAACAGTAGCAGTAAAACCTGAAGCTTGAGACAGTGCCCTTTCCACTCCTGGAGCTGAGCCCAACTTTTACATAAAATGAGAAGACAAGGAATAAATTGGAAAAATGAGCAAACAACAACAAAAAAAATAATTTAACCATCAACAGCTTCTATGGTGACAGGGAAGATCAAGAAAAAATCCAGAAGATAGCAATAACAGTCAAAACAGGAGAGCGTAAAAAAGAGGTGGAAAAAATTAGAATGGAGGGAAATGCACAGTCATCATAACCATGAATGTTAATGCAATGAACTCATCCATAAAATGGAAGTAGATAGTCAAAGAGATTAGAAACCAGAACCCAACAATATCTTGTTTATAAGAAACACAAACAAAGACACACTCACAGAGTAAAAATAAGGGACTGGAGCAGAATCTATTATGCTTCAGCTGAAGCAAAAAACAAACAAACAAACAAAACCCCAGGGACAGCACTCATGATCTCAGACAAAGTAAAAAGTAAAAATAGACCCAGTCAAAAGAGATAAGCAGAGAAACTACATTTGTGAAAAGCCATCATAGACAATAAAGTAATATCAATACTAAACATACATGCACCAAATGGTATAGCATCCAAATTCCTAAAGGAAAAGTTAAATGAGTTATAGAAAGAAGCAGACAATAAAACTATGCTAGTATGAGATCTCAACTTTCCCCTCTCAGAACTAGATAAATCTAATAACAAAATAAATAAGAAAGAAGTTAAGAAGATGAATAGAATTTGAGAGAAGTTAGATATAACAGATCTCTGGAGAAAAGTGAATGGGAATAAAAAGGAGTATACCTTTTTCTCAGCTGCATATGACACCTTCACAAAAACTGACCATGTATTAGGGCATAAAAACCACACAAGCAAATGCAGCAACATTACATGTACCTCTTTCAAACCATAATGCAATAAAAATAGATGCAACAAAGGGCTCTAGAAGTATAGATTTAAAATTAATTGGAAACTAAATAATCTGATTCTAATGAATAGGTAGGTCAAAGAAAAAAATCATAAAAACAATCAATAATTTAATTTAAGAGAATGACAATGAAACAGCAAACTAAAATGTGTGGGATTCAACCAAAGCAGGACTTAGAGAAAACTTTATATCTCTAAACATTTACATCAATAAAAAAAGAAAGAGCAAATCAATGAAGCGGGCATGCAATTTTAAAAACTAAAAAAGGACAAAATAAAACTCTAATTGAACACTAAGTTTGAAATCCTGAAATGCAAAGGAGAGATTAATAAAATTTAAAGTTAAACAACCATTGAACTAGTAAATAAAACTAGGTTCTGATTTTATTGGAGGAAAACAATAAAACAGATAATCTACTGGTTAATTTGATTTTTTTTAAAGAAGAAAATCAAATTACCAGTATCAAAGATAAAAAGAATAAATTCATTACCAATTATGATGAAACTAAAGCAATTATGAGGAGCTATTTTGCTCAATTATATGCCAATAAATCTAACAATCTAAGTGAAATGGATGAATATTTACAAAAAAAAAATACTAAATTGCCCACATTAACAGAAGAAAGAAAATATTTAAATAACCCTATCTTAGAAAAAGGCATTGAACAAGCCATCAAGGAACTCCCTAAGAAAAAATCCTCAGGGCCACATAGATTCACAAATGAATTATACCAAACAGGTAAAGAACAAATCATTCCAATACTATATAAACTATCTAGAAAAATAGGCAAAGGAGTTCTACCAAATTCCTTTTCTAATAAGATGTGGTTTTGATATCTAAACCAGGGAGAGAAAAAACAGAGAAAGAAAGCTATAGAACAATTTCCCTAATGATTATTGATGCAAAATTTTTAAATAGAATACTAGCAAGGAGATTATAGAAATATATCACAGAGACCAGACACCATGGCCAAATGGGATTTATATTGGGAATGTAGGGCTGGTTCAATCTTAAAAAAAAAACTTTCAGCGTAATTGAACACATTAATAATAAAACCAACAAAAATTATGTGGTTATCTCAATAGATACAGAAAAAGTTTTTGATAAAACACAACACCCATTCCTATTAAAAACACAGGAGAGCATAGGAATAAATGGAGTTTTCCTTAAAATGATAAGTAGTATCTAAAACCATCTACAAGCATTATCTGTAATGGGAACAAGCCAGAAGCCTTCCAGATAAGATCAGGAATGAAGCAAGGAGACCCATTATCACCACCACTATTATTCAATATTGTACTATAAATGTTTGCTATAGAAATAGGACAAGAAAAAAATTGAAGGAATTATAATGGACAATGAAGAAGCAAAACAGTCACTTGTTGCAGATGATATGATGGTAGACTTAGGGAATCCTAGAGAATAAACTAAAAAACTTGCTGTTATAATTTTCAACTTCAGCAAAGTTGCAGGATATAAAATAAACCCATGTAAATCATCAACATTTCTATTTATTACCAACAAAATTTAAAAAGAAGAGACAGAAAGAGAAATTCATTTAAAACAACTGTAGACAATATAGATTGCTTAGGCATCTACTTGCCAAGACAACACAATATATGAACACAATTACAAAACACTTTTCATACAATAAAGTCAGATCTGAATAAATGGGAAAATATTAATTGCTTGTGGGTAAGCTGAGTCAATATAATAAAAATGACAATTCTACTTAAATTAATATACTTATTCAGTGCCATACTAATTAAACTACCAAAAAAAATTATTCCAAAGAACCAGAAAAAAATAACAAAATTCATCCAGAAGAACAAAACAAAGGAAAGCAATGAAAAAAAAATGTGAGAGAAAGTAACCTAGCAATACCAGATCTCAAACTGTTTTACAAAGTGTCAGTCATCAACAATCTGGTACTGGCTAAAAAATAGTGGTGAATTAGTGGAATAGATCACGTACACAGTGCATAGTAGTAAATGAGCATAGTAATCTAGTGTTTGATAAACACAAAGGTCCAAGCTTTTGGAACAAGAACTCACTATTTGACAAAAAGTACTGGAAAAACTGGAAAGCACTTTAGCAGAAACTAGGTACAGACCAACACCTCACACCATATACTAAGATAAGGTCAAAATGGGTATATGATTTAGACATAAAGGGTGAGATCATAAGCAAACTGGGGGAGCATGGAATATGTTTCCTGTTAGATCTATGGAAAAGAGAAGAATTTATGACTAGAGACAGAAAATATTATGAGAAATAAAGTAGATATTTTTATTACATTAAACTGAAAGTTTTCCACAAACAAAGCCAAATAGGCCAAGAATAAAAGGAAAGCAATAAGCAGCGGGAGGGGTATTTTAAGTCAAGTTTAACTGATAATGGCTTCATTTCTCAAATATAGAGGTTTGAGTCAAATTTATAAAAATACAAGTCATTCCTCAATTGATAAATGGGCAAAGGATATAAGCAGGCAGTTTTTCAGAAGAAGAAATTAAAGTTATTTAAAACCATACAAAAAAAATGCTCTGCATCACTATTGATTAGACAAATGAAAATTAAAACAGCTCTGAGGTACCATCTCATTGCTCTCAGATTGGCTAACATGAGAGAAAAGGAAAATGACAAATGTTGGAGGGGATGTAGAAAAATTGGGACACTAATGCACTGTTGGTGAATTTATGAACTGATCTAACCATTCTGGAGAACAATTTTGAAACTATGCCCAAAGGGCTATACAACTGTATATAGCGCTTTGACCCAGCAATAATATCACTGCTACGTCTGTAGCCCAAAGATATCAAAGAAAAAGAAAAAGAACCTATATGCACAAAAATATTTATATCAGATCTTTTTGTGGTGGCAATGAACTGGAAAGTGAAGGAATGTCCATCAATTGGGGAATGGCTAAACAAGTTGTGGTATATGATTGTGATGGAATACTATTGTGCTATAAGAAACGACAAACAGAAAGCTCTCAGAAAAACCTGGGAAGACTCATATGAACTAATGCAAAGTGAAATGAGTAGAACCAAATGAATTTTGTACACTATAACAGGAATATTGTATGATGATCAACCGTGAACAACTTAGCTATTCTCAGCAATACAATGATACAAGACACTTCTGAAGGACTTATGATGAAAAATGCTATATACTTCCAGAGAAAGAACTGATGGAGTCCGAGTGCAGGTTGAAACATAGTTTTTTCACTTTCTCTGTGTCTCTCTCTCTGTCTTTTTCTGTCTCTGTCTCTGCCTCTCTCTCTCTCTCTCTCTCTCTCTCTCTCTCTCTCTCTCTCTCTCTCTCTCTCTCTCTCTCTCTCTCTCTCTCTCTCTCTTCAACATGGCCAATATGGAAATACGTTTTTCATGATTTCACAAGTATACTTGACATCACATTTCCTTCCTTATCAATGGGTGAGAGAGCAGTGGGACTGAGGGGGAAAATTGCAACTCACAATTTTTAAAAATGAATGTTAAAATTAAGTAATAATTTAAAAAAAAAAACTCCAGGCAGAAAGAAAAGGGGAGCATTACTGGGAACACCGAGTGTGCTTGCTGAACGTATGTTGGCACCATTACTGTCTTTTAAGATATTTACCTTCTAAGTCTCTTGTCATCCTAACCACACTTATTTCATCCTTTTCCTACCTGGAAGTGGGGCAGGGAGGCAGGGGACAGAAAAGGAGAGAGGGGGCAGGGAGCTGGGAGAAAGAAATAGGATACAGTGTGTTTGCACTCATATCCTGGTAAATGCTTAGCTCCTCGTCACAATGTGAATTCTGATAGGTAAAATGGCTAAATTTCAGCATCAAAACCTTCTTCCCACAAGGTCAAAGCAAAGAGAACCTGCTGATCACAAGCTCTCTCGAAGTTGAAGCCTGATTTTCCAAGTTCCAGATACAACTTCTACTTTAATGAGAACTCCACTGAGCTAATCAGAACTATTGGGCTGCTGAAGTGGGACAATAAAAGCCATGCTCCATCAATGTATGAAACTTTAATGACAATAATAAAAGGTTTGGGTTGCAATAATAACGTACCAAATGTTTTTGATTTGTAATGAAAAAAGAGAACTACGCTTAGCTGAGAGATGGAGTCAAGAAGGAATGTGTATGTGGAGAACATTTTCAAAGTACACAGAAGCCAAATTCTCAGTTGATTTTCTGAAAAGCTGCAGGGTACAGGTCCCTTTCAACTACTAAAGAACTGAAAGATGACTATGAGCTGCACAACACTGTCAAAAAGCCTGGGAAGTGCACACTAGGCAGTCATAAGAACTTCATTCAACTTGTATTGGCAATTGATTTCAATGGAATTGCAACTCCCCATCAAGGTCAAGACGACTCTCCAGGCAATATGGACCCTTATGCCAAACCTCAATGTGCAGAACTCATTTCTTTTACACTCATATGCACAGATAAACTAGAAAATTTAACCCTGGAGAGCCCTAAATTGTTCTCCATATTTTGTAACTGTTGTATTAATGTTTCAGGTAACACAATCAGTGTAAAGGATACAAGATTTCCCCTATTCCTCTCTCCCAAAGAATCCAATACTAACAAGTCCATTCGGGAATTATCCTTTGTTTGGTGATATGTTTCCTGAGTTGGTTCCTTGAACATATAAAATAAACTTTATCAGGCAGTACATTGCTTTATTAAAATTGACAAACAAATAAGAGATATCCTTGCCGTTCAATACAACCACAGCACTACAGGTTACTGCAAGATTTGCAGAGTTATGAAATCCATATATATCATCACATACCACAAGGTAACAAAAAAGCAACCAAAAGTCAAATAGGGTCTAGAAAACACAAATAAATGATGTTATAATCAGTGATTATAAACACTATACTTGTTAGAATGTGTTAATTGAATCTTCTGTAGCAAAACCAATCAGGATTTACAACCATAGGCTGAAATCAAAATTAAATAGATATCCTTTTTCAAATGAGGAAAGTGTGTTAAGAGAGGCAGCATAGTATAATGATATATGTATAATTGTATAATTGATAATGCTGGACTTAGAAAAAGGAAGTTGTTATTCATTTTTCAGTCACGCCCAGCTCTTCATGACCACATTTAGGGTTTTCTTGGCAGAGGTACTGGAAAGGTTTGCCATTTCCTTCTCCAGCTCATATTATAGATGAGGAAGCTGAGGCAAATAGGGTGAAGTGACTTGTCCAGAGTCTGAGGTCAGATTTGAACACAGGAAGATGAGTCATCCTGACCCCAGGCCCAGCACGCTTCCACGGTTCCACCTACCTGCCATAGGAGCAAGTACCTGGATTCAAATACTGCTTCAGACACTTAACTAGCTTTGTGACCTTGGGTCTTATGCTCATACTTGCCCTCTCTGGGCTTCAGTTTTCTCATTGGTAAAATAGGATCACACATCTTGAAGGGACCTTAGAAACCATCTATCATATAATAAATGAGGGAGTTGAGTCTCAGAGGTCACATGAGTATTGAGCATAAGGGGCAGGATTAAAATGTAGGTTTTCCTCACTCCAGAGCCAGCATGCTTTCCCCTGAATAATAATAACAATAAACCTACTTCACAGAGTGGCTATGAGAAACAACTAATGTAATTAATATGTAATATGTTTTGCAAAACTTAAAGTGTTACAGAAATAAGTCATTATTATTAATAGTTGTACACTTCATTCAATAATCCTACTTGTGACTTCACAATGATGGGTTGCTTAGGTTTGAGTTTATCTAGCAGCAAATGTAGCCCCCAAGTAATCCATATCTAACTATCCCTTTAAACTCCAAATCAGTTGGCTTCAAGAAAAACATAAACCTAAGAAAGAATGATCTGCAAAGATTATTTTTAAGTGTAGCAATCAATGCAAGTAGTGTCTTCCCCTCACAGGCTACTCATATTCTAGCAACGGGATTTGTGATAACCTTCTATCACTTGTCATTAAGTTTCTCCAGTCAGGAAATTGTAGGATCATAGAAATTTTAAAATGGAAAGGGACCTTAGAGATCATCTACACCAACATTAAATGAGTTTGAAATGTGACTTTTGATGGAAAATAAAAATCCAGGGTTCACCATTTACCACTGGGTCCTGGTTCCTCTGTCTAAAATGAGAATAAAAATGTTCATCGCTTATAAAGGAGACAGAGAGGAAGATGAATGAGTTAATGTTTGTTACAGACTTTCAGACCTTTGGACAAAAATTGCTGCATGAAAGAAGAAGAAAAATCACAGAATATAAGTATGGAAACATATAATCTAATTCAATTTACTTCCTTTTTAGAGGAGGAAACTAAGGCCCAGAAAGGTGAAGTGACTCTCCAACCAAGGCCACATCATTAAACTAGATCAGATCCCTGGTCTAAGACCTGAAATCAAAAAACAGATCTCTTGACTCCCAGTCCAGTAGTACTCTTTCACTACACTATACTGTTTAATTTGTCACTGGATTTTTTTTACATATAGGTTTAAAAAAAATATTTAGCATTTTCTAAGAATGGATTTATCAAAAACAAACCCTTTGCCTTCCACTCTGCTAATGGAGCTGGGAACTGGTCCAACTTCTCTGGAAAACAATTTGGAATTACATAAGAAAAGTTACCTAACTCTTCATAGGCTATCCTTCTACATAACCCAAGGAGATAAACAACTCAAAGATCCTATGTGTAAATAAATGTGTATATTGTGTATATACATATATAGTGTATATGTGGGTATCTGCAATCAAGTATGTACATATATGTATATTTCTACGCACACTCATACACACAAATATTCAGAGCAGCATTTTGGGTAGTAGCAAAAACACTGGAAGAAAAGTGAATGCCCATTGGTTAGAGAATGGCTGAACAAATTATGATGTATGATTATAATGGAATGTATTATACAGTAAGAAATCATGAATACAAAGAATTTAGAAAAAAAGATTTGTATCAAGTGATACAGAGTAAAGAAAGAGTAACAATATATGACTTTAAAGTTTTCAAAGTGCTTTACAAATTTGAATTTCATTTTATCTTCACAAGTGCCCTTTGAGGGGGGAGGTATTATTATCCCCATTTTACAACTGAGGAAACTGAGTCAGGCAGAGATTTAAGTGACTTGTCCAGGAACATACAGTTAGAAAGTGTCTGAGGCTGTATTTGAACTCAAGTCTTCCTGATTCCAAACACTCTATCCATTTTATCAATCTACGAGTTTCAGAGTGAAATGGGTTTAAGGTTTGGTCTCTGAGAAAAAAATCTAGCCAGTAAACCCCAAGTTAACTAGGCAACTTTCATCATTCCTTCCTCTTGTTATAAAGACACAGTGCAATAGATGTTAATTGGCACATTCACCTGCAAAACCAGGCACTCTTAGTTTTGCCTAGCTACTTTGTTTTTTGGTTATGTGGGAGGAGGGTTCAAGGTGAGACCAGTATATTGATCATGTTGTAAAAAACACAAAGGGAGAAATAAAATAACTCTAAATAAAGTACATTTAACTTTTTTTTCAAAAAAATGACTTCAAGAGAAACCCTTCGGTTTGAGGTCCAAAAGTGAATTCGTTTTTGTTCAGTTGTTTCAGTCATGCCTAACTTTTCATGACCCCATTTGGGGTTTTCTTGGCAAAGATACTGGAGTGCTTTGCCATTTCCTTCTCCAGCTCCTTTTACAGAAGAGATAAATGAGGAAAACTGGGTTAAGTGACTTACTCAAGTTCACACAGCTAGTAAGTGTCTGAAGATAGATTTGAATTCACAAACATGAGTCTTCTGACTCTAGGCCCCCTCACTTTATCCACTGTGTAACTTTGCGGCCACCCAAACATGGCAGCCATGCCAAATAATGCTATATGCACTTAACATAATGAATCAGCAACAAATTGATAAAGTATCTAAATTATATGTCAGCAAGTAATCTCATAAAAATACAATGAAAAATGCTTATCAAAATGTGAATCTGAACACTTTTACAGTTTCTTTTACCTTAAGTATTACACAATAATAATATTGTAATCTAATAGTAATTGACAAAAAAAATTCATAGTAAACATGTATAGTACCTGACATAAGCAATATTACATCATCCAATATCCTGCTTTTTATATACCTATTTCATTACTTAGAAGCTTCCTAGTAATGAATATACTATTAGGAGGGGGTTAGGTTTGGTTTTGGGGTACGTGTGTGTGTTTTTAATTTTCATGTTCCTCTGGTAGTGATTCTTCAATAAATTTCTCTGACTTCCTTCATAAATAAGTTTCATTATTCCTCATTATTAGAAGAAACAAACACATTCTCCTTCCCTGAAAGGATGTCATATAATTAGATGACCTTCCTATATAAAATCTTGAATGAAAAAGGGCCTGACAACTTGCAGGAAAATATTTAATCAGACATTAGGGCATTAAATACAGTTAGGAAGACATAAGGCATTATTGTGCAATCAGAAGATTGCAGAAAGGATCCTTTACAATACAAGAGATCAAAATAGAATTTCATTTTGGTACTGTATGAGACAAGTCCCAGCTTTTGAACAATTTATCACTGATTTCTTCATTTGGTTGCTTTAACCATGCTTTTAAAACATACTGGATAACTAGTAAAAATTGTATACAATGCAAATGACATTTCAGATAAGTTTTATTGACTTAATGCTCTGGTAATAAAATTATAACAATCAGTATTATTTTGATTTATTGCAATTTTTACTTTCTCTTTTTAATGGACTTGGTGTATCACAGAATTGAATGTAATGCTGCTGCCACCTCAAGGTCACTAACTGAAAATGAGATGGTTCATTTCAATGTATCTAATATACCCACGCAAGTTTAAGTAACTTGGGGGTTTATGGATGAAAATAGCACATTGTGGTCACATAACAGTAAATCTTAATTTTTATTTGCAGCCAAGGCAATGAATTTTACAGAGAATTTTCAGTGAAAACACACTGGAGTTCTGATAGCATGTCTTTACATGCACCAGGTTTGAAAGGGCATCTTTACATAAGAACCTAAGAATGAATTTGCAACAAAAAGCACCAAACTAGCGAGGCACTGGTACAGACCTAGCATAACTGCAAAGCATAATTTGCTATTAGTGACCCTTCCTTCCTTCTTTCTTTACCTTCAAGCAATGAAGCGAAAAGCTGCTTAATGCTATGCATCTTAGGACTGACTTGCTTCCTTCTTCTCCTTATTACTTTCTCAGCTGCTTTCCTTTAACTACACAGACTCTACTCAATCTATCTTTGATGATTTCTTCATCAAAACTGCTGTTTGATTGTAAATTCAAGGGGAAGAACATTGCCTTTCCAATAGCATAAGGGAAAAAAGAGAGGAAGGGGAAAATGAAAGATGAAGGCAAGAAAGGGGGAAAGGAGGGAAGAAGAGGGAGGGGAAAAGGAAAGAGGGAATTAAAGAAGGAGAGAGAATTCCAGGACACAGCAACACCACCTGCTGCCAGGTAATTGAGGGCTGTGTCAAGAGTTCCCCAAAACCTAGACCTTCTTATCATCTGCCTTTATCAGAGGACTTCTTTCCATCTACTGATATTCTGACTGGACTCATTCCCCAGAGGTTAACATATTCCCATACACTCCTACTCTCCTCTTTCCAGTGATCCTAAACCCCTATTGCTGAAGAACAACTTCTCCCCAGCCCCCACTATCTGTACCCTTTCTCATGTACTTCAACCTTACTGCCTTAATGTCCACCTTCTGACCTGCCAGCCCCTTCTACTGTGCCTGAGCAAGAACTCCTGCTCTATAATACACATTTCATTTTAGATCTCTTCCTTCTTGCTCATTCTATCTTCTGAAACTCACTGAGACCTGAATCTCCATCCATGACAGTGCCATATAATGGCCATCTATTCCAGTACTAACTGTACTCTCTCTAATATTTCCTCCCTTCCCCTCCCAGTCCCAGTGGTAGAAACACAAGCTCACTCCAGTTTTCTCCTCAAGATGGTATTAGCAAAATTCTCTTAGAATACAAGAGATCAAGCTATGATCAAAAATCCAAGGAGAAACTACAGTAAACCCAAATCTGAAAAAAACAAAAAGAGACATCCAGAAGCCATTAGAACTAAGAAAAATGACCAACTACTAAACCCCAGTCCAGGAGTGTACTACTTAGAAAATCTTATAGCTCAGGAATTAGGGGCAAGTTCAGGAAAACCTGGAGCCAGTCACTATGTGACCAAGGGAAGGCAGATAGGAGCCTAGTCAGGGACTAACCACGAAATTTCTGAAGCCTGCAGTTATGATACACCAACCTGGAACCATGACTGAGGAGCCTGTGGGACTCAGATTTGCATCAGCATCTAATTACCTTGGATTGGACCACCCTATGCAAAATGCCTTAGCACAAAAAGCTGGCAGGAGCCACTCCTGAGAGCCTTGAAGAATATAATGTTCATTACCCAGATCCTAGATGATACATAGCCAGACCACACAAGACACCCCCCCCCCCCGCCTCATTCCTTCTAGAAGTGCACATAGCACTGACACAAAACCCCAGTTCAGGAAGTAAAGCTCAAAAATGAGCAAACAAAAGAATATGCTAATGATAAAGAAACATTATTGAGGTAGGGATGCCCCAAGACACAAACCCAGAAGAAGTGAATAATTCCAAATGATCTGCAAGAAAAACCTCAAAGAAAATCACAGATTTGTCACAAAATCTTCTGGAATTCTTAGAAGAAATGAAGCAATTGTTTAAAAATTATATTATAAATTAAATGAGAACTCTGGAGGAATGAATGGAAAAGGAAATGAAACCTTCACAGGAAATGGTTGGAAGGAGAATAAAGAGCTTAGACCAAAAGGTACAAAACCTTCCTCAAGTAACAATAAATGGAAAATTAGATTGAACCAGACAGATATAAATGATTTCATGAGACAATAAGAAATACTAGAATGAACTAAAAAGCATGACAAATAGAAGAAAATATAAGGTATCTCCTGTCAAAAACAACTGACCTGGAAAACAAGTCATGGATATATAATCTAAGCATCATGAGACTAGCCGAAAACCTGAACAATAAAAAACAAATACGATAATATGGGAAATCATGAATGAAAACTGACCAAAACTATTAGAATCAAAGAACAATGTAAAAATAGAAAGAATCCACCCATCATCTACTGAAAGAAACCCAAAATTAAAACTCCCAAGAATGTCATAGTCAAACCCAGTTTCCAGGTTTTTAAAATGCTGCAAACAACCATAGAGAAAAATTTCAAGTACCAAGGAATCTTGGTATACAGGCTTGGAATACATTATTCCAGTTTTACTCTATCTAAATTTATCACCCAACTCAAATCCTGGTGATCATCATCCATTAATTGACAACTCCCCCCCAACCAGATTGTTTTCCCTACTTTTTCAATGAGTGGATCAGTTTCCCTCCCTATCTCAATTCCTGCCCTCATACTAAGGGACCAATATGAGACCAACATACATGTTGATGTTCTCTCAAATACCCTAACTTTCTCAATCTACTCAACTCCAATGACTTACTCCTCTGTTCTACCTAAGCTATACACAGTATTAATCATACACCTTTGGTCTTTCCATTACCCACAAATGAAACACTTGTGGAGTTCAAGACCCCAGGAGTTCTTTTATCTGAACATAATATTGTATTATTCCATCTCATCTTACACTTTATTATCTAAAACTATTCTTTGGACTCATCATGAGCTGCAATCTCTCTATCCCCTGCTCTAGCTATGTTCTCCCTTCTTAATCTTGACCCCTTTATTCAACTCTGCACTACCCTCGCCTTTCTAATCTTTGCTTGTAACCAAAATTTCCTCCTCTCCTCCAGTCCTGGGTCTCACTCCATTTTCCTCCACATTGTCCAAAATATATTCTTCTTTCTGATAGTTCCCACTGGAAAACAACTATTTTTGCTCAGCCTGGCTCCTAGTCCAAGTATCACTGTTCTGCAATTCCCTAAATCCAGTCCTATGAAGTTACATAAATTCGAATCATGAGATCAATGATTTCTTTGGTGTTTGGCCCCACCTCGCTCAATTGAGAGTGTAGCCCATCTACATCTCAGTAGACAATCATCACGAATTAATGGGAAGGAAAAATGACTGTCTAGTGACCAAGCATCTGATGATCAGCCCATCTAAATTTACATAGGCTGGCTCTTGGACAACAGACACATTGTCACTATACTCGAACCTTTTCCATCCTGAGAGGACCTGCTAGAGCTTGTCCCTTTCTGTTATAGCGTTTGAGAACCCCGGGGAACCCAGTTGAAGGCATAATGTGGCATCAGAGTAGAACTTTGAAGTTGTTTCACTAAGTTTTTGCTTGTTTGTTTTATAAACCTGTACTACAACAAAAATAACTGATTCTCTATAGAGGATCTGTGTGATGATCTTGCCACCTGCCCCATGGCTATGCTCTCTGACCAGAAACCAGGCCTGGAGGACATAAACCTCTCAGGGCTGGCTGAGACTCACTCCTTCCAACCCTTTCTGATTTGGTTAATGTGTCACATAGTCCACTAGGTCTCACCAGCCTCAGCTATACTTCATAGCCCATCCACCTCACTACACCTTCTCCCCCTTTCCTTCCCACCCCTAGCTCTGAAACAGTAATCAAATCAATGTTGCCATTGGCATTATAAAGAGCAATAGCCATCACTTTCCCTGTGGCTCCACTCATTAATCCTGTGACTTCCCAAACCAAAACATTCTTCTTTGGTTACTTCTCCCCTAGATGTGTTATCTGCACCTACTGGGATATAAACTCCTTGAGGACCAAGACTGCCTCACTTTTGCAGTATTTGAAATAAAAACTTAAAAATAAAAGTAAGTAATTAGCAAGAAATATTTTTTTTCATTTAAGGACTAATTTTAAGTGTAGATGGAAAAGTTTTCTGCTTTAGAAAATGCAGAAGAGCTTTAACAAGATCACAATAACTTATAATACATGAGAAGATCAACATTGTCCATGCCACATACACCTGAGTATCTGGAGTATGTGCTATCAGAAGAAATCAAAGTTCCTTTTTTTGATGAAGCAAAAATCCTAGCCTACTCCTTATAGTTGTCCATAGTGCTGTCTGTATCAGAAGTGCCAAACACTCATTTGGCCCACAGTACTCCCTAGTGAATCTGAACTAGATTAAAATGTAATTGAGAAAGCAATATAAATAAAAATATGATAAAGCATAGATAACATTACATTTTAAAATTTAGTCAGTGTCACCCACAGGGATCCTTTTGTATGGATTAGTGGCTTCCATTTCTATTTTAGTTTTCCACTACTGCTCTATACCAACTTATTCTAGACCATTAAAAAAATAATAAGTCACCTATAGCTTACAATTGTACACACTATGTATACCTTTAAAAGAAAAAAAATTAGACCTGTGATTTCATTGATATAGGGAGCTTCTAGTAAGGAAATTCCTTCTAACAATTTACCCTTCAATTTACAATCATAGAGTGTTGTCTGGGGGATTGAGAGGTTGTGTGACTTGCACAGGTTCAAGGAGCTCACATGTATCAGAGACAGACCTTGAAACCAGGTCTTCCTGGACTCCAAGGCCAGCCCTAATCAGTTATGCACCATTTCTTCTCCCCATGCACCCCACGGCTATACAAATTGTGTAAGAAAGCTAAATGATGGCTAACAACGACACTCGTCCTTAACTGAGAAACTGGGTTATGTCCTAAACTGCCAAAAAATAAAACAAAGTGATCAATAATTCTCAGTTTAATAACTGATATGAAACACTAGAGAACAGTGCTCTAGGTTCTCACCCTAAGGAAGTAAAATCCTCAGATCAACTGACAATGAGACATTTATTTGTTTTGTTTCCCACTAAAACTTCTTGAAGCTAAGAAGCATCGCAGTGAGGAAGGACATAGTTGTGTATCTGAAAGCACTAGCCAGGGTACAAAAGGGATGAGTGAAAGGTAAACTGAGAACATTTCCCTGGGAGATGTGTGGTGAGTCTATATATGGTCTTTGGCATTCTGAAGCAAAGGTCAGCTGGGCCTCAATATGATTCACTGTACAAAGAAGAAATGGGAAAAAATGAAAGGCAAATGAGTATAAGGTGGCTCACTTTGTCTCTTTGATTTAATCTGTCCTTATACTTCCTGCTCCCTTTTCTATAAAGAAAATCTCTTGCAACTTACATCGATTGCTGTTTTCAATGACAGCACCATAACACTGCAGCCAAAGCTCTTCTTGTTTCATAATTCAATTTACATTCAAACACTCAACAAGATAACTTTTTTGTTTTACAACACAAACTGGGAATATTTTAAAGGCAGACACTCTTCCACCTCCAAACTCTGATAGGATCTAGCTCGCTCTCATTCTGCATTAATTCCAAGATAACATGATCTTTGAGGCCAGTAACAGATTTGTAATGATCCTGGGAAAGTTTCCTCAGACTTTGAGAACTCCATTCACTCCTTTCTTTAAAAATGGAAACAATCATTTTGAATATGCTTCAGGAAGTGAGGGGAGAAAGGTTATAGCAAAGAAATAACCAAAAGGCCCAAATTATCTTGCAGAGATATCCTAACTGGGCTTCCAATACATGTAAAATTCTTCTATTTCCCCTTAGAAAGGACCCCATCAAGAATACATATGGAAATTCTAAGTAGTGTCATATTAGAAAATTCACCCATGATGATGAAAAACTCTCTCTACTTAGTAGGGATATGGTGAGGAAGAAGGGAAAAAAAGGAGGTTATAGATGTGAAATGTTGTATATGCTGTCAGAAGAAATCTCTGGGCTAATTGGTTCTGCTTAATTGTCTTCATTACAAGATACAATTCTGGCTATGTTATGAAAAAAATCAAAAATCACTGATAAAACTTTAAATTGAATTCTTTAAGAGCTCTCAGAAAGGAAATGGGTAAGTTAAAGGATAAAGAAAGAAAGGAAACTTGAAAAGAGAACACAATGAAATGAACAGTTCAAGAAATAGTAGGGTCGAGTTTGTAATTAAGAGAAAGAGACATGAAAGCTCTCATTTTCCCTTGAAGATTTTACACAACATACATATTACGGAAGTTATAACAGTATATTTTTACCTTCTTTTTCTTCTCTTGAATCCCTTTTCCCATGTCCTGGGCACCTAGACTGCAATCATCTGACATATAGAAAAAGATAAATAGAACAATATCCCCATCTCATCATGAGTTACAAATGCAAACTCTGGATGGCACTCTAAAATTCCAAGGTTTGCTAAAGATAACAAATCTGGCATGCCACACAGGAAAGGAAAAAAAGATAGCAGGCGGGAAAAGAGCAACTTTGAAATAAACGGTCTTGGAAAAGGAAACATCCAGGTACTTATCAAAAGACAACCATATGGAGAACTCAGAAAGGCAAAGATAAGATCAAGAGATGAGATTTCTCAAGGGAATCACACGGCAAATGAGAATTGTTAGTAAAAAGAGGCAAATGAAGAGTTAAATGAGAAGGACTGACCTTGACGCAAAGGGACATGATGCATGTAATTTGTATGTGAAGTATTTACCTAAGGATAACAAGAAATATTCATGGTTCATAAGCACTACTGGGTCACACCATGGTTTTGGCCCTTATTAGAACCTTTATGGTTATTGATAAGAAAGCCTGATGACTACACAGCAGTTCTTCACAAATGTGGACCAGACAAGTTTAATTGTTACAAGCATCAATGCAACGGAGATATCACTTGTTTTTATTCAACATTTAAAAGATTTACAGGAAATCTCCTAGTAGTTAAGTAGAGAGGCTAAGCTTGTCCTTAAATTGGCCCAAGGCCAATACTTCAGAGAGTAACTTTAATTCTTGGGATATAGAGTCATACAATCAGGAAGCAATTCTGACCCCAATAAGGTCAGTGTCATAGTCAACTACCTAGTGCTCAATTTAGAGACATAACTATGGCAACTACTGTGCCCAATAAGTTATTAGAGGAGATTTATTGACGGATATGCTTGAATAGCAGGGCCATTAATTGCAATTACCAGACAAGACACTTTGTTCATCTCAGGGAACTGAATGCCAAAATGCCCTAACAACTTTAAAATCCCATTTGCTCTTAGTCCCTCTGATGGCATTACAGCACCTGACTTCAGCTTGAAAACTCTGAGTAGAAGAATAAAGTGAACTCCATTTTAATACAGTTCTGGTGACATGAGAAGAATGAGAAAAATGCTTCCTTATCTGGCTGGGCATACTAGACAGACCCTGATACAATGGCAAGTGGTGCATATTTGGCCACCGAGTAAATCTATCTAAACTGCCCCCCAAAAAAGCCACATATAATCCCAAGAAATTCCATACCATATAGGATTGAGATTGATGAGAATATATTGAAGGAGATTTAATGCTCTCTATGCCCACCATATGATTTTATTATTCTATCTCTGTGGTCTTTGCTAAGGGTTTCATTCCTCCCTGAAAGATTTTCCTACCTATTTCTGACATTGCATGTCAATCACTTTCTCCAAGACCCAACACAACACTCAACTTCTCTCAGGCTTTCTTGATAAATCTTGGCCTATTCTGATCACTCTCATGCTTTGTGTTTCTCAGTATTCATATAAAAGAATTCCTTATTATCTCTACCTAGATAATGTACTTCACACTATATTATCTCTAATTGCAATTTATTTTCCATCCCTACCACTCTACTGAAACCACCATCTCTCAAGATTACCAACAAACTTAATTGCCAAATACCATATTTTTTTCATTCTTCACCCTCTTTGACCTTTCTGCAGCGTTTGACACTGTTGATCACCGTTTTCTTCTTGATAGTTTCCTCCCTTGGATTCCATGACTTTATTATCTCTTCAACCTCCTCCCACCTATCTGACCATTCCTTCCTATGTTTATCCATTTTCTTTCCGTTTCCCCCACATGTCTCTCAAGGTTCTGAAATGCCCTTTTCTCTTCTCTCTCTCCATCTGTCTCTCTCTCCCTCTCCCTCTCTCTGTCTCTCTCTGTCTCTCTCTCTCTGTCTCTGTCTCTCTCTCTCTCTGTCTCTCTCTCTCTCTCTCTCTCTCTCTCTCTCTCTCTCTCTCTCTCTCTCTCTCTCTCTCTCTCTCTCTCTCTCTCTCTCTCTCTCTCTCTCTCTCTCTCTCTCTCTCTCGTTACTCCCTGGACAAATTTTATCCATCCCTCTGGCCTCTATCATCATCTCTATACAGATGACTCTAACATCTATTTAGAACTCTAGCCCTGAAATCTCCCCTTTAACTCTGCAATTTCATTTCTAGCTGCCCACTTAAAGTCTTTGTCGAGATGTCTCTAGCACCTTGAACTTAACATATCTAAGACTGAACTGACTAACTTCACCCCAAAGTCTGCTCTTCCTCTGAAGTGTTCTACTTTTACTAAAGGTAGCAGTGTTCCTTGGTAAACCTTAAGGTGCCATGTAAATGTGAGTTATGTTATTATCTTCCCATTTACTCAGACTCAGATCTTCAAATCATCTTTTTCCTTCCTCTCACCTCCAACAACCAAACAGTTGCCAGGACCTAAAAATTCTTCCTCCACAGAGTCTTTAATATGCTCCCCTTTCTCTCAGCTTACCCTACCATGATTCAGCACTTCATTACCTCCTGCCTTAATTATTGGAACAGCTTATTAACTGTTTTCCCTGCTTCCTGTCTCTATCCTTTCCAATCCATCTGTCAAAATAATTTTCCTAATCCATAGGTATAAATATGATTCTCTTAATAATAATAATAAATGTTAAGAGCACCTTCAATTGTTCCTTATTACCTATAAAGTAAATTAGAAAATCCTTAGCCTGGCATGCAAGGCCCTCTACAGTTTAACTCCAACCTACTTTTCTAAACCTTACTGAACACTATTTTTAGCAGTCTATATTACAATTAAACTGGCATAGTCTGTTCCCTAATCTCATCTTCAACCTACATTCTCATGTTGCCACATTCATGAAGACTGCCCTCCATGCCTAGAAGTCATTCCCTCCTTACCTTCACCTGTTAAAACCTTTTTCTTCCTTCAAGATCCAGTTCTCGTGGCACCTTCTCCATGATATCTTCTCTACTCAATTGTTTATTTTTTTCTGTCTCTCTCCTTTGCTTTTATCACATTTTACCTCATATATACTTCTTTGTATATGTGTTGCATTTCCCTATTCGATTATAAATTCCTAATGGGCAAGTATTGCTATGTAACAGTTCCTTAGTAAGTATACATTGAGGGATGGGGCCAATATGGCAGAGTCAAGATGGTGGAGTAAAATCAGGGACTTTCCTGAGCTCTACCCCAAATACCTGTAAAAAATTACTCTATACAAATTCTAGAGCTACAGAACCCACAAAACAACAGAGTAAAACAAATCCCCAGTCCAAGACAACTTGGAAAGTCAAGTAAATTGGAAGGGTCTTTCACACTAGGCAGGCAGCAGGGCACAGTCCAACGTTGGCCACATGGGCACAGATGGTCTGGAAGCAAAAGTAAGTATATGTTGACTCGAATTTACATTGTCTATATTTTCAAGTCAACTTTTTCTATGTATAACATGCATATCTCTCCAACTAGATCATAACCTCACTGAAGGCAAGAAATGTCTACACTTTTAATCACCATTCTCCCCCTACCCTCCAGAACTGAGATCACTTCTGCCCTACCCTACATTAAGTCTTTTTTAAATATTTATTAAATAAATGGTTGGTAGCATGGTTTATCTGAATCCTTTATTCATACATGCTCACAGATAAAACATTTACACTTTTCCATCTCTGATAGAGGATGTTACCATCAAATATTCAGTTTTACTTCATCCTGTAGGGTTTCTGAATATGCAAACTAAAATAGAAATGAAGGGGATAAAAAAAAATCTCCTAAAGGAGGGAGACATTTAGGCAATGACCCTTCATTCCACTGGTTTTACATGTTGATTTTCTTTTATCTACCCAGCTGGGAGTCTCATTTAACAGACTCAAGGCAGATTACAAATTACAAATCTCCCCCTCCAAATTCCAAACCCATTTGATAATCTTTCAGCTCATAAATTTAACATTGAAGAAATGTAACATTTTAAACTTGAGACCAGTGAAGCAGATCTCTGCAGACTTTCAAGAAAAGAATTGTTCACTATCTTTCTGGAGTGATTTGAGTGGGATTCTTCCCAGAGGCATGAGGATGGAATAAATGACACTATGCAGGCTCTTCCAACTATGGGATTCTGTTCTTTTTTTCCAATTAACTCAATGAATTTTGCCTCCAGGTACCAGCACAAAATTGGAATTACCAAAGCGCTCCTTTCATCCAAATTCTCTCAGCATTCATATGTGGAACAACTCAGACTAACTGGTACATTCAATTAGTTAGAATTTTTCTCCAGTTAACTTTTAAGAGAAAGAAGCAGTAAATAACAAGCCAAGCTGATAACGGGGTTTACTGGAAAGACAAACTTCTTAGGTATTTTCCAGATTCATTACAGATTCCACCTAATCTCCCCCTCATTTTACAATTCTCAACACTAATAGCTGACATTTTATAGTGTCTTGCATACATTATCTCATTTGATTTTTCTGTAACATTAGGTAGATATTATATTCCCATTTTGAAGATGAGGAAATTGAGATCAAGAGAGGTTAAATGATTTATAAATGACCACAAAGCTAGCCAACGATGGAAGCAGAATCTAAATCCAGGCTTTGTCTGACACTAAATCCAGTATTCTTTCTCCTTTTCCACATGTCCTTTCTATAAAAGTTGATGACAAGAATGATTACCTTAGGGTCTTAGAAAGTCTTCAATAAGCAAAGGACCTATGGCATTCAGTATATTTCACTTATTAAGCAAGAGACATGAACTAACATATTTTGGGAAAATCTTTAACAGCAAGGGCTAAAATAAAAATTCAAGGTTAAACAGAAGATCGAGCTATCCAAACACCCCATTATTCCCATGAGCTTTGTAGCTGAGCAGGGCTTTACTATATGTTGCTCACACTATACAGGAATGCAGGATCAAAATACAAAGTGCCTTCAAAGTTTTGATAATATTATAAGATCCCAGCCTATAAATATTTAACACTGGAAAGTACTTCTCTTTTACCATAATATAGGAAATCTATAATGTGTATTTTTTTCCTCTAATATTACTATTATAATTTGTTCCCATGACACTGCCAACACAAAAGAATAAGGGCAGGAATGTGGCTAGCCAACCACCATCATTTAAGAATGTTACCTAGGGCAGGGAAATCACATGAAACAAACCAACAGTTCCCTAGTGCTTCCCACTCCTCACTGCAGCACATTCACCCTGACAGGTACTATGATAGCTTCCCAGTTCTGAAATCCTTGTTATGAATGAACTCCTTTCCTGGGTCCCACCTTGCGGTTTGGATTTTATATTCTGATGTATGGTATAATAGAAAAAGCACTTGATTTGGAGTCAAGAGGGGCTGGATTCAAATTGTAAGAACCTGTGGGTCCTCTAGGAAGTCATTTGAGTTCTCTGGGCATTGGTTTCCTCATCTGTAAAATAAAAGGCCAGACTACTTGATCTTTTCCACATTTGAATCACGTGATGCTATGAATTCTGGTCTAACCAAGACAATCTCATATTTGTTGTGATTTATTCTCTTTGATTGCAGCCTGGACCATGCTTTTTCCCAAGACAAGCTTCTTTCTACCCCAAGACAAAACTCTCTGTGTTAACAGTCATTAACCAGTCACCTCATAATTACAGGGGCTAGGGATTTGCAATTCCAGAATAATAGTGTCCTATAGACGTTTTTAAATTTCTTTGTATACTCTCTTGCAAATATAATAGGATAATCCTTTTTTCAGAAAGGAACCTTAGACATCACCAAAGTAAATGAGAACATGTCTTCTCTGAGCCCATGGGTAATTAGCCCTACCTTACTCCAGGCAGTTGGAGGAGGATGGGAGATGAAAAATGGGATTGAAAAAGTTCCCAAGTGCTTTTCCTCAACCCCGAAAAGATCAATAGGAGATGTTGACTATTTGGGGGAAATATCACCTGAATCTTATGACAAGAATAAGGCAAACAAAACCATCACCCTAACTCATCTAGGCATAATAAGAACTAAAGAGCTTTTGTTGAAAAGATTTAGTCAAAGGTTTTCATAGTCATCTCACAAGGTCAAAGTATAGAAGAAGTGATGGAGCCAAGGGGTTTGTAGCTGTGGTTCTATTGGTCACTGAGGACAGAGTAAAATTAGGATGACAGTGAACTAGAGAAGGAAATGCAGAAGACCAGAGGAGGGGTGAGCAGAGAAGCAACAAGGCAAAGAACCCCAACATGAAAGAAGACATCCAACTGTTGCCCCACACTGGTACTGTAAGTCATGCAAACTGTGAGGGTTTGAAGAGTTGACTCTCTAGCAAATCCAAGTTCTTTCCCAAATTAGGAGAGCCTTAACTAAGCATAGAACAATAAATCAGTAGGGAATAGGGGTCCCTAGGAATCCTGGGAGGAGTAGGCCCACCAGTAATGATAGATGAGCTTAGTATCTATGGGTTCAGGTACCTTGAGTAACAAATCCTTTCTGGGGTTGTTTTGGGGGGAGGGGTAGTGATATTACAAAAAACCTGTTTTATTTTTCATATCTTATTAGCCTGAGTGCTAGAGTGGATCTTCCTTTTGGGAAAGTACCATGCATTGATATTTACATGTGACACCTGAGAACAAAATTAAACAGATATTGAAGTTCCCAGAGTTACTTCTGGCAGCAACAGAAAAAAAAAGTAATTTGTGAGAGGCCTTGTCAAGCTGTACCTCAGCTTATTACATCAGATGACAAGGCCCAAATGATATGAGTTATAATACTCTTATTTTTATGTATGTTTTAATGTTCATTTCACTTCACATTTTGACACATTAGTTTCCCTAAATAGATTCTATACTCCACAAGGCCAGAACTCATATCTTCTATTTCCTTTGAATTCCCTGCCCCTTCCACATCTCCCTTAATCCTACCCTTACCCCCAAAGACCTAATATAAGGCTCTGAACAGAGGTTATTCAATCAATGCTGTTATCTGACTGACTAACCAGAGGCTGCCTAGAAGTCTGACAGTAAAAACAATGAAGTCAAGTGACCAGCACAGCTAGGCAAAGCCCAGGTTTAAAATAATCAAATAAAAACAGGAGATGGGGGAGATTGGCTGTCAAATAACAGAACCACTGGCGGGGCAAAGAGTGAAAAGCATGAAGGAGCAAGAGCTTGAACTCATAGACCTTTTCAGTTCAGGGCACTTGTCCCTGAAGTCAACAGGAAGGAAGGACTGCTAAGTAAAGCCTGTTTGTAGAACAGATCAAATATAATGGTTGAGAGAATGACTGAGAAGAACAATTCACTGAGAAGAATGCCTAATCATTTGTTAAAGTGTCAAGGAAAAAATGAGTGTATTAAGCAAACAGAGAGATTCATTGTTTTGCAATTTTAAAAAGAAAGTAGAATCATTAAATGACAGAAGAAGCTCTATTGTAGGTAAGACCTAACAAAACAAAAAGGAAAAATGTCATGGCCACTGTTATAACATCATTAGGGTACAAATGAATTTATAACTTCTCAGCAGATAATTTGGATTTAATCAACGTGTTTCTTTTTCAAAATGTAGATGATACATATCCAAGATTAAATTCACAGAAACCAACCCCTAGATGTCATTGTTGCAGCTGAAATATCAACTCTTTGCTCTTTGAAAATTTTAACCTTAAAAGATAGGAATGTTGGTCTGAAAAAGTCATCTACATAATACAAATTCAATTCATTTGAAAATTTTTCATTGCCAAGCCCAAAGTCTTCTGGATTCCTTTTCAAATGTAATTAAATATTAGAATGCTAGCATACTTTCGGTTGACAACTAAATGAGATCTTAGCAAAAATAAGTTGAAAACACATTTAAACATGTGATAAATGAATAATAACAAGCAGACCCAATTTCATTATTAAAAAGCTGATTGTATCCCAAACTCTTTTTCTTCCTCTTTTTACAAATTGTTTGCTGATTTTTATATATAAAATCTTCTTTAGGGCTACCACCCCAATTCATATTCAAATGGCCCTAAAGAACCAGCTACCACTCTCAGAGTTCTAGGAATAATCTTATGAATTACTTGTTTAAAAAAATAATAGTTTATTAATTTTTCCAATTACATGTGAAAACAATTTTTAATATTTGTTCTTTTATATTTTGAGTTCCAAATTCTATCTCTCCTTTTCTCCTTCCAAATCTCACTCCATGGGAAAACAAGAATCTGATATAGATTATACATGAGCAATCATGCAAAATAGTTTCACATTAATCATATTGTCTATATTAATCATTGTGAAAGAAAACACAGATAAAAAAAACAACACACAAAAAAAGAATGTGAAAGATGGTATGCTTTGATCTGACTTCAGACTCCATCAGTTTTTTCTCTGGAAGTGAATAGCTTTTTTCATCATGATTCCTTTCAAACTGTCTTGGATCATTGTGTTGATGAGAATAGCTAAGTCATTCACAATTGATTATCATACAATACTGGTGGTACTGTGTAAAACATTCTCCTGGTTCTGGCTCACTTCATTCTGCATCAGTTCATTTAAGTTCAGGTTTTTCTCAATGTATCCTGATCATCATTTCTTAAACAATAGTATTCCATTACAATCATGTGCCACAACCTGTTCAGCCATTCCCTAATTGAAGGCCATCCCCTCAATTTCCAATTTTTTGCCACCATTCAAAGAGCTGCTATAAATGATTTTTGTTTAAATGAGTCATTTTCCTTTTTTTAAAAAAATTTTTTGGAATATAAACCTGGTAGTGGTATTGCTGGGTCAAAGGGTATGCAATTTCTTAGCCCTTTGGACATAATTTCAACTTGTTCTACAGAACAGTTAGAACAGTTCACAACTCCACCAACAATGCATTAGTGTTCCAATTTTCCCATATCCACACCAACGTTTATCATTTTTCTTTTCTCTCATATTAGCCAATCTGATAAGTATGAGATAGTTGTTTTAATTTACATTTTTCTAATCAATAGAGATTTAGAGCATTTTTTTCATATGATTACAGATAGCTTTTAATTTTTTATCTGAAAACTACCTGTTCATATCCTTTGATCTTTTATCAATTGGGGAATGACTTCTATTCTTATATATTTGGCTCAGTTCTCTATATATTTTAGAAATGAGATTTTATCAGAGACATTTGCTGTAAAATATTTTTTCCCAGTTTTCTGCTTTCCTTCTAATCGACTACATTGACTTTGTTTTTAAATTTAATATAGTCAAAGTAATCCATTTTACATTTCAAATGCTCTCTATCTCTTGTTTAGTCATAAATTCTTCCCTTATCCATAGACATGACAAGTAAAGTATTCCATAATCCCCTAATTTGCTTGTGATATTACCCTTTATGTCTAAATCATGTACCCATTTTGACCTTATTTTGATATATAGTGTGAGGTATTGATCTACACGTAGTTTTTACCAAACTGTTTTCCAGTTTTCCCAGAATGTTTTGTCAAATAGTAAATTCTTATCCCAAAAACTTGGGTCTCTGGGTTTATCAAAATTAGATTACTATGGATATTTATTGCTGTGTATTTGTGTGACTAATCTATTCCACTAATCCATCACTCTATTTTTTTAGCCAGTACCAGATTACTTTGATGATTACTGCCTTATAATACAGTTTGAGATCTGGTATGGCTAAGCTACCTGCCTTCACATTTTTTTATTGATTCCCTTGATAGTCTTGACCTTTTGTTCCTTCACATGAATTTTATTATTTTTTTCTAGTTTTATGAGATAATTGTTGGTAGTTTGATTGGTATGGTGATTTAATTTAGATAGAGTTGTCATTTTTATTATGTGACTCAGTACCCATGAGCAATTAATATTTCTCCAATTGTTCACATCTGAACTTTTTTGTGTAAAAAGTGTTTTGTAATTGTGTTCATACAGTTCCTGGATTTGTCTTGGCAGGCAGACTCCCAAATATTTTATATAGTCTACAATTATTTTAAAATAAAATTTCTCTATCTCCTCCTATTAGATTTTATTAATAATACATAGAAATACTGATGTTTTATGTGCATTTGATACAGTTGCTAAAGTTGATTATTTCGACAAGTTTTTTTAGCTGATACTCTAGGATTCACTAAGTACCATCTTATCATCTGCAAAGAATGACAGTTTTGCTTTTTCATTGCCCATTCTAAATCCTTCAATTTCTTTTTCTTCTACAATAGCTAACATTTCTAGTACAATATTGAACACTAGTGATGATAATGGGCATTCTTGCTTCACCCCTGATCTTATGGGGAAGGTTTCTGGCTTATCCCCAGTATAGATAATGCTTGATGACGACTTTAAATATATACTACTTACCATTTTAAGGAAAGCTCCATTTATTCCTGTGCTTTCTAATGTTCTTTCTTAAAAACAGGAATGAGTATTATGTTTGTTAAAAAACTTTTTCTGCATCGATTGAGATAATCACATGATTTTTGTTTTTGTTATTGATGAAGTCAATCTTGTTGTTAGTTTTCCAATTTTGAAGCAGCTCTGCATTGCTGGTATAAATCCCACCTGGTCACAGTGTATGGTGTTTGTAATATATTGCTATACTTTTTTTTTTTGCTAAAAATAAAACACTTTGCTAGTATTTTATTAAAAATGTTTCCATTAACATTCATTAGGGAAATTAGCAAACAGCTTTCTTTGTCTCTTTTTGTTCTTCCTGGTTCAGGTATTAGCCCCATATTTGTGTCCTAAAAGGAATTTGGTAGGACTTCTTTTTTGCCTATTTTTCCAAGTGGCTTATGGGAATGAATTATTCTTTAAATGTTTGGTAGAATTCACTTGTAAATCTATTTGACCCTGAGGATTTTTTCTTAGGAAGCTCATTGATTGCTTCTTCAATTTCTTTTTCTAAGATAAGATTATTTAAGTAAGTATTCTTTTTCCTCTTCTTTTTATCTGGGCAATTTGTATTTTTGTAACTATTCATCCATTTCACTTAGATTATTAGATTTATTGACATATAGGTGGCCAAAAAAAGATCTTCATCATTGCTTTAATATCATCTTCACTGGTGGTGAAGTTGTCCTTTTCATTTTTTTTACTGGTAATTATGTTTTCTTCTTTTAAAAAAACAAATTAACCAATGATTTATTGTTGTTGTCGTTTTCATCAAACCAGCTGCTAGTTTTATTTATTAGTTTAATGGTTTTCTTACTTTCATTTTTTTAATCTTGCCTTTGATTTTCAGGATTTCTAATTTGGTGTTTAATTATAGATTTTAAATTTGTTCTTTTTCAATTTTTTTTACTTGCATGCCCCCTTAATTGATCTGCTCTTTCTCTATTTATTGATGTAAAGGTTTAAAGATATAAATTTTCCCTTAATTAGTGCTTTGGGTGCCTCCCACAAAATTTAGTATGTTACCTTATTGTTGTCATTTTCTCTAATGAAATTGTTTTCTATGATTTATTTTTTGACCAACTCATTCTTTAGGATTAGATTATTCAGTTTCTAATTAATTTTTCCCTTAGATTTCTATAACCCTTTATTGAATGTAATTTTTATTGCATTATGATCTTAAAAGGATATATTTAATATTTCTACATTTGTTTGTGAAATTTTTATGTCTTAATACATGATCAGTTTTTGGGTGACTGAAACATACCACTGAGAAAAAGGTATATTCCTTTCTATTCCCATTCAATTTTCCCCAGAAATCTATCACATCTAACTTTTCTAAAATTCTATTCCTTAACTTGTTGTTTTTTTTTTTTTGTTAAATTTATCTTGTTCTAAAAATAGGCAAGATAAGGCCCCCCACTAGTATGGTTTTACTGTCTATTTCCTCCAAAATTCATATATGTTTAGTACTGATTATTACTTCACTATGATATCTTTTAGCAAAATGTTGTTTCCCTGCTTTGCTGTTGTTGCTGTTAAGTTATTTCAGTCATGCTCTACTCTTTATAACCCCATTTGGGGTTTTCTAGGCAAAGATACTAAAGTGGTTTGTCCTTTCCTTCTCCAGCTAATTGTACAGATGAGGAAACTGAGGCAAAAAGGGGTGAGTGACTTGCCCAAGGACCATACATCTATTAAGTGTCTCAGGTCTGATTCCAAGCCCCAGTGCTTTATTCACTGTGTCACCTAGCTACCTTGCTTATCTCCATTTTATGGATGAGTTCATCCCACTCATATTCACAGTTATGATTACTGTATATTCCCTCCATCCTGCTTTTTATCCCTGTTTACCCTTCTCTCTCTCTCTTCTTTTACCCTTTCCCTACTCAAAAGTGGTTTGCTACTGACCACCACCTCCCCCAATCCACCCTCCCTATCAGCATCCTCTATTTCTCTTATCTTCCTCCCCTTCTGCTTCCCTGTAGGGTAAGATAGATTCCTATACCCCCACTGAGTATGTATGTTATTTCCTTTTTGAGTCAATTCCAATGAAAATAAGTTTCAAGCATTGCCTGCCACCACCCCCATCTTATCCTCCTCTGTAAAAGCTCTTATATACTTCTTTTGTGTGAGATAAGTTACCCCATTCTACCTCTCCCAGTCCCCTTCTCTCAGTACATCTGTTTTTCTCACCCCTTAATTTTATTTTTTTATATCATCCCATCATAGTCAATTCACACCTGTGCCCTCTGTCTATATACATTCCTTCTAACTGCCCTAATAAAGAAAAGGCTTTCAGGAGTTACAAGTATCATCTTTCTATGTATGATGTAAACAGTTAAACTTTATTATATCTCTTATGATTTCTCTCTCCTATTTTACCATTTTATGATTCTCTTGAGTCTTGTGTTTGAACGACAAATTTTCTATTCAGCTCTGGTCTTTTTATCAGGAATGTTTGAGAGTCCTCTATTTTCATTAAATACCCATTTTTTCCCTGAAAGATTATACTGAACTTTGCTGGATATATGATTCTTGGTTATAATCCTAGCTCCTCTGCCCTCCAGAATATCATATTCTAAGCCCTCTGATCCTTTAATGTAGAAGCTGTTCAATCTTGAGTTATCCTGTCTGTGGCTCCATGATATTCAAATTGTTTCTTTCAGGCTGCTTACAAATTTTTTCCTTGACCTGGGAGTTCTGGAATTTGACTACAATATTCCTGGGAGTTTTCATTTTAGAATCTCTTTTGGGAGAGGATTGGCGGATTCTTTCTATTTCTAGTTTACATTCTGGTTCTAGAATATCAGGGTAGTCTTCCTTGATAATTTTTTGAAATATGATGTCTAGCCTCTTTTTTAAATTGGAGCTTTCAGTTAGTCCAATAATTCTTAAATTATCTCTCCTGGATCTATTTTCCAAGTCAGTCATTTTTCTAATCACATATTTCACATTTTCTTCTATTTTTTTTTCATTCTGATGATTTTGTTTTATTGTTTCTTGATGTCTCATGGAGTCATTAGCTTCCACTTGTCTGATTCTAAATTTTAAGGAACTATTTTTTTTAAATGAGTTTTTGCACTTCCTTTTTCATTTGGCCAATTTGACTTTTTAAGGAGTTCTTTTCTTCAGTGAATTTTTGTACTTCTTTTTCCATTTGGCCAATTCTACTTTTTAAGGAACTTTTCTCTTCAGCTTTTTTTAACATTTGGCCTATTCTGGTTTTGTGCCTCCTTTACAAAGTTGTTGACTCTTTCTTGCATCATTTTAATTTCTTTTCCCCATTTTTCCTCTGCCTTTTATTGATTTTTTTAAAAAATGCTTTTTGAGCTCTTTCTGGACCTGAGACCAGTTAATATTTTTTGGAGGCTTTAGATGTACATGTTTTGCCACAGATCTTTGATCTCATTGTCTTTTTCTAAGTTTGTGTTTTGATCTTCCCTATTACCATAGTAACTTTCTATGGTCAGATTCACACACACACACACACACACACACACACACATATATGCACATATATACATATAGACACATATGTGTGTATATGTTAGCTCATTTCTCCAGCCTTTTTCTTGACATTTAACTTTATATAAAGTTGGGGACACAATTCCAGGCTTCAGGTTTTTGTGCTGCTGTATTCAGAGCTAGTTCTGCAGGTCTGTAGGTTACAGTTCTTCTAAGGCAGAATGGTCTGAGGAGATCACAGTGTGATTACTGCCCTCTTGGCCTGTGCTCTGGTCTGTGAGCAACCACAAGCACTCTTCCTGGAAATGACACCAGGGTCCATGCTCCAGCTAGTCCTCTTCCTCATCTTGGAACTGTGACCCAAAAACACGAAGGGGCAATGCAATATGCGTTGCTGGCCAATGCCAGCAAAGAGACACCTGCAATCTCCTTCTGACTAGTTGTCTAATCCTCTTACTGTCTGTGGCCTGACAGCTCCAGAAATTGCCTCCACTGCCCCTGATTCAGTCATCCCCAAGGCCTGCTGCTGGCTTGCTTCAAAGGACTCTTAACTCTATAGGTCACAAGCCCCCATCAGTGGGATTGCCATTAGTAATCATCCAGTGTCAAAGAACTGGAAATTGAGGGGATGCCCATCAATTTGGGAATGACTGAACAAGTTGTGGTATATGAATGTAATGGAATGATATTTGCTATAAGAAATGATGAGTGGGCAGACCAGAAAAACCTAAAAAGACTTATATGAACTGATTCTGAGTGAGGGAAGCAGAAACAGGAGAACATTATACACAGTTACAGGCACCTTGTGTGATGACTAACTTTGATAGACTTGGCTCTTCTCAGCAATGCAAGGTTCTAAGACAACTCCAAAAGGCTCACAATGGAAAATGTTATTTACATCCAAAGAAAGAATTATGGAATCTGAATGCAGATTGAAGCATACTATTTGCCCTCTCTCTTTTTTGTTTTGTTTTGTTTGCTTTTTCATGGTTTATTCCATTGGTTATAATTTTTCTTTGCAACATGACTTATGTGAAAATATGTTTAATGTGAATATATATGTAGAGCCTATATAAGATTGCATGCTTTCTTGGGGAGGGGGGGAGAAAATTTGGAACTTAAAAGCCTGTGGAATTGAATGTTGTAAACTAAAAATAAATTAATAAAAACAAAAAAAATAATCAGCCAGTGTACTACAACATCTACGAACTTGAATTTGACTCCTAGAATTAGAGGCTATAGTTCACTTTGTATATTGTACATATTTTTGTATACAGATATCTGATACCATTCATGTGTTTTGTGGTGGGTTTTTGCTGGCTCTCTTGCTATTACCTCCCGTAAATGATTGGTTCTTTTTACTGATGTTCTTCTACTTGTGTTATGCCTTCTAATTTATTTTTATATGACTTCCCCCTTCCTTTTTCATTAAAAACCATTTAACCTTAGTTAGAGGACTCCAATAAAATATATTTTAGATGCACTCTATCCAAAAAACAATTGTTCCTGTGTTTCTGTGTTGGGTTCAGAAATCCAAATCCCATTATTAGGCTTACAAGGTAACTAACTCTATATACAGTAGGTAAGATGTTTCACAGTAGTATACGCAAAGCTAATAAGAGAAGAGGAAGAGAGTGTGAAGCCAGCTGTGGTTATCAACCTGAGAAAATTCCTGCTACTACCAAATAAAACAACTAAGACTCTTCCCTCTGAGCTCTGAGGTATGATGGAAGACTAAATAGATCAGGAGTCAGCAAGTTTTCAAATGGAGCTTGCTGAGCCCATATATACACGTTTCCACAGGAAAATAAGGAGGATGGGGGATGGCAGCCCTTATATTTGAGTCAGAGAAGGAGACTTGAATGGCTCTGTAGACCATTGTCACTACAGATCCTACAGTCCTATCTTAAAATGTAAATCTGACTGATGTGGTAACATGCCTCAAGCACTATTAGCTAATATCTTAATTAGCAATTAGTACCACAGCAGGGATTAGTTGATCTTCAGCCCTTCAGCAGAGAACCAGAATCAATCAATCAACAAATATTTAAGTGCCTGCTAAATGCCAGGCATTACAGAAATGAAATAGCCTCTGCTCTCAAGGAACTTACATTCTACGGGCAAAGACAGTATGTACATACACACAACAATGTATGAGCACAATAAAAGTATAAATATAAATAAACAATCATATACAAGATAAATATAAGGTAATTTGGCAGGGAGGAAAGGGATGCCACTTGCAGCTGCGGGCATCAGGAAAAGCTTTATGTAGTCCCTTGTTCCGAATTGTGAAGAATATCAGGAATTCTAAAAGTCTAAGGTGAGGAAGGGCATGCATCCCAGGCATAGGAGACAGCCTTTGCAAACACAGTTTGGTTGTGCTTGTATATATACGGTGTATGTATAGTAAGGCTTCAAAGCCAGAATTGAAACCATGTTCTGAAGGGCTTTAAATTCCAAAAGAATTTGTATATAATCCTAAAGGTAATAAAGAGCAGAGGAGCTCATTGACCAGACATGTGACATACTTAGACTTGAGCTTCAAGAAAATCATATTGGCAACTCTGTGTAAGATGAATGAAAAAGGAAAGAGATTCAAGGTGTGGAGACTCAATAGGAAGTTATGGAAATAGTCTAGGAGTGAGGTAATGAAGATCTGAACCAGGGAGAAGAAGACCAGTGCTAAAGAGATATTATAGAGATCTGGCAACTAACTGACTGGATATGTATAGTGAAAGAAAGAAGGCAAAAATGATCGCAGTAGTGTAAACTTATGTAACTAGTAGGATGCCCTCAGAAGAAATAGAAAAGTTGAAGAGAAGAGTGAGTTTTGAGGAAAAGACAATGAACTTTCTTTCAGACAAATTAAATTTGAAATGTCTATAAGACATTCAGTTCTAAATATCAAATATGAGACTAAGCTCAAAAAAAGAGATATTGCACTAACAGCAAGAAGTGAATCAGGTTTAGAGCTACTAACCTAAGTTCCTCACACATCAGTTTGGTCCTAGATCAAAGATCAGTCAACCTTTTAGCTTTAAATGTCACTAACAGGACCTTTCAAAAGTGGGGAATGGGAGTGAGTGCTGGTATTCCTGGCAAAAGGACCCTGGCATTCTTTGACAGAGGCAGAAGAAAGACTGCAGAAAACCTGAATTCAAACCCTGCCTCAGAAACTTACTAGCTGTGTGACCCCGTATGACCCTCAGCCTTGGTTTCCTCATCTGTAAAATGAGGGGGATTGGTCTAGACAGCTCTTCCAGTTCTAAATCTATGATCTATCAAATGGATTGTGGAAGGGAAGATGGGGAGAAAAGAAAAGAAAATCTTCTCTTGGTGACAGATTCCTCTTGGAAGTTCTTTGAGGCCAGAGACCAAGTCTTTGTATGTTTTATATAGTACTTAGGTATCATCTTGCATATAATAAGCATATAATATTTGCCAAATTGAATTAAGAATGGGACCCAGCATAGATGAAAAGAGAAGGGAGTAGGGAGAAACAGAGAATGCCAAAAGAGAAGTGGGCGGGGGAGGTGCTAAAGGAGAATTCACCAAACCATAGGTTGACAAAGTAAGAGTCCAAGGGAGCTTTGGAGGTCATCTTGTCCAATTTGTTCATTTTATACTAGAGTAAATTGAGGCCCAGAGAAATTAATTGACTTGTCCAAAATAGTAAGTAGCAGAGCTAAGCCTTAAACCCAGGTTCCCTGATTCCAGATTCATTTATTCTTTCCATTAATCTAAATGAACAATTTGCCTACTTTATCATTTTCCCCATGTTGGGCCCTGCCTCTTTCACTCAAAATCATCCCAAGTACCATGTTCAATATGCATGTAAGTTTGAATGAAAGTCAAAAGCTTCTAACCATTTGTCTCACAAGTAAGTCTTGGGGGAAAGCCTTGCCAATAGGCAAGGTAATTCCTGAAGATTGTAATTTTAGAAATCCTCAATAAAACAGCAGGTAGTTACTTAATAGATCCGTTTTCTATTATTTAGAGAAGATCAACTGGATTTAAACATAATCTTATCTAGGCCAGTCTCCTTGTGCCCCAAACTCCTGAAAAGAAAAAGAAAAATATCATAGACTCATAGTATTTAATTCAAATGAATATAAGAAATTTCATGGAGGTCTAAGTCAAAAAAAGGCCATATCTCATTACAAAAGTACTTTTCCTTTAATAGTGTCAATTGGGTTGTTTTATAAAAATGGCTAGAGGAGGAAGTTACTATTTGTTGGGATTGGAAGCTCAATTCCATGTGGACGGTCTCGGGCGGGTAAAAGTGGGACTTCTAAATCTTAGAGTCTTACGAGGCCCTCCATGAACAGCGGGGATTCGAGAAGGTCAGACTGAGCTAGCTCCACTAGCTCAGGTATTTCCGCCTCTCCCCAGGAGATACGTGATGGGTGGAGTCTCCCTGCCCTCGAGATTGTCCCGGATTGGAGCACACCTAGTTACCTAACAGCACGGTATTGAGATGCAAACTGTGCGGCTGAAGGTTAAGTAGGATTGAGGAAGGCTGAAAGCTCTCTTAGCACGTAAGGAGCCAAGAGGACAGTAGGCTCCGCTTTTCTTCCTTCCTCTCTCTCCCCTCCCCCTCTCTCCCCGCTTGTACTTCTATTTACAAGCCCTTAAGATCCTAGCCTCCTTAGGAAATCTCTCCCTCTTCCTCCTAAGGAAGACCCCCCTGCACTTGTAACTAGACCCTGAAATAAAGCTCAACCCTTGTTCGACTCTGGAACGTCCTTTCTCTCATATGTGCATCCGGTTTGGGCCAACCGAAGACCTCGGAGGTGAGGTAAGAAAGACTCGGGTAGCCCACACAGGCCTCTAGGCCTGGCAACTATTCTCTTATCCCTCTAGTATAATTAAGTTAAAAGATTAGGCTTCAAAATTGAAGATGAAAATGAGGTACCCACACTGGAATTGAAATGACACTAGCAACCCAAAGAAGCTGAAGCTTTGATCTTCTACTTGATATAGCCTTTAAGTAATGAATTGTTTAAAGTTATGAGGGAGAGGGAGTGTGTGTGTGTGTGTGTGTGTGTGTGTGAGACAGAAAGAGAGAGATTGAGATTTTGAGGGACCTGACATTACTGACAGATCTTTTTCTTTTCTTGAGAAGTTGTGTGGTATGATAGGAAAAGCACTGGACTACAAGACTTGTGTTCAAATTGTACTTGGAACATTGATTAGCTATATCATGACATGGTTGAGCTGGTTTTCATTGCTGGGCCTTAGTTTTCTCATCAGAAAATGGTAATAATAATAATTGTATTAATTCAGGGGTGCTGTGAGGGAAAAGTTTTGCAAGCTATGAAAATGTAAGCTATTATCAGAACCTTGAAACTACCATGACTTAATAGTATTGGTTAGAAATGACTACAATAGAGATTCTTCTTTTAGTAATTGATCTCTATTATCATACATATATATATATTGCCCATCCATATACATTATTTGTATTATAAGCTTTTTTTTGTTAGTGTGTGCACTTTAGCTTCCAGAGAATCCTGAAAAACAAACTGTAACATTAACACTCTTGACATCCTGCCAGGGTTTCTCTAACCAAAATACACCATTAAAAGAAATCCACTGAGCAAGGAATGACTAATAGACCTGGCAACATGTGGTGAAAGTAGATTTGGCCCTGGAACCCAGCATCATCCCCTCTCTTCAAAGATCTTCTGTGGCCCCTAGAGACCAAAAAAACAGAAATGCAAATGCCATCATGGAGTCAACAGCATTTTTTTAAAAATTTGCTCAGCTTCCATTTGTTCTTTCTCATAAGGAAAACAATCTCCTAGGCACACAGACATTTTATATAGCTATTGGTTGATCTCTGCTCTGCTCTGCATCTCTATCCAGCAGAATGAGTGAGCTTGTCAAAGACAGCACAGACAAGTAGAAATATCCCAGCAGGAGGCATCTGGAGGCCTGGATTCTAGTCTTCTCTCTGACTCTCCCCAGCAGCAGGACTTCAAGCAGGTCACTTCAACTCCCAAGACCTCAGTTTTCTTCTCAGTTAATAAAACGGATTGGAACACATAATCACCTAAAGAAGTAGTATCAAACTCGAATAGAAATGAGGGCCACTGATTTGTACAGAAGGATCCCTGAGAGTCAGATATTGGCTTAGTTTTGAAATACAATATTTCTATGCTTTTGCGGATTTTTATTTTGTTAAATTCTTCCCAATTACATTTTAAGCTGGTTTGGGCTACACTTAAGAGTGTTGCAGACCCTGTAGGCCCACGGCCTACAGCTTAGGTTAATTTATTACTGACAGCTGTATATATAATAATATATCATGTCTGTTAATCTTACATTTCTTGACTACTTACATCAAGCAATCTCTTCATTCATTAATAAAATCAAGGCTTGCCATTCATCTTAATGACTGAAACATGTTTGATTCTTTTGTCCTAAAGTACCTTTCAGTTTGGAGGTTCTGTTATTTTAAGGCAGATCTACAATTTCCAGTAGAGTACTTAGAGTGTTATATAGGATCCTATGTGAAGTAGGTACAGTGCCTTGGCCCAGTTTTTAAGGCTCACAGTTACCTCCTTGCTTAGGGTTCCTGTGTTTTGCTTAACAATCACTTTTTTGCTGCTCTTAATGTCTTCTCTATCTTACTCCTTTTCCCATTATTAAAGGATACATAACATTGGACCTAAAGTCAGAAGTAGACCTGGATTCAAGTCCCCTTTCCAATACTTAGTAGTTGGTACAACTCTGAGTATGTCACTAAATCTTTCTGCACCTCAGTTTCCTTATCAGCTAGTGGTTATGATAACATTTGCACTATATACTTCAAAGGATAATTGTGGGAAAATTGAATTGTGGCTTAAAACATTAGAGAAATGCGAACTACTTTTGATAAGAGAGTAACACATCTTTTCTTCTTCCAAACCAAGTAATGTTACCTGTCACCCAATGGTTGCAAATATAGCAAATAGCTATTGCCCACATACTGAACTGCATCACTTTCTTGTCTTCTCAGGAGATGAAGTGGCAAAAGGCTATCAGAGTTAGCAAGTGAATGTTGGAAGGCTCTAAATCATATTTTTCATCTCTCTGGTAGAGAAGAGACTGATTTTATTGACAAAGACGACTGAAAATTGCTCAGAGTATTCAAATAATAATTCTGCCTCAGAGCAGAGAGACAGTCTGGCTGAGGCAAACTCATTGCTCCCCTGGATAACTCCACTGGGTCATGCTTAGCCTCTACAATCACTCTGTGGTATTTCCAAACCCAGACTCAATGGAGCCTTCTGTCATCCTCAAAAACCAGCCCTTCTCCACCTAGCCTCTGTGCTACTTGTATGTTTCCTGGATTCAAATCATAAATCAAAATGAATTCTGAGAATCTCTGGCATAAATAAGTTTCTTAGATAATACAGTGCCAAAGGGGTCTAGTCTAGGATAGTGGGGCAATTCAAATTTCCAGCTGGCCTGTTCCAATGTCAAGGGGGGTAGGGCTGCAGATTTCATGCAAACCACTAGATGGCACCAATACTTACTACTGTACATACTTAATGACAGCACACGTTCAGGGTATGGATTAAGCCCTCAGAAAGAATTCTGGGCAAAATTTTACCAGCCCTTATAAAACAGTCTTAAGTTTGATTTCACGGGAAATTCTGTGTCTCAAGGGCTTTGTTCACCAAATTGCTTTCTCATCACACATTGGGGAAAATGGACACAATACCTGTAAATCCAACTAGTTAAGGAAAATGCTACCCTAGAAAAACCACGGACTGTCAACCTGGAGCTTCACCTGATTTTACATTTTGTTCACTTCAGGGCTGTTTCCTAGACCCTCCTGGCTAAAGAGTAATTATCAATGGTAACTGTTTCCCTTCTCTTCCAGCTTGATTTAGTTATTTTTTTCTTTTGCTCATTAAAGGGACCACCCACTACCTCTTAAACAGGCCTCACTAAGTGAGCACCTGAATAGGCCTCAGGCTAAAGAGGCCAAGGTCTCCCAGTACATCCTGGGTCATCTCCAGTCATCCTGATGAATATCTGGTCTCTGGATTCAGATGGCTCAGGAGGAGAAGTGAGACTGGTGACCTGCACAGCCCTCCCTTACTCAAAACCAAGTCAAGTGCAAGTCATGTCATCATTCCTCTGATGGCATGGTCTTCTTGAAAAATGAAGGACAACCACCACAACAACAACATTTTGTCCCAACACTCAACTGGTCATTGTGGTGGCTCCACAGCTCTTAGCTCACTTTAACACTTGCTAAAAATAAATTAAGGGGAGGTGACAGTAACACTGGGGATTTTCAATGGCAGTATGCTGCTGAAATAATGTAGGTCTTCTGGCTTTTAGCACTGACTGAATGACAGACAGCTAATTTATGGTGATTCGGGAGACCTGCACTATAATTATGAAGTATTTCTAGGTGAATATTCAGGATTCAAAGTCTAAGAAACCTACAGCTTAGGTTAATTTATTACTGACAGCTGTATATATAATAATATATCATGTCTGTTAATCTTACATTTCTTGACTACTTACATCAAGCAATCTCTTCATTCATTAATAAAATCAAGGCTTGCCATTCATCTTAATGGCTGAAACATGTTTGAACCTGAAGGACACCTATAATTATATTTTGCACTTCTATAATACCACACAAGTGAAGATGTAAAAGGGGATGATTTGAGCTTCCAATATTACAAGTAGGGCAAAAATGTCGAAGAAAGAAAACTGTAAATAAAGTCACAGAACAAATGGTAAGGTCAAAGGAAAAAAAAGTCTGAGCTTCTCTTGTAACCTCTACACTTTGCATTTTCTTCCTTTTTGCCACCTTCCCTTTTGAATATATTAAATCTTTTAAAAATTACTTTTAAATTCCTTGATTTATTTCTAAAAGCTGGGGTTTTTAGCAGTTTCTAAGAATCATAATTTTTTCAATACCATCTCAGAAGAATTAAATTACTAATAATACAAAAAGCAATTAAAAGGTGCCCATCCTATAGCATATTACCAACCATGACTTTCCTGTGAGGAGAGGTCACAAAGCAAGAATAACACAACATACTAAGCGGTGCATTCGTACCCCAGAGAAAGTTAAAAAAAAAAAAAAGGAAGGGCTCCGACCTTCTCAATTCAACTGAAGCTTCTCTCTCCAAGGTCACCTATGATCTCTTAAATGCCAAATACAATGACTTTTTCTCATCTGTCATTCTTCTCAACCTCTCTAGCATCTAACAGTGTTGACTCCTCTGCTCCTGGATGCTCTCACTTCTTTGTGTTTCATGACTCTGCCCTTTCTTGGTTCTCCTCACATCTACCTAACTGCTCCTTCTCAAACCCCTTTGCTTAATTAACTCCCACCTCATGTCCCCTGAGTAGGCCCCCAAGACTCTGTCCTGGGCCCTCTTCTATCATCTCTTTATGCTCGTTCATTGGGTGACTTCATCAGCTATTGTGTGTTTAATTACCATCTCTCTAAGGTTATTTATTATCTCAATTTTATACATGAAGAAACTGAAGTAGACAAAAGTTAAGTGATTTCCCAGGATCACCAGTAAGTGTCTGAAGCCACACATGAGCCCAGGGCTTTCTGATTTTAGGTCTACCATACCCTATAAAGAGAATTGAAAATGAAAGCACAATTGAAATGATAAATAAAATTAGGAGGTTTTTTAAAGAATCCATTAAAACTTTAATTTTTAAAAGGAGAGGAAAAAGCACATCACTAAAATTGCAAATGGAAGAGGAAAGATTGCAGCAAACATCAAAGAAATAAATAATATCATTAAGGAATAATAATGATAACTTTCATTTATATTGTGCTTTAAGGTTTTCAAAGTTCATTATATGCATTTTTCCATTTGAATATTATATACAGCTATATTTTTGAAAATTAAAGAATTTGAAAGAATTGATAATTATCTACAAAAAATATAAATTTTGAAAGTGATATAATGGGAAATTTCAAACAAATAAATCACTCAGAAAAATGTTCCCAACAAAGTCACAAAATAATTCTCTCAAAATTTCCCCCTAAAATAATCTCTGTATTATATAAATTATTCATTAACATGGAAAAAAATGAAACATTACCCAATATCCTTTATGAGTCAAATATTAGAATGATTTTAACACAGGTAAGGATAGCACTAGAAGGAAAAGTATAGAACAATTTCCCTAACAAATATAAATACAAAAATATATAAATAAATAGCAGTAAATAGAATACAGTAATATTTTTCATCAAGACCAGGCAGTATTTATATGAGGCATTCAAGGCTAGTTCAATATTAAGAAAAACCATTATCCTTGACTCCTCTCTCAGTGCCAATTCTGTGGATTCTACTTCTATAATATCTCTAGCATCTGTCCCATGGCTACCACCCTAGTTCAGGTTCTCATTTCCTTTTGCCTGGACTGTTGCAATAGCTCCCTAATTGTTTTCTCTGCCTTAAGTCTATCCCCTGTCTTATCCATCCTCCATATCACCTGCCACACTGCAAGTCTGAGTATGTCACTTCCCTACTCAATAACCTTCAATGGCTCCCTACTGCCTTTAGGATTAAATATAAACTCCTCTGTTTAACTTTAAAGCTGTTCCACACCCTGGCCCCAGCCTACTTTTCCAACCTTATTACGTTGCTCCCTTGTATGTATGCACTGTGTAGCCCAGACAAACTGGCCTTACTACTGATCCTCACTCTGGATAAATTCTCCACTTTAATACTCCATCTCCATCCCTGGGTGCCTTTGCACTAACTGTCCTCCGACCTACCTCAGCCTCCTCTGCATTTTAGAATCCTTTTCCCTCAAAACTCTGTTCAAGAAACACACTTTCTTTGTGAAACCTATACTGATTTCTGATCCCTCCACTAGCTTCCAGTTCCTTCCCCTCTCAAAAAAATTACCTTGCATTTAAGATTCTTGGGGGCAGAAACTATTTCATTTTTTCATTTAAACCCTATTGCCTAGAAGAATGCCTGACACAGTAAGCCCAGCAATGTATAGTAACAAATGTTCTTTTATTGATCATAACCCGTTAGTGGATGAAAAATTGTTTTTAGAAAATGTGGACAAGAACCACACTACATTTAAAAAAAGTGAAAAAGAGTTGTGATTGGTATTAATAGAAAAATATCCACAGGGTTAGGATCATATCCACAAAGAAAATCAGAAACATTCAATTACAAGCTTAAAAACAACAATTTTATCCCCACCTATTATTAATCCCTTTAAAATAATTCTTACTTAATGTTAAGATAAAGTGTTTGTCTTTATCATAGGCATGGCAGCTAAGTAATTTGCTTCCATTCATTTTACCTATTTAAATGCTTCCCTCATGTGTAAATAGGTCCCCTAGGTTATTTTATCCCGACTTTAATGGTAAAATTTTTGCTTACAAAAGTGTAAAAAAAAAAGTATTTAAACTGTAAAATACTGTCACTTGTCAGACTCCCTCATTCCCAGGCAAGATGTATAGCCAGGATATTTGCAAGCCAAGTGAAACTTTTTCCTTCATCAATTTATTAATTACTCCAAAAAAGAATAATATGTTGAGATAATGATTTGGTTATCTACAATATCTTTCATCTAGACACAGTATCGGATTCCACTGTACACAGGTAAGATAACGGAGTAAGCAGGTTTCATATCTTTAAAACAAATCCTTTGAGATGATGGGTTAATTAAATAATGATGAATATAGTTCCAAGGTAGGTGAAAGGTGATTAGAGGAGGTTAAGTGAGAAGCCCATAAGCTACTGGAACTGAATTTCAAGGTTTCCACGTATTCTCCAACTTAAAATCCTTGATTCCTAACATACTGAAAAGAGCAGAAGACCAGCATTCAAATTCAGTTTCTACTACTTACTACTTATATAAGCCTAGGTAGGGGCAGCTAGGTGGTACAGTGGATAGATCACCAATGCAAGTCAGGAGGACCTGAGTTCAAATCTCACCTCAGATACTTGACACTCACAAGATGTTTGACCTTGGGCAAGTCACTTAACCCCAATTGCCTCATCCTGAGTCATCTCCAGTCATCCTGATGAATATCTGGTCACTGAATTCAGATGGCTCTAGAGGAGACGTGAGACTGGTGACCTGCTCAGCCCTCACTCACTGAAAAACAAAGTCAAGTGCAAGTCATGTCGTTATTTCTCTGATGGCATGGGTCTTCTTTGGCAATGGAGGACGAACACAGTCAGTCAAGCTTAGGTAAGTTATTTAACTTTTATGAATCTAGGAGGTCTGTTTTCCAGAAAAGTTTTTCTGTTCAAATTGAGCTCCATTCTCTCTATACCCCATAAGAAAACAGATTAAACAAATAACAAAACTGACCATCTTGTGATACCACTCCCATTTCTGAAGGACAAAAAATAAAATTGGAATTCGAAAACATTGACCTTTTGAAATTGTTGGTCTGGATTGTCAAGCAAGATACCGCCTGTTCAATAATGTTTGTTAAGTAAATGAATCCTTATCCTACCTTCTCTGTCTTTGAAAATTATTATTTTTAATAATAGCTCACATTTTATAGTGTCTCAAGCAAACAACCTTATAAATCAAGTTACTACTTCATCTTTCATTACCACTTCCCTCTATCTGCAATAAAAGTTTTCTTCCTGCTCATTTTATCTCTCCTTTTGACACTGGAAATCTTTCTCCCCTTTGAAGTTCCAGTTATCTTTAAAGATTTCCCTTCCCTCCCTAGTTACATGATTGCAATATTCATCATTTTAATGTATTTTCTTAATTCAGCATTAAAAATAACAGGGGAAACTAGGTGATGCAGTGGTGGATACAGCACTGGTCCTGGATCTAGGAGGGCCTGAATTCAAATCAAACCTTATACACTTAGTAGCAGTGTAATCCTGTGCAAGTCACTTAACCCAAATTGCCTTTAAAAAAAACAAACCAAAAAAAAAAAAAAACCACCACTATATCTTTGCTCTTCCCCAACCAAAAAATTCTTTTCACTTCATGTTCAGATCCCATGTAGAATGGCAGCCATTGTTTGAAAAGAAAATTTTAAAGCCTCAACTAAGACTACTACAAGTTAAGAACTAATACAACAGCAGAGGAGGGACACGTACAGTATTGTTTTGTTCTATGTATATTATTTGACTAAACTCCCAGGTCTTCAGGAACTTCCTTCTCTTTAAAAAAACTGCTTCCCCACCCCACCTCCCTCCTTTCCTAAGCTTACCTTGACTTCTTTTTCTTTCTACCTTGGTTATTCTTTTCTGTTTGCCCAGTCAATATACTCCTTCATCACCAGTTCCTCCACTTATTCTCTGGTTCTGTGATTTTTTTTTTTGGTTGTTTTAAAATTCTGTAAAGCCTGCTATGACAACAACCTTATTTAGGTTCACTGTGTAGCCTGCTCTGATAACAGGTTCAGTCCAGTGTTTGGGATCTTGAAAGTTTTACATCAACCTAAGCACCTCCCCAAATTCATCAGTGTTGAGATATTGCGAAAGGAATGCTAAAAAAGGCAGCCTTATCAGCCTTCCAGTATGATTAGAAAAGGGACAGTAACACTTATAGCCTGCAAACCTGTATGTGTTGAGTTCAGAGAAAGATCCTGAGTATAGTTACAAGCACACAATGGGGGCCCTTGGAAGCTATACGCAGCAGCAGTGACCACAGCAATTTGAGTAACTGGAAGGGACTGAATGATGATCTAGTGCTAACATTTCCTTTAGAAGGAAAAGAAACAAGTGTCCCTTCAAAACCTGGATGTCTTCAATGGACATTAAAGGAATCAAATAAGAAAAACAGTATCTGAGGTGTCCTGGTTGTTAAGAGGAAAAAGAGAAGGGAGGCTGAAGCTGCTATATTCCTCATAACTGGAGTGTGAGAAAGGAGTATATAAACATGGAGAAACAGGTGGAGGGAGTGGGCAACAACTGAACCTCTCTTATCAAAAATAGACAAAGAAGGGTTGAATTCTCTGTCTCTGTCTCTTTCTCCTTCTTCCCCCACCCCAACATTTTGATGTAGAAACACAGCAAACAGGGGCAGCTAGGTGGTACAGTGGATACAGTACCAACTCTGAAGTCAGGATGACCTATGGGAGCTCAAATTTGAACTCAGATCAGGAGCAAGTCATTTAACCCTGACTACGTCAAAAAGAAAAAAGAAACACAGCTAACTGAATTGGAAAACAAATGAAAATAAAGAGAGGATACTAAAGAGACAGGTTAATATAAAGAAGGAAACAGAAACATGCAAAACAAACTTCCTGATCCCGAAAGAAGGATCAAAAGAGGGGGTAGGAGAAGAAAATAACATCTAAATAGAATCTAACGGCCTTAGAAGGCTTCTTGGACATGTTACCCACCTCTTGACAGAGACACGCATTTTTTATATGACCACTGTGTGGATTCATTTTGTTTGACTGTGCTTATTATTTGCAAGGGGACTTTTTTTCTTTTTCTGAGTAATATCATGGCTCCTCCCAAAAGGGAGCTGTTGAAATGCTTTTTTAAATGCAGAGAAGGAAGTTTGGTAGGAAGCACAGACACACAGAACAATTTAAAAAGTAATCTGTGGAATTTATTACTTCTAAAAAAACAGTATTATGAAATAGTCATAGTTTCATATACAATTATTGTTTTGTGTGCTGCTGCATATATATGGAAATGCTCTTTTTCATTGGTGTTTAATTTTTTAAGGAATTCCTATGCCAAAAAGTGATTCCTGGAGTTGTCTATTTTTAAAAATCCTATTCAGATGCCTCTTTGTAGTACATAAACATGGGGTTGCACTAAGACTATGCTAATGGTGCACAGACAGGTAGGTCCAACAAAGTGTATCTACAGTTGCAGCCAGTCTAAGTCTAAAAGGACTTATCACCAAAAGACAACCTACCTGAATAGGGAAGTGGTGGTGGTTGTGTTTTTGCTACAGCAATTCATGAAGACTCATACTTAATCACAGATCCTTGAAGCAATGAAGTGATGCTACCTACACAACAATGCTTCTCTACTGACGAGTCTCGGAACCATATTGTCAGGAGCTATTCAGATTATAACCAACTCAAAAGATATAATGTCCCATTGTGTTCCAAAGGTATACGATGAAAGGGTCATATTTTTAGAGTGGAAAGGAAACTCACTTCCAACCCCTTCATTTTACAGATGAGAAAACTGAAGCTCAGGGATGCTAAATGACTTGTCCTGCCATCAGAGGCAGGATTTGAATGTAATAATGGCAGCTTTCCAATTCTACTGCTCCAGACTCATAAACAGGTTAAATTCTGGCCCTGGAGGGATATTCCTACTCCTTAACCACAGACCCCAGGTTAAGTACCCCCTGAACTAAGGCTGCCTGGCCTTGGAGTCCCCCTCATCTCCTTGGATCGTAGAACTTAGCACTGAGAGGGGTCTGTGGGGTGCAGTACCAGGAGAACCGCGTTGGGAACCTGGTGCCCCCAATTCTTGTGACTTTGGGAGAGACTGGTCCCATGACCTTTTTGAAAGGAGAGATGCACTAGATGGTCATAGGAGCCTGGCCACTTTTAATGTTAAAAAGTTAATAATCATCTGAACCTCACAATTATCCCATAAGGAAGCTGGGCTTGGTACTATGGCCCCCTTATTTTTTACCAGTTACCAAAAAAACCCCAACAATTGAGAATCAAAAACTATCCATTAACTAGTTTAAGGTGGCATAAAAAATAACTGAGCGCACAGGCATGAACAGGAGGAATCTTAAGAGGTAACATTGTAACCTAGAGTAGCCTTGGGTGGCCAACTTCTATTGGGACTGCTGGATCAGAGGAAGTACCCAATTTATCATAGGGTTTCCAAGTAAAAGGTAGCAAGGACTGCTTTCTTTTTGTGTTGTATCCCCAGTGACCACCGCATAGCCTGATCTATAGAAGGATATTGAATAAATGTTTATTGATGGGCCGTAGTTATAAGCAATAAAGAGTACTGGATTTGGAATCAGAGGATATGGATCTGGATTTGGACGCCATTTAAGCCTCTGTGAGGCTCTATGTTCTTTAAATCCTGTGACCATCTAGTGCATCTCTCCTTTTAAAAAGGTCCTGGGACCAGCCTCTCCCAAAGTCACAAGAATTGGGGGCACCAGGTTCCCAACGCGGTTCTCCTGGTACTGCACCCCACGGACCCCTCTCCACGCTGTACTACGACCCAAGGAGATGAGGGGGACTCCAGGGGAAATGGAGGCGCCCCCACAATCGGAAGGGGCAGAAAGCATGAACACAGATGGGTGCTGCCCGGCTGTACGTAGATCAGAACATCCTGGGCCGTGGGCACCGACACGCTACTCCGTTCGGATAGGGTTCCCCAAATAGGTTGTGGGGGGGCCGCTCTGGGAAGGAATTCCGGCCTGGAAACCTTTGAGGGGGAGTCGAGCCCACTCCCTCCGGGATGTGGGAAACGGGGTACGGAGAGAGGCGGCAGGGGACAGCAGAGCGACTAGCGGCGTGAGCCGCGTCCCAGCTCCCGAGCCTCCCCGGCAGGAGGAGGAGGGGCGAAAGAAGCCGCGCCCCCATCCCCGCCCCAACCTCCCGCAGGCCCCGCCCAGCCCTTTCCTCAACATCCCTCCTACGCCGCTCCCCCCGCCCGAGCCCCGGAGCGCACACCCTCAGGAGGTCACCTGACTCGGCCCGTGGATCACGTGATCTCGTCTCCATCACCGCCATTTTGAAGCTCAAGTTGGGGAGGGGGGAGAAAGTAGTAGGGGGGGAAGGAAAATTTTTTTTTTAATTTTAAATTTTTTTTTCAAGAAAAGAGAGGGAACGACGTGGAGAGAGGGGAGCGTGTGTTTTTTGGGGGGAAAAGCTCTCGTGCGGCCGTGACGGAGGAACTCGCCGGGGAAAGGGCAACTGCCGCTGTCGAAGCCGCCGGACCCGCAGGTATCCCCACTCACTTCCCCACAACACCACCCCCTTGCCCCAGCCGTTCCCGGCCTCCGCTTCTGGCGGCCCAGGCCCCTAGGTCCGCCCCGGCTCGTTTGCGGCTGCCCCGCGTCCTCCCCTCCTCCAACGCCTCAGGCCTCCGGATGTGCCTCCGCCGCGCGCCCCGCGGGGACCCGGGCCTCGCGGCCGCCGCCTCCAGAATCCGGCCGCACGAGCCGGCGCCCTACCCCCTTCCGCGTGCCGCCGTCTTCCCCCATCCCCCCGCATGTGGCTGCGCTCCCGAGGGCCGCCCTCTCCGCTTCTCCTAGCCAGCCCTGAGGATGGAGGAGCGCGGGCTGCGGGGAGGAGAGGCGGAGGCTCCGCCCCGCATCCTGGCAGCTGCGGAAAACTCCTGAGCCTCGACCCGTCCTGGGTAACTAACGGTAATCAGGTCTGGAGGCGCCTCGGGGCTTGCGGGCTCCCCCACGGACGCACATCTGCGCCTTCTGGCGCGCCGGGACTCGGCCACGGCCTCCCGGCCAGAGCACGAGCACGCGTGCGGGGAGGCAGGAGCTGAACCCGGGGCTCCCTGACTCCCTCTCGCTGTTCTATTCTACCCGTATTCCTGGGGGAGGAAAGTGAGGCCTGGAGAGGTGAAGGTGCTCGGGTTCGCGGTCCTGGAAAGCGTCCCACGGGAGCCACTGCCCCGGGACCCGCGGCAGCCCGGGGCAGTGACACGGGACGACAGCTCGGGAAGCGCGGTAGCGAGTTCCGAGTGGCCGTCGGGGCCCGGCCGCCCTCCTCACGCCGCGTCCGTGGCGTGGCCGCTTCTTGTGGTCTAACTGATCTGAACCAAAGCCTCCCGTGACCAGTCCGAGGAGACGGGGGTCCAGCCTGAGCGCGAAGCCCTCTCCTCGCGCCCGGTTCTTGTCCTTTTACACCATTTCCCTCGAAGGCTCCTGATAAACGCCTGTTGAATTGAATCGCCCCGGTGTTCCTTAGTAACCGTTCGCTAAACTCCTGTGGTGAACGGAGTCTGGCTTCTTATCAGCGACTCCGCGCCTGAAGTCCGGGGGCGCTTCTCCCCCAGCGCCGGAGCTGCGGGGCGCTGGAACCCGAGTCCCCGGCTTGGCCTGGGGCCCTCCCCGGACCCGGGGCCGGGCGGAGTGAGGGAAAGGCGGGGAGGGCTGGATGGCGCTTTGGAGGACATCAAGCTATTGATCTATCCACCAGTTCACAGATTTGTCCTTATCCCGCCTCCTGTCTTTGGTGCCTGTCTCTTCTTACGAGAGGCTTTCACTTCCCAGTTCACCTGAAGGTTAATGTTAACCTTCAAAGCTCAGAAAATTCACTTTCCCCTCTGCCTGTGGACTGTTTACTTAACCGGAAGGGAGGGGGGAATTGTTAACTAGGTAAACCATAAAAGGGTTCTAATCTAATTTTTTTTCTTTCTGGTTACAATTAAAGAGGAAGTTCTTTTCTTTTTTCTTTTCTTTTTTAATGTAAGAGGCCAGGGTGGAAGCTATAGCATTGAAGAACAGATATCTTTATTTATTGAAAAATATGTAGGACAAGCCACTTATATCGCATGTCTCTCAGTTTGTTACTTGTAGATAAAAAACTGGTGAAATTCATGTTATCACTCTTAAAGTCAGATAGTGGTTTTTTTTCTTGGAAATTCACAGAGAAACTCAAGAGTTTCTCATTTTTAAATCTTTTGGAAAGTATACTCAGCCAGTCAGATAAAAGGAGTAGATAACAGTTTGAGAACCAAAACAGCTATGAAATTAGAGGCAGAGTGCATATTCACTTCTACATGTAGATGGAGAGCTTTATAGCAGTTTGGGGGATTTTTTTGTTTTTTGTTTTTTTTACTGATTCACTTTTTACAAGATCTTGGCCTATTTATATTTAAGGTATAAGTTTACCTCACATAATTTAATTATTTGTTCTACGTAAATATTTCCCAACTCCTAAGTAGTTTGGAGCAAAATGCTATATGCATGTCTTTGTTCAGGCTTCATATTTGATTCATCTTGGGAGAGAAATGTTTGAGTCTGCATTTTCAGTCATGGCCATGATGAACTTTGAAGGTTCATACTTGGAACTTCATTAGTTTCAACATTTATTTGGTTTGAAAGATCTGCACCTCTTACTCCTCTTTTCAGTTAAAGAATCTATATTATTATGTGAACTTTAAGGTTGGTCACTTTAAACATTTATTATTCTGACACCAAAACAGGAGATAATGTCCAAGGTGGTTCTGTCGTGAAGGATCATACAGGTTAGTTAAACTAGAACTGGACCTTGATTATGGAAGTCTTGTGAAAATGCTGCATCTGGGACGTCTCTAGAAAATTCAAAATTCTTTCATGCATGAACTTACCCTAATTCAAACAAACATGAATTATAATTGATAATAGAAATGTAAGTGTGACTAACTTACAAATAGATCTGTTCTATTTAATAGTAACTCGTCGTCCATGCGTAAACTTCATCCTTGACACTTAACATTTACCAAGCATTTATTAAGCAACTACAGTGTGCTGGCCTATGAAACTGGCTCTACTCCCAAGGTGCTTACCTCCCATTAAGGGAGACAACATATAAATAAATAATGTATAAAATAAGTTCAAGGTAAAACTTTTTTTTTGGGTGGGGAGGGCACGAGCAGCTCTGGGATCAGGAAAGGCTTCATGGGAAAGATGTTGCTTCTGAGGTTTTGAAGAAATCAGAGGCATTTCTTTTAGTATTTTGAACTATATTTTCATGCATCTACACAAAAAATTATATTTATCCAACTCATCCAATAACACATGAATTGTTTGACTTTATTTTTTGATGGTTGCCCTAATGCAACACTGTAAGGAAATTAATTAAATGCTATTATGAACTGGATGGCAAATTGTAAGAAAATTAAGACAATTAAGAATAGACTGGTTCTCAGCTTGAGAAAAACTTTAATTATAAGCCCTTGACCATTATGGAAAATTAAGAATTTTGGTTTGGGAAAACAGTATAAATAGCATGCATGGTTACCTTGAGATTCACATTTTTAGCAACTTTATGTGTTTTGAGTAAAGATTGTTATACCTTCATTTGTTCAATATATATTCATCGAGTACCTGCTGTAAACAAAGCATCCCTGCTAACATCTGTTAGATACTTTGCTATATGTTATAGCATAAAGAATTTCAACTTTCTTATCCTGGTATTTAAGTCCCTCCTCGGTCTGTCCCCAACCTGTATTTACAGCCTTATCTACCGTACCTCCCAAATATCTACCTGGACACTTTGCTCTTCTCCAAACACATTATGTTTATTACCACCTTTGTAGCATTACCCACCTGGCATCACTGCTATCCAACACCTTTATTCTGCCTGTTCAAGTTCCATCTCTTTGTGTAACTTAAAATCTCACCTCCTCTCAGAAAATACCAGCCCAGTCCAAAGTGATCTCCTTCCTCTGAATTCTGATATTTGTGAACTGTCTTGTGGCCTCTTATATTATTGTCTTGTATTGGTTGCTTAACCTTTGCTGTAATTTGAGGGCAATGACTGTGTAATATACTGCTTTGTATCCCTTGCAAGACCTAATGCAGTATGTTGCACTAATCAGGAACTTGATAAACATTGGCTGATTAGTTGACTTTTTGCATTTTTATCAAATCCTACTAATCCTTCAAAGGTCAACTTATAGTCTACCTTTTCTGAGAATCATTTTATTGTGTGTTCAGCCAGGAGCAATCTTATCTATCATTGAAATTGTTTGGCATTTATAGCCTATACATATATAATTTGTCCGACATTTTTATATACCATTTTCATGTAAAAATGTACTATTTCTTGCCATAACTCAGAAGTGAGTGCTTCAGCCTGTTTATTCTATACCCTTATCTTTCAGGTGTATTGTTGTCCTTCCCTGGACTTGTAACAATCCACAGCTCCAGTGCCTGAGATATACCCACATTAGCCAAGTAAAGTGACATAACTTGGAAAATTCAAAAGAATAGGCCTTAAGGTATTATCACTCCTTTTTTCCTTCTTCCCCCTTCCCCCTATCCCCACTTCTATATAAGCCACTGGTTCACCATATTTTAATTATAAAAATATTTTTAGTTGTGTTTTTATTTAATAATCTGTAGTATCATCAGACACTCTCAACATAGTCCTACAAAGTAGGCTCCAAAAACAGTTAAGCAAAACTTCATATCAGAGTGATTACCATGGAGAGTACATTTCAATTTCTACTTTCGTAGTTTACTGATTGTTAAAGAAAGTAATCCAACCTTTTGCTTTTTCCCCCAGTGACTTTTGTTTTAATGTGATTTGACTTTTTAAAAACTCTATGTATGAATCCAAACTGGTTATTCTGGTGTTTCTTGTTATCCTTTACATTGTCATGCCAATTTTATGACTTTCATTCCTGTACCCAAATCTTATGTAGCCTCAAAACTGATATTCACACCTGAAGCAACTGCTCTAAAATACCATTAACTCCTAATTCCCATTTCTACTTAAACTACAGCAGATTTTAAAACCCAGTTGTTTTGTCATATTTTTCTGTATTAATCTTTTTCTTGACATAAGATGAATTTCCTCATCTTTGCCCTTCTACTTCCTTAGAAATATACAAAGAAACATCCACTAGGAACAATTTACATTCCTTTGTCCCCCTTCTATTATATCATCAAATAGAGGAAGGATAATATGTCACCCTTGTAACCCTGTGGGTGGGTAGAGTGCATGAGTGAGTTCTTACTTGTTTGCCTGCATGTTGTAAATCAGCTTGCAGGGATGTAACTTTTTGTGGTAATTTATCCTCACATATGATTATTAGAATCCATTAAAATCTCAAGGGATTTTGAATTTGAATTTCTTGTTTAAAGAACTTTAAAAGTTCCAAAGGGTTAAACTCATTGTCTAATCAATTTTTTACTTATAACTGGATTCATAGAAATAAGGGTAAGACATGAACAAGGCCAGGTTCCTCACCCCTGAGCAAGGCCAAAGAAACGAATAACTCAATTTCTGCCCTTGAGGAGGCTTAAAATATAGTGGGAGAAATTAGATAGTAAATTCACTTCACCCAACATTACCTACTTGTGTATAAGGCAGTATACTAGACTTTGGGGATATGTAAACAAAAACGACCTCTGCAAGGAATTTGGGATCTTCTAAACATGTATACAGACCACTATAGTATGAAGTAGGATGTGATACATGTATGAGACAAGTATGAATAGTGTGCTACAAAAATTCAGGTATATGTCAGCATTTATGTATATAAAACTATCTGGACTTGTATGGCTTAGAAAAGCAATAAAGAAAGTTTTGATTTTGTGGGGTTTGGAGGTTTTATGCTTTTGTTTTTTCTTTCCTTTGTTTATTCATTCATACAGAACTTTGGACCTGTGAGCTTGGGGCAAGGCTAAAATTAAGGTATAACCATTCTTGGACATTTGGAACTCATGAATAAAAACCCCACAGTAGACCTGACTAAAATAAAAAATGGTCTGTTAATGAGGGAGGAAAGCCTGCACACAAAATTGAAATCCAAATTAACAATTTAATTTCAGTGCAAGTTAGTTGAGATGTTTGAAGGAGAAATATTTGGAGGAAATATAGTCTAGACTGCTAATAATAATCAAGTCCATAAGAATTTCTGAACTGGTGAAGTGAACATTTTGTCCGCAGTGTATTGTAAAAAGTACAGGTTAGAGACCACAGTTAATTCCTACTTAGGCCCATACATGTGTCTAGAACTGTGGTGTGGGTGGGACATAATGCTTTTCTTCCCCTCACCTCTTTCAGAGAAAGCAAAATACATGTGTGTTCCCACAAACCCATTCAACAGTTTCATTACTCAACTGTTTGACCTCTGGAAAAAACCACAGCAATGTTTGTGGTTTATCCTTGGGATATTTCAAAGGAAGTAAAAGCAGGAACTGGACTCTGTTTTTTTCATTAGTTTCGTTTGTATAGTAAAAATACAGTAGTTTATAATATTATTGTGCTTTTGTAATTCCATAGAGAATTTTATATGAGGAAACTAGTAGAAACTTTTGCTAAGAGTTTTCTGCATTTATTTTTCTTATTAATAAAGTCAAAATGACATGACTGTACTAAGTAGTTTGTTGTCAATCCTGTATTAACTTTATAGTGCTATTTCAAAGTGGTTTTAGATGGACTGATGATAGTATATGGCAGAGGTGGGCCACACATGGCCTCCTAGGTCCTTGGGTCTTTTGACTGAGTCCAAGTTTTGCAGAACACATCTTTTTGTTAAGGGGATTTGTTCTGTGAAGTTTGGATTCATTCAAAGGGCTGCACTTGAGGACCTAAAGGGCCACATTTGGCCATTGGTTTCCCACCCCTGGTATAGGGATTCCATGTGCTTATGTTTCCGGCAGTTTCATTTTTTGATTCAGAAAGTCAGGAACTACTTTGGTAGCTACGAGAATGGGACAGAATGTGAATAAAAAAATTAGCAAGTATTAGTGGTTCATTGAGGAGAAGGGGAATAAAGAAATCAAGAAACCTGTGAAGTCACATTGTTGGGAAGGAAAGGTGGAGGGAGTTAAAGGTAATTTAGGAAACAGCTGGAAGATCTTATTTTTGAGAGGGCCTATAAAATTTAAAACTATATAAAGTAACTAGGGCAGCAGCCAGATAACTCTAAATAGTTTAACGATGCTGGTCTCTTACTCTTGTTAAATATTTTTAATAACAAAAATTTAATACATAACAGTAATTTTTTTGTAACCTGACATTTTGTTCTGTTGTACAATATTACCTCTTAGATATCATGGAAGATACCAGCAGTGTTGCAGTATTGGTACCAGGTATTGGTGAACAAGAAGCTGTCTTGATTTCTGAAACTGTCATCAGTCCATCATTGGAAATAGGTGATGAACAGAGAAAATATAAAACAGATCCACTTATTGATGTTATCCAAAAATTGAGCAAGATTGTAGAAAGTGAAAAGTCACAAAGATGCCTTTTAATTGGTAAAAAACGCTCTCATCCAAATGCTTCAGTGCTCTCTCTTGAAACGGAAGACTTTTGTGAAATTCCAGCCAAAACAATTGAACTACCTGCTACTGGCACCAAAAGAACGGAGGAGCTGCAAGCAGATTATTATATCACTGACTGTTTTCCACAGAATAATAGAAAGACTATGTGTTACCAGTGCAGTCTTTGTAAGTTCCTATCTTCTTCTTTATCTGTGTTAAAAGAACATATCAAACAGCATGGTCAACAGAATGAAGTGATCTTAATGTGCTCTGAGTGCCATTTTGTATCCAACAGCCAAGAAGAACTTGAAGCTCACGTTTTAAATTACCACGGAAATGATGCCAAAACTCCTATTGAATCCAGAGGTCAGCAGTGTTCTGGCCTCTCTAACCCTTCGCTTCAGGGAACAATAGAAGGGAATCTCAAAACAGTTGCAGACCTCACTGTGAACTTGGACAATAACGACATGCAAACAATCCGAGCTGCTTCTGTGGCAGAAATGGGGAGGAGAAAATGGTACACATGTGAGCAGTATGGCATGTACCGATGTTTGATTTGTAGTTATACTTGTGGTCAGCAGAGAATGTTGAAAACACATGCCTGGAAGCATGCGGGGGAAGTGGATTGTTCCTATCCAATTTTTGAAGAGGAAAATGAGACTCTGGGCTTGTCAGACTCCTCAGCTACCACAGCTCAAAGGGTTGAAACAGTAGTTCTTGCTCTGGAGAATGATGAGCTGGGTATTCACAGTGGGCAGTCTGTTCAGGTGCAAATCTGTAGTTCAGAGCAGCTGTCCTGCAGACCTATTGAACAAAATAGAGAAGTAAGTGAAAACCTAAGACGGTCTGCTACCCTTGACCATAATGGAGAAGAAATGTTGGAGGTGATGTCTGATACAGAGGAGAGTTTGATGGCTGATAGCCTACTCTCATCAGCACAGAAAATCATTAACTGCAGCCCAAATAAAAAATGTCATGTTAATGTAATAGTGGAACGTTTGCCTAGTGCTGAAGAAACAGTATTACAAAAACCTTTTCTGATGAATACTGACATGGAAGAGGAAAAAAACCTGATCTCCACAAAAACACAGATTGTACGTGAAGAAACAAATGAAGTTTATCATACTGATGAAAGCACTATCGAAATTGAAGAGGTGATCATAGGATGGAATGGTCCTGAGAAGAAAGACAGTGAGATAATCTCAAATAAAGTTCTGGCTGCTGATGAGAATGCCCCTCCAGGCCGGAGAAGGACAAATTCTGAGTCCCTAAGACTGCACTCTTTAGCAGCAGAAGCTCTAGTCACAATGCCTATAAGAGCTGCAGAATTGACACGAGCCAGTCTTGGTCATTATGGGGACGTAAACCTTTTAGATCCAGATACTGGGCAGAGACAGGTTGAAAGTACTCTAGCAGCATATTCTAAATTGATGTCTCCACTTAACTCTTCAGAAGTATTAACCAGCTTTAACCAAAGTGACTCTACATTGGTAGAACTTACAGAGGACAAGCAGGAATTATCAGAAGTTCCTGTTAAAATGGGTATTAGCATGTCCCTGCTCACTGTAATTGAAAAATTGAGGGAAAGGACAGATCAGAATGCTTCAGATGATGACATTTTGAAAGAACTGCAGGACAATGCCCAGTGTCAACCTACTGGTGATGCAAGCTTGCCTGGAAGCAATTTGGTAGAATTTATCCCCAATGCTGATCGACCATATCGTTGCCGGTTATGTCACTATACTAGTGGTAACAAGGGTTACATTAAACAGCACTTGCGAGTCCACAGGCAGAGACAGCCTTACCAGTGTCCTATTTGTGAGCACATAGCTGACAATAGCAAGGATCTAGAGAGCCACATGATCAACCACTGTAAGACCAGGATGTACCAATGCAAACAATGTGAAGAATCTTTTCATTATAAGGTAATGCTTTTCCTTGTGAAATCATTTCATAAAATCAGAATGTCAGAATTAAAAAGGACATTAGAGCTCATGTAGGCCACTCCCCTATGGATAGAAAAAGAAACTGAACCTCTACAGATTAAGGGACTTCTTGTCCAACGTCACATCACTATTTACTGGCAAGACAGACTAGAACCTTAGAAGCTGCTTTCTTGACAGCTTCTGCATGTTACTTATTTTGATAAGAGGCAAATCCTTCTAGTCTCCAAGTCTGTGTCATATAGCAAGGATGGCAAGCAATAAATAGCTTGATTATGAACTAATGTTGGATCCCATGGGACCATCAGTAGCCATTCAAAAGGCTAAGAATTAGCAGTGTATGAAATATTATTACAAATAACATTAGTAGAACATGATCAGGATACATAAACTCTCTGCTCTATAGTTTTCCCATCCTTAAAATTGGATTTTTTCCCACTAGTTTAATTAAGCAAACATTGGTTGAATACCTACTTTCAAGGAACTTCACCTTTGTGATTTTTAAAACCACTTGCAATTTCTCCTATTAGGCCTCACCTCTTTTCTTTTTAGGAAGAGGATTTGCTGTGGGGAGAGAAAGACATTTAAAAATCCATTGCATTATCAGCTGGTATTGAATTAGAATTTTGTCAGTTTACCAGTGAACATGGACATGCTCAAAATTTATTTAAGTAGATTTATTCTTCTTAAAACATGTCTGCACTTCATTTCTTTTGTCATACAGCTTAGTCACTGTCAGTTTTGTTTCACCTCTTGTGGGGCAGCAAAATAAAAGATTGAGAATGATACCTTTTAAAAAAAAATTTAAGCGAAAAGCAATCCAGCTACTTAAATCTTCCTTGGATGTCTCTTGATGACATGAAAGCTTATGCCAGCAAAGTACAATCCACCCAGCAGGGAAGAAGGATTCAAGGCTGGGCTGGTGACAGACTGCATGTCTGTCAGCCTAGGACCAACCAAACTAACTTTAGAGAGATTCATCACCAGAAGGTTGGCTCTTGGGATGAATATTTCAGCCAGGGCAGCTCATTTAAAATATAGAAGGGTTGTGATCTGTCTTGATAGAGGAATATACTTGTACTAGGGATCTCTAAAAATACCAAAGGAAAAAGTTAGGTGTAGTCACAAATTTCTAGCTAATTTTCATTCTGAGAGCTTTGTTTTTATTCAGAAAGTTACAATATGGAAATCAGAGGGGTTTCTTCTTCCTTGTGAAACTCTACTAGTGGTTTTACATCTGATTACATGGGTGTATATTTTATGTATATATAATATATATATATGTATATATATACACATAAAATTCACTGTACACAAGCACAAAAAGTAGTGGTAGTATTCTTTTTAAAAGACAGCAAAAAAGAAAATAGCTTTTGTTCTTGTAGTTTCTCCAGTTTTTGTTTTCCCTGAATGTCGTTGTCTACGAGTAACTTAAGAATTGTATTTTATAAGGCTATTTGAACTGCTTTGTTTTTCAAATGCGTGTGTGTGTGTGTGTGTGTGTGTGTGTGTTTAAATAACATACTTATCTCAACTTTCTAGAGCCAGCTGAGGAACCATGAGAGAGAGCGACATAGTGTTCCAGATAACTTGTCAAAAGTAAATCCAAATGAACCAATAGTTTCAAATGAGACAGCTGAAGGAAAATGTGTTCGGGAAGGTACTCAATTTTTTGTTTTTTGCGTGTGTTGCATACAAAATTAAATCTTTCACTGATGTGTGGAGAAAAATGACCTATTAGGTAGATTTCTCCAAAGGAGAACTTTGGGCTTCTGGCCTTGGACAACAAGGAAGTCCAAATAGATTCTTAGATGTAGCTAGGTTGTACAAGTGTCAGTGCTAGAACAATTAGTGCCTTGGAGTTGAATATACTTATTCTTAATTAAGATCCTGTGCACAAAGCAGACTAAAAAAGGTCACTGGCTTCAAAATGCCTCCTTTCCATAAGACACTTTCCTTAGGCTTCACATTCAGCGCTGTAAATTCAGAAATAGGAAGCCTGAAATTTTTTCTTCTGTACCTTTTTTTTTTTTTTTTTGTCAGCATGGCGCAGAGTGCTCCTGTTGAGAAGATTACATTGCAGATTGTGGTCCCACACCTCAAGTTTTAGCAGCATCTTCCTGCTGTGCTCTTACTCAAACTATAAACCCTAATATAACTGCCAAGTTTCATATGTATTGTTTGTAGTAGATTAAGTTAGAAACTTCTAGCTGTATTGTAATAGTTACTAATGGGCTGTGTTTTTACTAATATCCTGTGTTAGAAGTAAAAAACCTAATTAGAATTCCATAAAAAAGGCAGGCACCATACCCAAGAACATTAGAATAAACTCTAATAAGCAGGGCTGCTTCTCATCAGATCATTTTAATTGATATGCTCTAAATGTCTCTAGCAGCATGGTAGATAGGGTTTATGTGAGATAAAACATATTAGGGCAGACTCCTTTTTTTTAACTTCCTAAGAATTGAAGTTTAAAAACGCTACTTCCAAGTAAAATGTGCTACAATAATGTTCCATTAAATTATACCCTCGAATGCATAATAGTTGTTTCAAAAACATTTTAGAATCAAATTGTGACACTACTGTAGCACCAGAATCCTCTTGTCAAACAGATGTCATCCCTATAAAACCCAACCAGAACAAAAGCATTTATGATAGAGCATCTGTTTCTGCGATAGATGTTGGAGATAAAACAGTTCTGTTTCTTGTTTATAAAATAGCCCTAAATGCCTCGTCTTGCTTTCATTCATCATGTTTGCACATCCCCTTTCAAGCAAACATTATGCCATTGGATATGATTGGGCTCTAAATGCCTAATGAAAAAATAAAGTAGACTACTATTCTACTGCACCACCTGTTGTCAAAACTAAACTTAAGATGTTACAGTTTCCAAAACCATATTGAAAAGGTAAAACACAAATGCAAGTTCAATATCTAATTAATTGTGTAGACTTCTATTTTATTTTAAAAACTTATGCCATGTCCCATTTTTCTGTATCTTCCTTGTTGAACATGTTTTGTTTTACCTAATAGTTTTATATTTTACTGCATTTTCCATTTTTCTACTCAGTTTGCTTTTTTTCTCTAAACTTGTTTATTTTGTAGTTCCTGAGTTGACAGACATTCTCACATAAGCATATAAACGTGACTTTTTTGTTAATTAAAAAAATTTTCCATAAATTTTTGTCACACTTTAATGAAATTTAGGGTGGAAATAATACATTCCTCTGTGCATGAACTTGCTACCAGATATGACAAGATAAATCTAATTGGTGGCATTCTGCCTAGTACACAGAAGGCTACAAATGTTTTCTATACTTAAGGGCTTAAGTAATCTTATAGTAGCAACATAAGTAAAGGAAGCAGCTTTTTTTTTTTTTTTTTGTTAATGTAACTTCTCTTTGTTCAAAGAACAAATACTGGACAGAAATTATTTTTCTAAAAACATTCTGATTATATTACTACTGGGCAAGCACTTAACCTGTTAATACTCTAGGCAGTTCTATGACTCAAAGTTGCTGAGAAGTTATCAGCCTATATTAATAGAGGAAGTTTGCTCACCTGGCAGTTCTCCATTATTCCTAGGTTCAGCGCCTATCCTCATAGTCTGTATATTACCCAACTAGTACAAATGTGCATCCTGCCCTTGTTCTAAAAGTGGAAGACTTTTTGGCAGAGGAACAGGAAAATGACAGGATTTCATTCAGTTATTTTCATTGGAAACAATTAATTGAAATGGCATGGAATTTCTTTTTCTTTGCTATGATAACTTTTTTTTTCCCTTCTGGGGTGTCATTTTATTGTCATAGCTCTGCAGCATTTCTTAAAGGAAGATCAGTCACATTTTTTCCTCCTTTACTGTTTTTGGAACAATGCCATTCTTAACCATGTCCAAGTTTTTAACCTACCAATTAAGAGCATATCTAAATAGACTATAATTATGATTAGTGTGTATGTTAATGTTATAGGATTTTATCAGGACATTTTGTTCAACTTGGTAGTAATTATTAGTAAAAGAAAATTTCAGATTTTGAAAGCTTAATTTTAACCTGTATGGGTTCCTTTGAAATTTCAGCGTGGGTTTTCTTTTGTGTTATTTTAGTTTCATAAATCATGCAGTAGTCTTTTCCCTAAGCCTTTTTTCTTCTGAATGTTGCACAATAATATACCCTTCTCTGCTTTGCCTTAACACTGTGCTTCAGTACTCAGATTGGTTCTGGAATCGAAACTCTCAGTCCTCTATATAGTCAGTTCTCCATGTTGTAGTTGCCAACAGAAATGCTGACTATGTATGGAAAAATTATACTTTATACTTATATATACTATATAGATATATATTTGTATGTACATATGCATAAATATATGTGTTTTTACATATGATATATATGCTTATATATACTATATAAAATGAGACCAAGTTATTCAGCTGGGCCCCAGCCTGCTTTCTTTTGGTAAAAACCCTTTATTGCCATTGGCTAAACCTAGCTAGCAGCTCGGCACTGAGCTATATTAGTGACGCATTTTTCTTGACATGTTTACTAAATTTCAGTGGACTGTACATTTTCATTAAAATTATCCATGTTTTCCATTAGATTTTAAAACTCATAATTTTATTTTGCAATTTATAAAGTTCCTTTACATCCATTAATCAGTAAATATATAACATAAGATCTTGTATTAAATTAGGAAAATATGTTCTGCACAAAAGAAATCCACAGGGCTTACACCCATATACATTATTCCACAAAAGAGATAAAGAGGTCTTTTGAGTCTTTTACACAGAATTTCCCACAGGTCCTTTGTAGCCACACTTCATGACTTTGCAAGTCTTCGAGATTTTAGGCAGTCATTTCCAAAGTCAGAAGGAATTTGTCTGAATATTCATTCTAAAATTGAATCTAAGAAGGAGTATAGAGTTAAACATATTAATGCTGGAAAGTATTAATTTTCATTTAATATATACATAAGGGATAGCGGGACATAATAGGTAAGTTGTATGACTATTGACAAGTCTTTTAATCTTTCAGCACTACCAGGCAGCTTTCTAAGACTATATATCATACACACCCTGCTTATCTGTATTGGTGAAGCCACACCAAGGGTTTCCTATACTCTTGAAATCACAGACTCCGGTTACTCAAACAACAAATATTTGTTAGGCTAGATGAGCCAGGCACTGTACAAAGTGCTACAGATGCACAGAAAGAGAAAAATCTGGTCTCTACTTTCAAAGAGCTCACAGTCTGTTGGGGGAGACAACATGCAAATAACCATGGACATTCAAGATATGTGTAGGGCAAATGGGAAGTAATTTCAGAGAAAAGCCACTAGTACTGGGGAGCACCAGGAAAATCTTCCTGCTAAAAGGTAGATTTGAACTAAATCTTGAAGGAAACCTGGGAAATAGGAGACATCAGTGAAAACTAGTTGTGGGAAGTAACTGCAAAGACAGGGAGACAAGATTGGGTGGTGTACTCAGGGAACTTCGAGCAGGCCAATGTAGCTAGCTCATGGAAAGCAGGGAAGAGGGTATTGTATAAGAAAGCTGGAAGAGTAGGAAGGAGCCAGGTTATAAAGAATTTTAAATGCTAAATGTGGAGTCATTGGAGCCCATTGAAAGAGGGATGGGGGAAGTAAAATGGTCAGTCTCACACTTTAGGAAAATCATTTTGGCAGTTGAATGGAAAATGCTGTGGAATGAGGAGAGACTTGAATCGGGGGACCAATTGGAAAGCAATTCGGTAGTCCAGACTTGAAGTCATGAGGCCCTATGCTAAAAAGGCAGCAGTGTTAGTGAACAGAAGCCAGCATGTATGAAAGATGTAGTGAAGGAAAAAGCTACAAGACTTAACAGTGGATTGAATGTGTAGGATGGATGAGGAGTCAAGAATGACATCAGGGTTTCAAGCTTGAATGACTGGGAAAGATGGTGGTACCCATGACACCAACAGAAAAATTGGGAAGAAAGGATTTGAGGGGAGAGATAATTACTTCTATTTGGGACATATTGAGTTTGAAATGTGTATGGTACATCCAGTTCAAGTTAGCCAAAAGGCAGTTGTTGATAGGCAAGTGGAGCTCAGGGGAGAGATTAGGGTGACAATCTGGGAATATCTGTCTAGAGATGATAATTGAACCTATTGGAGTTTATGAGATCTCTCAAGCAAGATAGTACAGAGGGAAAAGAGAGAAAAAATCCATTTATACTGTCACAGTAGAAATCAAATGTTCTAATTTGTTTTTTCAAATAAATTATGCTTATAAATGTCTGAAATACTCACTCTAGGTAATAGATCTTCAATCCAGAGACTATATAAATGTGATGTGTGTGATTATACAAGTACAACCTATGTTGGTGTCCGGAATCACAGGCGAATCCATAGCTCTGATAAGCCATACAGGTAAGTGTGAGTGATCCTAGAGTTTTAATGCATGTGATATATTTTATATAATAACAGTAAAAAGGAATCAGCTGTGAAAGTAAGCAGAAATTCACACACTACACTGTGGGGTTTTTCTATGCTTTCATCTTTAGCCTCCTTTGACTTCTTTCATCTTTTCATTAAAGATCTCAAATCCATTTGGGAAAGTTAATAACCAAAAGGAGACTCCCAAAGATGTTTAGTAGTCTTACTTGGGGAATAGAAACTTTAAGCTTGTATCTTACAGCAGTATATGTTTTGTATGACTTAATTATAATTCATCTTCTTTGCTGGACTCATGTATACAGTAATTATTTGCATAAAATTTATTAGCAGTTTTCATTTGAGGAAGTAATTATTTAATTTATTCTGACTCAGTTACCCAAATTCAGGCATAATAGCAAATATACCTAAATCAGAAAACTTTTGGCCTCCCTTTGAAAGAATCGAGTGTATACCTAATTAAAGCAAGTCGTTTATTTATATAGAGAAAGTCGTCAAATTTGTAATACTACACCTCAAGGGACACTTTATTGATCTCAAAAGCTGCTTTTAGCATGAATTTCCAAAAGCTGAAACTTTAGAGATCATAATTTGTTGCTTTTTATAGCCTTGAAGTTTAGAGTTTTTAAAAAATTATTTACTGTTTATAGCAAAGGTTCTAGAATTTATAGAGAAGGATTTAAAGGCACTCCAATTTATCCAGATGTGACAGAGCCATGATAACAGGAGCAGCAAGGGTCTCATCACACTTGTTAGTGTTCAATCCAGGGTTGTGCATAGTATGTTTTCCTTTTTTGTTTTTATAAATTCTTACTATCTGTATTCACAAGTTTTATATTTATATTTGTGCTTTCCAAGATTATGAATCCTATGAATGTGAAGAAATTACTCGTTTCTGAGAATTAAATAATCCTGAAAGCTGTTGATATATTGTCATGTCTTCAGTTGCCTTTATTTAGTTTTTTTAGTTTAAATATTTTGTTTGATTTGCCTGAAGCAAATTTAATTGCAATTGAATAATTATTGAGTATTCTAGGTATTTTGAAGATGTTCTTTCTGGTCCCAGAAGCCCTTTTGAATATCTGAATTAGTTCAGAAGTAGTGACGCTCTGAGAGCAGAGATTGTTTGATTTTTTTTGTCTTTGTATTCTAGCTCTTGGCACAGATGTGCCACTTACACTGTAAGAGCTTCATAAATGGTTAGTTGACTGATTCTTGAGAAAGAGGGCTCATCATTTATATGGCCCTGATTTTTTTCACATGCCTTGTTTTTAGAGTACTGAAAGTTTTTGTATTATGACAGAGGAAGAAAGCATGAATTCACATATCAAAGAACAAAAGCCACTAATTAGGTTCCTGCCTTTAAGAGAATATCATTTTATTGATTCAGTAGTTCCATCGATAACATTCCAGTTTATGATTTCTCCTGTTTTTTGTTTACTTGAAGCCCTTTGAGCAGTTTTTCCTCTAATTGAAATTGTATCCTTCTCACCATGTGAATCTTAATCTTCTTCCCCTACCCACCAAAAAGTCTAATTTCTGAATGTCCTGGTTAGAATCATTGCCCACATCCTCCAGTATTTGAGGGGAGGGGATTTTTTTTAAATTACAAACAAATGTGGACCTCCTGATACCATATGATACCATAATATGGTAACTGTTAGCATGCAAGAAAGTCATTCTTTGGATTTTGGAATCCAGTCCTTTATTAAGTAGCACAGTGTTGGATCTTTTCTTAATGTTCTGTAGGTTACACACAATTTTTCATTTTCATGGGCAGCACAAGTGCTTCATTGAGCAGGATCTCAGGGGCAGTCTACCAAAGGAAAATGCTGTTTTCAGGCATTGTATTTTTATAAATTCTTGGAATCTTACTAGAACTGAAAGAAACTTTTATGTTTCTTCTGTATCTTCCTTCAAGCAAGGTCACCAGCAGACCATCACAGACTTCCAAAAGTAGCATTCTCCAGTATCCTGTGTCAGTCCTTTCCATTGTCTAATCATTTAATGTCATAAGTTTCCCAAGTATAACTGTTTTAAAAGTTAGTCTTCTGTATTATAACCTTAAATGAAAGTGTACTTTTTGGTTTCCTTAGCTTCATGCTTTAAGTAATATGAGTTCTTTTCAAACTCTTCACATAAATCTTATTTTTCCAACTTTTCAATCAGTGTGATTTTCCTCTTAACACTGCTTTACTCTATACATTCTTCATTTGCAGAACCCAAGACTAAATACAGCTCACAGGATAATTTACCAGTTTCCAAAGTAGCAAAATTTTAAAATGACTGAGACATGACTTCCTCTTTAGCCTTCAGCTAATTTCAGGGTTTTGAATTAGACTTCCAAAAGTGGTTTTGGAGGTCTCAGAGTGATACAGGACTTTTGGGCTTAGTGAACAGTAATGCCAGTCCAAGGTGTGGGTATTGTCAGAATAGCCTTTTGCAGAGTTCTGGAGCTATCTGGCTCCCTGTTTGTTGTTTACTAAAACTGGCCTTGTGCCTTTTATTTTGGTTGGGATTTTTTTGTTGGGGGGAGGAGAGAAGGGGAGATTTATTTATTTGATCTTTAGCTGATGCAATCTGACATCAACATATTAGTCTAAAAGTATAATTTGTAGACTACATCTGGAATCCAACTTTCAAGAAGTTAAGAGTGCTTACATGATGCTTTTTTTCAGTGAAATATATGATTTTTACTAGAACAAACACATAGTTAGAAATGCCATATGAGGCTTCAACCTCAGAAGCACCACACTGGAATACTAGTGGCATAGTACCAGTACATAATGGTAAAAATCCTGGCATTGCTATTTCAGCTGGTATGCCTTCTTAGTAGAGGTTTTGTGAAGAAGCAGGCAGTTCAGGGGAAATCAATCAGTACAGTATTAGTTTAGCACCTGCTTTGTGCCAAACTTTCTACTATACTCTGCAGATAAAAGTGCAAAGAATGAAGCAATCCCTATTCACTGTTACTTTGCAGAGAAATTGAGATTGCTGAGACCTGTTGTTACTGAATGTGAAAGCAGGAAATAACCTGACAGACGGATATGAACTTGGTTGTTCTAGCAGTTCCCATTCTTTTCCTTTAGTTCCCTCCATGCTTTCTCTCCTCACAAGTTAGGTTTCCATTCAATTTGATACTTTTAATAAATTAATTTGCCACAATAATTAAAAGAGGTAATAGTGAATGGATTTAGGAAAGATTTACATGGAAACTTTTCATTTTAAAACAGGTTAGCACTTTTTGTCTAAAAATTAAAAGCCATATTGGTAAATTATTAACTTTTATCAGTTTATAGCTTTGCTAGGACTTTAGGAACCTTCATATCTTAAGGCACAGTATGCCTTCAAAATTACCTATTTCTCTAAAGTTATGATACTAGGAGTTTACTCATTAATTCCAATAAGATTTATCTCTGTTTCCACTACCCTTAAAGGAATTAAGGGACTTATGTGCAGTAAAGAATGTTTGTTGTAAAAACTAGCCTTTTCCACAGAGATTAGTCATTTCCTAGTGAAGAGTGTAATTTGGGGACTTAAAGCCAAAAGATAAAAGTCTTTATCTTCACAAGTTGTTTAGAAAGGAAAGTAATAGATGCTAGGTCAGCTTCCTATCCCACAGTTATATCCATTTGAATTTCTTCAAATTAGAGTATCTCTGAGAACAAATTAATTTAAACTATAAATTTTAGCTTTAAAAATTCTTTAAGTATTAAGTGTTCTCATCAGACTGATGTAAAATTTTCAAGTGAAAATTATGGACACATAATTTATTGATCTTGCAGATAATCACTTTGGCTGGAATTTGTCTGCTCATTCCACCTAAAACCCAAACCTTTATAAGCTCTTTGGAGGTAGGGACTATCTTTCCTTTTCCTCTAATTTGTATCCCTAGCACTTCGTGCTGTGTCTGGCCTGTATATAGGTTAATTCCTAAAATGTGGATATTGTTAGAGATTTCAAAGGCACATAGATGAAGAGCTAGAAAGGGACCTTTGTGTAATCATCTTATCCAACCTCCTTATTTTACACAGGAGGAAATAGACCTTCAGAGGTTAAATGATTTGTTCAAGGCCATTCAGGTTTTAAGTAGCAGAATCGTGATTTGAAATCTGGTTTTCTGAGTAGAAATCCTATACTTTGTACACTGTGTAACAGTCTGCTTCAAGGTAAATGAATAAATGAATGTTTGGAAAGAGTATTTATTATGAGCGGTGAAGTATTTTAAATAAGTAACTTATAAAAAACACTTATTGTGGTTTCTAAAAAGAGATCTTTTTTCTTAGTGCTTTAGTCAAACTGAATAGCAAGCTAAGTGCTCCCATTTTTTGATAAGACTTAAAATGAAGTGAAATGGTTGCCTTCCTTCTCCAGTTTAAAAGGCAACTCCTGGGTTGTAGTGGACACAATCCTGAGTATATCCAGAATTTTCTGTACACCTGCCTCCACCCCCTAACTGATTAGTCACCTTGCAAAAGAGTGGTTTTCACTTTTTAGGAAAAACACCTTGCTCCAGTTTTAATAGGTCAGTGGGTGCGTGTGGGTATGTGTGTACACACATACACATACACACACACACACACACACACATGTTACACTCCAAAGAAAGGCTTTATAAATGAATGGACATTATTAAATGTACTTAAGAGAATATTTTTAAAACAGTTATATTTATGTTATATGTTAATTTTATATACATCTCACTATAACATTTTGTTTTGAAAAGTAGGTTTCTTAGCATGTAATTCCTCTAAGAACATAACTCATAATAACACAGTGTCAGAGGTTGGAAGGAACTTTAGAGGTAGATCACCAATAACCCAATACTCTCAGTTTACTTCGACGGAAACTTAGGCCCAGAGAGAGGTTGTGATCTGCCTAAGATAATGTAGAGAATTAGTAAAAGAAATGATATTAGAATCCAAGGCTCTTGAGATGGATATTTTTACCACATTGCCATAGAACCAATCCATGGTGCTGAGACCTGGGTATGTAAGCCTTCTAATTCCACTATAGTGTTGTGCTATCTAGCTTTTATAGGAACATTTCTACATGGAACGGAAATTCTTAGGAACAAAAGGCTGTCAATATCTGGTTATTCATCCTGTCTTTTTATTAATGGTTTCCTGCTGCTGTCACCAATTAACCTCTAGGGGCATGCTGACCCTTCTCTCAAGTCCATTTTCTATGTTCTGTAACATAGAAGTTTATCTGGAATAGGCATTTAATAAATGACAGTTGGATGAATGAATGAATAAATTTGATTTCTGAAAGGGCTCCTTCACCTTATAATAATAAACAAAATAGTTTTTGGTGGTAAAAGGGCATTTTACAGTGCACTTTTATTTTAGTTGAGCAGCATATACTAATGTGATCCTACCATAATGCAATGAAGTGTGCTCCATGCCACATACTGACCTGCAGATTTATTGACTAGAATGTCTCTCTGTGTAATACTGTATCTCAGGGTGAAATTGTCTGCAAATAATAGAAATAAAAGATGATCACAGGCTCATAGGCCAACAGTCAGTTTGGGTGGCCAAGAATTTGGAGTATTAGTTTTATACTTTTCTTATTAAGGCTTATGAAGACTTAAGGTGAGTGGTAGTTCATTTAGAAACAACAACTCTGGGATATATTTCTCAGATACTAGAAGTATTAACTGTGGATTCATGGAGCTGTACATCACATGAAGCTTCCTGAAAGATGTATCTATTATTGGATGTTGTTGTAGAAGCCACCTAGATAGAACCATGCCATCTTATATTTTAACATACTGTTGCAAATGCTGAAAAGAAAAAAATTACGTCTTTGCCTCATTTTCTTGTTTTGTATACGTTTCTCTCCACCATCCGTATTACTGACAGTTTGTATTGTTACTTAGGGATGAGTACCAATTAGTAAACAGATTTGTCTGTACTAAGTACTGAAGAGAAATGTATAATTAAAGTAGCTTTCTCAAATATTTAGTGGTAAATTCATGTTTTATTGATTTGTGCAACACTAAAGAGAGAATAGATAAAATTTTTAAAAAGCTTTAAAACAGCAATTCTTGAGACCCCTGGGGATCACCAAGACTCTTTCAGGGAGTCCGCAAGTTTAAAATCATTTTCATAATATTGAGACATTATTTACTTACTTAAATACTCATCTCTTTTCCTGCTACCTATCTGTAGAAGGCTGGATTTTCTTCACATACTTCAACAAAAACCTACTGATACAGATTGATGTAAAAGCAGATAAAAGAAACCTGCTTTCTTCAATTAAGTCATATTTTTAAAGGAATTTGTATAAATATATAAAACAATGCCACTCTTCTCACTAAAGTTTTTTTAATTCTTATTTTTAATTTTTAATAATTTTATGCTAACGTGTAATGGATTTGTAATTTTAAATTAACACTTTAAAATTTTTGTCAGTTTTATTTTGTAATACAATAGACATAAACTCATAAACAAAAGCTCTTTGGAGTCTTCCACAATTTTTAAGAGTGTAAACAAGTCTTGAGACAAAAATGTTTGGGAATTGATACTTTAGATTGTTAAATTAAATGCCAAATTTTGTGAAATAAAAAATTTTAAAACTTCCACAGGTTCAGGTGCTGTTTTAGTTACATTTGACTATTTTCAATCTGAAATCCTTTTTGAGGAGCATTTCTTTCCTTTGTTTAGGGACAAAGGGATGTTTCACCTTATAAGTGACTCAGTCAAGATTCTGAATAGGTAACTTTTTAGAAATGTTAAACACAGTTATGTTTAGTTAGAACAGTAGAAAACTGTTAACTTGATTCTTCAAAGTTATACCTAGATCTGACTTTGAGACATGTCTTAAGTTCTGTATTATTTCTTTAAATTGCACTGAAAAAGCATTTTGATTTTTTCCTCAACCTATCTTTCAGATGTTCTCTGTGTGGATATGTGTGTAGCCATCCACCTTCTTTAAAATCCCATATGTGGAAACATGCAAGTGACCAAAATTATAACTATGAACAAGTAAATAAGGCTATCAATGATGCAATTTCACAAAGTGGCAGGTGCGTGATCCTAACCTCCCTGTACCCTTCCTCTCTCCCCTCATTCATCTCATATGTTTGAACCGGAAGATTCACTCCCAACCGATTATTTTAAATTTAAAATTTATAAATATCTTGCTTTTGTTTTTTAGGGTTCAAGGACAATCCCCTGGAAAGATTTTATCAGACAGCACTGATGAGAAAGCTAATTCTGTTGTGGGGATTTCAGAGAATTTGGTGTCATTTTCAGAAACAGTTAACCAGGCTCCCAGCGAAATTATAGGTCCCAGCGAGAATAAAAAACTCAGCCCAACAAAGAATAATACCTCACAAAGTTCTGAAAAGAACCCCACACAGGCCCCTCCCAATATGGAATGCTGCGTTTTGCTCTTCTGTTGTTGTATTTGTGGTTTTGAATCTACTAGCAAGGAAAATCTCTTAGATCATATGAAAGAGCATGAGGGTGAAATTATAAACATCATTCTAAATAAGGACCACAACACAAGTCTAAGCACAAATTAGTTGGAATAATCCTAGCAGCGCCTCTACCTTTGGTAATGTCAACTGAGGTACTAAAGAGGAAATTACTCATGTGTTATTTGTATAAATGGCAAGTGTGACTTTGGTGAACTAAATCCTTATTGCAGTAAGAGAAGGAACTCTAAATGGGCAATACTCAAAAAAGAATAAACAGTCCTAGTTACATAGAGCAAATGGGAAAGAAACAAGTTCCTGTTGACCTTGTGTTCCTCCATCTTGTGCCAAATATTTACATTTCCAAATGCCTATTATAGACCTGAACAAAGGAGTTAATATAAAGTATTTTCAGGAACCATTGTAGTAAAAGTATCTCCTTTATCTTAGGTCAGGGTTATTTGTTCTCTTTTCCAGCTGATGGCATAACAACTCTTGGGGTAGAAAGGAATGAAAACTAGGTCTGTTCGGTGTTAACTGACAAGGAGGGTAGGATCAGAAGGCAAGCAAAGTGGACTTTGGAGGAAGAGAGTATTTTCAAAGAGTCTCATTGACTGTCTTTGAAATATATATTTGGAATTCCATACTGAACTGAAAGGAAATAGTCATTTAGTCAAGCTTGACATAAACAGGATTTGACCCTATTTTTACACACATGAAACCAGCCACCTCTGTATTCAAAGTGTAGGTTGCAAATAGACATTTTAAAAGTGTATTTTCATTTACATGTATGGGATCATTTTTTAAGGGGAAATAAGGGAGGATTAATCAGGAAATCACCAAAAAAAATAGAAATCCAGTTTCATGGAAATGGTAACTGTACAAGTACTCACTGCTGCTCAGAGTCTCTCAGTGATATTCAGAGCACTGTAGTTTTCTAAGTAAAGTAAATATCATTCAACCCCATCTCCCAAGTGAAAGCAAACAAGCTACCAGAGGCTTACTAAAACTTTAAATATGAAGAGTTTTGTTTGTTGATTGCTAAACTATTTTTCTGACAGCTGTCACCATCTTTAATTGAGTGAGAAAGTGTGATAGTTTTTCCCTGATAAATGGTTTCTCTTTAAATCATTTCAGAAGATAGAGGGAGAAATTTGATGGCACTTAAAATGAGGACTTCTTTTATTTTTAATTTGTAAAGTTTTTGAATCTGATGTTTTTATATTTTCCTGCAAAAGTGGGATAAAAAGCATAAGTGCTGTATTCTGAAAAATCCAGATTACCTACAAAAGTTTAAATAACAAACAGAGTTTAATAGTCTTCAAGGATATGTCTTACCTAAGGAAAATCTAGAAAAATTTAGCATGTTCCATGAAAGAGTGATATGAAGAGCAAATTTTTTTGAAAGGAAATTGCCTCGAAACCTGCGATCACATAGGTGCAATTCTCCCTTCTAGTTTTTCACAAATTACAAATTTTGTGTAAGAAACTTTATTATAATGTATTTCAAAGAGTGGTAGTAAGAACAATGTTTTTTGTATTATCACGTATTTATGCATAATTTCTGTTACAGAAATAAGCTGTAACTACAGCTCTGAAAGGCAGGTGTACACCCAGTGCACCATGTTCATGGTGCTACTTCTGTGTTTATTTTCTAATATCCTCCTTATCAAAGACTGTGATGCTGAGCAACTTTGAGTTTGTTGGGAGTGTTGTATATACACTTCTTACTTAAGGTAGCAGAATAAGCTCCAAAGTCCACAGAATGGAATTAAACTTTTAAGGTATTCTTATGGAATACTTTTAAGTTATAGCACTGTCTGATTTGCATTTCTTGCAGTATGATTTGACAATGACTTAGGTTACATATGCATAAGTGTGTTAAATAAAATTAAGATTTTGCAGCAATGTCATATATAGCTCATTAATTAAAATTGCCTTTTGCCCTTTTGTTGAATTTAAGTCCACTTAAGAGATTTTTTTAAACAGAATTCAAAACATTTATATGTAATAAATATATCACTGAACCCAGTCAGTGTGTATGAAATAACGAGAAATTTACATTTTCATACTCTCATCTTTTCAGAATCAAAATGCAACATAATAAATTTTGAATCAGAGTCAAATATTTTAAACGGTACCATTGTCATCACAGTGGTCAGCACTAATATTGTGGGTCAGATTTTCACTTCCAGTCATTTCTATAAAATTAGAGCACATGGAGCTTCATTTTTTCAGGTATAGAAAACCAGTAATGCTGAAAATGGACAACTTTAAGGAATTCCGATGTTAAATATGCAACTTAGAAATTTATTTTCATGGTTCCTATTTTATGTAATTATTTTGGAGGGAGAAGCCCTAATTCCCTCCTCTCCCTCTCTATAAAAAAAAATATGTGCAGATAGTATTTTTTTTTGGCCTCTTTTTGGTGCCCTCAAACCAGTTCTGTTGATTGTTCCTTACGTTTTCCACATGGGATCATGAATTTTAAATTGTCACAGGTAATAGAAAAAAAGTGAAAGCCACAAAAGTAGTCATTAAACTTGTTATCAAGGCCCATGGTTAGAATCCACAGAGTTTTACTTTCCCATTATTTTATAATATTGTGGGCCAGATTTTAACATTTAGGTTAACACTGTCAAACCCAATAATGGAATGCTTTTAAAAATAAAAAAGTATTCCAAACATTCATATGGCAAGGCTATAATTTCAACAGAATTAAACATCAAAATAACAAGTAGGAAACCCTTTATAACAAAGAGATTAGTGATGTCATTAGTACAAAATCTTCGTACAAAACTATTTTAAGAACTCTACACATTTAAGATTTCCAGAACTGATCCTGAAAGCAACTTTTTAAAAAAGTTTCTTGAGTAAAATATGAGAATTCTATAATCAACAGTGTTATATTATTTCTGTGATGGTTCAGAGTCCCTTTTGTGTCTGCATCAACAACCGGAAAATTACTGTACCACACTATACTTGCGCCTTATATTTTCAGTTCTCTGGTCAGCCAATTTAATTTAGTGACACTCACTGTAACTTTTGTTCTAAATACTTTAATCTTGTTTGAGATAGAAAAAATCATTCCAAAACCACTTAAGAGTTGTCTGTACTAGTGAAGCAAAACAGTGGGTCCCTATGTTTACATTTCATCATCCTATGATGTACTTGGATTGACAAGGAAGAGCAAACTCCTGTCTGAAGATTCATAGATTTTTTTCAATTTTCACAAGCACTTATTTAATCATTAATCCTTAAAATGTACAGCAGGTGCTCAAAGTAATGTTATGTAAAATATATTTAAAAGAAATTTGAGTTTAATATTCATGGACATGGATATATGTATTTTTTTAAGAAATAAGCATTGTATAACACTATGGCACTGCTTTTATAGCCAAAGCATTAAAATCTTTAGAAAACTGACATGTAAAGGCTACAGTTAATTTTAACACTGTATCTTATTAAAATAGGATGATCTGCATTTTATAAAATTATCCAGCACATTAAGCTGCATGCCTTAAAGCCTAAAATTCTAGGATCGTGTTCATGATGGAACAGAACAATGAAGCAAATTCAACAATGCTTCCTTAACTACCTTCTCAAATACTGTACGATGTTAGAATAATTTATTTTGCTTTACAGGAGTTTGTCTTGTATTGACTTTAATATTGTATTTTGGTAATAAATTTTTTTGTTAAAAATACTTGTCTGTTGGATTAATCTTCACTCAGAAATGTTAATTTGGGACTGTTATTTACAAAGCTATGAAACACTTTATAAAGTTTAAGTGGTCAGTGATCACTAATCACCATTAAAATAACTATATTGAACTCTAGTAAACTGAACGTATGAGCTCACTTGACAAAAAGCATTTGAGCTTTTCAAGTCAAATGATTTTAGAATTTTTCTTCCAAAAATAATCGACTTCCTACCCTCATTTCAGTGGTGCTTTTTAACTTTGCAAAAGGGTTTTTATAACCTGTTGCCTCACAAATTATATTCCCCATACTTAGACTTTCCCAATGCAACCATCAGTAACTTCTCGTTTAAAGTTCACAGTCCAGTTCCTGGTAGCAGTTATCTATTAGAGCTCAGATCATTCTCCATCTTCCTCAGTGAATTACTGTAAACTAGCTTAGTGTTCCTCTTCACTGCAACTCTGCCTCAGGGTATATGTTTCCTCCAGCATCTTAGCTTTCTAGTTACCCAAACAATTCCTATAACCTACTCCTCTGCATCATCTACACACGAGAAAGGGTCTTGTTCTTGTCGCAGGTGTTCTACTTCAAGTTAAGTAGTGTTAACACTTTTTTCGACTTAATCTCCCCTGCCCAAATCTAACACTGAATTACTGTTAACATCTGCCTTCTCCATGACTACGTGCTTTTGAACAGAGTGGAAGTCACCACTGTGTTGACTTAGTTCGTTACGCATTAGTTAATCACATCTGTTGGAAGAACATAATTCTTGCAGTCATCCCTAATTAATACTCTATCCTAGTGGTCTCCAAAATGGGAGGAGTCCCACTGATATTAAGGGAGGGTGTGATCAGAGGCATCCAGCCCCACCACACACCCAATAACCAATAATGGAGTTTTGACTCCAACATAACCACACATCCACTAATTATTGCTGAACTGTTCCACTTTACCCCATGTCTATGCTCTCTCCTAACTTTTCTGAACCAGGCTAAAGTCCTCTGAGCAGTGATAACCTGAGAACAGTACCCACAGGAGTAGTAGCTGTATCCATGTGGTTGGATGATAGCCCATCCTCACAATATCTACCCTTTGCTTTCCAGACTGCCTTATGGTTGTGAGGGTGGGTGAGGGGGAGTGCACTTCAGAAAGTGGACTCTACATTCCTGAGCAGTGATGAGTAAAAATAAGCTATGACCTTTTTTTTCTATTTTGGATAGATTTGCAAGCATGGATCAGTTGGGATTTTCATTAAAGATATTACTTTATATTTTCACCCCAACCCTCTAAATCTTCCATTTCCTTATTTCTGTCAAAGGTGCTACCATCCTTCCAATCACCCAGATTCCCAAACCCATGTGTCATCCTTGACCCCTTACACTCCCTCACTTCAATATCCAAGTGGTCAATTTGCATTTTCTATATCCACAATATCTCTGACATCTATCCTCCTAAGACCATCCCCATCCTAGTTCAGGCCTTCATCACCTCTAATCTGGATTATTCAAATTACCTCCTAATTTGATCCCCTTTACATAAATCTCTCCTCACTCTAATCCATCTTCCAGAAACTTGCCAAAGTGATTTTTTCTAAAACATAGGTCTGACCATGCCGTTGCCTTACTCAGTAAACACCAATGGCTCCTTATGGACCCTAGGATCAAAGAAAAATTTCTGTTTAGCATTTAAAGCACTTCACAACCTGGCTCCAACCTAACTCTCCAGTTTTATTATGGAATTCTCCTTGCACTATAAGATCCAGTCAAACTGGTCTTCTGACAATTTCTTACAAGCATAATATATGTAATATAAATATATAGATATATGTAAAATGTAGGTGGTGTGAACTAACATAAATATAATTCATGTGTCATGAATCTGATCTAAGATTTAGCCCACCTCTTTCCAAGGAGACTGATTTAAACCTTTGTGAAGAGCAAGAGGAAAGGTGTGGCTTGGTGCTTGCTCCTTCCTTCACCCACTTATCTCTAAGAGGGGTATTGAGTTATAATTATATTTATCCACTACACCTCAAATATTGAATGACTACTGGAACAGTATATTTGGGACCAGGATAAATACCATTTTCCCTGACTGGTCTAAAGGGAAAGATAGCTATTATTAGCTTAGCTACCTCCAAGCAAATACTGGTTGCACAAAAGACCATCATAAATAACCACTTTATTAAATAAGTAATAAACAGAAGTTGATTCAAACTATCTACAGCCACAGAGGGGGAAACGTTCCAAATCACAAATAATAGAGAAAATGTAAATTAAAGTGATTCTGGAGTTCCATTTTCTGCCTATTGGATTGGCAAAGATGACAAAAAAAAACCTAACCACTCTTGCAAGAGATGCTAGAAAACAAATTAATGAATTGTTCATGAAAATGTGTCTCTAGCCATTCTAGAAAGGAATATGGAAGTATCATCAAAAAGTCACTAAACTATGCTTACCTTTTGACACAGGTATTACCACCACTAGACCAAAGAAGGAGTAAAAGGATCCATATGTAAAAAAATATTTATCAAGTCAGCAACCATTAACTAAGTGTTTACTATGTTCCTGTCTGTACTAATCACTGGGAATACAAAGAAAGGCAAAAACAGTCCTTATTCTCAAGAAATTCATGGTCTAATAAAGGATATAACATGCAAACAGATCTCTATGAACAAAATATATACAGGATAAGTTGGAGATAACCTATGGGAGATACTAGAATTAAAGGGGACAAGGAAAGGTTTCTTACAGAAGGTGCAATTGTATCTGAGACTTAAGGAAAGTCAGGGAAGCCAGGAGGCAAAGGAGGAAAGGGAGAGAATTTCAAACACAGGGGAGAGGAGATAGACTGTGATATTCAAGAAATAGAAAGGAGGCCAGTGTCCCTGGATTTCAGAGAATATGGGGATAAGTAAGGTATAAGAACAGTAGAAAATGGCAAGATTATGAAGGGTTTTAAAAAACAAACAGAAGTTTTCTATTTTATCCTGGAGGTAACAGAGAGTCACTACAATTTATTGAATGGGGAGAAGGGCAAAGGTGACATTTTATTGTTCAATCGAGGGAAGGACATGGAAGGGAGAAAAAAAACTAAATGCTTGTAAAAAATAAAAATAGAAGAATGGAATTTTTATTTAATGCTTTCTTTTTCCATAATTAAATGTAAAAACAATTTTTAATTCATTTTTTAAAATTTTGAGTTTTTATTAAATTCTCTTCCTCTCCACTGTCCTCATTGAGAAGACAAGCAGTTTGATACAGGTGATATATGTGCAGTCAGGCAAAACATATTTCCATATTGATCATATTGTGAAAGAAAACACAAACCAAAAGCAAAAAACAAGATAATTTTTTTTGAGTGTTCTTCAATCTGTGTTCAGACACCCTAAGTTCTTTTTCTGAAGATGGAAAGTATTTTTCATTGTAAGCCCTTCAAAACTGATCATTATATTGCTGTTACTGGCTGAAATGTTCTCCTACTTTTGCTCACTTAACTTTTCATCAGTTCATGTAAACCTTTACAGGTTTTTGAGAAAGCATCCTGCTCATCATTTCTTATAGCACAAGAGTATTCCATTACATTCATATACTTCAACTTATTCATCCATTCGCAATTGATGGGCATTCCCTCAATTTCTAATTCTTTGCCACCACAGAAAGAACTACTATAGATATATTTGGTCATCTAGGTCCTTTTCTTTCTTTTTTTAAAAATCTTGTTGGAATACAGACCTAGTAGTGGTATTTCTGGGTCAAAGGGTACATGTGGTTTTGTAGCCCTTTGAGCATAGTTCCAAATGGCTCTGCAGATTGTTGAATCAATTCACAACAACAGTGCTTTAGTGTCCCAATTTTCCTACACCCCCTCCAACATTTGTCATTTTCCTTTTCTGTCATATTAGCCAGTCTGATAGGTATGAGGTGGTATCTCAGAGTTGTCTTAATTTGCATTTCTCTAAGCAATACTAACATAGAGCATTTTTTCATGACTATAGATAGTTTTGATTACTTCCTCTGAAAACTACCTTTTCAATCCTTTGATTATCTGACAATTAGGGAATGGCTCTTATTTTTATAAATTTGACTCAGACCTCTATATATTTGAGAAATGAGATCTTTTTCAGAGAAACTTGCTATAAAATTTTTTCACAGTTATGATAATTGTGTATTCCCATACTCTTTTACCTATTTCTTTGTCTCTGTCTCTCTCTTCTGTCTGTCTGTGTCTCTCTCTTCCCTTTCACCCTGTCCATCCTCAAAAGTGTTTTGCTTCTGACTACCACCTCTCCACCTCTTCCTTTCTATCAGCCCTCTCCCTTCTTTTATCCCCTTCCCTTCCTACTTCCCTGTAGGGTAAAATAGATTGCTATGCCCAACTGAATGTGTATGTTACTCCCTCTTTGAGCTAATTCTGATAAGACTAAAGTTCAAGTGCAGTTTGCCACTTCCCCATCCCATCTTCCCCTCCAATGTAAAAGCACTTTCACACCTCTTTTGATTTGAAATAATTTATCACATTCTATCTCTCCCTTTCCCATTCTCCCAGTGCATTCCTCTTTCATCCTTCAATTTTGTTTTTGTAGATATCATCCCATCATTGTCAACTCACACCCATACCCTCTGTCTGTGTAAACTCCTTCTAATGATGAGAAAGTTCTTAGTAGTTCTGAGTATCATCTTTCCATGAAGGAATGTAAACATTTTAACCTAATTGAACTCCTTATGATCGCTCAGTCATGTTTATCTTCATATGCTTTTCTTGAGTCTTGTGTTTGAAAGTCAAATTTTCTATTCAGCTCTCCTCTTTTTCATCAGAAATGCTTAAAAATTCTCTATTTCAGTGAATATCCATCTTTCCCCTAAGGGATTATATTCAGTTTTGCTGGGTATGTGATTCTTGGTTGTAACCCTAACTATTTTGCCCTCAAGGATATCATATTCTAAGTCCTTTGGTCCTTTAATGTAGAAGCTGCTAAATCTTGTGTTACCTTGATTGGGGCTCCACAATATTTGAACTGTTTCTTTTTGGCTGCTTGCAATTTTTTTTCTCCTTGATCTGGGAGCTCTGAAATTTGGCCATAATATTCCTGGAAGTTTTCATTTTGGGATCTACTTCAGGATGTGATTGGTGGATTCTTTCAACTTCTATTGTACCCTCTGATCCTAGGCTATCAGGGCAGTTTACTTCGATAATTTTTTGAAAGATGATGTCTAGGCTTTTTTTTAAATCATGGCTTTCAGAATGTCCAATAATTGTTAAATTATCTCTCCCTGATCTAATTTTCAGGTCAGTTGTTTTTCCAATGAGATATTTCATATTTTCTTTTTTTTCATTCTATTGATTTTGTTTTATTGCTTCTTGATGTTTCATATTTTTCTTATTTGTTTTTGTTTTTATCATTATATTGTATTATGTATTGTTTGTATAATGTATTATTATTTCTTTGTTTTGTTTCTTGTCTCATGGAGTCATTAGCTTCTACTTGCCCAATTCTAATTTTTAAGAAACTATTTTCTTCAGTGAGCTTTTGAATCTCATTTTCCATTTGGCCAATTTTGCTTTAAGGAGTTCTTTCCTTCAGTGGATTTTTGTGTCTATTTTACCACTTATCCTATTCTGGTTTTTAAAATATTATTTTCTTCAATATTTTTTGTGTCTCATTTACTAAGCTGTGGACTTTTTTCATAATTTTTATTTATTTTCCCAATTTTTTTTTCTCTACTTCTCTGATTTGATTTTTAAAATCCTTTTTGAGCTGTTCCAGAAATTCTTTTTGGACATGAGACTAATTTACATTTTTCTTTGAGACTTTGGATATAGCTGTTTTGACATTATTTTCTTCCTCATGGTTTGTGTTTTAATCTTCCCTGTCACTATAGTAACTTATTATGGTCAGGTTTTGTTGTTGTTGTTGTTGTTTGCTCATTTTCCAGCCTAATTCATGATTTTAACTTTATGTTAAAGTTGGACTTTGCTCATGGAGTCAAGGGGGTACTATCCCAAGCTTCAGGCCTTTCTTACTACTATTTTCAGAACTAATCCTATGGGTCTATAAGATTTTGATTCTTCCAAGGTGGTATGATCTAAGGAGAATTGTGGTCACTGTTCTCCTGGCCTATGCTCTGGTGTGTGAGCTACCACATGCATTCTCTTTTCCACCATGGAACAGTGACCAGGGTTCCCACTTCCCCATGACCTCACACTCTTAGCCCTCTGCCATGCCTTGGCACTGTGATTCAGAACCATTAGATGGAAAGTTATTTCACTCCATCCTTTTGTTGGTTTTGCCACTCTAGAATTCACTTTGAGGGGTTATTTTAAAGCAATTTGGAGGGGAATTTGGGTGAGTTCAGAAGAGTCCCTGCTTTTACTCTGCAATTTTCAGAGGTTCTGGATCAGAGAAGCAATCCTGAACTTTTAAATGGTTATATGAAACTCTTGGAGTCACAGTCAGGTAGAGAAAGCTGGAATCTGACACATCCCTTAACTTCCAGCACCTGCAACCCTAAACATGGCTAAGATAGACTCTCTTCAGCACCTACCCAAACAAATCACTCTTCTTTGGAACTGGAAGTTCTCACTTTCAAAAAGTTCATCTACTTTTGTGTTTCTTTCACCTACTGTAAAACTTCCCTGATTGTTATGAAAATCCATTCTTTTACAATCAAGAACCACCTACCCAGCAAAACTCAGTATAATCTTTGAGGGGAAAGAAGGATATTCGATGAAATAGAGGACTTTCAAGTATTCCTGATGAAAAGAGCAGACCTGAATAGAAAACTTGACTTTCAGATACAAGATTCAAGAGAAGTATATGAAGGTCAACATGAATGAAAGATCATATATCATAAGTGATTAAATACTTTTCTATATGTAATAATACTTGGAACTCCTAATAACTTTCTCATCATTAGGGAAGTTAGAAAGAGTTTATATAGATAGAGAACATGAGGCTGAGTTGATAATGATAGTCCTTTTCTTTCCTTTTTAAAATATCATTGGTCTGTATTCCAACAAGATTTTAAAAAGAAAGAAATAAAAGGACTAACATGACCAAAAATATTTATAAGCAGTTCTTTTTGTGGTGGCAAAGAATTAGAAATTGAGGGGATGGCCTTCAATTGGGGAATGGATAAGCAAGTTGTGATATATGATTGTTATGGAATACTATTGTTCTATAAGAAATGATGAACAGGATACTTTCAGAAAAAGGTAGAAAAATTACATGAATTGATGCAAAGTGAAGTGAGTAGAACCAGGAGAACATTGCACCCAGTAATAGCAATATTGTATGATGAACAACTATGAATGAATTAGCTATTATCAGCAATCCAATGATCTAAGACAATTCTGAAGGACTAATCAGAAATCTGAAAGTAGATTGAAGCATATTTTTAAAATTTACCTTGTGAGTTTTTCATCTGTGTTTTCTTTTACAACTTAAATAATATGGAAATGCAGTGTATAACCTATATCCAATTGCTTGCCTTTTCAATGAAGAAGGGGAGGAAAGGAGGAGAGGAAGAGAATTTGGAAATCAAAATTTTACAAAATGAATTAAAAATTGTTTTTACAGATAATTAGAAAAATAAAATATTTTTAAAAGAATCCCAAGATTTACATATTAATGATTGGTAAAGATATTTTACGTCTATCTTGTACTGTTTCCTCCTGATAGAGATTAATATGACTAAAACTAACCATGCATTCATATAATTCATAACCCTTTTCAAAACTTCCCTTTAACAGACACCAAATGATTTCTCTTATTTTTCAAAAACCAAATCTCAGCATTGTCTAATAGTTTTAATTCCATGTTGGCATCAAACTGTATTGCTTTTTCTTCTACTTCACTACCTTTGAAACTGAACAATGTATTCATCCCAAGATTATAGTTCCCTTACACCCAATCCATTGGCCTCTGTTTTGGTGTCTGTCCAAAGCTCAATCCAAAAACTAATTAAAATGGAAAAAAAATTATTCAAGGACTAATATCTCTTCTATGAAAGGCTGTTTGCCCTGTCCTTGTGTCCTAAGAGAAAAGATTTTTCTCTCTGTTCTCCAATATAGTAAAAAATGAATGGCATTAAGTGTTCTTCAAAGTTTTATAATTTCTAACTGATGTTTTTGCCATGATATAAAAAAATTAGATTAAATAGTTATAAACAAGATGAGGTTTAAGGTGAGGATCCTTAAATGTGGGGAATATTTAGGACTTTTTGTAATGAATCATATTGTAAAGCCAATTGGGAGGAAAGGATAGAATATAGTCACTTGTTTGCCTCTAAATTGGTTTCTGCATAGCATTTCTCATTAAGTTTGTGGAGCTAAAATTCTTGCATATTCCCTTTCTGTTCTGGAAATGGAATGATTTTTTTTTTAAAGGAAATGTTAATTTATTTTTTATTTTTTTAATGTTTAACAATCACTGCCATACAATTGAGATTTTATCCCCCCCACACCTACCCCCCACTACCCCCCTCCCTCCCCACGACTGCATACAGTTCTGTATAGGTTCTACATATACTTTCCTATTGAGTACATTTTCACTATAGTCATGCTATGTAGTTGGACTAAAATAAACGGAAGAAATCATGTAACAAATCAAAACATGATACACAAAAACATACACATACACAAACATGATCTGCTACATTTTGCGAATGACTTCCATATTTCTTTCTCTGAGTGTGGAAGGCATTTTGCCTTAGAGAACCACCATTGGGATTTTATTTTTTTTTTTTAAGAAGTTCTTGCGTTATTACAAAATTTCCAAGTCTACCAGAAAAAACTCTTGCACACTGTGGTCGTTGCTGTGCACAAAGTTCTCCTGGTTCTGCTCCTTTCACTCAGCATCAGGTCATATAAGTCCTTCCAGGCCTCTCTGAACTCTTCTTGTTCATCATTTCTTATGGCACAATAGTACTCCATTACATTCATATACCATAATTTATTCAGCCATTCCCCAATTGATGGACATCCCCTTGACTTCCAGTTTTTGGCAACTACAAAGAGTGCTGCTATAAATATTTTTGTACATGTGGGACCCTTTCCCATTTTTATGATCTCTTGGGGATACAGTCCTAGTAGCGATATTGCTGGGTCAAAGGGTATACACATTTTTGTAGCCCTTTGGGCATAGTTCCAAATTGCTCTCCAGAATGGTTGGATGCGCTCGCAGCTCCACCAACAATGAATTAGTGTTCCAACTCTCCCACATCCTCTTCAGCATTTATCATTTTCTTGTTCTGTCATGTTTGCCAATCTTATAGGTGTGATGTGGTACCTCAGAGTTGTTTTGATTTGCATCTCTCTAATCAACAGTGATTTAGAGCATTTTTTCATATGATTATAGATATCTTTAATTTCTTCCTCTGAAAATTTCCTGTTCATATCCTTTGACCATTTATCAACTGGGGAATGACTTGTATGATTATACATTCGAGTCAGTTCTCTATATATTCTAGAAATGAGGCCTTTATCCCTGAGCTTAGCTGTAAAAATTCTTTCCCAATTTACTACATCCTTCCGGATTTTGGTTGCATTGGGTTTGGTTGTGCAAAAACTTCTCAGTTTAATGTAATCAAAATTATCCATTTTGCATTTCATAATGCTTTCTATCTCTTCTTTAGTAAAAAATTCTTCCCTTCTCCATAAATCTGATAGATACACTATTCCTTGCTTCTCCAGTTTATTCATGGTATCAATCTTTATACCTAAATCATGTACCCATTTGGACTTTATTCTTGTGTACGGTGTCAGGTATGGGTCTATGCCTAATTTCCGCCACACTGTTATCCAGTTTTCCCAGCAATTTTTGTCAAACAGTGAGTTCTTATCCCAGAAGCTGGGGTCCTTGTGTTTATCAAACAGAAGGTTGCTATATTCCTTGCCTACTGCGTCTTGAGTGCCAAGTTTATTCCACTTGTCTACCTCTCTGTTTCTTAGCCACTACCAAGTGGTTTTGATAACTGCTGCTTTATAGTACAATTTGAGGTCTGGTAGAGCTAGGCCACCTTCCCAAGCATTTCTTTTCATTAGTCCCTTTGATATTCTGGACCTTTTGTTTTTCCAAATGAATTTTGATATTATTTTATCCAGCTCTAGAAAATAATTGTCTGATAGTTTAATTGGTATGGCACTAAATAAGTAAATTAATTTAGGTAGAATTGTCATTTTTATTATATTAGCACGGCCTACCCATGAGCAACTAATGTTTTTCCACTTACTTAAATCTGACTTTATTTGTGCAAAAAGTGTCTTGTAATTGTGTTCATATAATCCCTGGGTTTGTTTTGACAGGTAAACTCCTAAGTATTTTATACTGTCTACCCTAGCTTTAAATGGGATTTCTCTTTCTGTCTCTTGCTGTTGGACTTTGTTGCTAACATATAGGAATGAAGAGATTTGTGTGGGTTTATTTTGTAACCTGCAACTTTGCCAAAGTTGTTTATTATTTCAAGTAATTTTTTACTTGAATCTCTGAGATTCTCTAAGTAAATCATCATATCATCTGCAAAGAGTGATAACTTAGTTTCTTCTTTGGCTATTCTTATTCCCTCAATATCTTTATCTTGTCTAATTGCTACAGCTAACATTTCTAGTACCATATTGAATAATAGTGGTGATAATGGACATCCTTGTTTCACCCCTGATCTTATTGGGAATGCATCTAGCTTATCCCCATTGCATATAATGCTTGATGAAGGTTTTAGATAGATACTGCTTATTATTTTCTGGAAAATTCCCTTTATTCCTACATTCTCTAGTGTTTTTAGTAGGAATGGATGTTGTATTTTGTCAAAAGCTTTTTCTGCATCTATTGAGATAATCATGTGGTTTTTCTTAGCTTTGTTGTTGATGTGGTCAATAATGCTAATAGTTTTCCTAATATTGAACCAGCCCTGTAATCCTGGTATGAATCCTACCTGATCATAATGTATTAATCTCATGATAAGATGCTGTATTCGTTTTGCTAAAATCTTATTTAAAATTTTTGCATCTGTATTCATTAGGGAAATTGGTCTATAGTTTTCTTTCTCTGTTTTGTCTCTTCCTGGTTTGGGTATCAAACCATATTTGTATCATAGAAAGTATTTGGGAGGACTCCTTCTTCCCCGATTTTCAAAAATAGTCTATATAGTATTGGAATTAACTGTTCTTTAAATGTTTGATAGAATTCACTTGTGAATCCATCTGGCCCTGGAGATTTTTTCCTAGGGAGTTCATTGATGACTTGTTCAATTTCTTTTTCTGAGATGGGGTTGTTTAAGTATTCAACTTCCTCTTCTGTTAATCTGGGCAATTTGTATTTTTTAAAATATTCATCCATCTCATTTAGATTATCGAATTTGTGGGCATAAAGTTGGGCAAAGTAGTTTCTAATTATTGTTTTAATTTCCTCCTCATTGGAGGTGAGTTCACCCCTTTCATTTTTAATATTAGTAATTTGATTTTCTTCTTTCTTTTTTTTAATCAGATTGACCAAAGGTTTATCAATTTTATTAGTTTTTTCATAAAACCAACTATTGGTTTTATTTATTAATTCAATAGTTTTCTTAATTTCAATTTTATTAATCTCTCCTTTGGTTTTCAGTATTTCTAATTTGGTATTTACTTGGGGATTTTCAATTTGTTCTTTTTCTAGATTTTTCAACTGCAAGCCCAAGTCATTGATCTCCTCTTTCTCTATTTTATTTATGTAAGCGTTCAAAGATATAAAACTTCCCCTTATAACTGCTTTTGCAGTATCCCATAAGATTTGGTATGCTGTCTCGCTATTGTCATTCTCTTGAATGAAATTGTTGATTGTTTCTATGATTTCTTCTTTAACCCAACCCTTCTTTAGGATTAGATTATTTAGTTTCCAATTGATTTTTGGTTTATCTTTCCATGGCCTTTTATTACATGTAATTTTTAATGCATTATGATCTGAGAAGGATGCATTGATTATCCCTACCTTTCTGCATTGGATTGTGAGATTTTTATGTCCTATGGTCCTATGGTCAATTTTTGTAAATGTTCCATGTACCACTGAGAAAAAGGTATATTCCTTTCTATTCCCATTCAATTTTCTCCAAAGATCTATCATATCTACCTTATCCAGAGTTTTATTTACCTCCTTAACCTCTTTCTTGTTTATTTTGAGGTTAGATTTATCAAGTTCAGAGAGGGGGAGGTTGAGGTCCCCCACTAGTATAGTTTTGCTGTCAATTTCTTCCTTCAACTCTTCCAACCTCTCCTCTAAGAATCTGGATGCTATACCACTTGGAGCATACATGTTTAGTAATGATATTGCTTCATTGTCTATGGTGCCTTTTAGCAGGATATAGTTTCCATCCTTATCCCTTTTGATTAGATCTATTTCTGCTTTTGCTTTGTCTGAGATTAGGATTGCTACTCCTGCCTTTCTTACATGAGCTGAAGCACAATATATTCTGCTCCATCCTTTGACCTTTATCCTATGTGTATCCCCCTTTCCAAATGTGTTTCTTGTAAGCAGCATATTGTTGGATTATGGCTTTTAATCCATTCTGCTATCCGTCTCTGTTTTATGGGAGAATTCATTCCATTCACATTCACAGTTATGATTACAATCTGTGTATTTCCCTCCATCCTCTTTCCCACCATTTGTGCTTTTAGCTCTCCTGTCTCCCTTCCCCTCCTCAATAGTATTCACTTTTCACCCCCTCCTCCTGCAGCCTTCCCCTCCTTCTTTTAGCCCCCCTCCCTTTTATTCCCCTTTACTCTTATTGCTTCTTCCCTCCCTTTTAGCCTCCCTCCCCTTTCTTCCCCCTTCCCCTCCTACTACCTATAGAGCTAGTTAGGATTATCTACTTAAGATTATTGTTCCCTCCTTTAAACAAATCAGATGAGAGTACCTCTCAAACAATGCTCATCTCCCTCCCCTCCTTCCCTCTACTATAGTTTTGTACTTCTTCCTGTGATGTAATTTGCCATTTTCTGCTTCCTCCTTTTCACACCTCCTATTACAATCCCTTCTCATACTTAAATCATATTTTTGACATGACATCATTTACTTTATACCCGTTCCCTCTATGTATATCCCTTTTATCATAATAGCTGCACAGTTCTCAAGATTAACAGGTATCATCTTCCCTTATAGGGAGGTAAACAGTTTGCCCTAATTGAGTAACAAGTTTTTGTTTTTTCCCTCCTGTTTACCTTTTTATGATTCTCTTGAGACCTGCATTTGAAGATAAAATTGTCTATTGAGTTCTGGCGTTTTGGTCAGGAAACTCTGGAAATCCCTTATTTCATTGAATGACTTTCTCCTTGCCTGAAATGTTCTGCTGAACTTTGCTGGGTAGTTGATCCTTGGTTGAAGTCCCAACTCCTTTGCTTTACAGAATATTGGGTTCCAATTCTTTCGATCTTTTAATGTAGAAGCTGCAAGGTCCTGTTTGATCCTGACTGTATGTCCTTGATATTTGAATTGTTTCTTTCTGGCTGCTTGTAGTATTTTCTCCTTCACTTGATAGCTCTGGAATTTGGCCACAATATTTCTTGGGGTTTTGAGTTTGGGATCTCTTTCAGGAGGGAAACGGTGGATTCTTTCAATGACTATTTTGCCCTCTGAGTCTAGTACTTCTGGGCAGTTTTCCTTGATGATTTCCTGGAAGATATTGTCCAGACTCTTTTCTTCATCATGGATTTCTGGCAGGCCAATAATTCTTAAATTTTCTCTCCTGGATCTATTTTCCAGGTCAGTTGTTTTTCCAATTAAATATTTTACATTTTCTTCTATCTTTTCATTCTTTAGATTTTGTTTGACTGATTCTTGCTGCCTCATTGAGTCATTAGTTTCTACTTGCCCAATTCTAATCTTCATCGTATTGTTTTCTTCAGTTAACTTTTGCATCTCCTTTTCCATCTGACCAATTTTTCCCTTTAAGGAGCTATTTTCTCCATTTAATTTTTGTACTTCCTTTTCCATTCGACCAATTTTCCCAGTTAGGTTTTGTGTTTCCTTTTCCATTTGATCAATTTTCCCAATTAGGTTTTGGGTTTCCTTTTCCATTTGATTAACTCTTCCTTTTAGGGAATTATTTTCTCCAGTTAACTTTTGAACTTCCTTTTCCATTTGTTCAATTTTCCTTTTCAGAGTGATGTTCTCATCAGTGAATTCTTTTTTTATAATTTTAAAATCATTGGCCAGGTTTTCTTCTATTTCCTTCTTCAGCTGTTCCAGGAAAGCCAGTTGTGCTTGTGAGAAGTTCATAGTCCATTCTGAAGTTTCAGATGGAAGTACAGTCTCAGCTCTGACCTCTTTGGTGTTTGTGTTTTGGTCCTTATCCCCATAGAAAGATTTTATGGTTTTTTCTCCCTTCTGCTTTTTCCTATTCGTGATGTTGGCTGAGTGTTGTAGCTTCTGGTTCTTTCAGTCAGAAGGTATAGAACTTTGTGTTGAGCTGATGTGTGAAAAAGCTAAAAGCATGTTTTTGTTTTTTGTTTCCCAGATCAGCCCTGGGGTTAGCTTGTTAAGTGTGTGGGAGGGGTGGTCTGGTCACAGGAGATCTCCTCAGCTGTACTGAGGTAAAGGCAAGCTCTGGGGATGGTGATCCCAGCTTCCCTATTGTCTTCCCTTTTCCCCTGGAGGGCTGAGGCATGCCTAGATGCTAATGTGTGTTCCCACCCCTCCTGGGGCTCGTCTCCTGATGCTGAGGCTTGCCTGGGTCTCAGTGCGGATTTTCTCTGCCCTGGGTCCTCTGTCCTTCCAGATCGCCTCCGCCACAGTAGGAAGAATCCCCCTTTGCTATTTTCCTAGCCTCTGGTGTTATGAGACTATTTGCCCCCTTCTGCTGTTCCCGCTGATCCAGGATTTTTCTGGGGAAATATTTTATGGTTCTTTGACGGTCATCAGGGGAGAGGAGAGAGCATTTACTGATCACTCCGCCATCCTGGCTCCCGGAAGTTCAAGTAGGTGACTTACCGAAGTTTAGTCTTCAGGCTGAAGGTTTCAAGGGCTGCTGCGCTGATATCTGGTGCTCAGCAGCTCTCACAGGCTCGGTTTGGCTGGTCTCCTGCTCCGCTGGTTCCGCCCGTCGCTCTCGGGCTTCTCAGGTCCCTTCCGCCCCGCTGCGCTGACCACGCTGCGCTGTGCACTGGAGGCTCACTCCCACGGAACAGATCCTTCCCGTGGACCTTCCAGTCTAACCTGGGCTCCGAATCCATCAAAGTCTGTCACCCACTGGATTCCACACCTCCAAAGTTTGGTCAGATTCTCCTTTCAGAGGTATCCATAGGAATTTGTCCAGGAGCTTAGGTGAGTCGTTGCTTTCACTCCACCATCTTGGCTCTGCCCCTCTACGAAAATGAAATGGAATGATTTTAAAAGTAATCTTTTTCCTTCTTTTTTTTTTTCCCTGAAAAAACTTTGGACAGCTTATCCACCATAGGATTAGGACCATGTGATATGATGAAGTGGTTTGATTTTGTTGCATTTGAAAACCAGTGTGTAAGATGTTGAGGTTATTCTCAAATATTCAGTCTGCCAACCAAATGTGCTGTCATGGAGTGATCTGTGAATCTCTTTTAATTCAATTCAATACACATTAAACACTTACTGTCTTTATGGTATTGTGCCAGATGATGGGGTTACAAATACAAAAAAAAAAGACAAAAAAAAAACAGCCCCTGCCTTCAAAAAACTTACATTATTTTGGGGATCCAACATATAAACAGAGAAGCAAATATAAGATAGCTTGAGGAAGGAGAGAACACTAACAACAAAAAGGGATGAGGAAAAAGCTCCAGTGAATGGTGGTACCTAAGCTCAAGCTTGAAGGAATGTCAGAGGTGGAGGTGATGTAGAGTGCATTTCAGGCATTCATTGCCCATCCTGTGCAAACTCACAGAAGTAGGAGCTAGAATATTGAGTTCAGGTAACAACCAGGAGGCCAGTTCACCTAGAACATAGAATGAGTGAAGAGGAGTAATGTGAAATTAGTATAAAAAGGTAAGCTGAAGAAAATTGTGGAAGGCTTTTAAACTAAAGAAACCGTATGTTGTCCTGGAGAAAATGGGACCCAATCATCAACCAGCATTTATTTATTAAGCATCTATTATGGGTCAGCCTTTGTCAAGGTGGTAGGGATGCAAAGACAAAAGCAAAATAGAATCTTGCTCTCAAGGTGTTTACATTCTGGCCAAGGAGAGAATATGTGCATATAAAGGTATATGGAAACCATTTTTAAAACTGATGCAAGGTAGCCTTGAAGAGGAATGTTTTAAAAGGTTTCTGATCAAGAAAGTAGAGTAGTCAGAACTGTACTTTAAGAATATCAATTTGGCAGCTTTAGGATCCTATAAGAATGTGAGCTCCTTGAAAGAGAAAGCGAGAGGTATAATGGGGTAAATTATCTCACATAAAAGAGACAAGAAAAAGCTTTTACACTGGAGGGGTAGAGGGAGGAGGTGAGGGGGAGTGAAGGAATCTTCCTCTCAACAAAACTGACTCAAAGGGGGAATAATAACTCACTCAATCTATCTCACCCTACAGGAAAGTAGGAGGAGAAGGGGATAAAAGATGGGGGGGGTGTGGAATTAGGGAGGTCAGATTTGAAGGAGGCAAAACATTTTTGAGGTGGGATAGGGTGAAAGAAGAGAGAGAAAATAGAATAAACAGGAATGGGGGTACAGGATGGAGGGAAATACAGTTAGTAACTACGAAAAAAATTTTGAAGCAAGTTTCTTAGATAAAGGCCTCATTTCTCAAACTTATAGAGAACTGAGTCAAATTTATAAAAAATAAAAGCCATTCCCCAACTGATAAATGGTCAAAACATATATATCAGTTTTCAGGTTATAAATCTATAGCCATATTAAAAAAAATAGCCAAAAATAAAAATAAAAAAAATTAATTGGAGAAATGCAAATTGAAACAATTCTGAGGTACTACCTCATACCTATTAGATTGGCTAATAGGACAGAAAAGATAAATGATGAATGTTGGAGGGAATGTGGGAAAAAATGAGACTTTAATGAACTATTGGTGGAGCTGTGAACTGATTCAACCATTCTGAAGAGCAATTTGGAACTATGCCCAAAGGACTATAAAACCATGTATTCCCTTTGACCTAGCAATACCACTACTAGGTCTGTATCCCCAAAAATGATACAAAAGGAAAAGGACCTACATGTACAAAAATAGTTAGAGCAGTTCATTTCTGAGAGGCAAAGAATTAGAAATTGAGGGGATGCCCAACAATTGAGGAATGGTTGAACAAGTTGTGGTATGTGACTATGATGGAATACTATTGTATCATAAGAAATGATGAGCAGAATGCTCTTAGAAAAACCTAGAAAGATTTGAATTGGCTAACGCGAAATGAAATGTACCCTGTACAAAGTAACAGCAATATTTTAAGATAATCAACTATGAATGACTTAGCTATTCTCAGCAATACAACAATCTAAGACAATTCTGAAGGACATAATGAAAAATGTTATCCATCATCAAAGAAAGAACTGATGGTGTCTGAATACAGATTGAAGCATACTCTTTATTGTTCTTGAGTTTTTTTCTATGTTTTCTTTCACAACATGACTGTTATGGATATGTGTATATGACCTATATTAAACTACTTGCCTTCTCAATGAGGATGGTGGAATGGGGAGGAAGCAAAGGAGAGAATTTGGAACTCAAAATTTTATAAAGAAACGTTAAAAATTGTTTTTACATGTAACTGGGGGAAAATAAATAAATAAAGTAAAAAGAAAAAACGGAATATGAGCTCCTGGAGGGCAGATAAAGTTTTCCTTTCTATTTGCCCCTTATACTTAGCACAGTGCCTGGCACATAATAAATGCTTATTGACTTACTGTTGACTGACTATCCTATGATTCTAATCCACAGTTGTGTTCTGAATCATCTGGATTAAATAGTCTTCCCTTTATATTTAGTGGACCCTTTCCTTTGAAATACAAAATGTAAATTCATGTTAAACTAATTCAAATAAGTCTGTGCATCATAGCTTTCAAAAGTTAGATTCCTTTCACCAAATATATACATATATATATTTGGTAAATATATGAATTATAAATAAATATATTAATATATAATATATATTTACTATATATATACATATATATAAACCAAAAATATCTCACTCATGTATTCTTCAAAGAGAAAATGTACAGTAGATGGGCTATATTTGGCACAATAATCCAGGAAATAATTTTAATCAATTAATGATCTCAGAGCAGCTATTTCTGTTGTACTAATTCTTAGTTTTCTTCTTTATGATAAATAGAAAATAACACTGAGGTAGGTAGTTATTCTACCTCAGTATCATAACTCAATCAATTGACTAGTAATTAAATCAAACATGTGGTTAATAAAGTTTCCCAGTTACTCAAAGATGCATGATCATCTTAAACATCTTGACTAAAGAAGTGACAATTGTCAACTGGTTGATTAGCGTCTTAAAATAAAATGCTAAAGATATTTTTTTCTTTAGCATCTGATAAAATCTATTTAAATACTCACGGTTACAATGAATATTACACCTACAGTCCTCTCCCTCTTGATTTTAATGATTCTTTTCTACTTGTCATTTTTATTAATTTTAGTATACACATTTCAAAAATAATGTAGCTGTATTTTTCTGAAAATAACTTTGTCAATCTACATCTTGCTTTCTTTTTTTTATGTCAGCACCCTCGTTCTTTATTTGAAGCAATATTTCCAACTACAAAAGGTGTTGGAAAATTCTATTTCAAGTCTATGGAAGAAAAAAAACTGAGTATGCTCCTTAAAAAAAGAAATGAAGTTTCAAATTTTAAGCTGCTTTTTTCCCCTCTGATTTTTCTGGTGCCAACTTTCTGGAATAGTATGGGAGACTGATGAACATTTTACCAAGAAATCTCATTTGTGGGACAAAACCATACTTATCACAGTTATCAAAAACTTACTTGTCCGTTGCAACATATTAACTTTTCTGTAGTTTCTGGAGCATCCTATAACAATTATATCAAAGTTATGGAAGAAAGTATTGGAAAAAGAATTAACTTGCAACAAGAGATACAAAACCTTGCCCATGGAACACACTCCCTGAAAATCAGAAGCCAATGACTCCTTGAGCTAGCAAGAATATTAAAAACAAAATCAAAAGACTGAAAAAGATAAAAGAAAATGTAAGGCCAAAACAACTAACCTGGAAAAAAGATTGAAATAAAAAAATTTGAAGAATCATTGGACTATCTGAATACCATAGCAACAAAAAAAGAACCCTTATATCCTATTTCAAGAAATTAAAAAAAAACTACCTAGATTTCTTAGAACTAGAAGGCAAAGTGGACATAAAAAGAATCTATTGGTCACTTCCTAAAATTAAACCCCAAATGAAAATTCTCAGGAACTGCATGGCCAAAATCCAGAGCTTCTAGGTCAAAGAAAAAAAATGCTGACTGCAAGCAATCAGAAAGAAAGAATTCAAATACCAAGGAGCCACAAATAGGATCATAGACATGTTAGAAGCCACCACTATAAAGGAGTGGAGTATTTGGAATATAATATCCCAGAAGTCAAAGAATATGAGCTTAAAAACAAGAATAGTTCACCCAACAAAACTGAATAGAATGCTACAGGGGAGGGGGGAGAATGGATCTTTAATGAAACAGGATTTTCAAGTATTCTGATGAAGAGAACAGAACTGCATAGAAACTCTGAAATACAAACTCAGGAGTTAAGAGAAATATAAAAAGATAAATGTGAATGAAGGACTATACAAAGATAAACCACTTACATTCAAATATGGAGAGAGGATACTGAACCCTACATTGATCATGGTTCATGGAGGGAGTCTAATTAGACAAGCCTGGGAGTGGTTCTGTTATGTCCTAATGATCTTAAGAAAAGAATGGAAAGAGAGGGGAAAAGTGTGTGGTCATCCTTCGTTGCCATACAAGACCGTGCCATCAGAGAAATGATGACATGACTTGTACCTGACTTTGTTTTGAGTAAGGGAGGGCTGCAGGTCATCAGCCTCACTTCTCCTCCACACCCATCTGAATCCAGTGACCAGATATTCATCAGGATGACTGAAGATGACCCAGGATGAGGCAATTGGGTTAAGTGACTTGCCCAAGGTCACACAGCTAGTGAGTGTCAAGTGTCTGAGGTGAGATTTGAATTCAGGTCCTCCTGACTCCTGCACTGGTGCTCTATCCACTGCACCACCTAGAAGTAATACACTGGATGCAGGGAAGTGAGTGAAAGGAAAGTTAGGGAAAATTCTCTCGCATAATCAAATTGCACAAATAAACATCTATACAAATAAGGAGGAGGGAGTGGGGAAGAGGAATCAGTAGACACTTGAACCTCACTCTGATCTAAACTGGTCAAAAGAAAAAAAGAATACACCCACACAATTGAATACAGAAATACAATTGTCTCAACAATGAAACAGGAGGGAAAGAGGAGAGGAAGGGAGGAGAAACTAGAGAGCAGATTAAGGGAGGGATTATTCCCAAGCAAAACAAATTCTAAGTATGCAGAAAACTATTTATTACTCTTTTTGAGGGAGGAGAGAATAGGAATATCATCAAGGCTCCCATAAACTACAAAATGGATGAACAAGTTACAATACATAAATGTGATGAAATGCATTTTTGTATAAAGTACATATAGTATATATTGTTCATAAATGTGCCAGAACTTTTATCATTGTAAAGATCAACTAGGATTCTAGAGAACTAATGATAAAGCATGCTACTTGTGTCCTGCGAGAGAGGTGAAAGCCTTGGAATGCAGAATTAAACCTTTTTTAAAGACACGATCAATATGGAAAATTATTTTGATTGACTATGTGTGTTTGTAATGGGTTTTGGTTTTCTTGTGTACTCATTGCATTAAGTGTGGTGAGGGTTCTAAGACCTTAAGGTGTTAAGGGTGAGAGGGGAGATCTTGGCTGATTAAAACAAAATATATTTAAAAAGAGAGAAAGGAAAGGAAGAGAGGGAAGAAAAAATGAATAAAGGAAAGAAGGAAGGAAGGAAGGAAGGAAGGAAGGAAGGAAGGAAGGAAGGAAGGAAGGAAGGAAGGAAGGAAGGAAGGAAGGAAGGAAGAAAGCTTGGGAATTGCGACCAACACAATGACCAACCAGAAATCCTAAGGATTCATGGTAAAATGTGCTGCCCATCTCCTGAAAGAGAGATAGTAAACTCAGAGTGCAGATTGAGACTAATTTTTTTAAATATGGTCAATGAAAAATTTTGTTTTGCTTGACTATGTATGCTTATAACAAGAATTTTGTTTTTCTTGCTTTCTTAATGGGGGTGGGGGAGGACAGAAATGGGAGGGAGAGGAGGCTGATCTTTGAAAAGAAAAGAAAAGAAAATTTAAAAAAAGGATTGATGTTTTTATTGTTGAATAGGTAATGCACATTGTCAATAAATAGTATTTATATGTATTGATGAGTTTGGGTCTGATTTAGTGTATCTGTTGCACTAGTCAACATATGTAATGGTAAATCAATTTGGCACATGCATCACATGTTACACCTGTGTCATCTCAGCCAGGGTCTAGGACATATGCGTAATTTAGTAGGAGACACCCTTTCAACAAAAATTCACTCTGTAATTTTATTGTGCTTATTGAGGGATTCATCAAATTGAACAAGAGCTCCCCAAGTACCAACACTTCTGTTTGGCATTTAAAGTCCTTAATAGTTCATTTACTAAGAACTCCACCTTCTCCTATTCCTCTCTTCACATTACTCAAACCTCCTTTCCCCCATCTCCTCCTTCCTCCCTGTGTTACATGAAGAGGTGACTCTCCTCTTCACCAATGTGCATCATCCTTCAACTTGCATTCTTTATCATATCTCTTCCTGTCTTCTCCAGTAGATTATTTTGGTTGTTGTTCCCACTCTTTGTCTAGTCATCAGTCTCTTTCTACTGATTTCTTCCTATAAACAAGCCCCTGTCTCCACTTCTCTTAAAAAAAAACCCTCATTTAATCCAGCTATCTTCACATATCCTACTTCTCTCTTCACTTTCCTGGTTTAAACTCCTTTCTCTTGCTTCTAAATCTTTTGCCACCTAGCTTTTGACCTTATGAAGTCAACTGAAACTACTCCCCCCATATCCTCTTATTTGCTAAATCTAATGGCCTTTTCTCAATCCTCATCCTTTTTGATTGATCTACTGCCTTTGATGCTACCAACTGCCCCCTCTTCATGGCCATTGCTCTTCTCTCTAGGTTTGATGACATTGATTCCTCATGAATCTCTTCCTATTTTCCTAACTGCTCCTTCTTTGCCTCCTTTCATAGTCCTTCATCCAAATCATGCCAACTAACTGTGAGTGTCCCACAAGGGTCTGTTTTGGACAATATTCTCTTTTTCCCGTATATAATCTCACTTAGCGATCTTATTAGTTCCCTCAGGTTCAGTTTTCTTCTCTATGCTAATGATACTCACTACCTTCCCTACCAAAACCAAAACAAGCAAACAAAAAAGCCCTCTGCTAATTTTGAACTGTTTTTTAAGTCTAAAAAGGGCACCACTATCCTTCAAGTCACTCATATTCACAACCTGGATGTTATGTTCAACTTCTCTCTCCCTCTCACCCCCAACATCCAATCTGTTGCCAAGTCTTTTCCATTTTACCTTTGCAGGTACTCCTCCTCTCCTTTGAGGCTGACCTAGACCCCATGGAGGACCTCATTACTTCATGCTTGGACTATTATTGCAATAGCCAGCTGGTGGGGCTCCTTGCCACAAGTCTCTCCCTACTCCAGTTCAGCTTCCACCACACATCCACGTCTGAATTCAATATAGTCCAGTGGTTCTGTATTACCTCCAGGAGCAAATAAAAATCTTCTTTTTGACATTCAAAGCCCTTCATGACCTGCCCCCTGCCACCTTTCCAGTCTTCTCACTCCTTACACTCCCACCCCCACCCCAATACTTGGTGATCCAGTGGCATTGATTTTCTTGCTATTCTATCTCTCTACTACTCTGCATTTTCACTGACAATAGCCACTATGCCTAGAATGTTTGCCTCCTTATCTCTGCCTCTTGGCTTCTCTCTAAGTTTCAGCTCGAATCCCACATTTTACCAAAAGCTTTTCTCAATCCCCCTTAATGCTACTACCTTCCCTATCCTGCATATATCTTGTTTGTAATGGTTTTCTTGTTTTCTCCCCTTTAAACTGAGAACTCATTGAGAGCAAGCGCTATTTTTTAACCTTTCTTTTTATATATACGGAGCTTAATGAAAATTCACTGACTACTAACAGGGTTTAACTATTTATTTAAAGGTCCCAGAGGTGCCAGTAATTTGTTTACTCAGCCAGTAGCATTGTTCCCCTCTTAATTCAATCAGACAGGTGTTTGGACCTCATAAATAGTTGAGTATTATACCTTGTTAACACATTAAACACATTAAAACCTCAGGTGTGTGATTTTATTCTTTGACTACATCATCTAAGCCGGGGAATGGAAGGGCTGAGTTGGGGAAACACATCCGCTTTCCCTTATACCATACTTAGAGAAATTGTCTGGGCAGTCAAGTGGTATAGTGAATAAAGCACTGGGCCTGGAGCCAGGAAGACTCATCTTCTTGAGTTCAAATTTGGCCTTAGATGTTTATTACCTGTGTGACCCTGAGCAAGTCATTTAACCCCATTTGCCTCAGTTTCTTTATCTGCAAAATGAGCTGGAGTCACTCCATTATCTTCACCAAGAAAATCGCAATTTGGGTTTATCGAGATTTTCCTAAAGTAAACTCCAGGTGAAAGCTTACTTAGGAAAGAGAAAGAGAGAGACAGAGAGAGAGAGAAGGGGAGAGAGAGAGAGAGAGAGAGAGAGAGAGAGAGAGAGAATGACCCCTTTTAATAAGCCCCAAACAGTTATACCCATTGTGTGAGAATTGGGAATCTGGGGCATAGGGAGTTGGGCCTGGGCCAGGGGATACAATGATATTGCCCTACATACTTGATCTATACATGCTTTCCACTCCTTGCTATGGCATAGTTTCAGGTAGAGTTGAAAAAAATATGGGGGGGAGGAGCCAAGATGGCAGAGTAGAAAGATACACATAAGCTTAGCCCTTACCCTACAGCCCATAAAATACCTGTAAAGAAGAACTCTCAACAAATTCTAGAGCAGCAGAAGCCACAGAACAACAGAGTGGAGGAGATTTCTGTTTCAGAGAGACCTGAAAAACTGATGGAAAAGGTCTGTCTCACACTGACCTGGAGCAGAGCCCAGCCCTGCCTTGGTCACATGGCACCAAGAGAAGCAGGTCCGAGCAGGCTTCAGGGACAGAATCTCCAGTGGCAGCACAGGTCCCTCAATCCACAGACACCAAAGGTCAGTGAGAGGGTCTTTTCAGCTGTCTGAGAGGGGAGCAGGGTGTCCCCATGACTCAGGGGCTCGCAAAGCAGGCAGGAGCCTGCATCCATTGTTGAAGGTCTCCCTGTAAACCCCTGAGGGAACTGAACCCTGTGTGGTGGCCCTGCCTCCACCTGAGCAGCTGAACTTAATCTCACACTGAATAGCAGCCTAAAGCCCTGAGGCTTGAGAGCAGCACATTTGAATCTCAGCCCCCAAGTGCTGACTGGGAGGAACTGGAGGCCAGAAGGTTGTGGAGAGGAAACTCAGAAGTCAAGTAAGTGGCTGGAAAAATGCCCAAAAAGGGGGAAAAAAATTAGACCATAGAAGACCCACTTTCTTGGGGAACAGGTGTCTTCCCCCATCCTTTCGATGAGGAAGAACAAGGCATACTATCAGAGGAAGTCAAGGCCTCTGCCCTCAAAGGGAACTTAAAATGCGTTCAGGCAATAGGACCTTAAAAAAAAAAGTTAGCAGCTTACTAAAGGAGAACCAAAAAAATGCTGAGGAAAATAACAGCTTTAAAAAGAGGCTAACTCAACTGGAAAAAGAGGTCCAAAAAGCCAATGAGGAGAAGGAAGTTTTAAAAAGCAGAATTAGCCAAATGGAGGAGAAGGTTCAAAAGCTCACTGAACAAAATAATTCATTGAAAAGAGAATTGAGTTCAGGGAAACGAATGACTATGAGTTAAACCAAGAAGTTAGCAAACAAAACCAAAAATTTGAAAAAATAGAAGATAATGTAAAACAACTCATTGGAAAAACAACTGACCTGGACAATAGGTCCAGGAGAAATAATTTAAAAATTATTGGACTACCTGAAAGCTATGATAAAAAAAAGAGCCTAGACATTATCTTCCATGAAATTATCAAGGAAAATTGCCCTGATGTTATAGAATCAGAGGGCAAAATGGATACTGAAAGAATTCATCAATCACCTCCTGAAAGAAATCTGAACAGAGAAACTCCTAGGAATATTGTGGCCAAATTTCAGAGTTCCCAGATCAAGGAGAAAATACTGCAAGCAGCTAGAAAGAAACAATTTGATTATTGTGGAAATACAATCAGGATAACACAGGATCTGGCAGCTTCAACATTAAGGGATCGAAGGTCTTGGAGTGGGATATTTCAGAAGTCAAAGGAAATGGGATTGAAGCCAAGAATCACCTACCCAGCAAATCTGAATATAATATTTCAAAGGAAAAAATGGTCATTCAGTGATATAGTCAAATTTGAAGATTTCATGTTGAGGAAAAGACCAGATCTGTATTTAAAAATTTGACTTCCCAAGACAAGAATCAAGAGAAGCATGAAAAGGTAAACAGAAAAGAAAAATCATAAAAGACTCTCTAAAGCTGAACTGTTTGCATTACTACATGGAAAGAAAATATTTTTTAACTCTTGAATCTTTCCTAAGTATTTGGGTAGTTGGAGAGATTGTACATACACACACATACACATAGATAGATAGAGAGTACAGGGTGTGTTATATCAGAAGAGATGATATCCACACACATCCAAAAAAAATAAAAATAAAAATAAAATAAAATAACAATTAAGGGGTGAAGGAGGAAAATTCTGGGAAGAGAAAGGGAGTAATGGAATGGGGCAGGCTATAACTCATAAAAGAGATAAGAAAAATCTTATTCAATGGAGGAGATAAGGGAGAAGGGGAGAGGGGGAAAAAATAAAGCTACTCTCCCCATGTGTGGCTGAAGGAGGGAATAATATGCTCACAAAATTTGATATGAAAATTTATATACACCACAGGAAAGTAGGAGAAGAGGCAACAAGTGGAGTGAGGGGAATGTTAGAAGGGAAGGCAAATGAGAGAAGGGAGTCACTAGAAATAAACACTTTTGAGAAGGGACAAGGTCAATTGTAGGGTCAAAAAAGGGGGAGGGATAGGGTAGGTCAGAGGGCAATATAATTAGTATTACACAACATGATTACTATGGAAGTCTTTTGCAAAACAGCACATATTTAGTCTGTATTGAATTGCTTGCCTTCTCAGTGGGGCTGGGGAGGGGGGAGGGAGGGAGAGAAGTTGGAATTCAAAGTATTAGAAATGAATGTTGAGAATTTTTATTGCATATAATTGGGAAATAAGAACTACACAGTTAGGGGTATGGAAATTTATCTTACCCTGCAAGAAAAGAGAGAAGATGGAGACAGGAGAGGGGTGTGATGGAGGGGAGGGTACATTGAGGGAAGGAGTAATCAGAATGCAAGATATTAGGAAGTGGGGGGAGGGGAGTGATGGGGAGAAAAATTGGACATGTTACAAAGTGAGGTAAAAGCAATTAGTATTAAAACAATAGACTGAATTCATTACTGAGAACAAATCAATGACATCTTTAGTTTGAGGAAAAGAATTTCAGACTAAATTTCCTAGAGGAAGGTATCCTCAGGTAAAATTTGGCATTGATGGAAAAGTCAAGGTTTGAATGGTAAATTTGATGTAATGATTGCCATTTAATCAGGAACTAGAACATGTATAGAAAGACATGTAACACTTAAGACTTGCCTCAAAAGATGTTCCTTAGCCAAAGTGAAACTATAATCATACTTGAAACCTGGTTATTGGAACTTGCCATTTTTAGATGCTATGGGACTATTAAGTGACTGTTCTTCTGAGTCTAACTCCAGGTATGGGTAGCAAGAAAGGTGATCTGAGCCTCCAATCCATGATGCCAGTAAGCTGATGACATGCTGGTATGAACTGCATAGGTGATCTCAAGGGAAGGGTGGGAGAGCAGCTGTTCAACATGGGCTGAGGTGGGATTCTCCTGACTCAACTTCCCCACTGACACCTGGCAGACTTTAAGCCTGACTGAATGCAAGTGGACAATCTAATCCTGCCTGGAACTGACATGAAGTTGGGGAGATATTGTATCCCTGCAATGTCCTTACTATTGGTGGCAATTTCCTACAGTCAAAAGGTTTGTAAGCTTAATACCAGATCTATTCAATTATAGATTATGGGTGGGGGAACATCCAAGGTTGTCTAAAATTAAGTTATTAGGCATAGGACTTTAGATCAACAACATTAAGTTGGGGTCCTTTAATTCTTTAGTTAATTCTTAGTAATACTGCGAAGACAGTTAGGTCAAGAACTTGTGAAGTTAGCAACATAAATATTATTTGTGTGTCAGCTGGTTAATGTTTAAAAAAAATTTTTTTTTCTTTTGTGGTCCATATTGTAAATGCTTTAAAAAGGAGTATCACCTGACCAAAATTTGGAATTGCTTTATCTGTTACAAACTGTGTTAAAAATAAAGAAAAAAAAAAGAAAACATATGGTAGTTGTGATCATTTTGTTATAAATAGGGCTCCCCTTGAATCCCTTCCCCATCTAGAGTAAGGCTCACACCTGGCCCAATAACAAAACTAAAGTCTGGAATGAAAGAAGAATCTTTAATTACAGTCCTTACAAAAAGAGGTCACTTTCCCTACTATGAGAGAAGTGGTCACCTTAAACAAAGAGCAATACTTGTTGTGAAATCAGGAAATCTTTCATTAATCTTTACGTTCATTCCCCCTGAATGAATAGGAAGCTCCTAAGGAAGACCTTGGGAAGACTAATGCAAGACTTCTTATGCTGTTTCAGAATTCAAATCTCCTGCCTTACCATATATTGGCTAGAAGGAGCCTCCTGAACACCTCCCTTCACGTTCTCCTCTCCGATAGGCTTCCCCTCCAACAATTTGTCAAGCCTGTGCACAAGTTTCTGACTTTTTACCTGACCATGCTAGGTCACAACTCTGATTAACTGCTCTCATTTAAAACTGGAAGGAGTTTTAACCCTGTGGAAACCTTTGTTTCCCACAAACTCCACCCCACCTTTTTTTTAATCAAAATTTTTTTTCCTCACCTAAATCCAATCAATACCTCCTCACTTTCTTTCCCATATGAATTCCTCCTCTCATCTCTCTCCACTTTAAGTAAATATGGGAAGGAGCTAAGTGGATGATTAACGCATTGACAAATTACAAGGGGACAGTCCCCTTTCATAAGTACAGATACAGAGACTCAGAAGAAAAAGGTAAATCAATGAATTGTCCTTTTAGGAGTTCCATCAAGCAGTCTGGGGAGGAACATCAATTGATGCAGTTTTCTGGTCTGGATGCTCATTAAACCCATCTTCAGCACAGCATCTCAGCATCTTCTTCCCTTTATCTTCCTGTAGAAATCTGCTTTCTTTATATCCATTCTCCTACAAATGACCTTGGTACAACTTTAGATTACCATTCCTAAGGCTTATACCCTTATCATTCTTACAAAATCAAAATTGGAAATTTGGCCAATTGTCATATTTAAGAAATTGACATTGAAACTCAGTTTTGGGGGGTTTTTTTACATTTTACATTAATTCGCTATTCATTTCCCCATCAGGAGGATGAGATTTCACTAAGGAATTAATAACAAGTTCCAGTACATACACAAATAAAATAAGTAATTAAATTTCTTTTTTTAAAACATTACATATCAAGTCATGAAACAATTCTAACTTCTGGTCATGTGATGCTTCTTCTAAACCATTTACAAGATAGATCACAAACCATTCTTCTTTTAACATTAACCAACTGGGACCAGAATAATGTTAACTAAGTAGGCTAACTTCACAAGCCCTTGACTTGATTGTCTCCATACTATTACTAAGCATTAAAGGACCCTAACTTGTTGTTAGTCTAAAATCCTAAGCCTTAATCTTAGATTTACATCTTAACCTCAGATATTCTCCTAAAAACCTATTATTTAATAGATCTGGTATTTTGCTTACAAAACTTTTGATTATAGGAATTTGCCATTAAGAGTAGGGACATAGCTGGAGCAAGGGAACATTTTCCTAACTTCACATCAATTCCAGGCAGCAGTTGTGTAGATTGTTAACTGGCACTTAATCAGGCTTAAAATCTGCCAGGTGTCGGTGGGGAAATTGAGTCAAGAGAATCCTACCTCAGCTCAGGTGGAAAATTCATTCTCCCAACCTTCCCACTAGATCACCTTTTTTGTAGTGCATACCAGCATCTCACAGGCTCACTGGCATCATTGATCAGTGGCTCAGACAGCCTTTCTTATATCTACACCTGAAATTAGACTCAGAAGAACAGTCACATCTTAAACTACCTGCTTTGATTACAGAAACATGCCACAAAGACGAAAAGCAAGAACCTAATTAGATATTATCTCCACTTTATAGCCAGACTCAGAAATAGTCAGGTGGGAAAACATTCCTTTTCAGAGGAACACAATGGGGAAACTGAGCCAGAAAAATCCCATTCCAGGCCAATGACAGGATTGTCCCCTGAGGCAAACCTCTACCAGTAACAGTCACATTCTTCCTTGAGTAAGAGAACACAATTTGTTATGGTCCCAGAGGCTTTTATATCAGATGACAAGTTTCACTAATCAAAAATTTTACCAGGACTCACGTCTTAAATTTTAAATTTGTCCTAAAAGCCAATCCCTAGAGATCATTTATCACCAAAACAAGTTCCTTGTTTAGGAACTCCATGACTCAAACAAGCTCCTTAGAGTTGCTGGGGGTTGTACTTTTTTGATTAGCCCTGGGAACTGCTCTGAACGGGCAGAACCCTCCTTTCCATACCTCACACACAATAAGCAATTACCAGCTTTAGGTTTTAGTGTTAAAACAGTAACCCCAAATAGCTTAGTTAGCTGTCTTACAATTTGACCCTCATAGGAGGGGGCTATATAAAACTCAGGTCTTGAATAGTGACCTAGGTCACTCGATTCTGAGCAAAGAGACATCAATTTCCATATCACTTAACAATAGGAAAAAGTCAACATCTTCCCAGACTTTTCTAGGCAGCTCTGAGTTCAGATTAGATCTTAAGAAGTCCTTTGGTAATAATGACTGGACTTTGAAGGTGAATGAGGAGATTTACCATGAGGCTGTCTGAAAATATCACAGAGCTTCCTGGAGCCATAAAATTCCTGATCTCCCTTATCTTGTCCCCCCAGCTATGATTTCCTTTCACTGATCACTGGGAGTGCTCTTTTTTTTCAATTTTTTCCTTTCTTAAAAACAGTTTACAATTTATCACAAAACCCTCTTGAACCTAACTGACAAAACTTACAAGGAAAAATCTAAAGCCAAGGCCTTTGCTTAATTAACAAGTTTCCTTTCACAAACATACTTTTGTAAATGCTTGATTTATAGCAAAAACAGTTTTAACTAAAACGTCCTTCCTAATATAACAATATAGATAAATTACTTTTTCAACAATATACCTTACCACATTTTCAAAACTTAAAGTAACCTACCATCAGTTTAGGTGAATGCATTTCCACATCACCTTGCACAGAAATAATAGCCAAGATTTCAAATGGGAAATCTACCATTATATAGCAAACATCAGCATTATCACTGCTTATTTATAAACAAATATAAGTTTAAAATTATTATATTTCTATCACATCCTTTTAAAATCCCAACAAAATCCAAATTTTAAAATTGTGTAACAGTTACATTAGACTAATGTTGCATCTAACATATGCCCATCCTTTTGTGGAATACTTTACAATCATAAATGCCAAATAACAAAATTTTTTTTCTGTTTAATCCTGATAGGAAGAGCACTCTCAGATGCTGCTCTTTATTCCTTCAGGACAAATTTTGACTTGAATCATATCAAATCTGAATTTATAATCACTAATCATAAACATTTCAATACCCCTTTTAATTTTTTTTTCTTTTAAGTCAAATACTCTTGGTACTTTAAAGAAAACATTATCCATAACTTCACATATTTCCTCTAAGAAACATGGTGATGGGGCGGCCGAGCCAAGATGGAAGAGTAGAAAGGCATACATATGCTAGCTCTTCCCCCACAGCCCATAAAATACCAGTAAAAAATGACTCTCAGCAAATTCTAGAGTAGCAGAAGCCACAGAATGACAGAGTGAAAGAGAATTCTAGCCCAGGGTGACCGGAAAGGACAACGGGAAAGGTCAGTCACATGGGACTCAGGGCAGAGCTCAGCCCGGGCTTGGCTGCATGGCACCTGGGGGAGCAGGATCAGAGAAGGCCTCGGGGTTGTGTCCCCAGCAACTGAGGTTCCTGGATCCCTCAACCTACAGGTGCCAAATAGAGTTTCAGGGGTCAGTGAGAGGGCTTTTTTTGAAGAGCTGGAGAGAAGCAGGTCCCCCCCAGCCCTGGCCCCAGGTGGCAGCAGTGGTGGCAGTGGCAGCAATGGCAACAAGCAGTGAAGCATCCCTTTGTGGAACTCTCACCCTAGGGCCCCTGGGGGAATTGATCAGCTGATCTATACCTCAGCCCTGAGTAGCAGCCCCACCCATTGCCTAAAGCCCCTGGGTAAATCCAGCAGCTGATATGAATCTCAGCCTCCTGCCTAGCCAGGAAGTAAACTCCTCTCCCTTGACTGGGCCACCGTGGAGAAACTGAGAATTTACAGATCTCCAGAGTATACCCTTTTCTTGGCAAAGGACTGAAAAGGCAAGTAATTGACAGGGAAAATGCCCAAAAAAGGGTCAAAATCCACCAGAGGAAAAGGCAAGAAAGTTTAAGCATGTAGAGAAGAGAGGGGCATGGATAGAAAGTTTAAGAAAGGTGTAATCTTATTTGCACAAACTGTGTGAATAGAAGGTTTGAGAGTAGAAAGGTTTTTTAAAAAACTTTTTTAAAAAGTTGTTAAAGAAAAAAATCTTTCTGCATTCTAAACTCTGGCCAAGTTTTTCAACGTGAAAATAAAGATGAAGTAGGTGAACATCTTTTTTCTCTCAGATCAGGGGAGGGGCTTCCTCATCTCAAGGACATTTCAAAGTTAAGGTTTTAAAACTAAAACTGCACATTAACATTTCTTTCTACTCCTAACCTGACACTTCTCCTTGCTACTACCAATCATATAAACTAAACAGAAAAATTCTATCTATTTGTCTCTCTCTCCCCCTATCTCCCTGCCCTTCTGAAACTGATCTGGCAGGGTTGAAGAAGGGAGGTAATGTGGCATTTTAAGGACATTCCAGCTCAGCCCTTCACTCTAGACTTCCTGGCTGGCTATATTTACAGCCTTACAAAGTATCAGATAAAACACAGACACAGACAGAAACATCAACACAACATATACAGACACAGCAATATAGATCCAAGAATCAGTTCTTTTGACCATTAAAATCTTTATCCTGGGTAGATGCACCACCTCAACATGCTAGCATTTCCCTCCCCAGTGGACTGTTTCAAGGAATTCCTGGAGGTGCTTCACCTCCCCTGGCACCCTTCCTTTTAACTCCAGTCTCCTCATCCTAGGATTTCCTCCAAAGGTCCCTCCTATGAGACTGGTCCACCTAAGATGAGCCCATCCAACAAGGTAGTATTTTTGCCACCAGTTTCCTACCTTACTTCAGATCTCAGACTTGTATGGTCCCCAGATACTGTGGTCTTCCCTTGATTGCTTTAGTCATTCCATTTGGCAAACACCAAGGCCTCAGGATCCTTACTCGCCACCTGGGGCAGTAAGAGAAGAAGGCGAAGACTGCTCAATCTGACAAGGAGCACTCTTCCCAGGATTCTTCTTCAAGTAGCCCCTGGGGAGGTGGAGGTGTCTTTCAGTTCCTGGCCCATGCACCAATTGTTATAAATAGGGACCTCCCTTAAACCCTCTCGCCATCTAGAATAAGGCTCATATCTGTCCCAATAACAAAACTAAAGTCTAGAATGAAAGAAGAATCTTTAATTATGGTCACTTTCCCTACTATGAGAGAAGTGCTCACCTTAAACAAAGAACAATACTTGTTGTGAAATCAGGAAAGCTTTTATTAATCTTTACACTCACTCCCCCTGAATGAATGGGAAGCTCCCAAGGAAGACAGGAAGACTGCAGATTTTTCAGACCAATGCAAGACTTCTTATACTATTCCAAAATTCAAATCTCCCACTTCACCATATATTGGCTAGAAGGAGTCTCCTGAACACCTCACTTCATGTTCTCCTGATAGGCTTCCCCTCAAACAGTTTGTCAAGCCTGTGCACAAGTTTCTGACTTTTTACCTGACCATGCTAGGTCACAACTCTGATTAACTGCTCTCATTTAAAGTTGGAAGGAGTTTTAGTGCTGCAGAAACAGAACTTCTTCCTTTATTTTCCACAATTTCTATTAAAAGCTAAAGAGATGTGACCCTTAGAGAAGAGTTTAGCTTCTCTATGATAATATTGTTTCTAAGGGAAACATCAGTTGGTTCTCTATTTTTGCACTTCTTACACAATATGTACTAAATTGAACTGAAATCATCAGTTATGCTCTAATAAGTATAAAATTAAAATTTGGCCCAACTTAATTGATTATATTAGAGGACATTTTGAACATAATTCACATTTTTAATTTACCTCTGCCAATTTCTTTCTTGAGAAACAGCAAGAATACAGAAAACTGTACCACTTCGCAAGAACTCGGAAGTTGCAATTTTCTGATGCCCAATTCCTTAAGAAAACTTCAGGTCTTTGGCAAGGTAAATTGCAATAATATTTGTATATCTTCTGGAGCAGTGGAGTTGTAGGTGAAGGAAGGCTGGTCCCCTCTTCTGCATCCCAAAGCTTCATATTTTCATTTGCCTAACTTCTTTAGACTTTCCAGCCTAGACTATGGGAATCAAGTTGCAGATCAAACAACACCCAAGGCCATGGACTGCTCAAGACTGCCACTATCTGTTGCAGTATTTATGTATTTCTTAACCATTTAACATATAAAACTGCTACAATTTTTATTAGGTAGCTATTTTTGTAATGTGTCATTGAGCTTTGTGTCACCTTATTTTTCCCATAAGCCCTGTGATTTTTATTGCTCAATTTTGCATATCAGTGCTTTTGGGGAATACATATGCCCAGTTATAGCAGAACTGATTGAATTTAATTGACTGACATCACCATTTCCAAGAACGTAACCTGCTATTGGGACTGACTTTACAAAGTTTAATACCTTAATGATATCCTCTTAATTTTCTAAAATGTATCTTGGTAGGAAATAAATAAAAAAGTCAATGAGCCATCACAGAAAAATTAGTTCTTAACTTTTACAACAGTAAAATTTCACTAATGCTTTGTTACTGTAATAAATCTCAAAATTTTGCAGGAACCAGGATGGAACATACAGGCCCAAAGCAGAATAGATGAAGAGAAACAGTCAAGTTACACAGGTGATGGGGTACAGACTCTGGAAACCTCCTTGAACTCTCCTTTAACCTTCCCATTTAATCTGGCTTTTCATACCCAATGCTGTTACCCTTAACCTAGCCTGGCCCTCCATTATCCGTTACTTCTGGATTACCTCATCTACTTCCCAACCCAGCCCTCCATTGTCTGTTATCTCCTGATTGCCTCCAGCTGTTTCCCACTCTTGATCAGTCACCCCATTCCCTTTGAGATCCTCCTTGGACTCCTTCTCAAGACCCTCCCTAAACCCCTCCTCTGATCACCCCACACTACTAGACCACTCCCAAATCCCTCCCACAGTCTTTCTGTATATTAGTTCTATCTCACCTCCATGAAGGTGCTCAGATTCAAAGTGGCCTGCTTGTCAATACAAACATCACAAATGCTGAGGCTTCTTAAGAGTCAACCCAATATGGTGAATCTTTTACAAACTTTGTTTTACTTTGGTTGAAAGAAGGCTTGGGTTGAATTCATTCAGGCCAAACCTAGGGTGTTGGTATTTTGGGTTCTCAAGCACCCCACACTTCAACATTATGGTTCCCTGTCATCAACACAGATACCATTTCGACTAAGTTAATCTCACACACAGTCATAACATCTCACTAAAATGTGCTTTTCATGCCAGTATTGTGGTCTTGCCTCCTTCTCTTCAGATTGTTGAGCAAGATTGTCAAAACCCTGTTCTAGACCTTACCTGTGTGTGGAAAGTGGAAGAAGTAGAAACATGAAAATTAAATCACTGCTTGCATTAATATTTTAAAATCTTCTTTCCTCTAACAGAAATAGCCCAAGTAAAATCAACAAATGATTTTATAACTATAAGACAACTGGCTAGATTTTGCTCATTATGAAAAAAAATCACAAAAATAGCCATGGAATGTAAGATCTGAATTGTATAGTCTTTAGGAACTAATCCTACACTTATCACTTATATGTCTTAATGCCAAGAGTATTTGCATTTGTTTTTCAAAATTCATGAACACACTAAGTCAGTGCCTACACAAATAATTTGCATTTACATAGCACCTTTCAGCTGATTTTCTCAAACACTTAACAAACATTCGCTAATTGCATCTCTAAATACCCTTGAGAAGGAGAACTCTGAGGTAGAGAATCCTCATTCAAGGAATTTCATTTCCAGTGGGGGAAAAAAATCACCAAATCCTTCCATTAAATAGAAATACTTTTTTTTTAATTCAATTTTTTTCTTAGGTCTTCATTTTCTCCCTCCTGCCTCCCCATTAATAAAGCAAACAACAACAATAACAACAAAAACTAGTTAAAACATAATTAATCACAAAATGATCATTGGCCATAAAAAATAATTATTTTTCATTCTTAACTTTGAGTCCCTCAACTCTTTATCAGGAGCATCTTTCAGCATGAGTCCTCTAGAAATGTGGTGGATTATTGTGTTATTAGAGTTCTCAAGCCTTTCAGAGTTTTTACTACATTGATGTTATAGTATAATTTGTTATACTGTTTCTCTTCACTTCACTCTGCATTTGTTCATACAAATCTCGGGCCTCTCTGAGACCATCGTCTTCTTTTTCTTACAGCATTCCATTTCATTCACATACCATAACTTGTTCAGCCATTCCCCAGTTAATGGGCACCTGCTTGTTCTCTAGTTCTTTGCCCCATAAAGAGGGCTGTGTTGCTCTAAATATTTTTGTACATATGGGTCCTTTTCCTCTTTCTTTGATCTTTTTGGGGTATAGATTTGTTAGTGATATTGCTGGGTCAAAAGGTATATACAGTTTAATTGCTTTGTGGACCATTTCCAAATTGCTTTCCAGAATGATTGGATCATATCACATCAATAGTTCATGTATACATCTTCCTACAGTCCTTCTAATATTTGTCATTTTCCTGTTTTGTCCACCCAATCTAATGGGTATGAGGTAGTACCTTAAGGTTATTATAACTTTAATTTCTTTAATTATTAGTGACTCAGATCATTTTTAATATAGCAGTTATGAGCCTGGATTTGTTTCTCTGAAAACTGTTTATTCATACCCTTTAACGATGTATCAACTGAGGAATCTCTCTTGTTCTTATAAATTTGAATCAGTTAACTTCTCCTATAGCCTCCCTTTATAGAAGACTGAAAATCCTAGCCCTCTCTTCATTTGCTACTAGTTGCTCTGCTCAGCTTCAACTCCATCATCATGTTCATCTTGGGCTGCCCAGGATAAATTCATCATCATGGAGATGCATCAGCTATGATTGTAGGGCTGGAGGGTGAAGCAAAATCTCCTCCCACGGTCTCCCTTTATAAAGGGCTTGATGTCCCAAAGATCTTCTAATTTGCCACAAGCTAATCTGCTTGATTCACAATTATTCTCATCATGACCCATTGTCCAGTACCTTCTGGCATTCTCCCACCTATTATCAACTTCTTTTTGAATATTGTCTTCCTTGATTAGATTGTCATCTCTTTGAGGATAGGGACTATCTTTCTTTTTCTTATGTGTGTCCCTAGAACTTAGCACAGTGCCTGACACATAGTAGGTGCTTTATAAATGTTTATCATATGATATTGTACTTAAATATCCCAGAAGTCAAAACTTTATCAGAGAAACTTTCTGCAAAGATTCTTCCTGCATGCACACTGCTTCTTTTCTAATTTTAGCTAAATGGGTTTTGTTTATTCAAAAACTTTGAAATTTTATGTCATCAAAAATGTCTATTTTACCTCCTGTAAATCTCCCTATCCCTTGTTTTGTCATTATCTCTTCCTCCATTCATAGACCTAGCAGATCATTTCTTCCATACCTTTCTTTCTTGTTTTTGATATTAACCATCATGTCTAAGCCAGGTACCCAATTGAATCTTTTGGTATACAGTGTGAGTTACTGGTCTATACTTAATTTCTGCTAGATTATTTTCCAGTTTTTCAACAGTTTCTGTCAAATAGTAAATCCTTGACCCAGTACTTGGGATCTTTGGGTTTATCAAATCCTAGGCTATTGTACTCTTTTGTTTCTCTTTAGTGTGTAAATAATTTGTTCCACTGTTCAATCATTCTATTTCTTATTCAATACTAAATTGTTTTCATGCTCATGGCTTTGTCATGTAGTTTGAAATCTGGCATTTCTAGGATCCTTTTCTTCCTGATTTTTTTTTTCAATTATTACCTTGATATTGTTCACTTTTTTTTCTCCAGATTAATTTTATTATTTTTTTCTAATTCTCTAAGGTAATCTTTTGGTAGTTCAATTAATATGTCTATGAATAAAGAACTTAATTTAGGCCAGTAAAGTAATTTTTATTATATTGGCTCAGCCTATCTATGAGTAATATCTAAATCTATCTTTCTTTGTGGTTATATAGTTAATTGTAGTCATTTTACATGGAATTTTTCTTTCTACATCTTCTTGCTGTGTTTTATTGGTAGTCTACAGAATTATTGATGGTAAATGTGGGTTTACTTCATAACCTGCAACTTTGCTGAAGTTGCTAATTTTTTTCAGTTAAAATTTTAGTTGACCTGTGCTTTCTAAGTGAGCCACCATATCATCTGCAAAAAGTGATCTTTTATTTCCCCTTTGCCTGTGCTTTTCCCTTCAATTTCATTTTCTTGTCTTATTGCTGTTGTTAGCATTTCTAGCACTGTGCTGAATAGTAGTAGTAATAACAGACATCTTTGCTTTACCCCCTCATCTTAATAGAAGAATAGAAGAAGTCGTAATAGAAGACTCCTAGTTTATCATCATTGCAGATAGTGCTAGCTCTTGGTTTTTGATAGATACTACTTACAATTTTAAGGAAAATCCCATTTATTCCTATGCTTTTTTGTGTTTTGTGGTTTGGTTTTTTTTACAGGAATGAGTATTGCATCTTACCAAAAACTTTTTTCAGAATTTGTTGATTTGTTACTTGAATTTGTTGCTTTTGTTATAAATATAGCCAATTATGTATATAGTTTTCCTAATATTTAACCAGCTCTGCTTTCCCAGTAGAAATCCAATCTCTTCACAATGTATAACCTCTGTTATATGTTGCTATATTCTCCTTGCTAATATTTTATTTAGAATTTTGGCATTGGTGGAATCTCAGGCATAACAGCCCAGGATGGGAGTTCAGCAGAACCAAGCGAGTGAGAGTGATAGAGCCCCAGATGTCTGTAGCAGCTTCTCCTGAGACTATTAGCCCGCAGATTAAATGTCTGTAAATCACCTACTTGAACTTCCGGGAGCCAAAATGGTGGAGTGATCGGTAAATGCTCTCTCCCTCTCCCCTTATTGACCTTGAAAGAACCATAAAATATTTCCCCAGAAAAATCCTGGATCAGTGGGATCAGCAGAAGGGGCAAACAGTCTTGTAGCATGTGAGGCTAGGAAAATCACTAAGGAGGATTCATCTTGCTGTGGTGGAAGCAGAACAGTGCAAGACCAGAGCTGTCCTAGACAGCCCCACCTCAGAGAACTGGGAGGAGATCCCTAGCCCCAGGGGAGTGGAGCCTCGCAACGACAAATACCAGGACCCCAGGCATGCCTCAGAACTCCAGGGGAAACGAGAAGACATTAGGGCAGTGAGGATCACCAACTGCTGAGCTTGCCTTTGCTATAGCTCAACTGAGGAGACCACCCCTACCCCACACTTAACAAGCTAGCTCCAGGGCAAATCCAGGGAAAAAACACAAAAAGACTTCCACCTGGCCTCTGCTTTCCCACACGAGGCAGCTCATCACCAGGCTCTTTAGCTTCTATCTGAAAGAACCAGAGGCCACAACATACAAAGCCCCATCATCATGAGTAAGAAGCAAAGCAGAATTTTAAAAGCCAAATTACAGAAATAGAAGGAAAACTGTCTAATGATTTTAAAGGTATGAAAAAAGAATTCACTGAAGAGAACAGCTCCTTTAAAAGGAAAATTGGACAAATGGAAGAAGAATCACAAAATCTAACTGGGAAAACTGGACAAATGGGAAAGGAAGTACAAAAACTAACTGGAGAAAATAATTCCTAAAAAGGAATAGTTTGACAGATGGAAAATGAGATGCAAAAGTAACTGAAGAAAACAATTTGATAAAAATTAGAATTGGGCAATTAGAAGCTAATGACTCTATGAGACATCAAGAATCAGTCAAACAAAATCTAAAGAAGAAAAGATAGAAGAAAATGTAAAATATCTAATTGGAAAAACAATTGATCTGGAAAATAGATCCAGGAAAGAAAATCTAAGAATTATTGGCCTACCAGAAAGCCATGATGTAAAAAAGAGCCTGGACAATATCTTCCAAGAAATCATCAAGGAAAACTGCCCAGAAGTCCTAGATCCAGAGGGCAAAATAGTCATAGAAAGAAACTACCATTCACCTCCCAAAAGGGATCTCAAACTAAAAACACTAAGGAGTACTGTTGCCAAATTCCAGAACTATCAAGTGAAGGAGAAAAATACTACAGGCAGTCAGAAAGAAACCATTCAAATATCAAGGAGCTATAGTCAGGATCACACAGGACCTTGCAAGTTCTACATTAAAAGATTGAAGGAGTTGGAATATGATATTCTGTAAGGCAAAGGAGCTGGGACTACAACCAAGGATCAATTACCCAGCAAAGTTGAGCATAATATTTCAGGCAAGGAAATGGACGTTCAGTGAAATAAGGAATTTCCAGGCCTTCTTGATGAAAAGGCCAGAACTCAATAGAAAATTTGATTTCAAACACAGGTCTCAAGTGAGGCATAAAAAGGTAAACCGGGGGAAAAAAAACTTGTTACTCAATATGGGCAAACTGTTTACATCCTCATAAGGGAAGATGATACTTGTTAATCTTGAGAATTGTATATTTATTATGAAATATAAAAGGTACATACATAGAGATAGAGGGAGCAGGTATAAAGTAAATGACTTGATAAAAATGTGATTTAAGGATGCAAAAGGATTATAACAGGAGAAGTGAAAAGGAGGAGGCAGAAAATGGTAAATTACATCACAGGAAGAAGCACAAAATAATATTATAGTAGAGGGAAAGAGAGGAGGGAAATGAGCATTGTTTGAGAGGTACTCTCATCTGATTTGGTTCAAGGAGGGAACAACAAACTTAATTAGGTGTATAAATCTAACTAGCTCTATAGGCAGTAGGAGAGGAAGGGGGAAAGAAAAGGAAGCAGAGGCTTAAAGGGAGGGAAGAAGCAGTAAGGGTAAAGGGGAGTAAAAGGAAGGAGGTTCTGAAAGAAGGAAGGGAAGACTGTGGGAGGTGGTGGTCAAAAATTAGAATTTTGACATTAGTGTTTATTAGGGATATTGGTCTATAGTTCAATAACTTTTTTAAAAATTTTACTTTCAATTTTATTAATCTCTCCTTTGATTTTTAGAATTTCTTTTTTGGTATTTAATTGGAGGGCTTTAATTTATTGGATTTTAAAATTTTTAGCTAAATGCCCAATTTGTTGATCTGCCTTTTTTCTTTTTCATTGATGAATGTCTTTTTAGAAATATAAAATCCTCCCCCCAAGTTCTGTTTTGGCTGCCTCCCAAAATTTTTGATACACTGCCTCCCATATTATTATAATTGTCTTTAATGAAATATTAACTGTTTCTATGTCTAATTCTTTGGCCCATTCATTCTTTAGGATAGTGTTATTTAGTCTCCAATTGATTTTTAACATTTGTTTCAGAGTACCTTTGTTGAATATAATTTTGATTGTATTGTGGTCAATAAAAGATATATTTAATATTTGCTTTATTCTGAATTTGATAATGAGGTTTTTTTGCCCAAATGCTAGGTTAAATTTTGTGAAGGTGGCCCATACAACACAGAAATAAGTATATTCCTTTCTATTCTCATGCAGTGTTCTCCACAGCTCCATCATATCTAACTTTTCTAAAACTCTATTCAGGTCTTTTTATTATTTTTTGTTTAGATTTATTTAATTCTCAGAGGAGTAGATTTGAAACCTTTCATTACTACAGTTTTATTATCTATTTCTTCCTATAACTCATTTAACTTTTCCTTTTAGAATTTAAATGCTATGCCATTTGGTACTTATATGTTTAGAATTGATATTAATTTATTATCTATGGTACCTTTCATAAAAATTCAGTTTCCCTGTTGATCTCTTTTAATTAGTTCTATTTTTGCTTTTCTTTTGTCTAAAGTCATGATTGCTAACTACCCCTGCCTTTTTCACTTCAGCTGAAAGCATAATGGATTCTGCTCCCACCCTTTATTTGACTTCTATTTGCATCTTTCTGGTTCAAGTGTGTTTCTTTTAAATAACATATTGTTAGATTCTGGTTTCTAATCCATGCTGCTATCTTCTTTTGTTTTATGGGTGAGATCATCCCATTCATATTCACAGTTATAATGGTTAATTGTGTATTTCTGGCTATCTTATTCTTTTCTGTGTTCCCTTCTTTTTGTTTCCTGTCCCCTCTTTAAGAGTTTATTTTGCTTCTGAGTAATTCCCCCTTTAATCTACCCTTTCCCTCCTATTTCCTTATTAGATGAAATGTATTTCTATACCCAACTCTGTGTGTGTGTGTGTGCATGTATATATGTATTCTTCACTCCTTTGATCTGTTTAGATGAAAATGATTGTCTCTCACTTCTTCCTACTCCCTCTTCTTTATTATATAGATTTCTACTTGTGCATCTCAATTACGTAAGATAATTTTCTCAGTCTTTCCTCTCTCTTTCTCTCTCATCTGCCAGTATATTCCCAGTCCCCTTTCTTACCATCCTTCTCTTAAAATCATCAAAACATAACACATCAACTGTCAGATCCTCTGTCTAATTAAAATTCCTATGGCCCCTGCTGATGATAGAGTTCTGAGGCGATATATGTATATATCATCTCTCCAAATTAGAATGTGAGCAGTTTGTCCTTGTTTTGTGTTTTATGATTGCTTTCTCATGTTTACCTTTTTTATGCTTTTATTTTACAGTTTCTATGTAGCTCTAATCTTTTCATCAGGAATGCTTACAATTCCCACATGCCATGATAGATCCATTTTTCCACCTGTAGCATTATACTCTTTCTTGCTGAGTAAGTTATTCTTGGTTGTAGGCCTTGATCTTTTGCTTAGATTTCTCCATTTCCACTTGATAGTGGTAGTTGCTAAATTATATTTGATTCTAATTCTGATCCCTCCATACTGGAATTCTGTCTTTCTAGGCTTGTAGTGTTTTCCTTTGACTTGGAAGCTCCAAATTTTGGCTACAAAATTCCTAGATTTTTCATTTTGTAGTTTCTTTCAGAAGATGGTTAGTGGATTCTTTCTATTTCTACTTTGCCTTCTGGTTCAAAGAGATCTGGGAAATTTTCTTTTATGGTTTCTTGAAATATAATAGGTAGGTGACCGCATATGTATAACCTATATCAGATTGCTTGCTGCCTTGGGGAAGGAGAGGGAGACAAAATTGGAACTCAAAATTTAATAAAAAATGAATGTTGATAACTATCTTTATATGTAATTGTAAAAAATAAAATAGTTATTAAAAAAGAAATATAATATGTAGGCTCTTTTTGGTTATGCTTTTGGGTAAAAATAATAACTAGTATTTATGTAGGGCTTACCATGTTCCAATCTATCAATAAACATTTATTAAATGTCTACCATGTGCCAGGCACTGTGCTGAGCCCTGGGGATACAGAAAGTGACAAAAGACAATTCCTGCCCTTAAAGAGCTTACAGCCTAATGGGAAAGACAATGTAAAAACAAATAAATATAAAACAAGTTATATACAAGATAAAGAGGAAATAATTAACAGAGGAAAAGCATTAGAATTAAGAGGGGTTGTGGAAGATTTCCATAAGAGATGTGACTTCAGTTGGAAATTAAAGGAAGTTAGGGAGGTCAGTAGTCAGAGTGGAGGAGGGAAAGCATTTCAAGTATTATGAATAGCCAGAGAAAATGTACAGAGCCAATGGATGGAATATCTTGTTTGTGGTACAGCCAGGAGTCCAATGTCATTGGATCAGAGTATGTGTTGAAGGGTAAAAAGACTGGAAAGGTAGGAGAGGGCTAGGTCATGTAACACTTTGAATGCTAAACAAAAGATTTTATATTTGCTTCTGGAGGTATTAGGAAAATATCTGGAGCTTTAGGAAAATCACATTAGTGGCTGAATGGAGGATGGATTGGAATGGGGAGAAACTTGAGGCAGACAGAACCACCAACAGGTGATTATAATACTCCAGGCATGAGATGATGAGGGCTTGCACCAGAGTGCTAGCAGTGTCAGAGGAAAGAAGGGAGTCATGTTGAAGAGAAGTTGCAAAGTTAACAGACCTTGGCAACAGCTTGGATATGGAAGGTGTGAGACAAAGTGAGCCTGAGGGGACTGGGAGGATGGTGTTATGCTCTACAGTAATAAGGAAGGGAGGAGGGAGGAAAGAAGGGCTTAGGGGAAGAGACAATGAGTTCAGTTTTGGACATATTGATTTCAAGATATCTATTGAACATCCAGTTAGAGATGTCTGAAAAGTAGATAGAGATGCAAGATTGGAGGTTCAAAGTGAGTTTGGGGTGGGATAGGTAGATTTGAGAATCATCAGCATAGAGATGGCAATTAAATTCATGGATGCTGATGAGATCACCAAGTGAAGTAGTATAGAGGGAACAGAGAAGAGGGCCCAGGACTGATCCCTGAGTGATACCTGTGGTTAGGGGGTACGATTTGGAAGAGAATCCAGTAAGGGAGACAGAGGTGGAGTGTTCAGATAGGTAGGAGGAGAACCAGGGGAGAGTGACATCTTGAAAATCTACAGAGAAGAGAGTATCAAGGAGCAGTTCAGGATCAACAGCATCAAAGGCTTCAGAGAAGTCAAGGAGAATGAGAATTGAGAAAAGACCCCTGGATTTGGTAACTAAGAGATAATTAGTAACTTTGGAGAGAACAGTTTTGGTGAAATGATAAAAATCAAAAGCCAGATGGTAAAGTTAAGAAACAGGTGGGAGGAGAAATCTCTTGTAAATTGTCTTTTTAAAGAATTTGGCTACCAAGGGCAAAGAAATATAGGACAATCAATAGTACAATTCTTATCTCATTTTATCCTCACAACAATTCTGAGAGGGAAATGCTATTATTATTCTCATTTTGCAAAGGAGGAAACTCAGACAGAGTTTAAGTGACTTGCCCAGGGTCACATAGCTAATTAGTCTCTGTGGTCAGATTTTAATTCAACATTCTACTCACTATACCACCTGGCTGGTAGGTCACTCAATGATCCTTAAATTATCTCTTCCTGATCCATCTTCCAGGTCAGTTGTTTTTGCTTTGAGATACCTTACCTTTTCTTCTATTTTTTCAGTCTTTTGACTTGACATTGTTTTAATATATCTTGCTGTTTCATGTTCATGTTCATGCTTCTATCTGATCAATTTTCATTTTTGGGGAGGTAAAGATTGTGTACTTCTTGTTCTAACCTTTCCATTCTGTTTCCATGTCTTTCTTCCATAACTCTCACTTTTTCCCCCTATTTTTTCCTCTACCTCTCTCATTTGGTTTTTTAAAAATCCCTTTTAGGTCTCTAAAAACAACTCTTGCTTCATTTATTCTATGAATTCTGGCTAGACTTGTGTTAAGGCATGTATTTCTTTGAGGTTTCACTTGTAAACACTTCAGAGTTATTCTCTTATGAGTTTGTGTCTTGAACTTTCATATCACCCCAAAAGCTCTTTATGTAGAGATTCCTTTTTTTTTTATTGGTTCATTCTTCCAGTCTATTTCCTGAATTTGGACTTTGTTAAGGTCAAGCCCTGCACATTTCTACAAGGAATGTCTGAGCTGAGATTTTGTCTTTTTAGTTCCTTCTGTTGCTTTTGTGTAGCATTGAGTATTGTGTTATTCCAGTACCTTAGGAACAGCTCAGGCTGCAGGCTTTCAATGCTTCCAAAGTAGTGTGATCCATGTCAAAGTCTACTTACTTCTCTTCTAATCTAAACTCTGCAAGTTCCTGACCTGTATATAGGTCTGAGTAACATGCCTATGTGTTTTTCCCTAGTTGGAATTTCAATAGACTACTGCTGGACTTATCCACCATCAACCAGCTGGAAATCTCTGCAGCTTCAGAGAGATAGAACTGCAGGCTCTCCTTTAGTCAAGGTCACAGGGCTGGGGAACCTGTGGTTTTGAGGTCACATGTGGCCCTCTAGGTCCTCAAGTGTGGTCCTTTGACTGAATCCAAACTTCACAGAACAAATCCCCTTCATAAAAAGATTTGCTCTATAAAACTTGGACTCAGTCAAAAGGTCATATCCAATGAACTATTAGGACATATGTGGCCTTGAGGCCACAGGTTCCCTACCCATGGTAGTATTTCTGCCCTCATTATTCCATTGCAGGCCTCAGAATTCCTGGAGGCTTGAATCAAGTCCATGCTCTCCTCCTGGAGCCATACAACTGCTGTTGCTTCTGAACTTGTACAGTCTAAGGCCCACAACCATTCCTCTCTTTCATCTCTAGGAGCAGGTTCCCTCCACAGTTCACCCTGGATCTGTAACCTGAAACTATGTAGTAAGTGACAAAGCTGCCAGATGGTATTCATTTACTAATTTGAAGATACCAAGAGATTTCTTCCTGCTCTGATGCACAACTTTAGTCTTCTTTCACTCCCTGTGTCCTCGAATATTACCTACAGCATGCTCCTGGAAGATCTTGTCCTCATTGTCCATAGAAATCTGTCTTCCTCTATCAAACTTGGCTGGAAAATTATTGTGATTTGTTTTCTTAGATTTCTTTTTTTATATTTTATTTTTTTCCATTAATGTAAAAATATGTTCATTTTTTAAAAATTTGACTTCCAAATTCTCTCTCTCTGCCCTCTTTGATAAAACAAACAATTTAATATAGACTATATATGTGCAGTCATGCAAAGCATATTTCCATGTTAGTCATGTTGTAAAAGAAAACAGAAAATACAAAAAAATGAGGAAAACTTAAAAGTAAAAAAAGTATACTTTGATCTACATCTGGAGATGTATAGCTCTCTGGAGCTCTGGAGATGGATAGCATTTTCCATAATGAATCCTTAGGAATTGTCTTAGACCATTGTATTGCTGAGAATAGCTAAGTCATTTATAGTTGATCATCATACAATATTACTGTTTTTGTGTACAATGTTTTCCTGATTCTGCTCATTTTACCTTGCATCAGTTCATATAAGTCTCTCCAGGTTGTTTTTTTTTTAAAAACGTACTACTCATCATTTATTATAACATAATAATATTCCATCACAGTTATATACAACAATTTGTTCAGCCATTCTCTCATTGATGGGCATCCCCTCACTTTCCAATTCTTTACCACCACTAAAAGAGCTCCTATAAATATTTTTGGCCATATAGGTCCTTTTGCTTTTTTAAAAAATCTCTTTGGAATACAGACCAGTGGTAACAGTAATACTGGGTCAAAGCATATGCACAGTTTTATAGACTTTAGGAAATGGATCCAAATTGCTCTCAGCAAGGTTGGATCAATTCACAATTCCAACAACAGTGCTTTACTGTCTCAATTTTCCCACATCCCTTCCAACATTTGTCATTTTCTTTTTCTGTCATAGCAGTCAATCTGATAGGTGTGAGGTGGTACCTCAGAATTGTTTTAATGTACATTTCTCTAGTCAAAAGTGATGTAGACATTTTCTCATAGGACTATAAAAGCTTTGATTTCTTCATCTGAAAACTGCCTGTTCATATACTTTGACCATTTACTAATTGAGAAATGACTTGTATTCTTATAAATTTGACTCAGTTCTCTACGTATTTGAGAAATGAGGCCTTCATTAGAGAAATTTGACATAGAAAAAATTTTCCCCATTTTTCTGCTTTACTTCTAATCTTGACTGCATTGGTTTTGTTGTGAAAAAAAAGTGTTCATTTAATGTAATCAAAATTACCCATTCTACTTTCTGTAATGCTCGCTGTGTCTTAATTGGTCATAAATTATTTTCTTAGGGACAGATCTGACAGGTAATTTGCTTATAATATCACTCTTTATGTCTAAATCATGTACTCATTTTGACCTTATCTTGGTATCTGGTGTGAGGTTTTAGTCTATACTTAGTTTCTGCCCATTGCTTTCCAGTTTTCCCAGAAGTTTTTTGTGAGTTCTTATCCCCAAAACTTGAATCTTCAGGTTTATCAAACACTAGATTACTATGGTCATTTACCATTGTGTATGGTGTACCTAACCTATACCACTTATCTGCCTCTTTTCACAGCCAGAAATAAATTCTTTTGGTGATTACTGCTTTGTAATACAATTTGAGATCTGATATGGCTAAGCTACTTTCTTTCATTTTGTTAATTGATTCCTTCGATATTCTTGATCTTTTGTTCTTCCAGATGAATTTTGTTATGATTTTTTTCCTGGTTCTATGAAATAATTTTTGGTAATTTGGTAAGGCACTGAATAAGTGTATTAATTTAGGTAGAACCATCATTTTTATGATGTTGGCTCAACCTATTCATGAGCAATTAATATTTTTCCAATTGTTTAAATCTGACTTTATTAGTGTAAAGAGTATTTTGTAATTTTGTTTATAGAGTCCCTGGGTTTGTCTTGGCAGATAGACTCCTAAGTATTTTATATTTTCTACAGTTATTTTAAATGGAATTTTTCTATCTTGTCCTGTTGGATTTTATTGGTAATAGAAATGCTGATGATATATGTGGGCAATTTTGTTGAAGTTGTTAATTGTTGCAATTAGTTTTTTAGTTGATTTTCTAGGTTTCTCTAAGTATACAATCATATCATCTGTAAAGAGTGATAGTTTGTTTCCTCATTGCCTTTTGAATTACTTCAATTTCTTTTTCTTTTCTAATTACCATAGCTAATATTTATAGTACAATATTAATATTAGTGATGATAGTGGGGCAACCTTGCTTCACCTTTGATCTTATTGGGAAGGCTTCTGGTTTATTCCCATTACAGATGATGCTGGTTGATGGTTTTAGATAGATACTACTTATCATTTTAAGGAAAGCTCCATTTTTTCCTATGCTTTCTAATGTGGTTTTTTCAACAGAAACAAATGCTGTGTTTTTGTCAAAAAAAACTTTTTCTGCATCTATTGAAATAATCATATGATTTTTGTTGTTTTCATTATTAATATGGTCAGTAATATTGACAATTTTCCTAATACTGAAGCAGGCCTGAATTTCTATTATAAATCTCACCTGGTCATAGTGTATGATCGTTGTGATATATTGCTGCAATCTCTTCGCTAGTATTTTATTTCATTAGGGAAATTGGTTTGTAGTTTTCCTTCTCTGTTTTTTTTTTCCTGGTTTAGGTATCAACACCATATTTGTGTCATGAAAGGAATTTGGTAGAACCCCTTTTTTAACTATTCTATTTTTTTTTTTCAAAACTCAGCCTGATACTTTTTCTAGATATTTGTGCAAAAACTGTATTGGGTTATTTGGGCTCTGGTTTCTTCCTGCAACTCCTCCATCTTGATTCCACTTCCCCTTTTCCATCAATTAGAAATGGAGACTAGACCTCATAAGCCTCAATAGATGGCTCCTCTATAGATGATTAGAATGAGCTAGATGACCTCTAAGGTCCCTTCTAGCTATAAATCTAATTTTATGATCCTGTGGCTGTCTCTTTTGTAATGCTTTGGTGGTCTCTTTCAATCTAGACTATCTGTAAACTCTATATTTGTCAATAGAAAAAGTGATATATGTTAGAGGAAAGAAATTTAGATACCGAATTATTGTGATTCTTACATTATTTAATTGTCCATATGTGTAGTTCCCAGAGCACTAAATATGATCACAGAATCACAAAATTTCAGAGTCAGGAGGTATATTAGAGGTCACACACAAGAATCTCTTCTCTACTATATTTGATAAATGATCAGCCATTTGAATTTAGTAAGTAGGAATCCACTATTTCTTAAAGCAACTCTTTCCATTTGGGGTTATCTCTAATTGTTTTCCTTACATTAATCCTCTTTATAACTCTTCCCTCTGGGACCAAGTAGAACAAGTATAATCTCTCTTCTTCCTGACGGCCATTCGAATATTTGTAAACAGTTATTTTCCCCCAAAGTCTTTTCTTCTTGAGACAAAACATCTGCAGCTCCTTCCACTGATCTTCATGTGGCTTGATTTCTAGGCCCTTCATCATTCTAGTTTCCTCCTCCAAATACTCTTCAGCTTATCAATTGCATTTAAAGAAAATGAGACCCAGAAACAAATATAGTACTCCAGATTTAATCTAACCAGGGCAGAGTACAGCAGAAGTTTCACTTTCTATTCCTAGATACTACATCTGTCTGAATACAACCTAAAATGGCATTAAATTTTTTTCAATCACACTTTTTATTCAAATTAAGTTTGTAATCCACTAAAATTTCCAAATCTTTTTCAGACAAATTACTGCCTAGTCATACCTCTCCTAGCTTATATTTGTAAAGGTGATTATTTTAACCCATTTATGTGATGGTATGTGGTTATTCAGTCATTTTTTAGTCTTGTCTGACTCTTCAGAACTTCTTTAGGGGTTTTCTTGGCAAAGATACTGGAGTGGTTGGCCATTTCCTTCTCCAGCTCATTTTACAGATGAGGAAACTGAGGCACACAGTGTTAAGTGACTTGCCCAAAGTCACACAATGAGTGTCTGATGCCACATTTGAACACAGGAAGGGGAATCTTCCTTATTCCAGGCCTAACACTCCATCCAGTGTACCATCTAGCTGTCCCATAAAATGATAAAGCTGACAGATATAAAACCCTTAATGTTTGCAAACTGCTTTACATGCATTATCTCATTTGATTACCATAATCATGTAAGATGGCTACTTTAGGGATATTCTCATTTTGCAAATGAGAATTAAGGTTTAGCTTTTCCTATTGTCACATGGCTAATAAGTGTCAGAGGCAGGATTCAAATTCAAGGATCTTTTGATGACAAATCTAGTATTCTTCCCATTATACTAAATCTTTCTCAAGCTTAACAGGAGTTTGAGATCTATTTGAGGAACAGAATTGATTGATTGGTCAGTCCAATAAGTAGGTTTTTCACTGGTCATAAATTTCTTCTTTTCCTTTGCTTTAAGTCCCCCAACAAATATAACTGAAGTATAGGGAAGTTAAAACAAGTAGGGGGAGAGGAAGAGAAAGGAAAAAGCATTTATATATCACCTACTATGTGCCAGGCACTGTGTTAAGCACTTTACAAATATTATCTCATTCGATCTTCAAAACAACTCTGTGAGGTAGGTGCTATTATTGTCTCCATTTTATAGTTGAGGAAAGTGAGGCAAACATAAGTTGTTCAGGATCACACAGTTAGTAAGCAAGTGTCTGAGGCCAGTTTTGAATTCAGATCTTCCTGACTCCAGGCCCAGAGTTGTGCCACCCAACTGTCAATTATTAACCTTTTTTTTTTTTTTTAGGTTTCATACTAATTGCTATAGGGAATGATACACATACGGTAATCAGGGTGCATAGGATCATAGCATCATAGATATAGAGCTGGAGGGAATCTAAGGAATCATCATTCTCCTCATTTACCACATGAGTAAACTGAAACACAAGAGAGAGAAAGTGACTGGTCTAATAATTTCTTTGGAGAGGAAAGATGAATGTAAATAAATAAGCGGCAATACTAAGTACCATGACTGCCACCTGAATAACAGACATTTTTAATTGTCTATCAGTCACTTGGCTCTGCTCCTGACTCTGGATTTTTCCATCTTGCCTCTGTATGGGTATCCCTACCTTCCTCCAGCTCCTTCTGATGTGTTGCTTTTCCTCTTTAGAATATAAAATATAAGTTCCTTGAGGGTAGATGTAATCTTTTTTCTTCTTCTTGTATTTGTATTCTCAGTGCTCAACACAGGGCCTGGCACAAAAATAGGTGCATAATAAATGTTCTATTACCTATCTATCTATATCCCATGCACCCCACATTCAAGTCAAACTGACCTACTTGTTCTGCCCTGGAGACAGCATACCATTCTCATTGAAGCTTTTCTCATCTGCAGAGTTAAGGTATTGCACTAAATGAACTCTGAAGTCCCTTCCTCTCTCTGTCTACATTGATAGTTTCTCCTGCTTCTATCCCTTTTCCATGCTGTCCACCATACCGGAATTCTCTCCCTTCTCTCCCCCTCTTGAAGTTCCTGTCTCCTCCCTTCAAGCTCAGCACAAGACTGGTCCATCTAGTTCAATACTCATTTTACAAATGAAGAAACTGAGGCCCTAAAAGAAGTGACTCATTCTACCAGTAGGGAGTGACTGTTCTAATTCAGATCTAAGTCTTCTGACTCCAAGTCCAGAGTCTAATCCTCTATCAGACAATGGCCTCTCAATTGACTTGCCAAAGCTCATATAGTAAGCTACACTTCAGAACACCATTTTCTATGTTACAGTTCTGTTCTGTCACCTGGGTCATGATTCTAAAAGACATGCAACACCATGAGAGCTTCAAAAGGCCTTCAAGATCATCTGTACAAACTTCTTCAATGTATAAATGAGGTCCAGAGAGGGGAAGTGATTGGATACCCTTTTGAATAAATATTCGCTATATTATTGATTTTATATTATTAAAAATTACTTGAATTTTTCTAGATTCCAATACATTTTTACTGATAGTTAAAAAATATAGCTTCCTTTGATAGGGGAAAAATGTTAAAGTCCAAAACTGTAGCAAAGATAAACAATTTGACAGCTGCAACTCTTTTATTTACTGTCTTTCTATCTATTCAAGAGAAAAAAAAATAACAGAATTTTAAATCTTTCATTTATTTATTGCTAAGCATTATTACTAGCCTGAAGTCTCTCTCTCTCTCTCTCTCTCTCTCTCTCTCTCTCTCTCTCTCTCTCTCTCTTTTTCAAAACTCTCACAATAAGCAGAGACAAGTGACATAATTCAACTGACATTTTGCCATGCCTGAAATACATTCTTCCCTCATCACCACATGTAAATCAATCTATCACTAGATCAACAAGCATTTAACTCCTACTAATTCTGAGGCACTGTGCCAAGTGCTAGGGCTACAATGATAAAGGAAACAGTGCTTGCCCTCAGGGAGCTTATATTCTAATAGGAGAAACAATATGTATGTATGTATGTATGTATGTATGTATGTATGTATGTATGTATGTATGTATCTAACAATAAAGAATTGAACCAATGCTTGGACCATGGGATATGGAGTGCTTGCGTTGTCCATCTCTCTCAGGTCTGGACCTGTCCTCACAGGTCTGGGATAGTGTCAGTCCTGGGGTAGCTTAGTAGTAGTCATACTACATCCAGATGTGAATTTCATAAAATCAATGCTATGTAGAAATTGTGCTAGATCTGAACAATTTATGAGAGGGGTTAGATTCTTTCTTGAACTTCTGGCTCTTTACATCTTTTATGTTCCCTGAGCCCTGGGGAAGATTATCTTTGGATTATATTCTATGTGGGTGCTCTGTCCAAAGGAAAATAAATTTTGATCGCTTATACTTCACAGGGTATCTTGGGATTTGGTGGCTAGATTTTTTCTTTCCTACTTATTTATTCTATTATGTTTTTGTTTTTGAAAAACTGAAACAATCAGTTCTTTTGTCCCATGTAGTTTCGGTTGTGATTTCTTGAAATAGAGCTCTGGAAAACCAGGCTTTGATACCTTTGGGTATCAAAATCCAAATGGAGCTACTTAACTCTGCCTTAAACTCAAATTACTTTGGGTCTCATTGATTGGTCAATAATATGTCCAGCCCAAGCCTCATTTGGTCATTGTTTGGATTTTGATGGCTCAGAGTAAGTGTAAATAACAATTGTTTCTATTCCAGCCAGAAACCCTGAGGGTCTTCCCTTGCCAGATTGATTCCTTTTTTTTTTTTCATTTTTTTATTTAAATTTATTTATTTAAGTTTTTAACATTCATTTCCACAAAATTTTGGGTTCCCGATTTTCTCCCCATTTCTCCCCTCCTCTATCACCAATCTGTCCTCCCTTCTAACATCCCTCCCTTCCCTTATCCCCATCTTCTCTTTTGTCCTGAAGGGCAAGATAAATTTCTATACCCCATTACCTGTATTTCTTATTCCTTTTTTTTTTATATATATTCTTTTCTTTTCCTTTATTTATTTATTTAACTTTTAACATTCATTTTCACAAAATTTTGGGTTCCAAATTTTCTCCCTTTTTGTCCCCTCCCCCCACTCCAAAACACTGAGTGTTCTAATTGCCCCTATCACCAATCTGCCCTCTCTTCTATCATCCCTCTCTGCCCTTGTCTCCATCCTATACCTCTTTACCTGTATTTCTTATTTCCTAGTGGCAAGAACAGTATTCAACAGCTGTTCCTAAAACTTTGAGCTCCAACTTCTCTTCCTCCCTCCCTCCCCACCCCTTCCCTTTGGAAGGCAAGCAATTCAATATAAGCCAAATCTGTGTAGTTTTGCAAATGACTTCCATAATAGTAGTGTTGTGTAAGAACAAATTATATTTTCCTCCATCCTATCCTGTCCCCCATTACTTCTGTTCTCTCTTTTGACCCTATCCCTCCCCCAAATTGCTCCCTCCTCCCACTGCCCTCCCTTCCATTATCCCCCCAACCCTGCTTCTCCCCTTCTCCCCCACTATCCTGTATTGTAAGATGGGTTTTCACACCAAAATGAGTGTGCATTTTATTTCTTCCTGTAGTTAAATGTGATGAGAGTAAGCTTCATGTTTTTTCTCTCACCTCTCCCCTGTATCCCTCCACTAATAAGTCTTTTGCTTTTCTCTTTTATGAGAGATAATTTGCCCCATTCCATTTCTCCCTTTCTCCTCCCAATATATTTCTCTCTCACTTCTTAATTTCATTATTTTAAGAAATGATCCCATCCTATTCAATTCACCTTGTGCTCTCTGTCTCTCCCTCTATGTGTATGTGTGTGTGTGTGTGTGTGTGTGTGTGTGTGTGTGTAATCCCACCAACTACCCAGATACTGAAAAAAGTTTCAAGAGTTACAAATATTGTCTTTCCATGTAAGAATGTAAACAGCTCAACTTTAGTAAGTCTCTTATGACTTCTCTTTCCTGTTTACCTTTTCATGCTTCTCTTGATTCTTGTGTTTGAAAGTCAAATTTTCTTTTCAGCTCTGGTCTTTTCATCAAGAATGCTTGAAAGTCCTCTATTTCATTGAAGGACCAATTTTTCCCCTGAAGTATTATACTCAGTTTTGCTGGGTAGGTTATTCTTGGTTTTAGTCCTAGTTCCTTTGACTTCTGGAATATCCTATTCCATGCCCTCCGATCCCTTAATGTAGGAGCCGCTAGATCTTGTGTTATCCTGATTGTATTTCCACAATACTTGAATTGTTTCTTTCTAGCTGCTTGCAATATTTTCTCCTTGACCTGGGAACTCTGGAATTTGGCCACAATGTTCCTAGGAGTTTCTCTTTTTGGATCTCTTTCAGGTGGTATTCTGTGGATTCCTTGAATATTTATTTTGCCCCCTGGTTCTAGAATATCAGGGCAGTTTTCCATGATAATTTCTTGAAAGATGATGTCTAGGCTCTTTTTTTGATCAAGGCTTTCAGGTAGTCCCATAATTTTTAAATTGTCTCTCCTGGATCTATTTTCCAGGTCAGTTGTTTTTCCAATGAGATATTTCACATTCTCTTCCATTTTTTCATTCTTTTGGTTTTGTTTTGTGATTTCTTGGTTTCTCATAAAGTCATTAGCCTCCATCTGTTCCATTCTAATTTTGAAAGAACTATTTTCTTCAGTGAGCTTTTGAACCTCCTTTTCCATTTGGCTAATTCTGCTTTTTAAAGCATTCTTCTCCTCATTGGCTTTTTGAACCTCTTTTGCCAATTGAGTTAGCCTATTTTTCAAGGTGTTATTTTCTTCAGCATTTTTTTGGGTTTCCTTTAGCAAGGTGTTGACCCTCTTTTCATGCTTTTCTTGCATCTCTGTCATTTCTCTTCCCAATTTTTCCTCCACTTCTCTAACTTGATTTTCAAAATCCTTTTTGAGCTCTTCCATGGCCTGAGTGCACTGAATATTTATTTTGGATGTTTGGGATATAGAAGCCTTGACTTTTATGTCTTTCCCTGATGGTAAACATTGTTCTTCCTCATCCAAAAGGAATGAAAGTAAGGAAGAAAGTAACCTTCTATAATCTTATTTTTTTTCCCTTTTCTGGGCATTTTCCCCAACCAGTTACTTGACTTTAGGGTCCTTTGTCAAGAGTAGGATATACTCTGGGAATCTGTGAGATCTTAGTTCCTCCAAGGTGGCACGATCAAGCATGTACTGGTCTGGACGTGGAGAGGGATTTTTGTGACCAGAATCTTAGCAGTTACCTCTCCACAGCCACCTGGCCTCCAGTTCTGCCAAGTCAGCACTGGGGGCTGATTTTCAGATAAGCTGGATGGGCAGGGCTGCCATTCAGTGTGAGACAAAGACCAGCTCCCCTCAGGGCCTCCACACAGGGCTAAAGTAAGACTCAGCTCTTCAGTGCTCCCAGGGATTTTTAAGCTCCAACAATGGAGTGGTTGTAGGGGCTGCTGTGCAGCCTCCGTGGCCGCTGCCTGCTGCCAGAGCTATGGGAAAGCCCTTCTCCCTTCCTGGCCAGCTGAAAATACCCTGTCACTGACCTTTGGCACCTGTGGGTTGAGGGATCTGGGAACCGCTGTTACTGGGACTGGGGATTCCACAACTGGAGATTTCGCACCCAAGGGCTGTTCGCAAGCCAGGCTGCGTGGCCAAGGCTGGGATGGGCTCTGCGCTCTGCTCCGCATCCAGTGCAACAGACATTTTCTGTGGGTCTTTCAGGTCATCCTGTGCTGGAAATCTCCTCCAGTCTGTTGTTCTCCACTTCTGCTGCTCCAGAATTTGTTGAGAGTCCCTCTCTACAGGTACTTTATGGGCTGTGTGGGGAGACCCTGCGTATGTGTGTCTTTCTACTCCACCATCTTCTGATTTCTTTTTTTTTGCTGAGGCAAACTAGGTCATCTTCTGCCTCATTTCTTACTTAGCCTTAAATCACTGCATGGGTGTTGCCTCAGACAAACTGAGACTTGTAAAAGACCTGAGCTTAAAAAGGCCAAGATCTCTTATACTGCATTTTGAACTGTCTCCAGTCATCCTGACCTATGTCTTGCCACTGGACTCAGATGACTGTGGAGGAGAGAGTGAGACTGATGACTTTGCACAGTCCTTTCTCACTTAAATCCAATTCACTTTCAAGTCAAGACATTACCCATCTGATGTCATTGGTCCTCTTCAAGAAGGAAGGACAGACAACAAACCCCAGAGCCCTGGGGAAGATTATCTTTGGTTTACCTCTTACCTAAAAGTCTCCTCAAAAGCAGAGAAGAAATGGACTCAAAATACATTGTAAATCAGGTATTTATTTCATCTACACATAAAAGAAATTCTAAACACAATACACACTGAAAGAAAAACTTAAACAAGAAGCAATGACATAACTATTATACTCTCCTAAAAGGCTAACACTTAAATATCTGTTAGTAGGACTGAATTGGCATTTCACATTTCACCTTGGTTCTACCTGGTACAACCAGTTCCCTCTTGGTTCATGCCTTTGGGCAAACCAGGCCAGAGGTTGGACTCTTCCTTAAATCAGGGTTCAAATTCTCCAAGAAGCACTGGAGTTGCAGAACATTCCATGCCCATCAGATCTAGCTGAGTGATCTAGCATCTCTGGTACTCTTGAATCCACAAAGTTACTTTCAAAGATGGAAATGTTCTTTTTAGGATCACTGCTTAGGTACCTACACTCAAGAAAAACAAAACAAAACATAAAAGGCAGTGCCAAATCAGATTTAAGCTTGCCTACTTCATACATGTGTTTTAGTTATCCATTCTCAGGCTGCTACTTATAGTCCCAAAGCCAAGCTGCTTCATCAGGTTTTGAAGGGTACCCTGAGGATCTTGCAGTGTCTCTTTTCTAATACCATCACTTTGATTATCCATGGGTTCTGTTCCTCCCTCTCCAACTCTTAAATGCTAGTGACTAATACTCCTGTTCATTCAAGCACTTATCATTTAGCTTTTACAAAGACATGTTTACCTCAAAGATATGCAGTAACAACAGTATAAATATTTCCTCCCATACTTGAGGAGCATACTTTCCACTATACCATCGTGGTTGCTGGGGAAAATGGCTCAGACTTGAAACAATTTCTACCTAGCATTGGTCCCACCAAATTCATATTTAGATGCAGCATGACAGACAGACAGATAGATGCCAGTTATCACATCAGATATTGCTGGACTAAGTCTTGTAGGTTCTTACTACTCAGAGTAACTGCTGGGCCAGCTATAAAACTTGGATGTTGTAATATCTGTAGACTTGTTCTCATGAGTTCCTGAGCCTCCAGAGTAATCTCTATCCAAAACAGAAAAGAATAAATGGTGAGACCCAAGGCCTCTCCCCTTTCAGCATTATCTCTAACTACATGCTGTCAACAAAGTAGTCAAGAGAAGAGAAAAATGTGGAAGTCAATGGTTGAGGCTAAGATTTTTTGAGAAAGTGCCCCTAGTTCCATTTCCACAATTGCAGTCAATCAAATAGGCTTTTATTGATCACCTGGAATCAGTTAACAACTGACTACACATGTTCTATTTTCTCTTGAAGGTTCTTCTATTACACAAAAGCAAAAAGCCTCTTCTATATGAGGAGACAACTGCAGAAGCATTCTGTGTAATAGTTTGTTGAATGAAGATGCCAGTCACTATTTCAACCCTTACATGAATGAAAAAGTCCCCCCCCCCACTTCCATAAGTAGAAAAAGGTATATCCACTTATATTGCCTGATCTGTTTTGTGAATTCAAAAAGGTCACCAACGAATACTGAAAGGCTCTGAAAGTTGGATTGCTTATCCCTTCGACTGTGCTAGGATTACTAATTCAATTTACAGAAGTCACCCAACAGCTATCTAGGTAGTTGCAGTGATAATAGCTTTCAGGCTTGAACCCTATTCAAAACCATGAAACCATTGTAAAGAGCTCCCTGTGTCATAATTAATCCTTTGTGCTATCTCATCACTACTTATTAGTAGAAACAGGAATATTTTAGCAAAATCATTTTGTAAGTATTAATAAACGCTAATACTGTTCAGCACTGGATTAGTAATAATAGCCACAATAAATGTCTGAATTAAATGTAGTTAGTAATGCTGACATTTCTGGCTGAAATTCCTACTTCTCTTCCCACAGATAAATCTAAAAATCCTGAGCCAGGCAATACCCATTAACATCTGTTAACTGGGCAAATTTGCTTCTTCCAGATTTGCCCAACGCCTGTTGCATATGTGCCAGTTTTGCAAGGAATAAAAACAAATTAGTTAAAGGGAACCAGATTAAGAGGGCTAACCAGAGACTTTCTGAACAAATGGCTAGTAGATATAGGGTCTTGAACTATATAAATGTACCAAGATCTATGAATTAGCACATTTGGCTCATGATATCATATTATGTTTATGACCCACTTTAATTCAATGTCTTATGAGTCATTCATGTATACATTCAAAAATACAATAAAGACATCTTATCTTTGGAAATAGGATAAAAAGGTAGAGGTAAAAAGAGGCAAAGACATGAGAATGGCTAGTAAATGAAAGGGAGGGAAAGAAGTAGAAACAAAGGATAACATTAAAGATTTTCATGTTGAAGCTGGAAGGAGAACAAGAAATAACTGGAAAAGTGAAAAGATCTGTCAAAATTTCTAGAAGAAACTGTTTTCTTCATCAAAGAAAATAGAGCCACTATATTTGGATTGTAGTATCACACAGTTCCTGATGTGCTACATAAAACAGAGCATTTGCCAGTGTTATAGAGGGTATACAGCATAAAGTCCAAAGGAAGAAAAGGATTCTCTATAGATGGTAAGGTCTTCCAGATGTTCCTGTTACAGATAACATTGTGCTGATGCCACCAAGCCCAGGAACATTGCAAAATCTATAAATGAAACCTACAATTAGTCAAGAGAGTTCATCCTAACTGTATAAATGGTTTAAGAAGGCAAATGGATAAAGACAATTGTTTAGTCTATGGTATGCAGTTGGATAGACAATGAACTCGATAAAGAATTGAATAGGAGATCAAGTCTTTGGTATATTATGACATGCTTTTATTGATCCCCAAGCTTCTCTGAAACAAGGGCCTAGCCTCCAAATATCAATATTCTTCTGGTGTTTCTGTACAGTCATGAACCATGAAATAACACAGTTTCTGCAGAATTAAAGTTACAAGTCACTCAACAGGCAATGGAGAGATGTTATGCTAAGTGAGAACAGGCTGCAACATATTGCTTAAAAAGCAATTCTGAAAACATGGCATAAAGGATATCATCAGAGAGATGTGTGCTTAGAAAAGGAGGTATAGTGAATAAAAAAGACCAGTGGACAATCCCACAAGAGCTACATGAGCCAATACAACATTATATGATCTAGAGGAATTTAGAGATTTACCCAGTTTGCTGGATAAATACTTTATGGAAGATTTATGGTAAAGCCAAGTGAGTCTACAAATATTTATTAAGCCCTTAACAGCTTACCCCAATTGCCATATTTGATGTGTGATAGTTAGAGAGATATAATTCTAAACCAATACCCTTCTTATAGATAGGGGGACAAACCAGATATGGTGGGCCTAAATACAACCTTCATGATCCTTCCCTGCTAGACTATGGACAGTATTGGCATAGCCTTCCTCTTGCCCTTCATAAAGGTAGATATCAAAGTCTCCCTTGGGCAGATTCCAGATCTAATATCTATCCATGTTTTTATACATATGCCAATTGTATTTACATTAGACAACAGCTAAACATAGTCCAGCATGTAGCACAGTGCCTGGCACATAGCAAGAGCTTAATAAATGTTTATTGTCTGACTTGGGATAAGATTCTAAGGGGTTACTCATAAAAGACTTTCCCTAATCACTCAAGAGTTAGGTAGACATTTAATACTAGCTCACTACCACCAAATGCTAATTAGACAAAAGACCATCTGGAAAAGCTAGTAAAAAAAAAACCTCCCTCCCAAAAAAAAGTTCTCCCAAGAAGAGATAAAAGGATCTCAGCTAGAGAAGCCCATTCTTTTAATTTTTTGATTGTTCAAAAGCAATAAAGCTATTCCAGTAAAGATACTCCAATCAGTTTTTTTAGCATTCATTTTTTATTTTTAAAAAATTTACTTTTTTTGTCAATTATACGTAAAACCAATTTTAACATTTTTTTTAAATTTTGAGTTCCAAATTTTCTCCCTTTCTTTCCCCCCCATCAAGAAGACAAGTATTTTGATGTAGATTATGCATACATAATTATGCAAAACACATTTTCATGTAAGTCATGCTGTGAAAGAAAACACAGACAAAAAACCCCAAGAAAAATAAAGTAAAGTAAAAGTATCTCCAATCTGCATTCAGGTTCCACCAGTCCTTTATCTAGAAATGGACAGCACCTTTCATTGTAAGTCCTTCAGAATTATCTTGAATCACTGTATTGCTGAGAATAGCTAAGTTACTCATAATAGATCATCATACAGTGTACAATACTCTCTTGGTTTTGTTGATTTCGTTTTGTACCAGCTCATGTAAGTTTTTCCAGGTTTTTCTGAGAAGCATCTTGCTCATCATTTCTTATAGCACAATAGTATTCCATCACAATCATATACAACAACTTGTTCATTCATTCCCCAATTGATGGACATTCCCTCAATTTCCAATTCTTTGCCACCACTAAAAAAGGTGCTATAAATATTTCTATACATATAGGTCCTTTTCCTTTTTTTCTTTTTTTAATCTCTTTGGGATACAGACCTAGTAGTGGTATTACTAGGTCAAAGTACATATAGTTTCATAGACTTTTGGGCATAGTTCCAAATTGCTCTCCAGAATGGTTGGTCAGTTCACAACTCCACCAATAGTGCTTTAGTATCCTAATTTTCCCACATCCCCTCCATCATTTGTCATTTCCTTTTTTTTGTCATATTAGCCAGTCTGATAAGTATGTGGTGGTAGCTCAGAGTTGTTTTCATTTTCATTTCTCTAATCAATTGTGATTTAGAGTATTTTTTCATATGACTATGAGAAGCCCATTCTTAGCAGACTCAGGGGTTGCAGATGCTAGAAACCAAGTACATAGTAGAGACTGGATTCCCTGTGTGTTTGGCTCCAGGGAGAGTTCTAGTCTGTCATTTAAAAATCTATGTTTGTTTTTCTTGACCCACAGTTGTCTCAGATTCCCTCTTTGGTGCACACCCCCAACAGAAGCACACAATCTTTCCAGTCAGGAATTCTCTGGGAAGCAGAAGTCATTTCTCCCTCTGAATAAACAGCACAGGGATTCACAGGACTGTTAGAAAAATATCCCCAGGTCTAGGTGGAAACGGAGTTACACACACACACACACACACAAAAATGTTGTGGTTCCTGTCCTAAAGGAGTATACATTCCAACAGATGAGATAATACACAGATAAAATGTAAAATCAAGATATATATGATAAAAATGGAAGATTTTTATCTCAGAGGAAAAGCTCTAGGCATGGAGAAGCCTCAAGAAGATAGGATTTGAGTTAAGGAAGTCAGGGAAGCCAGGAGACAGAAGTGAAGAGGTATTCTAGGTATGTGGGATAGCCACAGAAAGTCCTTGAGAAGTCAAGAAGAACGTCCTGGGGGATAATAGATAACAGTCACCAAGATTTGGATTGGGTGATAAAATTGAATTAGTGAACCTCAGAGTAGGAGAGATTGATGAGTGATGGTGGTAGAGGCAGAGTCTAGAAGAGGCAATAGGGAACAAGGAATAATCTGTTTCCCCCATTCCAACCAGTGAGTTGGTGGTGTATAAGTGAAAGTGCAGCCAATAGGGAAAAGGTAGTAGGGATGCAATGTCATTAGGACAAAGGCAGGTCTCATTAAGTACCAGAAGACTGAAGAAGCAAGAAAGAAAAATGTTCAATTAATAATAAAATAGTGTTTTACAGATATTATCTCATTTTATCCTCATAAGAACCCTGGGTAGTAAAGGCCATTATTATCCTCACCTTCCTTTTACAGATGAGGAAATTGAGGCTAATGAATGGTAAATGATTTGTCCAGGGCCACATAGCTAATAAGTGCCCAAGGGCAGATTATACCTCAGGTTTTCCAGAATCTAGGTCTAGTGCTCTACCCACTGGGCAACCTTTGAAAACAAGTTTGTTAATTACAGGGCAGGCAACCAAAAAATAGAGTGGAAAAAGCAGGCAGATCAGCAGTGCAACTTTTGTGAGGTGGGGCTCAGAGAGATGAGAGTATAGGCGACCAGGATTTCAGAATCACTGGGATGAGGAAGAATGAGGTGATGGGGATACAATATCTGCTGAAGAATGCATCCGGACAGAAATTTCAGTGGTTGTGGAAAGGTGTGATTTGACTAACAGTTTCTCTCTTGAGATCCAAGCTCATGCACGTGGTGATACTGTGTCTTTCAAAGCATAAAAGGCCTGACTCACAAAAGGTATGGTCTGGAGGTGTCTGGTCAGGAGGAAGGGAGTGGCAGTGGGAGGTTGGTCTGATAGGGGATGGCTCCCAGAGCACTTGAGAGGGAGCTGGTCAAAGGTGGGTGGATCCCTGACTGATGCACAGGCAAAGACAGAGACAGAAAGGCATGTCTAAATACTGGATTGACTCAGGGCTCACAAGACGTGGACTCAAGGGTCCACAGAGATAAGAGGTAGGATTGGGTTGAAATCTGCGTCACAGGAGATAATATTAACTGACATTTATTTAGCGATTTAAAACTTGCAAAGCACTTGACACACTTTATTTACTCTGAGTCTTATTAACAATGCAGGGGAGTAGGGACTATAGATATTACCCCTATTTTGTAGATTAGGAAACTGAAACTCAGAGAAGTTAAGGAATTTAGCCATGGTCACACAACCATAAAGTGTCAGAGGTAGGATTTGTATCCAGATCTCAGTGACTCTAAATCCTGCATTCCATCCATTACAGCATACTAGAGGCAAAGGAAGATAACAGTGGGTAAAAGGCGGCATCATATTTGCTGGTAGAAACATTAAGATAGCATGCATGGAGAACATATTGGGGTTTAAAAAACTAGAGGCATTGGAGGATATTTTCTTGAAGTTTGGTAATTAGGGGGAGAAGAGAGATGGGATGACAGCTGGGTGGGTTAAATAATCAAGGGTCTGGGATCACTAAGCCATCCTAGGAAACAAAATATTTAATCACTCTCGGGTAATTGTGCTCCTATGCTAATATGCCACAAAATTTTCATGTCACAATTGGATTAAGGAAATGAAATGCATCAAGGAGGGTTGTTTAAGCATTGAGGAAAGGATGTAATAAGAATCAGACTAAACACTAGTAAGACCTTTCTTTAAGACTCTCAGCTCTTCTCTTAGACATATTTTCTCGATATTCCAATCCCATATCATATGATTCATCTATGTTCATTCCTTCATTCCACAAATAATTATTATCATTGTGCGCCCAAGTACTGTACTAGGTCCTGGAGAAACAACAATAAAAACAAAAGTCCCTATCCTCAAAAAGTTTATATTCCACTGGGATGAAAAAAACATGTACAAAATGTATACAGAGTAATTGGGGGTTGGGGAGTGTGCTCAAATTGAGGAGTGGTAAAGATAAACTTCCAATAGAAGGCTGTGTTTAGTTGACCTTTAAAGGAAATTATGGGTTCTAAAAGGTGTATGTACTTCAGGCAGGGAACTCTGGGAGGAAAGGCAAGATGATGGAAGGTGTAGTGGAAGCAGCAAGTGGCCTAGTTGGATTGAAATATAGAATTCATGAAAGAAAATGATGTGCAGTGAGCCTGGAAAAAGAAACTGGAACCTGATTGTGAAGTCAGTCAACAAGTAGTCAGTCAACCAGCATTTATTACTCTGAATTAAGCTATTTTAAGTGAAAAGATTTCTCAGATATATTATGCACTTCGTTTTCTCTTTTTTCTGAATTTAACCTTTTCTTGAAAACTTGAGTTATAATAGACATCATTATTTTTATTTATAATTTTTATAATATATTATTTATATATAATATAATTTATAATTTTTATTTATAATAGACATCAGTATTTTTAAGTACTATGATAAAATGCTGTCTTTGGTGTTTATCATGGATTTTTTGTACTCAAAATTTCTGTATATTTTGGAGTTACATCTGATTTTTAATAGCTTTTCTACCTTTACCTTTGCTTTCAGAAGATGGAAACTATCCCTACTCCACACAGGACACTTGAATTGATATTTTTTGAAGGAGAAATCTACACAAGACTTAGGTACAAAGGACTATTTATGAACCTTAACTATTCAAAGCAATCTGAATATACTCCATTCAGTTTTCTCAAGGTATGAAGGTTCTTCAGAAATTTTGTTGTATTTTTTTCAGATTTGGCCTTGTTTCTTCTTTTAGTATGAAAAATTTTGACCCCTGGTTAAATATTTATTTCCTCTTAATATAGCCCTTTAAAATTTTTTACTTCAGATAAGCATTTTAAATTCACATTACTGAAAATGAAAATGACATCAGTTTGTATATTTTCAATTTGAGAAATAAAAAGTTGAGGAACAAGTGCTCCTAAGTTTCCAGTTATGATTTATCGCACTTTATTTTTCCCAATTCACATCAGAGGCCTATTTTTATTTTACATTTGTTGGAACAAATTCTAAGTATGCTCTGACTCCCGAAGAATGCTCTTTCACTCATACAAAAAAAATTATTGAGCCCCTATTATATAAAAGGCATTGTGCTTGGGGAAGAGGGGCTACAGAGATAAATTAGACAGAATTCTGACCTACAGAGACAATACCAACCAATCCATTAGATTCAATAGCTAGTCATGAAGAATCAAGGATGGAAAAAGTGTACAACAGTTTCTATGCTCAGACTGTAAATTTTACCTTTACATAAATATGATGCAGGACAAGGTATTTGAACTGGACTTTAATGATGAGAATGTCCCAGGGTTATAGGATTTTAGAGCTGGAAAGGGTCATGTATCATTGTTAAATGAATTCCTTCATTGTATAGCCCAGGAAACTGAAGCATCACAAGGAGAAATGACCTTTCCCAAGGTCACACAGGTAATAAGTGACAGAGACAGAACATCCTCTAATTCACAGACACTTAGGTGTTATGAAATTGTGTATTCCAGTTATAGAGGAGAGCCTGAACCATGACAAGTGAGGAGAGGACCGTTTATAGGATGGTAGCTTCTGAGCTGAAAGGAACCTCAGCGGCCAAGCAGTTCAAATCCCTCTTTTTACAGAGGAGAAAACTGCAGTTTCCATGCCAAGGAGCAGGCCTAAGGTCATGACTTGTCTAAGGTCACAGGACTAGTCACAGGTAAGAGAGGATTTGGACCCAGGCCCTGAATCCATGTTGATTTTGAGAAGCGTGCTAAGTACAGTATGACTGGAAGGCCTACAAGTAAAGAGAGTAATCTGAAATAAGGCTAGAAAGGTAGTTTGGGATCAGATTGTATAAAGCCTGGAACACCAGGCTGAAGCATTTGTCTTTTGGCTGCTAGGCCATAGTGAACGGGACTCTGCTGGTTCTAGAGCAGGAGAGTGACACTGTAGTGAGCCTGTCAGCACTGTTCCTGGGCTGGATATTTTGGCAGTTGTGTTAAGGATGGATGGAAGGAGACAGAGACCCCAGGACCCCTACCTTCCCACTGACATTAGAGAATATGCTGCTACAAAAGCCTCTAGGAACGTCCAGTTCAGGAGAACTGGGCAAAGAAAGCCTCTACTTAAAATCCAGTGCCCGTTCTCGGCTGTGTTAGGGTTTAATAAATGGAATTTTTGATTTTCTGACCCAGGACAAGCCATTCAGGACAACAACTATACAGACAGGCACTTATTAAGCTCCTGCTGTGTGCATGACAGAATGCCACGACAACACAACGAAGCTCCCTTCTCTTCTCCGTCCTCCCCTCCCCCCCCCATTTACATCCAATTCGGAGAGAAAACAACCACAGGCATCTAAGTAGGTCTACACCAAGTATATACAAAACATTTTGGGGGGCGGGGGGGAAGCACCAGCACCCGGCGGGGATCAGGAGAGGCCTCGGACAAGAGGCGGCACGTGAGCAGAGCCTGGAAGCGCCTTGGAAACTTGGGCCGGTTCTGTTCCGCACCAGAAGGGGTGGCGGGTAGGTCCCCGCTCCTGGGGGGCCCCCACCCCCCTCAAGTCCGCAGCGGGGTCAAGCCAGCTTCCCACCTGCGGCCTCCCTCCCGACACCCCGGCTCCCGCTCCCCTTCGCTGCGGCCGGCACCCCCATCCGGGGCCCTGACTCGCGGGAGGGGGCAGGATCTCAGCAAAGCAGAACTGTCCCAGGACTGGGGAGGAAAAGGGACAGCGGCTTCTTCCCAGGCCCCAAGCTGCGCGGCCAGCGACCGGGGCTGCGCGAGCGGGGGGCGGGGCTCCGTGTGACGAGTGGCGGCCCCGCAGTCCTATCGTGTGCGCCACAGCGGCTACAGAGGCACCGCCCCCTCCCGCCCTCTCCGGTGATTGGTCGCCTCTCCCTTCGTCGCCGCCCCCTTCCCCCTCGGCTCCCCTCGCCCCCCTCTCTCCGTCTCCCACCCCTCAGCCCCCCCCCCGTTCTCCACCGTGTTGCACAGAGCTCCGCCGCTGCCTCATCCTCCCCTTCCCCCTCCCCTTCCTCCTCCGGTTCCTCCTTCTCGGTCCTCCGCCCCTTCCCTTCTGTGTGACTCGGAGCCATCTGCCGTGGCGGAGGGAACCGGAGGCGTAGTGGGGTGCGGGGTGCGAGGGGCGTGAGGAGGGTGTGTGAGGGGGAGTGTGGAAGTGTGAGTACCCTCCTGTCTTGGCCGGCTCCTCGCCGGGTGTGTGCGGCCGAGCGTGTGCGTGCGTGTGTGTGTGTGTGCGTGTGTGTGCGTTCCTTGCCCGCCCCCTGGCACCGCCGAGCCCGGAGCAGGCACCGGCCGAAGTCCGAGAAGACCCATCGCCAACTGCCCCGCTGCCCAGGACCGCCGCTTGGCGCCGACGGCCGAGAGGTGATCTGCGTGCCGGGCAGGGACGTGTTGTGTTGTGTTGTGTTGTGTTGTGTTGTGTTGTGCGCTTTGGGGGAAGGGCGGGGAGGGTCAGGAAGCCACGCACGGCTGGTGTCTGTGTGTTGTGTTTGTTCCTGCAGCCACGCCGCGCGCCCCCAGGGGCCCTCGGGCTCCCCCCTTGTGGTGCGGACGTGGGGTGACCACTGAAAATACGAAACTAGCTTTTACGGGTAGAATTTTTACCGGGGATTTCATGGCGGGGGTGGTGGTGGTCAGGATTTGTGGTTGAGCCTGTTGCCCCATAGTGAGAGAGAGTGTGTGTGTGTGTCTGTGTGTGTGTGTGTGTGTCTGCCTGTGTGTGCCTGTGTGTGTCTGTGTCTGTGTGTGTCTGTGTCTGTGTGTGTCTGTGCCTGTGTGTGTGTCTGTGTCTGTGTGTGTCTGTGCCTGTGTGTGTGTCTGTGTCTGTGTGTGTGTCTGTGTCTGTGTGTGTCTGTGTCTGTGTGTGTGTCTGTGTCTGTGTGTGTGTGTCTGTGTCTCCGTATGTCTGTGTGTGTGTCTGTGTGTGTCTGTGTGTGTGTCTGTGTCTGTGTGTGTGTGTCTGTGTCTCCGTGTGTCTGTGTCTGTGTGTGTGTCTGTGTCTCCGTGTGTGTGTGTGTGTGTGTGTCTGTGTCTCTGTATGTCGCGCGCGGGGGGGGGGGGGGGGGGGGGCGGTGGTGGTCAGGATTTGGCCCTGGGATTGTTGCCCCAGACTAGCAGGTGTCTCCTAGAGTGCGTTGGAACGGTAGTGGGGATGCTGGAGGGCGGGGAGTGTTGCAAGGATTTGGGATGGTTGCCCCAGACTGTGACTGGCCTCTTAGAGTGTGTGTTTTGGAGGCGAGGTGTTGTCGGGATAGGGCTTCAGCTTGTTGCTTCACAGTAGTAAGTGTCTCCCATAGTGTATGTGTATTGTATGGGGGAGGGGGAGGAGATGGTTGCTCCAGAGTAGTAGGTGTCTTCAGATCCAACTCTCACATTCCGGCATTGTAGATATTTATGGTATCGACTAGGAAATAAACATTTAAAGTATATAAAGTGTCTTTTTTGCATAGTGGAATTTTATGGTACCAAGTTTAAAAAAAAACCCAGCGCCCTGCAGCACCCATTTATTTTACTGAATAAAATTTAATATTCTACAAGGTGGTGGTTGGGGGGGTGGGGGAATAGCGGTAGGATTGCTTGGATTTGATGTTTGTGATTTTAAATGCTACATTAATGAAGATTTTGTACACGCTTGTGTGTAACCTGATGTCTAATTGTATGTATATAAGAAGGGAGTTTGTGTACAGGGTGTCCCAAAAGTCTTAGTGCAGTTTTCAGCAAGCATTAAAACTGACATCTGCACCAAGACTTTTGGGACACAGGGTATGTGGGTGCACTGAGTGTTTAATCCAATGAAGCAAATGGGGGAAAAAACCAACTTGGTAATATGTTGTTTCATTCAAGTGGATAGGTTTTAAAAATCCTCAAGAATTATTGCTGTCCTTTGTCTTATATTGAGTTTATCTGATGATTATATTATTCTGTTCCTTAATTTATTGTTAATGTTTATTTATTTAAAATTCTGTCCTTTTCCTAGAATATGTATCCCATTGGAATGGTAATTTCCATGTAAGACTGGTTACTTACTTGCAAGATTAACGTGTGTAATATTTGATCCTAGTGATAAGTACATTGATACAGAGTCAATTCCTTACCTTTGTAGGATGAGTTCACTAAGTTTGTGGGATGAGTTCACCATTTTGGCCTATTACTCTTATTAAATTATGGATAAAATTCAGCTCATTATTCCAGTTTTCTAAAGCATTAAGTAGCTATTTAGTGCAGTGGAACAGGATATTTCAAGGTAACGATCTTAGAGAATTTAGGATCTACTCTGCTTTTCCAGTCAGTGCACCTGATGATTTGAATTCACAGAGAACAGGACCGCTATGGTGGTGACCATACTTTGATCATGCTTTAATTCAGATTAATGTACTTTACATATATACATGATAATAGTAATTTTTGTTATTAAGTGCCTCCCATGAATATTACTTGGTGCTGCATGTACAAAATTGAAACATGAGATCTAGCCTCTGACCCCAAAGAGAGCATAATCTAATGGGATAAAGTAAGGCAAAGGCACATAATTCTAATACAAGTTATGGTGTAAGTATATAAAGGAGAGATCCAAACCATGTGATATCAGTGAATTGAGAAAGGAGGGGTGAGTTACATCTGGGGCAATGAGAGAAAACAGAGAAGGCACTGCCTGAACTGAGACTTGAAAGAAGGGAAGGATTTCAACAGTTAAAGATGGGGAGGTGGCATGGGGGACAGAATGGTGTAGATGCCAGATAAGATTAGGGAATGGCAGGTAGTCAGTTCATGGATGAAGCAGAGTATGTGAAGAGTAGGTATCTGCAATAACATTGGAAATGTAGATTGTAACCAGAATACAGAGTGCTTGAAAGTCAGTCTTAGTAGTTGTGTTTTATTGGCAAGGAAAGGTGAACCCCTGAATGTATTTGAACAGGGGAATGATATGGTCAGATTTTGCTTTAGGAAGGTTACTCTAGCAGCAGTACTGTGAATGGATGGATTGTAGAGGAGACCAATTACAAGTCTATTGGGTAGTCTAGGTGGGAGGTAATGAGGCCCTCAACCAGAAGTATAGAAGAGGAAAGACGAGGGTTTTCCCTGGCAGTAGAATCAGCAGGGCTTGACAACTGATTAGGGTCATGTATTTAGAATTAGAAGAAGCCTTAGAGGTAGGCCATCTAGTCTAACCCCCTTGTTTTACAAATGAGGAAATGGAAGCTGAGAGGAAAGTTAAGAGTCACTGATAAATCTGAAGCTTCATGCCTTGATAATTTGAAGAAATGGAATGGCCGTGGACAAAATTAGGGAAGTTAGGAGAAGAGGCCAGTTTTGGGAGGAAGATAATGAATTCAAATTTGAACCTGCTGAATATATAAAGTGTTGAGGTCAACAAGTCATCCAGTCTGCTTGTGCATAGAGGTCCTCACTGAAACTCTTTCCAGTAGGTAAGCCCAAGTGAATACAAACAAGGGAAAAATGATGAGGCTAGAGTCCCTCATACCCACATTTAGGAGTCTGGAGCAGGATTAGAGTTCCATAGTGACTGTGTTATGCCATTACTCCATGAAAGGAGTAATGAAAAGTCACTAAAGAGGGAGGATTTAGGAGAGAATTCTAGGGAATAAAAGGAGGCTCAGGTGGGGAAGAGGTGACTAAGGGTAAGGAGAATGGGAACTAAAGAAACAATATTTGGATTTAGCAGTAAGGAGATCAGTAGTGACTTCCAGAGCAATTTCTATAGAGCCATGAGAATAGAACTTAGATGGTGAGATGGTAAAGGTAAAGAACAGTGGATGTGTAGGACACCTTTCAGGACCTGTAATCTTTTAGTACAGTTTTCTAATAGAACACAATCATATTTAAAAGAGATAAATTTAAAATCATATCCTTGAATTCTAAACATAATGTTAATAAGTGCGGTGTGAGAAAGGAAGGCTAGAGAACTATTTGAAAAATATCTGGAATTTTTTGTGGATTGAAAATTCAGTATGAGTCAGCAGTGTGATAGGACAGCTAAGAAAGCTTAGACTGTATTAAGAAAAGCCAAGTGTCCAGGATTAGGGAGGTGATAGTCCTGCTGTACTGTAGTCTGCCCACATCTCGAATGGTGTGTTCCATTCTGGATGCCACATTTTAGGAAAGACATTGATAAGCCAGATTGTATCTAGAAGGGAACCAGGATGGTGGTGAAGGACTTGAAGATCAGGTCATATGAACAGTAGGTGAAAGAATCTGGAATATTTAGCTTGGAGAAGAGAATACTTAGTGGGGACATAATAGCTACTTTCAGATATTCAAAGGGCTCTCACAGGGAATAGGGAATAAATAGTTGTGTTTGGTCCAAAAGGCAGATCTAGGTGAATTGGGTGAAAATTACCAAGAGGCAGGTTTCAGCTTAATGAAGTAAAAAACTAAACAAACAAAAAAAACCTTCCTAACAATTAAAGTTATTCAAAAGTAGAATAGGCCATTTTGTGAAGTGTAACAGATTCTTCCATAGTGGATGTCATCAGGAAAAGAACTGCATGATAATTTTCAAAGTATGTTATAGAAGGAAAAATTTTTTTAACTTCAGATGGCCTCTGAAGTCCCTTCCAAATCCAAAATTCTGTGAAATATCAGTATCAGATAAAATGTTACAGTTCTGCAATAGCAATCAAAATATATTTTGTCAAATATTTTCTATGTGATAAACACTATGCTGAGTGCTACAAGAAATATAAGTGTAATAAAAAAAATTGCCCTCAAGAAATGTATATAGTCTAGTTGGGAAGAAACTTTTAAATACCCAAGTACCTTTCAAGGACACTGGATACTCAGTAAATATTCATATAATAATTGACATAAAGCATTTTAAAGTTTCAAATTACTTTATTTCATTTGAGCATCTCAGTAGTTTTGTGAAGTAGGTGTAGGTATTAGAATTCCCACTTTACAGATGAGGAAATTGAGGGTGAGGTTAAATCACATTCCCAAAGTCACCCAGCTAGTGAGCATCAGAAGTGGGTTTGGAATCTAAGTCTTCCTGATTTCCAAGTCTAGCACTTTCCACTATTTCAATTCAGCAAATATTAGTACTGGCTATGAACATGATACTATGCTAGCCATTGGGGCATAGAGCAGAATACAGAGATGAGTAAAACAGTCCCTTCCCACAAGGAACTTGCAGTTAGGTTGCAGAAATGACAGGTATGCAAATTATTAAAATATGCATCAGAAGTATAATAAGTACATAGGAGGGACTTAGGAGGAAGGTGGGATAGAAATAACTTCTAGCTTTTTGTATCAAAGAAGATTTCATAAAAGACCTGAGCCTTGAAGGATGGGGAAAATCTGCATTGGGAGAGGGGTGGACGTTATGGGTCAGCAAGACAATATGTATTTAGGTATAGAAGCAGTATTCAGCAGTGCATACTTGTTTTATAGTGAGGAGATCTGCCTAACTCCATGTATACAGCAAAGAGAAATAATGAGAATTTTCTATCAATAATAATAGCGGGCAATATAAAGTTTTCAAGATTAGAATACTATTAGCTTTCATTTTAATGTTTTGGAAACTAATTGAATTTAAGCATTGTTTTACACATCACTAATGCTCAGTGACAAAGATAAGCAGTTCTTATGTCTCTTAATATGTAATAATGTCATTCAAGTTATCATGGATTTAACTTAGAACAACTAGCACTTTAGAAGGCTCAAAGCCATTTTTTCTTTCAAATTTTAATTTACTAAAGGGTCAAAAAGAGTAGTGGCAAAAGTATGATTGCATATTAAGATATATTGATGTGAGGAAATTAAGAAATAAGATGAGGAGTGGCACAGTGGACAACATTTGGATGAAATCAGAAAAAGAAATGATGTTGTCGTTAGAGTGTTCCATAGACAACCTAAACAGAAAGTGTAAATAGATGTGGAGCTTGGAAAAGAGACTGAAGTCTTATAAAGTAATGATAGAGGAATTCAGTTATCTGGATTTCTGCTGAATCTCTCTGCTGAAAATAATTAATCATTTATTTATTTGCCTTAATGGTAATTTCATCCTCCAAAAAGTGAAAGAGCCAACAAGGGGAAATTGTGTTCTGGACCTGAAACTTACCAACCATGAGGAACTGCTTGCTGGTGTGGAAATGATGGGAACCTTGAAGGGAAGTGACTATTCATTCCATTGTGGAATTTATGAAATAGTAGAAGATAAAAGCTGTGGATAATCTGACATGCATTATTATATTTTGGGAGAAGTTTCAAAGGGTTCAGAGAAAGAATAGGTAGGATCCCAACTACTAACAATCTACATAGGAAGTCAGCCCAGGAGGGATGAGAAACTTTCCAGAATGAAATTCCAGAGACACAAAGAAGAACAATTCCATCGAATAGGAAAAAGTGAAGTTGTCCAAAGAGACAAATATAAATGCACAGGGAATTTATCAACCATCTTAGAATTTTAAAATAAATCTACAGAATATGAAAGCAAGGACAAGTAATAGAAGTTAAGTACCATACCACAGCACAGCACAGTCCTAGAAGATTATTGTTAGGAGTGCTAAATCTCAGAATGAATTGAGACCAGTGAGGAGAGCTAAGTTAAAAAAAAGATTTTTTGGAATTTTTGTAAGCTTTCTTGGGGAAAAGAGGAAGGGTCAAGGAAGAGCTAGTACTGTAGCTCAAGGTAAGTAGGATGTTGATAACCAACAATGGAGAATTAAATTAGGAGTTAAACTTGGCATACACAACATATGGCCCACCCATCAATCGTGGCTTTGGGAAAAATGTGAAGGATGTAAAAGAAAGTAAAGCACAAGTACTTTGACTGTGCCCCACTTAACCCACTTTCCATTAGTCACTATTGTGCCCATCATGTAACTTGGTGGGTGGATTGCCACTGCGGACTGATGTTTATCATATGATCTGTGGCAACCAACCATTGTCAGTCTGTTTCTAGTCTGAGAGGAAAGTCATATCTTTTCACTGGTTTCATTTGTTACTAAATGTAAACAGTAAAAAATCCAGAAAAATGTATTAAAACTTGTACCGCTTAGCAAAGTAATTTTTTAACATTAATGTGATTTCATGATATTAAGTAATAAGTGTAATTGATTGATATTAATTGAAATTTCCCTTTTTAAAAACATGGTTTATTTGCAAAATTGTTTAATCACTAACTATACCTTTACTTGGAAAGTGAGCTGCTAAAAACCTATTTGCAGCCAGAAGAAGTTTAGCCTATTTTAATCTTGGCCCCTACCTACTGCGAAGTTGTGCAGGTCTAAATTAAACGCTTACTTCTGTTTTTTCTGCTAAGAAGAATAATTTCTAGACCAGACGGTTCCAGAACAAATGTGTTCAATAGGGAATTGATAGTCAAGATAAATAGGGAAATAGTAAAAGAAAGCACCTAGCTTTTAATAAATTCAGGTCACTAATTTCAGATGAACTACATCCTCAGGTATTGAAAGAACTAAAAAATGTGATTGTTGAATCACTATTCATAATTTTTGAAACATCATGTAGAATAAGAGAAAGACTACAGAAGTGGACAAGGGCATTTGATTTTCAAAGAAGGCAAGGGAATACACTTAGAAAACTATAAGCCAATAAGCTTGTCTTTGTCTCCTGGAAAAATTCTAATGTGTTATTAAAGGAATAAAAAGGATAGTTAGTGAATATTTAGAAAAGGGAAGCAAAGATCCCAAGAACCAACATGGCTTCAAGAACAGGTCCTACTAGACTATTTTTTTTTTTTGACATAGTTACTAGACTGGTAGATCTGGGGTATATCCTGTAGATGTGGCTTACTTACAGTTTAGTAAAGCATTTGATGAAGTTTCCTGATTTTGTGGACAAGGTAGAAAGATGGAAAATACACAGGGCAGCTGTAATGGAGTACTGGGCCTCCAGTCAGGAAGATTCTTCCTGATTTCAAATCTGACCTCAGGCACTCATTAGTTATGTGACCCTGGGCAAGTCACTTAACCCTGTTTGCCTCCATTTTCTCATCTGTAAAATGAGCTGGGGAAGAAAATGCAAATCACTCTAGTATCTTTGCCAAGAAAATCCCAGTTGGAGTCATAAAGAATAGGACGTGATTGAAAAACAGCTGAGTAATAACAAATATACTCAGGTGAAACAAGCTGATTCGATGGCTAGACTCAAAAAGTTACAGTGGGTTGAAGTTGTCTTAGGAGAGGGAGTGCTCAGTGAAGGTAATTTTTTTTATTAATGACTTAGATAAAGAGGTGATGCTTATTAAATTTTGAAGCATTCACAAAGCTGGGAGGGATAGCTTTCACGTTGAATGACATAGGATTCAAAAAGATCGTGAAAGGTTAGAATAGTGGATTGAATCAAGGGAGAAATGTTGTGCCTTAGATTGGGTCCATAAATCAACTTTATAAGTTTAAAATGAGCAAGGTGTGGCTAGATAGCAATTTTTACAACGATCTGGACAGCTGAGTGAACTCAATGTGAGTCAATATAAAATAAGTCAATAAAGCTAATGTGTAATGAAGAGGCATAGTGTCTAGGATCAGGGAAATGATAGTCAACAAGCATTTGTTAAGTGCTTACCAGACAGGGTGCTAAACAGTAGATATACAAAGAAAAGCCCTTCTGCCCTTAAGGACCTTATGTTCTAATGAGGAAGATAGCTTTTAAATAAGAGGTCCATGCAATGCAAGATATATACAGTATAAATGTAAAATAAACCGAGAGAGGAAGGCATCTGGGCAGATCTTGAGTTTGGGTTCAGTTCTAGTCTCTGTATTTTAGGAAGGAAACTGCTGACCTAAAATGTTCAGAAGAAGACATCTAGGACCTTCAGAGGTCCTGTGAGAATCAACTGAAAGAACTAGAAATATTTAGCTGGAGACAGGGGACAGCAGTTGGGGATTTGATAGCTCTAGGTAGAAGTTGTAAACACAAATAACAAGCTTGCAGTAATGAAAAACTTCCTAACAACGAGAGCTGTACCAAAGTTGAATGGGAAATCTCTAAGCAGTGGGCAAGGGCTAGATGACAGTTTGCCTGGTATATTTAGAAAGAATTCTTACCAAAGTATGGATTGGACTAGATGACTTGTGAGATCCTTTTCAGTTCTTGGGATTTGGTGACTTTTGACTAGGATTGGCCTTGGGAAAAATTGTGAAGGAATTAAATTTCTCCTCTAGTGCACCACCAACTTTTTTCCTTCCTATTTCTTCCCCTCACAACTTCAGTGGAAGAAATTTGAGAGCATTTTGGAGGGAAAATGTCACTACGACAGACTGATGAAAGCTTTGACGTGTTGTAATGCCAAGACACTTTCAGTGTTAAGTGGCTATCTATTCTGACTTAATTTAGGAGAAAATTTGTTTCTGATACATTTTAATTTTTTCATTTAGCAAGCATTTCTTTTGTCTCCCTTCTACTCATCCCCCCACTTGAAAATAAAGCAAAGCATAGTAAAGTAAAACAAATTCCTACATTGGCCATGTCTAGAAATGTCTGTATCTTTTTGAATCTTGAGTCCATCACCTCTCTGGCAGTAGGTTGGCAGCATATATCATTATCATTGGTTCTTTGCAATCATGGTTGGTCATTGCATTGATCAGAGTTCTTAAGTCTTTCAAAGTTGTTTGTCTGAATCATTTATTACTGTGTTATTTGTGTAGGGATTGGTTTGAAGAAAAATGCATGAAAGTCTTACATCATGACAACTATCAGGCAAAGGAAAGAAATAAAAGTTGCAGAAGTTTATGAGGATAACCAGTCACAGGAGGAGGAGGAAGAACTAGAAAGACAATTGTTAACTGGTAGGTAATTTCAGCAAATGCAGCATTTGGTGTTACTGTGTATTAAAATGTAAGCCTTTAATTTTACCCTAAGCGTACAGTTTTTTTAAAGAGTTAGTTAGTATTGCATTGTCTGGGGTTTTTCTTACAAAAGACTCAAAAGACAGAAAGTTATTTATCAGTAGACAATTTATACAATGTGATATTCCATTTATCCATACAAATGGTTGGGTAAATAAACCACTGTATTAATTGAATTGTGACATTAAAATCTAAGTAAAATTTGAATTGTATTTGAAGACACATTTGGTTCATTTAAAACCTTTTAAAATATTGCTTTCATTGACTTCTCTAGTGTTTGGTATTTAACAGTATTTGTGTTGAACATTAAATCTAGATACTAAGAGAAAATTCAGTGCTATATGCAGTTTATGTAACTGAGGTAACTGAAGTACAGAGAAGTTCCCCAAGGTTAGGCATTAAATGTTCAGTGAATGGAAATTGAGGGTTCATGATTCCTTAGCCTTAACTGCTGTGTCTCAGACTGAACAAATAAAATTTTTCACTTATTTTTGTGCAATCATTTTTAACCTGTGGCTCCTGCTATCTCTAATCCTCCTAGTCTGCTGTCACAAGGGGCTAATTTACAGTTTGAAATATGGATCATTATCAAAGTGCGTTTGATCAGTGTTCATTCCCAGTGTAGACATTTAACAAAAATGTGAATTGCCATTTTGTTTGGAGAAAAAGATATAATTGGATATTTAAAAGATAAAAGACTTTGTAATCTAAAGTTCAGTCAGCTAGGTGGTGCAGTGCCAGGCCTGGAGTTAGGAAGACTCATCTTCCTGAATTCTAATCTGATCTCACACACTTACATCCTATGTGACCATGGGCAAGATGCCTCACCCTGTTTGCCTCAGTTTCCTCATTTATAAGATGAGCTGGAGAAGGACATAGCAAACCATTCCATTATCTTTGCCAAGAAAACAACAGGCGGGGCCATGGAGAGTTGTATATGACTGAACAACAACAAATCTAAAATTTACCCTATATTCAGTATAATAAATAGTATGAAAAAATTTTAAAGCATTACTTTAAAATCAGATTCATGTTTAACTACCATGTTTTTACCAAGATTGGCAGGTATTCTAATGTTCTGCATGATTGTATTATTTACAATATCTACCAATCTTATATTCTGAAGAGACTTGTATATACACAAAAGTTTTTGCCAAATAATGTAATTGACTGTTCTTCCATCATTTACTAGAATGAAATCTTCCAGATTTTTTTAAGGAACATCACAGAGGAGGGATTGCTTTTATCGAATTAGGAATAATGGGTACAAGTTGTAAAGCAGCCCACGTAGTCTTGATGTTGGGGAAAACTTCCTTAACAATTAAAGTTTCCAAAAGTGGAATGAAGTACCTCCAGAAGTGGTAGGGCCCAGGGCCCCAATCCTTGGCAATCATCATGCGGAAGCTGACCAACCACTTGGTACACTTATAGTAGAGATTACTTTCATGTAGAGATTGAATTAGATGCCTGGCATCTTCCAATTCTAAAGTTCTTTGATTCTAATGCATTCACATAAATAATGAATATATACCTGTTAACTTATTGTAGCCTTTATGTTCTTCATTGAGTAATAGGTTACTTATTCTGTGTAGCCATAGCATTATTTATAATTTTTTAAAATGTAACATAAGCCTCAATCAAATTGTTAAGAAGAGACTTCAGAAACTTGACATATACCACTGTGATTGGTAGTGAAAAAATTTGACTGACTTTTTTTCTTTGTAAAAGAAGTTTACAGTGGGAGAGGATTATGGAAAATCCTATCATTAACGATTGGTGGAACTATTGGCCTTTGCATTGGATTTCTTACTTCTGTCTACCTTGCTACTTTACATGAAAATGATTTATGGTTTTCTAACATTAAGGTAAGAGATTCCAATTAATTGAACAGTTATTTTCTCAGAAAAGTATAAGAAAAATTCTGAATGTCTACAGCATGCTTCTTGCAAAGCATCTATTTTTATTAAATCCATGATATTGAAACCTCAGTTTAAGGATATATGACATAATGAGCCCATTGCTAAGCACTCAGTGCATCAAGATGATTGGTAAAGATTTCTAAAGAGTAGATGCTAAAGGAATTTCTACTTCTAATTTGTCTTTTTAGTGCCAGAGTTTGATTTTATCAGAAAAGCCTTCAATTCCACAGATATACATAGTTTGCTATATATGGTTCCTAATTGATATGTTAGCTATCAAAGTTTCTTTAGGTGGGGCCCTGAAAATCTTGGTATTTGGCTTGTATGCCTTTCATTGAAATTATCTATCTGCTATGATTCCAGCTAAGAAGTGAAACCATTGGATCAGTTGGGTCCTGGTAATGGTAAATAAGGAAGGCACTGAGATCTAAGCACTTTTTTCTCTTCAGTTAAGGAGATGCATATAAAGGAATCTAAAATCTGTTCAGCAGGTTTTTGTTCCTCCATGCCTGTCAGAGAATAGAAACTTGGGACTCAGTGTCCTGGGCCTTATTTAGCAGCTCTTTGTCCTGTCACTCACATTCTGGAGGTCTAGAGTATAGAGAACTGCTAGTCACTCCATTGAAGTGCCAAAGCAAACTTGGAAGGAACCACATTATCCTCTGGAGATGGATGCTCCAAAATACAAAGATTCTAAATTGTCTCTAAGTCTGGGGATGGATTTACTGCAAATCCTCTGTCATTACAGTTCTTATGGATCATTGTTTGTAGATTTGGAGCAAAAAGGGACTTTGGAGACCATCTAGTCCAATCCTATCATATTACAGATGAGAAAACTGAGACCAAGAGAGCCTGAATGAATTGTCCAAGGTTATGAGAGGCAGCTCGATAGCACGGTGGATAGAACACTCTTTCTGAATCCAAATCAGACCTTAGACACTTACTAGCTGTGTGTCCCTGGTTTTGCATCAGTTTCCTTATCTGTAAAATGAGCTGGAAAAGGAAAAGACCATCCCCTCCAGTATCTTTGTCAAGAAAACTCCAAAAATGGGTTGACAAAGAGTCAGACACAACTGGAAATGACTGAACAACAGGTGGTAAGTGACAGAGCTAGAATTTAAACCCATTTCTGATTTCAAATCTAAGAGATCTTGCTATAACAAACTTACCTTTCATTGTGCTGGCTTTCAGATTGAATTCAAGTCTTCCCTCTTCAAGTGTAAATAGCTTACCCATACTATCTCCTCCAAAACCCCCATCCTTATTCTAATCCCCTCTATTCCTCTCCAAACCAGTTTGCCCCTTGCCTTGCCCATTCTACCATGTCCTTTAGAAAACCTGTGTTTATGTCAATAAATTCCTCTGTATTCTTAATCTTTTCAGTCAACTGTTTTCATTTTTACCAGAAACATTATTTTCCCCTGAGAAGATACCATATCTCTTGAGACCTCCATTCCTCCCACTTCCTGTTCATATTATTTTCCTCAGAGGGTTTTACTTTTTTTGTGGTCTTTTTTGCTCAAACTACCCTCTCCCATGACTGGTGCATCTTTAGATCATTGTTTTAATTTTTTCTGTGACTTTAGTTCCTGGCATCATGGTCTTCCCTGCCCATGTTATTGGAGAATTGACCACAAATTCCTATACTACCTCAAGTTCAACATCCACTTTTTCTGCCTTACTTCTACCGTATTCCAATATGGCTCCACAATACTTTTCATAATTCTTTTAAATTTTACCGCATCCTCCCAGGTCAGATCTGTTGAAATTTCACTCTCCTTCTACAATCTCCTATCCTTTGCTCCCTAATTCATGAAAAACACACTCTTTACTATCATCATGGCCAATTCTCCCTTGACGCATCCATATTCTGATCCATCTCCTCAACTCAAACTTTGCTTGCCTCCATGTTTAGCACTGCCCTGTTTACAACTTTAACATTTTACTAGCTACAATCCTAAAATCTCTTGCCCCCTACTTCTTGCCATTTCTTTTTTGAAATACATTTTATTGATATCTTTGTTTTTACATTGCTTAAATTTCCCTCTATATTCCTTCCTTTGTCCTTCTGGATACCCATCTCATAATAGTTTTTTTAAAATCAGCAAACCCAGTCAATGTGTTGAAAAAATTTGACTATATATAATATTTTACACTTATTGACCCTCTTTTGCAAAGGAGTTACAGGAGGCATTTTCTCACATTTCTTCTTTGAAGCTCTGCTTATTCTTTGTAATTTTGCAACTTTCTTTTTTTTATTGTTTTGCCGTGATTCTTTCCAATTACATTGTTGTAGTCAGTGTGTATGTTGTTCTCTGAGCTCTGCTTACTTCTTTTGCATCAGTTCATTTATGTCTTTCTATGCTTCTCTATATTTATCACATTTATCGTTTAATTACAGTCATATATTAAACAGCTTGTTCAACCATTCCCCAATTGACTGGCATTTACTTTGTTTCTAGTTCTTTGCTACCACACAAAATATGCTATGCATATTTTGATATATGGGAAGGCTTTCTCTTTATCAGTTACCTCCTTGAAGTGTGTGCCCTCCTGTGGAATCTCTGAATCAAAGGTAGACATTTTAGTTACTTTAGTTGCATAATTCCAAATTGCTTTCCAGGATGATTTGTCCAATTCCTAGTTCTATCAGGAACGCATTAGTTTGTGCCTGTCTTTCCACAACAGTTCCAACATTGACTCTTCTCATCTTTTGTCTTATTTTCCAATTTGCTGGATGCATAAAATGTCAAGGTTGCTTTGATATGCATTTTTCTTATTGTTGATTTGAAGCTTTTTTCATACGGTTGTTAATAGTTTGCAATTTTTTTGAAAACTGCGTTCATATTGTTTTGACTTTGTGCCATTTCTGACCTTTAAGTACTCATCATTGGGTAACTTCAACAATCCAATTTCTTCTCCTCTTCTAGGCTTGCTTAAGGTCATAAAATCAAGGTGATTTTATAACTGCACGTTCATGGTATACTTGACCATTTTTGCTTCTTAGCTATTTTTATTAATTCCTTATCTTTTTCTACATAGTGAGAACTCCAAAGCTTTTCTTCTTTTCCTCTGCCACCAACTATACCACACTCCCCATACTTACAATGGGGATTTTCTTGAGAATATTGAAGCTATCCACATGTGAACTCCCTTAGCTCCTCTCTAACTTTCCTGAAAGCCTCTCAACATCAGCACCCTTTCCGTCCTCTTCTTCACCAATTAATGAAGATATATCCTCTTGACTCACTAAAGCCAGTCCTTCAAATTGTATCTTTGATCCTTAATCTGATATTCAACCTTTCCTTTGCCACTGACTCCTTCTTATGTACCTATAAATCTTTTCAGGTAGCCTCAAGCCTACAAAACCCTTTGATTTGACACCTTTAACCTTTCCAGCCACTGTCTCATCTTTTTCCTTTTTTTATTGCTAAACTTGAAAAAAGAAATCTATACCTGATTCCTACAATTTAACACTTTCTACTGTCTTCTTAGCTGCTTTTATTTTTGCTTCTGTTTCCTTGATAACTCTTCTTAAGGTGATCTCCCACTTGCCAGATGCGTTTTGTTTTGTTTTGTTTTGACCATTTCTTATCTTCTTTGACCTCTTTGCCTATTTTGACAGTGATTGCTCTTCCTACTAGAATCTCAACTCTCCCTTAGCTTCAGTGACACTAGACACTCTTCATTCTTCTACCTTTTGCTATTCCTTCTCTGTCCCTAATGGCTCCTTATCCTCTTCCCATCTTTTTAATATGGTGGTTCCTTGTTTCTTGTCTTCCTCCTTCCTTACACCCTACTCCTTAATAATCTTATTCGCTGACATGGCTTCTACTACAACTTCTACACATATGACTATCTTGACTTTTTGTCCTGCTGTCATCCTAAATTCCCATATCCAGAATTGAGTTAATCAAGTATTTATTATATTTCTTCTATGTAGTAGGCACTTGGAGTACAAAAACAAAAATGCAACAGTACCTTCCTTTAAGGTTCCATTGAAAGATATACATAAATATATCAATATATGTAGAATATGTACAAAATAAATACAAAATAGCTTTGAAGGAAGAATGCACTAATGGTTGGAATATCCAATAGGCAGTTGGTGATTTGGGACTGAAACTCAGGAAAGAAATAAAAACTGGATATACAGATCTGTGAGTCATTTGCAGAAGATGAGCATTATACTTATGAACAGACTGATGAGGTTACCAAGTGTGAGGATGTAGAGAGATAAGAGGGCCACAGAAAGAGCCTTGGGAAATACCCACAATTAGGGATCATGAAATAGATGATAAGCCAGCAAAGGAGACTGAGAAGAATATGTATCAAAATAACTGGGAGAATAGTGTCACAACAAAACAAAACAAAAACATCCAACACAGAGAAGAAAGAGTATGTAGAAAGAGAAAGGGTGGTCAGTAGCGTAAGGTGTGTCAGGTTAAAAGTAATGAGAGTTGAGAAAATAACATCCAGTTTAGCGGATGGTATTTTGGCAAATACCATCAGAGATTAGTGGTCACTTCGAGGATAAGCACTTTCTTTGAGTTGCCTGATGAAGTTGGAAGCCAGAATGCAAAGTGGTAACAAATGAGTTTAAGGAGAGAAAATGGAATCACTATTTGTAGACAACTTTTTCTAGGAATTTGGCAGTGAAATGGAAGAGAGGTTTTTGATGGTAGCTTGAGGACATCTTAAAGTTTAGTGAGGGTTTTTAAAGAATGGAATGGAAAAGAATTTGTTAAATATATATATTTTTATACCAAGCTCTAGAGATACAAATAGAAAATCAGTCTGGTTCCAATTTTGAAGAATCTCACATTTTAATTAGGGGAAATAACACATATATGTAGGGAAAATGAAGAGGGCTTCTGCTTCTTAGAGTCCATTAACAGATATGGGAGAGGTGGACATGTTTATATGCAGTGGGGAAATAATCAAAATGGGAAAGGAAAAGGTAAGGGAGAAGGAGTGGGGAGTTAGGTAGTGATTGAGGGGGTAGTCTTTATGAGAAGATCCACAACACGTGTAAAGAGATTATCCTTGGTGAAGAGGGGAGCCACCTCATTATCAGAGACTCAAGAAAGGAGAAAATGGGAGATGGTTATCAAATAGTCCTGAAATGTTGAGAAGGTAAATATTGGAGTTCATGTCAAATAGCATCTTTTTATTCAAGTCCAGGATGAGATCCTCCACCTGAAAAAGTGGGAGAAAGGGGAGGTTTGAGGTGAGAAGAGAGGGTTTGGAATAGTCTTTGGAGAATGGAATAGAGAAGCAGTTTGGAAGCAGTAAATGGATTGACTTGCTGCAATGAGGGTCCAGTTGAGATTAGATAACATAAATTTATAGGATACATAGGAAGCATGGTTTCTCTATTCAGCAGCATGTGAGAAGGAGTGAAGGAGAGAGTGGGAATAATCTAGAGTTGGTGTTTAGCAACGTAATCACTAAACCTGTTACTTCTTATGACTTGGCTGTTGCTATCTGTGGCAACTATCATTCATCAAGTTTCCCCTGAAGTTTTATACTCAGTTTTGCTGGTGAAGTGATTCTTGGTTTTAATCCTATCTCCTTTAACCTCTGGAATATCGTATTCCAAGCCCTTCGATCCCTTAGTGTAGAAGCTGCTAAATCCTGTGTTATCTGGATTGTATTTCCACAATACTTGAATTGTTTCTTTCTGGCTACTTTTAATATTTTCTCCTTGACCTGGAAACTCTGGAATTTGGTTACAATATTCTTAGGAGTTTTCCTTTTGGGATCTCTCTCAGGAGGTGATCAGTGAATTCTTTCCATTTCTGTTTTGCCCTCTGGTTCTAGAATATCAGGGCAGTTTTCCTTGATAATTTCTTGGAAGGTGATGTCTAGGCTCTTTTTTTGATCATGATTTTCAGGTAGACCAATAATTTTTAAATTATCTCTCTTGGATCTATTTTCCAGGTCAGTTGTTTTTCCAGTGAGATATTTCACATTGTCTTCTATTTTTTTATTCTTTTGGTTTGTTTTATAATTGCTTGGTTTCTCATGAAGTCATTAGCTTCTATCTGCTCCATTCTAATTTTTAAAGAACTGTTTTCTTCAATGAGCTTTTGAAAGTCCTTTTCTATTTAGCCAGTTCTGCTTTTTAAAGCATTCTTCTCCTCATTGGCTTTTGGACCTCTTTTGCCATTTGGATTAGTCTATTTTTAAAGGTGTTATTTTCTTCAGCATATTTTTGGATCTCCTTTAGCAAGCTGTTGACTTGCTTTTCATGATTTTCTTGAATCAGTCTTATTTCTCTTCCCAATTTTTCCTCCACCTCTCTTACTTGATTTTCAAAATCCTTTTTGAGTCCTTCCGCAGCCTGAGACCACTGCATATTTATTTTGGAGGTTTTGGATGCAGAAATCTTGACTTTTAGGTCTTCTTCTGATGTTATCCTTTGTTCTTCCTCATCTGAAAGGATGGAAGAAAAAGCCTTTTTACCATGAAAGCATCCTTCTATATAGTCTAATTTTTTTCCCTTTTTTGGGTATTTTCCCAGCCAGTTACTTGACTTTTGAGTCCTTTGTCAAGTGGAGGGCATACTTTAGGGACCTGTAAGTTCTCAGTTCCTCCAAGATGGCACAATCAAGGGAGAGGAGTTTATTCCTCGATTGGCCTGCACTCTTGTCTGTGAGCAGCCACAAGCACTCTTTTCTGCCCAGGATCTGTGAGTATCCCTCTTCACAGCCACCACCAGCTCCACCATATGAGCACTTATCCTTACCCCAGGACCGCCACTCAGGGCTGACATCCAGATCAGCCACTCAATTCCTGGAGGATCTTTAGGTAGAGGGCTCCAAAAGTAAATGTTGCCTGCAGGGCCTGGGCTTGGATTGGACCCATGCCCCCCTCTCACCCAGGTGAAAAAGCTTTCTTACTGACTTTTGAAGCTGTCTTTGGCATTTGTGGGTTGAGCAACGTGGGAACCACAGCTGCTACCCTTGATTCTGATCCCTGAAGCCTACTCCATTCCTGTCCATACAGTGCCGTGAGGCCAAGGCTGGGCTGTGCTCTGCTCCGAGCCCAGTGTGGTAGACCTTTCCTGTCAGCCTTCCAGGCTATCTTGGGCTGGAAATCTCTTTCACTCTGTCATTTTGTGGCTTATGCTGCTCTAGAATTTGTTTAGAGTCATTTTTTACAGGTATGTTATGGGCTATGGGAGGAGAGCTAGAGTAGGTTCGTCCTTCTACTCTGCCATCTTGGCTCTTCCCCATTCATCAAGTTTCATACATTTGAAACCTTGAGGTTGTCTGACTCTTTCCTCTTATTGGTGTAAAATCTTAACATTTGCTTCCATGTAGGTTAGCTTAGTTCTTTCTTGAAAGGCCTTGAGACATTCCCTGAGAATAGGTTAGTCCAGAGCTCAGAATACCTAGGTATAGAGCAGTCACCAGGAAACTAAGGGTTCTCAAAAGCTTAGGTGGTAGGTTGTGATGAGAGCTGCATTCAGCCGAATCAACTCAAAGGGTTCTCTGATGCTGATCCTTGCTGACTATCTCTCTCCTACTGTGGCTGTCGCCTTTTGTTAACCATTGAATGAATGATGAGTGTCTGACCTTATTCCAAAGTTGAACTTATACCCCTTGTAGGGACTGGCCTGAGTCAAACTCAACCCAGAATACTTCTCCTTTACATCTTTTATATTATCAGTTACTAGATCCTCTCAAGTCATTCTCCAAAGCATCTTTCCAATCTAGCCCTTTATCTCAGTTCACACTGTCACCATCTTAGTACAAGGCCTCCTTACTATTCACATGCACTATTAGAGTCCTAACAGTTTTTCTCACCTTCACTTCCTTTCCCTCTCCAAACCAATTTTTATAAGTTACTAAGATTTATTTCTTATGCATAGATGTAGTCATGACACACTTCTCAAATCTTCAGTGAAGTTCAAACTCATGTTTGGTATCCAAGACCCTCTACTTTCTGGACCTCTTCCACCTTTCTAGAATTATCTCATATTGCTCCCCTATATATATTTCACAGTCCTGCCAAATTGGATAGCTCTGTCCCCTGAACATGCTCAGGAATTTCATACCCCCATGCATTTGTCTAGGTTTCACCTGTGCCTGGACAAGTTGAATTCCTACCTATTCATCAAAACAAACTCAAATACTATCTGCCTTCTCTATGAAAACTTCTCCGATTCACTCAGTTATAATGATCTACCCCTTTGGATCTCACATAGCACTTTGTTTTGTAACTCTGATGTATTTTTAAAATTTAATGTTGTATATTGAAATTATTTATGTTTGGTTTTCTTACCTACAAATGGTCTATAAGCTTTTTTAGTTAAGGAACCATATCATATACAAACTTTGTATCTATATCTTATATAACTTTTGTAATTCCTGTAGCAATTAGCATAATACTGTGTACACATGAGGTACTTAAATAGTTGTATTATATTTACTGTATTACAATATTTAAACTCAATTTTTCTACTTGTTTTCTAATTCTAAGTTGTCCAAAGGCAATAATAAAGGGGAAATGCTTGCCTTCAAACAGCAGTTACTATATTTGAGTAGATGTCTTTTATTCTTCAGCTTTGAGCTATTTGGTTTTTAGGTATATTGACCTTGTAACTCATTTATCTGCTTCTTGATTTATATTAAAAAGAAAACTACTTTAGTGGACAAAGACATTCTGTTTTCCCATTTAGATTCCAGTGCCTTGTTCAAGAGTACTATGAGTCATTGAAACTGGGGTTTTACTAAACTTATCAGAGTTTATTCAACCCAAATGATCCTTTCAAAGTAGACACTTTGGGAGAAGTACATCCTTATGCCAAGGATGCTTCAATTGCTCAAAATACTTTTTTTTGGTACTTTTTATTTGGAAACTCTTTGAAACCACTTTGTGATCACATAGTCTGATTGCCTTAAAAAATGTATACTCTATTTTATACTCTGGAATGGTGTTAACCACCTTTTTTGTCCATCTTCTGTACTAGACTTGCCTCTAGATGACTTTTGGCTGTTTCAAAATCTTAAATACACCTTCAAAGAATAGAAATATATTACTATTAAAGATATTTAAAAGAAAATAATGGAGGCTATACAAGTTCCTATTCAGTAATATGTAGGTTATTGAGGCTTAAATTTAACAAGATCAGCCACATACAGGCTTTCTGTCTCCTTACTTATCTTGAACGTTAAATCCTCATAAGTTGGTCATTCACATACTGTCCTTCATAGTCCAAAGGTCCTTCCAGACAAAGAAAACAGAAACAAAATAAGAAATGAACAGCTCTGCTTTCATCTCTGATGATTATCATTGTCTTTCTCAGTGGCCTCTCCATCCCTTTGATTTTCTTTTTTTGCTCTCCACAAAAAAACTCAAGACTTTACTTTTACTTTTAAATAAGAAAAGTCTATGTCTAATGTACAATGTGGGGAGAAATAGGTGGAGTTTCAGAACTTTTCTCATGGATTTTTTTTTTCTCTTTATGGATTTAAGTGTAATCCCAGAGCTTTATGTCATTTTTAAAAAAAAACAAAAAACTTTTGTCAACTTTATTTTGGCCTCATAAGAAACAATCTCTAACAGCATGTTCTCTGCTATAAACAAGGTCCCATTGATGATTCTTTTCAAATTATTTTTATATCATGTACAAAGAAATAAAAGGTCCTAAAATGCTTTTGGTCTTTTTTGTGGAGTTTGAAAAAAACTGGTTTCCTTGCTCTGTAACAGCCTGAAGTAATTCTATTTCTGAAGCAAAACTTACCCTCTGTGATTCTTCTTTTGGAAGCAACCTCTTCCTACTTGAGTTTCCCTGATGAAAGGGCTCCTCCAGTTTTCTGCTTGTTGCTAGTCTTCCTGTGGGCTTCTTTTATTGTTGTGGAAACTGAATTTAGTTCTTTTAAAATTTTTTTTGCTATCTTTTGTTTTTATATTACCTAAATTTGCCAAAATATCTATTCTCCTTCTCCCCAAAAGCCGTCTTAATAACAGATAGTAAAAAAAGAGGGGAAAAAAGAGTCCAACAAAACTAACCAACACGTCAACCAAGTCTAACATTATATACTTAGCTCTATGCCCAGGGTTCTCCAACCCTGCAAAGAAGGATAGGCAATGTTATGACATTTTTTAAAATTTCTTTTAAAAATTATAAACTTAAACATTGATACGCAAAAACATTTCCATATACAATGAGCAGAAAAAGAATTTTATATGAAATTACAAATTTCTACTGTGAATGGCTTGTTTTTAAAGTAAGTATTAAATTTGACTTGCTACTACCCATACTACTCTACTTATCAGTGTCCCTTCTGAACTTGTCTGCTCTCTTCTGTGTATTTTTAAATGTTTTACTGATGTGCTTTTCTTTCTTATTTTTTGTATAATTATCACAACTTACCCACTACTCCCAAAATTCTTTCTCCCCTTCTCCCTGCCAGATTAAAGTCCTCTCTTGTAATAGATAGATAGATATCATCCAAACAAAAGCACTCATTGCCTCTGTTGTCCTGTTGCTCTTTCATCCATTCCCCTCTGCCAGGAAAGAGGAGTACACTTCAATCATTAAGGCCTCTGGAGTTGTGATTAGTCATTGCATCAATAGACTATCTGAGTCTTTCAGAGTTTTCTTTTACATTACTACTATCCTACTATAAATTGTTCTGCTTGTTCTGATCACTTTAAACTGAATCAGTTCGTATAAGTCACCTTAGGTTTCTTGTAGCACAAATTATCAATCACATTCTTGTACCACATTTTGTTTAGCTCTTACTCAGTTAATAGCTCCACTTTTTCTTTAGTTCTTTGTTGCTATAAAAGTGCTGTCATCAATATTCTGTCTTTTTTTCTTTAAGTGAGAACTATATTGGAAATATAATGCAATTAATTTAATAACCATAAATATGTAAATAACTCGTACAATTTTCACCCATTTCTATATTTCTCAGAATTTTGGTAGTATTATAAGAAGTGCAAATTCTGTGCTTTTCTTTTTTACATTTTTTGATTCTGATAGGTAGTTTATTTTTCCCAAAGTTACTTGAGTAGTTTCTTGCCTGAAATATTTTTTGTTCACTTTGGTTAAGCTGTAATTATCTAAATGGTAAAAAATTTGTGCAGAAAAGAGACAGCTAGCTAACAGGTTGGTTAATGCATCTGAAATATTTAGAAATATTCATTTCTAGACAGTGGTACTTGAAAAATTATGATTGAAGAAAAATAATATGAAAGATGAAGAAAATATTGATTTTAAATTGTTAATGAAAAATTGTGTAACTGGCTTATCATATCAACGAGGTATATTTTGGAAGTAGAGAAATTAATTAAAATGTGATATGTATATATATGCATATATATATTTTAAAAATATCAGAAAGAAACATAAAAGGAAACAAATTGTTGGTATATTATACATAGAGAGTTTAGGTAATGTAGTAATATGTAACTCCAAGAGCCAGTATTTCTCCCCAATTGAAAAAATGTAAAAATTTATAGTAACTTTTAAGAAAAAATGAAATGGAGATGTAGGAAGAGTGAAAAAAATAGAGTAGTTAAAAGCTGGATACCGTAAAAGCTGCATACCATATTTCATATATCTATTTAATCTATTTTCTTTTTTGTAATTTATTTCTTTTTAGTTTTCAACATTCATTTCCACAAGATTTTGAGTTCCAAATTTTTTCCCCATCTCTTCCCTCCCCCCACCCCAACACACTGTGCATTCTGATTTTCCCTTCCCCCAATCTGCCCTCCCTTCTATCACACCCCTCCCTTGCCTTGTCCCCATCTCCTCTCTTTTCTTCTAGAGCAAGATAGATTTCTATACCCCATTATCTATATTTCTTATTTCCCAGTTGCATGTAAAAACAATTTTTAACATTTGTTTTTAAAACTTTGAGTTCCAGCTTCTCTCCCTTTTGCCTCCCCACCCATCCCCACTGAGAAGGCAAGCAATTCAATATAGGTTATACATGTGTAGTTATGCAAAAGACTTCCATAAAAGTCATGTTGTGAAAGACTGTATTTTCCTCCATCCTATCCTGCCCCCCATTTATACTATTCTGTCTTTTGACCTTGTCCCTCTCCAAAAGTGTTTATTTCTAATTACCTCCTCCTCCCATTTGCCTTCCCTTCTATCATCCCCCCCACACCCCACTTAACTCCTTGTCCCCAACTCTCCTATAGTGTAAGATAGATTTTCATACCAAATTGAGTGTGCATGTTATTCCTTCCTTAAGCCAAATGTGAGGAGAATAAGCTTCACTTTTTCCTTCCCACCTCCCCCCTTTTCCCCTCCATTGAAAAAGCTTTTCTTGCCCCTTTTATGAGAGATAATTTGTCCCATTCCATTTCTCCCTTTCTCCCGATATATTCCTCTCTCACCCCTTAATTTTAATTTTTTTAGATATCATCCCTTCCTGTTCAACTCACCCTGTGCCCTCTTTCTATATGTATATACTCCCTCCAACTTCCCAAATACTGAGAAAAATCTCAAGAGTTACAAGTATTATCTTTCCATGTAGGAATGTAAGCAGTTCAGCTTTAGTAAGTCCCTTATGATTGCTCTTTCCTGTTTACCTTTTCATGCTTCTTGTGTTTGCAAGTCAGATTTTCCATTCAGCTCTGATCTTTTCATCAAGAATACTCTGAAGTCCTCTATTTCAGTGAATGAGCATTTTTTCCCCTGAAGTATTATATTCAGTTTTGCTGGGTAGGCAATTCTTGGTTTTCATCCTGGCCCCTTTGATTTCTGGAATATCATATTCCAAGCCCTTTCATCCCTTAATGTAGAAGCTGCTAGATCTTGTGTTATCCTGATTGTGTTTCCACAATATTCAAATTGTTTCTTTCTGGCTGCTTGCAATATTTTCTCCTCTGGGAACTCTGGAATTTGGCTACAATATTCCTAAGAGTTTTTCTTTTCAGATCTCTTTCAGGAGGTGATCGGTGGATGCTTTCAATATTTGTTTTGCTGTCTCATTCTAGAATATCAGGGCAGTTTTCCTTGATAATTTCATGAAAGATGATGTCTAGACTCTTTTTTTGATCATGACTTTCAGGTAGTCCCTTAATTCTTAAATTATCTCACCTGGATCTATTTTCAAGGTCACTTGTTTTTCCAATGAGATATTTCACATTGTCTGCTAGTTTTCATTCCTTTGGTTTTGTTTTATAATTGCTTGATTTGTCATAAAGTCATTAGCTTCCATCTGCTCCATTCTAATCTTTAAGGAATTATTTTCTTCAGTGAGCTTTTGGATTCTCCTTTTCCATCTGGCCAATTTTCCTTTTTAAAACATTCTTCTCCTCATTGACTTTTTGGATCTCTTTTGCTATTTGGGTTAGTCTATTTTTTACAGTGTTTTCTTCAGCATTTTTTTGGGGTCTCCTTTAGCAAGCAGTTGACTCATTTTTTATAATTTTCTTGCATCACTCTCATTTCTCTTCCCAATTTTTGCTCTACTTCTCTTATTTGATTTTCAAAATCCTTTTTGAGTTCTTCCATGGCCTGAAACCAATTAATATTTTTCTTGAAGGATTCATATAGAGGAGCTTTGACTTTTTTTCTTCTGTTTGCATGCTTTGGTCTTCTTTGTCACCAAAGTAAGATTCTATGGTCTCATTCTTTTTTCAGTTTTTGCTCATTTCCCCAGACATTTACTTGACTTTTGAGGTCTTTGTCAAGGTCGATCTCTGCTTCCAGTGGGGGTGGGGGATGTACTGTCAGCCACCCGATCTCCCCAAGAGCTCCAGAAACAGTGACTGTCTCTGCTGCTGTGGCTGCTGTGGGTTCCTCTTTCCCCTCACCCCTCTGCTGCCCTGGGGCTGAGGCCAGGCCACTTCACTTTCCCACACTGGTCCCACAAGCTTTTTCCATTGACCTCCCAATTTGTCCTTGGCATTTGGGGGTCCTGAAGTCTGGAAATTGCCACAGGTGTGAGAGATTCAGTCTCCCCAAGGCCTGTTCAGGTCTCTGTGCACTCACCCATACTAGACTGCACTGTGCTCCCAGCATGGCATGATAGACACTTCCCGGTGACTTTCCAGGCTGTCTTGGCTAGAGATTTACTTCATTCGGTCATCTGTAGTTTCTGCAGCCCCAGAATTTGTTTAGAGTCATTCTTTACAGGTATTTGGCTGGGCTTGGCAGGAGCCCTCTAGAAAGTCCATGCTGTTACTCCATCATCTTGACTCTGACCCTTTAATCTGTTTTTTTAGGTGGGATGTATAGTCAGTTCTTTTAGTTCTAATTTATCAACTAGGAAATTTAGAGATAACTAAATTTTCAAGGATGATTTATTATTTCCTATTTCAATATGTATACAACTCAAATGATTATTTAGATAACAGTGCTACTTGTGTATCTAGTTATAGTCATGTGTTGTGACTAACTTCAATTTTTTCCAAGTTTTTATGGCAATTGTTACTTTCGCCATGTTACTTTATAAATATTCTTTCCTCAAAATTGGATTGGGTATACCCCAAGGAAGGAACTGTTTAATGACGCTTTGTAAAATTAGTACCATATACAATGCCTCACATTTATTAGGTATTCAAGAAATATATGAATTTGATGGTTTAGAGTAAATGCATTCTCAGCTAGATATAGGCTCTTATGGATAGTAATATGGCTATGTATCTGGCGTGGTTAAAATAGCATATATTCCCCATTCATAGATCTTCCATGCTGGCATTTTCATCCCTAATTTCCTTATTTATTCAGATTTATAGATTATTCATTTTTTTCTCCCATTGGGCAGTCCTGAAAATGAAAAAGCAAGCAGATAGTTTATTAATAAATATGATTGAGTAAGAATAATTTGATGATAGAAACTACAGTAATAGGACTTCTGGTTACTTCAGTCCTTCCCTGTTCAAAAATAATTTTTCAAAAGTGTTGTCATATTTCTTTTAAAATCTTTGTCTTGTTACCTTATGTTCTATGCCAAAGGTCTAGTCAACTTTAGAACAGAAATTATGCCATTCTAACAGATGATCATTAATTTAACCAGCCAAAAAACCACGTGTGTGCATTAAATGTTGGCTGGTGACATTTCCTTCTAAGAACTTTTCTCAATAGCTGTGTAAATGGAATTGCTATATGTATGACTGAGGTTATTTGCTAATATGATTCTAAAGTGGATTTTAAGAAATGGAGGGAAAAGAAGAAATAAGAGGAGCAAAGAGAGAATTGCAAAAAGGATGGTGCTGGTAGGGACTTCAGAATCCGTGAAATCTAACCCTCTCATCCTACACATGAAGAAAGTGAAACTTACCCAGGGCACTTAGTGCCTTGGCAGTGACACATGGAGTGTCAGCAGTGGGATCTGAACATAGGTCTTCTGACTCCCAAGCCATTGCTCTTTGTACCTTCCTCGGGCTTTCAGGGAACTTTACTTTCATGGAATTCCCTGTTGAAGCAGAAAGCCGTGATGTGAGGTTTGTAATTTTAAGACTAATCTCAGCAAACAGAAGTAGCCCTTCTAAAAAGACTTGTATTTCTATTCGTTGTCTACTCCAATGTTAGTAGGGAAACTAGATTATTAATACTAAAGTCTCCTTTAGTCCTGTTGTTTTTCCGTTTTAGTTTTGTTGTTGCATTGTTACACAAACCACCTGTTAAATTGTCTTTTTTTATCTCTTGAATTTCTTCCTTATACTTTTTGATTGTCCTATTCCTTTCTGCTATTGTCTTCAGAAGAAGGATTTTCATTCTCTCAAAAACATTACATTCCCTGTGGAAAAAATGCAAATTAAAATGTGTAGTAGCTGTTCATTTTTCAGTCTTCCAATAGTAACCTCTGTTGGTACAGGTTTTTGTTGGCGTGGAATACCAGGCAAAGTATAAATTGCTGTAAAACTGGAAAAACATTTGAATGAATAAAGCAGATGTTCTCCTAGCATGAAGCAGATGTAAAACTTGCAAGTGTCTGTCTAATAAAGTATAGCATTTGGTTCTATACAGCTGGTGCCAAGATTACAAATTAATCATGTTGGAATGCATTTTTGCTAATTAGGTCCCCCTCTGTTTTTATATTTTGAGGGGGTATTAAAAAGGGTCGTGTCACAATGAGTCACATCTTTTCTTTCTTTCTTTTCTTTCCCTCCTTGAAAGGCAGTATGGTGTAGTTGAAAGAGCTCTGGATTCAGATTTAAAGACCTCATGATATTTTAAATCAGTTATTTAACCATGAGCAAGTTACTTTACTTTTCAAACCTTATTATTCTCATTTATAAATTAAGTATATTAATATGGAAACTACTTACCTCATCAGTTTATGGTAGGGAAAGCATTTTTTAAAACTTTACATTATATAGATATGCACATTATATTTATCTTGAAGTTGATTTTTCAGTTTTTTATGGATTGTGGTTTTTTAGAAAATACATTTGAAATTAAATTTGACCACATGGATGATATAATGACTAATTTTAGGTTTTGAAAGAGTGAGGCACCTTTTCATATACAGCCTCTAACCCTAACCCTATCAGCTCTGCCCCTAAGACTCATTTTCTTTGTTAAGAAGACTTTCTCCTTCCCCCTCCCCCCAGGCAATGAGCAAGCCTGATGCTTGTCCTTTAGATTGTGTGAAGTATGGATTCTGGAGTAGATGATCTTGAATGTTTCAGCTCAAAAATCCAAATGAACCTATAAAATGCCATAAAGTATCTAGAAACCAGAAAATCAGCATTATTTTTTCCTTCCTATTGGTTTGTTTATTTTACTTCATAGCTTATGTAATTAATGTGTAAAGTTTGGGGCATATAGATTTGAATGCTGTTTTAGGTTTATATTATGCTAGGGCAGGCCTGCACAACCTGTGGCCTCCTGGCCGCTCGCCATATGCCAAAGGATTTCCTTTACTTACGAAAGATGTTTTCCCTCTACAATTTTCGGGGCCCACCCATAATCCTTTGGCACACTGCAAGTGGCCTGCAGGCCAGTTGTACAGGCTTGTGCTAAGGTAATGAAACAGTTTCTTTACAGAGTAGGAATAAATAGATCAATATGACCAAAAATAAGAGCTCAGTCTTTGATCACTGTTAGAAACAACACTTTTCTAACCAGAATGGCCACTCCCTCTGCTGGAAAAATTGTGTCTTTAATGCTTTCTGTATTATCCTTTTTATGAAGAAAGCTGTGGTAATGGAACTAGTTTTGAGGGTGGTTGGTACTTTTTTCATACTTAGGTTGCTATGCTGTTGTTTAGCTCTCAGTAGAGAAGGCAACATCTCATGTGAACTTATCTCCCAAGGACTTTATAAAATCATAGAGTTTCAAGCTGCAAAGGATGCTTCATTAAACTAGACCATTCCCCTTTTTTACATAATGAGGAAACTGAGTCCCAGAGAGAGAGTGTGATTTTTCCAAGGTCATCCAGATTTAAACTTGGTTTCTTTGATTTCAAATCCAGTATTCTTTTGGGTATACCACTCTTCTACAAACCCACTACCAGCTCTGACACTTTTATATTGTTTTTAATCAGTTAAATTCAGTATTGTACAGGGTTATGTAACCAAATCTGACTATATCAAGATATTTTAAATTTTCATGTCTTCTGGGATAGAATGTTATTTAAATATAGTTTAACATTCTTTTTATTCATTTTCTTCCATTAATATTTTTCCACTAAGATGACACTTGTCAAAGTAAGAGTCGTATGTAAAAGTCCTTCCTTCAGTGACAATACCTTATATTTTTAGAGTGAAAAGAAAATTACCCATTTGTGTTGTTAGCATGAGGCCAATATTACTTGCTTAAAAAGTCTCTTTGTAGGCTGTTTGTAGGTGTCATGAGTAATATTATGTGGGAATGTTTTTTTAAATTTGATTTCTCTCTGGGTAGAAACTTTTTCTTATTCATTGGAAACTTAAGTATAAACTAGGTGACTGATCTTCTGGGATTCAGTTTTCAGAGGTTTTTTTCCCCCTTCGTTGCTACTATGACAGTAGTCCCTGAAACGCAATAAAGTCGCAAAGAAATAATAGGTCTAACTTTTTTTTTCAGGAAGTGGAGCGAGAAATATCATTCAGAACAGAATGTGGATTATATTACTCTTATTACAAACAAATGCTACAGGCTCCAACTATCTCAAAAGGTAATTAAATTAATAGAAAGTTTTGCCTCTTGGTCTTTGGGGTTCTTTCAAGTCTAACTCATTTAAAGATAATATTTTAATCAAAATTGTATTTTTAAAAATGAAATTATGGCTATTATATGAGAAATAGATGGAAGTCATTTTAGACACCATAGGGAGACAGAATGATGTACTGGTTGGAGAGTCAGCTTTGGGTCAGGACAACAAGAAGGGCTGGCTTTAAGTCCAGTCTCTGAGATGTTCTGATTGTGTGATGCTGGGTAGTTACCTTACCTTTCAGCACCTTGGGTAACTATTTAAGACAGTAAATTTTTGAACAGTGGCTGATCTGTATTGATAGAAAGAATTTTCTCACCTGAAATTTCCCTACACTGATGAAATCACAGGGCTCGACGTCCTTCCACCGCCCAAAACCTCTCAAAAACAAAACACAACACCACTCCAAATATATATAGCTTTTCCATGCTCATCTTTCAGTAACTCAGTAGGAAAGAAAGCCTTGGCCTTGGAAGAAGTTTTTGTTACCACTTGAACACTGCTTTTAAAATATTTTGTTAGACATTTGCATTCACCTCCCTCACATACACACACACACACACACACACACACACACACACACACTCACACAACTATTGTTTTTGAATTTACTGGATTTTGAATGAAGGGTTAAATTAAAAAGCATTTATTAAATGCCTTTGATTTACACAGCACTGAATATACAGCCATGGGTTGCTGTTGTAATGATCTAGGTGAAAGATAATAAGGGCTTGACTAAGGTAGTCAGAGTGTGAATACAGGTGGAAGTTGGATGGGAATATGAAAGAAGTTGTGGAGGTCGAGTTGATAAAACTTGGCAGTTGGATATGGGAAGTGAGAGTCAGAAAGGATGTAGGCTAACTTTGAGATTGAAATCCTAAATGACTAGAAGAATGTTGGTGCCCTTGAAGGTAATAGGGAAGTTAGGAACAGAGGTGGCTTTTGGAAAAAGATGATGAGTAACATTTTCAACATACTTAGTTTGAGATGATGAGCTTGTGGAGAAAGAAGAGATCAGGGCCCAGAACTAAACCCATGTATCGGGAAGAGAGGATTTGGATAATGATCCCATTGAGGAGATTGAAAGGGAGCAGTCAGAAATGTAGGAAGAGAGCTAGGAGAGAGCAATTGTACCACAGAAAACCCAAGGAAGAGAATATCTAAGAGGAAGGAATAGTCAGTGGCATCAAAAATGGAAAACATCCAGTAAGATGAAGACACTTAAAATTCCAATAGATTTAACAAATGTTACCGATTGGTTGGTCAAACTCATGTAATCCATTAGAAGCATCATCATCATTCATGAGGAATTAACACAGCGGGGGACCACATTGCAACCGGATTAGATGAGTGATCTCATCATCTTGGTGATCTTATCATCTCCTATGGATTCAACCATGTTTACTGCTCGGATGACTCCCACATTTATGTATCTGGTCTTGTTTGTGTCTTGAGCTCAGCTCTTACATCTCCAGCTGTCTATTGAATAGCTCTCCCTGAATGTGTCCTGTAGGTATATTAAATTCAACATGTCCAAAATAGAACCCATTATCTTTTCCTCTAAACCTGACCCTTCTCTTAACTTCCCTAGTTCTGCTGAGGGTGACATCATTCTTCTAATAACCCAAGTTTGCAACCTGTCCAAGTCATCCTTCACTCTTCATTCTCATTCATCCTACCATATCTAGTCAGGGCTAAATGTTGCCAATTCCACCACCTCAACATCTCTCATCTATCCCCTTCCCACTTATGCTTTAGTTATTGTAATCTAAACCCTCATCACCACTCACCAGGGCTATTGCAATAACCTCTTAATTGATCTGCCTTCATCTACTCCCTCCTTACCAATTCAGCCTCCACACAGCTGCCAAATTCATATTTCTAAAGTACAGAGTTTTTACTTTACGTAAATTGATATTATACAAATATGACTATGCCAATAATTCTGAAAGAAATTCACATTCCCCCCCAAACACCTTGTGCAGTACTTTGCTCTCCCTCTTAGATCCTGCCCCGCAGCTTTGCACTCCACAGCCTCCTACCCCCTATCCCCCTCAATACCCCCCTCCCAAAAAAAACCCAAAATAAAAATCCCTTCAATGAAAGCAGAACAGACAGCTGCCACTGCTGCCTCCAGATCAGGGGCTAGGCTTGAGACATGCAGTGCCAAGAGAAGATACCTGTGCCCCACTCCACCCACATGACTGTCTCCCCTCTGTCTGTGCTTAAGTACCATGTATCTATCCCCAGCCTCTGCTGTCCCCTCTGTGTCTGTCTGTCCCTCACGTGTTCTTCCTCAGTTCTGGCCAGGCCCCCACAGAGCTGGCCCTGCCCCCCATGTTCCTCCTTCTGCTCTTGCTTCCCTGTCCCCAGCCCCACATATTCTTAAACCATGTACCAATCCCCTCCTTCCATGCGTGCGTGGCCCCCTTCTACCCTCCCTTCCTTCCTTCTCTTCCCTGTCCATAGGCAAATTCACATTATATAAAAGTTCCTTTACATAGAGGTCTGCATAATGGCCCTTTTAAATAAAGTGAGAACTTATTTTTATTGATCTGACATGTCATATCTTCTCAATAATTCCCCATTTCCCTTGTTTATACTTCTCATTTGGGAAGGGAAGGGAATAAGCATTTGTATGATATCTACTATGTACCAAGTACTATGCTAAGTATTATCTCTTTGATCATTTGGGATTAAAAGCCCTTAAGACTGGTAATTGTTAGAATTTATATATAGTGCTTTGAAGTTTGCAAAGTGCTTTACATATTTCATTTGAGTCTTATAATGACTCTGTAAGTTAGGTTCTGTTATCTCCATTTTACAGATGAGAAAACTGAGATTGAGGTTAAAGGACTTGCCTAGCATCACACAGCTAAGTAAGATTTTTTTTAAACAGAGGATTTGAACTCAGGCTTTCTTGGCTCCAAGTCCAGACTCTACTGCATCAGCTAGTTACTCCTCACAGTCTGACTCCAGCCTGTCTTTATAGGCTGGTTATATATTACTCCCTCTCTTGTACATTCTGCCCCCCACAAACTGTCCTACCTGTTGTTCTTCATGTACAAGATTCTATTTCCCACCACTTTGCCTTTGTATAGGCTGTTTCCAATGCCCAAAAGGTTCTCACTATTCATCACTACCTCATGAAACCTGTCACTTCTTTCAGTGCTCAACTCGTGTCACCTCCTGTAAAAGGTCTTCACTGATTCTTCCAGGTGTTAGTGTTCCCCACTCAGGTCACTGTGTGTGTGTGTGTGTGTGTGTGTGTGTGTGTGTGTGTACATAAACATGCATACACACATATATATACTCAAGTGTACATACATATATGTTTACATGTATACATGTATAAATATATGACTTATGTAATATAGATATCTATGTAACAGAGAGGATGAATATATAGATATATGCATATATCTACCCTACATTTATTCATCTGGGAATTTTTTTTTTATCTCAAAGGAAAACATAAAGCTTCTTTGAGACCAGAGACTATCTCCATTTTGCATCTCACAGAGGGATCGGCATATAAGAATATAGTATAATTATAATATATAGTAGATATTAATACATACACATATATACACATAGTATATATTAATACATACATCTATAGTATACATTAATATTAATACATATATAGTATAATAATAATATAGCACTTTAATGGATGTCTCTTGGGTGATTGATTAATAAATATTTGTTGAGTTAAAGAAACACTTAGCATAGTACTGGGCACATAGTAGGTACTTAATAAATGCTATTAACTTGAATAGTAGTTAAGTGGAATGATGACTCCTACTTATCCTTTTCCCAGAGAAACAACAAAAAATATCCTTTCCTGAATTCTTGGCCATTCAGCTTTGTAAGGCTCTTGATAAGCTGAAACATTAAAAACAAACAAACATAAATCAGCATGAAGATAATCACAACCTATGCACCAACATTTGTGATAGGTGCAGTGGATAGAATGCCAGACCTGGAGTCAGGAAGACTGTAATGGTAATGTAAATAGGAAAATCTTTCCCATTCATTAATAGGCCCATGTGACCTGTTTAGAGGACATGGAGCCTAAATCACTTGTGGTGGGAGGAACTTACTGAATGGGTGGAACAGGGAGGGTGGAACAGAACTGAGAGAAGGTTAATCAGGCTAGTCTGAGCAGGGAAGGACACAGGCTGGCAGAGCTTAGGCTCCTGAGTGTTTGTAGGAAGGTCCCAGCAAGGGTCAGGGAGGCTTGAGAATAACTTTTGCCCCCTGCAGTGATAACTTGTGTTGACTTCTTGGTTGCTGTGATAGATTTTGCTTTCTGGTTCTGGGATTTGGCTTTCTGGTGTCTAAATAAATGTTTTTCTTCTGCCTTCTATATGGAGAGTCTGGTTCTGGGATTTGGCTTTCTGGTGTCTAAATAAATGTTTTTCTTCTGCCTTCTATATGGAGAGTCTGTTATACTTTGTGGTTAAGAACTACGCCGGCATTCATAGTCACCCCCAGTGCTGTGAATATTGCCTTGGTGAGACTCATCTTCATGTCCTTGGGCGAGTCACATCATCCTCTTTGCCTCAGTTTCCTCATCTGTAAAATGAGCTGGAGAAGAAAATAGCAAATCACTCCAGTCTCTTTGCCAAGAAAACCCCGAATGTGATCACAAAAAGTCAGATATCACTGAACAGCAGCAAAAGTAGATGAAGAACTTGAAAAAATCCTCCAAATCAGGTTAATATTACTCAACATTTGACAGCTTCACAGAAAGGTGGATAAGATGAAAGCAATGATGGAAAATGCAGGTTAGGATTAAGAAATAAAAAGGCCAAAGACTTTTAGACTTCTCAGGAACCTTTCTACTTTATGTAAGGAATGCTTTCTTCAGCCAGTGAGAAGGCATTGGATATAACAAACACCAAATACTGGAAAGAAAGAAGGGAGGAGGGAAGGGAGAAAGAAGAAAAGAAATGAATTCTCTTAAGTTGATAAGAAGCAACAAGTTGCTGATGCGGGAGATATTGCAGAATAAGTTGTACATAGTCTGAAGATTGCTTGGTTAAATCAACAAATTAGAGCAAAGAATAAAAAATAACTACTCACATTTATATGATGCTTTGAGGTTTGCAGAAGCATTTTCCTCACCACAATCTTGGGAGTTAGACTGTGGAAATGCTTTTCCTGTTGACAGATTAGGAAAAGAGGCTCTGGGATAGTAAATAGTTTTTGCATGAGAATAAGTCTACTGTGTCTGAGAACTGTGGCTTCTTGATTCCATATATGCCATTCTAGTCATTATTGACTGGTAAATGGGAAATGTATAAAGACATTGATCCTGATTACCCCTCCCCCCATACACTTTCTTAGAGAAGTTTAATGGGCATCTAGCAGCTGCTTTTATGAGGAGGCCAAAAAAACCCCAGAAACTCTCAGCCAGTAAGCACTTGCCAAATAGAAAGATATAGTGGTAAAAGATGACTGTCATTTAGAGTACGACTAGGTTGTACAGCATTACAGAGGTTACAATGGCAGGGTGTGTGAACAGTGCCATTTCATAAAACAGTGAAAAATAACAGAGTAAAATGTGCTTATAGAAATGCAGGAATGGGACTCAAATGGGTCAAATCATATCAGTCAATCAGCAAACTTTTGTTAAACACTACTATGTGCCTGAGTGGGTGCAGTAGAATATAAAGATAAAAAAGGAAATAGTTACTGATGTTAAGGAGCTTAAGTTCTACCAATGGGGTTGTGTGTGTGTGTGTGTGTGTGTGTGTGTGTGTGTGTGTGTGTGTGTGTGTATGAGAATTTGGGAGGGCACTAGACTGAAGTGGAGAAGATGGTATGATTAGGAAAAGTGTCATCTGTGAAACTAAAGATTTTAAGAGCCATGAGATTAGGAAAAAGTTATTCCAGTTATGTGCAGAGGGATAGATAGAATGTTACATGTAAGGAACATTAAGGAGGCTAGCTTGGCTGAACTATAGAGTATAGGAGAAGAAGTAATTTATAGAAAACCTAGGAAGATACGTTAGAGTCGAATTGTGAAGGACTTTAAATGCCAAAGAGAGGGTTCTGTTTCATCCCCATTGGAATAAATGTAATGGGCAGCTGTGATTTCCATGGTAGTACGTAAGTTCCTTGAGATCAGGGACCATTTCACTTATCCCTGGAACCAGTATTAAGTGAAACATGAAACAGGGAAATGAATGCTTATCAGAGATATTTGCAGTTGTTATGGATGTTGTGCTGTGTGGAGACCAAATGGAAGAATTCATTCATTAGTCAATGTATATGTCTTTGGCGGGCCCTCAAAACGGGTTATGACCTGAACCTTCAAACGAATAGGGAGAGAAGTGGGAGATGCATTGCAGTTAGGAAATTGCACAGTGATTCCAGGCTACTTACTGATACTATATTCCTTCTCTTTAATATAACATACTGATGATTCTGTATCACTGCAAATCATGGAACGTTGTGCGTCCTGAGCCTCAATTTGCTCACATTTCAGGCTAGGGCTAATCCCCTGGGGGTTAAGGTTCAGTAATGGAAGGAAATGAAACCCTTGTGGAACATCTTACAATTAACAAAAGTCACGTAACAGGTATTAAGTACTTACTGTGTGTTAGAACACTTGAAAAGCTCTGGATCTACAAGCAAAGGCAGATAATAGTACCTGCCCTCAAGGAGCATGCATTCTAGTAGGAGGTTGGGGGAAGAGCATGTGAAAAACTAGGTTCATAAAAGATGAAGTTGAGAGCTAGATTGCAAAAACTGAGTATAGGAAATTGAGGCACCAAGTAGATGACTTTCAAGGAATTTAATTGAAGAAAGGAGAGAGATGAGACAATAGCTAATGTGGATAGAAGAATATAGAGATAAATTTTTAGGATGAGGGAGACATGAGCATGTTTTCAGACAACATAGAAGGAGTTAATAGATGGAGATGATAGAATGAGGATGATAGTAGGGACAATTTTTTGGAAAAGTTAAGAAGGAGGTGCGGAGCCAAGACGGTGGAGTAGAAAGTGTGTTCGTCCTTTGTAGCTGAAGAAGACTATGCCATCAGAGAAATGATGACATGACTTGCTGAGGGAGGGCTGTGCCGGTCACCAGGCTCACTTCTCCTTCAGAGCTATCTAAATCCAGTGACCAGATATTCATCAGGATGACTGGAGATGACCCAGGATGAGGCAGTTGGGGTTAAGTGACTTGCCCAAAGTCACACAGCTAGTGAGTGTCAAGTGTCTGAGGTGAGATTTGAACCCAGGTCCTCCTAACCCCTGCACTGGTGTTCTATCCACTGCACCACCTAGCTGCCCGGAGTAGAAAGACAGACCTGTGGAAGCCCCCCCCCCCCCCACCATAGGCCATAAAATACCTGTAAAAAATTATTCCAAACAAATTCTAGAGCAGCAGAAGCCACAAAATGACAGAGTGAAAGAGCTTTCCAGCCCAAGATAGCCTAGAAGGCCGACAGGAAAGGTCTCTCACACTGGGGATGGAGCAGAGCGCAGCCTGGCTTTGCCCACAGCATGGCAGGGACAGCACCGGAACAGGTTCCAGGGTGCCACCAACATCAGCAGTTCCCAGATTGCTCAACCCACAAATGCCAAAGACAAAGGGCAGTGAGAAAGCTCTTTCACCTGAGTGACAAGGGAACGGTCTGGACCTGCCAGCAGCAGCCACTGCAGCAGCAGCATCCATTTTTGGAGCTCTCAGCTTAAAGCCTCTGGGGAAATTGAGTGGCTGATCTGGATCTGAGCCCTGAGTGGCTCTCCTGGGTTGTGGAAGAGTGCTGGCAGCGGAGCTGGGGGTGGCTCTGGAGAGGGAACCTGCTGGCAGATGGGCAGAACAGAGTGCTTATGGTTGCTCACAGACCAGAGCAAGGCCAAGAGAGGAGTAAACTCCTCTCCCTTAATTGTGCCACCTTGGAGGAACTGAGAACTTACAGGTCCCCAGAGTATACCCTCCTTTTGACAAAGGACTTAAAAATCACTTAACTGGCTGGGAAAATGCCCAAAAAAGGGGAAAAACATGAGACTACTTTCTTGGTGGACAGGTATTTTCTTCCATCCTTTCAGATGAGGAAGAACAATGCATACCATCAGAGGAAGACCTGAAAGTCAAGACTTCTGCATCCAAAACTTCCAAAATAAATATGTAGTAGTCTCAGACCATGGAAGAGCTCAAAAAGAATTTTGAAAATCAAGTAAGAGGTGGAGGAGAAATTGGGAAGAGAAATGAGAGAGATGCAAGAAAATCATGAAAAGCAAATCAATAGCTTACTAAAGGAGACCCAAAAAAAATGTTGAAGAAAATAGCACCTTTAAAAATAGGCTAACTCAGTTGGCAAAAGAGGTCCAAAAAACCAATGAGGAGAAGTATGCTTTAAAAAGCAGGATTAGCCAAATGGAAAAAGAGGCTCAGAAGCTCACTGAAAAAAATATTAGATTAGAATAGAGCTAATGACTTTATGAGAAACCAAGAAATTAGAAAACAAAACCAAAATAATAAAAAAAAAGAAGATAATGTAAAATATCTCATTGGAAAAACAACTGACATGGAAAATAGATCCAGGTGAGATAATTTTAAAATTATGAGACTATCTGAAAGCCATGATCAAAAAAAGAGTCTAGACATCATTTTTCATGAAATTATCAAGGAAAACTGCCCAGATATTCTAGAACCAGGGGACAAAATAAAAATGGAAAGAATTCACCAATCACTTCCTGAAAGAGATCTGAAAAGAGAAACTCCTAGGAATATTGTAGCCAAATTCCAGAGTTCCCAGGACAAGGAGAAAATATTGTAAGCAGCTTGAAAGAAACAATGTGAGTAATGTGGAAATACAGTCAAGATAACACAAGATCTAGCATCTTCTACATTAAGGGATCAAAGGGTATAGAATGTGATATTCCAGAAGTCAAAGAAACTAGGATTAAAACCAAGACTCACCTACCCAGCAAAACCAAGTATGATACTTCAGGGTAAAAAATGGTCATTCAATGATATAGAAGAGTTTCAGGCACTCTTGATGAAAAGACCAGAACTGAATAGATAATTTGACTTTCAAACACAAGAATCAAGAGGAGCATGAAAAGGTAAAGAGGACAAAGAAGTCATAAAGGACTTACTAAAGTTGAACTGTTTACATTCCTACATGGAAAGATAACATTTGTAGCTCTTGAGACTTTTCTCAGTATTTGGGCAGTTGGAGGGATTACATGCACACACACACACACACACACACACACACACACACACAGCGTGAGTTGAATAAGAAGGGATGATATCTAAAAACAAAATATAGGGGTGAGAGAAGAATATATTGGAAGGAAAAAGGGAGAAATGGAATGGGGCAAATTATCTCTCATAAAGGAGGCAAGAACCTGTGTTAGGACTGAACTTTCTGGCTTCAGATATAGTGGTCTTTCCACTATGCTGTCATAATCATGAGACTTCATAACTTTGGTCCATTTTTATTATTGCCCTCTCCAGATTATCTCTTTGTTAAGCAAAATGTCCTACTTTCTTGCACTAAGGTTGTTCTGTCCCTAACTCTTAATGAATAAAGATGATTGACTGGTAGTTCTTTGAAAAAAATAAAAAAAAATAAAAGAGGCAAGAAAAAACTTTTTCAATGGAAGAGTAAAGGGAGGAGGTGAGAGGGGAAAAGTGAAACTTACTCTCATCACATTTGGCTTAAGGAGGGAATATCATGCTCACTCAATTTGGTATGAAAATGTATCTTACACTACAGGCAAGTAAGGGAGAAGGGAATAAGTGAGGTGGGGGATGATAAAGGGAGGGCAAATGGGAAGAGGGAGTAATTAGAAGTAAACACTTCAGGGGGGGAGACAAGGTCTAAAGAGAGAATAGAATAAGTAGGGGGCTGGATAGCATGGAGGGAAATATAGTCTTATACAACATTACTGTTAGGGAAATCTTTTGCAAAATTACACATAATATAGCCTATATTGAATTGCTTGCCTTCTCAGTGGTGATGGGTGGGGAGGGAGGGAAGGAGAGAAGTTGGAACTCAAAGTTTTAGGAATGAATGTTGAGAATTGTTTTTACATGCAACTGGGAAATAGGAAATACAGGTAATGGGGTATAGAAATCTATCTTGCCCTACAAGAAAATAAAGGAGATGGGGATAAGGCAAGGGAGGGGTATGATAGAAAGGAGGGCAGATTGAAGGAAGGGGTAATCAGAATGCAAGGTGTTATGGGGTGGGGTGAGGAGAGATGGGGAGAAAATTTGGAACTCAAAATTTTGTGGAAATGAATGTTGAAAACTAAAAATAAATAAACATTTAAAAAAAAAGTTAGGAAGGAATGAAATATGGAGCATGTATAGAGGGGTTTGCCTTGGCAAGAAAGGACACCTTTTTAATTTTAGACTGAAGTAAAGGAAGATGTCTGAGTGATGAGAGATGAGCAGAAGGAGAGAAGGGGAAGCTCTAGGCAAATGGTCTAATTTTTTTTATGAAGCTTAGGATGAGGTCTTTGAAAGGGGAGGAAGAAGAGAGACTTGAGGAGAGATGAGAAGGTTTAGAACAGTCACTGTGGAAGGGGGTATAACTGATGGATTATGGAGGAAAAGAATATTTGTCTTACTGAAATGAGGGCCCAGTTAAGATCAAATGACATATATAAAATTTATATGCTCAGTCAATATAAATTAGTGATTTTTTTTCCCAGTTCTGTTCAGCAGTATTTGAATATAGGTAATTAAATGTTACGGTATGGCAAAGCGTGATTGGGATGTAGAATAGTGTAGGGCTGGTTCTTCAAGGGATCAGGATTGAATAGGAGAGTATAGCCAGTACAGAGTTGGTGACATGGGAAAAAACTAGAATTGACATGAGTGAAGGTCATGATGAAATGAAGTAGAAGTTTGGAGGTCAATAAGACATAGAGAAAGAGGGAATGATAATATATGATTAGATAAAGGAATTTCTGAGTTCTTGAATATGGAAGTGAAATATTTGTGGGTGAAAGCAAGGTATGTACTTATCTCTGAGTTTGGCTGAGTTGTAGTAGATCAGTAGGTCATAGGAATGGAATAGATTGAGAAACTGGAAACTGGGACAGGGTTATTTGTGGGAATATCATTATCCCTGAAATTCCTTAGTTTATTATGAGGGCAGGAACTGGGTAGGAGAGAAATACTCTGAGCCTAACACTGAACTCATTGAGGAAGGAAGAAGAATGTCCTGGGGGATCTATAGAATAACAGTTACAAGGATCTGGATCAGGTGTTGAACCTTAAAGGAGGAGAGCTTAGTTGAGGGAGGGTTGTTAAATGGCAGTGGGAAACAAAGAAGTCCTTTTGGGAGAAATTACATGGATAAGGATTACAAAAGATGAAGCGGTAGTGAAGGACTGAATCTCTGTTGAAGTAAAAGCCACTATGTATGGCAAAGGTTAGCCCTGTAAACTTCAGGTATATTAGTAAGTCCTATACACCTGTTCTTTTTCACATTAATTATATTATACTTGCATGGAAAAGAAGGAGTCTTCATTGTGTAACCTTCTAATCCTATTTACCATGCCATTGTATAAATCCCTCCAGTTGTAGTTGCATGAACCTGTTCTGTCTTTTCAGAGGCTTCAGTGCTAAAATATCATCCTAATAAATTCTTTATATCTGCATAGAACTCGACAATTTTCAAAGCACTTTCACAAGGATTATCTCATTTTATCTTCGTAACAACCTATGAGGCAGGTGGCCTTTATGATTTTTTTCATAGATGAGAAAACTAAAGACTTAGATTAAGTGACATTAATTAACATTACCAGGTTACATGTCTACCAAACAGAACAGTGACTGGAACCCAGATCTTATTCATAATCTACTGTTCTTTTTGTTATACCACTTTGTTTCTACTTTAAAATTTTGAGAAATGTGTTTTGTGTTGGAGAAAGTAAATGATTTGATAAGAAAGAGCTTTGTAGTCAACATAATTCTGAAAAATCATGTCATTTAATCTATGCTATTTTAAAGAATTGAAAATTGAAACAATTGAAAATGTTAATTTTTTTTCTAATTTTTAAATACTAACTATAGGTGTCCATGGATTGATATATGATAATAAAACTGAGTCAATGAGGACAATTAACATCCTTGAACGAATGAATATTTACCAGGAGGTTTTTCTCAGCATTTTATATAGAGTTCTACCTATACAGGTACACTTTGGGTTTCTTTTGTGTCATTTAATTAATATCATCTAACGAAAGTGACAGTTTACTGTTTTGAATTGCAGCTTCTATTTTGGTTCTTCAGATCTGCCTTAGATATCTAAAATACAAATTTTTTCACTTGCATTATGTTCTTTGTTTTTTATTAATATGTTATAATGCATTTTTCATACTTACACATATATACAGATATGAAGCATGCAATAATATAAATGTATAGTTTACAGAATATTCACTTTAAAAGAGTATAATCTCTTATTTACCTCTAAGGGAAAACAACTCCCATTTACGTCAGTGTCAGAACTCAGGAACCTCAGCTCATAAAGAGCAGAGACAAATTTTTTTGAAACGACAGTGACCAGCTGCTGTTAAGGAAAATGAGGAAAAATGGGGCTAAATTCAGACAGAATTATTTGGATTACAGAATCATGCAGAGGACCTTGTTGGGCTGTTCTCTGCACCTTCCTGGCAGGAGGAATTATTGCTAGCAGAGGAGAAAAGAGGGCTCAGAACTCCTTGGAGTTAGTGTTGGACTCCTGACCTAAAAATTTCTTATTTACTATTTTTTATAAATTTATTCTGATAAGAGGAATTTAAAAAACATCTGATACTATATTTCTATCTTACAGACATATTTAGAACCTGTTTATTTTTATATCTACACTTTATTTGGACTCCAAGCAATGTATGTCACAGCTCTTTATGTAACCAGCTGGCTTCTTAGTGGAACATGGTTGTCAGGGTTGTTAGCAGCTTTCTGGTATGTTATAAATAGGTGAGTTGGATTGATATTTCTCTATAAATACATATTTCCTTTCTTGGATGGTAAGAATAAAGATTATATTTAACAGCATAATATGGTAGACAGAGTGTTAGACTTGGAGTAAGGAAGACTTGGATTCAGATCCTACCTCTAGGACTTAATAACTCTGTGACCAAGTTTTGAATCTTAGTTTCCTGTTTTCTGAAATGAAGGTGGTTTCCTGTAGGAACCTGTAGTTTCCACCTGAGGATTAGTGTGAGTTTTAAACCTACAAATCCCTCCATAAATCTTGAAGTGCTACATAATTGTCAGCTGTTATTATTTATAAAGAGTTTGTTATTTTCTGTCTGACAAATAATGACTTATTCTCTGTTTTTTGGATCAGAGTTTTATTCTCTCTTCAGAATATTTATTTTCTGATTTACTAAAATGGAAAAAAAATCCAATTTGGATACAAGTTGGCCTTCACTTTATTTCAAGTTTTCATCACTTCCTGCCTGGATTACTGTAGTAGCTTCCTAGTTAGTCTCCCTATTTTGTCACTCTTCTCTCCCATCAGTCCTCCATATAGCTAGAAAAGTGATTCTAGGAATATACTCTTTTGCTAAATCTGTTAAGTGATTCTAGGAAATCTCCTAGCTAGGAAGGTCTGATGTCACTTCCATACTCAATTAACTTCAGTAGTTCCCCGCTTCTAGGATCAAACAGAAAATCCTTTGGCCCTTTACAGCCTTGCCCCAACACCCTTTTTCCATCCTTATTATAAATTATTCCCCCTCCCATGTTCTGTGGCCAAGTCAAAGTATCATTCTAGCAAGAATTATTACTTACCAACAATATCCATTTCCCATGTCTGATTTTGAACAGGCTGTGCTCCATTCCTGAAATTCACTCCCTTCTTGTCCCCACCTTTTAGAATCCCTTTTCTTCAAAACTCAGCTCAAGCATTTCTTTCAACATGAAGCCTTTCCTGAGGCCCTAGATGCAAGTACCTTGTCCCCCAAATACTTTTATTTTGTATATACTTACATATACTTGCTTCTCCCAAGCTCCTGAAAGGTGGGAGTTATCTAATTTTTATCTTTATATCCCAAGCATGATGCATGCTACATAGTAGGTACTAAAGAAATGATTGCTAATTGATTAGGATTAAGAGGTGGCAAATTTTAATCTCAGATTTGTGATTAACTTCCTACGTAATCTTAGGCAAGCCATCTACCTTTTCTATGCTTTAGTTTGTTCATCTGTGAAATGAGTATAGTAGTACCAGTCTTTCCTACCTTATGGGGTTCTTTTGAGGCTTAAACAAGATAGTATACAGTGCTCTTAATGAACATTTTTTGTTCAATTGAATTGAAATAATTTTAAAAGTATAATTCACTACATAGAGGCAACATATGTTAGGGAGATTAAACTTTGAAAATTATAGTCTTACAAAATAGTATCTATTTTCAAAATTCTATATATTTAGCTATTTTTCAAGTGAATTGAAATATACTGCTAGATCTAAAGCAACATAATTTAATATGAATGGAGTAATACTATTATAATAAGAACTCTAGCTATAGCAGAGATAATATTAAGTGAACAAAATTATTTAATGGCTTATACAGTTGCTGTGAAGAGTAATTTTTGAAATTTTACTAATGATAACTCATGAGAGATTTCTTGATAGATGCAACTTCAGAGACAACCTGTTCAGGGATCTTCTGATTTTCAGTATCAAGCCAGAGATAAAAGAGGATGATGATTGCTTACCAAAGGTAAGCACTGTTGTAAAGGAATCCACATGGAATACGGATTCCGTATAGATAGTCAGATCCTCCAGATACTCCTGATTGCTGTTGATATTGTGTGGTTAACATCATCTCAGAATGCTCTAAGGTCTCCTCAGTCAAGTCACTTGAAAGAGATTGCCCTAACAACGTACACAAGGAAAACTTAAGTGGATAAAGAATTCTTATTGTATGGATTGAAGTATGAGTTTGATGGACAGTCTGTTGTGTAAAATTCTCCATACATATATCTTGGACAGGCACTACAAATAAACAATGAGCTGGGCACAGAATTAAATATACAATTAGTTGTATATTTGTAAGGAATTACGTGGTGCTTTCAGTAATCTCAAACTGCTCCATGATACACAGATCCATCTTTATTTATTTGTTTGTTTGTTTGTTTGTTTGTTTGTTTATTTTTAACACAGTTTATAACAGATAAAGCAATTCCAACTTTTGGTCAGGTGATGCATCTTTTTAAAGCATTTACAATATGGACCACAAAAGAAATTTTTTTTTTAAACATTAACCAACTGAGACACAAATAACATTTATGTTGCTAACTTCACAAGCTCTTGACCTAATTGTCTCCACAGTATTACTAAGAATTAAAGGACCCTAACTTATTGTTGTTGGTCTAAAGTCCTATGCCTAATAGCTTAATTTTAGATAACCTCGGATGTTCCCCTACCCATAATCTATAATTGAATAGATCTGGTATTAAGCTTACAAACCTTTTGACTGTAGGGAATTGCCACCAATAGTAAGGACATTGCAGGGATACAATATCTCCCCAACTTCATGTCAGTTCCAGGCAGGATTAGATTATCCACTTGCATTCAGTCAGGCTTAAAGTCTGCCAGGTGTCAGTGGGGAAACAGACCCATCTTTTCAAAAATAGTTTTATTCTGGTGATGCCACATGGCTAAAAGTCATGGACTACCATGGTCTCCAAAGAATGAAAATTGTGAATGACCCTAAGTAGAGAAATGCATTCATGATGAGCACAAATAGGCTGGAGTATGTTACTATTGATGACTTATATGCAAGAAATGGCATATAAGACACAGGAAACATGACCAAAAAATAAGATAAATCAGTTGTGTAATGAATGCAAGGAATAACAGATAGATAAGTCACATACCTCACTTGTCCCCACAAAAATGTTAATGGCCTTGAGAAAGGGTTTTTAATTTTTTGTGTGTCTTAGACATACAACTTTAATTTTTTAGATGAACAACTTAGTTTCATAGGCCTTTGGACTTCATTTTTTAAATGCACAAAATACTTAGGATTAAAAAGAAAACCAAGGGTTAGTGAAAATAAAGTATTTTTTTCCCCTCCAAGTTCATTGGCCAACTGAAATCTATCCAGGGATTGGGAACCCCAGATTAAGAACCCCTAGGCTAGAGAAGGCCTTGTACACATTGGTAGACCCTCATTGGAGTATTTATAGCACCAAACTCAGTCAAGATAAGAGATGTGACTAGGTTATAATTTGCATCAGGGGAGAGAGTATCCAAAGTAATCAATTCATAATCCATTTAAGTACATTTCCTACAGTAAGTAAACATAAGATAAGACAAAGTAAAGCGTGGAACCAATTGAATAAGAGGGTACCTGCAATGTAATTTCTTAATTTAGCAAAATCTTTTAAGAAAAGGAGACTTTTTTTACTGTTATTTCTGAAAATTTCTGTTTTGTGCAGAATAGATACCACAAGAGTAGAGTTCACCATTCCCTTGAGAGAGAACTGGGCACTGCCATTCTTCGCAGTTCAGATAGCAGCAATTACATATTTGCTTAGACCACATTTACAGCCTCTTTGTGAGGTAAGTTCTTAGTATCCTTTTTTTAAAGGTTATTTGATTTTGTTTAAGCAGTGTCAGAATAGTGGACAAATTAACAGAGGACCCTAATGCAAACAAATTGTTCTTATTCCAGTATTTCTTATTTAACTTGAGTTAGCCTGCATCTTCCTCATTTGAACTCTTTTCTTCTAGTGGAAATAAAATGTTTTTCTGTGTATTTTTAGAAACATAGTATACATAATCTATTCTTGAACAGTGATAATAAATCCACAAGTTCTGTGTAAAACTCTCAAAAGTTTGATCCATTCATTGCTCTTCAGACTTCAGACATACTGTGTGAGAGTGTTTCAATGTAGAATGTCACATTAGGAAATTTAGAGCAGAAGTTTTCAGAGTAATAGTTTATAGCTATCCAGTAAATTTTGAATGATGTTTATTTAAATTTATTCATTTATATTAAAATTTGAATAAAATTTCTTTTATTTAGTTTGAAGAGACATTGACTGTTTCCTGAGAAAACCTATATATAAAAGCTTTGGTCACTGGAGACATGTAAATACTATTTAAAATTTTCTTTTTTCAGAGACTGACTCTTCTTGCAGTATTCATATCTACTTTTCTCTTTAGTCTAACGTGGCAATTTAATCAGTTTATGATGTTGATGCAAGCATTAGTTTTATTCATACTGGACTGTCTGAACATGCTTCCTACAACAAAGGTAAGTGTATTTTTCTTATTAGATGTTCATTGAAGGTGTTATTTATTCAATATTCAGTATCTAAGAATTAGACTGGCTACTTCAGTGTTTACTGATTATAATTTAAATCATAGTCAAATATCATTTTTGTGAATAAGGTTGACTACCTTGAACTATTCATAGGATACAAGTGATATTTCACAGAATCTAATTTGACTTGTTTTATTTTCATTCTGCATATTTTGAGTTAGAACATATAATTGTTCTTGTACAAATATATTTAGGTCAATATTAATCCTTTCTGAGGATAAACCAGATTTAAAAGTAGAAGAGCACCATATTAACAATACTTTGTACTTTGTTTTATAAATTTTAGTGTATTAAAAAAAATAGAGTTGCCTAAGGTCACACAAAGCCTTTAATCTGTCTCCCAACCAATGTTGTTGCTATAGGATCTTATTCCTAGACTGTGAGATGATAGATTGAAAAGAATACTTGAATCCCAGCCCTGCCCTCAGTGACCTTGGGCAGGTTATAACCCTTTCACATTTATTCTGTCATTTCTTAAATGAGGATAATAATACTTCATACTACCTACTTCATAAGATTGTTATGGGGAAAGTGTTTTGTTACTCTCAAAGTGCTTTATAAATGTGACTTATGATATACTGAATAACTACTCAGATTATTAGCTTATTAATTTTAACTTCAATTTAGCCAGTGTTTACTGAAGTCTCACATTGTACAAGATCTGCTAGGTACTGTTAGGGATACAAAGATGAATAATATAGTCTTTTTGCAGCTGAAATTCTCATAAGTGAAATCAATGAATGCAAATGGTTTTTAATTCATAATTTCATAATAGAAAGAAGTTAAGAAATTTTATACTTAAGCATTACTTTTAGCACTGACAGGCGAATATATGTCTAAACAATTTAATTTTAATGAATAGGCATTCAACACACTTTGATTAAAAATTAAATGTAGACATAATTTCATGTAACATGTGAAAGTTCACATCAAATTAGATTACTGTTTCAGAAAAAATAAAATTACCAAAATATGTTTAGTGCATACCATGCACAAAGTTTGAGATATAGAGTAGTGTAAATATAAGATATAATACCTGCCCTCAAGGACCTTAACAAGTGATTGGGGGGACAAAATGAAAATATTAAAAGATAATTAATAACCAAGGGAAAATACAGAAAGTGTTGTCAAGTATTCAGAAGAAAGAAAGGTTTCATGAGAGAAAGAGCCATGATGACAAAGTGAAGAGAAGGGCTAACCTGAATCTTCCCCAATTCATATCTAAACAACTTTAAAATAACTCCTCAAATCAAAATCTGGAGTGACTGAACCAGCAAAAGTTTGATGTGAAACAATTTTGAAGCCCAGAACAATTTAGGAGGTTGGCAAGAAAGGTCTGTTTCAGTAGGGTGGTTGCACTTAGAATCCAACATGGACTGCATGCACTGGGGCACCAGCGGCAGGCCTTGAAGGCAGTTCAGCAGCAGCAGCAGCAACTTTGGGAGCTCTCAACCTATATAGTACAGGGGTGGGACAACTGGTCAGAAGGAGATTACAGGGGACCCTTTGCAGGCCTTGAGTATGTGACTGTTGCATTGCCCATACACAGGTCTGGGTTGCAGTCCCAGAGCTAAGAGGAGTACTAGCTAACTAATGTTGGTGGCAGCAGGTGTCCTGGTCAAAGTTCCAGGGTGGAGAAGAGTGCTTTTGATCACTTACAGGCAGGGGAGCAGTGACCACACTCTCCTGAGATCATACAACTTTGGAAGAACCAAAAACCTACAATTCTGCCCTCCCCCCATAGAAAGCTCAGGAAATAGCAGAAAAGTCCTGAAACTTTGGAGAGTGACTCCTTTACCTGGGAGCAATATCCAACTCTAACATAAAGTTGTAAGTCAAGAAATAGGCAGGAAAAATGAGCAAACAGCAAAAGAAGAACCTGACCATAAAAAGTTACTGTGGTCACAGGGAAGATCAAGACACAAACACGGAAGAAGACAGTGAAGTCAAAACTTCTACATGCTAAGCTTCAAAGAAAAATGTGAATTGATCAAAGGCCCAAAAAGAATTCCTAGAATGTCTCAAAAAATATTTGACAAATCAAATAAGAGAGGTGGAGGAAAAATTGAAAAAAGAAATGAAAGTGATGCAAGAAAATCATGAAAAGAGTCAAGAGCTTGATAAAGGAGGCACAAAAAAATACTGAAGAAAATAACATCATAAAAAAAAAAAAATTTGGCCTAATGGAAAAGGAGGATTTGGGTAGGACTTCTTTGCCTATTTTCCTAAATAAGTTATATAATAATAGAATTAATGGTTTTGAAATGTTTGAGGGGCAGATATATAGCACTGTGATAAAGCACCAGCCTTGGAGGACCTGAGTTCACAGCCTCAGATACTTAGTAGGCCTGGGCAAGTCATTTAACCCAGACTGTCTCCTTGAAAAAAAGTTTGTATGACCAAAGGGCTATAAAAATGTGCATACCCTTTGGCCCAGCAATATCACTTACAGGGCTGTACCCCAAAGAGATCATAAAAATGGGAAAAGGGCCCAAATGTACAAAAATACTTATAGCAGTTCTTTTTGTGGTGGTCAAGAACTAGAAATCAAAGGAATGCCCATCAACTGAGGAATGGCTGAACAAATTGTGGTTTATGAATGCAATGGAATACTATTGTGTTATAAGAAATGATGATCAGGAGGACTTCAGAAAAACCTGTAAAATATATAGTAAATTTACTACCAAAATCCTTTTATGACACAAATATGATGCTGATACCTAAACCAGGAAAAGTAAAAAAAAAAAAAAAAACCTAGACCAATTTCGCTAATGAATATTAATGCAAGAAATTTTAAGTAAAATATTAACAAGAATTATAGCAATATATCACAAAGATCATACACTTTGACCAGGTGGGATTTATACCAGGAATGCAGGGCTGGTTTAACATTAGGAAAACTATCATCATAATTGACATATCAGTAATAAAACCAACAAAAATCACAATTATCTCAATAGATGCAGAAAAGATGTGACAAAATACAACATTCATTCCTTTTAAAAACACTGGAAAGCTTAGGAATAAAGGGAGCTTTCTATAAAATGCTAAGTAGTATTTATCTAAAGCCATCAGCAAATATTGTCTATAATGGAGATAAGCCAGAAGCCTTCCCAAGAGATCAGGGGTGAAGCAAGCATGCCCATTATTACCACTATAGAAATGCTAGCTGTAGCAGTTGGAGAAATTAGAAGAATTAGAATAGGCAATGAAGAAACAAAACTATAATTCTTTGCAGATGATATGATGATAGACTTAGAGATTCCTAGATAATCAATTAAAAATCTAGTTGAAATAGTTAACAACTTCAACTGAGTTGTAGGTTTTAAATAAAATATAAATCATCAGCATTTCTATATATTACTAACAAAATCCAGCAGGAAGAAATATAAAGAGAAATTTCATTTACAACAACTGTAGGCAGTATAAAATACTTGGGAACTGACTTGCCAAGACAATTCCAGGAGTTATATGAACACGATGACAAAACACTTCACACAGATAAAGTCAGGTCTAAACAATTGGAGACATAATTGCTTATGAATAGGCTAAGCAATATAATAAAAATGATTATTCTACCTAAATTAATTTACTTATTTAGTGCCATATGAATCAAACGACCAAAAAAATTCATAAAGCTAGAAAAAATAGTAACAGAATTCATCTGGAAGAACAAAAGACCAAGAATAACAAAGGAAGTCAGTTTTTAAAATGTGAATGAAGATTGCCTAGTAGTATCAGATCTCAAACTGTATTACAAAGTAGTAATCAAAATAATCTGGAATAGGCTAAGAAATAGACTGGTGAATCAGTGGAATAAATTAGGTATACTATACACAGTAGTAAGTGACCATAATAATCTAGTCTTTGATAAACTCAAAGATCCAAGTTTTTGGAACAAGAACTCCTTACTTGACAAAAATTGCTAGGAAAGCTGGAGAGCACTTTGGCAGAAACAGGGTATAGATTAATGTCTTACCATATGCCAAGATAGAGTCAAAATGGGTATATGAGTTAGACATTAAAGGTGATAGCACAAGCAGATTAAGGGAGTGTGGAATATCTTACCTGTCAAATCAATGCACAAGGGAAAAATTTTGACTAAACAACAGATAGATAGCATTACAGGAAGTAAATTGGTAATTTTGATTACATCTAATTAAAAAGGTTTTGCACAAGCAAATGCAATGCAGCCAAGATTAGAAGGAAAGTGGAAAAGAAAATTACAGCAAATTTCTCTGATAAAAACCTCGTTTCTCAAATATATGAAGAACAGAGTCAAATCTACAAGAATATGGAGTCATTCCCCAATTGACAAAGGGTCAGAGGATATGAACAGGCATTTTTCAGAAGAAGAAATCAGTTATCTATAGTGATATGAAAAAAATGCTATAAATCACTATCGATTAGAGAAATGCAAATTAAAACAATTCTGAGGCACGCACCACCTTACAACTATCAAATTGACTGATATGACAGAAAAGGGAAATGACAAATATTGGAGGGGATATGGTAAAAGTGGGACAGTAAAGCACTATTGGTGAAATTGTGAACTGACTCAACCATTCTGGAGAGCAATTTGGAAATATGCCGAAGGTCTACAAATGTGTGCATGCCCTTTGACTCAGCAATACCAATACTAGGTATCTATCCCAAAGAGATCAAATGAAAAGGACCTGTATGTCCAAAAATATTTTTAGGAGCTCTTTTATTGGTGGCAAAGAATTGGAAATTGAGGGGATGCCCATCAGATAGAGGATGGCTGAGTAAGTTGTGATAAATGATTGTGATGGAATGCTGTTGTGCTATAAGAAATGATGATCAGGGAGGTTTCAGAAAAATCTGTAAAGATTTATGTGAACTGATGCAAAGGAAGTGAGCAGAAGTAGAAAAAACATTCTATGCAGTAACAGCAGTATTGTATGATGATCAATTGTGAATGACTTAACTAGTCTCAGCCATACAGTGATCTTGGTTCTGAAGGACTTATGATGAAAATACACATTCAGAGAAAAAACTGATGGAGGCTGAATGCAGACAGAAGCATACTTTTTAAACTTTATTTTTCTTGTGTTTTTGATCTGTTTTTTCTTTTACAACATGGCTAATATGAAATATGTTTTGCATGATTACCCACATATAGTCTGTATCTAATTGCCAGCTGTCTTGGGGGAAAAGAGGTATGGAGGAAGGAACAGAATTTGGCACTCAAAATTTTTAAAAATGTATGCTACAAATTATTTTAACGAGTAACTGGAAATACACATACATATAAAAGGAAGCTTTCGTGATAATTGATGGGATTTGAGCTAGCTTCTGAAAGGTGGGTCAGGGTTTGATAGGTTATAATGCTTTCCCATTTTTTCAGTTAAAAACAAGACTTTTATTTGTACATGGCATAGTTTTTTCCATGTTAGATTATTATGTTTAAAAAACAGTACTAAGTTACTTGGTCTATATTCTATAAACATTTTATTCATATATTAACTTATGCTTATAAATATTAAAATTATACATCATATAACTTTCTTTAATTTGATTAACAACTGTAACCCAGATTATCTCTAGGAAGAAAGCTATTTGATTGCTGTTTAGTTATTTGTGATCAAATTCATTGCTAACTTCTCCATACATTTTTCTTAAAAATGCCACTTTTGAGTCTACCTCTAATTATATTTTTGCAAACAATGCATGGTATGTTTACATTATTTTTTGAAGATTCTCTAGTAAGGAATAAGCAAGTGGACACTAGAAAAAAAGCATCAGAGCCAATGATTTTTCCAACTGCCTGTCACAATACCACATCTGTCAGATAAATTGTCAAGGCACGATAACTATTTGGCTTATCTTAGGAATGTATGAATGTTGTCTTGACAACCTGGAAGCCTAATATAAAAGCCACCTTCAGGCAGGCACAGCATACATGTGATGAAGAAGGAAGTAGGGAGAGAAGGGGGAGGAACAGACTGGGCCAGATTGCTGTTAGAGAGACAAGCAAGTTTTATCCTGGAGACATTTTAAGTTTACTGTAGAAGAGTGGCCATCACCATGTTGCTGAAATAAAAACGTTAAATATTTGTAAAGGTAAAATTGAAACTTTGTTATATTTTCCTCTAAGATTGTCTCATTAAAGCCTTCTAATTCCTAACTAAGAATACCTGAATATTTTCTGAATGATTACTTAAGGTTACAGAGACATTAAATTAGTATAAGAACAGGTATAGATAAAAGCAGTAGTGGGGAGGTTACAGTTAGTCATTTCTGTCACAACCATCAATGAACTTTTGACTGCTTTCAGGAATGTGGCCCTCGCTCTCTAATCAGATCAATATTTGAAAAATATTCTTTGTTATTTGTGTAGAATAAAGAATCCTAGATTTAAAACCAATATGATTATAAAGAGTAGTGCTGTGAATGTTTTACTTTTTCCTAAACTTTTTGTCCAAGACAAAACTATCCTGTGCCTACAAAACCTAAAAATCCAAGTTTTCTGAACACCACATCTGAAAAAGTAAGATTACTTATATAGACAAGGCTTAAATTCAAGTATTTTAAGTAAGTTGAATAATGCCCAGCTCCAATGTGATCAGTTTACACCAAACATCAATAATGTTTGTGATAATTGGCTTCTGTGCTGTCCCCAGCTCCCAGTTTGTCTGAGTCTATAGCTTCTACCTTTAGTTCCTCAGATTGTTGTCTCCAAAAAAAGTGGAAAGGAGGGAGCATAGTTGAACCATGTGAAACAAGGAGAAAGGGGGGAAAGGAAGGGAAAATGTGTTGCCATGGTACTGAGAGATTGATGTCTCTCATTATACAGTAATGAAACCGGTTTTCTCATGTGACTGATAGACTGCCTCTAAAAGTATTTCTGAAAAGGAAATTTCCAAAAACAGCTTAAACAAAAGCAACATCGTTTGAATAATCTTCCAAGAGTCTACTTTGGCAGACAATACTCATTTGTATTAATAAAGACTGGTATGAATTTTTTAAAAAACCTTAGATTCGTAGTTAAAAGTAATATTCAGTCATTTGGAGTCTTTAAAAAGAAAAGGCAGTACTGTGATGGGAATGTGCAAAATCCATTATTATAAAGAGAAATTGTATTCACCTTAGATGGATTTGGGATAAAATTCAATGCTATATACCTTTTAGTACTATTGCAAACCTCACTTAAAAATTTCTTTGGTAGGCATGTTTCCATTCTGGTGAAATGCAGATGAATATGGTCTTTTAGATGAAGTCAGTATATAGCCCACAATAGATGAAACTTAAGCCTCCAGCTGCTGTAAATGATAAAGTCTCTTGTTTCAGATGAAGTGAAAGAAATGGGAATGTTTTATCTTGGAAAAGAAAAGACTTAGGGAGGACATACCTTCATATACCTGAAGAGCAGTCATGAGGAAGAGATATTAGATTTGTAATTCCAGAGGGCAGAACAAGAATTAATTAGGTAAAAGTTACATGAAAGCAGATTTCAGGTTTAATATAAGGAAGAAATTCCAATCAAATATAACTATGCAAAAATGAAATAGTTTGTCTTATGAACTAGTGAATTCCTCATTACCAAAAGTCTTTAATCAGAGAAAGGCTTAGTTGACCAAGGATATTATGCTGAGGATTTCTGATTCAAATAAAGCATTGGGATAGATGATTATTTTTAACCCTTGAGCTTCCGTAATAGGTTATTCGTTGCTGAAAAATTAAATTTGTTTAGACTATTTTTAAATGCTTTCTACATGATTTTATAATCCCTTCATGTGGTGAGCTTTTAATAGAATGTTTATCTAACTGATCATTACCTTTTTTTGACTTGGCAGGTTACATGGCTGTATGTTATACAGGTGACAAGTTTACTCTTGGTCTGTGTCCTTCAGTTCTTTAATTCCATGATCCTTGGATCTTTGCTTATAAGTTTTAACCTTTCAGTGTTAATAGCGAGAAAATTTCAGGTATGCATCTTTTTTGCTTTTATTGTAAATACATGTTTTGAATGAATAAAAAATTCCATTTATTGTTTACTATGTGCAAAGCAGCCTACCAAATGCTGGTAATATAAATAGCAAAGTAAGTCTGCTTTCAGGGAGCTCTCATTTGAATGGGGGATGTAATACTTAGGGAAAGTTTCAGCTGCAAGTCAGATGGCCAGGTGCACAGTGGCTAAGCAGATGTTAATCTTTTTTAATGTCACTTCCATTGATAAAATCATATGTTGATTTTCTGTCTCTGATGTTGCCAAGGATCTTCATCTAGGACATTACCATTAATCACTGGTATCCCACAGGGCTCTGTCCTGGGCATGCTTCTCCTTCCTCTATGTACTATTTTTCTAGGTGATTTCATCAGCTCCTATGGATTCAGTTATCCCTATACTGCTCATTCTGAGATATACTTATCTAGTCCTAACCCCTTGTGACCTCCAGTCTTGTTTCTCCAACCAACTATTGGATATTTCAAACTATCTGTGCTATAGACATCTTTAACTCAGCATGTTAAAAACTGAACTCAATTCTCCCTTCCATACCCCCCATTGCCACCTTTCCAAACTTTCCTATTATTGTTAAGGCCACCACAGTACTCCCAGTCACTCAGGCTCACAGCTTAGGTGTCATCTTTGACTACCCATTTTCTCTCACTTCCCTTATCTTATCATTTGTCAGGTCTTGCCAATTTTACCTTCCTAACATTTGTTGCATACTTCCCCTTCACTCTGATCCCCATCACCTCAAATCTGGACAATTATAATAACCTGGTGGTGAATCTGTGTGCTTCAAGTCTCTCCCCACTCCCATCCATCCTCCATTCGGCTGCCAAATTGAACTTCCTAAAGTTCCTATTTGATCATGTTACTCCCATCAACTCCAGTGGCTCCCTAGAGCCTCCAGAATCAAATAGAAAATCTTCTGTTTTGCCTATAAAATCCTGCATAACCAAACCCTTGCTGTATTTCCAGTCTTCCAGAATATACTCCTATATTCCCCACATACTCTGTGATCCAGTGACATTGGATTCCTTGTTGTGTCTTGTGCCAGACACTGTCCATCTACCTACTTTAAGCATTTTCTCTGGCTGTCCCCCATATGCAGAAGTCTCTGCCTCCTGGTTTTCTTCATGTTTCAGCAAAAATCCCATTTTGTTCAGGAAAACCTTTTTAATCCCCTTAATCCTAGTGCCTTCCCTTGATATCTCTAATGTATTTTGTATATATCTGGTTTGTACATGGTTGGTGGCATGTTATCTTTCCCATTAGACTGAGCTTCTTTAGAGCAGATGATCTTTCACATGTCTTTATATCCAGTGTCTGGTACTTCATAGATACTTCATAAATGTGGAACTGATTGCCTGGTGAGGGGGTGGGTCCCTTCTCCACAGTGATTTCTCCCTCAGTGATGGCTTCAAGGGGTTGATAGGAAAAAAGTCTCATTGTTAGGGGCCTGTTGTTCCCTGCTTTTTGTGGTTAGGGTCCTGGGCTATCTGCAGCCTCTAGGGGGAGGCAGTGGTCAAGGTGGTGAGGAGTGGAGGTCCTCTGACTTCCCTGGCACTTGCTGCTGCTTGTCTCTCTCCCTTGGGTGCAAATAACTACATACACAAAACCTTTTTTCTCCACAAATTCATCCTTTTGTCCTACACCATTTTTGCACAGAACATGGGAGAGATGTTTATGATTAAATTCCCATGACAAAACATTTGGTGTACTAATAATTAAAAACTACTGTTTACATTTCTTTGAAGTAGGCTGTTCAGACATTGGTTTCAAGAAACTTCTCTCTGTTCTTTCTCCTCCACCAATGACCAAGAGACTCTTAACTTCAGTCTTAGAGTAGGATCAGGACCGCATTTTCTTTAAGGAAGTCCTAGAGATGTTTCATTGAAACTTAATTTCATTGAACATAGTTAAAAACAACTGATTTAAAGGTGAGAACAGAACTTTAAAAAATATTTCCATTAGTCTCTACAAGATAAATAGATCATTGATTGACTTTTAGAACTTTACTCCTTAATGGAAAATAGAAATGTAGAGCCTTTTTGGAATTGTATAACTCTTTCATTTGATTTTATAATACTTACCTTTCTCCATTCCTCTGCCTCCAGAATGTAACTATAATTTTTGTTTTTCATATTTATTTTTTAGCGAATTCAAATTAATTTGGGCAGTTGGAGATATAAAAAAAAAGAATTTCAGACTCCTCAGTATGAGCAAATAATCCTTTTGTTCTCAAAAATTAAGAATAGGAATCATTGACTAACACCTTATGTTCTTAAGTTTTGACTTAATTGGGTAGATCCTTGTTTTTCTGTATGCTGAAGCAAAGTCTTTTGCCTTTGTTATATACTACCGAAATAGAGATTCATTTTCTGTTTTTAGAAGGAAAAAAAAATCCTTTCTGGATTATATCACCTACTATTGATAAAATATTATTCAGATTCTAAGAAAATAATCCTATGTTACTTTGGCTAATTATTAAATAGCAGTAATCGGCCTTATTCATATTTGATATTCCTTAAACTTTAAGAGTTGTGATATGTATGATAATGTATAGTATCAATTATTTTATAAGCTTACTCAGGGACACAAAAGCAGCTCTTCTTAGTACTAAAAGGGCATGGTTTCCATAGCTTATTATAGATAGGTTTTATACTCATGTTGTAGCAACTGGCCAGTGCTGTTAAAAATTGAAAGCTGGAGAAAAGGTGTAAAAATGAGGCATTTTCTAAGTAGACATTTAAAGATATTCTAACAGCATGGCTTGATTGAGATAATTTTTTGACTCATATTTTACCTATGCATTAAATAAACCAATCCAATAAACATTTGTTAAATGTTTATTTAATAATGTGACATGACAGATACTGTGTTAAGCACTAGGGATACAGGAATTAGAAAAAAAGATAGTCTCTGCCTTCAAAGAGCTTACAATCTCAAGGGGAGACAGTACACAAAATGAGGCAGGATGACAGTGAGGAGAGGGATGGGAAATGGAGAAGGAATATCAGGGCGTACCTGGCATAGGAGTATCTTGTTGTGTGGAGTTGAAAACAGGTATGGCAGCAGATGCAAAGTGGAGTGATCTGAGAGTTCCACTTTTTGCCCCCTATAAAGGAAAGCTCTGAGAGGAGTTTGGCGCCTCCAGAGGGGAGAAGAGGCTGAGGGAGCTTGAGTGAGTTCACCAATAAATCTTTCTGGAGACAAGTAGTATTATTTTAAGTGTCTATAAAATAATTAAAGTTCAATCCTTTTAATTTCTAGAAAAATCTGAAAACTGGAAGCTTCCTTAGTAGGCTCTTGAAACTTTTGTTCCACTTGGCCCTGGTGCTATGCTTGACCATTTTTCTCAATAGCTTTATTAAGGTAAGTTGGTACAATCACTTTTACTTTCACAAGCACTTCAAGAAAGATTCTTTTGAGAACACCTCAAAAGTGATACAAAGTGATTTGTTAGATGAGATCAATGTTAGATGTTGTTAGTGTACTTTAAACACAAGTCTATGATATTATGGTTCCATTTCTAGAATTTCCGAAGTGACAGATTATTTTCCTGTAGTTAATTGCTGACTTCTCTCCTGCTGTATTTGATTTCCTTTCTTTGATCTCACATTGTCAACTTTTGAGGGATTGGGATTTCCAGGCACAGGTTGAAGACTCCCAACAAGTAGTTAAGTACAATAAAATTTAGAACTGTCTTGTAGAAGTCTTTTTCATCTACAAAGACAGAGTCCCCTGCCTTTCAGATGGAGTTGTTCCCAATTCAAGATACAGTTTGTTCATGCTATTCTGTAGTGATGTACAAATACTCAGTTCCTTCGAAGTTAGATGGCGTGGCTTGAGTTATCTTTGCTTGTATGCCTTTACAGTTATAGTACGAACAAGCGAATCCTAGGCCCTGAATTGGTGTAATATTGGTAGTGCTTACTGAAAGATTTCAATTTCAGATCACATTATTGGCTTTTGGACATTCTTGTATGTAAGAACTCATCAGCATTCAGATGCCTCTTTCAACTAAAGCATAAAGCTTCAGCTTATTTTTGAATTCTGATATGTTAAGAACATTTATTATTCATTCTTCCTGTGGATAAATATCAAGAAATTATGCCCAAAGTACTAATAACAATTTTTTTGTTTTTTCCCATAGCAATTTCTTAATCTAAAGTCAGATGAACACATATTTAAATTTCTGAAGGCAAAATTTGGGTTTGGAGCAACAAGGTAGGATTAAAATTATATTCCCTTTTTAAAAAAATATATTAAATCGTTAAAGATAAACATTAAGTCAGAATAAATGCCTGCTATTATTGGATGCTACCTCATGGCTTGAAGAAACATATGTTAAAATTATTTATACTGTATTGAATTTAATAGTCTGCTTTCTATTTGTTCTTTAGGGATTTTGATGCCAATCTGTATCTATGTGAAGAAGCTTTCGGTCTTTTACCCTTTAATACACTTGAAAGACTGTCACAGACGCTACTCTTCTATGTGTACATGTTTGTTCTTTCCATCATGGTGATAGTGGCAGTTGTTGTTGGTCTTCGGAACCTCAGGTACCATCTGCTTTAGAAATATCACATTTTTCTTCTTAAAATATATTTTCATTTTTGTTTATTCTTGAGACTTAGCTGATATGAAAACAAAAAAATCAAATATAGAATGTATATGTGGACTAAGTATTTAACTCCAGGGAGTGAGGGAGACAATCTTCTGTCTTAGCTATAAAGTAACGTTGATTTGGGATTTCTTATTTTGTACATTATCAGTGTCCATTGCCTTTCTACCTTCTCTTTAAAATCAACTGCAAGTTATCCATAGCAAATCAAAAATTGGTTATCATTCATTTTTTTCCAGTGCTTTATTTTAAAAGACTCTTGAACCTGAAAAAGATAACAGTTTTTAATATCTAGGAAAAGATTAAGTAGTTATTGCCAGACTTTTCTTAGAGTGTTCACCAAGCTGTCCAAAGAAAAAAGTAGAGCTCTCAGTTTTTTGGCATATTACCTGGACCTCTTCTTTGCACTTTGTAATTATTCTGTTTATGCCTTTCTTTCCTTTTGGATTTCAAACTTCATTGATAGCAAGATCTATCTTGTATTTATTTTTGTATCCTCAGTACCTAGCACAATTTCTGGTACTTACTAAGTAATTATTGATTTGAATAGGATGGAATGGACTGTTTAATAAAATTTGTTTTGCTTTTTATAGTCCATCAGGAGATGAAAGAGAATTAATTGTTAGCAAACAAAACTATAATAGTTGGTGAAAACATAATTATGTTCCAAAGAAGATACTTTTTTAAATATAGTTAACTGTGTCAATTAAGTACTAGTGAACTGTGACTCATAGTCACTGGAGTGCTGTGTTGAGTAAAGGGTATTAAAATAACCAAAGACTAGTTGTTTTATAGTAGCAGTTAATGATTATTAAGAACGAAATAAGGTTGAACTGACAAAGTATTTCTCTAACCATAAACAATTTTAGTCTCTCGGTAGTGTTCTTTTTTTGTATTTAATTATTTAATGCAACGTTTGAGTTAGCTTACTGAGAGTAGACCAAATTGTTTTGTGCTTTGTGGTACAGTATTATTTGGTATACCTCAGATGCTACCAATGTGCTAATCACTGCTTAACTGAATTCAGAAATTCAGCATATATTTATTAAGCTACTATATACAAGGCATTGAGAATATAGAGAAAAGACCACCACAATCCCTGCACTCAAGGAGCTTGTTACTCTCTGTGAGAATGCAACCTGTATGTAAATATAGGATAATCTGATAAATGAGAAAACACTAATAACTAGGAGTGTAAGGAAAAAATTACAGTAGGTGGTTCATGGCACCTGAGTTTGAAGGAAATTAAGCATTCAAAGAGATGGAAGTGAGAAAGGAGTCCAAGCACTGACACGAGAAGTGCTGCATTTGGAAAGCTCTGTGTTCGTGGGCCACTGTAATCAAAACAGAGTATATGAAAGGGAGAAGTAGGCTGGAAGGATAGGTTGGAGCCATTGCATAGAGGGCCTTTAAATACTAGGCTGAAAAATTGACATTTTATTTCTAGTCACTTAAATATAGCATAGAGAGCAGGCTCAGAGTTATTAGATAAAAGTACATATCATGCCCTACATATTATGGGATTTCTAACATTTTGGAAACTGATTAGTTGTATGAGCATTGATGTCATTTTAAAACATTTCCATCTACCAGCAAGAATGTGAAATGAAAAGTGCTTTATAAGCTGTCTTAAAGTACTTCTAACCAAGAGCTCACAAATTGTGTCATTAACTTTTGGTGCTTTTTTTAGCCTATAAATTTCACCGTGTCACTTTTGCAAAATATTTGTAGTCCCAGAGACAACTGGAAAGCACATCATGCTTTTTATTCTTTCTTAAAAGTTCTTATTTATGTTTTCTGCTTTTTATATCACCATGGTTATCCTAAGTATTTCTCTTCTCCCACCTCTCAGAGAACCAAAAAGTCAGCACAACTGATCTATACATTGAAAAAGTCTGAAAACATGTGCAGTATCCCCTGTGGACCTCCCATGTCCATGAAGGGATAGGTTGGGAGTGTCTTCTCATATCTCTTTATTCTAGTTCTGCTTTATCTTTGTAATTTTGTTGCATTTATTTTTGATTTTTTGGTGTGTAGTCGTTGTTCTTTCCATTTACATCATTGTAGACAATGTGTGTGTATATTGTTTTCTTGGCTGTGCTCACTTCACTCTGCATCAGTTCATACAGCTCTTCTATGCTTCCCTGGATTCATTACACACATCATTTCTCATATCACAGTCTTATTCCATAACATTCGTGTATCACAATTTTTTAGCCATTCCTCAATCATACATTATTCTTATGGAACTATAAAAACTACCATCTGAAGACTTGTAGAGTAAGTGAAGACTTAAGAAAGTAGAATTAAAGGATTGTAGATTCAGGGCTTGAAACGATGGTGGAGGCCATCTAGTTCAACCCCCTCCTTTTGCAAATGAGGAAAGAGAGGTTCACAGAGGTTTAGTGACTTGCCCACAGAGTCTAGGATTTGAACCCAACTCTTCTCACACTCACGCTATGGTTCTTCCCACTGTACCAGTGCTACTTTCAAGAAAAAGAAAGGCAATACTTTCTACCTGTCAGAAATAATCTTCACATATCAACTTTGAAGTCAAAGTTTTATTTACAGTATTTCAAGGAAAAGAAAATCATTTTAGAATGTTGAAAACTACCTTGAAAGAGTTTTTAATTCTCTTGCTAAAAGGAGCTGAAAAGATTTATAGGGAAAAATATTATTTTAATATCTGTATTGGCATAATAATTAGCTCTGTAGAGATGATATATTCACAAGAATCTTATACTGCATTAGAGAAACTTGAGTTTTAAAGGTATGCCCATTTTCATCATAAAGTAATGCCTTATATTGTAATTTTTAAAAATCTCCCTTCCCTTACTGTTATTCTATTTATTCCTTAAAGGACATAAATTACTCTCCAAATTTAAAAATGTTTCTTTTTTTAAGTGAAAATTCCCAAAACATTTGACATGATCATCTCTGATGATTTTTAAAAGCACTTTTGCTTCCAGAATTTCCTACAGACTCTACACATTTGCAAAATATACATGTTAAAATTAAGATCTAAAACGGAAATCAAGTGTGTATTTGCCACCACACTGGCTGTTAATATTTTTATAGTGTAAGAAGTCTTTTATCGGATTAAGCACAAACTCTTAAATTTATTAGTTCTGCCTGATGAATTTGGGTCCAGGGAATTTAATACATTTCTAAATATATGGATGATATTTTACTAAACTAAAATCAGTTCTCTAGTGCTGATTGTGTCTCTGTGTGTTATTTTATTCAGTGATTCCACTAATGTACAGTCTATGCATAATAAGGGAACATGCACAATTTTGCTGAAACCTGGAACAGCCTACAACTTGATGCACTCTATTTTGTTTGGATGTTTGGCTTTTAGTACCATGAGGTATTTGTGTGCCTTTATTTTTTTCTACTTTTCAATGTAATTTTAGCTACATATTTAGAAACTGATCCTCACCCAGTTAATAATAACACTACTCATGATATAGATATATAGGATATAGACAAATTTATCTTGAAAGGAAGGACCCGTTTATGACTTTTATAGTAATTCACAAAGCTTATGCCAGAAAAGTATCTCATTGTTTCTACAGTTTACCTTTTGACAATTATTTAAGAGAGTAAGAAAACTGCCAGGTTCATATTTTATAAAAATACCTAATTTTCAGAAATTATTTAAATTCAGTGAGTACCTGACAAAGTATGTATGTTTCTGCCATTTCAGAATGAAGTATCTTTGGACATCACATATGTGTGTGTTTGCATCATTTGGCTTATGCAGCAGTGACATATGGGAGTTACTTTTAAAACTGGTCCATCTCTACACACCAAAGAGGGTCAGTCTTATGCTTTTATTTCATTGTTATGTATCTTATCTATTTACTCCATATTTTTAAAAATCATGTTTTTCAAAGGCTATCAAATATTAAGCTATTTAAATATGAAAATTAAAAAGCAAGCCACTCAGAATTTTATAATAAGGAAAACTTTTAATAAGGATTTGGGTGGTATATGTCTACAACTAGAGCTTTGATTTGTTCTTCCTTATTAATTCACTAGGTGGCAATATGATAGAAGCTACAAATACCTTGACTAACACTTTGTATTGGACCCATAGATGTCATTAGTTCTCCTGATTGTCAATAATGGATTGTGTTGTTTTTCCATTTTATGAAAGATAAATGCCTATAAGTTAGCATCTGAAAGAAAAATTGCTAAAAATGCTTGTAAACTAATTAATGTTTTTTTCATGTAGATGAAAATGATAAGATATTCAATACCAGTATTAATACTCATCTATCTTTGCTATAAGGTAAGTCTAGTTTTCTTTTTTTGCTGACATTAGCCCATTTAGCTATAACCTATAACTTGGAATTTGACTTAACTCTATTTTTTGTTTATTTTCCATAGAGTCAGACTAGTCAATAGTCAAAAGAAGTATTTAAGTCTTGGCTGTAATTTGCAGAAAACATCAAAACTGGTTTTTCACTTCCAAAATAACATTTAGTAGCTCAATATAGAGCAGAAATTACAAGAAATTAGATATTTATAGTTGGGTTTTCAAATATTCAGTGTTGAATTTACCTAAAGCAGAGTCTTAGGATATAAAGTTGTGCTCACGCTTTTTTTTGTTTGAATTTAGCAAAAAATTGTTATTTTCTTCAAAAGCTCTACTTATATAGTTTAAGAGTATTTTTCTTTAGCTTACTAATAGTAAGAAATGATAAAAATTCTCAAAGTCTAGTGATTTAATTCTTAGAGCAACATTGATTCTACTTCAATTCCTTGAATGTTATATCAGAAAAAGTAGGTCTTCAGTCTGGCCAGCTACTTCATCATTCCACTAACATAATAGTGAGTTTTAAGTTATTGAATGACCTGATCCAGGAGATTTCTAAACTACACAAATTGTTTGTCTCCTCTAGTAGTTAATAACCTTTGACTTAGTTTAGTTTAGATTGTGATTACTTCACATCTTTCCAAACTGATTTTCTCTTTTCATTAGTTTTAGGCCTTTAAAGTTGTTTCATCTAGATGGAGTGTTCCATGACTTGATTAGTTTTTTCTGTAATGTCCTTCAGTTTTCTTAAGGAAGAGGAGGGGGTCAGGAAGAGGTCACTTTCCTCAATAAAACTTGAAATGGCTAATTATTAATTGTACTTCATTGGTCTTAGTATAGGCTACGTACTTCTCCCAAAGTCTTGTTTGTATGAAACTTGAATGCGGCCCATAATCCTGCTGTTACTATCATAGGCACAGCTTAAATTTTCCTGGCTTCTGCAGTAACAATAGCTTCTCTGCCAGCCATCCCTACTCCTAGTGCTACAAAAGAAAAAAAGCAGATTTCTCCTATTGCACGCTACTAGTGACTTGTTGCTTCCCTACTATTAGAGATAGGGATCTCACGGTGAAGCTCTTAGCTCTCTTTCCCTCTCCTATGTCCTCAGGGCTACCAAAGTCTTAGAAATGGGAGAGGGGGAATCAGGGAGTTGGGGGGGGGGGGAGGTAAGCATCACTGAAAACCTCTTTCCTGTAGAGTTTGTACACTGTTCCACTGCTCATCCATGCTACGCTTCCCATTTATAGATAGATCCTACTAACAGCTACAAAGACAAGGAGAAAAGTAGAACTGTCACAGAGCAGAAATGTGAGGGAGGCAAAGAGGGTAAGTGTGGTAGATCTCAGGAGTAGGTGGGATTTCCCAATTTGAAACTGATGGGAGGGATAGAACAAGGTAGAGCAACCTACCTCCTTAACCTCAAAAAACCTAGTACCTTATATTTGCCACTCTAAATGTCTTCACTTTTCTAGGTTCTTTTTAATTTGCTATGATGCCTCACTATTATGTCTTTTTTAAAGGTCCTGTATTAAGAGAATAGCCTGTATTCAAACCAATATGGTAATATCAGATTCTTACACACACATTAAATTATTGGATCTTAGTGGCAAGTGGCAGGGGATTTTTAAGATGTAGAAAAATTCAGTCTGGTTCTTGCTTCTAGCAGCACACATACCAAAATTGGAGTGATAGAATAGCATGGCTCTTGTGCAAAGATGATATACCCAATCATAGTACATCCTATGTTTGTTTTTTACAGACAAGTCCAAACTTTATTTTAAGTTTAAAGTTACTAAACAAATCACAGTGAAAAAATAAAAGAGAGAACAGTGCAGCAAGCCTTGAATCTCCAATGCGTGACCTGCCATATCAGAAAAAGTGAGCATTACCTGTTCTAAAAGGCAGTGGGTCAAGAACTAATTTACATTTTTATACAGATGGAAACATGTTTATTTAGTGCATGGAAGATATGCATTGGTGAGGGGCAGGGAAAAGCAGACAGTTGGAGATCTCTCATGTGCTTTGGGTTGTAACAGTCTCAGGTTCTTAATTGACATTCTGTGTTTTTGGTGTTATCTCTCTCCTCTCAAAGAGGGGAGACTCTGGATACAGAATGTGAAATACACTATCTAAAATGGACTCTGTCAGTTGGATTTGCTTACCTGTTTTTCTCCTGTCACAAAGGAAGCTTCAGTGGCAGGAGGGCATATCAGAAAATGACTAATGTAAAAACAAAAGCTGAAAACTTTTGAAAAAAATGAAGACAGTGAGTTGTTCAAATTTGGGGGCTTCCAAGAAAAAATAAATGCCATAAAAATTGGGGCCATAAATCATTGAAATCCATAAATAATACGAAGGCTTCATTGTAGGCAGAAGTTTTAACTTGCTTTCTCAAGAAACCAATAACCAGAGATGCTAGCAACTGACTTGAATTTCATCCCCTTTGGTTTCCCCTTTCCCTCACTTGATGATGGATAAATAACCAATAATAATACACCAAGAAATATTTTTGTGGCATACAAGGCAAAAAGTATGGATAATCAATTAATTGGCTGTTTCAGGCCTTGAATAATCTAGAATTGATTGAAGAATTGAAATCTAATGTTTCGAGTTAGGGCTGATTGCCTAGTAGTATTTGGTTGTACTATTTTTTTCCTAATTGTTTTTAGAATCTTGTACAGTCAGTTTTAGTGATGATATAATAAAAGTCATTGTTTTCTAAGATGCCAGAGTATATTAATACTATTTAAATTGTTGTACATAATGCATCATATGCAAAAATTATACGTATAGTGAGAGCTTTGATACTGGCTATAGTTAGACATTCTCTACCCTTCCCCCCCCAAAAAAACCTAAAAACTTTTTTTTAATCTGCTACTCAGAAGTCTGAAAAAAAGTTTGGCTAAAGTAACCAACGCATATATACATATATACAAATATATATGTATGTGTATGCATGTATTATATGTGTGTGCATATATATGTATTATATGCATATGTATACATTCACTGCTGATAATAACTGAGCTTCCTGAAAAGCATAGTGTGCACTTAATATTGATGATAGCTGTGGAAGTTATGGCTTGTTTTTCATTTTAGTTCTGGCCAGGAATGATGGCGGAGCTGTCAGAGTTGAGAGAGTTCTACGACCCAGACACAGTCGAGCTGATGAACTGGATTAAGTGAGAAGTTTTCTAAGTTTTTCACTTCAGTACAACGCTTTTCATGCTCACTCGAATGTCTTTGTTTTCACCTGTGAGGAAATGTTCAGCTATATTGTTTTTGTTTAAATCTTTACATTTAAAAATTAATTCTTTCATTATTCTCTCCCAAAATAAGTTCATGTGGGAAGATGCTCATTTTATAGAGAAGCAGTGGGTCAATGCCGTGTAAGTGGCAGAGCTGAGACTATGGGACTGGTGCTAATCCATTTCTCTTCCCATTTGCTATTAGACCTGCTGCATCATGCAGCCTCTTTACATTTTAAACATCTCTATCAGACATATCATGACCATTATTTTCCTCAGTTCTTACTACCATTCTAATTTTCTAACAATACAGACACATGAATATGTCCTTGGCTTACAAACAACCTAATTTTGATTTTGCATGTAGAATTTAATGGTCAGCTATTTTGAGCCAGATTTCAGTTGATTTGTTCATAACATTCAACCTTAACCTTGTGGGAAAAAATAAGAATAAGGGGCCTTTATCTTGAAAGTTGGAGTGTTATCCTATAGCATTATATTGTTTTTATTTTTTCTTCCAGTTTATTACTGGATTCCGTATTCCACATCTAAATGAAGTTCATGTGTTTCAAAGCTATGCTGATAAAATATGCCTCCTACCAGCAAAAATAAACTTTCTACCCAGAACAGCATTCTTATGCCCCATAATACTACATTTCCCTACTTTATAACCTAAAAGCAGCAGTGTAATTATTCACAAGTAAATAGGTATTGCAAATCTTATGTGACATATTCTGAAAGCATTGGCCATGTTGTCTCCATCACTTAGGATTTTAGTAGCCATATTGACACTTTCTCATGACTGATGTTTACTAACCAGCACCATTTAGCCCCACTTGTGTAGTAAGAGATGGTAAATGTTTGATAGCTTAGGTCTCTTGAGTGCAATAGATGGAGTTTTATATAGATTTATATATAAAATATACATGTGGCTTTGGTCCCAATGTTGGACTGGATCTGACTGAATGCAATGAGAATAATTTTTCACGTGTTCCTAGTGCTGAGAATGCTAAACTGTTCTTTGTCTTTATTTATTTATTTATTTCATTTTAAATCATGGCAGACAATTACAGAGTAAATTTTTCCTGCAGTATTTATTGTGTATAGGGAAAGAATATTATTCATATAAAGAAAAGCTAATTACTTTTGCATTAACTATAGGCAGCTGGAAATTTATGACACATGCATCTGAAGGTGGGATGGGTATTTTCTGTTCTTAAAATTATGCTGTTAAAGATTAATGCTGTACAACCACCACCACCTGGTAGGTCTGAAGACTTAAAGGCTGTCAAAATTTGCATTAAAAACTCCCATTTTCAAGAATTAATTATTTAGTCATTAAAAATTTATCCTGGCAGGGCCCCAGATTGTCTCAGGCAATCTCAGCCTAGAAGTACTTGCTTGCAGCAGCCTTTGTTTTCATACTTTCCCCACTGGAAAAGATTCAGAGATTTTCAAAATATAATCTGTCTGTGAAAAATGGCAAGAATGATCTGGGCATAAAGAGGCACTATCTAATCCGTTTCTCACTCAGGTTTATACTTCAGCAGCATTGGTATTTGTGACTTGGGTTCCTCTTCTGTTAAAGTTACCATTACTAGACAATGCCCTTGAGAGTTTTTTGGATGAGTCTGGCAAAATACAAATATGACTATCCCCGTGGGGATGCTATTCCTTTGACAATTTTCTTTTAAAATTCTCCTAGTCTAAATTACAATCTGAAGAAAAATAGCTGCCAGGCATGTTTGTAAAATAAGCGTAAGTGATGATGAATGAAACCAAAACAGGGTCTATTTAAACATACAGTGTTTGCTTAAATCAGCAAATTAGCACTAGTCCAGCATCCAGATCAAATTGGATTTGAGCTTTACTTTTCTTTTTTAAAATTTGCCCATAGCAAGATTTCTTTTACTTTCAAAACTGAAAAAATGACCTGCAGCACTACCAGTGTGTATACTTTCTTTCTTTAGCAACATGATTTCTATAATATCAAGTATGGGAAGTTCTAGAGAAAATGTTATGGGTCTAAGAATTTCTTGAAATTTCTTCAGTCAAAAATGAACATGAATCTTCATAGCACTTTGTATCTCTTTTACTTTTTTTGTTCAGTTTTTCATTATAATTTTTGTGCATATGTGCATCCTTGTACTAGAGAGTTGATTGATTGATTGTAAATTCTGCGATTGGGCACCATGCATTTTTATCTGTCTCAGCATCTACCAGTGTCCCCTATGCACAAGAAGATTTCAATAAATTATTGTTCAGTTGACATTGAAACTTTCTGTGAGTATTGTTTAAATTCTGTTTCATTAATCAGTTATTAAGGCATTGTAGGAACTGGGGGATACAGATATAGAAATGAAAGAGTTTCTGCCCCCCACTCCAAACTTACAGTATATTAGGGGGATTAGCACATACACAACTAAGTAAATATGATCTAATTAGTGGCACACAGTAGGCACTTAACATTTATTAACTGACTCCCTTTCTCTTCTCTTAAAAGTTTCAGAACCAGAAATCACTCCTCCCTCCCCCTGGACCTCTGATTTTATTATTTAGCTCCCTCAGAACCCTTTGAAGACCTTAAGGTTCTGGAGGGGCATTTATTTTTTCTTCTCGTAGTAGATTATTAGCCTTCTAAGGTTTCTATGGACAAGTATGCTTGTATTTCAAAGTTCTTACTCAGCTCTAGTCTTGTACTCAGAAATTCTTGAAAGTAAGTCAGTTAATCAGTAAGCATATATTAAGCCCTTACTAAGCACCAGGAATACATATACAAGTAAAAGAAATCAAGGAGCTGATTTCTTAATGGGGGAAGACAACACATTAAAAAGATTAAAAGTAAGGGGAAGGCATGGGAGGTAAAATTGAGAGTACAGCCTGGGAAAAAATGAGATGTGAGCAGAGGAAGGAGAGTTTGGGTGGGAGTGACCACAAGGGCAGAGGGTAGGACCAATGTGCAGATTCCTATGCTGGAGTGAGGTGTCCTGATAAAGAGCTGGGCCTTGGAGACTTAAAAGTGTGACCGGGAAAGGAATGAGGTTTCCTCTCCTGTTAAAGGTCCATTTTTTTTCATATAAGATGACACTCAGTTTTATAGACTAAGTTATTCTTGCTTATAAGCCTGTCTCTTTTGCCTTTTGAAATATTGAAGAATATGCCAGTATTTCCTCCTATTTAGAATGGAGGCTTCTAGGTCTTCTGTGATCCTGAAGGGACTTTTTGCACAGCTTTCCCTCACTCAAATCCAATTCACTTGCAAATCATGGCATAGTGCCATAGTGATCACAACCTATGAGTTATCTGAGCTGCCCCATGGGGGACTCAAATAGCTACTTCCAATTGGGCAACTCAGATTCTCCTCTCCCCTCCCTTTCTTTGCATTCTTCACATGGTGGGAGGGTGAGGTATCGTGCTCTTACCTGAGGGTCTTCTGCCCAAAGGAAGGCAAATTTTGGTGGCTGAAACGTACCTTGCTATCTTGGGGTTTACTGGCTAGATTTCTTTCCATCTTAAAGACCATACCTTAAACCCAGTTTACTCTGGCTCTCATTGATTACCCAACAATAAGTCTCTGCCCAAACATTACTTAATAGATATTTTTTGGTCCTCAGTGACTCCTAATGAATGTAAATAGTAATTGTTTCTCTTTTGTCCAGAAACCCCTCCCAATTTGATTTTTTTTTTTTCGGATTAAAGGGGCCATCCCTTGACTCACTCCTTAAACAGCCCTAATCACAGAATACACTTTGCCTCACTCGAAGTAAGAATTCAGACCTTAACTTAAAAAGACCAAGGTCTCCCACTGCACCCTGAGCCATCTCCAGTTGTCCTGATCTGTATCTGGCCACTGGACCCAGATAACTGAAGGAGAAAGTGAGGCTGGGTGACTTTTTACAGCCCTTCCTCAGTTAAATCCAATTCACTTGCCAGTCATGGCATCATGTTCCTGATGCCATGGTCCTCTTCAAGAACAAAGGACAAATCTCAATGATTCTGACTGTGGTTCCTTGAACCACTTCTTTCTGGATATCTGCAGTATTTTTTCCTTGACGTCTGAGCTCAGAATTTGGCTATGTCACTCCTGACACTTCTTTTCAAGATTCCTTTTAGGAGGTGATAAGTGAATTGTTTTTCTGCCTGTTCTTTACCTTCTAGTTCTAATAGATATGGGCAATTTTCCTTATGATTTCTTGCAATATAGTATCAAGTCTTTTTTAGGGGATCATTTTTTTTCAGGGAGTCCAGTGATTTTTAAATTTTCTCTCCTTGACCATGTTTCCCCCCAATGAAAAGGAGAGTTTCTTACCCCTTAGAATCAGAAGTAAATTAACATTTTCAAACTGTTAAGTCATATGTGTCAACTCCTTCTTTTCATTGAGCTCATCATTAAGGTGGTGAAAAGGAAACTAATCTCTTCCTTAGGTCAGAAATTTGGGTCAGAGAAGAGGACAGAGGTGGAGTTCCTATGAGACTTTTAAGAGCCAATACTTTGTAACTGGCTCCCATTTCCATAAAAGAGACTTTGCAAAGTACATTGACAGTGTGAGACATTCCAAAAGCTTTATATGCAAAATTCTTCCCTGTCTGAAATTTTCTAGTCCTTAATGATTATGCTTGCGAAGCTTACTGAATGAATAAATGCATTAATCAACAAGTATTTAGTGCCCACGATGTGCCAGATCCTGTGGTAGCCACTGAAGACACAAGTACAAAGAGTGAAACCATCCCCACTATCAAAGAACTTATAGTCTAACCAGGGAGATAACAAATACATGTGAGTATGTAAAGAACAAGTGTAATGAGAATAAAGATAAATAAATGCCAAGTGGCTGTTCGAGAGGGGAACACTAGCAGTTGAGGGGATGCAGTTTCCTGTGGACAGTGCTGCTTGAGCTCCATCTTGAAGGAAGAGAGACTTGAGAGGCAAAGGTGGGAGAGGAGAGGTTCCCAGGTAGAAGAGGCAGCCGGTGCAAAGACACAAAGAGGAGGGATGGAGTATCGTGGGACAAGCAGTGAGAAGACCAGTTTAACTGGGTAACAAAGTGCAGGAAGGAGAGTAGTAGCCATTGAGGCTAAAAAGAAGTCAGGACTAGGTTGCAAAGGGCATTAAAAGCTAAACAATGAAGTATATATTTTATCCTCAAGGCAGATAAGGAATCTGGAGTGTGAGTCGAGAAGTGACATATCCATATCTGAATTTAAGGAAAATAACTTTGGCAACTGTGAAGTGAAGTGGAGATGTCAGGAAGGGGGGCCAGCTAAGAGGAAAAACTAACAAATGTTTTGTTTTGGCCATACTGAGTTTGAGATATCTCTAGGACATCCAGTTTGAAACCTACAGGAGGAACTGGTGAAGTGGGATTGACGCTTAGGAAAGAGACCAGATATATAGATCTAGGAGGAAGCACAGAGATGATCATTAAGCCTGTTGGAGCTGGTGAGGTCACCAAGAAGGAGAAGACTTCAAAGCCCCTTGAGGGGAGAGACGAGTTTTACTTTTGTGTTTGTATCTGCATTATTTACCACAGCACTTAGCACATAGTAAGGTCTTAATAAATGCTTTTTCATCTATTCATAGGACCTTTTCTATGCTGAGACTGACCAGAACCTATGATTTCCTTCTGGATATCAATCTCAGCTAGAGTACAAGGTGTACTTGTTTATTTGGTTTTTTAAGAGTTTTCTTTTTATGTGTAAATAAAATTAAGTTTTCTTTTATTAAGGACATCTGCCATAGAACTCACTAGTTTATACCCCTTGTTAATATCACATCATTTCTTTTCCTACTTTGTGAATCCATTTTCTCTTCTGAAAATTTCTTCTGATACTCTGCACTTAAGAAAAATGGACTTAGAAAGTTGGATCTTTTAACAACAGGGCTGTGGTGGAATTTATTTACCAGCACTTCCTTTTCTTTAATGAAACTCACCGATGCAACTATTTTTCACTGGGTTTAAAAACAAATTCACCAAGTTTTCTTAAGCAGTTTAACCAGAGCAGAATGAATTACCACATGTTTTAAATATGAAGCAGGTGAAGTTGAGACTTTAAATGCCTTTAAACCTCTTATTTTTAATGAATCATTCTGTAGTATTTGCATACTTCTATAAATTCTTGAGGTGTAGATAAAGCAAATGTTCATACATTATTTTATAATGCTCAGTTTACCCATTAGTTCAACAGTAATTAACTTGTTGAGGCTTAGAGCTTCAAAAATAAATGAGATTATTTGTTCAAAATGCCATCAGGTCTGTTTGGAATGACATTTAAATTATATAATGTAAATCAGTTTGACCTGTGAGTCCTTGTCATTATTTAGTGACATTTCTTACAGAATAAATTGTTTGCAGGTTGGGCAGCCTGCTATGGAGCTTGGCAGAAAGCTATAAAAACAAATTATCCTTTCATTTTATACATCATTTGTTCAGACATTTGTAAAAATTGCTTCGTTTTTCTAGAATAGAGAAGTGTCATTCAGTGGTTTGGAGCACATTAGCTGTTTTAGATACAGACCACAGCCGTTAAGAGACTGTATCAGGTGGAAGTATTTGTGTAAGAAGAATGCACAGACAGAGCTTTACCTGTCATACAGCTAATTTAAAGTTAAGCTCTAGGAAGCATTTATTCGTTTGTTTGATAATTTTATCACAGAAAATTCTATGGCTTTGGATTTGTTTTCAGTAAGGATAAACTGAAATGCTTAAAGAATATCAGTCAGTCAATAACCATTTAAGAGCCTACTACGTGCCAGCACTTGAACCTGGAGTTGAGGCACAGGGTAGGGAGAAGGGGAGTGACGTGTTCGTATTTGTGCTTTATAGGAAGATCACCTTGATAGTTGAAGGGAGGACATACTGGACTGGAGAGAGATTTGTGGCAATCAGTCAACTATTGTAATAGGCCAGGCATGAGGTGATAAGGGCCTGTACCAGTCTGGTGGCTGTGTCAGAGGAGAGGAGAGGGTGTGTGTGGAGAGGTGATGCAAAAGGTGAAAGCTACAGGTCTTGACAATAGAGTGGAGAGGGAACAGGGAGAGGAGCAGAGTTCTAAGATTTCCAATACAACTGTTTTATAAACCAAGAAAGACACACAATCTCCACAGTCGTCAGAGCTTAGTGGTTTATAAAGCAACAGTATTAATAATTAACCTTGAGGAAGTTATAGTTCTTGGGTTTTGCCAGAATTTTGTTGTCAGGATACTTAATAAAAATGAATATAGCATAATAACTCACATTTGTATATATAGCTGTGGTTACAATGTTTGTAGCATTGATGCACTAGAAACAAGTTATATATGATGCAGACTTTCCAGTTAGGGCTAATGTTCACAGCAGGACAAAATAAGTAGTATGGCATATGAAAAGAACACTAGATTTGGGTTCAGAAGGTCTGATCCAAATCTCACATTTGCTTTGTGGACCCTAAAATAAATATAGACTGTACTTCTTGTATAAGACATTAGATCATCTGCCATAGCAGGTAGAAAACATTAGAAAGGGAAGACATTGTAAAGTTAGATATTCTATTCTTAAGGATGCGAATTATTGGCCTGGTAATTCCTGGTTCAGGAGTCAGAGGACCAGTGTTCAAATCCCACCGCTGACACTTGCTCTGTGCATGACCTTGACCAAGCCATCTCCCTGGAGTCTACTTTGTTCCTCTTTAAAATGAGGGAGATGGACTAGATGGGATACCTTCCTCTTCCAGATTTCTGATTCTAATGAACTGCCTCCCACAATGTAGTACCAATGACTGTAAGACCCTTGTTGGGTTTTTGTTCCCTTGCTGTTGGACTAAATAATCTCTAAAGCAGGATGTCGTAACTTTTTTGTGTCTCTTTGGCAGTCTAGTGAAGCCTATGGACTCCTATTCAGAAAAATGCTTTGTTACCTGTTTTTATAATGGAAGGAAATGCTAAATTTCAGACAGGTTAGGACAGATTTTTTTTTCCCATCTCAGTTCACAGACTCCAAATGAAAGACCCATGCTCAAAGGCTTCTTCCAGTTTTAAATTCTGAATTCCTGTGTAGTAATACCCTTTACCTCCCTATACTTGTGAATCTGTACTACTCATCTGTCAATTCATCATGTGATGTTATATCTTGCTTTTAATTATTTGACTTTATTTGGAAATTCTCATCTTCCAGTTAGATTATAAATTGAGGATATAGAAAATGCCTTACTTTTGTGTCCTTGTCAACTTAATGTAGTGCTTTGTACACAGTGAACATTCAACAAATATTTATTGATTTTGCTTGTACTACTTTTAATGCCAATTATTTGTGTATATAACGGGATTCTGTCTCAGTACAGAATATGAATACATGAACTTCTTTGCTGAGTCTGGCTTTTTGGTTTGGAATGTATAACTTGAAATTCAAACATCCTAGTGAACCATATGTAATTCAGGAGTGGATATAGAAATATGTGCATTAAAAATTCATTTATTGATGATTGTTACCAAGGAAGAAACCATCCCAAAATAAACTTTCTTAGGTAAATAAAGCCCATATGTGGACTGTGGGTGGCCTTGATGAGAGCTGGAAAGGGAGTATGAGACCCCCACAAAGACCAGGGTACCAGGGGCAGGTCGTCTGGAGAATTCATAAACTCAAGCATTGTTGAAGTCAAGGTAAAGATTTATTCTGCTTTTCAGTGGGGCGAGAGTTCTTAGGGAACCTGCAACCTTAAAGAGGTACAGGGAAAGTTTATATAGGATATTCTATAGTATCCCTAATGCCAAATATGCTAACTAGGTGTTTTGGGGTGGGATTAGGGAGTGGTTAAGGAGTGTTCAGTTCTTAAAGGAACATGCACTTTTGATATCTACTGCGTTGGTATTTTACCCAAAATTCATGGAGAAATAGCCCAAGTCAGGGCTGCCGGCTACCTGGAGGTGTAGTTTTAGGCCTGAAACGTCACTAAGTCAACCAACAGTCAGAGCTGACCAGGAAAAACTAGGCTTCTCTCGTCAGTGTCTTGTTAGACAAGATTAATGTAAGGGAGTATAGGTATGTCCAAGTCTAGGATACATATGATTGGTCAGTGAGTAGTGAATGTCGTTATGACTCAATGCACAGCCCGTTCAGCCAGTACACAGCTGGTTCAAACTAATGAGTTCCGTAGGTGCAGCTGGCTACGATAGCAGGAAGGGAGATAACTGTTGTTGCTAGGGCAGGCTGTGTCCTTGAGGGAGAAACTGCCTGAGATAGTATTTTGAGGCTAGGGAGAAATGTGGTTTTTAATGCACCCAAGCACCCCATCAGCCTTACCTCATCTCTCCTTTGCACTGGTAAGTCAAGTCCCTGGAAGGCAGATGGCTGCATCTCCTCCTCAGAATTCTAAGGGTATCCTTGAAGGGCAGTGAGATTTTCTCTGATACTATCAGTTTGAACCCCTGTTCTAGTATGTTCCCAGTGTCTATTGATTGCTGTTTATATTTAGTATCTCTTCTATATCATTGCTCCAAGGATTAGTGCTGCAATATCTATTTCTATTTGTATTTCACCTGTCATATCACTGACAATCAATTAGTTTTTACAGGGGAATATTCACTAAGAAGAAAGAGCAAGAACCAAGAATAGAAGTACAAAGGCACCCCCTTGCACTGGGGGCACACTTGCCTGTCTACAATGTTGGAGGGAAGTGTAGTCTCAAACTTAAAAGCATTTGCAATGACAAACGATTGGCTCCAGCAAGTGTGGCATAGCTGCAGGATAAGTTATTCCCTTACTGCAAGATAGAGCATCTGGCTACTGGTTTGATCCAGTGATAGTTTTGGTTAAATAGGTCATTCCTCTAGGTTGGGCTGCTTCCTGATATGGCTTCCTATCAATGGACCTCTGCTCTCCAACCTTTTGAAGTCTCCTAAGATTGTGTACAGTTAGAAAGAAGATGCGAATAGGACATGGTCCCATTTCAGGCCATTACCCAGAAAACCTTGCACTCACAAGCTACCTAGTGTGAGAGAAGGACAAACCTCCCACCCCCACCCCCATCTTTCCCCAGACCTCCAGAGCTCAGAGAGGGAACTTCAGCTAGAGGCTCAAACAAAATCTCGAGGTGTCCCCTTTCTACACAAGGCACACCAAATTCTCCAGCTGATCGCTGTCAGTGCTAGGACAATCCAAGTGGAATTCCAGATTCACCCAACAAAAGCAAGCAAATTCGGTTTGAGAAGAATGGGATCAGGTAAGCCTTGAGCAAGTAATTGTGAGGCTCTGAAAAGAAATTATCCTTATGGGGTGATTTCTTCGGATTTTTCAGCCAGCAAACCTTATAAATTTCAGTTAGGCAAACAGTCCAGGACTGTTAAAAGCTGAAGAAAAAATGTAAACATTTGTAAGCAAGACATGAGGGTGAAAAATTCATATTCTCCAATTAGCCTCATTATCAAAATTTGTAAAAGATCCAATAATATGGCAGGTATCAGTACTTAAACATTTATCTACAAAAGTCATCTTAAAAGGAACTGGTCTGACTTTCAAAGGAAATGCACTAGAATAAATTGACTGTACAATTACAGGCTACAGCAACAAAAAAAAAAATTGATAATTTTTCTTTAGTGGAAAGGGAGTAGGGAATCAAGGCCCAGGTAAAGAAGCTCTCCAGGGGGTCCCCAAACTACAGAGGGCTCAGTTGTCTGTACGCCAGATGAGGCCTCATATGTTGTGCAGTTTTGGACTTAGTCTCCTAGCCCTCGTTTGCGGGAGCAGGTCAGCTATGTCCATCTTTCTTTCAGGACTCTGTGGGCACCCTTGCGGAGCAGTGGGGTTTTATCTAATGCTGTCAACTTGAGTTCTCAGACTGATATATGTTCCCCAGTCAGCAGACAATTATAGTTAGTGTTTCAGATTCCTTTAATTCCAGTTCCTTTTAAGGTGACTTTTGCGGTTAAATGTTTCGGTTCTAATACCTACTGTTATTGAATCTTTTACTGATATTTTTTCTATTATTTGACCCAGTTATTAGCACTCCAGTTCCAATATTGACTATTTGCTTTCTCCTCAAAATAATTCATAACCACTTAACATAGTTCACTGTTACAAAGGAATATTTACCAAGAAGATATAGCAAGAGGAAAAAGACAATGTCCCCTATCCCCAAAGTGGGTTCACACTCAATCCCATGTAAACTTAGTCTCTGAGGAAAGGAGGCTTAGGCTTAAGGCTTTCTTACAAAGCATTCACTCTACCCACTTCACTTTTTGAAGGTGGTAAAGCCTTGTCCCACACTGCAAGATATCATCTTGGCTGTCTAGTAATCTTCTACTGGCCTGGGCCAAGCAAATCACTCCAGACTGTTGTGGAGTCTGGCTGCTAGCAAATGCCAACATAGACTTTGAGTGGATCTCTCCTTCTTTGATGCTTTGAAGTTTCACAAGGCCCTGTACCAAGAGAAAGGAGACACAAATAGGCTTACAAAAGCAGACCTAGGCTTTCCTAGGAGGCCTGGCCTGGTGCAGGGGAGGGGTGGGAAAAGGCCTCCCTTCACCTAGCTGTTGAGAGCTTGAGAGTACCTTCCTTCCCTTGACCAACAGAAAGGAAAAGGAGTGAATTTCTCCATCATGGCCTTTTGTAGGTACTTCCAGTTCTAGCTCAGCAACTGACCAGAAAGCTTTTTCTTTTGCTGGGAAACAAATACAGAACACTGGTGCATTCTTTGAATTGGAGAGCCAGGCCCTTACATTCTTTTTTATTGGGCACTTCCAGAAGCAATCTCCCCAAGCCTCCTCATGTGTACTGAGCAGGTCCAGCCCCATTGCTCATGCCCATGACTGGGCCGTACTTTTCTCCCAACTTCTCCCCTCCCCAAACAATTATCACAATAAGTAACTGACAACAACATCCTTCATGAATTTGTTTATTTTTCTATTCTGTTATGGGCTTTGACTTTTTTTGTCTCTATGGAGGACAAGGTTATAACCCTATCTATTCTCCCACTTCCCAGTGCAGAAGAGGAGAGGAAGATAGATGTCTGTAGTTAAATATCCCTTTGAAAGGATTGTATGAGGGCAGGGACCATAATAGCTTCGTTCGCATCTAGAGTACTGTGCTTGACTAAGCATGGCTGGCTGCTTGTTTATAGTGGTGGTGGGAGCTTATTTAACTAAAGTTAAATACAAATTCTGTTTTAACTGCAGAGCAATGGTTTCAGCATGGTTTTGTAATGTGATCAAGTGGTTTGATATTTCTGTAGAGCTCCCTAGATCTATCACTTCTACGAAAAGAGAAGCTTGTTGTTGCCAGTAAAATTAAGAGACTTGACAGAATTCACTCTAGTTAGCTCTGACCTTCACTTCCCTTCCTTGCTCCTGTCTTCCCTGGATTCAAGATTCAACTCATAGCTTCTGCAGGAGATACAGGCCTTCCAAGTCCCCTTTCTCACCTCCTTGTTATTTTAGTTCCTTTACTCTGATATTATATTCCATTTATACCAGGGGTTCTTAATCTCTTTTTTTAACGTCATAGATCCCTTTAGCAGACCAGTAATACTTATGGACCCCTTATCAGAATTATATTTTTAAACAATTCAAAGAAATTAGTCAGAGGTTTTAGTTAGAAGCTATTGAAGAAAAGCTGTATTTTTTTTTCCCATCCCAGTTCATTGAGGCCTTGAAGTCTGCCTGTGGAAACTTAGATTAAGAACGCCTGCTTTACACCATATATCTACTGTGTGTATGTAGTTCTTTACAGATTGTCTCCCCATTAGCATGTGAGTTTCTTGAGATAAAAGCTAGCATTTATATAGCACTTTAAGGGTTGCAAAGTGCTTTACAAATTTTCTCTCATTGTAGCTTCATAACTGGTAGATTGGTCAGTCAGTCATTAAACATTAATAGGCAGGGACTAGTATTATCTCCATTTTATAGATGAGGCAACTAAGGTAAACAAAGGTTAAGTGACTTGACCAGGATCACACAGCTAGTAAGTTATCTGAGGCTGAATTTGAACTTAAATTTTTGTGACTCCAGGTCCAGTGCTCTGTCTACTGCACCACCTATCTACTAAGCTGCCAATATTGAGAGCAGAGATCATGTTTTTTTACTTTGTATCCCAAGGACTTAGTACAGTGCCTATGTTGGGGAATTCCTCAAATGAGAAGACTTTTCTTAAAGTATATTTTAAATTTATTTAGTATTTTATTTTTCCCCAGTTACATGTAAAAACAATTTTTAACATTCATTTTTAAAACTTTTGAGTTCCAAGTTCTCTCCCTTCCTATCCTTCCTCACTTAGAAGGCAAATAATTTGATATAGGTTATAGATGTGTGCATAGTCATGCAAAGCATTTCCATATTAGTCATGTTGTAAAAGAAAACATGGACCAAAAAAAAAGAACTCTCAAGAAAAATGAATATGGTGAAAAAAAAAAAGGGGATGCTTCAATCTATATTCAGACACCATCAGTTCTTTCTCTGGGGATGGATAGCATTTTCATCATAAGTCCTTCAGAGTTGATCATTGTATTGCTGAAAATAGCTAAGTCATTCAGAACTGTTCATCTTACAACATTTTTGTTGCTTTGTACACAGTACATTTCACTTTGTATCAGCTCATATACATATTTGCAGGTTTTTCTGAGAGAATTCTGTTCATCATTTCTTATAGCACAATAATATTCCATCATAATCACATATCACAAATTGTTCAGCCATTCTGCAGTTGATGAGCATCCCCCTGATTTCCAATTTTTTGCCACCAGAAAAGAGCTGCTATAAATATTTTTGTACATATAGCACCATTTCCTTTTTGTTTTGTTTTAATCTTCTTTAGGACATAGTAGCGTTATTGCTAACACTAATATCCCAGAATTGTTTTAATTTGCATTTCTCCAGTTCAGTGAATTAAAGCATTTTTCTTCTTATCCCCTCTCCCTCATTTATTCTACTCTCTCCTTTCACCCTTTCCTTCTTCAGAAGTGTTTTGCTTCTGACAACCCCTTCCCAGTGCTGCCCTCCCTTCTATCATCCTACCCCCTTCTCTTATCCCCTTCTCCTTCTACTTTCCTGTAAAGATAAGATAGATTTCTATACTCAATTGAGTGTGTTTGCTATTCCTTCTTTGAGCCAATTCTGATGAGAGTAAGGTTCACTAACTCCCCCTTATCTCCTCTTTCTTCTCCTCCACTGTAAAAGCTTTTTCTTGTCTCTTCTATGTGAAATTATTTACCCCATTCTACTTTTTCCTTTCTCTTTCTCCCAGTACATTCCTCTTTTTCCCCTTAATTTTATTTTTTTAGCTATCTCTTCGTACTCAACTCACATATATGCCCTCTGTCTATATATACTCCTTCTAAAACAACCCTAATAATGAGAAAGTTCTTATGAGTTACAAGTATCATCTTCCCCTGTAGGAATGAAAGCAGTTTAACTTTATTAATTTCCCTTTCCTGTTTAATTTTTTATGCTTCTCTTGAGTCTTGTATTTGAAAGTCAAGTTTTATATTCAGCTCTGGTGTTTTCATCGAGAATGCTTGAAAGTCTTCTATTTCATTAAATATTTGGTTTTTTCCCCTGAAGGATTATACTTATTTTTGCTGGGTAGTTGATTCTTGGCTATAATCCTAACTCCTTTGCTCTCCAGAATATCATATTCCAAGCCCTTTGATCCTTTAATATCAAAACTGCCAAATCTTGTGTTATCCTGAGTATGGCCCTACAATACTTCAGTTGTTTCTTTCTGACTGCTTGCAATATTTTCTCCTTGACCTAGGAGCTCTGGAATTTGGCTGTAATATTCCTGGGAGTTTTCATTTTAGGATCTCTTTCAGAAGGTGATTGGTGGATTCTTTCGATTTCTATTTTACCCTCTGGTTCTAGAATATCAGGGCAGTTTTCCTTGATAATATCTTGAAAGATGATATCTAGGCTTTTTTTTTTTATTATGGCTTTCAGATAACCCAGTCATTTTAAAATCATTTCTCCTGGATCTGTTTTCCAGGTCAGTTGTTTTTACAGTGATATATTTCACATTTTTTCTATGTTTTCATTCTGGTGATTTTTTTTCTTTCTTTCTTGATGTCTCATGGAGTCATTAGCTTCCACTTGTCCAATTCTAATTTTTAGGGAACTGTTTTCTTTAATGGATTTTTTAATCACCTTTTCCATTTGGCCAGTTCTACTTTTTAAGAAGTTGTTTTCTTCACTGAATTTTTGTGCCTCTTTTTCCATTTGGCCAATTCTGGTTTTTTAAGGCATTCTTCTCCTTATTGGCTTTTCCTACTTCTTTTCCATTTGACCTAGTCTGTTTTTTAAGGCGTTATTTTCTTCAGTATTTTTTGGCTTCTCCTTTGCCTAGCTATTGATTCATTTTTCTTTTTTTTAATTCTTTTATTTAAGTTTTCAACATTCATTTCTACAAAATTTTGAGTTCTAAATTTTCTCCCCATCTCTCCCTTCCCGCCATCCCAAAACACTGAGCATTCTAATTACCCCTACCACCAATCTTCCCTTCCTTCCCTTATCCTCATCTTCTCTTTTGTCCTGTAGGGCAAGATAAATTTCTGTACCCCATACCTGTATTTTTTATTTACTAGTTGTATGCAAGAATAATACTCAACAGTTGTTCCTAAAACTTTGAATTCTAACATCTCTTCCTTCCTCCCTCCCCACCCATCCCCATTGGGAAGGCAAGCAATTCAATATAGGATATATATATGTAGTTTTGCAAATGACTTCCATAATAGTCATGTTGTATAAGACTAACTCCATCCTATCCTGCCCCCCATTTCTTCTATTCTCTTTTGACCTTTTCCCTCCCCAAGAGTGTTGACTTCTAATTGCTCCCTCCTCCCATTGCCCTCCCTTCCATCATCCCCCTCACCCTGCTTATCTCCTTTTCCCCCACTTTCCTGTATTGTAAGATTGGTTTTTGTACCAAAATGAGTGTGCATTTTATTCCTTCCTTGAGTGACATGTTGTGAGAGTAAGCTTCACATTTTCCCTCTCACCTCCCCCCTTTTTCCCTCCATTGAAAAGTCTTTTTCTTGCCTCTTTTATGAGAGGTAATTTGCCCCATTCCATTTCTCCCTTTCTCCTCCCAATATATTCCACTCTCACCCCTTAATGTTATTTTTTTAGATATGATCCCTTCCTTTTCAACTCACCCTGTGCTCTCTGTCCCTCTCTCTCTCTGTATGTGTGTGTGTGTGTGTGTAATCCCACCAACTACCCAGATACTGAAAAAAGTTTCAAGAGTTACAAATATTGTCTTTCTGTGTAGGAATGTAAACAGTTCAACTTTAGTAAGTCTCTTATCATTTTTCTTTCCTGTTTACCTTTTAGTGCTTCTCTTGATTCTTGTGTTTGAAAGTCACATTTTCTTTTCAGCTCTGGTCTTTTCATCAAGAAAGCTTGAAAGCCTTATATTTCATTGAAAGACCATTTTTCCCCCTGAAGTATCATACTCAATTTTGCTGTGTAGGTGATTCTTGGTTTTAGTCCTAGTTCCTTTGACTTCTGAAATATCATATCCCATACTCTTCAATCCCTTAATGTAGAAGCTGCTAGATCTTGTGTTATCCTGATTGTATTTCCACAATACTCAAATTGTTTCTTTCAAGCTGCTTGCAATATTTTCTCCTTGACCTGGTAACTGGTTAATGTTCCTAGGAGTTTCTTCTTTTGGATCTCTTTCAGGAGATGATCAGTGAATTCTTTCAATATTTATTTTACCCTCTGGTTCTAGAATATCAGGGCAGTTGTCCTTGATAATTTCATGAAATATGATGTCTAGGCTCTTTTTTTGATCATGGCTTTCAGGTAGTACCATAATTTTTAAGTTGTCTCTCCTGGATCTATTTTCCAGGTCAGTTGTTTTTCCAATGAGATATTTCACATTATCTTCCATTTTTTCATTCTTTTGGTTTTGTTTTGCGATTTATTGGTTTCTCATAAAGTCATTAGTCTCCATCTGTTTCATTCTAATTTTTAAAGAACTATTTTCTTCAGTGAGCTTTTGAACCTCCTTTTCCATTTGGCTAATTCTGCTTTTTAAAGCATTCTTCTCCTCATTGGCTTTTTGAATCTCTTTTGCCAGTTGAGTTAGTCTATTTTTAAAGGTGTTATTTTCTTCAGCATATTTTTGGGTCTCCTTTAGCAAGTTGTTGACTCGCTTTTCATGATTTTCTTTCATCTCTGTCATTTCTCTTCCCAATTTTTCCTCCACCTCTCTTACTTGATTTTCAAAATCCTTTTTGAGCTCTTTCATGGCCTGAGCCCATTGAATATTTATTTTCGATGTTTGGGATACAGAAGCCTTGACTTTTATGTCTTTCCCTGATGGTAAGCATTGTTCTTCCTCATCCAAAAGGATGAGAGAACATATCTGTTCACCAAGAAAGTAACCTTCTATAGTCTTATTTTTTTCCCCATTTTTGGACATTTTTCCAACCAGTTACTTGACAGTTGGGTCCTTTGTCAAGAGTGGGGTATACTCTGGGGATCTGTAAGATCTCATTTCCTCCCAGGTGGCACAGTTAATGTGTGCACTGGTCTGGGAGCAACAAGAAACTTTTCTGCACAGAATCTGTGAGTAGTAGAGTTTCCTCTCCACAACCACCTGACCTCCAGTTCCACCAAGCCAGCACTAGGGTCTGAGATTCAGATAAGCTGCTGAATTTCCCCAGGGGCTTTAGGCAGGGGCAGGACTGCCATTCAGCGTGACATAAAAATCAGCTGCTCAATTCCCCCAGGAGCATTAGGTGAGGGCAGGACTGACACACAGGGCTGAGGTATGGATCAGCTGCTCAGTTTCCCCCAGGGGCTTTACGATCCAACAATGGATGCAGGCTGCTGTGGGAGCTGCTGCTGCCTGATGTGGCCTCTGCTGCTGCCGCCACCTGAGACCAGAGCTATAGGGAGATCCTGCTCCCTCCTTGGCCAGCTGAAAAACCCTGTCACTGACCTTTGGCACCTGTGGGTTGAGGGTTCTGCAAACCGCCACTACTGCCACTGGGGATTCCACCCCTGAGGTCTGCTCAGGTCCTCCTGGTGCCATGCCACATGGCTGGGCTCCGCTCCGTGTCCAGAGCGACAGACCTTTCCTGTCGGCCTTTCAGGTCATCCTGGGCTGAAAATCTGCTCCACTCCATTTTTCTGTGGCTTCTGCTGCTCTAGAATTTGTTGAGAGTCTTTCTTTACAGGTATTTTATGGACTGTGGGGGAAGAGCTAGTGTATGTGCATCTTTCTACTCTGCCATCTTGGCTTCTGTTGACTCATTTTTCATGATTTTCTTACATCACTTTCATTTCCCAGTTTTTCTCTTGCCTGTCTTACTTGATTTTCAAAATCCTTTTTGAGCTCTTCTGTGACCTGAGACCAACTCATAATTATTTCCTGGAGGCTTTGACTTTGTTATCCTCCTCTGAGTGTGTGCTTTGATCTTCCTTGTCACCATAGTAACTTTCTATGGTCAGAATTTGTTTTGTTGTTTGCTCATTTTCTAGCCTATTTCTTGACTTTTAACTCGTTGAAGTAAGATTCTGCTTCCAGGGTGGAGGGCACACTGTCTCAAGCTTCAGGGGTTTTGTGCAGTTGTTTTCAGAGATACTTCTAGGGACTTACAAGTTTTCAGTTCTTCCAAGGTGGTATGATCTAAGAAGAGGCATGTTTACTACTCTCTTGACCTGTGCTCTCCTCTGTGAGCACTCTTCTCTGCCCTGGAGCTGTCATGAGGGTCCTCCCTCCACTTTGGCTGCAAACTCTGCTGTATTAGTGCTCCTCCTCACCCTGGGTCTGCCACCCAGATCTGAGTATGAGCAGAGCAACAGAGTTCTGCCTCCGGACTTTCTGAGAGCTCCAGAATTATCAGCTGTTGCTGCTGCCGCCACGGCTGCTGCTGCTACTAATTCTTTAGTAGCTCCCAAGGCCTGTTCCCTGGTTTGCTGGGGTCCAGCCTGTGCTGGCTTAGCCTGCACTGGACTGTACTCCACTCTCACCAGGTGTGAAAGACCTTTCCTGCCGACCTTCTAAGTTGTGTTTGGCTGGAAAATTATTTTACTGCCACCCCCTTTTGAGGGTTCTGCTACTTCAGGAATTGTTTTATGGCATTATTTGAAGGTGTTCAGAGGGGTCTGAGGGAGAGTTCAGATGAGTCACTGCCTTTTCTCCACCATCTTAGCTCTTCCTGGTCACAAATGAAAAGTCTTAGGATCCTCCTAGAGAGTAATTCCTCCAATGTTAGTCCTTCACCTGGCTGTCAATAAATAATGAGGCAAGGTTAGAAGATAAAAAGTTGAATCTTCATTAGCTATTGGGCAGTTTCTAGGTAATTAGCAACTAGGTAATTAGAAGCTCACATAGAGCTTCACAAATCCTTAGGGCTGATGTTACACATGACAAAAGGGGCCTATCAGGTGAGACTGTTCAGTTACCTTTCTTATTTGGGAGGTTGAGTAATAGGGACAGAGTGCCAGGTGATTTGGGGGAGAAATTGTTAATATTGGGATTAGAGTCTCAGTTGCCAAAGATGGTTTTATCTGTAGTTAATCTCATCCTAATATTCTTATGGGACAGGAGATCTCTGAGATAGTGGAGGCCTCCTTCAGGATAGAAATCAATAAGGCTCATACTGTTATCAAATAAAATACATACTGAGGACCTGTGTCTGTCTGTATATCCAACCCTGTAGCTTTGTTTCTTTGACCTCTAAAGTTAGTTTTTTTCTGAGATGTTTATTCCAAGTTCATAGTTTACCTCCTCCACACCTGGCACATGATAAATACTTGTTGACTGACTGCTGAGGAGGTATGTTTTACTGTCTGTTCTGTGGGACCAAGGCAGGTTATTACAATTATTTGGATGCTGGCTACTTTTTAGTGTGTTTTTTAAGCTGTTATCATTGTGTATATTATTCTTTTTCTGCTTACTTACCTCTGTATTAGTTCATAAATTGTCCTGTGTTTCTCTGAATTTTTCATGTTTGAAACTGTCCCTTTGGACTTTCATGATTGCTTCTGTCCTTTGGTTTAGAATTGTCCTCCTAGCCACAGTTGTGAAGAATATCTGCTTCCATTCTGTTCTATTAAAAAAAAATGATGTGATCTTTGAGGTCCCATACCATTTGGAGTTTACCAACACAATCTTATTTGGAAGCAGTTCTCTCCTTCCTGTGCTGTGTGACAGTGTGCTTCCTGTTCATCAGCAAGGAAGTCAGAAAATGTAGGCAGTGTGGTTTAATGGCAAGAGTACCAGATTCATTGTCGTGAACTTGGGCAAGTCATTTAACTTCTGGGCCTCAGTTTCCACATCTATTAAATAAAGGAGTGGCCTCTGAGGTCTTTTGAAGCTCTAAATCAGTCACACTGTCTTTTCTGCATATATTTCCCTACCTTTTTAGTAAGTAAGTATTTGTGAGAAATGGCTGTGATACAGCTTATCTTAAAAATGAGAGCATTTGGGCCCTAAATCTACCAAATCTTAAGATCAGAGCTTCTGCTTATGAATTCAGCTCAGTAAAACATTTATTAAGTAACTTCTGTGAACTTTTAGTCCTGGTGTAATTCTTGTTTTGAAAACTATGATTTATTCTAATGCAACTGATATCAGAAAACACTTTGTTCATAAATTGAATTTCAAGTTTGCTTGTTCCTGATTTCTTTGAGAAACAGCAAGAATGTAGAAAACTGCGCATCTTTACAGTAACTCACAAGCCATAATCTTTCTGATGCCCACTTCCAAAAGCAGAGGTTAGGTCTTTTCCTAGGTGAAAGGCCATGTTTATTATATATTTTCTGGTGCAGAAGAATCTATGGATAGAGGATAGTTGATTGGCATCACCCCCTCTTCTCTGCCATATCTTTTTAGCATTTTCCATTTTACAGATGAAGAAAATGAGACAAAATGAGGTTAAGTGATTTTCCCAGAATCACCTAGCTTGTGTCTGAGGCCTTATTTAAATTCAGGTTTTCTTGGTTCCAGGCTCGGTGCCTTTATCCATTGTACCACCTAACTGCCTCAAAGCAACCTTGTGAAGTTGTTGCTATCGTTATCCCCATTTTACAGATGAAGAAATGGAGATGGAGAAGCCTTCATTGTAGATTTGATTCTAACACTATTTCTGCTCTGGCATCACAGAGGAAAGGAAAACGTTTTTCAATGGGTCTTATATCTTCCAAGATGCGTGTGGAGAAGTTTTCCCCCAGATATAATTGTAAAGAAATGTCCTTCATGAAAAGAAAAGTGTAGCTTTTGTTTGTGGCCTTTTTTTCCTCCTTTTTTCTTTTCCATATCTTCCATTGAGAGTCCTTTTCTGGCAACACTTGATTGAGGCTCAGTCTCCTCTATGAAACTTTCACAGAGTCCTCTCTTCCAGATGAAAATGTTCTCTACTCACATTTGCCTAAAGTACTTTGTCTTGATCTCTCCTTTGCCCTAGCACACCTTACCATGTGTATAGACATTTTTTAAATTTTATTTTTAATTTATGAAATAGCATTTCTGATTACACATGAAACTTTAGATTTATTATTTACAATTTGCTATTCCTTTTAAAGTTATGTAACTTTCTTTTTTCTCCTTTTTTCCTTCCCTCCCTACCCTGCCCTAGAGATGACTGCAGTTTGACAGAAATATGTATGTATGCATAAAATCATTCTGTGTGTACTCCTATTTATCAGTTCTTTCTTTGGATGAAGATAGTGTCTTCTTTCATAGGTCCTTTTCAGTTAATGTGAGTTATTTATAATAGTCAAGATGACTTAGTTCCTCAAAGTTGTTCTTAATATAATATTGGTTACTACACATCGCATTCTCTTGGTTCTCCTTGTTTCACTATTCATTATTTTGTGCAAGTCTACCCATATTGTTCTAAAGTCAACGAGCTCATCATTTCTTATGGCATAATAGTATTCCATCACTATCATATGTGACAGCTTGTTCAGCCACTCCACAATTGATGGGCATCCCCATAATTTCCAGTTTTTTGCCACCACAAAAAGAGCTTCTGTAAATATTTTAGAAAATATACATTCTTTTCCTTTTAAACTAATTGTCATCATAAATAGAGCAAGCAATGGTATTGGTGGGCCAAAGGGGACAGGCAGTTTCATAACTCTTTGGGCATGATTCCAGATTGTTCTCCAGACTCTTTGGATCAGGTCACAGTTCTAACAGTGAATTAGTGTCCCAGTTTTTCCCCATCCCCTCCAACATTTTGCTTTCCCCTTCAACCATTTTAGCTAATCTGATAGGTATTAAATGATATTTCAAAATTGTTTTAATTTGCATTTCACTAATCAATAATGATTTGAAGCCTTTTTCTTCATCAGGAAACTGCATCAATTAGGGAATGGCTCATATTCTTAAAGCTTTGACAAAGTTCTTTATATATTTAAGATATGAAACCTTCATCTGAGAAACTGTCTATAAAAATGTTTTCCCCAATTTTCTGCATTCCTTCTGATCTTGGCTACATTTGTTTTATTTGCACCAAAACTTCTTAATGTAATTGAAATTATCCATTTTACACCTCACTCTGCTCTCTTTGTCTTGTTTGTTCATAAATTATTTGCCTATTCATAAATCTGATAGGTAACATTTTCCATGTTCTTCACATTTTCATGTAGTATTTTCTCTTCATATCTAGGTCACATATTCATTTTCACCTTATCTTGGTAAAGGGTAGAAGATACTAGGCTATGCCCAATTTCTGCCAGACTGCTTTCCAGTTTTCCTCCCAATTTTTACCAAATAATGAATTCTCATCACAAAAATTTGAGTCTTTACACTTGCCAAATACAAGGTTACTAAATCTATTTGGTGCTATAAAATGTATGTCCACTGATCTGCCTTTTTTTTAGCCATTATCAAATAGTTTTGATAATTACTGCCCTATAATATAGTTTAAGATCTGGTACTGCTGAATTTCCTTCCTTTACATTTTTTCCATTAGTTCCTTTGATATTTTTGACTTTTTGTTCTTCCAAATGAATTTTATTATTTTTTCTAATTCAGTAAAATACTTTTTTAGCAATTTAATTGGGATGGCATGGAACACATAAATTAGGTTAGGTAAAATTGTCATTTTTATTATATTGGCCCTACCTGCACATGAACAATTATTTCTTCAATTATTTAAATCTGATTTTATTTATATGAAAAGTTTTTTATAATTTTGTTTATATAGTTCCTGAGTTTGTTTTGACAGATGTACCCAGGTATTTTATGCTGTCTCAAGTTATTTTAAATAGAGTCTCTCTTACTATCTTTTCTTGTAGGATATTATTTCTGATATATGGAAATACTGTTGATTTATGTGGATTTACTTTTTATTCTGCTACTTTGCTAAAATTATTGTTTCAGCTATCTTTTTAGTTGTCTTTGGGATTTTCCAAGTATCATCATAGTCTGCAAAAAGAGATAATGTTATTACCTCATTCCCTATTCTGATTCCTTCTGTTTCTTTTTCTTGTCTTATTGCTACTGCTAGGATTTCCAAAACAATATTTAATAATATTGCTGACAGTGGGCATCCTTGTTTCATACCTGATCTTACTGGGAAGGCTTCTAGCTTAGCCCCATTACAAATAATGCTTGCTGATGGTTTTAGATAAATGCTTTTTCTCAGTTTAAGGGGAAAAAAATCCATTTATACCTATACTTTCAAATGCTTTTTTTAATAGAAATGTGTGTTGTACTTTATCAAGTTTTTTCTACATTTATTGATATAATCATATGATTTTTAATCTTTCATTATTGATATAATCAAATATGTTAATAGTTTTCCTTACATTAAACCATCCCTGCATTTGTGGTATAAATCCCATTCAGTCATAATGTATAATCTTTGTAATATATTGTTTTAACCTTTTAGCTAGTATTTTATTTAGTATTTTTGCATCCATATTTATTTATGAAATTGGTCTTCCTTTTCCTTCTCTGTTTTTACTCTTCCTGGTTTAGGTATCAGTATGGCAATTGTTTCATAAAAGGAGTTTGGTAGGACCCATTCTTTGTCTATTATTCTCGATAATTTATTTAATATTGGAATTAGTTGATCTTTAGATGTTTGATAGAATTCACTTGTAAATTCATCTGGTGCCTTTTTTCTTAGGAAGCTGTTCAATTTATTTTTCTAAAAATATAACTACTTAGATATTCTATTTCTTCTTCTGCTAATCTAAGCAATTTATATTTTTGTAACTATTTTTCCATTTCACTTAAATTTTAACTTTATTGGCACATGATTGAGCAAAATTACTTCTTATAATTGCTTTAACTTCATCTTTGTTAGTGATATATTCACCTTTTTCATTTTTAATATGAGTGATGTAGTTTTTTAATCAAATTAACTAATGCTTTACCTATTTTATTGGTTCTTTCGTAAAAATCATTTGCATCAGACATAGGGACATTACCTCTTCCTGCTTTTTAGAATGTAAGCTCTTTGAGGGCAGGGACTGTACCTTTTTTAAAAAGCACATGTGAGCATCACAAACACTTCCCATGGACAGTGGTCATTTAATCAGTGTCTTAGGACTGAGTGAGAGAGAAAGGAAGAAAAATAAGAGAGGATGCTTTTCTTTGAAGAGTTGATAATGGTAACACCATCTCTGCTGCTGGGTTGGTTGTTTCTTTCCATGATTTTTATGGATTCTGTCATAAATGACTCACTCAGGCAAAGTGTTTGTGACTATTCTGTCCTTAGAACAGAGTGAAAACCCTGGGAATCTGCTCTTGAGGTCAGCTGTTGTTCCACCATTTGGACGGTGTTAGCCTAGATGGCCTTTCACTTAAGCCCAATTCCAAGAATCAGTGAATTTCTCCTGAATTCTGTTTCATTAGTCCTGATAGCAAAGAAAAGTTAGTGCTTTAAAGGTGATATACCACACCCAGGAGCTGCATGTTATAAAAGCCATTTGTTATGCTATATAACTTCTTATCATTGGAATGATCTCTGAATTTGGAGTCAGAAAGCCTAGATTTGGATCCCATCTCTGCTCTTATCTATGTGATCAGGCCACTTAGCCTGTGGCCTCAGTTTCTTCATCTGTAAATTGAGAGGATGAGACTAGAAAGTCTCTAAGGTCTCTTGCAGCTCAGAACATGCTCCTATAAGTTTGTTATAATTGGTCCTTCCTGGTAGTTTATTCTGGAGAACCATTGAACTTCAAATCAGAAATCACTATAGTGTGAATTTATCTTGGCTTATTTGTTCTTCCTAATTCCAGATGTGTTAACATGATTGAATGAGTTCAAAAGAATGGTGAAAGAATTTGTTTTTCAATTAATAACACAAGATTTTTCTCAAAATTTGGAAACCCTGTTTCCAAACAGGTCAAACACTCCCAGGAAGGCTGTTTTTGCTGGAAGCATGCAGTTGTTAGCTGGAGTCAAACTGTGCACAGGGAGGACCTTGACCAATCACCCACACTATGAAGATAAGGGACTGAGAGAGAGGACAAAAGAGGTCAGTGCCCTCTCAAGCCCTGAATTGGTCTTTAGGATGGCCCACCAAGTTTGTTCTAGTTTCCCCTATGTTTGCTGCTAAATTGAATTTCATGCAGGATGTCTATGATTTGGAGTTTACAGGAACTGAGAATTAGAAGAAAATCTGTAATCCAGAGAATTCACCCTTTAAAATTCTTGTATTCAATTTATTTCAGCAAACATTGGTCAGTCACCATCTATATACAAAGCACTATACTAGGGATACAAAGACATAAACAAAATAGTCTGCCTCCAAAGAGCTTACATTCTATTGGAAGGATACAACAGTCATAGAAAGGTGGCATAAAAATGAAACAAAGAATATTGAAAAGGGGAGAGGAAGGAAATGGAAGGAGGGAATCAAAGAAGACTTCACTGAGAAGGTGGCATCTTCAAAGGAAGGTTAGGATCCTAAGACATGAAGATGAGGAGATAAGATAATTAAAGACCTGAGTAATGACTTGTGCCAACGTACACAGGCCAGAGATGGAGTATAGGTTCTGGAACAATTTAGACCAGTTTGACTGGAACAAAGAAATGATGATTAGGAATAGTATGAACTAAGCCTAGAAAGATAGGTGGAGGCCAGATTATGGAGGGCCTTCTATACTAGGCTTAAATTTCATCTGTTATATTATAGTCAAGTAGAAGCCACTGGACGTGTTTGAGAGCAGGATATGTGACATGGTGAAATCTGTGCTTTAAGATTATTTTGGCAGCTGTGCACAGACTGGATTAGAAAAGGAAGTGACTAGAGGAAAGCAGGCTGGCTAGAATGCTTTTATAGTAGTCCAGGAGAGGTGATGAGAGTCTGAATTAGGGTGGTGGTTCTGTGAGTAGAGAGAAAGAAACAGATGTGAGAGGGAGATAGAACTGAAATGACTTGATAACTTATTGTAAATGGATCTTGAGAAAGAAGGAGTCTCCACTCTGGAAGTGTGGAGGAAAGGTAGTTTAGGGGAGAAGATAATTAGCTCTGTTTTGAACATGTTTTATTTGAGATGCCCATGAAACATCTGAAAGGAAATATCTAGCATGCAGATGGGACTATGGAACTGGAATTCAGGAGAGAGCTTAAGACTTGATCTATATAGGAACTGATGAGATTTCTGAGAGATCCTATGTAGAAAAAAAGAAGAAAGGACCTAGGACAGAGCCCTGGGGAACACCAAACTGAGAGTACAGGAGATGAATAATGGTCCATCAGAGGAGACTGAGAATGAGTGAGTGATCATACAAGACAAGCAGGGAAGGACTGAAAGAAAGTAATGTTACTGAAACCAAGGGAGGAAAGAGTATCCAAGAGGCAGAGGTGTTCAGTAGTGTCAGGCTGCATAGTGTTCAAGGAGAATAAGGGCTGAGAAAAGGCCATTGAATTATGAGTCTGTTGGTAACCTTAGAGGGAACAGTTTCAGCCAGGTGGTAGAGCTGAAAGCCAGGCTGCAAGATTGAGAAGTTAGCTGTATGGTATATAGAAAGAGCTCATATATGATGTATAGAGGGAGCATGTCGAGACTAGGAGATTTGCAGTAACAGTGCAGGATGATATGATAGCTTGACAGCATATTAGGGTCAAGGGAAGATTTTATAAGGATGGAGTAGACTTGCATGTGTTTTAGTTAAGGAGGAAAAACAATACATAAGAAAAAGTTTGAGATGCACAGGAGAAGGAATTATTGGTTTACTAACCTGCGTAGGTGAGAGAAGGTATTAAATCAATGGTACAGATAGAAGGGCTGGCCTTATCACAGAGAGAGGTGTCAATTCTTCCTCAGGAACAGGAGAAAAGGAAAAGAAGATGGGTGAGCTTCTAAACTCATTTTCAAACTACTGTGCAGACTGCCTGGCTGTCTTCACTGCGTTCAAGTCTTTGCAAACCTTGAAGCACTATGTAAACGAAATGAAGCCTTCAAAAGACATGTGAAACCAAGGGATTGGAGTTAGAATGATTTTGGTCACTTTTAAAATTTCCCTTTAAAAGTGATGATTTGAGGGTTTAGTCAGTTCCAAAGCCATTGTTACGGGCTCAAGCTTCCGGCTTCCATGTCATGCTTTGCACAGTGTCTTTCATTCTTGGAATATCTTCCCTCCTCATCTCTGCTTCTGGAATCTCTAGTTTACTTTCAAAAATGGTTCCACTTCTGTGCCATCTCCTCTAAGAAGCCTTTCTTGATTCTCTCCATTCTCAGTGCCTGGTCCCTCAAATTACTTTGTTTGTTTTGCATTTGCTTCTGTATGTGTTGTTTCTCTCACAGTAGAATGTAAGCTCTTTGAAGGCAGGAACTGATTTGTTTTTGTGTCTCATTCATCTGTCACAGTGCCTGGCACACAGTAGGTGCTTCATAAATGTTGAATTGCATTTAGTTGAAACTTTTGACCATATATTTTCAAGTAGTTGTTTGTAACAGGTATATCCCTAGGGATTCCCTTTCTCTTTTTCTTCAGCATGATCCTATTAAAATAAGCACGACTTTGTTCCTGGTTTGGTGAGTGTATATTCTTATACTATTTTCTTTCCTTTTCAAAAGGTTTATCAGATATATGCAAAGAGATCTCCTGAGGAAGTTTATTCCCTCCTGAGGTCCTTTGGCACAGACTATGTCATCTTGGAAGACAGCATTTGCTATGAAAGAAGGCACAACAGAGGCTGCCGCCTCCGAGACTTGCTTGACATAGCTAACGGACATGTAAGCACAGTAGTCACTCTTTTTACAGAGTATCCTCTGAGAGGGCAAGGGTCATAACTAATCAATAAGTTCCTTAGCTGGTATGGCTAGTTACTAATTTTTTATATTATAACATCATATTAATAAAGCATATATTATCCATGCATATGAGTAAGGCACTAGGAACCCACTGGTTACTAGGATATGCATGCTGACTTTTTTTCCTAAGAATGGAAATGGAAATGCCCTATTAAAGTATTTGCAGTTCTTGTGAGCAGTGCCACACATCTGAAAAAAAGACTTTCTGGTCTATAGCGGTAGTATAGCAAAATAACTATCCCTGGCCACCTCCAGAGAAAGACTACTGCTCTGCTAGGCCCTGGAAAGAACAGACACAAGGATCTTTACATGTGGGGAATTTGAGTTTCATAAGAGACAAGAAAAATTGCTCAGCCTGCATTCTTTTTCATATTATTTATTACCTGAGAGGGAGAGTAGATCATGGAGGTTAGATAGAGTCTTAGGACTTGTGCACAAGAAGCACTAGATAAATATTTGTTGGATGACTTGAATGAGGCATGAAGGAAGAAATAGGTTTAAGACTCATACTTTCACTCAGAAGTAAGACGGCCTGGAATAACCCTTATTAATGCTCTTAGTGAGCCATGACCCAAAGAGCCCTGGACTTAACGGATTCTAGTACTGTACCAATCTTTACTTTTGTTTTTAAGGTAAGCTTTCTTTTTGATAAGCACATCATGTCTCATGACCATCTTTACATATTTATTGGGGTGAATAGGAGGAATCTTCTTTATTTTCTTGGAAAAAAAAATGTGGTACAAGTGAAAGAACTGGACAAAGAGTCAGGTGATCTGGGTCATGTTATGTTCCTGCTTCTACCACAGATGGTGTGACTTTGGCAAGTCCTTTTGTTAGGTCTAGGCCTCAATTTCCTCACGTGTAAAGTGAGGGAGAAGTAGATGATCTTTAACGGACTTCCAGCTCTAAAATTAGAAATTTTCAATTTAGCTGTGCCTCATACATAATTCCTAAAAGCACCTGACTTTCATTTATAACTATGCATATTTTCCAAGTTTACATAAGTTTTCATCTTGGTCTTTAGGTAATGGATGGCCCAGGAGAGAATGATCCTGATTTAAAGCCTGCCAAGCACCCTCGCTTCTGTGAAGAAATCAAAAGAAACTCGCCTTCATACTCTGCGCACTTCACCAGAGTGTTCCAGAACAAAACATTCCATGTTTACAAGCTGTCTAGGCACAAGTAACACAACTTGTGATCATTCTGATCCAGGTGAAATTTCATTCTAGTGAAGCCCAACATGATGAAATTCCCGTGTCATGAGTCAGTTTTGAGCCTTCACCAGACTCATGCTGCTCTCCACACCATTTTGAGTAGCCCCATTCTGTAGCAACACACAAGGCTTCATGGTAAATGAATTTCGCTTGTAGTTTAATGCTGTGAGGTTAATCAGTACTCTAGAAGTTTACATGAGTGTTGATATTTTTGAAGGCATTCTACATAAACTGTCTTTTTTTTTGTCTAACTATTTCCACTGGTGTTCATTGTGTTGAGTGTAACCATGTTTCTAACAGTGACCTGGAACTTTGTTGTTTGAGCTACTTTCAATCTGATGGAAATACTGAGTCTGCTTAGGATTGGAAATATTTTTAAGCTTATTTTGGATTTTATTGAACTGAATCAAGTGACTTTGTAACAGAATTAGTGAATAATATCCTTTCAATTTAATTATTACATGCTGTTGAAGTATTATATACACTAATGATGGTGTAGCAGTTAAAAACAAAGTTTACTGTTATTCTGTTTTTTCTGTAAACTTTACAGACATTTCAAATTTCACACTCCTAGCATTCAAAAATTGCGATGGCTCTGTGAATTTATTTGATAATTTTTCATTGATGTGTGTTTGAGCAAGCACTTCAGTAAAACACATCTTTCATTAAAACAAAATTTTAAAGTGATAGGCACAGAAGAGTGTAACAATTAAGTATCTTAGATTCTTAGAATGGCAGAAAAGTATGTGTAGGAAGATTGTTTTGTTTCATAATAGGATATTCAATTAGAAATTGTTTTATTACTATTTGGTGTTTTTGTTTTAAAGCACATTTATACTATTTTAACCTTTTTCCTTCCATTACTATTCTTTTGTTTCATTTTGTACTTGTTTTAGAATTGCCAGGTTTACTAACTTTGGTAACCTGTGTTCTGGTTTTAGCTTTTGTATTTTTACAGCTTAGTATCTATCTACTTTTTTAAATGTTGTCTTAACTATGTCACTATTATGGTATTTTTAGGCAAACTGCATTCTCATACCAAGTGTGACGTATGTCAGCTCCAACCTTAACGAGGTACCTTCTATCTTTATTTTTTTTTCCTTTCTGAAAGGTAATTAAGTGCCTCTAAGTCTATCCCAATACTGAAATACTTGTAAGCAGCCCTGGTAATATGTATACCTGCTCAAGAAATTTCTGATGGATTACTGCTACAATTAATTTCTAATGAAAATATAAAAAAAAGATGCTGCTAAAAACATATTGTATATTTAATTAAATCAAGATGGCTAATGAGATTAACTTTCACCACTGCTGTATGCACCAATGCCAAATGATTTAAATGCCTTCCCCTTGTAGTTGTTCTAAGGTACATTACCAGAGGGATTGAGATGGATATGTCACATGTTCAAATAATTTTATATTCAGTAAATACTCATTAAGCAGCATTCAGAATCTTTCTGCACTTTCATGTTGAACACAAAAGGATAGTGAGCTTTTATCAAAACTTATTTAAATCAAAACTTGACAGTAGCTGGGCTATTAAATTGTGCATCCAAAGCTCCTGAATCATTTCTTTCCTGTATCCCTTAATGAGGTTGGAGTCCACTGCAGTTTAACATAATACAATAATAAAACATTTTAATCATTATTAAAACTTTAATTAAGCCAGTAATGATGCATGCCTGTTGTAGCTGACAGCATGGGTCAGTAAGTTCTTCATTGAGTGCCTTACAATAATTGAAAATCAAGCACATGTAAGGTACTGTGTTAGACTATGGGGTTCAATTTTTAAATCATCAGCCCTCTTTTCATATATTTGAACAAAACCTTATGCATCCTACAAGTATTCATCTGTTCCTTTTGAGAATTTGGTTGTAGATTTATCACCCTGGGAAATTGTCTGGATATTTCGCTGCTATTCATTGTCATATAGATGGCACAAGATGCTTTTTTATTAAGTTTATGTAACAGTAACAGTGTTGCCAAATCATTCCATGTTGATCAAATATTTTCATGGAAAATATAAAGTGCCAGAAGAAAAAAAAAGTGTGCCAAACAGAGCCCACACATTCTTATTCTTTCCAAGACACTGTGACCGTGTACAGTAGAATTTTTTTAATTTCCTAAAAGGCAGATCTCCCAACTCTCACCTGGACATTTTCAGAGCTTAAGTCAGAGCCCTTTTTATAATCTCACTGTGGCATGTACAGGAAGGGAGCTCAGGCTAGTGGGAAGAATGAGGAAACTCATAACTTGAGGTTTGTATCCCTAGCTTGGCCACCACCCTGGAGTGAGCTGGTGCAGAGTCTTGAGTCTCTGGCCTTCCTAATCTTTACCTTAAATAGACAAGCAATTAGTACTTGGAGAGAGCCTCAAAACCTAGTATTAACTTCAAATGAATGGGTCTTAGTGCACCCAAAGACTGTTCTCACTCCAAAGTTAGTGGCCAAAAGGGCTTACTTAGATTAATGTTCACCATAATTTTTCATCATCCTTTCCTTTAAAGGATTGGAGTATATGTAAGGTCTTTTTACCAGGAGTAGAATGCTAGTCATATAAAACTAGATATGAACAGGATTATATGCTAATCATAATATTGTTCTAAACAATTCAAAAGACACAAAATAATTATATTCCCATCAAATCTAGGCTTTATTTTTATTTTCCTTTTGTCTAAAGCAAGCAAAATTGTAACAAGTCTCTTAGGGACTTAGTGTCAGACACAAAAACCAGTTAATTTATGGTAAAAAATTTACCTCAATTTTACAAAGGTTCCATTTTGGGGTTAGTCACAAACTTATAATTAAGAGAGTGAAATTTTGATACACCCAAGTCATCAGTTCTGACAAATGTGTCCCATAGCATTTTTCAGTACAGCCTTTAGGCCTAGGTGGTTAGTACTTATCAGGTCGTAAAGAGAGGCTTTTTGGTCAGAGGGGAGCAACTTTCCTGTGATAATTGGCTTTCTGATTTAACATCCTATGGGTGAGATCTTATAGAAAACCGTTTTATAATTTGTTATACTGAACCATGTGAAGATTGTATATTAAATAAAGGTCTTTTAAATCATGCAAAAGAAGTGGTTTTTATTTCCCTCAAGGCCAAGGCCTGAGGAATCTACCTATGTCCCTGTGCTAGAGAGAGGTGATCACTAAGGATGGAAAAGGGAGAGTCTTTATTTCATTTATCAGTTTTTTTAACTTTTATTTTCATCTTTATTCTAGCCATCCTTGGCCATACAACTGCCTATTAGCTTGGGTTGAATCTTCAGTTTGTAGCTATGTGGTTTAGTGACATCCAGACAAAAATGACAGTATCTGCCTTCAAGGAGTTCAATTCTACCAGAGGGAATTCAGTTTTTGCAATTTAAAAGTAGCATAATCAATTCTGTGCCAACAACTAACAAGCCCATGTTACCTTAAGACTGTATTAATTGAACTGTGTTGTCCAGAACTAGGTCCCTCTGCCCTTGTCAGGCTACATGAGGAGTATTCTGTTCAGTTTTGAGTGCCTCAGTTCAGGTAGGACGTTAACTAACACATCCAAAGTGGGCAAGCAAGCTAGTTACAGGACTCAGAACTATGTGATAGAAAAGAGGTCACAGGATTTAAAACTGGCACCAGCCCCTGGATCTCATCCATCTGTCCCCATGGTTCCACTTCCCACGCACCTGTTCTTTATCAACCCAAAGCACAGCTTTCCATGAGGTTGGACCTCAGGGAGGACCCTGAAGAGTCTAATAAGAGGCGTAAACACACAGCCCTCTGGCTGTGTTGTGGTGGGAGCACTGTAGAGTACAGCTCAATCCGATGAAAATGTAACTGGGAAATAATTAACAAAAGTAAAATAGAATAATATTAATGTGATTTGCTAAGGCAATATGTGGCTCACAGGGAATCTTATTTTCAGTTTATTGGTCCCCATTTCTATGTGAGTTTGATTCCATTGGCCTAAATCACCTGTGTCCTTCAAAGGACAAATCCAGTCACTGATACCTTGCCTGGCTTATTCTTCATTGATTAGTATCTTCCTACTTCTTCATACTCTCTCCCTTCCCAGTGGTTCTGAAATTTCAGCTACCAATGTACAATCCCCATTTCCAACTACCCACTCATTTGCTATGATTCCTAGCCCAATAATGTTCTACTGCTGACCTACTGATCCTTCCCCCTGTGCTCTCTGGAAAATCTACTCAATAATTAACAAACTTGCTTTCTTAAATTTTTTCTTTTCTTACTCCTTCCATCTTCTGGAATTCATTGAGAGCTTGCTCATGTCTGCCAATACTGCATCCTTGGCCACCCTTTCCAGTAGGGGTTACATTTTAACATAGATTATTCCACTCCGTCCCTGACTGTATGGTGAGAGAGTCTGAATACTCTGCTCCCCTTTACCACTTCCAAACCCAATCTCATTCAGCAGCCTCCTCTGCTATGAAGTTCCCTCCATATAGATAGATCACCAATCCAGAAGCTAGTGTACGTTATCTATCTGCCCCCAGGACATTCTTCCTTCTCCAATGAGTTCAGTACCTGGCTCACTGGCTTTTTAACCCTCATGCCCAACTCCTTCTCTCATACTTGAGGACTTAAAATGTACAAACTGTTACTGTCTCAAATATCCTAAATTTTCAGTTCCTCAGTGGATTTAATTCTCATGACCCACTCCTCCACTCTATAACAGCTACACAAAAAGATGATCAAACTTTTGATCTTCCTGTCTCTTACAAGGGTTCTACTTCTATGTTCATGAACTCTAAAATTCTTTATCAGATCAGAAACCTTTTTTTTTCTTATTGCTGACCATACCATGCCAAATCCCAACCTTAGATTATTCCTACAATCTACCTCCTTCTGTTCTATTCATGTGCTTCTGAATGGAACTAGAGAAAATCACAAAACCGTGCTGTTTGGATCCACTACAAATGTATTTTGCATATTCTCAACCAAGACCTCACTTCTGTAAGGCAATCTTTTCACCTTCCTAAATTGATTCAGTGTCTCACTATAACAACTATTCTAAGCAGTTTGAGGTTCCTCAAGCCTTCTCTGTCACTTCCCCTTCAGCTGAGAACTTGGCCTCATCTCATACACATACACACACACACACAAATAAAGAGAGGCAGAGCTCCCCTTCTCACTTCCTCATCTCACATCACTCAGACATCTTCCCACACTACCTCCTCCTTCACTCTTGTCTCACATGGGAAGGTTTGCCAAGGCAGACCTCTCTGTGCATCCTTCATCCCATCCTAACCTGTCTTTTCTAGCAGATTTTACCTCTGTCATCCCTCCTGCTGTTCTACTAATCTCTCCCTATCTACTAATTTCTTTATTCCACCTACAAATACACTCATGTTTTCCCCATCCTTTTAAAAAAAATTTTATCTGATCATCCTTACTGGTTATATCTTCTATCACTCCTCCCCTTCATGGCAAAACTCCTTATTAAAGCAGTTTACAATGGTTCCTCTCTTCCTCCCTGCCTTCTTCCTCCCTTCCCTTCTCTCCCTGTCTCCCTCTCCCTCCCTCCTTCTCTCCCTCTCCCTCCCTCCTTCTCTCTCTCTCTCTCTCTCTCTCTCTCTCTCTCTCTCTCTCTCTCTCTCTCTCTCTCTCTCCCTCCCTCCCTCCCTTCCTCCCTTTCCCTCCCTCCATCCCTTTTTCCCTCTCTCCCCCAACCTTCAATCTGGCTTCCAGTCTCATCATTTCACTGAATTTGTTGTCTGCAAAGTTAGCACCGACCTCTGAATTACCAAATCTGATGTCCTTTTCTTTCTTAACCTTTGCATCCACTGACAGTCACTCACGCTCTTCTTGATACTCTCCTCTCTAGGTTTTTGACACTGTCCTCTTTCTCTTTCTTGTCACCCTGAGAACTGTACCTTCTCAGTGTCTATTAGCTTTTCATCCAGGTAATATTCAGCAAACCTAAACCTTTCAAGATTCTGTCCTAGCTTGCTTAACTCCCATGGGTTCAATTATCATCTTAGTGCCAATGATTCCAAGTGCTACAATAGGCAGCCCTAATCCCTGCTAAATTCTAGTACTATTATCATTGTCTTTTCTAGTACCATATCACCATCTTAAATTGACTGTCCTATAAGCTCAATATGTTCAAAACAGAACTCATCTTTCACCCAAAACCCTCCCCTCCTCCAAACTTTCTTATCGCTGTTGAGGGGACCACCATCCTTTACAGTCACAGACTTACAACATTGATTGTCATGTTCTGTTCCTTATTCACACAAATCCCACATAGTCAATCTGTTGTCAAGCCTTGTTTTTACCGTCACATCTCTTATGTACATGCCTTTCCTGCTGTTCATCCTAGTGATGCCCTCATCCACCTCTCTCCCAGACTATTGTAATAAGCTTCCAATTGGTCTCCTGCCTCATATGTGACCCCCATTTCATTTTTCACTCAGCCTTCAAAATGGTTTTCACAAAATGTAGGTCTGACCTCACTATTCAATAAACTCTAATGGCTCCCTATTTCCTCTAGGATCAAATATGGAATGCTGTTTGGCATTTCGAGCCTTTCACACCCTGACTCCATGCCATCTTTCCAGTTCTCTTTTACATGACCCAACATGGACACGGGATCTCCACTGGTCTCTTGGCTGTTCCTCATATAGTTGGGTTGGGGGAGAAAAGTAAATGTTTATATAGCTCCTACTACATGCCAGACACTGCGCTAAACCAGATGTCACCTTGGATTCTCACAGCAATCCTACAAAATAGGTGCTGTTCTCCTTATTTACAGTTGAAGAAACTGAGGCCCAGGGTGAGGCTGTATTTGAGCTCAGGCTTCCTGGCTCTGGTTGTCTCAGGCCCTCTGCCTGGAAGGTTCTCCCTCCTCCCCTCTACCTCTTTTCTAGCTTCCCTGGTTTCAAGTCTCAGCTCAAATCTGCTCCCCTCCACTGTGCCCTGCACTGTTAGCACCTTTCCTCTGAGATTATTTTCCATTTACACTATGTGTAAACGCATCACTAGGATGAATGGCAGGAAAGGCACGCACTTATATAAAATACGTGAAGGTAAACTACGTACTAGTTATGACGGCAGAGAGCAGCATGCAGATTAAGTTGTATGGTGAAACCTTGGCATTCAAGGGACTCACAAATTAGCCAACTGTTGGAAAGCTAATCCATACAAAGTTATTGAGAAATTAAACAACTTGTCTGTTTACAAAATAGCCCCAAAGAATGAAGCAGGCCCTGCAGGACTATTCACTGCAGTCACCTATTGCCTGTAGGAGAGCTTGCTGGACTTTGTAATGCGTGGTTGGAGAGAACTGTTGGACACCAAAGGCTGAGTAAAAGAGATTGTCCAGCAGTTATGCAGACTTTGAGACTCAAATGTGGGCATTGAAAGTGAGATATCCAGTGAAGGAAACTGGGTCTTATTACAGGGCAGGGGAACTAAGCCAGGAAGCAATTGCTTTCCTACCTAAAACTGCTACCAAGACCCCTAGGGTACAGATTCAATGCACAGACCAAGAACGTGCTGATAGCCTTGGCATGGCCGCCAGCCCAGGTGTAGATATGTTAGTCTGCCGTGATCCTGATATCAGCTGCTCACTTTGGCCTAGTTCCTGAGAGATCAGCCAGGGAGGGACACGAGAACCAGGACTCTTAGACGAGTCCCTAGATTAAAGTATGATATTATAGGTAAATCTGAAGAAACAGTTACACATGTATCTAAGTGACAATATTAGATATTGCCCATGTGAAAAGGATTTGCATGTAATTGCCTATATCTGTTGCTGTGCATGTCTGAATTATTTGTTTTTGATTTTGCTGTTATTTGACTCTTTTGTGTTAAATTCATACTGTAGTCATGTTAACTGTTTTGTGTTTACACTGCTGCTTAGAGGTAAGTTGTATTTTTTTTATTTATTTTATTATTATTTTTTTTAATGTTCTACAATCACTACCGTAAAACTTAGATTTTTACCCCCCCACACCTACCGCCCATCACCGCCCTCCTTCCCCAAGACGGCTTACAATTCTATATAGGATCTACATATACTTTCTTGTTGAATATGTACTTTTTAAATAGACCTGATGATAATGTTATTGTTGTAGCGAGTTAGCCATACTTATTGCTTTTGATTGAATACTGTATACTATGGATACATGTGTTCTTTTGGATGAGTCACTTAACCCTGGGAGCCTCACTTTCGTCATGGGACAAGCAGATCTCCTCCTAGGTCACAGGGTCCTCCATCTGGAGTTGGAGGGGTTGTCCGTGTGTTGTATCTTGAATATAGGTAGGCATGTGACCCTGTAGTATCCTCCCAGATGATGAGGTACTCTGTTCTGTAGAGTACCATTTCTATTGCATGTACTGTTAATTTGCATGTCCTATGTATTTGTTTTATTTCACTTCCAAGAAGACTGAAGGTGGATTACCAGGGATGCTAGGGAAGTTGCCCTTGCTATCTCATGGTGTTGATACTCATTTTTATACTATATAGTTGCAGATTTTGGACTTGCCCCAGCTGATCTTTGCAAGGACTGCAATGATATGAGGCTCTCCCCTCAGCGGTGAGGCTCAGTTCCCTACACTGCATGAGGGGCAGGGTGGAGTTGGTCAGAGTGGGGAGGAGAACTCCTTGGCCCTGCAGACTTCCTTCACGTCCCTTTGGATTCTGCAGTTGCTTCAGGTTCTTCTGGTTTCCTGCTCCGAGAGAGAAGATGGGTGATACCGAAACATACTTCAGGTTGCTAATGGGAAAAATAAGACTCTAGAAAGAAGCCTATGGGAATGGAGCTGGTGTTCTCCATCATGTCCCTATATCCCCAACTTGCTATACTAAAGACTGGAGGGAACTTTCTCTTGGGTGAGATCTGGGACTCTCTTGGTTGAGCTGAGTTACCTCACTCCCAGTGGGGACAGGGAAAAATACACATTTATATGGACTCTGCTATGTGCCAGACACTGTGGTAATACAAATCTTATCTCATTGGATCCGCACAGCAACCCTGCAAGGTATGTGCTGTGAAGAGCCCCTCCACTCTATCTTGTCTGATAGATAGTCTCCCATGTATACTTTCTCTAATTTCTGTTTTACTATTGATTTGGATAAATAGATTTCTTTGCTACTTCTATTTGTGTTCAATGTAGAACTGGTATTTGATGGGAAAGGGAATCACACCATAGATATAAAGCCTGGGTCTTTCTTTTCTCTCATAATAAAGAGCAATCAGAAATTTACCTTAAGAAAAAAAAAAAAAACCAATGCCCTAGACAAATACTATTTAAGGTGATTTACAGTAAGGCAGATTTTGACTCAACATGAAGTTAGTGAAAAGGACACTGAATTTGGAATCAGAAGACCTAGGTTCAAATCCTTTCTTGCTCTTCAACTTGTTAGTTTTGTGAGCATGGGCTATCCCTTACCCTTTGTTTTCTTGTGTGTAAAACAGTCTTGTGCAACTTAGGCAGCGTGGTGTAGGAGACAGAGCACTGGATTTAGACTCAGGAAGACCTGAGTTCAAATCCTGCCTTAGACACTTAGTAGTAGTAGAACCCTGGACCTCCGAGTCTTAGCTTCATTTCTGAATCGAGACAATGGAGATCATATCAACACCTCCTTTACAACCTTCTTGTGAGGATCAAATGAGATCCTGTGTCTAAAGCATTGTGTGAAACTTAAAGCAATATGTAAATGCCAGTTATTTCCATTGTTATCCACCTTATGGGAATCGTGAGGAAAATGCCTGCTAGACCCTACCATGTCGGTAGCGACTTGTAGAGCTGTCTAAGGATAGACTGGGTTGCCTTTGGAATTAGTAAACTTTCCATCACAGGAAGTGTTTAAGCAGAGGTTGCCTAGCCGCCAGTCAGAGAAGATTCATGAAGAAGGGATTCATGCATTGATGTGACGTGACTAAGGCTCCTTCCAGTTCTCAGGTCCTATGAGTTACCAAGCTCAGGAATTTTCATACACATGGTTTTGTAAGATGTATTTTTGGCAGCTAGGTGGCATAGTAGACACAGCACCGGACCTGGTGCCCAGGTTTGAGTTCATATTCAACCTTGGACACTGTCTTCCTCCCCCGAGGTGAGTCACTTAATTGTTCTCCACCTCAGTTTCTTCATCTGTAAAATGGGGATAATAATAGCACCTAACATTGCTCCTCCCCTGCACCCCCCCAAAGGATCAAATGGGACAATAACTATAAAACACTTAGCACGATGCCTGGCACATAGTAGGTGCTTTGTAAATATTAGCTATTATTATGTCTTGCATTTACCAACTATGTAAATCTGGATTAATAGAAGCACCATAGATTACAAGAGAGCCATTTCCCTTGGCCTCATCTAATATGGATTTGTACTGGGGGAGAAAGCATATCATATGTGATTGCAGGTTTCAGGAAATGGTACCAGACTGTACCATCCTGGGCTAAGACTGAAACCTGCTGAGATGCACCTCTATATTCAGGAAGAAACGCGAGTCAGCTGAGTACGTGTCTGCCTGAGACGGGAAAGAGTAAAGAATCGTGATTTCTGGGCCAGCACAGTAATTAGAATGGCAGTGTGCTAATTAAGGCACATCAATTAAATGGCATTATTAGCATTTTCTATCAGAAGAAAAGGTGGATGTGTTTTTTTCAAGGGAAATGACACCTGCAGACAATTATCTCTGCCTTATTATTGCTAGTAAGATTATTTACAGAAGTTATGTTCAGTGAGCATTCGTTGCTCTTAATGATTTTTCACAACACCTGACCTCACATCACAGTCACTATTTATGAATAGGAAAGTATTCCGGGATCATTGAGGATAAACAGTATAATATAAATAGAGAAGATTGTGATTAGAAGCCCTAATATCCTATGGTTTTATACTGTTTTGTGGACAGCTTTTATTCATTTAGTAGAAAGGATTCTTTTATGCTCTAGCAGCATATGTACTTGGGTGGACAATGAACTTGAAATTTTTTTTTAGTGTCAGGAAGTGTTCCTTGGTACTTGGGATAAACTATAGAAGTGATTGTGTAATTCATCTGTTTTCCCTGTGATTCATGTCATCACATCCATTTTGGAAGATATATGACCCTTGGTCAATAATTTTACCAACAAAGGTAAAGAGTTGATATACCCTCAAATTTGCCTTGATCAAGGAATCACTACATCAGCAGCTCTCAAAGTGTAGTCAAGGAATCCCTGGTGGTCCTCTTTCAGCAGATCCATGAAGCCAACACTTTTATCTTCTTCTTCATCATTCTCATCTGTTTTAATTTCTAACTCCATCTTCTACAGGAAGGCTTCCCCAACTCCTATTAATTCTAGCACCTTCCATCTGTTAATGATTTACTATTTATCCTGTACGTAGCTTTCTTTGTATTTATTTGTTTGTATGTCATCTCCCCCTTCAGATTGTAAGCTCTTTGAAGGCAGGGACTGTCTTTTGCCTCTTTTTGTATCTCCATTACTTAGCACGGTGCCTGGCCCATAGCAGGCACTTAAAAATGCTTCTTGAGCAGTATAGTAAAAAATCAATAAATATAATTCACACAAACAAAAAGCATTTTGGGGGTCTTCAATAATAATTAAGAGTGTAAAGGGGTCCTGACACCAAAAAATTTGAGAACTGCTTCTCTACATCAGTGTTCTACCTCGCTCCTCAATTAGGACCTTAGCATGTGAGAGACCTTGGAAGCCAAGACCAGGTTGAAACAGGAATGAGAATCTGTCCAGGTGTCTAAAAAGACTACATGCTAGCAATGGAATATGGTCCTCCTTGCATTGCTCCTGCCATGATGGATTGTTTTGACCTGTACTGGCTGCAGATAATTAGGAAATAGCCCAGACTCTACTAAAAATGTCTTTCCAGGCTCTCCAGGAAGAGGTCTAAATATGACTCCAGTGCCCAAGTCAGGGCACTTATAACCCCCTATGGTTTTATTTCAGACCTTTGTTTCCTGCATGTTATTTGGATGCCAGTCATTTATTCCCTACCTCCTGGAAATTTTATACCCAATGGGACTGGGGCTAGAACTGTTATGATTTTATTGGTTTTCCTTGAAGGAAGGCCAGTTTCCCAGGTCAATCTGATTATTTGGAATAAAGTGAAAGCCGCTACTTTGTCTTGTGAACTGTGGTACGAGCTGTTCGGTTTGAATATAAGTAATAAAGTTTGTTCTCTTAGGCATGAATACTTCCAGTATCTCTGACTTCATTGGTATTGAAATACTCTTCACACCAAGACCAATCTTAATTCCTTTGTGATTTGGCAGATTTGGTTTTCTTTGAGACAACCTGGTCATTGAGAGTTCCCCTTTTGGAAAATGACTCATCCTGCTGCCCTTCAGATGTAATTAGGCACATTGACGTCTATCAGTGACCTGTGCAGAAAGCCTTTTCAGCTTGATAACAGCTATTGGGGCTTATGTTCTGCTGCCATGGTTTTTGAGAATCCAGGGTCTTGAAATTCTGGCTTTAGAACTGATATTAATCACATGACTCTGGGCAAGTCACTTAACTTTTCTGGGTCCAATGAGTCCAACTTCTTCATGCCAGAGGTGAGAGAACTGAGCCCCAGAAAAGTTTAGTGACTTACCCAGGGTCACATTACCAGAAAGTGTCTGATGTGGGGTTTAAATCCAGTCAGGAAGAACAGTCTACCCACTCATTAAAGTCCAGTGGCATCAAACTCAAATAGGAAAGGATCCTTACCACTGTAACTTGACTTAGAAAATCATAAATTATAATCATCCATGTTATATTGTATTTTTTTTATTTTGTTAAACATTTCACAATTATATTTTAACCTGGTTCAAGCCATTCTCAAGAGTTTTGCCTATTGAATACAACCCTCAGGCCAAGTTTGATGCCTCTGCCTACACAAGGCTACCTTTCCAACCTCATGTTGCCTTCATGCCACATTGGAAGAGAAGATGTTAGTGGAGGTGTCATGATTTCTGTCTTGGTCTGCATCTGTGATTTCGTCAGACTTCCTCTCCCCACTCACGCCTCCAAACCCACTCCCAGGAATCGATAATCTTTGAATGAAGCATAAGGGACTTCGCCCATCTTTGCATCTTTGTACCAGAGATAGGATTCCCAAGCTAGCCTTCTAGCCATTATGTCACACTGCCTCTGAGAAAGAAGGGAAGAAACGAAGAAATGAAGACAAAAACAGTGACACCATAATATTAAAGAAAGCAGCAATAAAATAATAGTAATTGTAGTAACTAGAATGTATATCAGGCGTAGAAAAAAACTCTCTACTTGTACTATCTCATTGATCCTCACAGTAACCCTAGGAAGTGGGTGCTATTATTTGACCCATTTTATGGCTGAGGAAACTAAGGCTAAGAGAGATTAAGTGACTTGCCCAGGATCACACAGCTAGGAAGTGAAAGAGGCAGGATTTGTACTCAGGTTTTCCTGACTCCAAGTCCAACCCTTGGTCCACTCAGCCAGCCACCCCCAGACTGGTGAATTCAGATCAATTGCAATGACCAAGCCTGATTCCAGAAAACAGATCATGAACCATTTCCTTTTTGTTGGTAGACAAGTAGGAAAACACTATATAGGCAGCATTGTCAGTCCAGTTGGTCATTTTATTGGTCATTTTTCCTTAACTTTCTCTTTGTTATAAAGGAAGGTTAGGAGGAGGGACCAGATACCTTGGGGAATTATTAGTGGTAAAACCAAAAGGCACCAATAAAACATTTTTAAAATGTTGCCTCTTTCTGGCAAAGTGAAAGATTGCAATCAATTTGCTGTCATCAGCACAAAGTAGTTATAACAATTTTTTTAAAAAATCTCCATGACTGTCATTTCATTGTCAGCTTGGGTTTATGTGGTCCTTGCTTACTAGAGAAATGGCTTAATTTTGTTAGCACTTGCCTGCTGCCCCTGAACCATGAGATGGAGGCGAGGGGTGGGGAGGAATAGTGATTTACTTTGAGTTAAAAGCTCTACTTCATTAGCTTCGTTCATTTCAGTTATTCCCAGCTTTACAACCTATAGAAAGGGGGTCAGTGACCAAATATAATCAGCCACATATCTGTATTTGGCTTAATTTCCTATTTTAGATTCTAAATCTAACACATTGCACTGCTCAGCTGTAATACAGCCACTGAATTTCTCTCCTTGGAGGCTTCTCTTGCCTTCTAATAAGATGTAAGTCAAGAAGCAAGTACTTCCAGTGTAGCTCCCTAATTAAAGGGTATAGAAAAAAATGGGGTGAGGAGTGAGGTTATGACTTAATATATGATGCAGACACTATAGAATGATGGAGCATAGAAGCAGGGATATCTGAATCTAGTTTCTCCCAGGAGCAACTGAGGAAAAAGGGAACGCATTGCCCCAAATGGGACAAAATGTCGCCATAGCATGTGGGAGGCTCAAGGCAGAGGTAAGAACCATACATGGAGTACATCGTCATGGTCATTGTGAATGACAGCCAGGGTGACCTTGAAGTTCTAGCCTGGGTTAAACTCCTAGCTCTACTACTTAGTACCTGTGTGATCTTGGACAAATCACTTCACTTTTGAAGGCTTCAGTTTCCTCATCTATGAGAAATGAAAGGATTGTGCTAGATGACCCTAGAGGTCATCCTTCCAGCTCTCAGTTTATGATCCTATGAACTCCAGGCGCCCTTGCTGCTTCTCGGGATCTGTATGCTATTTGGGTCATCAATTGTGCAGAACCTCAGCTTGAGCCCCCATCAATAATCTCTATGGCAGGTTATACACAAGACATAAATCTTTAAAAAAAGTATTTTATTAAGGCAGAGCTGAAAAGTAGATAATAAGCAATTGAATCAAGTAATGGGCATCCTCTGCCGTTCTGCATAAAATTATTGCCATCCTCAACACCTCTGGCAGACCAGTGCTCAGCTTCTCCTATAATCTTTCCCCTTCCCTGCCCCTACCAGTTCATACTCCCAGTAGTAATAGTAAAGCTTAGAATCTGATGCTATCTGCATCATGTGGTTCTTTCCCCATACTTTTAGCAGGGAAGGACAGAGAGCACCGGCTCTCAGAGCCAAATGCCAATCACTGAAGCCTCTCATGTGACCTGAATCACCATCTACTGGCCTGATGTTACTACGTACCCACATGTGTTTTTGGCAACTCTTGTGCCTCTGCTGCTGCATTCTCACATTTGCTCCCTCATTCATGGTCCCTGTGTTGCTTTGCTCGGGTTCCCTCTGTACCTTATGGCTACTGTCACCTTCTGAGTCCACACCCTGGCTCATGCACTTATGCTCCATGCAAGCTACAGCATCCTTCTTCCAAGTCTGTTTTGCCTGATGTCTCTCTGCAGGTGGCTGCTGTCCTTTCTTCTAGTTCAGCCCATCCAAATGCTCTTCCTTCATAGACAGCTATGATTTACCACCTTCCTCCCTAATGTCTACCTACTATAATCCTTCATCCAGGCAGGAGGCACTCCTAGAGTGCAGCATCCCTGAGCCTTCTCCAATGACAAGCAGCAGTTCTATCTATACTGGAATGGCAGGCAAACTGGTACTGGGTAAGAAAGCTTAAGAAGGATGGAGGTAATTTCCTCTTATGTTGCAGAAACAAAAGCTAAATCCACCATGAGAGGGAACTGCCTAAATAATTTGTACCAAATGCCTGGATTCCAATCAACTCAGAAAACCTGATTTTTATTCCTAGCTCCTGTCTACCTTTATTCAATGAGGCCATTCCCCTCCGATAAGATCCCTGAAAAGTCAGAATGGCAGGGACACACTATGGAGGTAAGAATAGTAAGAAAACTCATAAAAGAGAGCTGGAGATCTAGGGTCAGGGAAGGAATGAATGGTACCAGTGGGAGTGAAGGGCTGTTGGAGAGGTAGAAAAGTCTGGGCCATGAGAAAGGGAGCTAGAAGCAAGTGAGAAAATTCTGGGCACCTATGAAATGGTGGCCCATGACCTTTTTGTTCCAACTTGGTCAATTTGCTAGGATTTCAGGCTCATCCTCAGAGTTGTTTTAAATTGTATTTTTCAAATTATTAATGATTTGGACTCATCTTCCATATGATTATTTACAATTTCTATTACTATTGGTTCATATTCTTTGAGGCAGCAAACAGCTAGGTGGCACAGTGGATAAAGTGCTGGGTCTGGAGTCAGGAGAATCTGAGTTCAAATCCAGCCTCAGATACTTAATGGCTGTATGACCCTGGGCAAATCACTTAATCCTGTTTGCCTCAATTTCCTTATCTATAAAATGAGCTGGAGAAGGAAATGGCAAACCACTCCAGTATCTTTGCCAAGAAAACAAAAAGCTGGGATCTCAAAGGGTGAGACATGACTGAACAACAACTATATTGGACAAAGTGTTGGACTTACAGTCAGGAAGACCTGGGATCAAATCCTTCCTTAGATCCTTACTAGTTGTGTGACCTTCTCATTTAACCTCTTTAGGCCTCAATTTCCTCATCTGTAACATGAGGAAGTTGAACTCAATAATTTCTAAGGTCCATTCCAGTTCTTATTCTATGGTCCAAAGACCACATATCTGTTAGATATTCTGTTCTAGGTGTTACATATTTGTGTTCATTTCCTATATTTTTTGGATATCATTTGTTTATCAAAGACATTTGAGGCAAAGATTTTTTCCAAATTAACAATTTATCTTTTTACTCTACTTGTATTAATTTTGCTTACTCAAAAACTTTTAAATTTTATGCAATCAAAATGGTTTTTATGTTTTGTAATTGTTCTTATTCTTTATTTGTTTAAGAGTTCACAATTCCCAGTCGTGGGAGATTTGTTGTTCTTGTTTAGTCATTTCAGTCATGACCAACTCTTTTTGGGATTGTTTTGGTGAAGATACTGGAGTGGTTTGCCATTTCCTTCTCCAGCTCATTTTACAGATGAGGAAACTACTGCACACAGAATTAAGTGACTTGGCCAGGGTCGCAAAGCTAGTGTCAGAAGCCAGTTTTAAACTCAGGAAGATGAGTCTTCCTGACTCCAGATCTAGCATTCTATACACTGTGCCCCCTAGCCACCCTAGTGGTGGCCTCTTTCATTTTCCTGTATTCTATTTTGTTTTTTACCTTAGAGTTCTTTGTCAGCCTAGGTGTCCAAAGTCATCATTTAGGGTTTTCATGGCAATTGTAGTAAGGCCAACAAAAGCTAACTGCTAAAATGCACTTCTTCATGTTGGAGTTTTGTAGTTCTGTAACCCTATTCATAATATATAGGTGGATAAGTCTGTTATTGAGGACTTTTAAAACTGCAAACGCTGTCCTAGTTAATGAATTGGTATTGCTTACTAGGTATGTATTAAATGAAAACTGTAACTTCCTAAAGAAAAGCTCCATTGTCCTATCAGCTAAAGAACATGTATCAAGGCTATTCTCCTGGACAAAGGAAAAACTAGTTTAGACAGAAGACTCCTTAGAATTCTGTGCTGTTTACCTGTGTAATTCATTGCAATTACATTTTCCCTTACATTGCTAAATTATTAGAAAATCTGTCTCTGTTTCCAAAATTGTGATAATGCTCAGCTTAGCTCAAGTGAAGGGTTTTCTTTTTCTGGAGCACCTTAGTTCCTATAGAGAACAGATTTTATGCATCCTAAGCAGAGATAAGAAGGATGAGCCTTTCTGGTCCCATTCTCAGCATCCCATTCAGTCAATCACTGCCTGTCAGAGATGGTGGGGTTTTTTTTAATAAAAGGGAAAAGCTTGTAAGCCAACTTTGGCGCTGGCAGTTAGGGTGAGCTGCTTCTCTACTGCCACCTACTTCTGCACCTCTGTCACACCCTCCAGCCATCAGTGTATCTGACACCCAAAGATACTAACACCTAAGACTAACAAAGCTGCTGGTGTCTTCTTCCCCAACTTGTACTAAATGATCTAAGATCCCTGGCATCTGTGCTGCCCAAATAGATGGCGGAAAGTAATCACTGCTTCTGCAACACTCCTGAAATCCTAGAATCTTCAACCAGTGTACATTTGGAGAGATACCACCTTCCCCTCTTTCTTTCCTCCTCTCCCCTAGCGGATTTGAGATCTCCGGCTGCTTCCTTAGCTGATAGAGACCCAGCTGGAGGCATAGACCTATGGAGTGCCCCATCTCATCTCCAGCCAGCACACTGGAGATCTACACTATCTATACTATCTACAAAGGATAACCTTTAATGGATCTCATTAGGATTCACAAGTTGTGACTGATAATGGTGACCTGTTTCTTTCTTCCCGAAGGGTGACAGTCACTTAATCATATCAGTCCTTCAGAGGGCAATTGCCACTGGATATAGTAATATGAGTGGGAAAATCTGATTAATTTCCCCTTTAAATACTTTCTGTGAACCCCCAAATATGTCTGACTCAATTGGAAAAGGGAGCTGGGCAAATAGCATTAGAGTGCCTTGGGTAGCCCTAATTACTTCCTGATGCCCTCTGTGAGATCAGTTAGAGGCTGATAGAGTGCTGTACTGCATAGAATTTGAATCCTGGAGAATAAAACCCTCACTTGTTAGCTTGTATAAGCAGGGGGTGTGTGTGTGTGTGTGTGTGTGTGTGTGTGTGTGTGTGTGTGTGTGTGTGTGTGTGTGTGTGTGTGTGTGTGTGTGTGTGTGTGTGTGTGTGTGTGTGTGTGTGTGTGTGTGTGTGTGTGTGCGCAGTGCTGACCAATTGCTTTAAAATAACTATTTTGTCATTGTCAAAATGCCATTAAAGTATTTTTGTACATTGCTATGGTAATGGAGCTGTGGGTTAAATAGAAAACAAAAAAAGCAGAAACTATGTTAAATTTCTCAAGCACTAAGATGTAACAAGGCACTCAAAAAACTGCTGATTAGTCATGTCTCATGACCTTAAGGATAAAAGGATAAAAATATTAAAAGGCACCATGTTTGTTATTCAATAAACTCCAGTGACTCCCTTTGACCATCAGAATAAATATAAAATATAGTTTGGCAATTAAAGCCCTTCACAAGCCCTTTCCTACCTGTCCAGTCTTCTTATACCTTACTCCCCTCCATGTAGTCTACATCTAGCTATGATGACATCCTTGCTGTTCCTGACACAGGACACTGTATCTGCCCGCTCTGTGCCTTTTCATTGTCTGTCCTCTTTCCCCTCTCCTCTCTTTCTTTCCTTCTTTCTTTCCTTCTTTCTTTCTTTCTTTCTCTTTTTTCTTCCTTTTTTCAAGACAGCTTAATTCTTACATGCTGAAAGAGACCTTTTTCAGTCCCTGTTCTCATATTCTCCAAGGCTTTCTCTTTGAGATTACCTTCCATTTACAGTGTATACCTCATATAAACAGAACTCTTTGCTTATTTTCACCCCCAATTAGAGTATCAGCTCTTTGAAGGCAAGAATATATATTTCTTTGAATCTCCAGGGCCTAACTCATTGCCTGGACTTAACGAACAAATGCTTGTTGACTTGACTTGACACTATGATTAAGCAGTTTTTAGGAAAATATGAACTAGTTACCAAATGAAATGAGGAGACCACTTGGATGCTGTCTGTTTTCTGGAAATCATTTGAACCAACAGATTATTCTAAAACCACTGGTAAGTTAACTAGGGAAAATAACCGGAAACTAGTCACTAATGCCACCCTTCCAACCCCCAATTGAGGAAGAAGAGATAAAAAAGAAATTAAGATTCACAGGAAGGAATTTCCTACAGAGGAAGATTCTGTAAGACACCTACATGGGGGTAGTGGGTGGTTGTCAAAGAGAGAAGATATATTGGGGTTTTTTTAATAATATTTTCCCCCAACTACATGTTCAACAATTTTTTAACATTTTAAAAGAAGTTTTGAGTTCCAAATTCTATCCCTCCCAACTTCCTTCACCTCCCCCATCCTGAGATGGTAAGCAATCAGTTATAGATTATATATAAAGTATACATGTAAAGTATTTCCATATTAGTCATTTTGTATAAGAAAACTCAAGGAAAAAAGAATGAAAGAAAGTAAGTAAAAAATAGCATGCTTCAGTCTGTATTTAGACAATATCAGTTCTTTCTCTGGAAGTAGATAGAATGCTTCATCAGGAATCTTTTGGGATTGTTTTGGATCATTGTATTGCTGAGAATAGCTAAGTCATTCATGGTTCTTTATCACACAATATTGCTGTTACAGTGTTCTCTTGATTTACTCACTCTACTTTGCATCAGTTCATGTAAGTCTTTCCAGGTTTTTCTGAAATCATCCTGCTTATCATTTTTTATAGCACAATACTATTGAATCACAATCATATGCCACAGCTTGTTCAGTCATTCGCCTATTAACGACTATCCCCTTGATTTCCAATTCTTAGCCACCACAAAAAGAGCTGCTATGAATATTTTGATTTAAATAGGTCCTCCCTCCCCATTTTTTTTTTATCTTGTTGGGACATAGACCTAGAAGGGATCAAAGAGTTTGCATAGTTTTCTAGCACTTTGGCCAGTTCCAAATTGTTCTCCAGAATGATTGGATCACTTCACAACTTTACCTTAGTGTCACAGTTTTCCCACATCCCCTCCAACATTTATCATATTAGCTAATTTGATAAGTGTGTGGTGATACCTCAGAGCTGTTTTAATTTGCATTTCTCTAATCAAAAGTGATTTAGAGCACTTCTTCATATGACTAGATAGCTTTGATTTCTTTGTCTGAAAACTTCATGTTAATATCCTTTGACCACTTATCAATTGGGGAATGACGTGTATTTTTATAAATTTGAATCAATTCTTTATATATTTAAGAAATGAGGCCTTTATCAGAGATACTTGTTGCAAATTTTCCCCCCACTTTTCAACTTTCCTTTTAATTTTTGTTGCATTGGTTTTGTTTGTGCAAAAACTTTTAATTTTATATAATCATAATTATATATTTTACATTTTGTAATGCTCTCTCTATTTTGTTTGGTCCTAAATTCTTCCCTTATCCATAGACTTGACAGAGAAATTGTTCCATGATCTCCTAATTCCCTTATGGTATCACCTTTTATATATAAATCATGTACTCCTTTTGACCTTATCTTGGTATGTGGTGTGAGACGTTGGTCTATACCTAATTTCTGCCATACTGTTTTCCAATTTTTCCAGCACTTTTTGTCAAATATGAGTTTTTGTTCCAAAAGCTTGGATCTTTGGGTTCATCATATGCTAGATTACTGTGGCCATTTATTTACTATGACTCTAAAGCCTCTGAAGGACTTGTCACTTTTTGTCCTTGGACACTTGTGGGTGCACATACAATGGTCATTACACATGCTAGGCCTCAATTTCAGGCAGAGTCCATCATTTTCAGTGCCCAAGTTCCACTTAATGACTGGCTTAGAGTGATTACCAATAGTAACAGTTTCTTTTTCCCTCCCAGTTTCATTTAGTTACTTTTTTTTCTTTTGCTCATTAAAAGGGCCATTCCCTGACAACTTCTTAAGGAGGCCTATTCACTCAATGGGTGTTACCTCCCTCTAAGTGAATACCTGAAAAGGCCAAGGTCTCCCAGTGCATCCTGGGCCATCTCCAGTCATCCTGATGAATATCTGGTCACTGGATCCAGATGGCTCGGGAGGAGAAAGTGAGGCTGGTGATCTTGCACAGCCCTCCCTCCCTCAAAACACAGTTCAGTGCAAGTCATGTCATCATTTCTCTGCTGTCATGGTCCTCTTTGAAAATGAAGGACGAGCCCAACAACAATAATGTAATGTGTACTTAAGCTATTTCATTGATCCGTCACTCTATTTCTTAGCCAGCACCAGATTGTTTTTGACAATTACCAGTTTATAATACACTTTAAAATCTGGTACTACTAGGCCACCTTCCTTCATAAGGCAGTGTGGTATATTAGATAGAATGCTGGGGTTGGAGTCATGAAGACTTGAGTTCACTTCCTGCTTCTAACAAAGACAAGTTGTATGACCCTGGGCAAACATCTTAAGGGCTCTGTGCCTAGAGCAACCCTTAGGACTTATCGTCAGCTCTGGAGCCAGATGACCTCACTTCAGATGCTCCCTCTTGATATTATTACCTACATTACCTTGAGCAAGGCATTGAATTCCCTGAGCCCTCAGTTTCCTCAATTGTAAAATGAGGTGGTTGAGTTAGATGGCCTTGGGGGTCTCTTCCAGTTTCAGCTTTATAAGTGATCCCATGGCTGTGGTCCTATAATCCATACCAAGTCACAGTCAATTCTATAGTACAGCTATAGGTCTCCACATGTAAACTTTTAACAAAATAACAACAGTAACAATTTGTTCTGCGTTCCATTCTTAATCTATGCAATTATAAGATGTTTCCTTTGTTAGAGGAGTTCTTCATATAAGATTGTAGTCAAGGAGCATCAAGCTATTTCAAGAAATATTTGACACATTAAGAACAATACAAATGAATACTGGAGAAGCCTATTAAAACACTCACTCACTTTGCTGTCAGAAACCTTCAGATTTCTATTCAGAGAACACGTGTACTGAGTCATCTTTGGAAAAGTTTCTATTTCTTTTTTCTAAAAATGCATTCCTTGCCCCAAAGCAAGTTTTACTCATAAAAACCTTTTGACCCAGCTGTACTACTATTTGGCACAGGCCACAAGGAAGCCAAGTATAGAGAGAAAGAACTGCTCATAATGATACTACTCATTCTCTCAACAAACATCTCTTAGATGCCTTCTGTATGAAAGGTTTGGGGGCTGTCATAGATAAAGACTAAGCATAATGGAGGTCTCTCCCCTCAGGAAGCTTAATCTCCTAAGAGTCATTTACAAATCTCTCTTTTTCTCTCATGTTCTACATTCACTGAGTCACCAAATGCTATTCCTCTTTCCTTGAAAATATCCTTTTTAGAGGCAACTAAGTGGCACATAGATAGCGCACTGGTCCTGTGGTCAGAAGGCCTGAGTTCAAATGTGGTCTCAGATACTTACTAGCTGCGTGACCTTGGGAAAGTCACTTAACCCCAATTCCCTCCAAATGTGTTTATGTAGGTATGTATGTATATGTGTGTGTGTGTGTATATATATACATACATATACACACATAAATATATGTGTGTATCTGTGTGTATGTATACATGCATATACATATGTGTATATATACACATGTGTGTTTGTGTATATGCGCACACTATGCATATATATGTATATGCATGTATATGTGTATGTATGTGTGTACATATACACATACACATATATAATATGTGCATATATGTGTGTATGTGTGTGTGTGTGTATATATATTGTCCATTATCCAGAACCCGGGCAAACATGCCATCATGAAATTGACATACAATATTGATGCTCTCGTGCCTTCCCAGTCACCAATGGAGTGAAACAGGGCTGTGTACTTGCTCCCATGCTTTTTAGTATGATGTTTTCAGTCATGCTGACAAATGCTTTCAATGAGGATGAACAAGGCATCAAGGTCAACTACAGTACTGATGGTAAGTTCTTCAATTTGAAAAGGTTACAAATCAAGACCAAAGTAGAGGGAGTGTTGGTACATGATTTTCTATTTGCAGATCATTATGCACTCAATGCAGCCTCTGAAGCTGAGATGGAAGAGAGTATGGATCAATTCTCTGCTGCCTGTTCTAATTTTGGCCTAATAATTAACACCAAGAAAACACAGGTGCTCCATCAGCCACCATCACACCATCCATACGTGGAACCATCGGTTAAAACAAATGGAGAAGTTTTGAATGCTTTAGATAAGTTCACTTACCTTGGTAGTGTACTTTGCAGGGATGTACACATTGACAATGAGGTTGATGCATGCGTTGCCAGAGCAAACTCAGTGTTTGGGAGGCTCTGAAGAAAAGTTTGGGAGAGAAGAGGTAGTAGACTGACTACCAAACTAAAGGTCTACAGAGCCGTTGTGCTGACCTCATTGTTATAAGCTTGTGAAACATGGATAGTCTACCAGCTCCATGCCAGGAAACTGAATCGCTTCCATGTGAACTCTTAGGAAGATTCTGAGGATCACCTGGCAGTATAAGGTACCAGACACTGAAGTCCTTGCTCGAGCTAAACTGCCAAGTATTCAAACTATGTTTCAGAGAGCGCAACTCTGATGGGCTGGCCACATTGTTCAAATGCAAAATGTATTCTTGCCAAAAAGACTATTTTATGAAGAGTTCAGATGGGGCAGGTGATCACATGGTGGTCAGAAGAAATGATGTAAGGACACTCTTCAGGTCTCTCTCAAGAACTTTGGATTTGACTGTGCAACATGGGAGACACTGGCACAGGACCACTCAGCATGGCATGCCCACATCAGAAAGGGTGCTGTGCTCTTTGAACAAAGCAGAATTGAGACCGCATAAAGTAAACATAGGATGCACAAATTTGGGCTATCCACGCCAAATATTCACACGGACTCTCGTGCCCAACCTGTGGTAGAGCAATCCAAGCTCATATTGGTCTGATTTGCCACAGTTGGAGCCACTGAAATTTCACTTTATTATGTCATTTTGGTCCTCTTCAAAGACAAAGGACAACAAACATATATATATATCCATAGCTACCAATACAGTTACCCTACATCAAGATTGCAGAACTAGTCCTGGATCATCTTCCTGCTTCCTACTTCCAGCCTAGCCATATCTTCCACACCTCTGCCAGCCTAGTGCCAGAGCAGTGCTCTTGCCCTGTGCTGCTTTACTCAATAACCTCCATTAGTTCCCTTTCATTCAACAGGTCAAGTCCACAGCCTTCCATTCCTATCCAAACTTATTTCCCCCCTGAGTCTTCTATTCTACTTTATTCTGGCACCTCACTATCTCCTTCTGCTCCCCCTCTATCTCCCAGTGGGAATATACAGTATGTACTGGACACACCATCTCAAAGCCATTCCCCATTATCACTGCTCCTGTAATTAGTTGTAGTTAATTGTAGTTAATCACTTTCCTCCTCTGCTCAGTCTTACCCCATCCTACAAACTATAGTGCAAGTCTTACCTTCTCTAAGATCCCCTGCCCCTGAATTCTGTAGCCCATCTTCGTGTCTCTCTTATCTGAAATTCTATTACTGGTTCTCTTGCCATCCAAATTCATTTCTATTTTTATTATTCATTTTTCCATATATTTTGTTATATCTCTCTTCCCTGCCCCCCGCCATCCAGCAACTGTGCGTTCTCAAAATCTAGGGTCCATGTTTTATGTCACTTTTTTTATATATCCATAGCATCTAGAATGGAACTGGGAATGCAGCAAAAGGATAATAATAAGATAATGATGATGATGATGATGATGATAATATATTTTATAGCACTTTAAGGTTTACATTATGTAAGGTATATAAGGTATACATTATATCAAATTTGATCCTTACGCAACCCCATTATGTAGGTAAGGGGTGGGGAGCCTGCAGTCTTGAGACCACATGTATATAAGGTATACATTAGAAGAGATGGAAATCCTTTGCCTTATTTCTATAGATCACTTTTCCCTTTCATTCATCAGGTATGGAATTGAACCAGCAAGTCTTTCTTTGTCAAGGATACATAATGTCAAGTCCTTTCATCTTTTCTCAAAATGTCTTGTACTCAATCAATCAACAACTGATTTTATTTTTCAATAAATTTTATTGATCTTTTGCTTTTTACGTTATCAGAGTTTCTTCCTTTATCCCTCCTCCTCACTCCTCTAAAAGAATCCACAAATCAGTAAGCATCTGCTATGTGCTAGAGCTGTCCTAAGAATTTTGTTAATTTTATTTTCTACTCTATTCTTTTTAATCAGGTTGACTAAAGGTTTATCATTTTCTTAGTCTTTTCAAGGAACTAGTTTTTAGGTTTGTCTATAATTTCTATGATCTTTTGGGTTTCTAGATAATTTATTTCTCTTCTAATTTTCAATATCTCCTCATTTGTGCTTATTTTTTGGATTTCTAATCTTTAAAAAAATATATATAGTTAACTCATTCTTTCCTTTTCTCTTTTGCTAACATGTTTTAGGGATATGCTTTTCTCCTGCAGACTACTTTAGCTGTATCATAAAATTTTTATGTATGTTTTCATCATTATCATTTTCTTTCTCATAATTATTTATTTTTATAAGATTTTTTTTTCTTTGACCTACTATTATTTAGAATTTCATTGTTGTCCTCATTTGGGTATGGGTCTTAGCTTTGTGCACCCTGACTGATTAATATTTTTATTGTGTTACAGTCTGTGAAGGAAGTATTTTCTATTTTTTGTCTTTTTATGTTTATTCATGATATCTCTGTACCCTGATAGACTGTCAAGTCTCCTAAAAATTCTACATGGTGCTGAGAAGTACATATGTTCTTTAGCAGTACCATTTAGAAGACGTCTCAAGACTTTTGGCTCTAGTTTCTCTAGCAATTTGTTAAACTCTCTATTTCCCCTTTTATTTATTTATCTTTTGTTAGATTTGTCCAAAACTGAGTAAAGTATACTAATATTATTGTACTATTGTCTTAAGTTTTCTTATAATTCAGTTAATCTTTTCATTATGAATTTAGATGCTAAGAAACTTGGAGCACAAAAGTTGAATATTGATATTGGTTTGTTGGTTTTCATTTTGTTATAATGTAATTTCGTTTATTGCTTTCTATTTTGTGAAATGTTTTATTTTTCTTTGTCTGACAGCAGGATTGTAACTCTTGCTTTTTTTTTTTTTTAGATTCATATGATACATAGCAAATTTTGTACCAGCCTCTCATTTTTGTTCTGTGAATGACTTTGCTTCTTAGGTGTGTTTCCCATAAGCAACAGATTGTGAAGTTTTGCTTTCTTATCAAATCTGTCACACCTTTTCATTTTGTTGGATTACTGAATTCATTCACATTTAAAATTATAAGAATTAGATTTATATTTTCTTCCATTTGCCCTTACTATTGTCTTTTCTGAATTAGGATATTTTTTTGTTCCTCATCCTCTGTAAAGAAATACTTTGACTCAGTTCTTTTTGCTTAATTTTCTTTAATGTAACCTTATTCCCATCAGCTCCCTTCCCCTCACTCTCAAGCTCTACCTTCCTCTTCTAACCCCTCACTCCAGTATGTCATCCCTTTCCCTAGTTTTGAAGTTGTATTTGATTTACTGATTCCCTTTTCTTTCTTTCTTTCTTTTTTTCTTTCTTTCTTTCTTCCTTCCTTCTTTCCTTTCTTCCTTCCTTTCTTTCCTTCTTTCTTTTTCTCATCTAGTTATTTAATTCTTTCCCTTTTTTTCTCTGTTAAGTAAAGTAAAAGTTCCCTTCTCTCCTTCAGTATTTTTGTTAACTTTTAAAAATTTCATTTTCTGTGCCTTTTTCTTAAAAGGATTCCTTCTCCTTGTTCTTTTTATTAATTCTCTTTCCTTTATGTTTATTCTAGACTTTTAGCCTTTGATTCAAGGTTCCTGTACTTTTTTATTCCTTCTTTAGTTTCTGTATTCCTCATGGAATTAGAGCTTCTAAGTTACCTATCTTGAGCTCCCTCTTCTAAGCAGTTTCTGTTATTACCTTGTAGATCATGCCCCTTCTCTTTTTTTCTGTTGTGACTTACTCTTAGAAATAACAATTCCTGCAGGAGGTAAAGAAGATAGAAGTATTACCTCATAGTAGAAATTTCCTTTTGTTCTTGTTTGTGCAGTTCATCACTATCCTTTGCCCTCCCTATGATCATTTTTTCCCATTTGCCATGAAATCTCTCTGTGTCCATGCCCCCTTACCCTTCTGAATATCAATTGCCCTCAGTAGTTCTGAATTCCCTTCTCCTTCCCTTGTTTCCTGAGAGCAAGATGCTCTCCATGACGGCATAACCCTCCCTCAAAGGTACTAATCTTTCTAAGTATTAAATCCTTGCAGATCAAACCCATTATAAATCCTCTATGGGGTCCTATGAAACTGAACCACAATGACAACGAAGCCACTATCTTCTGTTACAAATATCTCCCTTCTCCCATAGGAATATTTTTCAGTGGGACCACCTCCCACCACTAAATGGAGATTTCACTCTTTCTTTTAACCTTTTTTCAATTCCTCCCTTTGCTGATTCACCCATTTTTCTACAGATCCTCTTCATCCAGAAAGACTGGTGTAGTTCTTTTCCCTTCGTTATTATCACTGACGATGATGTACACCATACATTCCTGCTATATTTGTTTTCTCCCATTTTATGCAGTTTAGCCCCATAAAAATCAATGATTCATCTGTTGGTAGAGTGTTTTGAGTTTTAATCTATAGTGTTTCAGGTTGTTCTTCTACCATCACTTGTATTTGTTCTACGTTCATCTGTATCTCTGTGTATTTTTAGAAAGAAATCTCTTAATCTCGAAAATCTCTGCCATTATTTTGTTGTTGTTTATGACTGTCTTTATTTTTTTTCTTCCTGAGGTAACTTTTTCATTATTTGTTCTTTCCTTAACTGTTGTTTTTGTTTGCCTTTCTTGTACTTCTGCTGTCTGGAATGTTTGCAAAACAAATGGTCAGGCACAGTTTGGGGGTTTCAGGTTTTGTTTTGTCTTGTTTTTGTAGCAGTGCTTCAAATGCCTCTTATTGAACATCTGATGACTAAGATTAGGATCACTTTGAGTTGCATCTTGAACTTCCTTTCTTTTCAGAACACATCTCATTTCCCCCATGCAGTTTTTGGTGGGCACAGGATAGTCTTATGCTGTTCAAGTTTCCTTTCCTTTATATTTGAAGATCTTTCTCCTTGTTGCTTGCTGAGTTTGTTGTTTGTCGTTGGAGTCATTAAATTGAACTACCATATGTCTTGGAGTTTGCAGCAAAAAAGCTTTTCCCCTCCTTTTCTGGAGAAAAATTGAATTCTTTTGACTGGTACTTTCTTTACTGTATTCAGAAGTTCTGGGAAGTTTTCTTTATGATTTCTTAAACTATGATGTCTAAGTTTACATTCTTGGAAGATCTAAGACCTTTTGGGAGATACAGAGTTTTGAGTAGCTCTGTCTCTAGTTTTAAAATCAGTGTGTTTTGCTGATATAGCTAATGCTGTTGCTTTTTATTTCTATTTTTCTATATTATTCTTTCTTCCATGTGTTTGCATTCTCAGTCTCTGTGGTTTCTTTGGGTTTGCCGTCACAGATTTAAGTTTTTCTATTCTGCCAATTATTTCTACTGGGCAGAATATAAGTTCCACTTTTGTGATTTTGTTTTTTTCTTGAACCATTCAGGAACATCTTGCTATTGGTTCATGCTGTCTTGGGAATCTGCAGGCTCCTTTGCCTCATCAGGTGTTGATTCATTATCCTTTGTCTTACAATTTTATTAAAAGATGTTTGGACTCATTTAAATATTCTGGGGTTATCTTCCTTTCCATGGTTAATATCTTTCCTATTGATTTAGCTATTATTTATGTATTATGCCCAGAGTTTAGCCCAGTGCCTAGAATATAGTAAGTGCTTAAAAATGTTTGTGATTATCTGCTTCTGTTCTAGGTTTTTAACTGAGTTTTCTTTCTCCTGAGATCTTTGGTAATTTCAGTTTTTATCACTCACTTTCTGACTCCTTCCCTTTGGTGGCAGATCCATTAGGCTGGACCTAAAAGCTGTCTTGGCCTCCTCCCATGATGAGGAATTTACTTTTCACTGCCATCACACTCTACCCCAAGTTACTTCCAAGGAGACAGAACTGGTTCCAGCTAGATACCAGTCATTTTTCCTTTAGGCCCGGTGTATCTTCCCTGTACTACCATAACCCCCCCCAACACACACACACACACACACACACACACACACACACACACACACACACACACACACACACACACACACACACACACTGGCACTCTGCCCCAGTCCCCCTTATTCTTTTTTCTCTGAATGAGCACTGTTGCAGCAAAGATGCTGCTGCCCCAAGCAGAACATACTTCCACTTTCCTATACTTCAATTTCTTCACCCTAGGAAGAAGGAAGGAAGAGAGCTTTGCTGCTTGTTTCCACAGAATGGTGGGGCAGAGGCAGATTTTGCTAACAGGCTACAGGAGTAACAAGGAAATTGCTGAGTGTATCCCAGACCACGTCTGGGTTGTGAAGATATGTCGTAGCATGGGGGATACTGGGGGGAAGCTGTGCTGAGTAAGTATGTTGGGGATTAGGGATTAATCATCTCTGCTGTTAATTCATCAGGCTATTACCCTGTTAGAGTTCATAGTGTACTAGCCTATGGAGACAGCTGGGATTTGGTTACCTCTTTTGTATACTTCTTATATTGGGGGATTTTGAGAGTTCAGGAGGACTGGAAAAAATGTCTAGATTTCCATCTTGTTGGTCACATCTCAACAAGCATTCATTAAGTACTTTCTATGCACCCGGTACTATATCAAATTCTTGTATCAAATACTTGAGTATTTCAATCTATAGATTTTAAGCCTCTCCCCTCAAAGGAACATTCATAAACTATATGTAGTTTAGAGGTTTTTTTTCCTTTAATTTTGGTTTAGTTTACAGGAATTGATTTGGCAAATCTTTTTGGAAACACTCTGCTAAATAATGACTTTCTTAATAACTGCCCTATACCTAATCTTTTTACACTACAGGTCCAGCACTCTTTTTACCACTACTAAGTCCCAATTAGTGCAATAAAAAAATCTCTTGGAATAGTTACAATTATTCAAATTCACATTGCATATTTCCTTTGAGTTGGGATCAATGACCATATTTTACATAATTATAACTTCAAATAGCACAAATCTGAATACATGCAACTACTTCAGGGAATTCATCTCCACATACACACATATACACACATACACACACACATACACACACACACACCACATACACATCATACTGCCAGTAATGAAGCTTTATAACTTGTTGATTGGTTCATTTCCAAAGAAGAACTGACATTTCCGACTTTTCACTAGATAGCTCCAAATGAAGACTTGTTCCTGGTTGTGGGGGGAAGGGAGTAGGTGCCTCTTGCTTTATCCCTGATGTTGGGGGCAGAGAGGGGAATTGAGAATAGGTTTCTCCTAGGATACAGTTTACCTATATTCATGCTTTACCCAGAAGCCTTGACAAATACACTCTGAGTGACAGGAGTTTGTTCCTGTGGGTTTTTTGAAGAGCTGCCTGGTCTCTTTTGTCAGATACTTAGCACTGATATAGGCACCCCATCACCAGAGGCTCCAGGGCACCATTTGTTATTAAGCCTGACAAGTTTCATACAACCTGAGGCAAAGTCTGTGAGGTCTTTGGTTCTGAAAGCTCTTCCTGCCAAAATGACTTGAAACAACTGTCATTCCTACAGACCCGTGCATACATACACATCATGAGGGCAACACTGCATACCAACTACATGAGATACTTTGGTCAATAGGTAGAGGAGTCTTTACATGGCATGTGTCTGCTCTCGGTGCCAGAGGTATTCTCACTGCAATTGTCATCTGGAATTGTTTCCTGCTTCCTTGGCTGCCAATTGGCAGAAATTTTAAGACTATAAGGTAATACTGCAGCCATGCAAATTAGCACAGACCTTGGGTCAAAAGCAGTTGAAAATGGAAGCATCAAGGCTTTAATAAACCGAATGAACAACCTCTCTCACTTCCTTGCCCTCACCCTTTGGTTACCTTTTGGTGTGAACTGTGTAAGAGCAGGGAGCTCCCCAGACAAGAGTTTTGACCTGCTAACCCAAGTCACCCACCATAAGTAAGTGAAAAACAAATGTTGATATTTTTCATTTTACTATCATTGTGCCTGAGGGGTCAGAGTGGGATAGGGATAAGTAGTATCCTGTAGTTAATGAAAGCACTGGTCTTATTGTTGAGATCTGGGTTCAAACCCTACTTCAAACACAATAGCTTTGTGATTTTGAGGAGGTCAATTAATTCCTCAGGTTCCTTTACTTTAAAATGGGATAATAGTAACCCCTATCTTACAGAGTTGTGAGGATTAAATGAAATAATAAATGGGGAAACACTTTGCAAACCATAAATTTTATGCAATTATTCGTATAGTTGAGTATTAAAGAGCAAAGAAGGGCAATACTGGTGACAAGTTAAAACCTATGGTTCTTATGCAGCTAGGTGGTACAGTAGATAGAGCTCTGGGCCTGGGTTCAAGAAGGTCAGAGTTTAAACCTGGTCTTGGACACTTACTAGCTGTGTCATGTTGGGCAAATCACTTAACCTTTGTCTACCTCAGTTTCCTCTTCTGTAAAATGGAGATAATAGCATCTACTTCCTAAGGTTATGCAAGGATTAACTAAAAATATTCCTAAAGTTCTTAGCATGGTGCCTGGCACAGAGTAGGCATTTAATAAATGGTTATTTCCTTCTCAATGCATGCTGATGAACACTTTGATGGTCAAGAGGAAAACTAAGATGGTAAAGGAAATGGAGACCCTACCATGGCTAAGCCTTGAGTGAAGGAACCATAATACTTAGAGGAGATTTAGGAACAGCATAATAAGGACCTTCAAGAATCTGAAGGGCTGTTACATAGAAGAGGGGTTGTATTTTATTCTGCTCTGTTAAAAAGCAAACAAAAAAATGATTAATGAAACTTGTAGAGAGGTGGATTTTAGCTTGAGGTAAGGAAAAAACTTCCTAATACTTAGAGCTCCCCAAAGTGGAAAGGATGCCTTCAGAAAGAGTAGGTTACCTCCCACTGATTGATGTTCAGGTAAAGGTTGAGTGACTCCTTGTCAGAGGTCACGTAAAGGGGATTTCTGTTTAGACAGGGCCTCCACTGGATAATATCTCAGATCCTTTCCTGCCCCTGGAGTTTTGTTCAAGACTGATTTTTTTTTTTAACCTAATCCACAGGATTTCTAATGGAAAGAAAACTTAGTTCATCTACACTAACCCCCTCCTTTCATAAATAGAGAAACTGGAAACCAAAAAAGGTGAAGTAATTTGAGCCTAAGTGTCCTGCCTGCAAATGCACTGCACTTTGACTTGGGGAGGTGTCTATGTCTTTAAACAGGACTTCAGCACAGTTATATTTGCGTCAGCAGCTTCTGATTGCAGCTAGATGGTGCAGCAGATAGAGTACCAGATCTGGAGTCAAGGAAGACTTATCTTTGTGAGTTCAAATCCAACCTCAGACATTTCCTAGCTGTGTGACCCTGGGCAAGTCACTTAACCCTGTTTGCCTCAGTTCCTTCATCTGTAAAACGACCTGGAGAAGGAAATGGCAAAACCAGTCCAGTATCTCTGCCAAGAAAAGCCCAAATGGGGTCACCAAGATACAACTCAGATACAACTCAACTACCATTTCTGATACAAAAAGCCCAGGTAAACTTTATGGCAGAGATGTCAAATACCAAATTAAAATGTTATTGGGAAATATTTAACAAAAATACAATAAAACATAGAAGATATGGTTTTCTAAGTCAATATGTGACCACAAGGATCCCGATATATGGTTTCATGGTTCCCATTTGTATTTGAGGGTGACCCTAACCCTACTGCTTTAGGGAACCTTGGCTTCTCTAGCTCATTTCTCTGCCCTTACTCTTTCTTCCATTAGGCCTCCATTCTCCATCTTCTACCAGAGCATCTGTGCTGTATTACTCAGTCACCCAGGCTTGTCTCCTACAACATTTAGAAGGTGCAGGGGAGAGGATGGAGGGCAGCACCTTTTTGGATGCTAGGAAAAGGAAGCTGTTGGTAGTTCTTGCAGTAACCATATTTTGCTGAATACCAGCTACCCTACATCACACAAAAATGCAGGCTATTTAGTTCTCATAAATATTAATATTTAGCTAAAACTTTTAGTACCATCATAATTGCTGCTTCCTAGGTTGAGAATGGGGCTGTTAACAATAAAGCATTGCATCAGGTGTGAATTTACCACAGTAAGATTGTATTTAACAGATTAATTGCTACAAGGACAGAAATAAAACAAAGCATCACACACTGTGAGATAAAGCAACATATATATGTATGTGTATGTATGTATATATTCATATATGTGTGTGATTAATTCAATTCATACCCTTTTCAGTCGAAAATACATTTGTTGAGTATCTATTATGTAAAAAGCATGACAATCTCCTTTCTTAGGATTATAAGATCGAGAACCGAAAATTCCCTTAAAGGTGTAAGAAACGATGAGCTCAATGATTTTAGAAAAGCATGGAAAGACTTGCATGAAATAATAATGAGTGAAAGGTGCATAACTGATAGAATATTGTATACAGTAATAGCAATGTTGTTTTAAGAACAATTTTGAGCAAATAAGTTATTTTGACTATTATAAATACTCAAACTAACTATAAGAACATATGAAGAAAGACGCTATCTGCATCCAGAGAAAGAACTGATAAATAGAAGTACATATGGAATAATTTTACATATACATATATACCTATTTGTCTAATGGTAGCCATCTCTAGAGTGGGGCTCAGGGGAAGGAAGAAAAAAAAGAAATTTACGTGATAATTTTGTCGTATATTTGAAAGGAATAGCATAGTAAATTTGCGGCTTCATGTGCAATTATTTTTTTATTGTATTATGTTATGGAAATGCTTGTTTTACTCCATGAATTAAAAATCAAAACTGGGGTTCAGAGAAGGATTTGCCCAAGGTCAAATTCAATAGGTAATTGCCAATCTACCAAATTGTAGAAATGGAAAATAAGGGTTCAAATGAAAAGGGTGAATGTTTCCAAGAGCCAGCTCCTTAGATGAATAATCATTTCTTTGTAACACCCCCCCCCCAAAGCTGCCCAGATTTCTCCTCTACCATGTCCATTATGGAGACAAAAGAGTAGTTCAATCTGCATTGTCTTCATGACCACAAAACACCTTTCTACATGCTCTCTGCTATTGGAGAAGAGTCCTTCAACACAGACTAACATAATGGCTAATTAGGCACCACTCAGCTGAGGCCACAGTGAACCAGTCTCTTTCTTTTATCTGTCATCACAGTTTGCCTGACCTTTCAGAGAACGCCCAACTCCCCAGTACAGGACATGGGCTCCCCAACGCTTATTTGACTGGCTACTCACTTCCATCCCAAACTGCTACTTTTTGAGTTACTAATTATCGAAACAGGCTTAAAATCTAAATGTTCTCTCCAGCAAGGGGTGAAGTGACCAGAAGATACACGTTATACAAACACGACTCAGGCCAGGTACAGGTGGTTCGTTCCCACGCAGAAAAAGGAAACTAAGCAATAAAGTCTGATAAAACTATTAGAATAGAATCCAGTGACTTATCACTGCTAGTCCAATCAGTTGAGAGGCTAATACTTAAGTTTTATTGGAATACATTTTTGCAAAGCTGTTAATTAGTTCATATTTCTTAGCTGAGTCCAATCAAAAAACATGCAGGAACTTCTTTCTCAGGACACCCTCTACTGGCAACTCTTTTGATTGCAGTCTGCCTGCTTCTGCTAATGTTGCCACCTCAATTGCTTGGGTAGTCAGTCGTCTGGCATTAGCCCACTCTAGCTGGTGACTGCTGCTTGGGTGCCAGGAAAGGGGAAAGACGAGCTGCCTTTCAAGATTTCACAGCCAGCGCTGCCTGGAAGCTGTGCTTCTTCTCATTGCCCACTGAAGGGGATTGATCCAAAGCCCCACCACTCCCAGCGGAAGCACGAGGTAGTGGTTACTGGCTTCACCCCCCTTCTTGCTTAATTTGAGGAGCAGAGACCAAGGAACAGATAGGAATCTATTCTTCTTGGCTATTACACAAAATCAGTCAATACATGCATATATTTTTAATTTTCTGACCAGACCCCGTTTGAGTTTCTATATTTGTACATATGTTGATAAATAAAAAAATTAGTGAGCACCTAAATCTTTCTGTGATTACTACCATCAGCAGATAGAGATGTGGGAACACACCCCTGATCACCAGAGAGAGACAGAGACAGACAGAGAGAGAGAGACAGACAGACAGAGAGGAGGGGGGAGACAGAGAGAGAGAGGGAGAGACTTCCCTTTGCAGCACTAGCTGAAGGCTAGCAGGAAGAGATCAATAAGAAGACCATTTGGATTCTTAACAGCAGAAAAGAGTTAGTTTTAACTTAAACCCTAAGTATCCATGTAGCTCTCTCTGAATTCTCTTTCCCAACTTTCTACTTGCCTTGGCAGGTTGAATTCCCTAAAGAGCAAATTATTACTTCTCCCTTCAGAGTTCTAAGGGTGATCCTGAGACATTTCAAGTATCATCATTCATGAGCATTAATCCAGTGTGCTCTTCCAATATCAATTAACCCATTAATATCAATTAGCTTTTACAATTTATAGGATAGTTGATGAGAATTTACAGCAAAGGTAGAAGTTACAAAAACATTCCCTCTGCCCACCCAAACCAAGGACATATTCTCCCCTCTGTACATATTCAGTCCCTGGCGTGAGTGGGCTCAAATTTACATCCAGGGAATCATGTGCTTCCTTCTGGTTCTGGGAGCCCTTTTCTCTCCTTTCAGACCTCACCAAGTTCACTTCTATGTGTGGTGTAACCAATGGACAAATTATTCCTTTCCCCAGCTTCTAACACCTTTCAGGTTATGGTGTCTTGGTCCCCAGGTAAACCCACTACTATGCTGGATCAGGCAGGTCATTCCCTGGGACTGATATCACTCCAGACTCAGCTACAGCTGTTTCTGACCCTTGTTACTAAGGGAATCTCTGAAGGTTCTCCTCTTTTTTTGCAGACCACAAGGTAAGTAACCTGGTCATTCTATCTTTATATGCTCCTTCACCTAAGATCAGGAAAAAAAATAATCACAACAGAAATAGGCACCATGTGCTCAGAAAAACCTGGCAGAAGAGTAGGAGGATTAGGTAGCCAAAGGTGTCTCCACTGCCCCTTCCTCTAGCCAGGGGCGCACAGCATTTCCTCCATCAAAAATCATCAGAGAAGGGAGAAGTACCTGACAGTAATTTTCAACATGCCAGATAAACTTAGAAGACTATATGGCCTTTTTGATCCTGAGTCATTCTTTCCTCTCCCTGTTACATGGAATGTAGTCATTTGTCCCAGACAGACAATTCTCTCATTTACTGAGGCCCAAGGAGCGTAAGTAATTTGCCCAAAGTGAAACAAATAAAAATTAGAGCCAAGATTCTAATTCAAGGTGTTGGGGTACAAGATACAGGGTCCTTTCCATTACAATATGCTCCTCCTGTCTCATGCTGATGGTGAGATCTTATCAGTGCAGTCACTAAAGTCTTAGCCAAAAGCCCCAACGGGACTGAAGAGACATGGCTACTTTTTGCACATTTGATTCAGTGACAGCCAAATGAACTTCATTTTCTAGGAAATCTTCCATGAGTCCCCACAGAGTGATGGGCTGATACTTTCACAGCTACAGTCAGTCAGAGAACAGCCAGGAGAGGTGTCGACAGGCTTCTTCAGCAATGCAAAGTGATAGACCTTGAAGACAAAAAGCCAGAAAATACTCATCTTTCTAAACATAATATGAATATTCAGAATTGCATCCATTTCCTCCCTATCTGTGCCTGAGACGCTCACTTTGTCTGAGGCCTCATTACCTAACCTATGGATAATAAGGCAAATATCACAAAAGAAAGAAACTTCCTTCCTCCCAGTCATTCTACCAATGTTGAATTGTGTTAGGTTCATCTTCACAATTTTCCTTTAAGTTAAATCAGAATCAGAAGAAATTTTCAGGAATATCTCTCATGTTCATTCCTTCATTCATTCAACAAACATTTAGTAAGTACCTACTGCATACATGCTCAGGATAAACAATAAAACTAGTCCTTGCTTTTAAGGAGTTTTACATTCTTATAATAAAATAGCAAACCAAAAGCCTTTAACAAAAAAATTTTTATCTTTATTGTGTTTTATAAACCATTCATAGCGAAGCTTACTGAACAGGATGATTTTAGATTAAGAAGTAAGTTTTTTGTTTTATTTAATAAATGTATAATTATATCCTCCTTCTATCCCACCCTTCTCTCTAATAATAGATAAGGTCCTCAGAGGAGTGACTGCTACTTTATTTTTATCTTCCTTATTAATATTTTTTTCAATTTCAATAGGCATATAAAGATAGTTTTCAACATTCATCTTTATAAAATTTTGAGTTCCTAATCCCCCCTTTTCCTCTTCCCTTCCTAAAACAGCAAACAATCTGATATAGACTACACATGTATAATCATGCTAAACATATTTCCACATTAGTGACAGCTAGTTTCAATTCTAAGGGTAATCTTGTATCTCTGCTCCTAACACTGTAGCTCATGAGCCCCCATTGGTATGCTTCCCACTAACAATTAGGAAGTACACTCAATTAGATCTTAGAAAAAGGTATTTACTCAAATGGCATAGCAAGGACAGGGGGAAGGTAGTAGTGATTAAAAAAATCCTGGGGTGCACTCTCCCACAAATATGCAAAGACTCAATAGAGGCATGAATTTAAAATACTTTGGTAGTGAGGCACATGTGTAGGGAACAAATGTGGCTAAGGCAACCCACAATTCTGGAACTTTAGGGCTTTAATAGTGCTTTCTCTCTCTGGATAGTCTTTATGAAGTTTACTGAAGAATGTGATATCAGTGATGGTAATGAATAGGTTGCTTGGTTGTCAGATTGACTCCTTCAAAAGTATAGTGTCTCTAGTTGATGGATCAATCTACTGGATTCTATTGGCTCACTCTTTCTTCTATATGTCGTGCTTTCCTCTCTTGCTTTTTAAATGGGAATTTAAACAAAATAAGCCTAACCCCAAATTTTAAAAATATTTTTCTTCCCCTAGTTAAACTTATTCCAAAGACAGTTCAATTAAAAATTAGCCATGTCAAAATTTGTCAGAAACTTTTTCTGGCTTACTCAGATATATCTCAATTTCTGCATTTTTAAAATAGGAGAGGTAGAGCAGATGATTTTGAAAAACCTTTTCATCTCTAACATTTCTATGAAGTTTTTATTCCCAAATACAGAATGGCTGTTTTATCTGTAAAATGATGAATGACTGATTTAGCATCAAATTAACTTTTTAAAAAAAATAAGCAAATGGCTACTTTGGTGTAAAATATACATTCATTCTTACTTCAAAATGTCTCACATAAACTGTTATACTCTGGAGTCAGGATACAGGACAGATTGAGTGGTCAAGAATTTTTTAACAAAATAAGTCCTGTTCACTATTCTGAAGTACAAATAAGGAGGCATATGGAAAATCCTGAATTTCTAAGCTTCTTAAATGATACAGCATCTCCTCAATGTTTGCACATCTGTGTGCCTGATATCACAGTGAGAGTTGAAAGGGTCACCTCCGTCCTCCTGAAAAGATTAAATTGATTATGTATAATTTTAATTGATCCTGTTTATAGTTAATTGATTTTATCCTATAACTACCTCAGTCACAGTTCTGTTTCTGAACTTAGTTCAGAAATTCATCTGGTCTATAATGTTAAATTTAGAAATCCAGTTCTCTTGCTAATCACTGTTCTATTCTTGCCACAAGAAAACCTGTATCCTTGGGGGATTTGGGTGGATACCAAGGAGTCTGGTCTAGTATCTTTACACCACCAAGCTGTCCTTCAGGGATGCCTGGTCTGCTCTCCAAAGAAGTCTGGTCCATTATCTCTAACCTTGCAAATGGACTCAAACAATGAACTTTTCTTTATCACAAGAGGGAAGGAGTAGGTTGTTATTATTAGCCCCTCATTCCCAGCTTCCAACCAATCCTATTGCTCCCCCATGCCTCAGCTATGTAACCAGTCATGATGTCCTCATCCCCATGATGCTGCCAGTCCTGTAGCCAGTGTATTAGTTCCTCACCTACTCTGTTCTGTTCTTAGTTCTATGCTTACGGAAAGGAGTTGCATCTTGATCCAGGGGTCTTTGACTAAAACTGAGGCAGCCATTGGCCCATTCTATTATTGGGTCCATGACCTGTTAATAAAAGTTATATTGCTCAAAGAATGCATACCTGAGTCTACCTGTGTTGAATTTTGCTTGTGACATTCTCTGAGCAGACTTGTAACCAAGATAGGATCTCTGAGATAAATCCTACACCATCAAAATTTAGAGGATGCTCATATTAACTGCCTTCCGCCAAGGGCATAGGAAAAAACAACAAAGTTTCATTTCTAGGAAACAAGAATGATAAGCAAAAATAGGAAGCTATCAGATAGAAAGCTTCCCACCCCCAAGCAAAGAGCTGATTCTTGGCCCAGTCCTGCCACCTTCCTTCTCCAAGTTAGCCTCTCTAGTTTTGAAGGCTCTACCTAGAGAGCCAGAATATAGGTCTTTTTCTCCCCAAATTGAATTTGTCTTAAAAAATGACTTCGGGGCATGCTTCATGCTGCCTGTCAGAATTCCTTGTTGTTACAGCTGTTTCTGGAGAATGTGATGAAATTGCACAGAAAGACCCTAAAACATTTGTATTGTAACTGAGGTGACAGAAGAAATAGAATAGATACTCTGGACATATCTTTTTGCAGTTTCTGAGTTAATGCTGGATTGCTTCTACCACTGCCTCATTTAAAAAATTATTAATCTATTAAAACAAGTATTTGTTGGGACATATAGATGAAGAGAGGTAGAAACCTGTGTGCTGCATGGCTGGAAAGAATGGACTTTCTTTAGTTGTCAAAGTGCCTTAAAAACTTCTCAATAGGTTTTCAAAGCCTGAAACCATATACAAAAGTACTAGGCCATTCATTTGTTAAACCATAAGCTTGGTTAAATTCTCCCAAGTATAGTCTCTATTTTTGCTTTTTTTTTTTTGTATTCCCCAATCCTTTGCACAGTTCTTGGCACACAGTAGGTGCTTAATAAATGCTCATTGGCTGACTGATTATAGTTAACAAAAATAGAAATTTGTCTGTTAGAAAAATCATTTCTGGCAAAACCCCTTTGTTGTTCCATTCTCAAAAATAATTATTCATAACTCAGAATATGAAATTAAGGTTTCCAAAATCAGGAATGCATTTTTGTCTAGATCTGTGACTTCCTCTGTATGGGGAACTTCCTTCATATATATAGATGAGCAGGTGGGCATCAAGAGATTAAGTAACTTGCCCTTGATAATAACTGATAATTTAATTGAGATATAGGACTCAAACCCAGGTCTTTAGGACTCTAAATCCAACCTATCTACTACACATGCTATCACTCTAAAAAAAAAAATAAACAATTAAAACTTTTTATCTTGTTTTTAGATTTTCTAAATCATCAAAGCCTTTTAATTAAAAAAAAAGTTCAAGAAGGAGGAGTCAAGAATAATATTGCCCTCAAAATCATGGTCAGACATGGTTCCTAATTCTACTTTTCAATAAAAATAATGTATAGTTAGTTATTAAAGCAAAAAAAAGTTAAACAATGGGAGTTATAATTAAGTGGTAAATAATCCAACTAAAATGACAGTATAATAACCACCTCAGGCTGATGTCCTTGGTGATTAGTTTTGGTTTTTTTCCCCCTCAGATTGGATTGTTCATTTATGAATTACAACTCTCATTGATTATTTCTTAAATAACTCATACTAGTGCCTCATTAGTGGAGAGTAACAATTCTATAATAGAGTGCATGATTATACATTTGGCTTGTCCGCATGCACACAGATCTAGAGACACTAAAAAGCAACTTTGCATATCTATATCAGGCTTTTTTTGTTTAAAGAATGGGTCTTCCTATCTCACCCAGGTTAGAAGTGTAGGGGGGGTATGTATGGTCCCCATTCTACTTGGCACAGGAGCTTTGACCATCTCTGTTTACCTTCCTGGGACAATTTACCATTCCTATAGGTGACCTGGTAGTCCCCTACTCCCCAGGGTTTGCTATATTAATGCTGCACTTAGACTAGACTACTGACTGGCTCAACCCACTATAGCTCAGAATTCTTGAGCTCAAGAGATCCACCAGCCTTAGCCTCCCCAGTTGCTATGTGCCACCATGCCCAACTTGTATCAGACAATTCTGAAAATGCATTGATTGCCTCATGAAAAACTGTATATTACTACTCTCAGCACTTTTGTTTTCAGTTAGCATGGGTTAGTGGATTGAGAACTAGCCTCAGACTCAAAACAACCTGGGTTCAAGCATCACCTCTGGCTATGCGACCCTAGGCAAGTCACTTAACCTAAGACTATAAATCGCAGGGTAGTTGCTGATCAGTTTAGGAAGAAGGGATTTCTTCATTATGAGTTCCTTACATCAAAGAAAGCACTCAACACTAATAATAATAATACCAATTAACTTGATCAGTCTATCAAAAATGAAGCAAACAAGGTATTCATCTATATTAAGGAGAAATTGCTACTCATCCCCAAAATTCTTATGCAGTTAATCCTGCTCTCTCAAAGCTGGAGCAATCATCTATGTAATTTGTCATTTGAGCATTTTTTCTTCTCAATCCTACCTCAATCTCAGAAATAAATACAGCACTAGAGTGGCCTAAAGCAAAAAGGGCATCCTGTAGAGAGGTGGCACCATCAGATTTTTCAACATGAATGAGGGTCAATTGAGCATAATCAGGAAACTCTAAAGTAACTTGAGACTGATAATCTAAGCCCATCATATCTCCTTTCTCCTGGCTATTTTATTGTTCATTAACAACTCCATTGGAATTCATGTAGGGGCAGACAAAGTGAATAATAAATGGTTTGTTGGCCAAAAGTGAGTCTCATATCCATCTGCTTTGCTACTTGTTAGGCAGTCTGGTAAAGAGATTTGGTGAAGGAACAAAGGTTCCTGTTCTTTGCTACAACAAAAAGAGTTGCTATAAATATTTTTGTACACGTAGGTCCTTTTCCCCTTTCTTTGGTTGAAGAAATTATGACATATGACTGTAATGGAATACTATTGTGTCATAAGAAATGATGCAAGGAAATGTTTCAGAGAAACCTGGTAAGATTTGCATGAACTGATGCAGTATGAAGGGAAAAGAACCAGGAGAACAATTTATACAGTCACGACAACAGGGTAAAGACAAACAACTAGGAAAGCCTTAACAATCCCAACTTGTGCTATGACAAAGCACAATTCCAGGGAACCAGTGAAGAACCATGAAAGAGAGCCGCCTGAAAGAGAGATCATGGAAGGAAGATGCAGAAAGAGATGTGTTTTTGCATGTACCCAACTTTCAGAATGCTGGGGGCTTTTTTCATTTTTCCTTACAATGATGAGTTGAGAGGAGCCAAAAAGGAAAAGAAAATAACTGCTCATTAATTGCAATATAACCAATATGGAAATATGTTTTTCATGATTTCATATTTATAATTCATATTGTATTGTATGCTTTCTCCATGGGTGGGGGAGCAGTGGAAAGGAAGGAGAGAATTCAAAACTATAAAGAAAGAATGTAAGAAAAAACAATAAAATAGATAAACCATTGGTTAATTTGATTTTAAAAAAGAAGAAATCAAATTTCATTCAAAAATGAAATGGGTGAATGCACCACCAATGAAGATGAAATTAAAATAACTATTAGGAATTATTTTGCCAAATTATATGCCAGTAAAACTGACAATCTGAGTGAAATGGATGAATATTTACAAAAATATAAATTGCCCAGATTAACAGAAGAGAAAATAGAATACTTAAATAAGAAATGGAACAAGCCACAAATGAGCTCCCTAAGGAAAAAAAAACCCAGATGGATTTACAAGTGAATTCTACCACATATTTCAGGAAGAATTGATCCCATCACTACATAAAGTATTTGAAAAAAATAGGCAAAAAAGAATCCTATCAAATTCCTTTTATGACACAAATATGGTTTTCATGCCTAAAATAGGGAGAGCAAAAATAGAGAAAGAAAACTATAGGCCAATTTCTCTAATGAATACTCATGCAAAAATTTTAAATAAAATACTGGCAAGAACAGTATAATAATATATCACAAATATCATATGATGATCATTTATGAGGAAAACAGGGCTGGTTCAATATTAGGAAAAGTATAAGCATAATTGACCATATCAATAATAAAAACAACAAAAATCATGATTATCTCAATAGACACAGGAAAAGCTGTTGATGAAATGCAACACCTAGTCCTATTAAAGATTCTATACTTTCAAGCATAGGAATAAATGGAGTTTTCCTTAAAATGATAAGTAGTATCTATCTAAAGCCATTAACAAGTATTATCTATAATGAGGATAAGCTAAAAGCCTTTTCAATAAGATCAAGATTGAAGTAAGGATGTCCATCATCACCACTATTATTCAACATTGTACTAGAAATGTTAGCTATAGCAATAATAGAAGAAAAAGAAATTGAAGGGATTAGAATAGACAATGAGGAAACAAAATTATCACTCTTTGCAAATGAGATGATGGTATATTTAGAGAATCCTAGAGAACAAACTAGAAAACTAGGTTACTTTGTTAACAACTTTAGAAAAGTTGCAGGATATAAAATAAACCCACATAAATCATCAGAATTTCTGTATTTTACCAACAAAGTCCAGTAGCAAGAGATAGAAAGAGAAATTCCATAGAAAATAACTGTAGGCAATAGAAAATACTTGGGAGTCTACCTGCCAAGACAAACCCAGGAACTATAGGAACACAATTGCAAAACACTTTTTGCACAAATAAAGTTAGATCTAAACAGTTGGAGGAATATTAATTGCTCATGGGTAGGTCAAGCTAATATAATAAAATGACAATTCTACTTGAACTAATTTACTTATTCAATGTTATATCAAACTATCAAAAATTATTTTATAGAACTAGAAAAAATCATAACCAAATTCATCTGGAAGAACAAAATGTAAAGATTATCAAGGGATTCAATGAAAACAGATGTGAAGGAAGTACCAGATCTCAGACTGTTACAGGTGGTGATCATCAAAACATTCCAGGACTGGTCCAAATATTAACTGGTGAATTTTTAGAATAGATTAGGTACGCAATATCCAATAGTAAATTACTACAATAATCTAGTGTTTGACAAACCCAAAGATCCAAGCTTTTGGGACAAGTCACTATTTGACAAAAATTGCTTGGAAAACTGTAAAGCAATTTGGCACAGACTAATATCTTGCACTGTCTACCAAGATAAGGTGAAAATGGGCACATGATTTAGACATAAAGGGTAATATCATAAACAAATTAGAACATTTTACAATAAAATAGAATATTTTACCTGTCAGATCTATAGACAAGGGAAGAATTTATGACCAACCGAGATAGAGAGCATTACAAAATGTGAAATGGATAATTCTGATTACACTAAATTTAAAAGATTTTGCACAAACTAAACCAAAGCAGTCAAGATCAAAAGGAAAGCAAAAAAGAAAAATGCAAAAATTTTATAACAGGTTTCTCTGACAAAGACATCATTTTTCAAATGTATAGAAAACTGAGTCAAAATTATAATCTCCAAATGATAGATGGTCAAAGGACATGAACAGGCAGTTTTCAGAAGAAAAAAAAATCAAAGCTATCTATAATTACATGAAAAAAATGTTCTAAATCACTATTGATTAGAGAAATGCAAATTAAAACAACTGTGAGGGATCACCTCATAGCTATCAAATTGGTTTTAATATGACAGAAAAGGAAAATGACATGTTGGACAGGATGTGTCTAACCACTGGTAGGGTTGTGAAGTGATTCAACCATTCAGGAGAGCAATATGGAACTATGCCTAAAGTTCAAATCTGGCCTCAGGCATTTACTAGCTGTGTGACCCTGGACAAGTCACTTAACCTCTGTTTGCCTCAGTTTCTATGCCTGTAAAATGGAGGTAATAACAGCAACTACCTCCTCAGGTTGCTATGAGGATTAAATGAAATAATAATTTCCAAGTACCTGGCACATAGTAAGTGCTATAGACATATTAGCTATCATCATCATCATCTCTAACACCTAGCAAAGCAACTAACAACAGTAAATGCTCAATAAGTGTCTATTGACTGATTGATCTTCCACTAAAAAAAAAGAACTATGTGAGAAAGTTATTAAATGTTCATACTTTTTAACCCAGAGATTATCTACTAGTATGGCTCACAGTGAGAAAAGATTCACATGTGAAAAAAAAAAGTTCATAGTGGCATTTTTTGTGTTAACCAAAAAATGGAAATCAAACATATGCCCATCCATTGGGAGATACATATATATATATGTATATATATGTATATATATATATATATTTGGTCCAGTGGTATTAAGGGCTACCAGGTAAAAAAACTCCTTCTACCAATGTAGATCAGCAATTTTTCTGCAGTTGTTATCTCAGAGGGTGAGAACCTGTGACCTTGAAGCCCCATGTGGATTCTAGACCCTCAAGTGAGGCCCTTTGACTTTATGGTGAAGTTTGAATTCAAAGGATTGCATTTGAGGACCTAAAGGGCCACATGGGGCCTTGAGGCCATAGGTTCCCCACCCCTGTCTTAAAGATTTACATGGAGCTGAATGACTTGTCCAGAGTCACACAACCTATATCTATCAGAAGCTGGACTTGAAATCAGGTTCTCCTCTGAAGTTAGTGCTCTATCCACTATGCCATTCTAACTGTTTCTAAACAAATTATGCTATATTTATATGGGTTATGGAATACTACTGAGTTGTAAAGAAGGATGAATATGAATAATTTGAATTAACATATGAAAATGTGTATGAAGTGTTGCAGAGTAAAGGGAGAGAAGCCAATAAAATAGGATACAACCTAAAGACTATCACAATATCAGTAAAGTCACCATTGAGAGAGAATAAAACTGGTCGATTACTATGTCAGTACCACATTGTTTAAAATAAAGAAGACATCCCTCCTTTTCTGTTAGTTTATAGTACATAAACTATCTGGTTCTTTAGGGATTAAACTTTTGTAAGTAGATTTTGTAAAGGTATTTGTTGGGAAGTGACTTTTGTGTCAAAACCAAACTATATCAATATTTTTTAAAACAAGAACAAAACACCATTTAAAATTTTTTTTCTTTTCTTCTTTTTTATTGGTGGTGGTGGTTGTTTTGCTGAAGTCAAAGGGTTTTATTTAACAATTATTTCAGCTTTGGCATCCAAATCCAATCGACCTGATACACAAATATAAGTACTGTCGTTTTTAAAATGCACGAAGATAAAATAATCTAACATTTGTACTCATTTTCAGAGCTCAAAGGACTTTCACTCTAACAGAGCTCTGAGTCCAAATTATTGGTAAACACTAACAAAACCAATTGCTTCTGCCTCTGAATGCAAGTAACTTACAATGCAAGCTACTTACATTCTTGGTTTCATCTTCCATGAGATGAAGATCTCATTACTCATGGGTCAGTAATATTTAACAGCATAAAAGCGCTATAAAAATCTAAATCCTGCCAACTCAGTTGAAAATAAGTGAGTGATCAACATGCAATGAATTCTGGAGTCAATGTGCCAATGGCCGTGACGTCTTCCACGCCCCTGGCGCTGGCTCTGATAAAAGACCACTGTAGAGAGGGAGCCCATCTGGAACCTAAGTAATAAAATCCAGCGAGGGAAGGCTCCCAAGGCAAGGCCTGAGAGAAGGAAACCAGGCATGGCCATCTCCATGGAAACTAGGCTTTGTCGCTGGCAGACCCATGAAATGAGGTAGAACAGTGACATTTGAAAGAGCAAATCTGAGACAATGAAGGGAAAAATATTTAAACTAACACCTTTTTTTTGAAAAAACGAGTGCTATAAGGTTTTCTTCAGGACTAACAAAATACAGCTATGATCTAAAACAACCAATCAAAAGAAGACTCAAAGGTGTGATGATTTGATTTACTGTTTCTTGTTTATGCTTCTCACTTATTACCAAATTCATTTATCTGTGGCAGAACAGACGGAATCCCACAGGAATGTTATTAGTGGATTCTAAAGAAAATGAATCATGAAATCGCTTCTTATAATTTTCCTTCAGAATGACATAATCACAGAATTTCAGAGTTGGAAGAGACCTCAGAGGCCATCTAAGAAAACATATGCCCAAACACGTTCATAACCACAGGCACCCAGAGCCAATTTGTACTGACTCATGGGAGCCGATGGTTAAATTTTCAGTGTGAGCATTTACCCTCTCAGAAATCATCAAATGCTACAAAGTACGGCTTGATTTATTCTTTTGTTGATTGTCTAGACATAAGAAAGAAGTGGAAAAATGTTAATAATGCAGATTAAACATAAAAATGTTTTGTACATACATTCAGATGGGGGGTGAGCCACATGTTAAAAATTTACCAGTACACCCCTGCCCATAACTCCCTTCAACACACCCAACAAGTGGCTATCCAGAGTTTTCATAAAAACTTTAGGTGAGAGGATCCTACAACTTTGCAAGGCAGTTAATTCCATCTTGGAGCAACTCTAATTATAAAGAAATTCTTCTTACATCAAATCTAAATTTACCTCCTTGAGACTTCTAGCTGCCAAAGGAACAAATCTAATATCTGTTCCACATGACAGCCTTTTAAGTACCTGAAGTTTGATATCATGTCTCCTTTCAGTCTTTTTTTTTTTCTCCCAGCCCTATTTCTGGCTTCTGGACTTCCAAAATATACTGTCTTAACCTAGGATTTCCCACAGCATTTGGGCCTCCTCACCCTGAAACATCCAACCACCCCTGTGGCTTTTGCAACAGAGACCTTCCCTCTGGGAGGCCCTTCTCCCTGTCCCACTAGTGAGTCCCTCGTGACTCTGTTTTGTGGAGATGACCAGGCCAGGCTCCATTCCTCTCCCAGTCCTGTTTCTGGCTTCCAGATTTCAAAACCATGTTCTTATCCCAGGAACTATCTCTCCCCTCCCCTCTTCACTTCACCTCCATATACTTTTTAGTTCTCTATTGTATATTATCTTCCCCCATTAGAATGTAAACTCCTTACATAGCCTTAATAAATGCTTCCTTCCTTCCCTCCCTTATTCCTTGTCTTTCCTTCCTTCCCTTCTTTCCTTCCTTCCTCCTCCCTCCCTTCCTTTCTCTCTTTCTCCTTCCTTCTTTCCTTCTTTCCTTCCTTCCTCCATTCCTTCTTTCCTTCTTTCCTTCCTTCTTCCATTCCTTCCTTCCTTCTTTCCTTCCCTCTTTCCTTCCTTCCTTCCTCCCTTTTTCCTTCCTTTCTTTTTTCTGTCCATCCTTCCTTCTTCCTTTTCTTCCTTTCTATCTTTCTTTCTTTGTTTCTTCCATCTTTCTTTCCTTCATTAGCTCTTCAGACAATCCTCGTATGGCTTTATGCCACGCTGCCTCTTGAGTACAGATGTAAGTTCCACCATTGAGCCAGATGAGGGGAGGAAGAATTAAAAGTCCCAACATTAATGAACAGTGGAATGGGCTGCTTCAGGAAGTAGTGAGTTTGTCTTCCCTAAAGATCTAAAGGCAAAGATAGGACTTTCAAGATACATTGTAGAAGGGGATTTTGTTCAGATATTTTGAATGAAATCATTTCAGTGCTTGGATTGAACCCCAGATTGGACCAGATGGCCTTCAAAATTGCTTCCAAATCTGAGATTTCATGATTTTTGTGAATTTTATCTCTTGCTGAACTGGGGCAGACTGCACTGATGCTAATGGATACAGAGACAAACAACATATTCCCAGGGTTCTTTCCTGTTGGGGTGTCTTTGATGGAGAATTAGCTAGTGTGGTTACCTCCTCTGCTACAGTCTGTTCTCCCACATTCATCAACATCAATTTGAGAATGGTTCCCTTTTAATGTTGATTGGGTCTGGGAGATAATATAATTTAATGAACAAATGGGAAGTTCCTAATGAGATAATTCTAGACTTTCCTTCAGTTCTATTCTTGGACTAAAATAAATGGTCAGAAGCCTTTCATAAAATTTTAATTAAATAAAATTGGTCATTAACAGCTTGGTTTCATAAACAACTCAGCCTAAAAATAGCCAGGAAAATGTGGCTTTTTAAAAAAAAGTTCAATTTATAGCAGTGCTATTTTATAGAATTCAATGCATCTCTGCCAGTCACGCTTAACTTTTTTGAAGCTTAACTGAATGACAATATTTTCAAAGGTCTTAGGTGAAAATAATTCAGCCCAAATCATTAGCCTACTGGTATTTGCCATGTCATTTCAAGTAAAGTTGCAAGGAACTTCATTGCCAAACAATTAGTGAGACACCTGAGAAAAAGTAAAATTTAAAGCAGAACCACAGAACCATATTTCAGAAATGCTATTGAAATCTTGTTATACTTGTTGCTTAAGGAAATTTGACATTACATTTCCCATTACATACATAATTCATTCCATTAGCATAAGTTTATAATGCACATTTTTTCCCCAATATCCCTCAAAGACATAAAGAGGAAAGCAAATCTCTCAAGAAGGGACTCTCATTTCAATTGTGATACTAAAAAGGACCGTAAGATTTAAAGTTGAAAGGGACTTTAGAAAGTACTTAGTCCATTCCCTGATTTTTCAGATGAGGAAACTGAGTCCCAAAGAATTGAATTGACATGTCAAAGTCATACCAGATAATACCTGTCAGAGGCAAGATGAGAACCCAGGTCTTCTAACTCCAAACCCAGTGCATTATTTTTCACTGTAACACAGCTTTTAATGAAGTTTTGCTTATCTTGTTAGCCATTCTTTTGCCTGGAATGTGTAAAATAATAATTAAAAAGCAATTTAAAAGAGTTTGGGATATGATGATGGAGTGAGAGGTCACTATTAAGCTCCTCTTCCCTGTACCACTTCAGAATAGCAATAATTTTGCAAAATCAAAGAACAACTAAAAATTAAGGGAAACTGACAGAACCACAAAGGAAAAAAAGAGAGGCCTAACCAATCAAATCATAATTTTAAAAACCTAAATAGGTTTTTAAATAGGGATTCTGAAAGTTAAAGGCAAGATAAACATAATTTTAGAAAAACAAAACAAAACTGTTGTTTTGGAAGGTTAAACAAATTGATGAACCATGAGATGACTTGATCCAAGAAAAAAAGAAGAAAAAAATCAACGAGCTAAAAAATGAAAAGGATATCACAATAACTGGAAATAAAGAAAATTATTAGAAGATATTACCATATACTAGACTGATGTAACAAAAACATTCAAAACCTAAGTGAAATAGAAAATATCTATGTAATTGTGAGTGAGTAGATCAGGCAGCACTGTCTGATGAAGGCCCAGTCCTTTTAGCATGGAAAATTTTCTCTGCCTGATGCCACTGGATGCTTGAGAAGCCTGCTTCTGGGCTTGAGTAATGGGGCCTCTGCAAGTGCAGTTATTCTGTGACTGCTTCTTGTCTGTTTTCCGAGGGATGAAGAAAAGCCTTTTAATTGTCTGCTGAGCCAGAACTGTGCGTGAATACAAAAGACGCTAACTGGCCAAATCAAGCACCTTTCTCTTTCCTTTCTGCTGGCCATGAGTTGTACAATGCCTCTCTGAGCTGAGAAGGACACACTGTTTCTCTCAGGTTTGGCCTGTTTGTGCCCTTTTCTGTGCATTCTCAGCATTCCCCATCTCAACAGCCTATTCAAATGTTGTTTTTCACCACTCACTAAACTAACAAAAAACAGTCACTATATACCCACACATGTTGTGAAATTTAAGGCAGGGTTATTCATTATACATTCCCAGAAGCAGGATTCCTGAGCATATAGGTTTATATGAGCTAGCATCAGGCAAAGGAGATTGCACATACTCAAAGACTAGACACTCATGCACAAATACATAAAATTATTAATTATGACCAATTTGTATTAATGCCATGAATTCAAGGATAGTGTAACATTAGGAAAACATTAGATAATAAATCATCCTTTGATATTTCAATATATTTGTGATCTCATTAATGTGTGGGATTACCTTACATAATGCAAATTGGAAACTATTAATGACTGCTCATGGCACCCCAAGAATAAATCACCTCAAAACAAAACAAGAAAATCTGTATCATTATATTAATAGATATGGGGAAAGTCTTTTAAAAATGTTATACTACTTTAGGAATGGATATACTTTTCTTAGTACAATAAAAACATTTACCTAAAAGCCAGAGCCAATTTTATTTGTAATGTGGAAATAGTAGTAGCTATCCCAATACAATTAGATATGAAGCAAGGTTGTCCATATTTGCCATTGATATTTGACATGCTAAGCTCTAGCAAGGAGAAAAAAAAGTAAGGGAAAAAGAAGATGCCCTGGAAAAAAGGATACGAAATCTCTAATTTGAGGATGATATGAAAAACAGTAAAATCAAGAGTCAGAAATACCTGGGCTCAAGGTCTGTCTTTGATGCATACTGGCTGAGTGACCTTGGGCAAAGTGTCCCAGGCAACTGTCTAAGCCTATAAGATAGAGAATAAGTGCCAGTATTTAATGACAAAGGAACCTTTTATTACCTCTCACATGGAGTTCTTTATCCCAGGGAATTGTTTTAAATTAATGATTTACTTTAGAAAATCCTAGAGAATCAAGGCAACAAATTAAGCCAGATAACTACTTGATTTAGCAAAACATCATGATATAAAATCAATTCATAAAAAATCACCAGTATTTTTGTATATTGCTAACAAAAATAAGGACAGAGAGACAGAAAGACCAGTATCATTTAAAACAGTAAAATGTATTGAATAGCTGGATTTTAACCTACCAAGTAACCCCGGATTTAAAAAATACAACTATAAAATAATTTTTACAGAAATCAAGGAAACTAAGTGCTGGGATACACATACAAGGAAAAAGAAAGACTGCTTCTGTATTCAAGGAACTTACAATCTAAGGGTGAAAGACAACATCCAAAAGGGAAGCTGAAAAGCAGGGAGGAGGGGGTATCAACTTAAGAGTTTGGGGTTGAAGTCTGGAAAATCAGAAGCAGAGGAAGGATAAAAAAGGTTGACCAACATGGACCACTCCCCAAATGGAGGACCTAGGAGAAACTCACCAATGCTTGAAGGAGCCCAGCATAGTGGACAGATGTTCCAGGGTGAGGAACAGGCAGTGAAGGCAGCTAAAGTATGGTGGCAATGCCCAGAAGGTCACAAACAGAGCCAGAAAAGGAAATAAGACAGGTAGAAATGTGTTCAGATATCTAATCTTCAATAAACATAAGAACAAAAGATTATTAGTCAAACTATTCTTTATTCAGTAAGATCACTGGGAAACTGGATAGCCATTTGTCAGAATATAGGTTTTGACTAGCTTATTATGCCAAACAGCACAGTAAATTACAGATGAAGAAATACGAAATGATACAGTTATTAAAAGTAACATCCTTTAAAGGTTAGAAGAGAATAAAAGATCACATATTTCACAACTATGAATATGGGATGAGTTCATAATGTGATATACAGTAGATGAGAAAAAGAGAGAGAATCTATGTCTTTACTATATGTCTTGCTCTGTGCTAAATGCTGGGAATACAAGCAAAAAACAAAGAAACAAAAAGTAGTCCCTACCCTCAATACCCTCAGTACTCTTTGACTTCTGAATCACCATATGTAGGTCTTCATATTTCTTTGAATTTTTCACATTCATCATTCCTTATAGTGTAATAGTATTCTGTTACATTCATATATTATGATTTGTCTCTGTTCTAATAGGGAAGGACAATGCACAAAAGCAAAATAGTGGAAGAAGTGGGGGAAAAATGGGGGAAGACGGAGTATCAGCATGAAGGCAAGTTGGAGAAATCTGGAGAATCAGGAGCAGAACCAGGAGGAAAGACAAAATAGACTCCTTTGATTCCATTAATTTTGAAAAATTTTGCACAAATAGAAAACAATGTAAGTAATATAAGAAGAAAAGATGTCAACTTATAAGAAAAAGCTTTTCATGAAACATTTCTGATCTAAATCTAACATCAGAAATCTATCAATTTAAGATTCATTCCCAGATATCTAGTCAAAAAGACATGAACTATCAATAACTACCTACAAAAATTCTTAAAATAACCAAGAATAATAGAAATGCAAATTGAAAAAGTCTGAAGCATCATGTCAAACTCATCAAATTGGCAGAGTAAAAGATGCAAAAGACCAATATGGGCAAAGAGTTGAAAAATGGGCACACTGATGCATTGCTGGTTGGAGTTGTGAATTGGTTTGATCATTTTGGAAAACAGTTTGAATGACGCAAGAGAAGTTATCAAATTGCTCTTACCTTTTGACTTTGTAGACCGTCCTGCTATTGGGTTTATACCATAAAGATATTGTTGACAAGGAAAGACCTATTCCTATGAAAATATTCAGAATAGCACTATTTCTGGCAGGAAAAAAATTGGCAACAAACTATTCAATGTTTGGGGAAATACTGGACAAATCATAGTATATGAATGTAATGGAATACTATTACACTATAAGGAATGATGAATGCAAAAAATTCAAAGAAATATGAAGACCTACATATGGTGATTCAGAAGTCAAAGGGAAACGTGCACAATTACTAGAAAATGTCTGCATAAATGAAGACAATTTAAGTAGCAAAAAAAAAATAAAAAATTGAGTATACACCCATCTTTTAAAAAATATATAGAAAAAATAGTAAACTGGGAGTTTATATGGTAAGAGAAAAAGGCAACTTAAAGCATTTTCTGCCAAAGAAGAAAACACAACAGATGTTTCTCAAGTGCCTTTGCAGGCATGTTTGTAAAACACTTTTGTTCTAAAAACTATTCTAGCTCTCCTCCATTGCATTCTATTCCAACTCACAGAAAGAAGACACCCCAATGTACAAAAGTTTTGAACAAAAGTCCTGAGACAATGGTAACCATTTTAGATTCCATACAATTTCTCAGTCCCAAACCAAGGTCATAAGAATAGTCCCAAAAAATTGCAATCCTGGGGTGAGTCAGATTCTTCCCCTTTCTGTTCCTTTTCCCTCTTCTTTCATCTCTTCAATCAATTACAATTCTCAGTGACTTCAAAGCTTAGATCTTTGAGTAAAGATAAAAGATAACATCTTGTCTCAAGGAAAACTGGTGAAATATCACTGACAAATCAACAATGAGTTTACTGTAAATGTTTTTTGACTGACTGAAAAGTCTCCTATATAAAAAATAGAAAGCTAGACATATAATAGACGTATAAAGCAAGGCATATAATAGACTGATCATAACACCCCCTTTGTCCTCCTATCCTCCCACTCTGGGACTTCTACAGGCACTAAATGTGTGTCTGTGTGTCTGTGTGTGTGTTCTGGCTTACCACAAAATCACTCATTTAGAGGAAACTTTCATAGCTAAATGTTAGAGAAAACAAGCATAAGTACTTGATCCATGACTTTCTTTCATTTAAAGACCTATGGACCCAGAATAAAATTTTAATTTTTAAAAATATAGTAAAACATTAAATAAATTTCAGTGATCACTATTATGATGATGTATAGAGCTGTTCTATATTCTGTTATTATTATTACTACATATGGAGCTATTCCATGTTGTAATATTATTATTACTATATGCTAGGCACTGGGGTGGATGTGAAGCTAAGATAAGTCCCTGTCCTCAAAAAAGCTTATAGTCTATCAGGGAGCCAAAACACCAATAGAGGTGGCTACAATGCATAATATTATATAATAAGAATATTAGAAAGGTACAACAAATATTATGTGAAGCCTATGGAGAAACATTATAAGGGCTGGGAAGAGGCATAATCAGAGAGGGTTTCACGGAAGAAGTAGCACTTTATTGGGGTTTTAAGGCAGCTAGGTGGCACAGTGAAAAAAGTATTGGGCTTAGAATCAGGAAAACTCATCTTCATGAGTTAAGATCCAGTCTCAGACACTTACTAGTTGTGTGACCCTGAGCAAGTCATTTCATCCTGTTTGCCTCAATTTCCTCATCTGTAAAGTGATCTGGAGAAGCAAATGGCAAACCACTCCAGTATCTTTGCCAGGAAAGCACCAATTGGGGGTCACAAAGAGTCAGACACAACTGAAAAATGACTGAACAGCAAAGGAATTTGGCAAGGAAAGGAATTTGGTAGAAAGGCCATTCCAGGCACAGAAAGAATCTAAGTCAATTGCTATCTTCTCCTAGGAGCTTTCACTGAGCAGTAAAACATTCACACAATGATTTTTCAGTATCATCTCTCTGCAGTGCACTGTGAACTGGCACCTACAATGCATCTCAGCATAGCCACACTACGTCCATCAATGCTGCCATTCATGGTGTTTGCTTATGCAGTGTTAGCACACTTGCAGATCAGCCCACTAGCCAGAAGAAAGCTCTCCAAGACACCTGTTTAAAGGCACAGGGTGTGTAGATCTTTCCAGTTCCTATGGAACACTACTGTAGGGAAATCAACAAGTACTAAAAACACTGTGGTTGCAGAATTTCACACTTATCTAGCACCTTCCAAGAATGCAAAAGATTTGAAAGCTCTTGATAAAGGAAGCACTGTCAGTATTTTAATACCTGCCATTAGAGGTGTAAAGCAGTGAAGCAAAGAGCAGGAGTTTATCTGACTAGTTCCAAGTCAATATTGAATTAAAATTAGGAGCTAGGCCTCCTAGGAATGATTCAGCCCCTGATCATTATTAGAACACACATCTCCCTCTAATTTTTGTAAATAAACTAGTAAGAAAAAAAAGAAAAGGAAAAAAGGAAACTTTTTTAATAGGAAGGTTTTTAACACCCCATTTCAGACTTCAGACTAATTGGTGGGGCAATTTAAAATATCATAATCATATTTATATAGCACTTTAAGGTTTGCAAAACACTACATATGTTATATCATTTGATCCTTACAACAACTCTTGTAGGTAAGTGCTAATATTAGCATTAGTAGGTGAGGAAACTAAGGCACACAGAGGTTAATTTCTGAAATGGATGAGGATACATGAGAGACAATCCTTATGTCAGGGCCAGGGATTTTTATATTGTATTTAGGTGAGGCTAATATACATGGCTGGTTTCTATGAGCACACTAGTTATCTCACTGTGTAATTTCTCTGGTCTATAATGAGGCAAGTCGCTGTGAACTGAAAATCTAAAATCCATCTGCACCCCTTCAACATTCATCTTCCAGAAGGAAGCAAGATGGCCAGGATCAGCACAGAGTATTTCTGCCAGGAACTTTTTAAACTTGTCATGTCTGCTTTCCCCACGCTCATCTTTTCTTATAAATTCTTCTACTGTGACACCTGAACGTGAGATGTACAAATGAATTCAAAATGAAATGGCTCCAAGTTTCCAGCTCTTTCGCTCCTGTCATTGAAAAGCAGTCCACTCCAATTTGTGCTCTGACAATAGCTAGCAAATGACCTTAGCAGACCCGCAGCAGCAAATCTCCAGCATTAGGGTTTTTCAATAAGCAAGACACAGGCCCCAATCACTGTGACATGCTAGGCAGCTCTTTTACTAACATTTTGGAGGGCTTGAGGCAATCCTGAACTAAGCTCATATCTCAGCTAAGAGCTATAGTCTCGTAGTCAGGTTCCTTCCAAGCGGACTCAACATAAAACAACCAAGACATGTTTCTTCAGTGTCTACTATGTGCTTAGCATAATATTTATTCCATTCTCTGCCTTTTTAAAAAAATTCAATTCAACAAGTATCTATTGAACATCTGCTATCATGTCTCATCCCGTGTGAAATGCTAGGGGAGGGGGAAGATATGAGAGAAATATGTAACGTTATTTTGTTATTATTGTTCAGTTGTTTCAGTCGTATCCAGCTCTTTGTGACCCCATTTGGGGTTTTCTTGGCAAAGATACTGGAGTGATTTGCCATTTCCTTTTTGAGCTCATTCTACAGATGAGGAAACTGAGGCAAATAGAATTAAGTGACTTGGCCAGGGTCACACAGCTAGTGGCTGAGGCTGGATTTGAACTCAATGTAACTAGGTCTGCTATTTAAGCCCTCAATAGAAAAAGGTACAGAGGAGCCATTTAGATCAGTTCCTGGTCACATCCATCAATTCCAAGACTATCACTTACAGCTTCTGCTTCCCACTATTACTTTCCCAGCTTTTATCTACCTGTCTGGAAGTATGATTCATTCAGTCTGCTGTCTCATCTTCCCTTCTCAATGCTATGCCCCTTTCCTCCCTTCACAGCATGAGGTGTCAATCAAGAAACCTCTGCACAAGAGAATATTATCTTAGTAAGTACTTTAATTGAATTAGATAAAAGGATGGTAAAATACAAAGCAAGCACAGATCCTAAATTTCACTCATGTCCCAGTTTCAACCCCCAAGGCAGGAAAAGATCCTTTTGAGTTGGCATCCATTTTCCTCCAGTCATAGGCTCCCTAGATAAGGCTTGAGTCAGGGGACTGTAGGACTCAGCATCTGGTTAGAAACTTGTTAGCCCCAGGTGTAGTGTGGGATACAAGGAAACAGTCTAAATTCATAATAGGAGTGGGAGCTTGGAATGTGAGAGGCTCCTTTTGCGCTCACAGGTGCAGGCTACTTTCCTCCACAGTTTGAATGCTTATCTGTTTTTCTGAAGTCTTTCATTCATCGGAAAGCGTCAATGTTTATAGACTGCCAAGGTTGGTATGGCTCAGACTTCAGCAGCAGGGAGAATAATATGGCAGTTATCCTTGTTGCCATTTCTACCTATTTCTTCATATTAAAACATCCATTCTCGTCCTGAGTCTGACATCGCCATCTTCCATCTCTCTTCCTCTAGTTTGCTAAGTGTCTCTGGAGCAGATTTGTTCTGTGAAGTTTGGATTCAGTCAAAGGGCCACACTTGAGCACCTAGAGGGTCATGTGTGACCCCAAGGCTGCAGGTTCCCCACCCCTGCCTGGCAAACTAAGCAAATGAAAGATGCAATAATTTTAATTTATCCCTCAAATGGGGATAAAATCTTTTTCCACTCTCCCATTATGCAATGCTTTTAAAATTTAAGCAAGGTTTATACAATGATAATTTGTATTTATATGGTCTGGGATTTACTAAGCATGCATTCCCAACAACCCTGTACAGTTTATACAAGTGAGGCTTATTGAGATCAAGTTAACTTGCCCATGGTCACCAAATCACAGAATTTTAGGGCCAGGAAAGGACTCCCTCCTATCTATAGAGTACAGCCCTAAATGAAAGGGACCCCAAGATACCCAAGAATTCATCATCCATTCTCATACAAAGTAATTGTTGGAGCTGGGATTTGAACCCTGCATTCCTTACATCAAGTCCAGTGCTCTTTCTATTATATTCTACTGAGAAATAAAAGGAAAGACAATGCAAGACAGAATCTAATAAAGTGTCTGTTAGAATGAAGATTCTAAAACACTAAAATAAAAGACACATAAAGTAATTTCTGTGGGCATTCAGGAAGGGGGACAGATGAATGCTGGGTGACATTGTTGGGAAAATCCCATGGCAGTGGTAGGGCTAGAAATAAACTTGAAAATATGTATAAGATTGAGATCAGCAGAGAGAAGTGGAAAGAATATTTCAGGTAGGTGAAACTGCATAGCAAAAATCTCAGGGCAGGGATTTGCGTGGTGAGTATAAAGAGTGTAAAACTGGATACAGCTGGGGTGAGGTAGTTAGAGCTTTTTTCCATGGTGCTGAATTTAGAGGGAACTGAAAGTACTTTGGTGCAATTTATTAGTAGTATAAAAAAATTAAAATCTTAGCATTTACTTAGAAAAAACAATTAATTATGGTGGGAAGTTATTAGATGGAGGACTGTGGTAAATTTCTCTATCTTTCTCTTCTAGGGTTTCTACAACTGTAGGTTCATATCAGGCTCTGGAGCCTCGGTCTACCACCCACGAATGGTTTTCTAGGGTCCCCACCTTCAAATGAGAACAGGTTTCATGCTACTTGCTCAAGTGTCCATTCTAGTACTTGACATGAGTACAAAATGTCTAGCTATGGCTCTGGATAGGGTATGGCAAATATGTCATAGAGAAAGAGATAATAAGATTGATAAGGAAAGTGGGGTCAGATAATGAAGGACTAGGATTAAAGTTTGGACTCTGCCAGATGAATAAAGAAGAGAGGCTATAGGTTCTGGAGAGCAAGAGTAAAATGATGAAAGTGATATTTCAGGCAGCCTGGCATTTTGTGTGCAGAATCGATTGGAGTGGGATGAGACTGGAGGCAGGTAGATTAATTAGGAGGCTTTTATAGGCATGCAACCATGAGGTGATAAAAACCTGCACCAGGTGATTTAGGTGGCAATAGACAGGAGAATACCTCGAAGCTATTTGACACTTTGGAAGGAGGAGAAGGAGCTGATTCTATACTCCTGCCTCTGAGCACTTTACATTAGTCCTAAAACAGAAAACTAAGAGGGGGAGGGAAGAGAATGAAAATATATGGTTCCCTTCACAAAAGCAAACCCGAGAAGTCTTGTGTCTATAACATCACCACTCCTACTTCCTTTATCCTTGAACAAAGGCTCACTCATGTCTTATCAGATATTTTCTATAAACTTCCTAATAATTAATCAATCAATTAATCAACAAGCAGTTATTAATAATCTGTTTATGTCAGGCAGTAAGCAAACCTGAGAAAACAAAGACAAAAATTAAAAAGGCCTTGCTCTATTAGATTGCTATTTTCTGGGGATACAACATGTATATATGTATATACATATTTTAGAAAGCAAATAAAGGTAATTTGGGAGCAGATATTTGCAGTTATGGGAAAGGATTCATATAGGTGGTACCACTTGAGCTGAGTTTTGAAGGAACTTGAAATTCTAAGAAGTGGCAGTAAGGCAAGGGTTCATGCCAAGGGCAGGATAGGGACATGGATATGGGAACTGGAATATTACATGCAGAGATGGTTCAAGGGTACAGGTAGAAGGATTAGTCTTGGAAAGGAAGGAATGTCTCATCATCAGAGACTAGAGTAAAGAAAAGAATGGACAATGAGGTCAAACGGCTTTGAGATCTAGACCAGGAGAATACAGGGAATGCAGAGACTACCTTTTTAATAAAGTACAAACAGTCCTCAGCTAAGAGAAGAGATGGCATGGGAAGGCTGAAAAGAAAAAGTTTGGAATAGCTTCTCAGGAGAATGTGAGAGAGAAATCAGAATGAGTAAAAAGGATTGCCTTGCTTCAGTGAGGGCCCAGCTAAATTAGGCAGCATTCATTTATAATGGACTCAGCACACTTGTGACTTCCTCCACCTCCAATAAATAACATATGAATAGAATATCAAGACAGCATTTGGGCTGCTCATTTTTTATTCCTTGCTCTCATTACATGACCAACTTACCTCTCTTTTAAAACATACATTTATTGGATGATTTCTTCTTGCATGCAAATAGTCACTTTCAGTAATATGTTGCAGGCTGTTTCCTTCCTTCTCTTCTCTTGCTTCCTTCCTTTATTGGGTGCCCGTGGGGGGTGAGGGAACAATGGAAACAGAGGCCAGATCTGTGATTTCATCACTCCAGAAACTCTTCCAATAATGTGGAAACTTTCTCCAATAATTAAAATTGGCAATTTAATAGTAACGTATAATCTTTGAAGAGTTGTCCTTAACTGAGAAGTGAAGTGATGCACTCATGGTCACAGAGCCAGTATGTGTAAGAGCTACAACTTGAATCCAAGTCTTCCCAACTCCAAGGCCAGACATCTTTTACATTACATCCCACTGCTTGTAATATATCCCATTTCTTCATAGGAATCTGTGGTTTCAAATAAGGAACAATTAACCCAATAACTGGCATAAACTCAGAGACTATGAAATTCTGAAGGAGTGAATCCTCATTATCTTGTCTTTTTCCCTTAGAAATCAATATTTTACATTCTTTGTTGCACAATTTTTGATTTTATGAAGAGACTGGTATCTAAGTGTGATTGCACACCTAATGCTATTGCCTAGTAAAATAGAACCATTTGGTTAATGCTTCTCTGCTCTAATATCAAGGACTTTGGAGGCTCTACAAGGTCAGACATTAGCTTTGGACTACAAATTATCTTTTTTTAAAAAAACATTTTATTTATTTATTTTTTAGTTTTAGTTTTCAACATTCACTTATATAAGATTTTGAGTTCTAAATTTTTCCTCCTTCCAAAGGTGGTATGTAATCTCATATAGGCTATACATATACAGTCATATTAAATATATTTCCACATTAGTCATGTCATAAAAAAGAATAAGAACCAAAGGGGAAAACCATAGGAAAGAAAAAAAGAGAAAGAAAAAATAGTATGCTTCCATTTGCATTCAGACTCCACAGTTCTTTCTCTGGATGTAGACAACATTTTCCATCACAAGTCTTTTGGAACTGTCTCAGATCACTGCATTGTTAAGAAGAGCTAAGTCCATCAGAGTTGGTCATTGCACAATGTTGCTGTAACTGTATACAATGCTTTCCTGGTTCTGCTCACCTCACTCAGCATCAGTTCATATAAGTGTTTCCAGATTTTTCTGAAGTCAGTCTGCTCCTCGTTTCTCATGGAACAATAACATTCCATTACATTCATATACTACAACTTGTTCAATCATTTCCCAATTGGATGTCTTTTTTTTTTAACCATACCTATGATTTCTTCAGTCTAGGGAGCCCCCAGTGAGGAACTTTATCCATGCAGATCAGCACCTTCTGTGCCACTTATAGTCATAAAGAGTTATCTGGGACCTGAGAAGTTAAGTAACTTGTCCAAGATTACAAGATTACATGCCAGAGAAAGAACTGGAACTCAGAGTTTCTTGATTCTAAGGCCATTTCTCTGTCCCTTATACCATATTGCCTCTCAAGTATGTCTGAATGTGTTTGCAATCCCTCATTAGTACTTCATTTAAGACTTCAAGGCATTCCCAAACCCTACATTCCTTCCATTCATCAAATGTTCCTATTAAACACCAACTGTGTACAAGCCAGTGTCTTGGTGGTTAGCACTGACTGATGAGAGTGGATCCTAACCCTGGTCTCCATACACTTAACTCCATAAACACTCTGGTGGGAGAAAGGCTTGTTATCATTCATGCCACTGATAAATATGCACACACAGGCTGTGTCTAGAGAGACAAGAAACAAGAGATTAAAATACTCTGCTGTGCTTCTTCTGTCAGCTGCAATTCCTTAAATTGTCTCACTGTGCATTAAATGAAGACAAATATGGAGGCGATACAGAAATAAACCCTTAGGGTGGTGGGCCATTTATTCACCAACATTTCTCAAAAACACTTGGATATCAAATGAATGTCACATCCAATTTGTTTAAACAGATAACATGTGAATAATTGATGCCTAACATGTCAGTGGTGCAGCTTAAAGCCGTAACTTTTTTGTTCTGAAGTCACAAAAGCTCAAGTGGAACTCCAGGTTTGAATACAACACAGGGAACCGAAAAAGTCCCATCTTCTTTCTCTTTAATCATGAGTTTTTTTTCTCATTTGTTCCCATAGCCACTGATTGATAGACTTAATTCTTTAGAATGACTGTAATAGGTTTGTTGAATGTCAAGAAAACAGATGTTTCTCTTAATCAAGCCAGACTGCTTCATTTCAAAATTTTACCTGGTAAAGGAACCCTTTGAAAGGTTTTGTTTCATTTTAGGGAGCCAATCAAAGCTGTGTTTTCAATATCTCTTCATTACAAACTCAGCTTTAAAATAGAATAGATATTCAAAATGGAAAATATCTTCCTAAAGACAATAATTTTTTCTTTTAAATAAAGAGTTGTGGATATAGAGGGCGGAAGCTAGGTGGCACAGTGGATAGAGTGCCGGGTCTGGGGTCAGGAATATTCATCTTTTTTAATTTAAATCTGGCCTTTGATACTTACTAGTTGTGTGATCTTGGGCAAGTCACTTAACCCTGTTTGCCTCAGTTCCTCATCTGTAAAATGAGCTGGAAAAGGAAATAGCAAACCACTCCAGTATCTTTGCCAAGAAAACCCCAAGTGGGGTCACAAAGAGTCAGACATGAATGAAACAATACAACAGCCACTTCATTATCCTAGCTGCCCTCCTATGGACACTTTTGTTCTTTCTAAAAACGACTTGATATTACATCTGGTTAATTAGTCTGTCAGCTCTTTCTTCCTTCCTCCTTCTTGACTCTGGACTTTCTGTTAGTGTTGTCTGTTAGTCACTTCTGGGAAGGAGGTCTGGTCTGACCTCTACTTTCACTGCTCAGTCTGGGGGCCTGCACATCCAAAGTGATGTGATCCAGGGTGAAGTCTTTTCACTGCCCTCCTGGTCTGAGCTCTGCAAGTTCCTGACCCAGGTTTAAGTCTGTTGGGTTGTGTGTAGAGGAGTTTCTGTAGACTCTGGATGAACTCAGTCACTGTTAGTCTGCTGGTAGGTTCTGCAGGTTCAGAGCATCTGCACTGCTGATTCCCCTTTGGTCTTCATCTTCTACCCTGGTTTTTCCACAGTAGGATTACGTGTGGGACTTAAGACTAGAACTGAGTCATTGCTCTGCTCCTGGACTCAGAAACACACAGCTTAGTTGCTGGAATTTGTTTGGTGTCTAGGACTCAACTAGGCCTCCATGCATGGTCATAGCTACCCTGGATCTGTGTGCTAGAAGGGAGCAATAGGTGACTGAGCTGCCAGACAGTACCTGTTCCTGCTCCCAGAGCTAGTTCAGAGGTCCTCTGGGGTCTCTTTCTGCCCCACTTCCTAACCCAGTGCTCTATCCTGGATCTTTTTCCATCTCAGAGAGCAGGAACTAGGTCCACTGCTATTGCCACTTAACACTTTGCTATGTTCATGACCAGCCTCCACCACAGTGTCTACAGACTTTTCTGTCTGTCTTCCTAAGCTGCTCTGGGCTAAAAAAAAAAAAAACAAAAAACAAAAACAAACAAAAAAAATGACTCAATGTGCCTTTTTCTTGGTTTTCCTGATCAGAATTATCTCTGGTGTTTTCTAGGTTGTTGCTGTGAAGGTATGTTGGCTGTTATAACTCTGCTCCTTGAAAACAGTTAGTGTGAAAAATGATCTGGAGGCAACCATGTATAATGTTAAGGGAGTATGAAGATTTTCCCTGCCCCTTAATAGGCCCATGTGATCTACTTTGAGCTTTGGCCCAGTCCACAGCCTGAGTTACGTGGAAACAATGGTGCGAGGACCTTGCCGAACAGGTGGAGCACAAAGAGAGAGTGAGGTAGAGTTTGGAGAGTGAGGCAGAGCTGGGAGAGTGGGAGGCAGAGCTGAGGCAGTGTGAGTGAGAGAGGGAGGAATTTTGCCTAGGGGAGTTTGCTTGTGGAAAGGCCTAATGGATGAAAGGTTGGGGATTGCCGTGCTCCTTGGATTGGTGGTATATATGAACTTCTTTATTATTACGGTGAATTATTGAAATAAATATCTTACTTTTGTCTTTGAAGAGAGTTATTTACATTTTGCGAATTTGCCCTGCAAATACATACCCATATTCATAGTGGCTGCTATGGGTATCACATTGGCGTTACACCATTCTTCCTAAGGACTGGTGACAAAGCATGCTACGCTTGACAGAGGTGAAGGACTCCTGACAGAGAGATGATGGACTCAGGGTATAAAATAAGAGCTATTTTGGGGGTATTATCAATGCAGAAATTTGTTTTGACTGCACATGTATCACAAGGGTTCCTCCCTACCCCTTTTTAAATGGGAATGGAGGAGGTAGGAGAGAGCAAAAAAAAATGTTTTTGTTATAATTGAAATACAATTTAATTTTTAAAAAAGTTCTAGGGGTTTTGGTGCACCACAAGCTCAATATGAGCCAACTGATTAGTTTCATTTACTTGCTTATTTGTTTTTTCATTCATTCATTTATCTCTTCATCTATTTATTTATTTTTGCTGCAATCTTACACTGCATCAAGAAAGATAAAGTATCCAGGACTCGAGAAGTGTTGGTCCCACTGTGGTCAGGTCACCTGTGGAGGGCTATGTTTCACTTCCTGGGACCATATTTAAGAATGGCTATTAATAACTTGAAGAGATAGCTAACACAATGGATGCCAGAGTCAGGATGCAAAAAGATTTTAACAGGTTAGAACATTGAGCTAAATCAAAGAAGATGAAAATTAATAGGAATAAATGTATTCAAAACTGAAATTAAATTTCCAGGGACATTTATAGTTGGAAGTTATTTTAAAAAGCAAAAATCAAATGCTAAATTTTGTAGTGCTTAGAACCCAATTCAATGGTATGGCTTAGAAATTTGTCACCCTTTCCCCCAGCCTTTCCCCAAGTGTTGAATAATAATAATTCAAAGGATCATAGAAGTATTGATTGCTTTAGTTAGAATCTATGATTCTATAATGGCAAGTATTATCTACCAGATTGATACACTGAAATGAAACAAGCTAATTAAATAAAATTTAAAGGGTCAAGCATGGAGCTATGCAACAAAATGACTGTAACTGATTACTTCTGACCACCTCTAGGGATTCACTGGGGTTTTTAATTTTACCAAATTTTGCTCATCCAATGGCAGGCTACTTTATATTTCATCAGAGAAAGGTATGTATGCTTTACAAAGGGATCCTTGGGCATCAACATCTTGTTGAAAGCATTAACATTTTGTCATCAATGATTACATTCTATGACAACATGGACTTACCTAGAGAGTTGAAGGGAAAGAATGACCCAAATCTCTTTCCTCCCCTCCATACTTATATAACTGACCTTCAATGTGTAACTATGGTTTCTCTGGAGATGCCCAATTCTCCTAATATGGACCCACTATATCCTGTCTCCTGTCACGGGGTAGGGGATAAGGCCTCCATGTTATCCAATCTGGACATACTCCAAAGGCCCCTCGAGGGCTCCTTTATCTTAGGAGAACTGGCATGCCTAGAAAAGCCCAGGTTAAGAGCAGAGGCATATATATACCTGAAGAACAAAAGTCCTCATACCCACTCCTTTCATCTTTTGCTTAAATTTCCTAGTTAGCCAAAGTGGAAAATATCAAGGTGCTACTACCATCTGGCACAATGAAAAAGAATACCGACTTTAAAGTCAGAAGACCTGAATTTAAATCCAGCTTCTAATACTTACTATTAGTGTGATCTTAGGCAAGTCATGTAATTTTTCAAGACCTCAGTTTCCCTATCTGCAAAATGAGGAGGGCAAATCTGGACTGAAAGTTTTCTGAGACCTCTAAATCTATGATTCTATGATCTGAAAGTTTAAAAAAGGTTGGCTTAGTACCTGATAATAGTAAAGGTCTTTTAAACCAAAGTAGGTGAGTCTCTGTATTTACCTATACACCAGAATAACACATAGTGTCATTGATATAGTCAGCAAAATTGCAGCCTCATTCTGCCTTACTTATGTCTGTTACTAGGACAGAAAGTCCATCTTCTTGATTTGTTTTCAGGTAGAAATAAATGGGCTCAGTGTTCTAAGGAACAAGTCCCTCTGTAGAAGTATTGATTCCATACATGGAGGATGCCAAGTGTCAAGGAAACTTTGATTACCCCTGATGCAATGTTTGGCATATGACTGAACAAAGGTACCGGGGTATACTTCTCCTGTTGGCAAAATGCTGACTTATCAGGAAAAGATCTATGTACAAAGCAAAGGTACTAACTATTTTCATGATGCCAAATCCTAATTAATCTACTCCAGAATAACTCAAATCCTTCCACCAAATCAAATTGCTTTAGTAAATATAACAAGCTTGATCTTTTAGGCCTTCTGTGTGTTTTCTGAGTACAAAATCTTCAGCCAATCAATATGATGAGGCACAGATGAGACCCTTTTCAAGTAACAATCTCTGTGAATTAAACATGCAAAAGAAATTACAAATAACTTGGCCAACATTTTTATTTTATGTAAGAAGCTCCCCTCATCTAAAAAGGGGAGAGGGACTAAATTGTCATTGTTGTTATTTCCCCCCCAGGCACTATATAACTTTCAAATCATGGGAAAAAATGAGTTGAATATTCAACAACTGTGCATGGTATCATGAAACTATGGAGCATAAGGCAAAGGTCATGAATGTAGGGAACATAATGCAAAGGTCATCAGTTACATCCCAGACTTTCAGTGTCACTAAGGGAATTCGTAGAGATGTTTGCATGACCCTAGCACTATCTACTAAGACCAGCAGTTGAAAGGAATTTGTTCACCCCCATCTAAATCTCTAGCAAGCTTGGAGCAGTTCCAGCTGAGAGAGAGAGTAGGAAAAAGATTGATTTGAGTAGTTACTGCTTTTTGGGGGGGGGGGGGTGCTTCTCCCTCTCTGCTGGCCATGAAACTAACAAGAGTTGAAAGTATGCCAGTTGTCACAAGGCATGTTTGGTTGGACTTTGTGACTTCTAAGGTCCCTTATGGTTCTCCAGTCTATGATCTATGACTTATGATCCAAGACTAGAGAAGTCTCACAAAAGAGCAATAACAGTAAGATGGAGAGGTCCAGCAGAAGAAGATTAGACTGTACATCCCTTTGAGGAAAGGGACTGTCTTTGTTTTTACTTGTATTTGTATCCCTAGCACTTAGCACAGTGTCTAAAACATAATGAATGTTGACTGACTGACTTGACAGAAACAGCAACTCAGCAGAAGAAATGGACAATTAGAGAAGTGGAGGAAAGTCACATAAGGCACAGTGAGTCGTTGGAGACTGAATTAATAGGTAAGATATTCTGTCAAAATACCTACTGGAAGTATGGGAATCTCTAGGATTCTGTGACCTTTGGGGCATGTGGGATTCTTTCTCATTATAGTTCATTAAATGCCTTCTGCTTTGAGTCCATGGCATCTGTTTTGAAGGAGTTGGAAGGGGTGAATTTGAATAGATAGTCATCTATTCATGGACGTTGGAGGAGGAAGGGAGGGATGGAAGATATCAAGGAAGCCTTAAGCTGTAAATCTGGCCTAATACCATGCTGAACCTAGCCCTAAGCTGTTCATGAAAATATGTCTAACTCCCAGAATTACCTCAGCACAGTCATCAAAAACATGAGCTATGTAAATTTTTAGATTTCAACAACACCTTTTGCTTCTAGGGCCAAAAATCCAACCAAGTGAGTCTTCAAAAATAAAAGATTCATTTGTTCAGGGCCAATATTTTGACTCAAGCAAAGAGTACACTGAATTATAAAACTCTCAGGCTTAGGAGAAATTTTTGCATGGATACATTTTGCTTTCACTCCTAGTCTTTACATGAATAAAATTTGTATTGACTGCATTGAATATTTTAGCTGAAAATTAATGATAAATGGAGCCTCCTATTTGTAATATGGTTAGGAGGAAAAAGCAAGAGCAGATTTTTTGTGACCATTTTACTGAAAAATACAGTTCATTCTTCATAAGGAACAAAATAGAAAAGACGCCAAAGAACTTTCTCAATAGAAGCCCTGAGCAGCCTGCCACAAGCCTAATAGATGATTAGAGACTAAATGAAGATACGAAATTACCTAATAAAAATCGCAATTTGCATAGATTTGCCCCATAATTACAAAACTTATTAAGCTCCATTTTTAAGAGCTATAATAGCATTCACCTTTCATTTAATGCACTTGTGATCACTGCATATGGCTGGCCCCAAACGTAGGCAAAATCAATCCATAATTATATTTTGGCTCAAGTGTGAAAGGCTGAAAAATGAGTTAATGAGTTTATGTACCATTTGTTAAAAAATAAAAGTAGGATGAAAAATTCTCAACAGGGCCTTACCCAATCCTCAAACTACCTTTTGTCAAGATTTTTGGATCACTGATCCCAAATGAAAGCATTAACACCACAAAACCCAGAGAAAGAAGCATCCATTTTGCAGTTGAATTAATTCCATTCCATTCCATTAGTATTTGCAGAGAGCATACAATGTGCTTAGTCAGTGCCAGGCCATGTAGCAGGACAAAAGAAGACATCCCTACCCTCAAGGAGCTTGAACTGTGGTTCTGTCTATCTATTCTGATCCAATTTCACAAACAGCTGTCATGGCAGTTTTGATTTATGGCTAACTGCCAGGATTTTCAAACAGTAAATTTCTGGTCTATTCCTTTCCACTCTAGTATTTACCAAAATGGATGTTATGCCCCCTTCTGCCTGGGCTTCTGTGAGGACAAGTTGCCATGGTCTTCCTAACTCCTGGCATTGGCTCCATAACCCTGCTCCTCCTGTTAATGACATAAGCTGATGTTTGTATATAAGGTTTGTCAAATATTTTCTCTTTTATTGTTATCATTAGGTCATTTCAGTCATGTCTGACTCTCCATGATGCCATTTGGGGTTTTCTTGGCAAAAATACAGGAGTGGTTTGCCATTTCTTTCTGCAGCTCATTTTACAGATTTTCTTTCTGCAGCTCATTTTACAGATGAGGAAACTGAGCAAAAAGGATAGTGACTTGCCCCAGGTCACACAGCTAGTGTCTGAGGCCAGATTTGAACTCATGAAAATGAGTCTTCCTGACGCCGGGCATGTCACTCTATGCACTGTGCCACTAACTGCCCATGTTTTACTATATGTTCACATTTGATCCTGTCAATAACCCTGTGAGGTAAATGATGTTATCTCCATTTCATAGATGAAGAAACTATGGCTCAGTGATTTTATGACCCATCATGTAACTTTTAAATATGGGAGGTAGAATTTGGACCCAGATCTCTCCAAACTGTAAGACCAATGTTTTGCCTCACTGGAACCCCATAAGTCCTTACAGACTACAATATGAAGAAAGATTCTTTCAGGCAGCATTCTTCCTACAAGAAAATCTAAAATAGAGAAAGTGTTTTTGAAATTGGCCTCATTTTCTTGGAGCTGAACTTATATGTGAAAGAGCCTGCTGCAATGACTTAGCGGAATATTTTTAAATCATATTTCACTACTCACAAGGTCTCACTCTTAGGTCAATCTGTTGGATCTTTAGCTATGACCTAAGAACACTGACTTCTTAGACCATTTCTAGATTTAGAGACTTTAGATGGAGAAAAAAATGTCTTTCAGAGGGCAAGCAGCAATAGCAATTATACCAAATGACTTACTTATTTTAACAAAGAGCAGTTTGAGCTATGGCTAATTCCCTGTATCATCTACTATAGAGGGTGTCCCAAAAGTCTTAGTACAGTTTTTATGCTTTAACAGTTTAAAACTGCACCAAAACCTTTGAGATTCCTTGTATTACAAACCTTTTCTGCTTTCTGTCTGAGACCCTGAAACATTGCACAAAATCTAGAAGTCTTTCTGCTCAACTAGAACAGAATCTTGAGTCTCAAAAAACAATGCATTAAAAACTGAAGCAGGTTCTAAGAAAACCCACCCACATAAATACAAGAAGATTAGAACTGAGACTGAAAACACATTAAAAAAACCAACAAAAAAGTCCATACCTGTGTATCAGCCTGGACTTTTATAGTATAGTATCACAGTCTCAATTTCCTCATCTGTAAAGTGAAGATAATAATACCCATATTTCTTTCCTTCACAGAACTGTGAAGGATGCACTTTGCAAAACTTAAAGCTCTCTATAAATATGAGTTGTTATTTTTGTTGTCATTGCCATCACCATTATTTGGCTAGACCTGGAATTACAGCCACATAGGGAGCTCCTAGGGAGGAATTCCTCTACCAGTGCAGGTTGGCACATTCATTACAACTTACAGTCTTGGAGAGGTACCTAGGGTACTGACAGGTTAAATGATTTGTCCAGGTTCACATGACCAGTGTGTGTTGGAGGTGAAACTTGTACTCAGGTTTTTACTACTCCACTATGACACATGACCTCTACTAATAATATTCTGGAGGGTCAGAATTATCCCCACATTCTGTTCTTAAGACATCATCCTCCAGTGATCTCAGGTCAGTTGGATCTTTAGCTATGACCTAAGAACACTGACTTCCTAGACCATTTCTAAATTTAGAGGCTTTAGATGGAGAAAAAATATCTTTCAGAGGGCAAACGGCAATAGTAATTATACCAAATGACTTGGTAAATCATGTGGACCAGATGACCTTTTGGAAATGTCAAACATTATAAATTTTCAGAAAATAAGGTATAGTAAAAAAAAAAGTTAGTTTTAACTCATGGGGGAAATGTGGTTGTCAGAAAGTGAATGTGATACCATGGATTTCATGAGATAATAACCAACTGCATCAAAAATAAAAACAGAAAGACAATTGGCAATACATATTTATTTGCATGTATAATCTATAGGAAATTGCTTGTCTTCTTAAGGAAGAGAAAGGGGAAGAAGGGAGGAAGAGAATTTAGAACTCAAATTTTAAAAATAAACATTGAAATTGTTTTTACATATAATTGAGAAAAATAAAAAAAATAAAAAAATTTTTTGAAAGAAATACATTTCACTTATTAGGAAAATAGGAGGGAAAGGGAGATAAAGAAGGAGGAATTAGATGGAGGGTAGATTATCAGATAAATTAATCCTAAACAAAACAAACTCTAAGGACATACAAGAATATTTGTAGAACTTTTTGAAGTAGCAAAGAATGGGAAAGTAGGGTGGTATCCATACATTGGAGAATGACTGAATAAGTTATAGTATATAAATGCGATGGAATACTATTGTGCTGCAAAAAATTGTGAAGGAGATGGTTTCAGAGAAATCTGGGAAGATCCATTTGAACTGATGTAGAGTGAAGTGAAAAGAACCAAGAGAACAATTTCCAAAATGACAACAATATGGAAAAGGCAAACAACTTTGAAATAATTGGGAACTTTGATCAGTGCAATGTCCACCTCTATTCCAGAGGACACTGATGAAACATGCTACCCAACTCCTGACAAAGAGGTGGAGGACTCAGAATGCAGAGGGAGACATTTGATTGGACATGGCCAATGTAGAAGTTGTATTGCTTGACCATACATGTTTGTAACAGAGGTTCTGTGTTTCTTCTGCTCTCAATGGTGGGGAGGAAGAGAGAGAATTGGGGTAGGAAGGTGAGAAGGCATATTTTTCCTGATTAAAAAAATCATTAAAAACAACAATATATACGTGTCTATGTATACACAGATTACATATACATATGTGTATATACCAGTGTGTACATGTGAATGTGTATGTGTGTATGTGTGTATTTGCTTGGCTTTGTCTCAGTCAATCAACCAAGCATTTATTAAGTGCTCACTATGTTCCAAACACAAAGAAGGTGATAATTTCTACTCTCAAGGTGTTATATTCTAATACGTCACTAGTTCACCTGAGAAGTTCTTAGAATGTGCTACATACAAAACAGTTTGTCTTGGGTCTAAAAAGTACTATATCTAGAAGTCACCTAGCTTGTGAACTCACCAATGTGCAACATAGTTGAGAACCAGCCAAGCAAAAAGACCTTGGCCAGCTCAAGTCAGCAATCTTGGCAGAAGTGGCAATGAAGGGGGTTTCATTTATGAGAGACTCCCAGAAAGCTCTATTTTTAGTTCACACATAGTTCTGATTATCTACGTTCCAAGTCCAAGGGCATATTACAAAAAGCAAATTAGCAAGAGCAAAGAAGTTGGGCAAGCATACTGGAGTTGTCTTAAGTGATGATAAGAAGGAGAAAGAATCAGACACAAGAACTAAACATGATAGTAGTGTGGGGTCACTTACTGTAGTAATGAACACTTCAATAGACCCTGAATGATTCACTGTAGAACACACAGTGCAATAGTGGATGTTTGTGAGTCAATAAAAAATTAAATGTTCAAGGGAGATTTCCATCATGAATGGCATATTAAAAAAAAAAACCAACCACTAGCACTTCAAGGAATAACCTATCAGCTAATCCAGAAGACTGGCCTCTCTAGAATAATTAATTCAGGGAGGCAAAGCTTTGCTATACTGTTTTTTAATACTATGAAAGAAGTAATTCCATTGAGTACTTAACACTGAAAATTCATTTAGCCTATCTTAGTGAACTTGCCAGCATTTATGTAATAATAAAGAAAAAAAAGATTGGAAAACCAAAATGGAGATGTCTTAAATACCAGGTAAGTTTCTTCACATTCTGAAAAGGAGATGCCAATGATCCATTTGGAATAAGTATTTTCACATTTGGGGTGAGTGTCAGGATGGTCCAACATAACAATACTGTGTGATAATATTATGTGATGGAGTTTGATCACTAAATCACAGAATTTCAGAGTCTGAAAGGACCTTGCTAACCATCCAGCCCAATCTATATCTGAAAAAATAAATCTCTCCTCTGACATACTTAATATGTGTCCAGCCAACTGCAGCTTGAGGACCTCTAAGGAGGGAGAATGCACTGCCCCTATCTGTGAATCTCTGAGGGTTCAGATGACAATTCTCGGATAGATCTTGATATGGAACTTCTAATGCATTGAGTATTATGCTGCTGTCTCAGTAATGAGATTCTCAATCCAGTCTCTGAACTGTGCTGTTTCCAAGTCTTAGAAAAAAGAAAGCTATCTATGTATGTATGTATCCATAAATCCATCCATCCATCCTCTATCCATATATATATATATATATATATATATAGAGAGAGAGAGAGAGAGAGAGAGAGAGAGAGAGAGAGAGAGAGAGAGAGCATCAACCAGCATCATTCATTTTACATTCACTCATTTTTATTCATTAAAGAGTAGGGAAGGGATTACTATCTGAGGTAGAGGAGGAAAGCAGAGTTAATGTCAGTATGCCCAGATCTTTGTGACCATTAAATTTGTAGGGGGAGGGAGACACTTACACTTTGAAGCTGGAAATAATTGATGCCAAATGATGTCCAGTGGATTCATTCTTATTCAAAATTTTTATGCTGTATTTCCTGTATTGAGTGTACGTTAAATAATGGTAAGGTAATCTCTTTGTGTCAGTTAATATTTCACTTTTCCAAACACTTTCAGAACAAGTTTTCCCAGAAGCTGGTTTGCAGTCTCATAGACTCATAGACTTAGAGCCAGAAGGAACTTTAGAGGCCATCTAGTCCAACCTTGCTAGGCAGCAAGGTGATGCAATAGAGAGAAAACTGGGCTTGGAGTCAAAAATATTTCAGACACTTAATAGTTGTGTAACCCTGAGAATGTCATTTAACCTCTTTATGCCTCATTACTTTCATCCATAAAGCGAGGAAGTTGAACTTACTGGCCTCTGAGTTCCTTTCTAGCTATAAATCTATTTTCTTATGAGTTCTCATTTTACACATGAAGAAACCAAGGCTCAGACTTGCCCATGGACACAGAAGTAGTAAGCATAAGAGGTGGGATCTGAACCCATGTCTTCATGGTTCTAAGTCCAGGATTCAATCCACTGGGTGTCTCACTGCCTTCGTATTCTCCGTTACATAAACAAGTTCTTGATAGTTCTAGCCCCAGGAAAATAACACAAATATTAAATGACACTAAGATGGCCAACATAGCTATTTATTTTGTTTGACTGTTTATTGGTTACAAGGGTTTTCTTTATCTTTTTGTTATCCAGTGAGAAGGAGTGAGAGAGAGAAAGGGAGAAGAGAAATGCTTGTTAACTGAAAAAAAATCAATTAAATTACATTAAGCTTCTTCTCATTATAGGGGAAATATCTGAGTATCAACTTAATTCATTTGGGAGTACAGTCCTTTATGCAAATTCCTTTCCTGAACATCTTTAAAAGGATCAGCTAATACTCCAGTGGATTCCTGATTTCATTAACGTGAGCATTTCCTTCAATGATACAACTCAACCACCTTCCCATCCTGTACTTCTCTTATTCATATCCTTCATCATGCAGGACTCATGCAGGAAGGGTAGGGCCTTTCTCATGTTCTTTTGACATTGTGTGGCTGCCAATGGAGGATACAAGTTGTCTGTTAGTTATCACTCGTTTTTGCCATGTGACTGTTCCATCTTTTTTTGTGGTCAGACATTTATCTGATGACATCCTTTATACCACTTCTCCTTCATGATTACTGTTCTCCTCATGCCTACATTGTACCTTTAAGCTGTCCTTTTAGGGAAGGACCCTGAGTTTCCATTTTTCAGAAGCCACACTCCGTGAATCGTGACTATATACCACCACCAAAAGAATATTGTTATTAGTCATTAAGTCGTTCAGAGAGAACCCTGGAATCTCTCAAAGAGTTATGTAATTTCTCAAAGACAACTCAACACACTCTTGTCCTCCTATTCAACTCTGAGTCCAATTAACAATAATTATCACCACTAGTACATATATATATACATATATATACATACATATAGTGCTTTAAGGTTTGCAAAGCACTTTATAAATATTTTCTTATTTTGTCTTCACAACAACCCTGGGAGGTAGGTGCTCTTATTATCCTTATTTTTCAGATAGGGAAACTGGGGCAGATAGAGATGAAGTGATTTGTCTAGGGCTATATAACTAGTCAGTGTCTCAGGCTAGATTTGAACTCAGGTCTTTCTGATTCCAGTTCTCACTCTCTAACCCCTGTGCCACTTAGCTGTAGTTCAGTGTTCATTTGCATTGTCTGTCCAAGATATAGGTACTGATGAGTAAGTTCTGTGGGTTGTTCATCCAAGAGTACATAGTAGTTTGGAAAAGAGACATTTTTCATCCACTTGGTTTTTCCTGTGTGGATAGTTACACCAAATTTTTGTGAAAAATTATAGTTTTCATTCATTCTTATATTAAAAATAAATATTCTAGTATTTTCTAAGGGACCACACGAATATTCACAAAAATTTCTCAGGTGGAACCCTGAGAAAACAAGGGAACTGTGAAGGAAGTATAGAGTCTCCAGAGCGATAGCAAGGTACCAGGTGTGCCTCCTATATTCCCATCAGAGGTAGAACCCATCCCAGTGTTACCATGGAACAATGAAACTGAGTAGTTACATACAGATGATAATTTATTTAGCAATGTATGTGGCTGCAGAAACAAACCAGCTCCAAAGCACTCAGTAACCAAAAACACTGACCATTGGTTTCTACCCAGCTAATATAGAATTTGGAGGGAGTGAAAAATAGGAAAAATGGAATTATAGGGATTGAGACACCTTATTTCTGATTAGTGGAAGGGATCAAGAGACATTGAGGCGAGAGGAAGAGAGGTAGTTTTGTGACATCCCTTAAATTGGGTGAACTTTGGGAGGGGGAATATAGTAAACTTGTGACTTCTCCAAAATCAGGTATTTTATAAGCAACTGAAACTTACCTTCACTAAATGGTGGATAAAGGCAAAATGGAGCCACTAATACTATTTTTAAAACATGTAACACTAGTGAATCAGATTCAAATTCTAATTAAAATAATAATAAAATAATGATAATAATAAGCATTAATAATACAGTGATTAGCAATACAATATAATTAAATAATCCCATTTAAACAATATAATTAATAACAAACTATATGATTAATGCAATGTTAATAGTAATGGATAAATGAATATGCTAATAAACATGGTAATTAATAAATATATATTAATAATACCTTGCAATTTCTTGTTGTCATTTGAATAAATTTATTCATTTAAGTTAAAACAGTGAAGGACATTGGCCTCTATGTTAGGGATTCTCTAGACTGGTCCTAAGCAGAATGTGCAATACAATCCATAATGAAAGCCAGTTTGATTTTTTACTTCATTACTCCCAAGATTCATGACTTTGGCTATGGATGTTCTCTGCACTGAAGCAGAGCACCACCCCATACACTTTACTAGCTAGGCTTCGTTCCTAAGTAACATGGACAGGTAGCTGGTACAATGGATAAGGTGTTGGACCTAGAATCAAGAAGCCCTGAGTGCAAATTTAGCCATAGACAATGACTAGCTGTGTAACCCTGGGAAGTCCCTTATGCCTCAGTTTTCTTTATTTGTAAAATAAGGATAATAATGACGCCTACCTCCCAAGGTTGTTATGAGGCATAAATGAGATAATATTTGTAAAGCATTTTATAAACTTTAAAGTGCTACGTAAATACTAGCTATTATATTATTAATATTAATAAGATATTAGTAGTAGAATGATGATGATGATGATTATAATAATTCACTCCCAGGCAGTGAATTGTCTAAGAAAAAGCTTCTCCAAACTGAGAAAGACTGTTTCTCAATAAATGGTCCATCAACAGTCCCATACACAAAGACTTTCCCACTTGGTAGAACTGGCCAGAGTTTAGGATTGCCTGGAATAGTCCTTGAAAGCTGAGGGTTCCTTCTCCTAACATAAAGTAACTGAGCAGAGCTTTAGAGGAGGCTATTTTGTCACCTATGAGAACACACAGACATGTTGCCTTATCAGAACAGATGTCTAAAAGACTGGGGGAAAAAAAGACCAGCATTGTCATCAGTGCTGTAGTTATAATATGTTGATTACATTCTATGCCCTCAAGCATCTTAATTAAATAAGAGAGAAGTCGAACTGATCCTGCAACATCAAGGAAGATTATGCTTCCCTCTCCCCATCTACGATATTAAATTCTCCATCCAACACCAAAAAGAATGAGTTTTGTTACATTCTCCGTATTCCTGACACTCGAGCTTATTTAAGTAAAGCACTTTGGCTAACCTTGAAGTTCTATATGAATGATATTATTGTTATTATTGGAAACATGTTGTGCCAAAGTAAAAATGATGGAGGACGGAAGACTAAGATTGTGTATACATTACATCAAAAATGGTTTTTGAGGAGGGGAAATAAACCAAACACTAGAACATACTACTTTATGACAACACTAGAACCAATTCTATCAACTTTGAATATTTAAAAAATGTTTCTCTTCCTGCCAGAGAGATGATGAAATTAAAATGCAGAGATATAATACATTTCCAACCACAGTCAATGTGAGAATTTGTTTGCTAGACTATACATATTTATGATTAGTGTTTTGTTTTTCAAAGTTCACCATTATTTTGTTCAATTGGGGTGATCAATGGGAGGGACATATTAAAATATATGTAAAATAAATACATGCATTTAAATTAAAAATAAAAACAAAAGTTTCGAGGAAAATGAGATTTTTAAAAAAGAAAAAATGTTGTTTGTGCTGTTACTTTCACATATTATTTAGCTGTCAATGGGTCCAGTTTCCATCCTGCCTCAGCTTTTACATCCTTAGCAGTAGGCTTGATGTAAGCAGACAATATGGTGTGGCTCAGTTTTGTACCAAATAACAAATATTACTTGCTTATGTAGAAAGAGCCGAAATTCTCAGGTATATTTTCACAGAGAGAGGAAGCATGGAGTAATGAATGGATAGAGAACTAGCCACGGAATCAAGAATAACTGAATTCAAGTCCTTTCTCTGACATGTACAAATCATGTGACTCTGGGAAAGAAAGTGATTTAACTTATTAGAGTTCCTAGCAATTTTTTGAGACTATAAGTTGCAGAAAGTTGTTAATCTGCATTGGCAGAGGGAACTTCCTCACTAGGTGTAATCTAAACTGAGGAAATCACAGATTCAGTCCTAAACAAAAAAGGATAGGGTTCCAGTAGTTAAAACTGGAAGAAGCCTTCAGTGTAATTTAATCTCATCATTTTACATAGGAGGCAACCAAGGCTCAGAGATGTTAAGTGACTTAACCAAGATCACACAGTAAATGGCAGAGATGGATTTGACTCAGTTGTCAAGATTCTAAATCCAGGATTCTTTCTACTTTTTCCTTTACCTTTTGAAAAAAGTTTAATAAATACCTTATATTTCTGAATCAAAATCTTTCCCACCTACCCACCTAAAAACTAGTTAAGTAAAATCAGCTGACAGCAGTAATCATATGTGGCCATGCATACAACATTCTGAACCTAGAGTACCCTATCACCCCAAAGAAAGAAAAGAGCTGTTTCCTCATTTCTTCTGTTTCACTAAGATCAGGTTATTACAAATACAGAATAGTAGGCTTTGTTTTTGTGTTCTTTCCACTTACTCATCATAGTTATTGTATGTATGTGTCCAGGGTCATCACCTGCGTCTTGCCACTGGACTCTGGAAGAGACAGAGAAGCTGAAGACTTCACACAGTCCTACCTCACTTAAATCCAATTCACTTGCAAGTCAAGACATCACCTTCCTGATGTATGTGTATGTTCATATGGGCATCTGTATATTTACATACGCATATGTATATGTGTATATGATATGTATGTGTATGAAGTCACAAAATGGGGGCAGGCATGCCAGTTCTTTGGGTACTCTCCAGGAAAGACCATGATGGCCATGGGAAATGGCCATCACAACTGAATAACCACAGAGGGTATGGAAGTAAAAAACATAGAAAGTACAGAGTCAAGCCCCCAAAGAGGTATGGAGGTAGACACAGTGTGGGGACAAGGGATGGAATGGTGAAGGAAAGCAGGCAGTTTGAGGAAGGAATGGGAAGGGAGAGAGGCAGAGAATATTTAACTCATGTAACCACAGATCAGAGCTGGGAACACTGACAGAATAGATCTGATGAAGAGGGAAGAATGCCCAAGAGACAGGAGTTTGTGGTCTCATTTTTATAGGATTTTGGGGGGAATAGACTAACTCTTATCTGTGCCACCTTGGGGTTAGTTCATTAACAGATCCAAATCATTTTAGAGTTGTCAGTAAAACTTTAAAGTTAACATGTTGACATCATCTTAAAATTATTAGCACCTTTTGGGGTGCTGCTGATGTTTGGAACTTTTCTGAGATTTATATATAATGGGACCCAAAACCGTGATAGAAAAGTGTAGCTCCCACACAGATTACCAGGATGTGATTTTTGGTTAACATGTGATATAATTTGTAAATTATGGTACCTTTGATCTTTGAGGCAGTTTGTATATGACTTCCAGGATCAAGGCGGTTTGTACATGACTTCCAGGTTCCCTTTAGCAAAATTATTTCCTCCTATTGGCCTTTTATACTGGCTATTTATAAACTTACTCTCCTCACTAGAAGTATGTGTGTATGTAAGTGAAAGTCAGGAGGACCAAAACAAGATACAATTTTAACACATATATGTGTACATGTGTATGTGTATATGTATGGTGCATAAGTGTGTATATATATGTGTGTTTATGTGTGTGTGTAAACTTTGGAATGCTGCTAAATGTTCAACAACCAACTTTCTGAAAAAATACATTAGACACACTTTTAAATTGAATCTGCATTACTAACATTTTCTCCGTCATGTTCTTAAACCTAGATAATCAATAGAACAATAAATCAAACCTTGATTTGTAGTATTTACTGCTTCCTGAGGTATAAAAGTCACACTGAAAATTTAACTTTGAACCAGTATAAGCTGGTGTCAGCACACAATACATATATATTTGTGTGTATATGTGTGTATGTATATGTGTATACATATATATTATATATTCATATATGTATATATATCCCTTCCCCCTCCTCCCTACCCACCATGAAGCTTACTTCTCATGTCAATTTCATCTAGAGGCAATGTAATGTGGTGGATAGAGTGTTAGAAAAAGGAAGATATGGGTTCAAATTCCTTTTCAGACATTTATTAACCATATGACTGTAGGCAAGTTATTTATGCCCCATGCCTCAGTTTCCATACCAGTGAAATGAGGGGAGTGCACTCAATGGTTTCAAAGGTTTCTTCCAGCTCTAATGTGATTTTATAATTCCACTTCTCTCTAAATTCCTCATATCTTTCATTTCTTACTACACAGTAATATTCCATTATATTCATATACCACACTTATTTGACCATTCTCCAGTTGTTTCTAGTTTTTTGCTACTACAAAAGTACTGCTTTGAATATTTTGAGATATATACACACATATTACATATATAAAAACATAATACATTTATATGTGTGTACATATGATACCTATGAGTGTGTATATTTTTAAATGATATATTAAATATATAACATATATTTATGTGGACTGTCTTTGGATCAAAGGATGTATACCTTCTGTAAGAAGTCTTTTCCAGTCCTCCTTAATCTCAGTGCTTTCCCCTTGAGATTACCCCCAATTTATCATATATGCATACATGATAACATATATACACACATATGATAATATATGGTGATATCATATATACATATATGATAATATATCTTGCTAGTATATAGCTACTTGCATGGAGTTTCCCCCATTAGAGTGTGAGCTTCTTGAGAGCAAGGACAATTTTTTCACTTTCCTTGTCAAGGTGTGTTTGGAACATAGTGGGCACTTAATAAATGCTAGCTTATTGACTGACTGACTGACTGATAATTCCAAACAGACATCCAGAACAGTTAGACGAATTCATAGCTCTACCTACAATATATTAGAGCACCTGTCTTCCCATAACCCCTCCAACAATAGCTATTTCTGCTTTTTGTTCTTTGTCAATTTGCTGGTTATGAAGTAAAACCTTAAAATTGTTTTAATTTGTGCCACTATTATCAGTGATTTTAAGAAACTTTTCATGTTATTATTAGGGTTTTCAATTATTTTTATCCTTTGTTCATATCCATGGTGACTTGTCATTTGGGAAAATATTCTTGGTCTTATATATTTGTGTTAATTCTAATCATATCTTGGATACAAATTATTTTCAAAGAAAAATTGCTCCAGATGCTCCAATTTATGAATGACATTATGCTGATTACATCAAATCCCTGGAGAGGAAACCAAATTTGACATAACTTTTCATAAGCCCTCTTGACTGTCAAAGGCCTTGGTCAGATCTACAAATATTGTGTACAGACTTCTGTTCTGCTCCTAGCATTTCTCCTGGAGTTGTCGGGAAGAAAGCACCATATCAACTGTTCCTCAGCCCTTTCTGAAGCCACACTGGCTCTCAGGTATATAACTATCTTCCAGGTGAAGGATCAGTCTATTAAGGAGGACTCTAGCAAGAATCTTGCCAGCAATGACTTTGACACTGTTAGTCATGAGGGCTTATGGAAAATTATGTCAAAATTTGGTTGCCCAGAGAAGTTCATCAGCATTGTATGTCAATTTCATGATGGCATGTTTGACCACGTTCTGGGTAGCAGACAATGCTCTTGTGTCTTCCCAGTCACCAAAGGAATAAAACAGGGCTGTGTGCTTGTTTCCATGCTTTTTAGCATGATGTTTTTAGCCATGTTGTCAAATGCTTTCAATGAGGATGAACATGGCATCAAAGTCACCTACTGTTCTGATGGTAAGTTCTTCCATCTGAAAAGGCTAGAAGCCAAGACCAAAGTAGAGGAAGTGTTGGTGCATGATTTTCTGTTTGCAGATGATTGTGCACTCAATGCAGTCTCTGAAGCCGAGATGCAACAATTCTCTGTTGCCTGTTCTAATTTTGCCCTAATAATTAATACCAAGAAAAGATAGATGCTCCATCAGGTACCATCACACCAATCCATATGTGGAACCATTGGCTACAACAAACGGAGAAGTTTTGAATGCTGTGGATAAGTTCACTTACCTTGGTAATATGCTTTCCAGAGATGTATACATTGACAATGAGGTTGATGCACGCATTACCAGAGCTAGCTAAGTGTTTGAGAGGCTCCAAAGGAAAGCTTAGGAAAAAGAGGTATTAGACTGACTACCAGACTACAGGTCTACAGAGTCGTTGTGCTGACCTCATTGTTGTATGCCTGCGAAACATGGACAGTCTATCAGTGCCATGCCAGGAAACTGAAGCACTTCCATTTGAACTGTCTTAGGAAGATTCTGAGGATCACCTGGCAGGATAAGGTACCAGACACTAAGGTCCTTGCTCAAAATAAACTGCCAAGCTTTCAAACTATGCTCCAGAGAGTGCAACTCTGATGGGCTGGCCACATTGTCCAAATGCCAAATGTATGCTTGCCAAAAAGACTATTTCATGGAGAACTCACATAGTGGTCAGAAGAAGCGATACAAGGACACTCTCAAGGTCTCTCTCAAGAACTTTGAATTTGATTGTGTAACATGGAAAACACTGGCACAGGACTGCTCAGCATGTGTGCCCACATCAGAAAAGGTGCAGTGCTCTACGAGCAAAGCAGAATTGAAACAGCACAAAGAAAATGTACAATGCGCAAATTTGGAGTAACCACCCCAAATGTTCATGTGGACTCTCTGTGACCAATCTGTAGTAGAGCATCCCGAGCTCATATTGGTCTGATCAGCCACAGTTGTACACACTGAAACGTCACTTTATCATGATGATGTCATTTTGGTCCTCTTTGAAAACGAAGGAAAACAACAATCACACAATGGGATTTGGCCTGTTCATCCACAGAAGACTAAATGGAAGACGACTATCTATTGCTTAGACTTCAATATGCATTTAGAAGAACACTCTATTAAGGAGGGATTCTTAGCTTTCTGTACCAGGAGCCCCTTTGGCGGTTTGGTGAAGCCTATGGATCCCATCTCATAATAATATTTTTAAATGCATAAAATAAAACACACAGAATTACAAAGAAAATTAATTATATTGAAAAACAGTTAACAATTTTTAATAAAAGCAATGGACCCCAGTTTAAAAACCCTTGCTATAAACCTTTCCAATAGCGTGTTCAATTTGGGAAAGCCAGTATAGATTGACAACAAGCTCAGCCTAGAGTTAAAGAGGAGTAGACTGGGCTGGATTACTTTGGGGAAATTACAAAGCTCTTTTACTGACTAAGCTTTTCATGAAAGCAAAGAAGCATATCTTTTCAATACTATCATTTTACCAGTATTATTATATGGTATCAAGACATGGAAAACTACTGCAGCCAAAGAATTATTAAAGATAGATATCACATAGAAGGCAATGGAGAGTCATATGATGGGTGTGAACAGACAATAATATATAACCAATCAAGAATTCTAAAGCAGACCAGGAGGAAAAGATGCCATCAAATAATTGTATGATAGGAAGAAAATGTGGGCTGTTAATGTAGCAAGAGCAAAGGATGACAGATGAAAAACCAAAGCACTCAACTGGTACTCTCATGATATTGGTAGGAAAATACAGAAAAGCCTATCACGCAAGGTGGACCCTCATGGTCAGTTTTGGGGAGAACATGAATGAGTATTACCAGACTAAAAAGCATGGATTAGTTCCAATTGGTATCACTGGAGGAAACTCCTAAATCAATAAAATCATAGATCCATTTGCATATTTGATGAAAAACTCATTTTCCCAATTCACAAGTTTCCCTTTTATTCTAGCTGCATTGGTTTTGTTTGTGTAAAAACTTTTAAAATCAGTGTAGTTGAAAATATCTATTTCATCTTTAACAATCTCATCTCCCTTTTGTTTGGTTAAGAATTCTCATCCAACTCAGTTATGAAAAGTATCTCCTTCTGTTCTCCTCTAAATTTTTAATGATACGACCTGTTATATTTAGGTCGTGAATTCACTTCAAGTTTATTGTGGCACTCGGTATTAAGTGCTGCCCTAAACCTATGTTCTGCTAAATTGCTTTCTAATTTTCTCAGAGGTAATTGCTAAATCAGGAGTCACCCCAGTGCTTTTCCCACTACACCATGATCCTATCACATAAAAAAATTAAGTGAGCAGATGAACTTGGAAAAATAGATGTCTGTACTTTTCTGAGACTATCTCCATATATAAAAATGTATTTTAGATGTTTAATTCAGGATGTTGCTTGTAAATATGTGCCATCTATGAAGCTTTATTTTGATTTTGTTACTTAATCAAAATCAGGAGATAAAATCAAAACACATAAATTGACTTCCAGGGAAACAAGATACATTTCCAGGAATAAAAATTCAGTCTTATTAAACCACATTTATGAACAGCAGATCTCTTTAGATTTTCAACCCTTCACAAAAGTTATAGCCATTTTAGCAAAACTTTCATGTTTGTAATATCTCCAGATAAGTTTTCATTATCTTTCCAAAATGAAAAATAATACTGCAAAATTCCTCAAGTATTGAAATTAAGCTTTTATACTAAGTAGCAAGATAGACATTCTTTCATATGTTATATTCTTCTCCCTTATTTATAATACAGCAATCTATTACTGTCTTCCTCCTTTTAATTATTCTCCTTAAAAACATAAAGGATACTTATGATCCTTTAAAAATATTTATAACTACACCTTTTCTCCGGAGAACTCAGAACACTAGACATACATTTTTAAAAGAAGAACATTCCTTTGATGGATTTTTGATCTCATTAATGCAGAGATTCTCTCCATTGGTACAAACCAAAACCCATGCCCTCTTATTCTGCATGATTCTTGTCTGTGTCTTTCCATAAATCTTCCACAGGACAGCTAACCAGCACACTTCATTTCTCACCAATGTACAGTCCCCTGGACTTCACCATGCCCCAGCAACCCCTTCATTTTGGAAGTTCCCTTCAGCCCTGGAACTCACACCTCAGAAGTATGCTCTGCCTCTGGAGCCCCCTCTGTAATTGGACAGCTCCTCCCAGAAACTCCATGTAAGGAGAATGCTGAGGTCAACTATCTCTTCATTTCACCAGGCTTTCTCCATCATGCTCCTTCACTGGCTACCTTCTCCCTTCTGTTCCCTTTTCCACTTCCTGTTGTGTGCTATGTTCCCAATTAAAATGTGAGTTTATTGAGAGTAGGAACTGTCTTTGTTTTTTGTTTATATTTCCAGTATTTAGCACGGTGCCTCACATATAGTATGTACTTGAGAATGCTTGTTAACTGACTGACTATAGACCTTCTTCTAAGCTTTAAACGATTTCATGGATGCCAGTGCAATGTTCAGGCTGTCCTCTGTTAATCCATGCTCTCACTGCTTGGCTAGCCCACTTCCTTCTTCAGTCATCTATATCATAGGATCATATGATCAAGAGCTGGAAGGGACCTAAGAAATCATCTAGTCCAGCTTTCTCATCTTACAAATGAAGAAACGGAAGCTTGCAGAGATGAGATGCTTCTCCAAGTTCACATAGACGGTGAGTGGTAGATGTAGGATTTGAGGTCAGATCCTCTGGATTCAAATCCAATGACTTTTCTCTTATACCATGTTGCCTTTCATGAAGCCTCTCAAGATTATAGAACTGAAAGGAACCTTAGATATCATTTTGTCCACATCTCTCATTTTACAGATGAAGAACCTTAGACAAGTAGCTATCATCATCCTCATCATCAATCATCATTCAAAGAAGGCATTTATGTAGCACTTTACAGTTTGCAAAGCACTTTACAATCTTACCTCATTTGATCCTCACAATAATCCTAGGGAGTAGGTGCTATTATTATCTTCATTTTACCATGGAGGAAACTGAAGTTGACAGAAGTTAAATGACTTGTCCATGGTCATATAGCTAGTAAATGTCTGAGGCAGGATTGAAACTCAGGTCTTCCTGACTCCAAATCCAGCATTCTATCCATCATGCCACCTAGCTGCCTATCCCACTTTTAGCCAATGAGTCATCATCGTGAATGTGGTTTAGGCTACAATGCTTATGCCTAGTATGTCACTTGCAATTTTTATGATTCAGAGATTTGGATGCTCTGTTACTTGAAGCCATGAAGCATTCCTGGCAGAATAATTTTTAAGGAAAAAAAATGGGCTTTTGGAACAGGCAGTAACTTGGAATCACTGAAAATACTGAACAATTTTCAAAGTACATTCCAGCTTGTGATCTCTCTTGTTATTCAATGCTGGCCCCAGCTTATTGTTCATCTGCAACATCTGTTCAAAACAGGTGGGCTGTCCATCCAGCTGTGTGTCACAGCCTGAGTAGTAGGCATTCTGAATACAGTTCATTTTTTCCATGTGGACTGGGTAGCAGTAACAATAACAGCTCACACTGCTATAGCACTTTCCTGAGGACAACTCTGTGAAAGAGGTATAGTATTATTATCCCTATTTTATAAAAGAGGAAACTGAGAATCAGAGAGGCTGAGTGACTTATTCAACATGACTCAACTGGTAAACTAGAGAGAGCTTGAATTAAAACCCAGATATTTGTTCTTGTTACACTGTTACTCTCTTGAATGCATGGATCATTCTATCTACGCATCTGTTATTTATCTATCTATACATTCACGAGGCAGCTAGGTGGAGCACCAGTGCAGAAGTCAAGAGGACCTGAGTTCAAATCTCACCTCAGACACTTGACACTCACTAGCTGTGTGACCTTGGGCAAGTCACTTAACCCCAATTGCCTCATTCTGGGTCATCTCCAGTCATCTTGATGAATATCTAGTCACTGGATTCAGATGGCTCTGGAGGAGAAGTGAGGCTGGTAACCTGCACAGCCCTCTCTCACTCAAAAACAGTCAAGTGCTAGTCATGTCATTATTTCTCTGATGGCATGGTCTTCTTTGGCAACAAAGGACGAACACACACATCTATCCATTCATATATTTATCTATCTTTACATCCATCATCCGTCTGTATATCTATCATCTGTCTGTCCATCTATCCATCCGTTTATCTGCCTATCACCTATCCATCTATCCTTTCATCTATTCTGAACTTAAACACCAAAAAGGAGCATTCCCATGCACTGATAGAACTCAAAAAGATGATTCTGTATAAAACCATTAATCTTCATTTCATACTGCTTGCTTTTCAATTCTATATATTACTTTCAAAAACTGTCCTGCTTTTCTGTGCTTCCCTCAAAAGCTCCTTCTGTTCTCTTCTATGCATTTAAAAATATTTCAATGGCAGTCTTTTTTGGCAGACTATCACCTCTCTATCAGGAGGTAGGTAACATGCTTCATCATAGGTCCTCTGAGGAACAGAATAGTCTTTGTATTGATCAGACTTGTTAAGTCTTTTGAAATTGTTTTAATTCATGTTGATGCTGTCCTTGAATAAATTGTTTCCTGGCTTGGCTTGCTTCATTCTTCATCATTTCATACTACTCAGGATTCTTTGAAATCATCTTTTTCACCATTTCTTACAGTGCAATAACATTCTATTACATTCACATACCACAATTTGCTTAGTCATTCTCCAACTTCTAAGAGACAATCTAAGACATTCTCTTAGATTCTAAATCTTTGCTTCCCCCCCAGCTCCCACCCCTGCTTTTGATTCCTCCCTTTGGGGTCAAGAAGTTTGTTTTGCTTGTGACTAGTCCCTCCCAGTTATTATCCTCCCTCTTAATCCCACTCCCAATTCCATTTTCTCCATTGTGTCTGATGTCTTTTTACATCAGACTGTGTGTATATGTATATTTCAACCCAACTTTGTTCATTTCAAAGAAGAACATGGTTCATCTGATGCCCATTCCTTCCACTCTTTCCTCCATGTGCATATAACCATCTGCTGTTGCACCCAATTATGTGGAATAGTAAGTTCCGCCCCTTCTTCCTCCTTTCTCTGCTGGAACATTCCTTCTTTTTTCAACTTCCTTTTTTTTTTTTAAGACTTTCACCAATACACACCCAAGACTTGTGTTCATATTTAACTCCCTCAACACTCATTAAAAACATTAAAGTTCTGAAAAGACACTTGTTTCTTCTTACCCTATTAGAATGTTAGTATACTCTGTAAGATTCTTTGTAAGCCTGTGCTCATTGGGATATGTGTATATGTGTATACATGTATACATGTACATATGTATATATACACATGTACATACATATATACACACAGATTCACACACATATATAATATGTGACTATTATATATAATATACATATATGTATATCATAAATAAAGCTGTTCTGTATTTTCATATTTTTAAAACACGTTGATTATTAAAAATAAATTTTAAAAGAATGTTAGCACAATATCACCATATATCAAATAAATATGTATTTCTCTAGACTCTTATGCTTATATTATAAAATTCCTACAACTCTCTGCTCTTTTCATCAGACATGCATGAAAGTCTTCTATTACATTTAAGATCCATTTCTCCCCTTACTCAGCTTTACAAAGTAAGGTTATTCCTGGTTATAAACTTAAGTCTTTTGCAATATTCTAATCCAAGATTTATTCTCTTTTATAGCAGACTGCCAGGTTTTGTGTAATACTGAGGTTCTTAGTGCTAGAATTGCTTCTTTCTGGATGCTTCCAATATATTTTCTTTGATATAGGATATCCAGATTTTGACCATAATTCTTGAAATTTTTTCCTTTTAGGGTTCCTTTCAGGAGACAATTGGTGGATTCTTTTTATATGTATTTAGTCCTAATAGATGCAGGCAAGTTTTATTTATGATTTCTTGAAATATAAGGTCCAGGTTTTTTTTAATTATGGTTTTTAGGGAATTCAATGATTCTTAAATGATCTCTTCTTGACCTCTTTTCCAAGTGAATTGTTTTTTATATCAGATGTCTTATATTTTCTTTTTTTCAATATTTTTATTTTGTTCTAATATTTCTTGCCTTCTAATGGAGCCAGTAATTGCTATTTGGTCCATCCTTGTTTTCAAGGATTCCTCTTCTTGGTTAGGATTCACTACTTTTTCTTCTATGCTACTTGTTCTTTTCCATTTCTTTCCTCAAGAGTTTTTTTTATCTCTTGTTTCATCTATTTAGAAATTCATGTTCTCCTTATGGAAAACCCATTTTCTTATCAGCTTATATTTATTATTGCTTTATTCATTCCTTTCTTTTTAGCAATCTCCAGATTTGTAATAAGTCTTTATGATGGTTGGTGTTTTCCTTGATTATTTTTATCTCTCCAGCTTTGGTTCATTAACTGGGTCTTTGTTCCAGAATCAGATCCCATTTTTCTATTGAGCTTTTGGATAAAGTGGTAAACTTTGGCCTCACCTTGGCCTCACCTTAAATCACCTAGGTTCTTGCACAGATCTCCACCTCCCAAATGAGACTTCCTTGGATCTTTAAGGTTCAGAGTACTGGATCTTCAAAGTCCTTACTATCATTTCAGGAAAATGTTGTGGACATCAAAGCCCTTGGATCTGGGATGTCCTGAGCAAAGATCTGTGACTCCACAATGTTTGCTGATATATACCTACTGCCACTGCCCACAGATTCCAAAGTTCCACACTGGGGCTTTCTGACCACTGTGAGCCTTTATCACTCTTGGGGAGTCTTCCAAACTTGCTGGATCCAGACACATAGCTTTCTAGGCTATGTGTGTTCTCAGACCATTTTTATTTGTCCTAGGAAGCCACTCTGCATTGGCTTTGTTGATGACCCCCATTCCAACTGCTTTGGCTTCTGGCTGACTGACATCACCCCACTTCTGATATTTCCCTATCTTCCCTTTTTTTTGGCTTCCTTTTGTTTACTGTCCTCTCTCATTACATTATAAACTACTAAATCGAAGGGACTTACTTTTTTCCTCCTGTATTTGTATCCCTATCACTTAGCACAGTGCCTGGCACATAATAAGCACTTAATCAATAACAATTGATTGATTAAACTTCCCAACTTGGCATTTAAACCCTCCATAGCCTGGCTATCATCTACCTTTTCAGGCTTATTGCATATGATTCCCCTTCACAAACTCCCCATTCTAAACAACTGCTATTTCCCATAACCAACTTTCTATCTCTGACCTCCATGCTGATGCACAAGTGTAATCTCATGCCCATAATGCACTACCTCCTCACCTCTACCTCTCAGCATATCCCTGGCTTCCTTCAAGGCTTCACTCATGAGCCACTTTCTATAAGAAGCCTTTTCTAGTCCCTCTAGGTGTTAAAGTTCTCCCCATCTTCAAACAATCATTTATATACTGATCTGTTGGTAGGTAGTACCCCCATAGTAGAAATTCCTTTCAGATGGAGGCTGTTCACCTTTTGGGTTTTGTATCCCCACTACCTAGTAGAATGTCTTGCATGCATGTATTAAGTTGTTATGAAAGGTTTGTTAAATCCAATTGGTCTGAACATTGTGTGCAAAACTTTGCTCTAAGAGAATGAGATGATAGAAAGTTGATGATAAACTGACCAGCCCAATTGCCATAGGCTGCCTGGGTCATCTTACCTATCTCCAGGTCTTCGATGGCCAGCTGGGTAAACGAATGAGAGAAGAGACCTCCAGAGTCAAACAGAGGTGTAGGCTTTATTCCGGATCTTAGCTACATGTCAGCATGCAGGGCGAGTTCTCCCCATGGAGACCCCTTCTCCTTCCGGAGGAAAGAGGAACCCCCCCCCCTCAGTATGCAGGGCTAGTGCTCCCCGTGGGAGCCCCCTGTGGGAGCTCCCATCTCCCTCCCGAGGAGCAAGGAAAAGGAACCTTCAGGCTTTCTTGTCCCCATTTAAGCTCTCCCAGCCGCATAGTTTGCTCATGGACACTGTGCATGCTCTCAGCCCCTTAGCCAATTAATAACAGGTGTGCTCAGACCACGGACCAATCTCAAGGGTGGGATGCTCTCCCCAGCAAGTTTCCACTAAGAAGAGGTGGAAAATCAAGATAGCTCATGTCTCACTCCTCAGTTCCTAGCTGTTCCCTTGCGGGGGCCTCATGAGAGCTGGGCGGTTTCAAGAGCCCTCACCTTTACCTAACCCGAGACCGTTCACTGTGAGAACTGAGCCTACCTTAACAATAAACATATTCCCTGTCCTTATGAAATATACAGTAAAGGAAAGGAGATATGTGAAATACACAAATGACTATCAAGTACAATAATGATGTAACTGTATAAGAGAGACAAAAAGTACTATGTGAGATCTGATTTAAAAAAAAAATGGTCATCAGCCATAAGGAGGGATGGTGAATCAGGCAGCTTCATTGATGGGGTGGCATTTGGGCAGGACTTCCAAAGAATGATAACAGTTTGGCAGGCGGTTGAATGATTTGGGGAAAATTATACAAAAAGAACTATCATCACCTTATTTTGTCAACAGATACTAACATAAATCCTTAATTACAAGTTAACATAAATAATCATCAGTTTCCAAAACCTAGCAAACCAAAATTCCCCCTCATTCTCACTCTGCAATAAAAAACCAGTAACAATTGATAGAGGTGATCAAATTCCTCCTTTTGGGATTGAAGATATACGTTAATGAATCAATCAATCAATAAACATCTATTAAACATCTATTAAGTACATGGTACTGTAAATACAAAGACAAAAATGAAACAGACCTTACTCTCAAGAACTCACTTTCTAATAAGGAAGACTTCATCAATCAGTCTTTCAATAAATATTCATTATTAAGTGCTTATTATGTGCTGAGCACTGTGCTAAGTGCTAAGGATACAAATATGAAAAACTAAAAACAACCTTTGCCCTCAAAGAGTTCACTATATAATGGAGAAAACATATAAAAGGAAGTTAAAAAATGGAAGGGGAGGCAAGGAAAGGGAAGGGCAGGTATCTGAAACAGAGGTATGTATATGTGTACATAGATAGATATATACAAAGCAGATACATGATAATCTTGACAAGCAACAGTGCACTAGTACATGCCTGAACTTGGGGAGGCCTCATGCAGAAGGTGGTACTTAAGCCAAGTTTTGAAGGAAGAGGTATAGATGAGGAAGGAAAAGCATTTCAGGCACAAGAGACAACTAGTACAAAGGCAAAGAAATGGGAAATGAAGTCTCATGTGAGGCATGACAAGAAGTCAGAAGGGCTGGCTTATAGGAGGGGTGGGAAGTAATGTGTAATAAGGATGCAAAGTTAAGATGAGACTGCAAAGAGCTTAAAAATTCCAAACAGAAAAGTTTTTATTTGATCTTAGAGGTAATAGGGTGCCAGTGGAATTTATTGAGTACAAGTAGGAGAAGCACACAGTCAAGAAAATCAAGAAAATAGATGTAGGCAAGTTTTATTTATGATTTCTTGAAATATAAGGTCCAGGTTTGTTTAAGAAAATCAATTTGGTAGCTGGGTAGAGAATGGATTGGAGTGAGGAGTGACTTGAATCAGGGAGAAAAATTAGGAGGCTATTGTTATAGTCCAGATGATGATGGGATGAACTAGGGTGGTATCTGCATGAGTGAAGAGAAGGGGATATATACAAGAGATGTTGTGGAGAGAGAAATGAAAATATTTAATTCATATATGTTGGGTAAATGAGAATAAAACATCAAGAATGACAGTGAAGTTGTGAATGTGGGGAAGGATGGCCATGGAGGGGTAGGTTTCAGAGAAAAAGAAGAATTCTATTTTGGACATAGAGAATCTGAGATACCCGTGGGACATACAGTATGAAATGTTCAAAAATTGACAATTATTGAAGTGGGACTATATAGCTCAGGTTATACAAACCTGGGAGTCATCCACGTAAAGACAATAATTGAACCCATAGGAGGTGATAATCATTGAGACAGAAAGACAAAGAGACACACAGAGACAAAGAAACAGACACAAGGAGACAGAGATAGAGAATGAGAGAGGCAAAGAAACAATAGAGAGAAAAGAGAAAAGGGCCTAAAATAGATCCTATGGTACACCCACCATTAGGGGGTGTAGCATGGATGAGGATGAGGACAAGGAGACTAAGAAGGAATGCTCAGACAGGCAGGAGAAGAACCAGAAGAGAGCAATATTATGAAGAGCCATAGAGGAAAGAGTATCTAGCAAGAGAGGGTGCTCAGTGGGGTCAAATGTTTGAGACAAACAAAGCAGAACAAAAACGGTGTTGTAGATTCAGCATCATGCACCACTCTAAACCGGTCTCTTCCTTGCCTTGCATCACACTATTCTTTTCTTCGAGGATGCATTCCTTTCTTGTATTTTGCTATCCAAATGCTATCCATCCTTTAAGTCCCTCAAGTCCTATTTTCTCCAAGAAGTTTTCCTTGGCTTCTGTAGTACACAGTCACGTCTCCCTTTGTTGATATCTGGGAATACATTTAGCCGTCATCAAATACCATGTTGTATACTTCTATATTTTTGCATGTGTGGGTGTCTTGTCTTCTTGTCTACATTGTAAGCTCTTGGAGGACAAGGACTACAACCTCTTCTATTTCTTTGGCATCTCCATAGCACCAAGTCCAACATTTAGCATATAACAGGCACTCACAGAATTTTTAACAGATGGTTCTAATTGCTGCTGGCAAATTAGAAATGGTATCTTTAGCCAGTTAACTGATTTAAAGAGACTTCATATTCACACTACTTGTTTTTGCAAAGACTCACAATTAGAATTTTGGGGTAAAATCATTTTGTCAGGTAAACAATTCTAGAAGGAATCATTTGATACGGGAAATCTGCTTTAACCTCTTTGAGAACAGACAAAGCTGTTATTCTATTGCTCAAAAGACTGTCCCTCCAAAGCTACTCCATCTCCATAAAGACGTGTAGCAAGTTTAGTGGAAATTAGAGTATTTAGTCCAGATCTTTAGAAAGATAGTATGTCATAGCTGGTTTAAAACAATAGCATTTACATGCATAAAGAGGGAATTTTAACTCAGTACCATATATATACAGAAGAACTTTTCCAACGTAATCTGGCATCAAAATCACAGAATCTCATACCTGGAAGGGATTCTCAGAGAGCATCTAGTACAACTCATACCCAAAAAAGAATTGTCTCTACAACATCCCCAACAAGTGGTCATCCAGCCTTTATTTGAAGGCCTTCACAAGGCCTTCTACTTCCTAAGGCAGCCTTTTCTACTTTTAAATAGTTCTAATTGTTACAATAGTTGTAATTGTCTGGATAGCTCTGCTCATTTATCAAAGTTACAAAAAAAATTCATATAGCTTCCATTCACATTCAGAATTTCCATGTTAGACTCAAAAAACTGGAGTTTAAAAAGTTATGCATTTCTTACATAGCACTGGGGACGCTCCAGTTCATGGAACCCCTATAAAAGTTATTCAGGATTCAAAGATCTCCATGGGTTCACAACCACACAAAATCACAGCTTATATGCTACTACTGATGTATCTGCTTTTACCAGTCAGTCAGGGAACAAAATTATCTTTGCACATAGTTCAGAGTAAAGATATTTAATGAAATAGCATTAAGTAGCCTCCAAATCTCAGGACACACTGTCCTTACTGGGAAGAGAAGCACACATAAGAATCATGTGTGAGGGACATACAGGAAGGGAAAGTGTATGGTGAGGGCACATATGTAAAAGGACACACATGTTGACATCCAAAGTGGTCATAGGGTGCGTGCATGGAGGGACACATACATACAAAGGGAGCACATGTGACCTGGGTGCATTGACAGGAAATCATGCCCTCAGCACTGAGGGGGTGTTCATGTCTTTTGATGATGTCATCCCACTCCCCTCTCTGGCCATACTTTCTGCTTGGCCCTATGGTGTGTCCGCTCCTCCCTGCTGAATGCTATTTCCCTGCTGGTCATTACATCATTTCTCTGCTGCTGCCCACTCTTCTCTCTACTTCACTCTTGGGATTTTTTTGACTTCTGCCACCTACTGAGCCTATGATGAAGTCTTCGCTATAAGATGAATGTGTCTCCCTCCCCCATCTTTCTTTCACCTTAGAACCCTGAAGCTTTCAGTGAGAAAGGCATGGCCTTCATACACGTCATTATCAGAATAGGTGGGGAAGACCTCAGCTTCTTTGTCTCCATAAGAAGGGGAGCCTGAGCTCCCACAGTCTTAGCCTCCAGGGGCTTAAGCTCTTTTAAAACCTAGAATATTTGTGAGCTAATTATTTCATTTGTCTGAGACTTGTGGACTTTTACTTGTCTAGATCTGAGCACAGCCTGCTCTTACCCCCCTAGCTTCCAAGGTCTCTACCCTGGGGCTTTCTGATCACCCTGGGGTTTTCTCAAGGGAGCCTCAAATTCTTTCTGACCTCAGATACAGAGCCTTGCAAGCTACACATGCCCCTGGTTTGTCTATGACGCTAATCTACACTATTTACTATTTTGCTTTGGAAACAGAGCATGGAGGAAAGGCTGTCTGTTGCTTTTGGTCTTTTGGCTGATTTTCAGAGCAGTCTTTAATTGGAAGAAGTCACTATAGTTTCTTATTGGATCTCTCTTTTTTAAATTTATTGCTTCTTTGTTTTTAGCGTTTCTTTTTTTTTTCATTTTAACTTCCAAATTTTCTCCCCCCTCAAAATCCTCCTACTTTACCCACTGAGAAGGAAAACAATATATCAATTATACATGCAAAATGATGCAACTCAACTAGACTTCCATATTAGCCATATTGTAAAAAAAAAAAAAGAAAGCAAAAAAAATTGAGACAGCTTGATGGTGCAGTGAATGTGCACTGGCCCTGGAGTCAGAAGAACCTGAGTTCAAATCCAGTCTCAGGAACTTGACACTTACTAGCTATGTAACCCTAGGCAAATAACCTCAATTGCCTCGCAAAAATAAAAAAGCAAAAAAATTATACTTCAATTTGCACTCAGAGTTCATCAGCTCTCTCTCTGGAGGTGGATAGCATTTTTCATCATGAGTCCTTTGGAACTGTATTGATCAGAGTAGCTATCTTTCACAGTTGGTCATCATTACAACATTGCTGTTACTGTATATAATGATCTCCTAATTCTGTTCACTTTACTTGGCATCAATTCATATAGATCTTGCTAAGTTTTTCTGAAAGTGTCCTGTTCATCATTTCTTAGAGCACAATAGTATTCCATCACAATCATCTACCACAACTTGTTCAGTTATTCCCCAATTGACAGACATTCCCTCAATTTTCAATTCTTTGCCACCATAAAAAAGAGCTACTATAAATACTTTTTGTACATTTGGTCCTTTTCCCTTTTATTTCATCTCTTTGGGATAAAGACTTCAGTGCTATTTCTGGGTCAAAGGTTAAGCACAGTTTTATGGCCCTTTGGACGTAGTTCAAACTGTTCTCCAGAATGGTTGGATGTTTCAGGCACTGTGCAAGGGCTTGAGGATACAGAGACAAAATAGAACCAGTGCTCCTTCCACCAAGCAGATGAGTCATCACTGAATGAACTCCAAGCTCCAGAAATATGTGGCAGGTTTATGGGGATGAAAAATCAAAACCCATCATTGTTGCTGAAATAATGAACATTAAAAGTGAAAAATGACCAAATAACACTCACAAATGCTTAGGGGGATCTTATAGCTATCAAATTCAGAAAAAAAAAATGATGATTCATTATTCACATTTGTCTTACTAGCAATGCCTAATTTTGGTTCCTCTTCTTTATCTATAGCTATTATAGTGAACTCAGAAGAGTAGCTGAAACGCTCATGAACCAGACAATTGGCTATGGAAGTGACTCTGTGCAAGGCTTTGCTAAAATCTAGGTTCAAGCTAGAATATAACACTTCAGTATTTTCAATAGACTCCAGTATCTACTATCCCTCAGAAATAAGAAAAGAAAGAAAAACACAGCTTCTGGCATTTACTGAGACCTGATTACCCTGCATCCTTGGTCATCCTCTCCAGTACTGGTTGTATTTTTCTCAGACTTCTTGACTCACTGATCTCTATGGGAGAGACAGGATAGCCCTGCCTTGCTCAGTGTTACTACCAGACTCTTCCAATATCACTCATCACTTTACTTTCACTCATAATTTATTACAAAATTTGAGGCCATTCTCTGTGAGTCCCTCTTCTCATCTCCTCATCTTACATTTCCCTGATATCAGCCCCCCAACATCAGGAGACTCTAGTCTTAAATGAAGAGGTGGCCCTTCTTACCAAGGCCAACTCTTCAATATGTACTCTTGATCCTATCCCTGTCTCCTTTCTCTAGCAGATTGGCCCCTCTATTGTCACTCTCTTCCTAGCAACTGGCTCCTTCCCTGCTACCTAGAAACACACCCCATCTCTCCCATCCTTAGCAAAACCCTTACTAGATTCCACCCTCTTTGCCAGTTATACCATCCTATGTCTCCTCTGCTTCTCAGCCAAAATCTTTGAACTTGGCACTTCTCTTTTTTTCATTTTTTCCCAATTCATCTGCAATCTAGCTTCTGACATCATCATCAAACTGACATTATTTTCTCTAAAACTGCCAATGATCTTCTAATTCACAAATTTAATAATCTTTTCTTAGTTTTTATCCTTCTTGATCTCTGCAATATTTGACACCTGTTGACCACACTCTCCCATATGTTTTCTCCTCTTAGATTTCTATAACACTTCTCTCTCTCTTTTCGTCTCTCTGCTTCTCTCTCTGCCTCTCTCTCTTCCTCTCTCTATCTCTCTCTGCCTCTCTCCCTCTTCCTCTCTCTGTCTCTCTCTCTCTGTCTCTCTCTCTCTCTGTCTCTCTCTCTCTCTCTCTCTGTCTGTCTCTCTCTCTCTGTCTCTCTGTGTCTCTGTCTCTCTGTCTCTCTCTCTCTCTCTCTCTCTCTCTCTCTCTCTCTCTCTCTCTCTCTCTCTCTCTCTCTCTCTCTCTCTCTCTCTCTCTCTCCCTTACTTTTGCAATAGCAATCCCCATATCTGGAGTGTTCTCCTCTCTCCCCTCCAGTTCTTGGATTCCCTGGTTTTTTCCAAGACAGCTCAAACTCCACATCTGCAGGAGATATCTCCTGGTCTCTAAGCTGGTAGTGTCTAAACTTGTATCTACTTTGTATGTATCTTGTCTATATCTACATAGGAGTGTTTGTCTCCCTCCATTAGAATGTAAGCTTTTTGGGGGCAGGTCCTGTCACTTTTTCTTGGGATTGCTATCATTTAGCAACATATTAAGCTCTTAATAAATGCTTCTTGAGATGGATTGATTTATATGACTCCCTTTCATCCAGGATAAACGCAACCAAACTGTCCCATTTACTCTTCTTCGATACTAGCATTCCATCTCCTTTCTCTGTGCCTTTCCATGAGCTGGTCCCCAGGCTGGGGATGCACTCGCTCCCTCCTCTCCTCCACCTCTTAGAATCCTTTGCTTCTGTCAAGGCTCAGCTCAAGTGTTACCTCCTCTGGGAAGACTTTCCTGCTCCCCCTAGTTGCAATTATTTTCTCCTACCTCAAATTATTTCTTTGTATTTTGCTTTTCTGTTTATATGTTGTATCTCCCAGTAGAATGTAAACTCCTTGAGTGCAGGAACTCTTTGTCTTTGAATCCCCAGCACGTTACACAGTAGATGGAATACATAGGGTGTTCCAAGAATCTTGGTGCCATTTTAAGCTTTCACAACTTTAGAAGTATGAATGAACAAGAAGACTTCAGAGAGGCCTGGAAGGACTTATATGACCTGATGCTGAGTGAAAGGAGCAGAACCAGGAGAACTTTGTGCACAGCAACGACCACAGTGTGCAAGAGTTTTTTCTGGTAGACTTGGAATTTTGTAATAACGCAAGAACTTCTTATAAAAAAAAGAAATCCCAATGGTGGTTCTCAAGGCAAAATGCCTTCCACACTCAGAGAAAGAAATATGGAAGTCATTCGCAAAATGTAGCAGATCATGTTTGTGTATGTGTATGTGTTTGTGTATCATGTTTTGATTTGTTACATGATTTCTTTCATTTATTTTAGTCTGACTACATAGCATGACTATAGTGAAAATATACTCAATAGGAAAGTATATGTAGAACCTATACAGAATTGTATGCAGTCGTGGGGAGGGAGGGGGGTAGTGGGGGGTAGGTGTGGGGGGGATAAAATCTCAATTGTATGACAGTGATTGTTAAACATTAAAAAATAATAAAAAATTAAAATTAAAATTAAAAAAAAGAAGCATGAATGCTAAATTTATAAATTTACAAAAGGTAACTTGCAAAAATTTTTGAAGGGTTAATTATTTTTTAATATTTAATTAATTTTTTTTCAGTTTGCAACAATCACTTTCATAAATTTTAAATTTTCTCCCCCCCTCCCCAAGACGTCATGCAATCTTACATACATTCTACATATACATTCTTATTAAGTACATTTTCACATTAGTTTTGTTGCACAAAAGAATAAAATGAATGAGAAACACCATGAGAAAAACAAAACACAAGAGAAAAATAGTCTGTTTCATTCTGTGTTCCAATTCCACAGTTCTTTCTCTAGATGTGGATGGCATTTTGCATCAAGAATCCTTTGGGAATGTTTTAGGTCCTTGCATTGCTGTGAAGAGCTAAATCTACCAGAAACAGTCCTTGTACCCTATGGCTGTTACTGTGTATTATGTTCTCCCAGTTCTGCTCATTTCATTCATCATCAGCTCATATAAATCTTTTCAGTTTTTTCTGAAGTCTGCCTGTTTGTCATTTCTTAAAGCACAATAGGATACCACAACTTGTTCAGCCATTCCCCAATTGATGGGCATCCCCCTGATTTCCAATTTTTGGCCACCACAAAGAGAGCTGCTATAAATATTTTTGTACATGTAGGACTTTGTCCCATTTTTATGATCTCTTTGAGATACAGTCCTAGAAGGACATTTTCATAGCCCTTTGGGCATAATTTCAAATTGCTCTTTAGAATGGTTGGATCACTTCACAGCTCCACCAACAATGAATTAGTGTTCTAACTCTCCCACATCTTCTCCAACATTTATCATTGAGGGGTTAATTATTTAAAAATTTAAAATAATGATATGTTTCTTATAATTCCACATAACCACCAACTTATACTATACATTGCTCTAGCTGATGTTTGAATTTCTTAAAAATTTTCATCAGCTGTTGCTCAGGGCTAATCCTAGTGTTCAGATCATCTAAAGAACAGGGTTTTGCTGTGTACGCAACAGTTTTGATGTGAGCCCACCAAAAAAAGTCTAACGGAAACAGATCAGGTGTCTGAGAAGGCCAGATAAGAGGACCTCCTCTTCTGATCCACCAGTCAGAGAAAGTGGCATCCAGAAATTGTCACACACTCAATGCATAATGACAGTATGGCCCCATCTTTTTAAAACTAAAATTAAAAATTATTCAAAATCCATAAAGCTAAATAAGTACAAAAGAAAATTACATAAATAAATTTTAAATGATGTTTTCTCTAAGTTTGTAGCCTTCATATTTCTGAAACTATTAAAGCATAAAATTGCACTAAGACTTTGGGGACATCTTATATCTAGTAAAAGTTTGAAAAAAAAATATTCCTTGAATTTAATTCAATAAAGGTCCAGTTGAGTCAAATAGTTCATCCCAGACCACACAGCTATTAAGTTACAGGTCTAAGTCTAAAATCAAAACTCAATCCAATATTTCTATTATATCATATTCTGTGCCTATAAAAGGAAGAAATTTGTCTTTCACTTTTCATGACCTACCCTAAATCAGGGTCAAAAGCACCATAGTTTATTGAAAAGAGAACTGGATTCAGAGTCAAAAGGCCTGAGTGTCTGGCCTTGGCTGAGATACGAATTCCTTGTATGACCTTGTACAAAACGCTCTCACCTTTATGAGTCTTAATTTCCTTTCCTATAAAATTAGGGGGTTGTGCCAAATGATCCCTAATGTCTGTTCCAGTCCCAATGGTCTTTGGCTGTCATGGAATCTTATACAGTGTTACCCTTCCATTGTTAAATTTATAAAGTCCAGGATAAATTAACTCTATTAACTATTACTTTATTAAATGTGATACATAAAATCTTTAACTTGGTACTTCATAATACATATCAAATTAAAAATGTAATACCATGATATATTTTTAATATCATGCGCAAAAGGTAACTCACTTTGACAGATCGTGCCAGTTAACTGAAACAAGGCCTTTTATCATATGCTGTTAAATAGGTATAACTGGGAGAGACTGAATGTTTGTCTATGGAGGAAAAATATAGTATTGCCTCAGAAAGGAAGATTCTAATGGCAGCTGTGGAAGTTGTTGTTTGGAGGACCTATGAGGGCTAATATTGTGAGCTGTTTAGGGTTCCATTTAATAAATAAACACGAGCAGTATTTTAAATATCAATAATTTCTTTGATTAGATATAAGTGCTCCCTTCACCTACATAGATGGCAATCCCTTTGTGACTTAACACATGGTCATTGAGAGAAGTGGCTGAAGTTTCCATTATCCTAGGACCTGACCATGAGACTCTCTCCTTGAACCCTCTAGGTCTATACTCAAATCCTAGGTCCTGTCACACCTTATATTCTTCTGACAACCTTTGAGAATGTAGATCATGATTAATTAACCAGGAATAGTTTAATGAGAGGGTTTAAAAAATAAACCTGTGATTTTATCGTTCTAGGAAGCTTCTCAAGTAAAGAAACTCTCTTTCCCCATGAAGATAGCAACTATATATAACTTAGAGTCTTAGAGAGTTACCTGGGGCATTGAAAAGTTAATATGGAGCCTACTTAGGGTCACACTCTTTGTTCCAGTGAAGACCTGAATATGGGTCATTCTGATTCAGAGGCTGGTTCTCTACCCAGTACACCATGAAGTTTTTGCCTTGAGTAGGATCAAATCTTATTGGACCTTAATTTTCAGTATGAATAAAAATTGAGGTATTTGAATGCCTCCTAAATTCATGTTCTACAGCTTCATCATGGTGTAGAATGGACCCAGGACTGTCAAAATGTTTTCCAGCAGAACCCAAGCACATACAAGTCCTACCAGCCTGGAAAGGATCCAAGTATGGTTTAAGCCCTTGAAGATTAGCCTAGAGAAATTCCAAGGGTCTCAGGTGAGCCATGGTATGAGGAAATTTTTTGACCACAGCAACTCACAGAAACCATCTACTGAAGCTTTGATGAATGAGCTATGATCTTCCCTGGCAGAGAGAATGCACACCCATGAACCCATAGGTCCTTGAAGTCGAGATATATACATACTTAGGTTCCAAACTCCTTACATTAAAAGCTTAGCTCCATGAATCATCATCTTTTAATATTTAATTTTTAAATATTTCCTCTTCAAATTATATGATAAATTGTTTTTAAAATGACCTTTATTTGCAGATATCATTCTTCATCCCCTATCCAATGAGCCACTCCTCTTTTTTTTTTTAATTTTGTAATGTTTAACAATCACTGCCATACAATTGTGATTTTATCCCCCCCCACCTACCCCCCACTCCCCCCCTCCCTCCCCACGACTGCATACAATTCTGTATAGATTCTACATATACTTTCCTATTGAGTATATTTTCACTATAGTCATGCTATGTAGTCAGACTAAGATAAATGAAAGAAATCGTATAACAAATCAGAACATGATACACAAACACATACACATACACAAACATGATCTGCTACAATATGTGAGTGACTTCCATATTTCTCTCTCTGAGTGTGGCAGGCATTTTGCCTTGAGATCCTCCATTGGGATTTTTTTTTTTTTTTTTTGGTAAGAAGTTCTTGTGTTATTACAAAAATCTAAGTCTACCAGAAAAAACTCTCACACACTGTGGTTGTTGCTGTGCATAAAGTTCTCCTGGTTCTGCTCCTTTCACTCAGCATCAGGTCATATAAGTCCTTCCAGGCCTCTCTGAAGTCTTCTTGTTCATCATTTCTTATGGCACAATAGTACTCCATTACATTCATATACCATAATTTATTCAGCCATTCCCCAATTGATGGACATCCCCTTGACTTCCAGTTTTTGGCAACTACATAGAGTGCTGCTATAAATATTTTTGTACATGTGGGACCCTTTCCCATTTTTATGATCTCTTGGGGATACAGTCCTAGTAGCGATATTGCTGGGTCAAAGGGTATGCACATTTTTGTAGCCCTTTGGGCATAGTTCCAAATTGCTCTCCAGAATGGTTGGATGCGCTCGCAGCTCCACCAACAATGAATTAGTGTTCCAACTTTCCCACATCCTCTCCAGCATTTATCATTTTCTTGTTCTGTCATGTTTGCCAATCTTATAGGTGTGATGTGGTACCTCAGAGTTGTTTTGATTTGCATCTCTCTAACCAATAGTGATTTAGAGCATTTTTTCATATGATTATAGATAGCTTTAATTTCTTCCTCTGAAAATTGCCTGTTCATATCCTTTGACCATTTATCAATTGGGGAATGACTTGTATGATTATACATTTGGATCAGTTCTCTATAAATTCTAGAAATGAGGCCTTTATCCCCGAGCTTAGCTGTAAAAATTCTTTCCCAATTTACTACATCCCTCCGGATTTTGGTTGCATTGGGTTTGGTTGTGCAAAAACTTCTCAGTTTAATGTAATCAAAGTTATCCATTTTGCATTTCATAATGCATTCTATCTCTCCTTTAGTAAAGAATTCTTCCCTTCTCCATAGATCTGATAAATACACTATTCCTTGCTTCTCCAGTTTATTCATGGTATCAATCTTTATACCTAAATCATGTACCCATTTGGACTTTATTCTTGTGTACGGTGTCAGGTATGGGTCTATGCCTAATTTCCGCCACGCTGTTATCCAGTTTTCCCAGCAATTTTTGTCAAACAATGAGTTCTTATCCCAGAAGCTGGGGGAGCCACTCCTCTTAACAAAGTATAAATAAGAAAGTGAAACACATACACATACACACAATGATAAACAGCACATCAGCCAAGGTTGCCGATATGTACAGTATTCCATACATACATAGTCTCCCACTCCCACTTCTGCAAAGAAGAGAAGACCTTGCCTTTTCTTATCTCTTCTGTATGATGAAACTTGGCTATTATTAAATTTTACGAACTCCTAAGTATATCACTAAATTTGCCTTTGCTAATACTTGCAACATTAAAAAGTCACATAGTTTGTTATTCTCAGACGATTTCCCATCTCCATTTTTCTTAGTTTAGCAGTTAAAGATCCTATTCAAACATGAAGGACAGCCTAGAGAGTATCAATTGATGTTTAACAGAGAAACAAACAGAAAAAGACTATAAGTTCTAGGAGATCAAGGGTTACATCTTATTTAAACCCACTACTTAATACATACAGTTCTCTATACAAAGTAGGTATTTCTTAATAAACACTTGTTAAATGATTGAATCTCTACCTTTTCAAATTATTCACTTTCTAATGTGAATTATATTTTAGGAAGATGAGTATTTCAGGATTTAGACATGCACACTATAGTCCTGCAAATTACTGGAATATATCATAGCAATGAAATGCTAAGCAGAAGTGAAGCAAGCATATTCTTCAGATGTAATGCTATTTTCTCCATATTGTGTTTACCCTGATTCTCAGCATATGGACTCTATAAGGAGCCGTTAACTAGGCTCTAGCAGGCTGCCCAGGTGGGGAAAAGTATTTTTCAAATACTCTTTGGGGACATAAAGTAAAATTTAAGAGTTCACAGTCATAAAAATGAGTCTCTCTTTAAGTGTGTGCCATTTGATTGCAAGAAAAGAGAAGCTTCAAGGCTATATTGTGCCTCATCAAATTAATCTCATGAGTTTCTTACCTAACTACCCTTTGAAAAATAATTTCTAGGGAATTCTACGACAGGCTTTTCAACAGCATGGCGAAACCAGACCTTATGTGTCCAGAGAGAAAATTCTATTATTGAACTGGTTAAAATATGCTTAAACATTCACACAGTTTCTGGTTATGAGAAAGAGGTAAGAAGATTTCTTTTCTACCAGCAGAAATTCAATTAGGCCAATCTACTGACTGAAATTCAGACAACATCAGCAGAATCAGAGCTCATTGATAAACTTTCAATTTCTGTAGAAAAAGCAATGATTAAATAGCTTTAACCAGAGTGGAGGCACATAACACAATGGAAAAAGAATTAGCTAGAAATCCAGGGGCCTGGATTCAAACCCTGCCTCTGCCTCTAACTTCATTTGTGACCTTGAACTATTCACTTAAACTCCTGTGCCTCAGTTTCCTCATTTGTAAAATGTGAGGATTGAATTAGATGTTCTCTTCTAGCGCTAAATCTATGCACACTTGACCTTTGAGGGGTTACAACTGAGAGAGACAGAATCAGGTCTCCTTGACATTGAAGAGTACTGAGCTAACTGTTGGAAAGAAATTCTCTGATTTTTGATACAGTCAGCTTTGATGCTCTACAGTACCAGACAGGAGCAGGGGAAGATTTCCTAGGCAAAAGGAACTTTCACACAAAGCCCCCAAATCAATATGGAAGTACATCTTAACCTGTATGATGACAATGAGAGAATATCTCAAGTTTTATTCAGGAAGAATCTATAGAAATTTAGTGGCCCCTGCTCTCAACTTATGTTTGTGATAATATTCCTAAGTGGTATTTCTTAAGAAATGTTGTACTTTCCATCAATGTGTATCCATACTTCCTCACCATCCATATGGGAGTTCTCTCCAAGAAAGCAGATTGCAACCCAGTTTAAGAGCTAAGTCTTGGGCAGTTGTCTGAGGCTCAAAGGTTAAGTGAGTTGCCCACAGTCCTACAGCAAATAAGGATCAGATTTGGGACTTAAATCCAGGTATTCCCAATCTTAAGTCTAGGATTTTATCTGCTACCTTATGTTGCTTCTCTGGAAGCAGAAATAGAATATATGTATATGGGTGTATGCATTAGGCATGTATATATATGGCATTTTGCATATATGGCATTAGGCATGTATATACATATGCGTATATGTTTATATAGGTTATATTACTACATTTTTGTTGATTGAGATTCTAATTTTTTTTAAGAAAATGCTAATTTTGTTTAGAAAAGTGAATCTTATTTTGGGGCTCTCTAGAGACCCTAGACACCAGAAGTGAAATTACATATATCAGTCACCTATCACAGATAAAACATCACCCTCTATGGGTCGGTTACTTGTATAGCAAACACATGATGCCTAGAAGCCCCAGGAAGCAAAGCAGGGATATATATCCAATAAGACTCATTCTGGACTACTTTAAAAGCTCCACGCTTTGATTAGTATGACTATGAATACAGTTCCTATACTGTGACAAATAACATCACACTGGCCAATTTGGTTAGTGATACAAAACCATTTTCTTTATTTTGATGAAAACTTAGAAAGCACGTCTTTGAAAGAATGGAGGTTGTCATAGAAACTGTCTCATGGACATCCTCTTTGCTAGAGACTGATTGCTGAGAGTCTACAGAACAATCATTCTCATCTCTGATTGCAACCAAACCTAAATGGAAAAAATAAGATTAAAATACTGAGTGGCATGGCATCAGAGTGGATTATATTGAGGTCCTTAGTAACTGCTGATATAATGTGGTGCTGGAATTTTTTAAAAATCATTATTAGATTTTTAAAAGGCATATTACCTACAAGAAAAGGCTAGTTGTTTAAATTCCCTTTTTAATGTTAAGATATGTGAACCGTACTTGTAGTCTTTTTATTTTTAATCACAAAATGATTATTCGACCCTATACTCATAAAAAATACTTGTTCTAATTTTTTTTAGAACTATCATAACTATTTAAGTATATGGCTTCATCTTTCTCTTGCACAACTTCTAAACCACGGTTTTCTAATTTCATTAACCTAATTCTCTGCTTCACTACATTTTAAGTTAACATTATAATTGGCTATATAATTTCTTCATAGTCCACACTGTGGGTCAGGCTGACCTCTCCCCTCCACTGATGGATGCTAAACAGGCCACTAGGATTCGTTAGTAGGGGAATGATTTGTTTAGATAAGAGAGCACTGACCCTGTCAGAAATTTGAATAAAAACGCAACAATGCCAAGAAGGAAAAGAAGTGGAAGCAGCAGCCAGTTTCAAAAAATGTTACCTATAAGAAATAAATCTCTTAGTGTTCCTTGTTTTAAAATGGATTTAGCATTTAGTAACTTGAGGGAGAAGTAGAAGAAAAGTTCTAATGCCATCTAGATGTACATAGGGCTCCCTTTGTAGGGATTTTTTAACAATCTAAAAATATTCCATCTTTACAAGTTAAAATTCTTTCACTATACCTTCACTCCAGGAAAATTTTTCAGATTAGGGACAGGACCAGCGATTTAACTGGTCTTGGGAACTCCCTCTACCAGGGCAGGTCAGCACCTTCCCTGTAACTTATATTTTTAAGAGAGTTGCAGATAGCACTGAGACCTGCCCAGGGTCACACACACAATATGTGTCCTTGGCAGGACTTGAACCAGGTTACCCAGGATACAATCAGTACTCTATCTAATATGATGTACTGGCTCTAAGCTAGACTCTTCTACTGGAGAACATAAAAGGAAAAATAAATCAGAAGACTTAGTATGGTTAGGTAACAGTTACTGTTTGGGTGATTCTGGGAGAGTTATTTTAACTTCCCAACGCTTTGGGCAACTAAATCTAAAAAGTAGAGATGGTACCAAGCTCTACTGATAGGGAGCATTCCCTATGCCAGTGAATCCCAGGTCCAATCCCTCTCCCTGTCGCTAGGAAACAGTTAACACTCCACTGTCAAAGGATCTTTAAATGTCTAAGGACCTAAAGTCCTTCTCAGAAGCCTCTTTATGATGTAGAGGCAGCTCTGACTTCTCCAAGGCCATATCAACAAAGTGTAAAGTCTGGTAGGACCTGCTAAACTGCACTGATTCTAAGAACAAGCACAGTAGGACTGCATCTCTGTGTAGGACCAACCTAGTCCAGTGTAGACCAGCTCATCAACAAAAATTGCACCATTGTGGGGAGGAGGATGGACATAGAAGCTAATGGTTTAGGGGGTTTTTTTGAACCACGTTGTGTCTTCACTAAATAAGGAACTCTTGATGAAGAAATTCCCTTACTAATGCCAACAGCTATTCTGCAACTTATAGCCTTCAGAACTTGCCTGGAACCCTGAAAGGTTGTGATTTGCCTAAGGTTACACAGCTAGTTTATATCAGAAGTGAGACTTGAACTCGGGCCTTTCGTTGCCAAAAGGCCAGCTGAGGCCAATTCTCTATGGGCAAGATGCCTGTCAAAGCACAATAATGGACTAAAAACCATATTTTAAAGATTCCCTTTGTACATTTGTTCAGAAAGTATTCTGGAAGAGACTATAACTCTAGATCAGATCTTTGTGTCATTTTTAGATTAATTATTTATTTTTAGTTTTTAACATTCACTTTTATAAGATTTTTGAGTCCTAAATTTTCTTTTCCTCCTTCTTATCCCCCCTCCCCAAGAGAGTGTTCAGTCTGATATAGGCTATACATGTGCAATCATACTGAACATATTTCCACATTAGTCATGATGAAAGAAGAATCAGAACAAAAAGAAAAAACCATGAGAAAGAAAAACAAACAAAAAAAGAAAAAATAGCATTCTTCAGTCTGCATTCAGACTCCATAGTTCTTTCTCTGGATATGGATAACATTTTCCATCATGAGTCTTTTGGAATTGTCTTAAAGCTAAGTCTACCAAAGTTGATCATCACACGATGTGGCTGTTACGTATACAATGTTCTCCTGGTTCTGCTCACTTCGCTCAGCATCAGTTCATGTAAGTCTTTTCAGGTTTTCTGAAATCCACCTGCTCATTATTTCTTATACAAGAATAGTATTCCATTACATTCATAAACTATAACTTGTTCAGCCATTCCCCACTTTGTGTCCTTTTCCTTACAATTCATATTTTTTGCCTTTTCTTTGTACACCTAGCATTTAGCATAGGGCTTGGCAATAGGTGTCTTTAATCAGCAATTATAATATAAAATGTATTTTATTTTTAAATTATATAAATATATTATATATTATAAAATATTGTCTATAAATTAAAAAATATTATAAATAATTAAATGCTTATTGATAGACTGACTTCTAGCAAACAAATGGCACATTTTGGGTCTCAGGTATTTTCCAAATCTCATCAGAATCATGTGCTGGAGTGGGAAAAGGTTCACATCTGAGGAATTATATTCAATTTAATTCAATAACTCAATTCAACAAACATCTATTAAGCACCTACTCAGAGCAAGGCAGCAAGGCAGCTTGTTACAGTGGATGGAATCCTAGTCTAAGAATCAGATCCTGCCACTGACACTTACTGTGTGATCTGAACAAGCCAACTTAATCTCCATGTTTCTCAAACAACTTCCTAGGTACTGAGTGCTTTACAGTACTGTACTACTGTAGAGGCAGAGTTCCTAACTCAGAAGAAATAAATCCTAGATCTTTTTATACAGATTGCAAGGTAACATGCTAGGTACTAGAAAGAGAACAATGGAAAAGGACATAGGTCCTGTCCTAGCGTCTGTGTTGGTGGAGGGGTGGAGGGAGGGATGGAGGGAAGGAGGTGAGTATATGATGTGAGTATACAGACAATTATAATACAAGTGTAACAACTACTTTGCAAGAACCTGGACTACCGAGATTGCTGGAGTTTTGAGGCTTTGCTTGTCTCCCCAGCCAGGAAACAGGGAAAGGACATAGGTCTTGCAAGAGCCCCCTAGAAAGGAGAGATAACCACTCCAAATAGGAGAGGGAGAGGAGGGTCCTCACCAGTTACAGGGCAGCAGATGACAGCAACTTTGTCATTCAAGTTTCTGCACATTAAGCCTACAGGGAGGACAGAAAACTGAGGAGACAGCAGTGAAGCACAAAAGAGACTGCTTATCAGGGCTGCTGGCACAGCAATGAAAAGCAAATGCTTTGTGGGGAATATGGAGGAACTGGCAGCTCTTCTCCCTTCACCCCTCCTGCCCCATTTCAGAGCCTGGATCTGAGATCATTCATTCACTCTACGAAAAACTACATTTTACTGACGATTTCATACGTTTTTTAAAAATTTCTTTTCAAAATAAATTTCTCTTAGTTCTTATAAATTTCTGGGGTATATTTGCTTGTATCCATTGGTTCAAGGCATAAAAGTGCAGAGGGGCACTTGCCTCCACCCCCCCACCTCCCCAATCCTCAGACTGGGATCCCCACTCCCAGCTCATTGCTAGAGAATCTCTCTAACTAGGGGCATAGTACGAACTATTCATATGTTCTACAACTAAACTCCAAAGGGCAGAATAACCAGGGTTTTCTTTAGATCTCACCACCACCAGCAGTCCCAGACACTTTCATTTTTCAGACTAACTTTCATTGTTATGGTGACCCAGGTGAAACAGCGACACCTAGCGTTTCACAGGATTGAGTGGAATCAAGGTAAAGGTGCTAGGCCTAGGAGAGTCTGAGGAGGGAGAGAATACTTTCTGCTAGAGTAGGGTTGGGAGACCTAAATTGATTATAGTGCCTTTGAAGGCAGAGCTAACCCTAACTACTTCTGAATCCCTATAGCACCAATGACGGTCTACCCTGTACTACGTATCATAGGGTATTAGATATTATATTGGTCCAAAGCTTTCATTTTACAGATGAGGAAACTGAAACCCAGAGAAGTTGAGTGACTGGTCCAAGGTCACTCAGTTACTAAGTAGCAGGGTCTAGGATACAAACTCAAGTCCAGCGCTCCAGACAAGGGACTCCCCCTCCATCCCCACTTTACCATGTGTGCATGGCTTGTTTTATCCTACCCTCCCTACTTCATCTTGAAAGCAAGGGCTGCATTTCAGTGATCTTTCTATTCCAGTGACTAGAGAACAAGACTATAAATATTTGAATTGTATTCCTCATAGCCCCTCCCCCAATACCTTACATGTCGTTGGCACTCAACTATTTGTCAGATGTTGAATAGAGGAAGGAATGCACTGGGTTAAGAGTCCTGGAGTCATTAGATCATTTTTTTCTGGGGAGGAGGAAGGATAGGGAGCTCTGATTTAATAAAAAAATGAAGCAGGAAAAATCTGTTCATCTTAATTAAAATTTAAGAATATAGAATTCTTTTGAGATTCCCTCTTGCTAAAAAAAGATACTGAACCTGTTTCTGGAAGCCTTGTCTTCCTAATCACAAATTATATTATTGTATCTTTCCATATATTTCCATTGTTTATATTTGTTGATTTTCTTTTTTTGTCTCTTTCTTAGCTTTTATATAGTATTTTATTTTTCCCCAGTTACATGTAAAAACAATTGTAACATTCATTTTTAAAACTTTGGGTTCCAAATTCTCTCCTTTTATTTGTTGACTTTCTTACAATTATTTGAGTTATTTGTAGCAACTTTCAAATTTCACAAATATGTAATTAGAAGGTAGCAATGAATCCACAAGAATTTAAGTAAATGTGTATCTCAGAAATTTGACATATTAGCAGAAAAGAAAAAAGCACTGCAGGCAAATCAAAATTCCATACAATTTCCAGTACTTCAGCTAAATTTAGATACACAATTAGGCACTTAATTATGCAGAAAATTGAATTATGTTCTATTATAAATGACCACACCCCTTAGTTATCCATTCATTTCTGCCAATTGACTAGAGTCACTCAACAACCAATAGGTGCACAGTTCCAGACTCTTATCATGGATCATGTTTTAAAAACCCTGATGTCCTTTTCCTCTAGGATTCACTACCAATTTTCTTACACAGTTCTCTTCCATTAAGCAAGTATACTGGAAAAACCACTGGACCTGTAATCCAAAGACCTACGGTCAAATCCAGCACTATTAATTACTACCTCTGTAACCTTGAGCAAGTTTTCTAACTTTTCTGGTCCAGTTTTACCAAGTATATGAAGACACTGGTTTTGATAAACTCCAAATGTTAGCCTCTTAATTATGTCTCTGAGAGGCAGCATGATGATGTGGAGAAAGGGTTGGACTTGTCATCAGAAAGATCTAGATTTCAATTCTGATTCTGATATTTGCTAGCTGTGGGATCCCATGCAAATTACTTAAGCCTCACTTTCCTTCTCTGTAAAGCAGAATAATCACCCCTGTAGTTTCTGCCTCTGACCATTGTCTTGAGGTTCAAATGCAATCATATCTCTTTTATGCTTTGCAAACTTTAGAGGGCTATATAAATGTCAGTTATTATTATTAATCCTGCTTGATTCGATATCATCGGAGGTCTAGATTTAAGCTCAGGTTTTTCAGAGCCCAGAGTAGCACTCTACAAAGATTTATAAAACGTTACAGGGACTATGAGCACCTTCTGATCATGTCTGTTTGGATACTGCTAAGCAGGGCCTTTGAGAGGGCCTGCCTCCCTCACAAAGCTCTGAGAGTTCATCTTCAGACTCACTGCACAAAGTTGCTTTAGGTCAAACCTTGACTAATGGACTTGGCTTAATGGGCAGCCTACAGGGATGTCTATTAGTTCTCCTTGCTATTTGTTATTAATAACATACTTCCACTAGATGACAATATCCAAGGTCCTGGCCCCTGGTGCCATATTATAAGATAATTATACTCATATTAATTTTTCATACCCTTTGGATATTACTAGGTAACCTGACAAGCTAATTACTCCTCTGCTTCATATTGATTCTTATCTATGCAAATGTTCCAAAGCCACCTAATGCTGACAAGTCTAATTTCTTAGCCTACTGACCTATGCTTTGATAGTTCCATGTTCTCCTCCACATCAGTTCTTCCCCTCACAGGCTCTAAATTGTGACCCTAATCCTGTGTGATTCTTGTCCATGTCCTTCCACAAATCATTGAATTTAAGAGTTGGGAGGGATCTCAGAGACCAACTGGTTTAACCCATGCCTTCCCACCAAAATCTCTACAATAATAAATCCAAAAAGTGGGCATCAAAGCTCTGCCTGAAAACTTCCAAAGATGGGAGACCTACTATATCCTAAGGAAGCACATTCTTCTTATGGCTCCTCTAATTGTTTGAAAGTATTTCCCGACATTAATCCTCCATGGGTACCAATGCAGCCCTCAGGCTGTCTATCAGTTATCCCTGATCCTCTCTCAGATGACCAGTATCACTCCTTCCAATGATATGTTCTGTGGCTAGTGTCTTTTTTTCCTACTTCTAACGCACAAATCATTATTGTTAATATGCGGCAGTCTACTTCCACATACTGTGTTCCTCTCCATTGCCTTTTGGACTATTTGAAATTTTGATTCTTTGGAGATTGTGGTGTTCCATGATGTGCAGCCTTGTATTATTGAAATTGTGCAAGGCATTGTATTAAAGCTATGCAACTTCTCAAATGCAATCCATCCTGCTCTCTTCCACCTAATCAGTTCTGAGCTCTGCTGCTATTTATCTTCAGGGCCTATCCAAGATAAATATGGTGATGGACTAATTCAGTGGGCTGCCCATCCAACTGCATGCCATACAGCTTAGATAATAAACTTTATATATTGGAGTTTTTCCTGTATAGACAGGCTGATTTCTTTTGAGTGGCCCCAGATCTCCCTGAAAAGGCTCAGTAATGTTTTGGCACTTGAAATAATTAGTATAATGTCATCTGCAAACAGGAGCATCTGAAGGACCCCATTAGAATGTAAGTTTCTTGAGATCATGGGCAGCTAGGTAGCATAGTGGATGGAATGCCAAGCCCTGAGTTCAAATCTGGCCTCAGATACTTACTAGCTATGTGACCCTGGACAAGTCACTTAACCTTATTTGCCTTGGTTTCCTCATCTGTAAAGTCAGCCGGAGAAGGAAACGGCAAGCCACTCCACTATCTTTGCCAAGAAAACCCCAAATGGAGTCACAAAGAGTCAGACACAACTGAACAACAACCACAAATTTCTTGAGTTTAGTGCCTGTTTCTTTGTATCCTCTAGTGCTTAACACATTTCTTGGCACATAGCAAACACTAAACAAATGCTAGTTGATTTGACTCATCATTCCTAGGGAATCCTTCCACTTAGACTCTTCATAGGACAGCCTTCTCACAGTCCTGAACACCCCACCTGATTCCTCTCCTGATGGATAATCAGAAACTTTTTACAAATTATCTGAATGATTACATCTTTTTTCTTCCAGATCTATGACTTCATTACCATGGATATAAATCAGCATTTTCTCTGTAATTTATTGTCTTTGTAGGTTGCCTGTGAACCTGAGACATTAAGGGATTTCCCTAGGGTCACATTAGTTATGATACGTCAGAGGAAGGACTTGAACCCACTACCTCCCCTACGCCAAGGCCAGTCTATCCACCATCTGCTGCTCTGACTCTTCCAGGTAAAATTTGTCAGGAATTCTGTATGAATGTAACATATGCACGGGGCATACTTTATTCAGGTAAAGACTTCAAGGCTGCCTTTTGTTCAAGAGATTCAGTGAAAGGTTCTTTTGTAAATCTGTCAACAATAAACCCAGCAGAGCCTAGTATTCCCTATACCTTTCAGTCAATTGTGCCAATCTGCCAATCAACTGAAGAGCTAAGGAAAGAAAAATATCCAAGATTTGCCTTTGGAGCAAGATTCTGTTGCCCACAGCAAACTCCCATGAAGGAACAACAGGGACCAAAGAGCCAGTAATGAGCCACCTGATAATCCTGCTGTCATCTGTGTGGATATTGGCCACTGCTAAGTATGTCCACAAAAACATTGATCATAGAGCTGCCCTAGTTTGAGCATGCTGAGGTGAAACACCCAGAATTGGGACGTCAAGGGGGAGAAGAAAAGGGCACCTCGTTCTTGCTTCAGCTCAGTCCCTAACTGTTCTGTGACCTTCAGCAGGTGATTTAATCTCTCTGCTCTTCAGTAGGCACATCAGCAAAATGGAGCTAATCATACCTGCCATTGTGAAACTGTAATAAGAGAATCAACGTAAAAACCCATTGTAAAAAAAAAAAAAAAAAAAAAAAAGTGCTGCTGGGGAAGATTTAATTTAGGCAATGAGGTGACTCAGTACATGGAATGCTGGGCCTGGAGTCAGGGAGACCTAAATTCAAATCCCAGCCTCACTCACTTACTAGCTGCATGACCCTGGGCGAGTCATTTAACCTCCCTTTGCCTTAAGCTACTGAAGAAGAAAATGGCAAACTACTCCAGTAGCCTTGTCAAGAAAACCCTATGGACAGCATGGTTCAGTGGGTCACAAAGAATCAGACATGACTGAACAATAACATACTTCTAGAAAGAATTCACTTTTGGTCTTCTTCCTAAAGGGAAAAGGGCTTCTAATAACTTTGGAAAAGCCCCAAGAGATTACTTGAATGTTACAATATTTACCCAGTCAAACACTGACTCTGGGGCTACAGGCTCATCCCATGCATTTGTTGTAAGTCCACTACTCAGTCAGGTACATAATGAATCATTATGAAATCCTAACCAGGTGTGGGGAACCTGATGCCTCGAGGCCACATGTGGCCCTCTCCTCAAGAGCAACCCTTTGTTTGGATTCCCTCCAAGGGTCGCACTCAAGGACCTAAAAGGGCCACATATGACCTCAAGGCCACAGGTTGCCCACCCCTGTACCCAGTAGCCAGTTTCAGGGCTAGTGGTACCCAGATTCAGAAGGAAGACCTGCTTTGGAACCACTTAAAGGTTTCTGATCCTTATTCTTATGGGGTAACCAAGATCCTTTTCCTGAGAAATTCTGTTGAGGTTCGGGGTGCTGGAGACCCCAAAATACCAACAAGCTGGGTCCTGCTCAAATTCGACTCAAGCCTTCTTTCAGCCAAAGTAAAACAAAGTTTATTGAAGATTGGCTATATTGGGTTGACTCTTAAGAAGCCTCTCCATTTGTGATGCTTGTATTAACAAGCAGGCCAGATACAATCCGAGCTAGAGCCTGAGTGCCTTCATGGAGACAAGAAGGATCTTACATACAGAAAGACCTGGGGGTGGTCTAGTAGTCTGCGGGGTCCAGGGATGATCTTAATGTGAGTGGTCATTAGCCTGGGGTGTCTAGAGATCTTGATGGTAATGACCAGTAACCAGGGGTGAATAAAGATCAAATCTAGGGAGGATCTTGATGGGAGTGGCCAGTACCTGGAGAATGGGATTTTGATAGAATCAAGGGTGGGAAGTTATAACAGAGATTTGGGCATAGTGATAAGGTAAAGCTTATGGGCCTCCAGAGACTGCCAGATCAAGGGGGAAGATTCAAGCAGAGTTTAAGGAGTTTCTGAATCTGTACCCCATCAGTTCCACATCCCCAAAAGTCATGTAAAGGTAAGGCCAGGGTCAAGCTGAGGCAGACCCCCTTCAGTGGCTTCAAGACTAGAGAAGATCCCCCAAATTCACAGTCTCATTCTCTGTGTTATGGGAAGTTCCAGAGATAATGCTCCCAGGGATGGGGGTCAGCAACATACCAAAGCCTTGCAAAGGGAGCACTCCACACATCTCCAGTTTGCCTCAAACAACCTGATAAATATGAAAACTGACCAAAGAGTTTTGCTGTTACCTGCATCATCAACAAGCTGATGATGCTCCTACTTACAAATATCTTCCAAAAGGTTGAGTCCACACCCCAAAAAGGCTACTTAGCTGGACGCTCTCTCTATCCCTGGGAAATCAGAGGATCATGGAGCTAGAGCTGGAAGGGACGTTAGCATTCTTCAAATACAAGTCCATATCCCCCATCCCACATTTTACAGAGGAGGAAACTGAGGCCCAGAGAAATTTAGTGACCTGATGAGTTAAGTGCCTGAGGTGAAATTTGAACCCAGGTCCTTTGGACCTCAAGCCTAGCCCCTCTATTTCCTGGAGCTTCAGAGTTACAGATGTAATCCATCCACTCACATTCCTAAGAAAATTCCTATGAAATGCAAAATACCCACGTGGAGGTATTCTGTGCTCTCCTTTTCTGAAAAAATTTTTTTAAAAGAAATTTAATTTCATGCTAATTATCTCTAACACCTAGTACAGAATTACAAGTACCCAGGGTTTGGACTGACTGAAGTAAACACATAGCTCCGCACCTGTTGGGACATCTTTCAGCTGTACAGTACTCCCAGTCCTAACAAGCTGAATCAAAGACTTCTTTTTGTATTATTAGTGGTGGCACTTTCTCTGTTTTCTTTGTATACATAGAGAGAGATTTAATGAGGATTAAAGGATTAGGTTTTCATTGGGATACCTTCCTGGTGCTTTCAAAAGACAGAGCTTGGTTATGAATAGAACATTAATTCAAAACCATCACATTTTCAAAATGGTACTTAGCCTGGTCATGGGGGGTGTCTTCAGAGATGCAGGGGCTGTATAACTGTCTGAGTAACAATGGCGGCCAGTTCCCTGGCCAACCAGAGATCATGGACAATATTAGAGCTAGAAGGTCCCTTAGGCCTCATCTAATCCAGCTCCCTTATTTTATATGTAAGAAAAATGAGGCTCAGGGAGGAGAAAGTACTTTCTCATCCTTTTCTTGTTAGCCACTAGAACCATGACATGGTGCTCCCTGTCCTGACCTAGTAGTAAACCTCTTGTTTTAATCCAGTCACTATCCTGGACAAAAAAAACTCAAACCTCTTCTCTGCATAAAAGACATGTTTTCCTCCTAAGAGAAATGGTAATACATACATATATGTATACACACACACATGTGCAGACACACACACATATTTATATATGAATATATACACACATACACGTGCACATGTGCACATACATACATGAACATGCACATGTACACACATATATTCTAAAATGAATACTCTCTCTTTTTTACCCTTATTTGGTGCAGACCTAGGAGAGGCAGTATGGCAAAGTGCCTAGAGGATCAGCTAAAGTCCAGACCTGCATTCAAATTCTGCCTGTTATACAGGTGAGTGATTGTGGATAAGGCATTTGTACCTCTTGATACCTCCAGGCAATTCTCTACGAGGCTAATCAGCGCTGGGAGCAAACATGCTGGAAGATTCCTGCTCTGATTAGATCACGTAGCCAGATGAAATCACAGGTTGTATAACTACATATCGGTTCAGAATATTGCTCAATTTACTGATTCTTATTCAGAATACAATGGTGAATTATATTAGTAATAATCACAGTTGATTTGAAGGCATGTTATCTTAAGTGGTCATTATGTGACTGCTTACCTACCCTTCCTGCTAAACAGAAGTGATTAGGATGATTCACTACTCAGAAATACAATTTATAAAATGAATTCTTCTGCAAACGATTGGTTTCCAGGGATCTTGAAGCAATATCACAACATCACAGACTCTAGGACAGGAAGGGACCTTTGAGGTCATCTAATTCAATCCTTTCATTTTGCAAAAGAGGAAACTGAGGCCCAGAGCCAGGAAGAAAGTTGTCAAAGATCCTAAAGTAGGTAGTGAGCAGCAGAGCTGTGACTACACCTAGGTCTCCACTAAATTACACTTTAGTTCCTCCAGTTTGGGGGTTTTCTTTTATTTTGTTTTGTTTGTCTTACTTTACATTTTTTAAATTTAGGAAGGAGAGAGGGAGGGAGAGGGGAGACAGAGACAGAGACAGGGGGGGAGTTGGAGGAAGAGAGGGAGCAAGTTCATAATATCTGGACACATTCTCGGAATGGGAGCTACAGTGGCAGTTTTGTGAAAGGCTCTAGTACCTTTACCGGCAAAAGCCAAATGGACCTCGGTGGAGCGAGCCTGCCGGTTTTCTACTTGAATTCTGCTAGTGACCAGCAGATGTCACTCTTGCCCATTCTTCATTTGAATTTCAAAGCACACCCTACCCAAATAACAAAACTTTATGCTTCTCTTAAGGAAGGACCCAGGGATGGAATTCACAGCCAGTAGTCACCCCTATATATGAGGACATGAACACATGTCCTCACTGACTTATCTCTGCAGGTAGGTAGAACGGACGGAGTATTAGACCTGGAGTCAGGAAGACCCAAGTTCAAATTCTTAGTCAGATACTTACTAGCTGTGTAACCCTGGGAAAGCCACTTAACCTCTATTTGTCTCAGTTTCCTCCTCTGTAGAAAGAGGATAATAATAGTACTCTCTCCCAGGGTTGCTGCAAGGACCAAATGAATAATATTTGTAAAGTATTTTACAAGCCTTAAAATGCTATGTAAATGTTATTATTAGCTATAAAATGAGAGAATTGAATTCAATGGCCTCTAAGGACGCTTCTGGCTCTAAATCTATGATCTTGTGCCTGAATTCATCAATACACATCTCTCTGTTCGCTTTCTAGAGGAAAATATGCTGTGTCTTCAAGGGACTCCTTTATCACCATGAACAAAGGGGTTATAGGTATTATTGTCATCAGTGGCATGTGGCAGGATCATGACAAGAAGGCATTGCCCATTGGTGTCTGTCATTTTTATCTATCACAGGAGTTCTGTAGACAACAAATATTACTGCATTCCTGAGAGCTAACAAAGAAATAGAAACACGGTAGAGAAACACGAGTCTTCTCGATGTGATAGGCATCATTACCACACCCATACAGAAAAACACACCACCCCGATTTTTCTGATACCTGGACCCCTGTTTTAAAAAATTGGAATGATGAACCCCTGGCCAGGGGTGGAGTATATCTAGCAAGTACTGACAACAATGTATTTAGTTGGAGTTGTACAAATAGAATCAAAAGTAATTTCAACTGAAAAGAAAGGGGAAGAAAAGTGCCTGTGTCTGTCCACCAAGCGAGATGTCTTCCTACAATATCAGAAGAAAAATGATAGAGAAGGCCACAAATTCATGGGAGACAAAATCCAAGAAAGGAGACAGTAATATAAACCATGAGCTCAGATGTCTATACACAAATGTACATACAAAGTATGGGTAAGGAAGCTTCTCCTGACATAGCCCCCTCCTACGGTTCCAGTCTTCTCACCCCGTACCCATTGTCACTCATGCACTCTCCAATACAGTGACATTGGCCTCCTGGCTGTTCTATGAACAAGATGCCCTATCTCTCCGCGTTGAGCATTTTCTCTGTCTATCCCTAGAGTCACCCATTACTGTCATTTTCCAAGAAGATTCTTAAGTGAGCACCAACTTCCAGGGACAGCTGGGTGGAATCCTGTGACAATGAAGGCCACTTACACTGTACCTTCTCTCTCAGAACAACAGGTGTAGCTCTGTCAGAGCCACCTGGCAGATGTGTAGAGCAGTCCTCTTTCCTTGGGATAGCTGCCAGAGAGGGCATCTTCTTTTCTGCGTGGATTTCCAGGGGAAATGGTCCGGTGACCTCCCTGGCTTCCTTTAAGTCCCACCTTCTGCAGGAAGCCTTCCCCAACTCCTCTTAATTCCAGTGCCTTCCTGCTACTAATTATTCCTATTTATCCTGTATATAGCTTTACTTTTTATATAAAATTTGTTTACACATTGTCTCCCTTCCCCATTGTAAATTTTTTGAGGACAGGAACTGTTGGGGGTTTTTTGCCTCTTTTTGTATGCCCAGTGGTTAGCACAGTGCCTGGCATATAGTAGGTGCTTAATAAATGTTTACTGATTGATTAAACAATAGCTCTTAGCACAAGAAGAAAAAGACACCACTGACATTTGTTGGGGTGAAACCTAGGACTGGTATATGACTTTAAAAGGATACATCTCATTCAAAGGGAACAGTAAAGATAAAAGGAAAGAAAGAGCAGATAAGGGAAATAGCACTGTATATTCAAAAGATACAATCGTACAAGGAAATCCACATGTTAGAAGGGAGAAGCATGGTGGAGGTCATTTAGGTAAAGATTAAAAGAAGAAAAAAATGAAGTAACATTATCATCAGGGTATATTAAAAGGTACATGGACAGGAAGAAGAAATAGCAGAGGACTCCAGCAGATGGTTTACAGTCCTGGTACAGAGACGTGATAGTGCTTCTTAAACTGACTCATGACCCCATATCTGGTCATGAAAAAAATTGGCAATCACAAAAGGTCTCTGAACGTGCAATGATCAAAAATTAAGTCAAAATCACACTCGTAATGAATCCGAGGTGTTTCTGGCAGTACCTGCTAGAGTTGCATTGTGCAACTTCACTGCAGCCTTGGTTCTAAATGCATAGCATGCGCATTGTGCGCTGCGTATGCCCTCAGACCACACAACACCAACTAACACTGCCGAAAGTCGAAAAGGGATTGCAAGTGGAAAAAGTTTAAGAAGCCCTATGCTAGAGTAATAGTTATGGGAGACCAAAATTATCCAGACATCTAATGGAATTCACTCTCGGTACCCAAAATAGAACCACTAATCATTTCCTGACTTGTCTTAATGACAGTTTGTTGATCCTTCAAGGATCAACAAGGAAACTTCTATTATGAATGTGATTTTCACTGACAATGAATAGAAACAGAATAGAAATGACGTGAATCTTGGGAGAGAAGGAAGCATTTTATCTTAGAATTTGTGAGACAGTGGAGAATATTGGCATAGTTTGACCCATACCAAAGATTTTGGGAGAGCAGATTCTAAAGTGTTCAGAGCCAGTTTAAGTATATACTATATACTCAAATTCTTCAGAAGACAATCTGGGAGGAATAGGAAGCTATAAAGAATGAAATTCAAGACAAAAGGAAAAAAAGTCTTATGAGAAATAAGAAATCTAATGAGAAATTTAAAAAAAAAAGATATCTAAGGATATAAGCAGCTAGGTGGCAGAGTGGAAAGAGCACCAGGGCTGGTGTCAGGAAAATCTGAATTTAAATCCAGCCTCAGATCCTAGCTGTATGACTCTGGGCAAGTCACTTAACCCTGTTTGCCTCAGTTTCTTCATCTATAAAATGAGCTGGAGGAGGAAACATCAAACCACTCCAATATCTTTGCCAAGAAAACCTAAATGGAGTCACAAAGAGTTGGATATGACTAAAACAACTGAAAAATAACATTAAGAGGCTATAAAGGGAACTCACGAACCAATTTAGAATTTTTCAAAAATGTTCAGAAAATGGAAACAAGGGCAGGTTAATGAAGGAAGAACAGAAAATTATGAGATGATCTTATACGTATAGTGTCAGGAAAGCTAAAATTCAGATTAAGTGAAGGCTAAAGGAAACAAAATAAGGGCAAAAGAAGTTTGAGGATAGATTTGGGGAGGGGGGAATTTGTTTGTATTTTGTTGGCTATATTGGGAGAAAAGAAGGATCAAAGAAGGGATGGGACCATTGGCTAATATGGATAAGACAATGATAATGGATGAAAAAGAAGGTGGAACAGCTCAAGTCTAATTTTGCTTCTTTTTTCTTTGCCAAAGAGAATGATCTTTAAACCAGAAAGAACTGCAAAAATAACTGATGGGAAGTTGATACTAGAGATAAATAAGACAGAAAGTGAGCACACAGTTTCCCTTAATGAGTTCATATCACCAGGTCTATATGAACCACATCTCAGGACCCGGAAAAAACTGTCAGTTGATATTGCTGTACTGGTCAGTGTTCTTTGAAAGGCTACAAGGAATGAGAAGGGTACCACAGGACTACAGGAGAAATATTGTCCACACTTGAAAGAGAGAGAGAAGAGAAAAGAAAAGAAAACAGAAGGAGAGGAAAGGAGAAGAGAGGACAAGCTGAGTTGTTCAACTGGAGCTGGCTATCTGGGTCCCCATTCAGGCAGCTTGGACAAATCACAGGTTATATGATCCTTCATTCTTGAAAAGTACCATGACATCAGGGAGGTGATGACATGACTTGCATTGAATTTGATTGGACTGAAGGAGGGCTGTGCAAAGTCACAAGCCTCACTTTCTCCTCCAGATCCATTTTGGCCCAGTGGTCAGATATAGATCTTGTGCAGCGGACAGAGCACTAGACCGAGTCAGGAAGACCTGAATTCAAATCCAGCCTTAAACACTTAATAGCTGTATGACCCTGGGTGAGTCACTTAACCCTATTTGTCTCAGTTTCCTCATCAGTAAAATGAGCTAGAGAAGAAATGGCAAAACCCTCTGGTATCTTTGGGGTCACAAAGAGTCAGAAATGACCCAACATACTCACTATAGCGTTGTGGGGGATGGGGTTAAGAGAGGCAGTGCCTTCCTCTCACATATCTGCTTTGACTGTCATTATATGGCAATCTTAGACTACATTAAGAGAGGTATGATGTCCAGGACAAGGGAGGTAATACAGTACTGCTCCACTCTGTCCTTCTCAGACTACATCAGGAGAATTGTGTTTGGGGTCCCATATTTTAGGAAGAACATTGATAAATTGGAGATAATACAAGAGGAGAGCAACCAGGGTAGTGAAGGGCCCCATATCATGCCATGTAGGGATTTAGTTGCAAGGTTAACTAGAGTAAATAAAAGAAGTAATTGAAGGCTGTTATGTAGAAGAGGGAATAGATTTTTTCTACTTGGTTCTAAAGAACAGAACTATGAGTGATTGGTAGAAGTTCCAAAGAAGCAGATGAGAGAAAGAGAAACAGAGAGAGGGACAGACAGGACAGAGACAGAGACAGACAGAGACAGAGAAAGAGGAGAGACACAGAGACAGAGAGACAGAGACAGAGACAGACAGATACACAGAGACAGAGACAGAGACAGAGGAGAGACACAGAGAGAGACAGAGAGAGAGAGACACAGAGATGTCTGCTGATGATGATACAGTTAGTCTTACTATTTACTGATACACTTATGCCTTTTATGGGCATTGGAGAAGAAAAGATATTGATTAACAGCAATACCCAGGTGCCTCCCAGAGATCTGGGAATGCTCCAGAGACTGCCATCTCTACAGATGCCACCAGGTGGTATACCTGAGCTTGAGCCACAAGCCAATCTTTCAAGAGTTGGGCAAAGCCTGAAGCACCTGTGGGTATACCAGAAAGCCTACCCAGTTTTTACTCAGTGTGTGCCTGTGTTCTTCTTGGTTCAATCTAGAGTTTAAGACATCACCCTTATGATGTAATTGGTCCTCCTCAAGAACAAAGGACAAACAAGTCATCATTATCCAGTATTTAATAAATTGATCACAACTGGTTCACATTTGCCTCCAACCCATTAAGATTCCTATCACTCTTCCAACTTCACATGCATTTAAAGACAACACACTCACATGATAGATTGGAGTATACAGGATTGTAGATTAAGGGCTGGAAAGCACCGTGGAGATAATCTTGGCCCTGTAATGGGGAATATTTTGATCCATGACTCCCTAAGACCCACAGAGGATAAGTGACTTTCCTGAGATCACACAAGCAGGAAATGTCAAGGCCAGGATTTGAGCCTAAGTCATGAGTCAAAAATCCAGCACTCCTACCACTTTACCATGCTGCCTCATCCATAAAATCATTCCTAAAAGGATACAGCACTCAAATTCCTGGCAGCTCTATTGTTGCATATAAATCTGGAAAAACCTCCTCTTTCTCTTGTGGCAGTCTTCAGCTGGGTGGTACCAGGCACCAAAGTGATCTTTAAGGAGAGTATATATGTGCTCCAGCACTCAGTGCCTTGTGAAGTAGACCATTAGAGGAGTCAGGGTCAGGAATACCCTTGGTCTTCACCCACAGACAGACGCTTGCCTTCCCCTCAACAGCATCGGTTTGCCTTCCCCCTATACATCTGTTAAGCACCTTGCCATACCCTCTCCACCTTCTTCTCTGGCTTGGCTCCAGCACACCTCATTGGTATCTCCAACATCTAGGTGGCTACAGCCCCAGAAACATATGAAAGGGGCAGACTCTTCCTCAATTTGGTAGCATGATATTGCCGCCCCCCTCCCCATGCTGCATGCTCACTCCCTGTGAAGTGTCTCTGCCCTGCCTCTGCCAGAACATCGCCATGGAACAGTCTGTAGTCTCTCCATTTTAAATGTCCTACTCTGTACACACTTAGTGATCTTTCAGCAATTCTTTTTACAACCATCCCAACAGCTGACCTATGGCCTCTGCATTACCTGTTGCCATCAGACTCTGTCCAGGTGGGAAATTACAGCAAAAAGTACAGGAAAACTTAAACCTGCCTAGGCAGGTGTTAGAAAACTTAGTAAAAAAAAAATAGAACTATCACAAAGTAGAGGGAGTAGCCTTGGCTGGGAGAGGGGAAAAGTTGGTCCTATTCACAAGAAGTCATAGAATAAAGGCTAGGTAGCCACTCGTTGGGCATATTAAAGAGGTTCATGTTCAGAGCTAAGTCAGTATCGATGGACTGACTCTGAGGTCCCTTCCTACTCTGAGATCCTTCAAAGGAATATTTAGGATTGATGCAATGTCTATTATGTGTTAGGCACAATTCCTCCTCCAATACCTCCCCATGGAATGCCTAGGTTCTACAAAAGCTATACGAGAACAGTCCAAGACTTGATTATGTCCAACCAAGCTAGAAAGACATCCAGTAAGGTCTAGGGGACAGACTGACTATTATTCTCTGCAGACCTAGTTAAGTCTAAGAAGGATCCCAGATTCTTTTGTCTGTCAAGCATTAAAAAATAAATTCTCTGCCTGGTGCATCTCCTGAAACAGTAAAAAATACTAAAAAAAAAAAATGAATACTTCTACAAACTCTATATGCTATCTTTTCTATTTTACTTGCAGTGAAATCAATATACTTCAACTCTGGACTCTTACTACACATTTAAGTAATATGCAGACAAATTATGGCCATTTCCTAACCCTCCATTGTTGAAGTACCAGGGTTCCTGAATTTGTGGAGTTTATAAACACTCACGGATAACAGAAAAAGGGGAGAAAACAAGGACTACAACAATTCTCTATTCAAAAGACTTGTGCAAAGTAAGTAGACTTCAAAAAACATCCTCCACAATGACAACAACATTGAAAATGGAAAAGCAACAGCAACAGTGAAACTGAATTCTGTGCGATGATTGTAATGACCAAGACTGGCCATGAAGAAGAGCTGGGAAAACTCACTTCCCTTCCTTCCCTGAAGAGGTGGGGACTCTGGGTGTAGAGGATACACACAGGGGCAAGCTATTTTTCCTCACTTAAAAAAAAAAATTCTTTGTAACAAAGGATGATCCGCTGAGTGAGGGAGTGGAGAAAGGTACATTTGGAAATAAAAGTGATGTAAAAACTTGATAGCAATAAACACTTAAAATTAAAAATAAAAGAATCATCGACCTAAACATATGAATAAAACACTAACAGAAACTTAGGAAAGACAGACTGGGGTGGGGGGGTGACAATTCATATAAAATACCATCCTGTGTTATTCATTTAATTTTTTTCTATCTAGAGGCTTACTTTTTATTAGTTTTATTTTTTTCAATCACTAAAAATTGATTTTCTCACCTTCCCATCCTCCCCAGTAGAAAACAAAAACAATCCTTGTGACAATTGTACATAATCAAGCAAAAACAAATTGCGTTTGGTTGGGTCTAAAAAGTATATGACTCCTTAACTCTGAGTCCAACACCTTTCTATTTCAGGAAGGGGGGCAGCATATTTCATCACTGGTCCTCTGGAATCATGCTTGATCATTTTGTTGATAAGCATTCTTTAGGTTTCAAAGTTATTTGTCTTTAGAGTGTTGTTGTTACTGTTTAAGTTGTTCTTCTGTTTTGCATCATTTCATATAAATCTTTCCTATAATTCATTTCTCTTTTAAGTATTTAAATGACATACCACTTCATACATGGATGTTAACTATTTAATTCATTGTACATGATACCTTTCAGCTACGTGTAGTTTGCCTGTTAATATCTTTTAATTAAGTCTATTTTTGCTGTTGCCACCTTTAAAATCATTATTTCTCTCCTTGCTTTTTTTTTTAGGTCAGCTGAGGCATAATGGAGTTTGTTCTAGTCCCTCATTTTAACTCTGAGTCTTTATGTTTCAAATGAGTTTCTTGTAAATGGGAAATTGTTGAATTCTGTTTCCTAATCGAATCCACTATCCTTTTCTATTTTGTAGGTGAGTTTCTCCTATTCACATTCACAGGTATGATCATTAATTATTTCCCACCATCCTATTCATATACTTTTTCCTCTCCTTTCCTCTTTTACCCCCTGATTATCAAAGGTTCTTTTTCTTTCTTTCTTTTAAGCTCCTCTTCATATCTTCCCAGTGCCATCACCACCTACCAAGCTTAGGGTTTATTTTTATTAATTCTTCCCTAAATCTACCCTTATTCTTTCCTTGCCCTTCCCATTTCCCTGATCCCTATCACCCATGATGAAATGTATTTCTAACTAAACTCTCTCTATGTCCATGTTCTACCTTCCTTTGACCTGTTAGGCCCATTCCCTACATTTCTTCCAGGTTTTTACTGACTTCTGCTTTTGAGCCCTGATTATATAAGATAAATTTCCCCATCTTTCCTCCCCTTTTTTTATACCTAGTGTTACCCTTTTTCCTCCCTTTCCTTTCTTCTTTCAAGATCAAGACATCAAAACCACTCTGTGACCCTGTGTCTTATTTGACTCCCTTTATAACCACTGATAACATTGATTCTGATGAAATCTTTGTATTATGTCTCCCCAATTAAGATGTAAAAAGTTCATCCTTACACTATCCCTTCTGATTGCTCACTTATAGTTACCTTTTTATGTTTCTCTTGACTCTTGTGTTGGTATTTCAGAGTTTGTATTTAGGTCTTTCTTTTCATCAGTAGCTTGAATATCCTCAGTGTCATTGAAGATTCATTTCCCTCTATAGGATAGTATTCTGTTTTTCTGGACAAGTTATTCTTAGTTGTAGGCATATACTTTTGCTTTCTGGAAGTTTTATTGCATGTTCTCTACTTCTTTACAGTGTTCACTGATAAATCTTGTATGATCCTGACTGTAGTTCTTTGGTAATTGAATTCTTTCTTTTTGGATGCTTATAGTATCTTATCTTTGACCTAGAAGCTTTGGCTTTTGGCTATAGCATTCCTAAAGTTTTCATTTTGGAGTTTCTTTCTGGAGTGTAGTCTTTCTATTTTCACTTTGCATTCTGATTCTAAGAGATCTGGGTAATTTTCTTTTAACATTTCTTTAAATATGGATATTGAGATTCTCTTGGGTCATGCATTTCAGTCTGTTAATTCTTAAATGATCTCTTCTTAAACTGTTTTCCAAGTCAGTTGTTTGTGTTATATGGTACCTTATATTTACTTCTATTTTTTCAATCTTCTGCCTCTATTTTAATATTTAATATTTGATTTAAAATTTCATAGAGTCATTAACTTCTGCTTGGTTTATTCTAATTTTTACAGAGTCTGTTACTTGAATAAGGTTTTGTACCTCTTGGACTAAGCTGCTAATTCTCTTTCCAAGTCTCTCTTCCATAACCCTTATTTCCTTTCCAATTCTTCTATCACTCTCATTTCATTTAAACATCATTTTAAATTCTTTTTAGCTCTTGAATAATTTCTTCTAGGAATTCTAATTAATCTTATTGGCAAACTGTGCTTATCTTTGAGGTTTTGTTTGTAAGAGTTCTGGAGTTAATCTCCTCTTTTGGGTTTATGTCTCAGAAACATAAAGGGATATTATCTTGTTTGTTTGTTTTCCCATTCTTGGAGACTAGAATGAATGTTCTTGGGAATTGGAATGAATGAGCTAAGGCTCTGACCCTTACCCAAAGAAAGAGTACCATATTTTACCCCCTCTAGTGAGGTAAACCAGGGGTTTGAGCCTGAGATATTCCCCCTCCACCAAGGATCAGAATCAGCTCAGAACTGTTGCTCCTGTGCCCATGTTCTGAGTAGTATGATGGTCAGGAACTGAGCTGTGAAAGAGAAAGTGGGGATGAGAGTGAAGCGGGGTCACACTACTTCATCCTACTCTGACATTTTGGTTAGTTTCTTAATAATTTAATTTTTAAATTGTAAACTTAGAAGAAGATCCCAGGCAGACCTTGAACAAACTTTTCCTATTATAATTAAGCTTATCCAACTAACCCATCCATTCTTAGAACACCTAATAAATTTTCTGAAGGTTAATATTCTGAAAGATGTCTAACTATAGCACCCTAAACATTTAGAATTATATATGGCTACTAAGGATCCTTCAAGGGTGTTGAGATCTTCTCCCTGCAGTCAGGGGGTGTACACTTTCATTCTACGACGATCATAACTCAGTACTCATGTATCAACAGCTATTTCCTGTCTTAGGTTTGTACAAAACTTCTCCCAAAAGGTACTTCCTTGAGTTTGAACCTAGTTAGCTCAATAATTATTATGTGTGGCTCCAGAGGCAAGAACTAAGACAAATAACTAGCAATTATAAGAAGACTGATTCCAACCTTGGAAGAAACTTCCTGACTATACTTGTCCAAAAATAGAACAAATAGCATTTTGAGGGAATGAGTTTCCTTTCACTGGAAGTATTCAAGTAGGGACTGGATGAGGACTTACTTAGAAAGATATATAGGAAATTCATCAACCAGACAAGGAGCTAGATCTGCTCACTTCTAAAGTCCCTTCGCTTCAGGATTCTAGGGGTCTCTCTTTGACCATGTACTGTAAAATTTAATTTTGTATACTACTTTCCTCCACTAAAGGCTTAATCCAATGCCTCACTGTATCATGAAGGAAATGGTACATCAACAGAGCACATCAAGCTATAGAAGCTTCAGATGTGGATAGGGTGATTGACCAAGGGTGATCTGTTGTCCTAGGCAGCCATAACTAGCAGTCTTTGTTCCAGGGGCCAGTGACATGTAATCAGGTAAGGGGGAAACAGGTCACTACAACTTAAGGGCAATAAGAAACTGCTTCTGAGGAGATATTGGGTATAAAAGAGAGAGGCAGGAGCAGGAAAATGATGCTGTGTTACCTGACAGATTCCTATTTTAACTAATCAGTCTCACAAATTAAGTACTAAACTCAGTAGGTTTGGGTTTTTTTTTTTTTTTATGTTGTTAAAGGAAAGCAAAGAGTGGCTAGGTGGTACAGTGGATAAAGTACTAAGCCTGGAGTCAGGTAGACCTGAGTTCAAATTTGGCCTCAGATGCTTACTAGCTATGTTACCCTGAGCAAGTCACTTAACCTTGTTTGTCTCAGTTTCCTCATATATAAAATTACCTAGAGAAGAAAATGAAAAACCACTCTAGTATTTCTGCCAAAAAAACAAAAACCTTAAAAGAGGGTCACAAAGAGTCTGAAATGACTGCACAATAACAAAGGAATGCAAATGCTGAGAAATCGTCTTAGATTTTGGCACTGCAGGGGAAAAAACACCAGTAACCTCCTCCTAAAAAGCAGCCTCATTTACCACCAGTTGGTTAGCTGCAAGGGGATGACTTTTTTTTAGCCACTGAAACTCTGGAAGATGTCTTGCTAAGTCACGGAGGGGTTGCAATCTACATGAGTGGGAATTCCCAAGCCAAAGAAATCATAGATCCTTGAAGTCTAAGTATGTCTGATCGTATTACTGTTATCTTATCCCTTCATTTCCTTAGTTAAGCAAATATAGTTTGTCTCTGCGGTATAACTGTCAAATCTGCTATCAACTTCAGTTTTCCATAATTGTAAATTTTATCTGATTTCTCCAGGTTACTTCCATCTTACTTAAGGGTAAACTCTAACTTCAAGTAAATTTCTGGAAGATGCATTGGTAGTTACTAGAATTAAACAGGTCAAAATTAAAATTCGTAATATCTTTTCATCTAAACATACTGTTCTAGTTGAAAGGCAGCTCTTTAAAAAAAAAAAATTTAAAAACCTTTAAAATATCTTTTTCCCAGCTGTCTGTAAATGACTTAACTAGGGCCAAAATCAAATAGGAAGTGAGGAATTCATTTAAATTATGTGATTAGATTTGCAAGTAAATGGAAAGCAGGTGCTATCATTATAACCATACAGGATTTAGTATTAAAATGCACCTGTGGACAAACTAATTTTGTTTTACTTAATGAAAAGAACTCATCTACCTTACTTGGATAAGAAAAATACCATTATAACGATTTAAGCCACTTTAGCTTTTTGCTAACTAAATCAGCTTTTCCTAGTGCCTCTCTTTTAAAATAGATGAACAGCTTGGCATGCCATCTCAGCTAAAATACTATATTTAAATTACAATACCATTTCATATAAAATGAAAGCCCATTTATTTAACAAACTTACATCAAATGCCTACTGTGTGCAGAGAACTCTGCTAGCTCCTGAACGTGATACAAAATTTTAAAAAGGCACTATCAAGTGTTCCTCCTAAAGTTTACAGTTTACTAGGTCAGTGGGAGTTAAGACCAATATACATAATCATATATAGGTAAATACATGTACATATATAAGCATAATACACAAATTATCTGATAAATATATTTGAGAATTATAAAAGAAAATATGAAGAGAAGAGAATGGAGTCTAAAACTCCAGGCCAAAGAACTTGACTTTGATTCCTTGCAAAATTCTAGAATATGTTATTAAAGGAAAGGTTAGTAAACATCTAGAAAAGGAAACAGGGATCACAAAGAGCCAGCACAGATTCATCAAGAATAGACTATGCCAGGCTAGTCTTCAATCCTCTTTTTGGCAGACTGGTTTACTAGACTGGTTAATTTCATGGATAAAGTTTGCCCAGTTTTTAGCAGAGTATTTGGTAAAGTCTCTCATTCTATTCTTGTGGTAAAGAGGGAGAGATGTAGACTAGAATAACAATTTAAGTGGATTTCGAACTGGTTGAGTGACTAGTCATTAATGGTTCAATGTCAACTTGAAAGGTCTCCAGTGGAGTATCCCAAGAATCTGTGTTTCACCCCTTATTTTTAACATCTTTATCAATGGCTTCAAAAAGACATAAATGTAATATCTATGTCATATGGAGATGAACCCAAGCTGCAAGAGATAGCTAACACAATCTATTCTGCCAGAATCCAAAAAAAATTTTTGACATGCTAGAATATTGATACATATGATGAAATTTTGTAGGAACAAAAATAAAATCTACTTGAGTTCAAAAAAATAAACTTCATAAATTCAAGATGTAGGAGGTGGGTTATGATAAGATAGCAGTTCATCTGAAAAAAGATCTGGGGGATTTAGTTGACTTTAAGCACAATATAAAAATAATATGGAGTGTAGGGTGTGTTTAGGGAGGACCACTACCTTTGGTGTCATGGCTACTGAGCTCTTTTGGGGGCTCTTTCCACCTTTAGTGTCCACCTGTTCTACTTAACTCTCACCTGTGGCTTCAAGAAGCTGTAGCATGCTCAGTGGCCATACCCTAGTAAACCGTTTCAGCAGATGGGCCAAATCAGATTGAGGGTAACCAAGGGATCTCAAACCCATTGGTGAGTTAGGGGGGTGTCTATCCCAAGCATGTGAAGACTCCATCTGGTGGAATGGGAGGAAAAAGAAAGGAAGAATCTTCAAATACTCCTTTTGACAGATAAAATTGCAATAATCCCATCTAACCAGGAAGGAAGCCTCCTCAGTAAAATCTGTAATCATCCTACAAATAAAAAAGGGCTTACATATTTACAAATGTCCAACAGTTGGAAAAGGGCAGAACAAACAGTGGTGTATATAAACAAACGGGAAGATTATGGCACCATAATGTAACAGAGGCCATGTTGCATGTGCAGAGCTGCCTCTTCTTCTGGAGACTGCCCAAGGACTTATTTTCTTCACCGTTCAAGCTTCAGTGCCATTTTTACAAGCCATTTTTCTTTTCCCCTTTGTAGTTGGTTCTCTCTCCCTCTACTTTAGGCAGCTAGTTTCCATGATAACACCTTGTATCCCTGCACCCAGTAGAATGTAAGCTCCTGGAGTTCAAGGACTGGTTTTGTTTTGGTTTTAGGTTTTTGTCTGTTTCCCTAGCACCTAGGACAATGCTTTGCGCTTAGTAAATACTTGTTGGATTTGGATTGAATTGTTACTGCTATGTTTAAGTCAATTAATACTTAAATAATAACTTTAGAGTTGGAAGAGCCCTTAGATAAAATTTCAGCCATTCCTACCACCAACATGTTATAGATAAGGAAACTGAGGCTCAGGGACATTTAGTGATTTGACAAGGTCATAAAGGCAATATATAGGAAAGCTGGGATTCAAACCTAGGTCTCAGACTCCAAATCCAGTGCACTAGATGTGTGTTCATCCTTTGTTGCCAAAGAAGACCATGCCATCAGAGAAATAATGACATGACTTGCACTTGACTTTGTTTGGAGTGAGGAAGGACTGTGCAGGTCACCAGCCTCACTTCTCCTCCAGAGCCATCTGAATCCAGTGACCAGATATTCATCAAGATGAGGCAATTGGGGTTAAGTGACTTGCCCAAGGTCACACAGCTAATGAGTGTCAAGTGTCTGAGGTGAGATTTGAACTCAAGTCCTGCATTGGTGCTCTATCCACTGCACCAGTGCACTAGATGAATATATAGTGAATGAATGTATGTGTGTGTGTGGGGGTATGTGTTTATACATATATATGTATGTACACACACATATGTGTGTGTATATATATATATATATATATATATATATATATATATATATTATATGTGTACATATAAGAGAGAGAGAGAGAGAGATCATTTCTAATTGAGGGTATCACTTCTCCCTGTGTCTCTCTTCAGAGGTCTAGAGTGAGTCCCAAAAGTAACACAAGATGTGAACCCATATGCAATAAAAGTACAATTTTTTAAAAAGTAATCAATACAAAATTCAGTAAATAAAAGAAAAAAAAAGCTGCTTTGCTTCAAAGCCTCAGGAAAGGCAATCAACGATTTTGAGGGGAAGGCAACACACAGTCATTTGAGGCAAAGGAAAGCCCTGGCACAGAGATGGCACAGACAGACTTGGATGACAAGGTTTTTAAGAATGTCAGTCATGCTAAGAAAAAAAATTAGGAAAAAGAGGTCATGAGTAATTGAGAAGTGGACAAACTATCACTTCACCTCTCCAAAAGTGATTTTTTACAAAGTCTCACTTTCAATAAGGAAAAACTTGAACAGAAATGACATTTCAAATGGGCTTTTGTCAGGGGAAATTTGTGTTACAGGAAGAAAAAATCAGCTCTTGGAGATAATGGTAATTAAATATACAACTTTTTAGTCTAAATGATGAGATTTCTTCTTTCCTAGCAAGTCAAATCACTAAAGACAAAATCAATATGGAGATTTTTTTTTTTTTGAGGCGACTAGTATTGTGTTCTTATACTAAAACAATAATGACTAAAAAGTTATTTGGCCCTTGGAATGTTCAAGTCACTTCAATTTAATTTTCAAAGGTAAAATCACAAGAGCATTAAAAGCTTTGCAAGTCTCTGGGTCAATACAGCTATTCTATTTTAGTTTACATATAAAAATATACGTATAATATAAAAGCTAACGAAGTGCTCAAGCAAATATAACTCTTTACTTTAAGTTGATTAGAATTACATTTGCTCTAGTCACAGAACTTCATCCTGAAATTCAAATTCAATAAGCTTCTTTTGAACTTCTCTATTTGTGTCAAGGTTACCAAAATCCTTGCAGTTTCTCTGGTTCACAATACTCAGCATTATTCTTAACTTCTCATTGTCTTCTATTTCCTGTATCCTCTTGATAAATCTTGCCATTTCCACCTCTACAACACTTTACCAGTCCAACTCTTTCTCATTACCCATTGTGACACCAGCCTAGTTCTAGCCCTAATCACTTCTCCCCCAGATCATTACAATAGCTTCCAAATTCTGCCTCATCTTTCCTCTCTTCCATCCATCCTCCAGTTGCCAAAGTGATTTTCCTGAAGTGCAGAGCTAGTCATCTCACTCCTTCTCTCAGTACATTCCATTGGCTCCCTATTTCCTCCAGTATCAAATATAAACACCTCTAGGATGAATTCTTTCCTCTCCTCCACCTTTTAGGATATTTAACCTTTCTTCAAGACTCACCTCAAGTTCCACAGCACGCCTATCAGACCAGCTAACATGACAACACAGAAAAATGATAAATGTTGGAGAAGATGTGGGAGAGTTGGAACACTAATTCATTGTTGGTGGAGCTGTGAGCTGATCCAACCATTCTGGAGAGCAATTTAGAAGTACACCCAAAGGGCTATAAAAATGTGCATACCTTTTGACTCAGCAATACCACTTCTAGGGCTGTATCCCAAAGAGATCATAAAAATGGGAAAAGGACCCACATGTACAAAAATATTTATAGCAGCTCTTTTTGTGGTGGCCAAGAACTGGAAATATAGGGGATGCCCATCAATTGAGGAATGGCTTAACAAACTGTAGTATATGAATGTAATGGAATACTATTGTGCTGTAAGAAATGACAAACAGGCGCACTTCAGAAAAACCTGGAAAGACTTACTTGAACTGATGCTGAGTGAAGTGAGCAGATCCAGGAGAATATTATATACAGTAACAGCCACAGTGTATGAGGACTATTTTTGATAGACTTAGCCCTTCACAGCAAAGCAAGGACCTAAACATTTCCAAAAGACTCAGGATGCAAAATGCCATTCACATCCAGAGAAAGAACTCTGGAGTCGGAACACAGAATGAAAGAGATTATTTTCTCTTTTGTTATGTTTTGTTTTATTTTGTTTTTCTCATGGTTTCTCCCATTCATTTTAATTCTTCTATGCAACATGACTAAAGCGAAAATGTGTTTAGTGGGAATGTATGTGTAGAGTCCATATAGGATTGCATGCCATCTTGTGGAGGGAGGGAGAGAGGGGAAGAAAATTTGGAACCTATGGAAGTGATTAAGACTGAAAACAAATAAATTAATAAATTTGGGGATAAAAAAGACTCACCTAAAACATTATCTTCTATGTACAGATTTCTCTGATCACCGCTCAAGCTGCTAATGCCCTTCATTCCAAAAGGATTTTGTATATATTCTTGTATGTATACACACTATATGGACATTTTGTCTCTCTGACAGATATAACCACCTAAAGGGCAGGAGCTAGTCTATTTTTGTCTTTGAACCCCAGCACCTAGCACAGAACCGGTCACATGGTAAGTGTTTAATCAAAACTTATCGATTGATGAAATTTCCCTGGTCAATACCTCTGCCTTTTTCCATCCTTTTTACCCACATAAATCCTGCTGAAAGTCTCACTGACAAGGTTGGGGGTGATGGTGACCCAAAATAGCAACAGTCTGAGTTGTGCTCAAATGAATTCGACTCAAGCCTTCTTAAAGCCAAAGAAAACAAAGTTTATTAAAGATTTGCCAAATTGGGTTGACTCTTAAGGAGTCTTAAGTATTTGTGATGTTTGTACTCACAAGCGGGCCAGACAGAATCTCAGCTAGACAGAGTTTGAGCTGGATTGCATCTGAGCACCTTCATGGAGGTGAGATGGAACTAAATACAGAAAAGACTATCAGAGGGATCTGGGAGGGTGGTCTGGTAGTCCAGGGTGATGAGGCGGGGTTTAGGAAGGGTCTTGAGGAGAAGTCCAAGGAGGGAATCCAAGAAGGGTCAAAGTCTGGAAACTATCAGGAGATATCAGACAATGGAAAGTTTGGGTGGGAAACAGACAGGGCAATCCAGAGATCTTGATAGGGGCAGTAGGAGAATGAATACAGATCTTGATGGGAGTGGTCAGCAGTCTGCGGAATGGGGTTTTGATGGGATCAAGGATGGGGGATGTAACAGAGACCTGAGCAGATGATTAATGAAAAACCCATGGGCTTCCTGAGGCTGCCAGAACAAATGGGAAGATTAGATTTGAGTAAGAAAGGCCAGATTAAGTGGGAAGATTCAAGGGGAGCTCAAGGAGGCTCCCAGAGTCTGAACCCCATCATCACCACCATAAAGATTTTCAGATTTTCTTTCCAGAGTTTTTCCACATATGTATTACTTCCCCTCCCAAGTCCGTATCTTTGTACTGTGTGTTTCTCATATGTAAAATGCTTTCTCTTCTCACTTCCATCTCTGGGTTCTTTTCCAACATTCAACTCAAATCCACTTCCTACACTGAGTCTTGTCTGCTTCCCACTCTGCATAGCTGCTAGCACATTTCCTCCCCAAACTCTTTCATTCTTTTTGTCTGTGTATATGTATACATGTTGTTTCCTCCACTACAATATAATTTCCCTAAAGGTAGGGAATGTGTTTCACTTTCGTCTTTGCGTTCCTAGAATTTGGAACAGTGGTAAGCCCCAAATAAATGTTTCGTTTGCTGATTGATTCACATGGCACTTTTGAAAAGTACTTTACATTCATCGTTTAACTTCTTAAAAAATTTTTTTAAAAACAACTAAAAGTTACTTGTAAATAACAATGACAATTTCTTTTTTAAACTCTGGAAAGAAGTCCTGAAAACTTTATGTGACAACGAGATTTGCACAGAACTTAGAAAACCCAAACTCCTACCTCTACCCATAATTCAACAGAATGGGGAAGGACTTCCTGCCAAGATAACTGCCTGAATACAGGCAGGTGGCTAACCTCCACCTCACTTGGGCTACTAAAAACAAACAAACATGACAATTATAAATACCCAAATTAACTACAAGGACCTATGAAGGAAGACACTATCTGCATCCAAAAGAAGAACTGATATACAGAATTATGTATAAAATGGTTTTACATATGTATACACATACTTATGTCTAATGGTCGCCATCTCCAAGGTGGGAGAGGGAAGAAAAAAGGAAAACTAAAAGAGTTACATGACAACTTTATTATATATTTAAAAGGAATAGAAAGTTAAACATAATAGATTAGTGATTGCAAGTACAATCTTTTTTCTATTTATTTTTAAGTTCAGAATAAAATAAACAAAATTTTTAAAAAAGGAAAAAATTCAATGTGTAACATTTAAACAAAAAGACAAAAAAAATTAAATTACACTAAACTGCATAATGATTATCAAATGATAATCCTGAAGAAGAAATTAAAGGAGGGGGGGTGGGGGGGGGTGGGGAGGGAATCAAACAACTGGAAACTAAGGATGTGCCCAGTAATTGTGAAGACTAAATAGATTGTAGTATACATATGCAATGAATATTGTTGCACAGTAAGAAATTATGAAAAACAATTTCAGAGAATTCTGGAAAGCAAGAACTGATTTAGTGAGGTGAACAGAACAAGTTATACAAGGACTGCAACATTATAAAGAAAAAACAACTCTGAAAGACTTAAGAACTCTAACAAAACCAATGGTCAACCATATTCTAGAAGACTTGAAACAAGTTACCTACCTTCTCACAAAGAAGTGATAGAATCAAGGTGAAGAACGAAACATGCATTATTGAACATGGCTACTATAGGAACTAATCTTGTTTAACTAGACTTATTTGTTACAAGGCTTTTTTCCTTCTGTTTTTAATTGGAGGAAATTGGGAGGGAGGTGACTAGCAATGGTGCTCTATGTCAAAAAGAAGAAGAAAAGAGAAATGAAATTGAAACATTTTTAAAACTACAGAGAGGAGTACAGAAGGTAGTTCAAAAGAAGCACAAACAGGCAGGATCGTTTTGAAAATAACATGTTTATTTTTTTTTTTTAAAGCGAGCAGTGTGCAAGAGATTCACAGTTTCATATACAATGCACTTTTTACACTCTACTTTGAAAATGGAAATGTTTTCTCTCTCCTCTTTACTCTGTTTTTTAAATTCAGAATAAAAAAAATTAATAGAATAAAAAAGCACCCCTAGGAGAGAAAGCAAGATATATATAACCTAACTTTACATCATTGTAGACTCTTTACTCTCACCCCATAAATCTAAGTAGTTGCAAAACTTGATGTTTCTATCTTGACCTCTCTTGCATCCAATCCCTTCTCTCCACCCATACAGCTTCCATCTAGATTTTTGCAACAACATCCTAATTGATCCCTCTTCTTCAAGTCTCTCACCACTCTAGTTTATCCTACACAACGTAGAATATCAAAGTAATTTTTCTTAATCATACATGTGACTCTGTGACTCCCCTCATCAATCAGCTCCAATAGCTTCTTGTTACTCTTAGGATAAAATGTAAACAACTCTGCCTAGCTTTGAAATTTAGCCCAATCTATCATTCCAGCATTACTGGACTTTACTCCCCTTCTTGCACTCCATGACATAGCCCAAGTGGGCTCTTTTCCTCACACATGACCTTCCATCTCCCATCTCCTTGCCTTTGTACTACCTCCCAAACAATTTTGTATTTAACTTTCTGTTCATGTTTATATTTATTAACTTTATATTTATCCTAAATATCTTTTGTATGTATTTATATGTATTTATGGTCTTCCCCATATGAACACAAGTTATTTATGAGTAGAAATTGTTTCATTGTTTGTACTTGTATCGTATATTAGTGCCTGGCATAGAATAGGTGCTTAATAAATATGTGTTAATTGATTATTGAACAATTAATTGATTGAATTATTCAAACTCCTATATCTTACCTATCACTATGAAAGGAACATAATAGGGAAACTGCTCAGTGTGGTGAAAGTCTTTTGTAACATATTTTTAATGTAGCCCTCTGTCTCTCTGGTTTGGTTAAATGAAAGTCAAAGCCTCATCTGCTGTAATGCTAAAGGGAGGAAATGGTGTTCACTCCTTCTTCTGGCCCCTACCCTTGGAATGTGAAGTGCCAGATTCTTCCCAACTCCTCCTTATTCTTTTTCCACTATTCCAGACTTATTCCCTAGTCTCTACCTGCATGTGTGGGGAAAAACAGTGGGAATCACAGCATAGCATGATAGCAGAAAATTATCCCAAATAGCAAAATCACATTCTGACTCATTTTTCATTCTAGAGCATTAAAAAAAAAAGTTTATTTCTGCTTTTTGGGAAGTTTATTTTAAAAATTAATAAATCAAAACCATAATATTCTCCTATGATTTTAGCTTAGGAGACTGTGGAAAAGAATTCCCTCCACTGGAACCTTTAGACAAAGAACATCTGTCCTCTCTGTCTCTCTCTATGTGCCATAGACCATTCACTGTCTCCTTTCTCACTTATAAATCTCCTGTTTGAAATTAAGACATATATGAATCCAAAAGCAGTTAAAATTGGTTTTATTTTTATCTAGACTGAGCTGGCTTTAAATTAGCAATTAAATTGAGAATTATGAACACATTTAAAGAACATAAAACTTTTGGAGTAAATCTCTTGCCACTTTAGGCAAAAAAAGGGAGGGGAGGTTGAGGGAAAGGGAGTTAAAGTATTGCCTGTTCTCAGAGATAAAAAGTTCAGCCAGTCTCTATAATCCATTCCAACCACACTTTTAATTAGCAATCCCAATATGCAAAGGCATTAGATGATATGGGGGGCCAGCTGTCTGTTATATTCAGTCCTCAGCCTGCGAACTTGAGTTATAAAATGCCTGCTAGGGTGTCTCTCTCCTTCTCTCTCCTTCCATTTATATTTTTCATGTTGCATCATGTCTAACCACAAATGAAACCAAAAACTAAAATCCCTACACCAGAACTCTCCTTTTACCCTGTTACACTTTCACTCAAAATAGCAACCCAGGCAAGGTTCCATCCTGACAAGGGGAACTTCAAAGTCCATCATGCCATTTCTCCAAGTTGGAGAGATGCTACCTGATCCATTCTTCCCCAGGCTTTGGAATTTTGCCATCCCTTGCAAAATCAGCCATAGTACACCTGACATCTAGAATTATATAACCAAGAATCAACATAAACATGAACACTTAAAGGTAAAAGAATGGTTAACCCAAAGTCCCAGATAATTACTTTAGGGTGCCATTCATTGGAACCATACATGAACATGCAATAAACATGCACAATGCAAACCCTTGCTTGACAGATATATGCAGGATATAATTCATGCATGTGTCACAACAGTGTATGTTCTACAGAACATAAGTAAATATGTATAACAACAAGAAAAAGTTTTTAAAATTAACATCAGTAGGCCTACATAAGAACAGAGTGTACAGAAATAGCAACCTATGTACAAATAAACATATGGCAAAACTATTCATAGATAATAAATTAACATAGAGCATTTATTAAGCTCCTGCTTTGCAACAGAACTACTATAAATACTGAGGATAAAAATGTAAGGAAGCCAAACAGACCCTGCCCTCAAGAAGTTTACATTCTAATGGGAGAAAACAACACATGAAGGGGAGCTGAAAAGGATGTATAAGCATGGTAGAATGGTTGGAAGATAATCTAGAAATAGCATGGTGGTCTCGTCTCATGAAAGAAAAGATGAAAATTTAACTCTCAGAGCCAGAGGACCCAAGAGTGGAATCCTAAGTTCTGAATTCCGAGAGATGAGCATGATGGCCAGAGTCCAGGGAGGAGAGTAAGGACATGGTAGGGCAGGGGCTTAGAGGCCTTGTTCTGGGCAAGATGAAACAAAAGCTCACTATAATGCATGCATAATATTTATTCAAAAGTATAAATAAACATGATTATGAACATTAAAAAGGGGCAAGTAGGTGATGCAGTGGATAGAGTGCAGGGCCTGGAGACAGGAAGACTCATCTTCCTGAGTTCAAATCTGGCCTCAGACACGTACTAGTTATGTGACCCTGGGAAAGTCACTTAACCCTGTTTGCCTCAGTTTCTCCTCTGTAAAATGAACTGGGGAGGGAAATGGCAAGCCACTCCAATATTTTTGCCGAGAAAACTCCAAATAAGGTCACAAAGAATTGAACATGACTGAAAAATGATTGAACAACAAATTGAACATAAAAATATAAACATATTAAAACATGAAGCAATTTATATGTATATGAATAAATGTATGCAATTATATGCAAGGCACATGTTACATGAGCATAAATTAGCATTATCGTCTGGCTACATGTATAACTCTTTATTCAGTTTCTCTTGGGACACTGCAAATTAGTCTGGTCAGTAGTCAGGCATGCCTAGCTCTCCTGGATCTGCTTACCTCCTGGCCTCCCCACCTATTGAAGTCGATGCTATGGGTGTATCCTAATCTTCATCAGAACTAGTCCTGCCTTCCTAAATGTGAACTAGTAGAGGACCTTGGTTGGCTAGGAATGTGACTATGCTCTATGGGGCTGTGTCTATCCCTTAGGAATCTCTACAATTAAAATACTAGACAGAAAAGGTGCTGCCTATGAGTTTAATCTCCTATTATTTGAATTGGCTACTGACTTATACCACGTCTGATCTATGTTTCTGTGCCATTATCTGTGTCATGCAGTTTTTGCATGACTGTCAGTCAATCAATAAAGCTTCAATTCAATTCAATTCAATTTCTGCTATGTGCCAGGCACTGTCCTACATGCTAGCAAGAGCTCTCTTCTGCTTAGAGTTGGCTGAGGTGAGTGACAATCAGTTTAGACCATCTCATCAGGAAGGTCAATTAATTCAGTTATAAATACATGGCTACAGAGTACCCATTAGTCTCTCGAGTTATTTTGCAAACAGATAGATTGCTCAATCTTTCCACAAATAGGTTTAGAGCAGTTTTCCATTGATTTGCTAACTTGTATATCCCTTGAACAACCAAATTTCTCAACAAAACTGTTGCCCTGTTGAAGGTCTAGACAATGAACTTGAATATCATGTTGTTCACCTCTGTCAGCATCCTTCTGGGCTGAAGTTGTAACTAGATGATAGGTTTCCTTTAGCTTCTCTCCCAATCAAGAGATGTACTATTTGTTAGCACCTACAGGCTTTCTGGTCCCAGAGACTCACTAGGTCCCTGAGACAAGTCAAAAGGTAGGAGTGATGGTTATTGTCCAGTCGTTTTCAGTTGTGTCCAATTCTTTGTGACCCCATATTGGGTTTTCTTGGCAAAGATACTGGAGTGGGCTGCCATTTCCTTCTCCAGTTCATTTTACAGATAAGGAAACTGACCAACAGGGGTAAAGTGACTTGTCCAAGGTCACACAAAAGTGTCTGAGGCCAGATTTGAACACAGGAAGATGTTTCTTCTTGACTCCAGGCCCAGCACTCTATCTACTGCGCCATCTAACTGGTGTCTTACACCAAAAAAAAATCAGTAGGCAGGATGTGGCAGCCTGTGGCTTCATTCCTAGTGGAGTTCTCCACGTGTACTAGGAAACTGTACAATGATTCCATTAAGATTTTTGCTTTGTTTGTAGTATACAAAGGTTGAGGACTCTTTTACTCATATCTGTAAACAACTAGAGATAAGCTCCATCCAAGTTAAAGTCTGAGATTTCTTAGAGTAAACTCTGGATGAGAACAGAGACCAAAAAGGGATAAGACTATTGGAATAGTTTCCAAGATAAAACCTATATCAGTTCAGAGCTGGGAATGCTGAGGTTGCTTCTGCACCTGAAGATCAGGTTTTCAGTTTCCTTTTCTATTGCTTGCACCTTTCTAGATGTTTCTTTACTTTATCCTCGGTTCCTCTTCCAATCTCAGCCTTGTGCCATAGTATTGCTTGGTTTGCCCTTTTCCCTTTTCCCCTTTTCTGCCTCCTCTGGACTGCCTTAAATGCTACATAAATTAGAATCTGAGGTGAAGGGGACTTTAGAGATCATCTCATCTAACTTCTCTTCAATATCCTCTCTCTCAACCTTCTTAAATGTCCCTGATGCTTGGTTATCCAGTCTTTGGTTCTCTCTCTCCCCAAATACCTTGGATCATACTTACTTGTGTATCTGTTCTATGTCCCCAGGAAAATGCAAGCCCCTTAGTGTCAGGTATTTTTTTTTGTCTTTGTATCCGTAGCACCTAGTACAGTGTCTTCACAGTATAGGTCTTAATAAATATTTGCTTAGTTGATTCGAAGGAAAATCTGTCTCTTCCTTCAATTTATATAAGTGGCATAAGATATTTTTACATTAATCTTGAAAATATGTTTAACACTGCCTTTGTGCTGCCTCTATAGCTCACATTCATACTGTTAGGTTGAGTTCCAAAGGGTAATAAATTATTCATTCTCTTCATGCTTCTAGTGATAATCTTGAGTAGCTGGGATTTCTAGTACTGTCATTCATAAACCCCCACCCAATATGCTCCTATGATCAATCAGCCAAAACTCCATTAGCTTTTAGAAAAGAGGTGTACTGAGAAAATATAGCAAGAGAAGTTATTATAAGACAATCTCTCCAAAATGGAACACCACTCTTCCCTTGAACACATGAGGTCCCTGAGGTCCCTGGGGAAAAGGGGCTCAAACTTAACATATGAAGGCAGTAAGGCACACATGCACAGATTACACGTGGCCAAGGGAGTCCTTTCCCCCCATTTTGTGGCATTTAGCTCTCTGCTGGGCTCCAAGAACCAGTTCTTTTTTAAAGCTGTAGCCTGTGCTTTTCTTCCTCACAAGTGGTCACAATCTCTGAAACTACCATCATTCTTGGATGATCGTCTTCTCATCTCCGTCTGTAGGTCCTTCCTCGGTTGTCAGCTACTTTCATTCTAATGAGCACCGTTACTGACTCTGGTTGTTGATGGGACTTCTGATGATTCTCTCCATCTCTTGAATATTGCCTTCTCAGAATATTCAGTCACCTAAGATCAGGGAAAAAAATAAACAAAAGAAACAGAAGTGCCTGTTGTAAGCTCAGAGACATAAGGTGTTCGGGTGTAAGATAAAATTTCTACCCTTTCCATTTTAACCCAAAAGCATCTTTGCGGAAAAAATAGTTCTTCTTTGTCCTAGTACCCACATTTCTTTATGAGAAGATCAAGGAATATCCTGTATATTGGGGTATAAAATAAGTGATGTTGATATTTGGACAAACCCAAAACCCTCTATACATTTGCACAATTCTTATGCATGCCCTTCAGTAAGTTCTTCATATAGGATCCATCCAGTGCTCAAGAGCTTCTAGGTTAAACTCCCCATTAAACTATATTATTATTGTTATTATATCATATTATTAAACTATACCTCTGCTGTACCAGTGCTGTATATGATTGACATACATTATCTCTCGTCATGATGTAACTGATTCATTGTTTTAAGCTTATATGGCATCACTGGAAGAATATCGATGTAAAAGATGAAGTTGTGTTTTTTGTTTTTGGGGGCTCAATAGTAATGAATAACTTGGACTCAATGGCTACACTGTCCAATTTCCCACATGGGATCGAGCCCAATCTCTCCTTCCTACTTAATTGTGTGATGAACATATTGTTCATCTGCAGCTGTTGTTCAAGATAAATATACAAATGTACTAACTCAGTGGGCTGTCCATCCAGCTGCATGTCATAATCCAGGCAATATGAGCTTTTCAAGTGTCCATAGGATGGATAGTTAGAGCAATTCCTTTGGCATTGCTAGAGATTTCACTCATGAAGTTTTTGTAGTGTTCCAGTGCACAAAACAATGAGTACATAATTTCCAAATATGAGCATTTGGAGACCCTTCTTTGTAAATTATGCTCAAATAAATATCATTTCAGGTGTGGAACAGGAGAACTATCTAAGGGTATGACCCCTTAGTCTGTGAGGTGCCTTACAGTTGGCCACATCAAGAAGCATAAAATTTGAGAGAAAGAAAAGTGGAAGGAATATAGCAGAGAAAATCACCTGGTTGTGTTAACTAGCCTTAAGATGAAATGGTGCCTATTTTTTTACCATGGCTCAAGGGACAATCATTTACATATTAGAATTAACTTTGATTTTACCCACTGTAGCAGTAAGAACCTTTCAGAAGAGATCTATTCAGGAATATGACCTAAAATTACCACTAGAGGATAACTCTGATGTTGAAATAAACTGGCCAAAAATTAATTTGTACCAACACAGATAGCCTTCCACTAACAGGGGACAACATGGAAGGTTACCACAGCACCACAATGTATTGATAATTTGTTTTATGGTGAAAGTATCTTATTTGCTTATGAAAATCAAATAAATAAATTACTCCTTGGCCATTACCTTGGATCAATGAGCTTACTATTAAGTGCTGACTATATAACAGGCACTAGACAATTTGGAAAAGACAATTTGAGAGGAAACATTCTAGTGGGTGGAGTGCTGAACCTATAGTCAGAATACTTTGGGTTATCTCCTTTGTATTAACTGCAACCATGAGGATGTCACCTAACTTCCCTTGGCCTCAGTTTCACCACCTATAAAATAGGGATAATAATTCCTTAAGTACCTATTTCACAGTATTGTTCTGTGGTTGATCTCACACGCAGTTATGTGAAACACATATGGATCTTAGAAAAGAAAATGCAATCACACAGACAACAAACGGCTTATCTCTCATTTAGTAACTGGCTATAATATTCTAATAAACAAAGAAATGTTTGGCCTCCCCAAAGACTTTATCCATTCCATAAGTATTGACTAAACATCAGCTATTTGTACAGTACCTCTCTAAGGGCCATCAGCAAGTACACATAGATAGCACTTTTCAGTTGGGGCAGAGAGTAAATAAATACACCAGCAACAAAGGGGTTGTGACAGTGATAGATACAGTTGGGAGGTTAAGTTGGAGAATTGTAACTTTCAATTTGTGTTTCTGAGTTAATCAACTCAAAACATGTTCAAGGTAAAAGGCACGAAACATATTTTCAGTTTCATTGGTTGAGTGCAGAGAGGCTACAGCAGAGAACCCAGGATATCTCAAAGCCACCCATGAGGTTGAGAAATTGGGCCAGGCCAGGGAGGAGCTCACCTTGCGTCAAACTATCCTTACGTGTGCCTCCTGGTAGTTTCCTATATAATTATATAGGGAATTACATAATAATTTCCTATATAATTATTCCTGTATAATTATTCTTGCTTACTAGATACTAAGTGCAGTTGTTCCTACACTGCTGAAAGGTTGCAAGCTTTGCCAACAACAGGGGTCAAAGCCCCACCCTCCCCACCTTAGTTATGGCTTTTGTTGACTATAGCTAGATCATGGAAGACTTAAATGCTAGGCAAGAGAATATGACAGAATCCTGAAGAAGGATAGCATAGCAATCTAACAAGTTAATTTCTTTTTGTTCTTGTTCAGTAATTTTCCAGTTGTGCCTGACTGTGACTAGATTTGGGATTTTCTTGACAAAGACAGTGGAATGGTTTGCCTTTTCCTTAGCTTATTTTACAGATGAGGCAGAAAGATTGATTGACTTGCTCAGGGTCATAAAGCTAGTAAATTTCTGAGTCTGGATTTAAACTCAGGAGGATGAATCTTCCTGATTCTAGGCCCAACACTTTATTCATCGAACCACCTAGCTGCCCCAATAAGCTAAATACTCCCTCTCAAAAGAGTTTACTTCTAAGGAGCATATAATTATTATAGAGCTCTTCAGAAGTAGAATATTCACTTTAGAAATTTTTTTTGTAGTTTACCTTCTGTCCAATAACTATTTTTAGGCCTACATTTTTACAGGTCCCTTTGTTAATAGACTGGATCTTATTCTCATTCCTAAGGACAGGCAGAAGTAACTAGAGTTCTGAAACATACACTGCCACACACCAGTCTTATTATTTAGTCACTGTTGGAGAGACACAGCATTTTAGTAGTTGTTCTGGTGAGTCACAGCACACCTACAAGGGCACAAAATACAAGGGGCATTTTTCTGTTAGAGAGCAGTTTGAAGTTAATTCAGTAAATCTTTTCTATCATTAGTCACCTAGTTTTGATCCCATAAAGGCAACATGCTTTAATGGATATTTAAAAGTTCCATGTGAATTCTCTGGTTCTTCTGTTTAATTAATCAAACACCTGCAAAGCTCTGAAAAGTACAGAAGTGGGGAGTAAAAGATAACCCACCCCCAAAGTAAGCCCCTGGACTTATAACAGCACAAATATAGGGCCATCATATAGGCTGCCTTACCCACAGATGCTTCATAATTTACTGTGGATAATACAGGACCAAGAAATATATCTGTGAGGTGGCTGGAGATTTAAGTATATGCCATACAAAATGAGGGCAGAGTTCAGGTGAATGGCTTCTTATTCTTGGAACAAAAATGAATTTCTGAAGGAGAGAAGTGGGCATTTCAGGAATGTATTTCAGCCTGGGCCTCAGAGATCCTGGGTAATCCTTTTTCTCTCACTGATTCTCTCATCTAAAGTACTTCTCACATTGGTTGTTCCAAACTTCCACTGTATATCAAATCCATTATCCCTGCTCTTTTAGCAAATGAGTTCCCCTCCTCCCTTATTGAAATGACCAATGTCATTCAGCATGATCACCTTCATCCACCATAATCTGTCTCACAAACTGTGCTTAGACTTATCTTTTCAAACTTCCAAATAAATCTTAGAGAAAAGTAAGTCCTTCCTCTTTTCCTAAACTAATTCTGCATATTAAGTTGGAAAGGGGCTATTACGAATGATCAGGTCCTCAAGTGTGGCCCTTTGACTGAATCCAAATTTCACAGAACAAATCCCCTTAATAAATGGATTTGTTGTGGAAAACTTGGACCAAGTCAAAAGGCCACAACCAAGGACCTAAAAGACCACATGTGGACTCAAGGCCACAGATTCCCCACCCCTGGTCTAGACAATCAACAAAACAGTAAAATCAAGCCCCAATTTATAGCAATTGTCCATGTCTCAGATGCAAATGCTCATGCTGACAATTTAACAATAAGCTCTTGAAAACTGGTCAGAGCTGGTACCAGCACACTCCTGCCCCAAATTCTTCCAGGAACCCCTAGAGCCCTAAGGGGAAGCGACAGTTTGAGTCCAGGTTAATGTGCCCAGAGCTCACTATTACAAGACCAAAGGACAAATTGCCTCATCATCCTCAAACCCCCAAGTCCTTCAGCACTGAGCCAGCATGTGAGCAGAGGAACTGAACACGCTCTGTAGGATATATTCTCATTCATAGGACAGATAGATAGATAGATAGACAGACAGACAGACAGACATATATATGTATATATCAGACAGGATCTTATACCTCCTCTGTATTCCAAATATCCTTCAGAGTACCTGAAAATATTAATAATTAGTTTACATTTATATTGCACTTTAAGATTCAAAAAATACTTCTCTCACAATGACTCTGGGTATTACCTAGTGTTCACTGTATTCTCATTTTACAGATGAACAAACTGAGCCCCAGAGCATTAAGTGACTTAGCCACAGTCACATAGCCAGAATGTGTTGGAGCTGGATTCCAAACCCAGGTCTCCCACTTTGAAGTCTAACTTTTCCCCCTACACTATGTGGTCCCTCTAGGCACCCACTAAATATGTGTTAAATCATAGTCAGCTAATTTTCACATAAGCACAGTCCTAAGTTATTAAGGTCAAATTATGTTGCACAGATCCTTTCTACAGCTTAAACCAAAATGGGAGCCACACACCCCAGTAGGACATGGCATGACTTCAAGGGATGACCAATAAGATGGTATATGTGTGTTCATCCTTCATTGCCAAAGAAGACCATGCCATTAGAGAAATGACATGACTTGAACTTGACTTTGTTTTGAGTGAGGGAGGGCTGTGCAGGTCACCAGCCTCACTTCTCCTCCAGAGCCATCTGAATTCAGGGCCCAGATGTTCATCAGGATGACTGGAGATGACCCAGGATGGTATAAATATAAGGTTGAATCTCATTGTCCCTGTGATAACCAGTCATGAGACTTGTCTCCAATACATCCTCACTACTTCTTTCATCTCTTCCTAAGATATAATTCCTTGTTGCCACTTGGACTCCCATGGATATTCAAGTTCCTAATATCCCCTTTCTGCTCCTCATGTCTGCCCCTTAGATTGTTTATAACCTAACTTTAATTTAAACACCCACACCAATAGCTGTGCAGTCAAAATTCCCTACCCCCATTCCCTCAGATCATCTTGAGCTCATAGCATGCACCTCTCATCTGGGTGTCCTCTGAACACCAGGGCATGAATGAGAATCTCATCTCCCAACTTTTCACTTTAGGTTTGTATAAAGTGAATCCCACAGGATGAACAGACATGGATGAGTTACAATCTCCATCACAGTTCTCTTCCCCAAAATATACCCCACTTCTGACATTCCCCATTTCTATCTTTCCAATCTCCCACATTCTCAATCTACTCTTTATCCTTCAGTGCTTACTCAACTGAACCTGCTGTCTTCAAAGTTACCAATGATCCCTTAATTGCCAAGTCTAATTGACTTTCCTCAATTTTCATCCTTCTTGATGTTTTGAAAACATTTGACACTTTAAACACCCTTTCCTTCTAGATATTTACTCATTCTTCTCTGAGATACTGAAATTTTGTAACTGTATCACCAATAAAAATTCTTATATCTACAGTTAAAAAAGAACAGAACTGCGAAACAGACTCTTCTAACATATTTTTAAATCTCCAAAATCAAGAGTTTCAGTGGGTTTTGAACCCATTTGTTAAAACTATAAAAATGCAACACTTTCTGATTTGTTTAAGAGAACCAATTCACATCAGAAGAAATGGAAATTTAGTAGCCAAATTTCAACAAACGTCTTTGCATAATTGACGGATGGAATTGAAAAATGAGCATCACAGTTTAGTAAGCATAGCCAAGGACTCATTTCTTACATTTTGATCCACATATCTTTATGAGGTATCTTTTTCTGCTGTTGACAACCATTAAAACCAAGTATCAAAATAAACTAAAATCAGGCCTCTGAATCTTTGCATCACACAGTTAAACTAATGTTTTCAAAAATAATGAAGCCTATTCAATCACCTTGCTCTTACTAAAATATCTTTATTACAGTAACATTTCAGTAGAAGTAAAAAGGGGTTTGGAGCATTAACAAGTAAAACATCATTTTCAAAACAGGATTTTATCTTTATCTCATTCTTTTTAATTTCTATTTGTGTAACTTTTATAATATATGTCATTTTAGCACAGTAGTGTATATACATAATTTAAAAAGTAAAAATTAATATATTGGGGTACATGCTTAACAAATTTTTACTGTTGGGGTACATGATTTAAAAAGTGTGGAGACACTGGCATGAAGTTATATAATATAATAAATTTTGGAATATAATTTAAACTGGCTACAACATAAAAATTAGTGAAAGTTAGATATTATAGCAATGACCTGGGTTCATTCAAGGCCTGACTAAGATACCTTCTAGTCATGTGACCATGAAAAAGTTACTCAGCTTTGCTTCAAAAATAAGGACAAGAATAAGTACCAATATATTCATGGGACGTTATAAGGAGAGTACTTTGCGAACTTAAAAGTGTCAGTTATTACTACTATTAGCAATAATATTGTTGAGTTTAAAAAGACTGCTCTATTCACATACTAGAGCATTCATAATACTCTGACATGGTGAGGGAGCTACTTCTCTTTCATATGAATGTGGCCATGCTTCTCTATACAACAAATATAAGCATACTCGGTATTCCATAAGCCTTCAAAATCAGCTAAGAGCAGAGCAACAGAGCAAAAAGTGGTTTGTGATTCTGCTGAAGTGTAGGCCCACTTTGCAGCATTTCTCACAGCTAGGTCTGCCAATTGAGATAAAGAGAAAAGTATGGACACAGCAAATCCAGTCCACTGTTTCTGGGGCTGGGACATTTCATTCTGAACAATAAGGAATCCATTTTGAAACTAATTTTAAAAACTAAGTTGCTTCAACCTTGGCCTTTTCTATAGTGTCTGAGCTGCAGAATACCTCTTAATTCAACGGGAAAACAGAAACAGAGACTTCACTCTGTGGACAGAATCATCCTGAAACCCATGTTTGCAGGAGAGGCAGTGTGGTACAATCCCTAGTGGTTAGGACACTACACTGTGTCAGAAAGATGCAGGCTCCAGTCCTACACTTAATTGTGTGACTCTTGGAAAGTAACTTCCCTTCTTAATGCCTTAGTTTCACCATCTCTAAAATGAAGCAGTTGAACTCGACAGCCTCTAAGGTCTCTTCCAAATTTAACTCTATGGTCATATCTCCTGACACAGAGTTGCCACTTTAGAGAGAAAATAACATGACATCTATCCACACCCAGAAAAAGAACTATGGAGTCTAAACGCAGACCGAAGCATACTGTTTGCCCTCTCTTTTTCGTTTCTTCATTCTTGTGGTTTCTCCCATTGGTTCTAATTCTTCTTTTCAACATGACTAATGTGAAAATATGTCTAATATGAATATATATGTAGAGCCCGTATCAGATTGCATGCTGTCTTAGCGTGGGGGAAGGGAGGAATAGGGAAAAAATTTGGAACTCAAAATCTTACACAAGTGAATGGTGAAAACTAAGAATAAATAAATAAATTTTTTAAAAAAGAAAATAACATAGCAACAAATGGTAATAAATGAATAAATAGATAAATAAATAAATGCCAATTTAATGGTCATCTAAAATTCTACAAACATTTATCAAGCATGTGTGAAACTCTGTGTTGGGTAGGAGAAATAAGAAGATGAAAACCTACTCCTGCCTGAAGACTTCATAATCTAATGGCAAAGTGGTGGGAATATGGCATGTGCATACAGAACTATATTATTAGGTAGAACATGATGCCGCAAAGGAGAAATTGTGACAAAATGCTCTAGGAAAGTTTGAAGAGAGAGAGCACTCTAAACTGGAGGGATCCAAAAAGACTTAACTGCTTAGAAAGTAAAAGAAGAATTGGTGTTTTAAATCTTACTGCACACAATGAATAGTATACAAAGGCTACACCTCTAGGGTTAGACCTCTTGTCTGTCTAAACCTTGGTGAAATGGGAATTCACTGATTTTTAAGCCATATTTTCTTCATTCATAAATAATACCTCTTAGTACCTCAATACTCACTACAGCTGCAATTTCATTACTGTGAGTACATTGTGCTTCTCATCCAGTAAATAATTTAGTATCACAAATAAAACCTATTGCGAAGCATAAATAAAATCGTGATATCTAAGTAAAACATAATTTCTTTAAAATGATAATGCTCACCATTGTATTGGTTTGTTTTAACTCTGCTAGTAGAGTACATATGACATGGGAGATGAGGAAGGAAGAAAGTCTTTAAGAAGTGAAAGAGGTGTAAAAATAATGTCTCAGTAAAACATGTATGTTTAAAACAAAACAAAATGACAGGTCTGACAACAAAATCCAGGTCAAATACAGTAGACACTATTAGTAACATACAGCAATAATAATAGCTCACATTTATAAAATGCTTTGAGGTTTGCAAAGCACTTGAAATAGATTATCTCCTTTGATCCTGGCAATGACTTGTGAGGTGGGAGGTACTCTTATTAACCTCATCTGAGGGATAAGGAAACTGTGGTTCATGAGTTTTGATGACTTATTCAGAGTCAATGAATATTTGAAGTAGGATTTAAACGCTGGTTTTCCCGCCTCCAAGTCCATCACTAACTCTATCCACTTGCCCAGTGACTAAGCACATCTCCTTCCTTTCTGTTAACAATCTGTAAACTCTCAAAGTGGAAAATAACATGCATGATCAGTCACAACCACACTACTGGGTGATTTGGCATAACTTTTCAGGAAATGCTTGTTGTTGGAAAAAAACAGAAAGGTTGTAAGTATTGGTGTTGTATTAAAATAAAATTTGTTCATCCAAAACATATATGAAAATGATAAGCATCATTCTTCTCCAACTTCCATCCTCCCTCCCACCCTCACTTCCTCCATAACTAAATGTGATTTTTTTCCATCTTAAATAGTATTTTATTTTCCCCATTATATGTAAATACAATTTTTAACATTCATTTCTTAAAAAAATTTGTTATAAATTTTCTCCATCCCTCCTTCTCCTTTCCCCTCCCTAAAAGGTAAGAATTTTAACTAGGTTATATGTGTGCAATCATGCAAAACACATTTCCACATTAGTCATATGGTGAAAGAAGAAACAAATCAAAAGGGAAAAAACACAACAAGGCAAAGAAAATGAAAATAGTATGCCTTGATCTGCATTCAGACTCAATCACTCCTTTCTCTGGATGTGGATGGTATCTTCCATCATGAATCCTTTGGAATTGTCTTAGACCCTTGCATTGCTGAGAAGAGCTGGGTCTACAAAGGTGATGGTTGCACAATGCTGCTGTTACTGTGTACAATGTTCTCCTGGTTTTGCTCACTTCATTTTGCATCAGTTCATATAAGTCTTTCCAGGTTTCTCTGAAATCTATCTGCTCATCATTTCTTATAACACATTCATATATAGTGGATTCATATACCACAACCTGCTCGGCCATTCCCCAGTTGATGGACATTGCCTCAAATTCCAGTTCTTGGCTACCACAATAAGGGCTGCAATAAATATTTTTGCACATGTAAGTCCTTTTCCCTTTTATGATCTCTTTAGCATATAGACTTAGTAGTGGTATTGGATCAAAGAGTATACACAGTTTGATTGTCCTTTGGTCATAGTTCCAAAATGCTCTCCAGAATGACTGGATTATTTTCACAATTTTCCCACATCCTCACCAACATTTATCATTCTTCTTTTCTGTCATATTAGCCAATGTGATAGGTGTAAGGTGGTACCTCAGAGTTGTTTTAGTTTGCATTTCTCTAATCAATGGTGATGTAGAGCATTTTTTTCATATGACTATAGATAGCTTTGATTTCTTCATCTGAAAACTAACTTCATATCCTCTGACCACATAAATGTGTTCGGCATTCCTATACAACATATAAAGCCAATTCCTGACATTGCCACCATTGTTATTTATTGCTGTTAATGATAATATCTAGCATTTATATAGCACTTTAAAGTTTGCAAAGCACTTTACATTTAGTATCTCATTTAATCCTTCTCCATAACTCAGCTTAGGCAGAGCAAGTAAGAGCCCATCCTTCCAAGCTATATGTACTCAGACCCAGAACAGAACAAGTATCAGTGGATGGGACACAGACCCTGTAGTGTTATCTGTGAAAACAGCCTGAAGTACTCCTGGGGGGGGTCTACTACATATCTTAAAGAGGTATTCGTTAGTCATGTTTTAAGTGCCCCTGAACTTTCTCCAGTAACAATGCAAACTAGGGCACAGCTGTAAGGAAGGACAAGACATTCACTAATACAGAGAAAAATACAGAAGTTTTGTTTCCCTTGCACTCCAGGAAGTGTTTAGATGACACCCTATTATACATAAAAGAATGGAATCAAATAATATATCTTAAATCTTGCTCATAGTAATAGTTGTGTTTTGTTGGCCAACTACTGTAACCAGATTAGAATTTTCTATCGATTTCCACATTCTAAAAGACTCTAAAAATGATTAGATAAATTTTTGTTTTATAGCTCAAACCTTAAACAGATGTTCAAACAATAGCTATGGAGTGGATAGGTCTTTGTGTAAAACATAAACAAATAATTCGTGGTTCTTTACTAAAGATGCTTAAGGGTTAGAATATACTAGCCACTAGAGACCCTACTACAAAATGAAATCTTTTTTTCCTTTGATTTGGCCTCATTTTATCTTTCAAATTTTATAAATGTGTGTTTGGGAAGGGGGGAGGGTGGAATCAGGCAGTGAGATGTTGCTGGGGGAAGTGGGAAAGGTAACAATGTATCTCAGAATTCTATAACTAGCACAATAGTTGTTCATTGCAGGTCAGACTTTTAGAATTTTCTAGCCAATACGGCAGTTGCAATTTGCATACATAAAACAAAGGGACTGCTAGAGTAAAATTAAAAGTTTTCTAATAACAATGTCTCATAATTATTTTTCCACTTGAGAAAATAGATACCTACAGAGATTTATCTTACCTGGAGATATAGAAACTCCAAAATGGGTTTCCGACCACAACTGAGGTAGTAGTTGAACTGCAAGACCCAGGGGAAGGCAATACAATTCAGCTCAAGAGTTAAAAAAACACACCCAAATAAAATAAAGTTTTGAAAAATATAATCATTTAACACATGAAAACTAAGAAGAGGTCAAAGGGATGGCTTGATCTCAGTCTAGATTCCTATGTTTCCTGAGGCAACCTGGCTGAAGAAAAGAAACCATAATAGTTCCTGAGCTGAGGAAGAATTTGGCTGCAAATGACAGAAAGCTTTTAAACTATTGGCTGAAAAACCAGACTGAGAAAACTGCAGCAAACTTCATGGAGTAATGTACACAGTTCAGCTTTAGACAGTCTTTTATGGTTTTTCTTTTCTGTTTACATTTTCATGCTTCTCTTGATTCTTGTCTTGGGAAGCCAGATGTTTAAATACAGATCTGGTTTCTTCCTCAACATAAATTCTTGAAAGTCGTCTATATCACTGAATGACCATTTTTTCCCTTGAAGAATTATATTCAGATTTGCTGGGTAGGTGATTCTTGGTTTCAGTCCCAGTTCCTTTGACTTCTGAAATATCCTGTTCCAAACCCTTCAATCCCTTAATGTTGAAGCCGCCAGATCCTGTGTTATCCTGATTGTATTTTCACAATACTCAAATTTTCTCTTTCTAGCTGCTTGCAGTATTTTCTCCTTCCTCTGGGAACTCTGAAATTTGGCCACAATATTCCTAGGAGTTTCTCTTTTTGGGTCTCTTTTAGGAGGTGATCGATTGATTCTTTCAATATCCATTTTGCCCTCTGATTCTATAACATCAGGGCAGATTTCCTTGATAATTTCATGGAAGATAATGTCTAGGCTCTTTTTTTGATCATGGCTTTCAGTTAGTCCAATAATTTTTAAATTATTTCTCCTGGATCTATTTTCCAGGTCAGTTGTTTTTCCAATGAGTTGTTTCACATTATCTTCTATTTTTTCAAATTTTTGGTTTTGTTTACTAACTGCTTAGTTTAACTCATAGTCACTTGTTTCCCTGAACTCAATTCTATCTTTCAATGAATTATTTTGTTCAGTGAGCTTTTGAACCTTTTCCTCCATTTTGCTAATTCTGTTTTTTAAAACCTCCTTCTCCTCATTGGCTTTTTGGACCTCTTTTTCCAAATAAGTTAGCCTCTTTTTAAAGCTGTTATTTTGCTCAGCATTTTTTTGGTTCTCCTTTAGTAAGCTGCTAACTTGTTTTTTAAGGTCTTCTATTGCCTGAGCCCAATTTAAGTTCCCTTTGGAGGTTGAGGCTTTGACTTCCTCTGACAGTATGCCTTGTTCTTCCTCATACAAAAGGATGTGGGGAGATACCTGTTCCCCAAGAAATTAACTTTCTATGGTCTTATTTTTTTTCCCTTTTTTGGGCATTTTCCCAACAGTTACTTGACTTCTGAGTTTCCTCTCCACAACCTTCTGGCCTCCAGCTCAACCAAGCCAGCACTTGGGGGCTGAGATTCAAATGAGCTGCTCCCAAGCCTCAGGGCTTTAGGCAGGGACAGGGCTGCTATTCAGTGTGAGATTAAGATCAGCTGCTCAGGTGGGAGCATGGCCACCACACAGGGTTCAGTTCCCTCAGGGGGTTTACGGTGAGACCTTCAACAATGGATGTCGGTTACTGACTGCTTTGGGAGCCCTATCTGCTGCTGCCTCTACTACTGCTACCTGAGGAGGTCTGAGTTATGGGGACATCCCGTTCCCCTCTTGGCCAGCCAAAAAGATCCTCTCACTGACCTTTGGTGCCTGTGGGTTGAGGGATCTGCGCTGCTGCTGGAGATTCCGTCCCTGAAGCCTGCTCAGATCTGCCCTCTCGGAGCCATGTGACCAAGGCAGGGCTGGGCTCTGCTCCAGGTCTGGTGCACAACAGACCTTTGGTGTTGGTTTTTCACGTCTCTCTCCACTCTGTTGTTCTGTGGCTTCTGCTGCTCCAGAATTTGTTGAGAGTTCTTCTTTACAAGTATTTTATGGGCTGTGGGGTAGGAGCTAGCATATGTGTATCTTTCTACTCCGCCCCCCTGAAGCAAACTTCAAAGATAGTGATTGAGCGTTGGATGAGAGGAGACTTAGTATTTTCTGGTGGAGAGAGAAGCCCACATCATAGAACCTCCAATAGCTGGAGGATTGGGTTGCAGGCAACACTGAAATTAGCATCTCAGCTTAAATGTTTCCTGGGACACAGAAGGAAGCTGAAGAACCTGTATTCTTTCCTTTACAGGAGATAGGCTTAGTAACTACAATACTTTCCTCCCCACACAAGTAATGGAGGTGGCTAAAAGAGCAGGTATTAAAAAAAACTATAACCACAGAATCTCAATCTTGTTTCAGGGTTTTAGATAACTGAAAATAACTGGACTTGATGAAGTGATAGCAATGTCTAGTAGAAAGCAGTAGAGAATAATTCTTAACAGGGCAGGCAGAGAGGGGTGCCTGGCAGAGCAGCAGTTGGCAGAGAGCAGTAGAGAACAACATGTAGCTGAGAGCAGCCAAGAGCAACATCTGGTGGAGACTAGCGAAAACAACTAGGCAAGTTCTGACAGAGCAATACTATTGATAGATTATCAATCAAAAAGTACTTATTAAGCACCACATGTGCCAAATACTGACATCCTCAGGTTTATAGTGTCTAGAGTATGAGTTGCCTCTCCATGTATGTGCCCTAGTCACATGCATTCCCTATATATATGTGTGTGTGTGTGTGTATGTATATATGTATGTATGTATGTACATTATGTTACATACAGATGTCCTTCTTATCCACAAATGTGGATATGCTACCAAGCTCCACTCTTCCCACTAAGAGGGTAGCTAGATGATTCAGTGGAGATAGAATGCTGGGCCTGGAATCAAAAAGACTCATCTTTCTGAGTTCATATCTGGCCTCAGACACTGACTAGTTGTATGACCCTAGGTAAGTCACTTAACCCTGTTTGCCTCAGTTTACCCATCTGTAAAATGAGCTGGAGATGGAAATGACAAACCACTCCAGTATTTTTGCCAAGATAACTTAAATGAGGTCATGAATTGTCAGACACAACTGAAATGATTGAACAAATTCTCACTAAAAGCATATGTACTCTTGGAAGAATGAACTCAAGAATTATGGAAAAAAACATTAAATGTTTATTTTATTCACAATGATATTTTCAAAATATTTCTTTTTTACTATGAATTTGACAAAAAGCACAAGCATTTCAACATACAGAGGACAAAAAAGAAGATAATATATAAAACTGTGAGTTGCTATGTGTAGCTTATTTTTAGAAAGTATATATTACATTTAACAAGGAAGTATTAAAAAACATGCCCTGTTTGCATTCCCTTCTGAATTCCTTTTTTCTTTTCTTTTGCTTAGGTGACAGAAAGGTGGCTGCTTCTTTTTATTGAAATTTTTGGTTTCACATCACTTTTAATTCCAAGTATATACCTCTTTCTTCCCCTTTCCAGAAAGTCATTTCTTATGAAAAAAATAAAATCAAGACAAAAATTCATTTCAGCAAAACTAACCAACATATTAGCCAAGTCCAATATTATATGCATTTGCATTGCAATTTAAGGTGACTTGTTATGAAATCAGCATAATCTACTGCTGACTAGTCAAAGTACAACATATCACTTGGGGCTCATGTGTTATGGTTTTCAAATAAAATACCTTCAATCTGGAAGTACCTAACCAGATACCTCAAATTGAGATGGGGGGAGGGTGTGCACCCTCTCTCTCTCTCAGTTCATATATATATATATATATATATATATATATATATATGTATATGTATACATGTATGTATATGCATATGTATACATGTGTGTATATGTACATATATACACATAAATATATGTGTGTATATGCATACACATATATACTTGCATGTGAGTATGTATACATACACAAATGTATATGTACATGTAAATATACATGTGTCTATGCATATACACACAACATATATGTATATATAATGGTGTATGTGTGAATACATACATATACATATATTATATCTGCATATATTAAGTTAACATTAACTCTTTAGAAGATTTTGCCAAATATTGTCTTCAGAAAATCCTCAAGAAAAATAAAATGAGAAAGAACTACTCTATTATAGAAAAATGTGCCCCATCACAGAAACTACTCTATAATAGAAAAATATATCTCAAAAATGTGGTATGGCCACAGATATTCAAAGTGCAGAGGCTTAGGGAGATGGGGGCTTTTGGCCATTGCACCCAAACATTCATGGAATTAGGAATCTTCATAAGAGAAATAGTGAAATTTTATTAAAACAATCATATGAATGCTAGTTTAAGACCATTTACCTTTTAAATGAACTACTGAAGACAAATGTGCTATTAATTTAATAAGGGCTTTGCTATATTTTAAATATAAAAAGAAAAATATTAGAAATTAAATGCTATCTCTCTTCCTTTTTTACCTTAAAATTGAGACAAAAATGACCACTGTTTACTCATTTAATTTGGATATACTAAAATTTGTGACCTAGAAAGGAGACTGCTGTTCCTTTGCAGGAAATGAAGGAAGAATATCTAGGTAGGTGGTTTTGTCACCTATTAACTGGAAGGTAGAATCAAAAGAGACTCTCCAAAAACAAGAAATGAATGCCTTAAACTCAATTAACAAAAAAAAATCAGAGATAAATATGGGATATATCAATGGCATTTTAGAATTTATCAAATAAATCTCTATTATACCCAAAATAATCCATCCTTGGAGTCTAAATTCCTCTGGAGCTTCAAAAGAATGAGAATTTGGACATAATGCTTGTATAGCAAATCCCAATTTTTTTAATGTTAGCTGTAATATATTATATCCTTTTTGTCTCTATTTTAAAACAAACCAATCTCCCTTGACTTTATTATAATGTAGTTGGTGCTCATAATTATCCATACTCTTGGAAGCAGTCCAAGCTTATTTTGCTTGAAGTGTTCATTTATTTTATCCACTAATTTAGACAATGAGCTATAGGTGACAAGTGAATTTTTTAAAAAATACATCGGAAGAAAGGTCAGAATTAGTATTTTAAAGAATGAAAGAAGACTTTATTTCATCCTTATCACTGTTACTTGAGCCAGGACTAGACTAGTGTCAGAATTAATTATAAATTAATTTTCAAATCTTACACTGCCAGGCAAAAGTAATTAGTGCACAGAAGAAAATGAATTAAGAAAAGTAACATGGGCCAGTTCCTATTGCCCAGATCAACAGATGAATTCAAAACATTTCTAAGAATTTGAGAAAAAAGAGACAAAATCACTTCGGGAGAGCACCAGCTGTGGAGTCAGGAAGATATCAGTTCAAATTCTGTCTGACACCAGGATCAAAACATCTAATCTCTCAGTGCTTCAGGCAACTGTCTAAGATTCTGAGTTAGACATAACTTGCAAATCTAAGTTGGTGGAAGGAGTTTCCACACTGAGAATTCCCCACAACAATTAAATCTCAGCTCTGGACCAAAAAAAAAAAAAAAAAAGGTTATAGTAAAGTCTGAGAAAGTTTGTTATTTGTAATATAGTCAAACAGAAATAATGAACTCTAGAAGTAATACTCCTACATAATAATCTTCCCAGCTCTCTCTATACAATGTTGTTCTATCCATTTACCCATCTTCTTTCCAGCTCCCATTTATTTATTGTCTTCCCCCCTTAGAATGGAAGTTCCTTAAAGAAGGACCATCTTGCTTACTTGTGTTTGTATCCCCAGCTCTTACTACAGTATCTGGAACGTTGTAAAAACCTTTTAAATGCCCTGTCTGTGGTCAACAGCGTCGCACCAGCATACTACATAAGGAAAAGAGCACTCCAAAAAACTGAAGTTGTGTCAAGAAAATTGACATATTAGTTGTCAAAACAAATGTTGGATGAAAATTTTAAAATGTTACTACCAATTTAAACTACATTATAGTAAGCAGCTGATCTTATGAATTGGCTAATTAAGACAGAATTGACCTGCTTTGGTATTACGTGGGCAAAACTTTACTCTTCAGATCTACCAGGAGCTCATCAATTTTAAGCAAGTTATTTTAAACTTCTACATCTCCTTTTGTTCCATCTCTGAATTCATGGAGGATCATGATGTTTGTTCCTCTTAATCATGTTATTACCGTTCCAGGCTAACTACAGTGCTGAGCTTTATTTCTCAGGTCTCTAGGTGCTTCTATATCCCTTTGCTTTCAGTGTTAGGGTGCTACAAGTTTCCAGTTCCCACAAGTTTTCTGGGTAGATACATATAAATGATATTTCTGCATTTATGTAAGGCATTTCTCTATGCTTCTGGAGCCTTGCTCTGCTCCAACAGACAAGGGGCATATTATAAGGGCCTCACCATCTGCTAACCTAGTCTTTTCTAGCCAAACTTAATCCAGGTCAAGAGTTGCACATATGAATCACTCAAATCTCAAAGCCTCTAGACTGGATTATTTGGTTTTAATTATATTTTTGCTATCTAAAGCACATAAACTTGATGAATATTTTGCTTAAAATGTATTTTCTGATGCAGTCTGTCTTATGCTGTCCTAATGCTCCATAACTTTTGCCTCCACTAATAGAAATTCTTTGTTAAAAAAAACTTTTAGGAGGCGGAGCCAAGATGGCAGAGTAGAAAAACGCACATACACATAGCTTCGAACCCACAACCCACAGAACGGCTACAGGGGAGCAACTCATGGCGAATTCTGCACCCAGAGGCCACGGAATATTGGAGCGAGGGAGATTTCTGTTCCGGAGGGACCTGCAAACTTCTCGCGGGGGGGTCCTTCCCGCTGTGGACTGGGCGCCGAGACTGGGAGCTGAGGGCAGCCCTGCAGCGGCCGCGGCGGCGGCACCAAGAGGAAAAGATCCGAGCGGGCTTCAGGGACGGGACCTCCAGCGGCCACACGGGTCCCTCCACCCACACAGGGACCTGCAAACCTCTCGCAAAAGGTCCATCGCGCTGCAGACGCGGAGCCCAGCCCAGCCCAGATCTGCTGAGGCCACGGCACCAAGAGAAACAGACCCGAGCAGGCTTCAGGGACGGGATCTCCAGCGGCCGCACAAGTTCCTCCACCCACAGGTGACGGGGGTCGATGAGAGAGTCTCTTTGGCAGGTCGAGAGGGGAGTGGGGTGCCCCCATGATTCGGGCCCCCCCCTGGAGGTAGAAGCTGAGAGGCGGCTGCAGAACGGGGCTCCCCAAGTGGGCGGGAGCCTGGATCCATTGTGGAAGGTCTGTGCATAAACCCCCTGAGGGAACTGAGCCTGAGAGGTGGCCCTGCCCCGACCTGACCACCTGAACTTAATTCTCACACTGAATAGCAGCCCTGCCCCTGCGAAAAGCCCTAAGGCTGGAAGCAGCATTTGAATCTCAGTCCCCAAAAGCTGGCTGGGAGGACCAAGAGGCGAGGTGGGTGTGAGGAGAATATTCAGAGGTCAAATCACTGGCTGGAAAAATGCCCAGAAAAGGGAAAAGAAATAAGACTATTGAAGGCTACTTTCTCAGAGAACAGACATTTCCTCCCTTCCTTTCTGATGAGGAAGAACAATGCTTACCATCAGGCAAAGACACAGAAATCAAGGCTTCTGTGTCCCAGCCCACCCAATGGGCTCAGGGCATGGAAGAGCTCAAAAAGAATTTTGAAAATCAAGTTAGAGAGGTGGAGGAAAAACTGGGAAGAGAAATGAGAGATATGAAAGAAAAGCATGAAAAGCAGATCAGCTCCCTGCTAAAGGAGAACCAAAAAAATGTTGAAGAAATTAACACCTTGAAAACTAGCCTAACTCAATTGGCAAAAGAGGTTCAAAAAGCCAATGAGGAGAAGAAAGCTTTCAAAAGCAGAATTAGCCAAATGGAAAAGGAGATTCAAAAGCTCACTGAAGAAAATAGTTCTTTCAAAACTAGAATGGCACAGATGGACGCTAAGGACTTTGTGAGAAACCATGATATCACAGAACAAAGAGAGAAGAATGGAAAAATGGAAGATAATGTGAAATATCTCATTGGAAAAACAACTGACCTGGAAAATAGATTCAGGAAAGACAATTTAAAAATTTTGGGACTAACTGAAAGCCATGATCAAAAGAAGAGCCTAGACATCATCTTCCATGAAATTATCAAGGAAAACTGCCCTGAGATTCTAGAACCAGAGGGCAAAATAAATATTCAAGGAATCCACAGAACACCGCCTGAAAGAGATCCAAAAAGAGAAACTCCTAGGAACATTGTGGCCAAATTCCAGAGTTCCAAGGTCAAGGAGAAAATATTGCAAGCAGCTAGAAAGAAACAATTCAAGTATTGTGGAAATACAATCAGGATAACACAAGATCTAGCAGCCTCTACATTAAGGGATCAAAGGGCATGGAACAGGATATTCCAGAAGTCAAAGGAACTAGGACTAAAACCAAGAATCACCTACCCAGCAAAACTGAGTATAATACTTCAGGGGAAAAAATGGTCTTTCAATGAAATAGAGGATTTTCAAATTTTCTTGATGAAAAGACCAGAGCTGAAAAGAAAATTTGACTTTCAAACACAAGGATGAAGAGAACCATGAAAAGGTGAACAGCAAAGAGAAGTCATAAGGGACTTACTAAAGTTGAACTGTTTACATTCCTACATGGAAAGACAATATTTGTAACTCTTGAAACATTTCAGTATCTGGGTACTGGGTGGGAGTACACACACACACATGCACACACGCACACATACATAGAGACAGAGTGCACAGAGTGAATTGAAGAGGATGGGATCATATCTTAAAAAAAAGTGAAATCAAGCAGTGAGAGAGAAATATATGGGGAGGAGAAAGGGAGAAATTGAATGGGGCAAATTATCTCTCATAAAAGAGGCAAGCAAAAGACTCATTAGTGGAGGGATAAAGAGGGGAGGTGAGAGAAAAACATGAAGTCTACTCTCATCACATTCCACTAAAGGAAAGAATAAAATGCACACTCATTTTGGTAGGAAAACCTATCTCACAATACAGGAAAGTGGGGGACAAGGGGACAAGCAGGGTGGGGGGGATGATAGAAGGGAGGGCATGGGGAGGAGAATGCAATTCAAGGTCGACACTCATGGGGAGGGATAGGATCAAAAGAGAATAGAAGTAATGGGGGACAGGATAGGATGGAGGGAAATATAGTTAGTCCTATACAACACAACTATTATGGAAGTCATTTGCAAAACTACACAGATTTGGCCTATATTGAATTGCTTGCCTTCCAAAGGGAAGGGGTGGAGAGGGAGGGAGGTAAAAAGTAGGAAGTCAAAGTGTTAGGATCAACTGTAATGTTCTTACCACTAGGAAATAAGAAATACAGGTAAAGAGGTAAAGAAAGCTATCTGGCCCTACAGGACAAAAGAGAAGACAGAGACAAGGGCAGAGAGGAAGGATAGAAGAGAGAGCAGATTGGTCACAGGGGCAATTAGAAAGCTTGGGTTTGGCGGGGGGAGGGGATAAAAGAGGAGAAAATTTGTAACCCAAAGTTTTGTGAAAATGAATGTTAAAAGTTAAATAAAAAAAAAAACTTTTAAAAACTTTTACATTCCTCTTATATACTCACATAAAACTGTGCCTATCACTTTTAGACATAAGGCAATGTATTGTGTCATTACCACTTTCTGAAATGACACTAAATCACAAAGTTATAAAAATCTGCAACTTAACTATCAGATGCTTTTAACATTGCTTTATGTAACATTGTAATCATTTATTAAAACTATCATAAAATAGGGTGTCCCCAAAGTCTTAGTGCAATCTTAAGCAGCTGCACTAATAAGATTTTTCACACACTATATTTAGAGCAATATTTTACATGACTTAAAAGCAAGCACAGATGTTGTTTTCTTGACATCTCTGTCAGTTTAGAGCTTTCAATTCTGAAAAGCTCTGGACTTTTTTAAGTGTTTTTTGGTTTCCTGGAAAGCACTGGGCTTGGATTTGGTCAAGTCCGACTCCAGATCTTGCTTTGAATACATACTAGTTGAGTGACCAGGGGCAAATCACTTAATCTCTCAGTTTCAATTTCCTCATCTATAAAATAGTAATAAAACCTTCTGGGCCCAGCTCACAGGGTTCTTAAAAGGTTAAAAAGAGATAGCATATGTAAAGTAATTTTTCAAATGTCAAAGTACCATGTAAATGTTATCCATTGTTATTCAATGTATGTTGACAAATAAGTTTTTTAAAGTGTCTATAGTGTAACTACCATAAATCCTAAATATCACACATAAGCAACATTAATAGTGTTAGAGTCAAGCAATAACACCCAAACCAGCTTTTACAAACTTTTATATATTAAAAGTTGCAAATACTAGTTTTGAACACTAATCTCTACTCAGGGATGAATATGTTAAAGCTATATAAACTCCTGTGAATGACCCATTTAGGACAACTGCTGGCTCATTTTAGACCTTGTGTCTTATGTAAAGATGCACCATTGAGCCAGAACTCAGGTACCTAGATAGACCCCTGAGGACATGGTACCTCTGGCAGGAGTGTGCACCAGGAGTGGCATGCATCAGACCTGCATCCTACCTCTCAGCTCAGGGAATTTGGTTGTTTCCCCCGCTGTCCAAGGTCCTGACGAAAATAACCTCCTTAGTATTTCTGTCCACTCTGAGCCTGTACGTGGCAGAACTTCAGCATCTGGGCATAATGATTGCAGGCCTCTGGGTCCAGGGTGTGAATGGTTGAAGAACTATGAGTATAGCGGGGAAAGGCAGAGTTTGTGCACAGCTGTCACAGTCCAGTAGCTTCTGGTGCCAGAGAAGTAAGTGTGTCCACCCCCCGCACTGACCAAAAGGAAGAGGGAGGTTCTCCCCAGTTCTCTCCTGAGAAACTTGGTCTGAGCTGTTGGTCCAGCTGCAAATCATCCAACAGCAAGCCCCCATGCCTGCCCTGTTCAACAGCAGCAGGTAGTGGGTGATGTAGACTGGGGTCTACCCAGGGTGGGGAAGGCAGGTATACACAATGTCAAACTCCACCTCTTCCTTCTTTCCTCCTCTTTTCATGGACTAAATGTTCCTGGTTACCCAAAGTAGAAGGCTCATGAACAGCGGTGGTGTGTTAGCCTTTTCAGAGTAGGGTGGAGAAAAGGCAGGATGAGAAGGAAGGAAGGCTGGTAGCTTTAAAAACGTAAAAGAAGTGGAAGGAAATATCTCCAGAACCCACCATCTAAACCAGGGGTCTCTGTCATATTAAGATGCCTCATTGTCCTGCTGCCCAAGCCACCCCCTGGTCCATGCAAAGGAGGTGTTGGGGGGAGAGGGAGCCCTGGAAAGGAGAGAACTTTATGTGATTGTAGCACAATCTTTAGTGAATTGTAACATTCACCCTTAGATTTTTGATTAAACTAAGGAAAATCAGAATGAGCAATCACAAAATTCACAAATGGCGATCACAAAAAAAGATACGTTTTTAAGCAGCTCTTTGGAAGTGTTTCCGCAACAAACGCCTAAGGCATTATAGAGACCCACTGACCTTATTAATTCATTACACCCAGAAGTAGGCAATTCTTTTACTTCAAATGCAGATTTAGTAGACTGAGTCAAAAGGTCAAGATGCCAACATCACCATGGTCACAGGTCCTGGAGTCGCAATACCTAAGTTTATATCCTGGCTTTGCTGCTTACTATCTAAATAACCTTGAGCAAACCACTTAACTTTGCTGGGCCTCAGTTTCTTCATCTGTAAAACAAAAGGGTTGGACTAAACAGACTCTATGGTCTTTCCAGCTCCCTTTACTACTCTGAGTCTCAGTAAAAGGGGAATAATAATTACTGCCCTTTTATCTTTATGGAAAGACGTAAAAAAAATCATACAGATGTGAAAGCATTGATGATCTATTAAAATATCCATAAATTTTCATTAAAATCAAGTGACCATATATCAATGCAGAAGTGAGAGTGACTTGATCTGTTTTTCAGTCTGTATTCATTCTCACCCTTTCTCAATGATTCAACAATTCATAAGAGTGGTTTACAAATCGTAGCAATAGCAAATCATCGCGTGCTAACCTCCATTCAAAGAAAGATGGCATTGTCCCTGTCCCTTAGGAACTTCCTGTTCTCAGTGAAGACTATGTACATTGACAGGAAATAAGTCAATTATCTCCACTGTAGTACAGTAGAAATAACCTCTAAGCAAAGACATTTGCTTGCAAAATTTTTACTTTTATAATTCTGACTTGTCTTTAACCTCACTTCAAATGAATTATATCCAAATTTGAGATAAAAAAAGATCTCTAATGGAATGAAATATCTAATACGTTCTGCATGAATCTACTGAAGGAAAATATTCCCTTGGAAGGAAGGAAAGAAGGAAGGAAGGAAGGAAGGAAGGAAGGAAGGAAGGAAGGAAGGAAGGAAGGAAGGAAGGAAGGAAGAGAAAGAAAAGCTTTTAAGTGATTAAAACATACAAAATACCATACTAAGTGCTGGGGATACAACTAGGAAAGACATCTCTGCTCTCAAAGAGCTCAAATTCAAATGGAGGAGACTCCACATGTGGAAATTTTCAGCTACAGATCAGATAAAATGGACACATTGTCCCTAAGATGCAATGGCAAAGCAGATACTAATACTTCTTCTTTACTGTCATTTCCACTGATAAAATCATAATGTTGAACCATTTTCCAGTACCAAGGACTTTGGTGATAAGAATTTTCTTTTTCAGGTCTTTATTACCTGTGGATACAGCTCCTACAGTAACAGTTGCCAGGCAGCATCTCTTCAGGAATTGCTTCACAGGATGACAGCTGAAGGCTGGAAGCATTTCTATTCCTAAGGTTCTTGCATTTGGGGTCCTGGGTTGTCTCTGTTGTTCTCTGTGGGAAAGTGGTGGTGGTTTGATTTTCCTGGTACATGTTACTTCCTGTCTCTCCCTCAGGGTGCCTTGCTGCTTTGGCTAAGCTTTACAATCATTTGTCATCTCTTAAACAGAATAGTTCCATGAGAAAATTCAGGCTCGAGATATTATTTTTATTAATTAATAATGATTATTTCATTATTAAATTCAAAGTAAATAAAATCTAAGCAGCTAGGTGGCAAAGTATATAGAACACTCGTTCAGAAGACAGAAAGACTCACCTTCCTGAGTTCAAATCTGGCCTCAGACACTTACTAGCTATGTGACCCTGGGCAAATCACTTATTCTTGTTTGCCTCAGTTTTGTCATCTCTAATTTCAACTTCAGAAGGAAATGGCAAGCCACTCCACTATCTTTTCCCAACAAAACCCCAAATGGGGTCATGAAGAGTCGAACATGACTGAAACAACTGAACAACAATGATTTTATTTAAATCTAAGCAATAATCATATGGTTGCACAGAATGTATGACTACAATGTATAAAAACACAAAAAAACTGAATTATAATAAGGCCTTTAAAGACTAGAATTATGCCCCAGTGACACCCAAGTGTTATAGGAATTTGTTTAATAATTATTATTAGTTCTCTGACAAAAAGGAGTCCCTACTTGGAGGATGTATGACCCCCCTATTGACCCTTGCTTTCTACAACTGGGTTCACATGTCATACCCCGCACCGTAGGTACAGTTCTCAATAGGTTAAGTCCTTGTTCCAGACAAAGACATTGGGGAAATATTTCTGAGTTCAGGTTCTGAGAATAATATATAAAACAATAGGAGTCCATTCCAAAGCTTTATTGAAAGGAATAGAGAAGAGTGAAAAGAGAGAAGGGGAAAGAGGAAAAGGGGACCCAATATACAACTCAGGCATACACATTAACACAGAGTATAATTCATGTGAGGGCAGCACTGCATTGGGGAGTGCAGAGTCATGGGTCCATTCAGCAGAAAAGGGGTGTTCCAGTGGGAAGAGATACTCCTGCTGGAGGGGAGAGCGCGCTCCTGGTGGATAGGAGGTGTTCCTAGTGGAGGAGAGGGTGCTCTAAAGTACTCTTCTGAAAGTGAGGTTCTTACACTATAATTGTAGATGACCTCTCTGGAGTGGGCAGAATTGCTATCATGGGTCAGGGCAAAACATTATTTGGAGGGTTTGTTATCAGACAGAAGAACAAGTTGGTGGTAGACAAAATATTATTTGGGACACACAGCTTTTGAAAAATGTTTCCAGTATTTTTCCATGAGTATGTTATATAAGCTTTCAGCCTCCCTTAAGAGGAGACTGTCATCATGGCCTCAGAACCATTAGGTCTAATCTCATCACAATGGTTTCTACGCACAATTTCTGTAAGTTAGAGCCTCCCTTAAGAGGAAAGTGTCATGATGGTCTTAAGACCACTAGGCCTAATCTTATAACACTGTTAAAAGCTCAAGTATAGTTTTTCTAAAACATGGAAACTTTTCTACCAAAGGCTGAAGGAAAATTCTTAACTCCATTGAAACAAATAATGCACTGTGATGTTTGAGTTATCCCCAGATAAATACAAACTATAAATGTATTATATTATCTCCAAACATTTCTATTACATTCTTTAAAAATACATTTTAGTAAATTTTTAAATGTAGAGATTGGGTTTCTGACCACAATCTCCTACAAGATTTCAAAATCCCAAGACCTTTTGTAATAGCGAAATAACCCACATGACCTTTACCCACTTCCTTCATGAGATCAAATGTGTAAAATGCACCAGACATTGGTTAACATTTAATTCCATGAGTAATCTATTGGAGATTAATATAATTTAATATGTTCAAATTAGAAACATGATGTCAGTGATTCTAGAAAGATAACCCATGGACCCTGAAGTTAGAGGACAGAGATTCAAATCCTTACCTCAACACTACCTGTGTGACCTTGGGCCAGTCACTTAACCTCCTAGGCCTCAGGTTCCTCAACTGTAAAATGAGGGAGGAACACTAGATGGCTTCTAAGGTTTCTTTAGCTCTAAGATTCAAGATCCTATGGTCCTAACTATCTGCAACCATCCTTATTTCCTCCCTACACAATCTTCTGGATGAAATAAATTGTTTCTAATTACCCCTAAAACAGTAAGCAATGGCCTGCATTAATAATTTCCCTAAAGCAAATAAGAATGTTTTGCAGCCCAAAAGTATATTTGCATATGTTTGCATAATCCTACTCAGAGCATATTATCAATCCTTAGGGGCACTTCAAGGGTCAATTTTATGGCTTTCTTAAAAATAATCCCTTTTTAAGTTTTTTCTCTGTCATCCTCATCTATCTACTGTAATCAAGTCAGTTTCCCCTCACCAGGCTTATATGGCAAGAAGAGGCAAAGATGAAGACCAAAACATATGTCTACACATATACCCCAGGGTATAGATTGGAGAACACAGATTTAAATATGCTTAGAAGATCATCTTACAAGCAACCTTCTACCAAGGGCAATAGTATATCTTTAAGAGAAAGAGGGAGAAAAATAAAAGAATTCAGGAACAAACATTACTGTGTTCTTAGCAATCACAGAACAACACAGAATTTTTGCAACCATGATCCAATATGTCAGAGTGCTTAGAGAACCAGGATGAGTCAGAAAGATCTGGGTTCAAGTCCCACTTTTGACATATACAGAGTATAAGTGTATGTATAAAAATCGTACCCCAACAAAGTCATATTATCCCAGGTCACTGAGACTATAAATTATAGAAGTTGTCCATATGCATTGGCATAAGGAATTTTTTCACCCCAAAATTCCCTGCATCACTAAAATTGCTCATCTGCAAAGCAAAACAAAATAAAACAAAAAAACTTACATGAAATAAAAGGAGTGAACTACTACAACTATTCTTTTTTTTTAACAATAGCAACAAATCTTTACATGTACAAAGATAGTAAAGAGGCCTAATGGGAATAAAATTGTCCTGGTTTTATCTGAGATTCAATGCCATCCATATTCTGTTTGTACTTGTTATGTGTTATTATGTTTATAATTTCTTTAAGTTATTTTAAAAAAAGAAAGCATGAAAACTAAAAGAGAAACAGATTGGAAAAATATTCTTAGTAAAAATATCAAATAAAGATCTGTCATCCAAAAATCTAAAAGGAATTAATGCATAGCTATAAAACTAAAAATATACACACTCCCCAGTGAAACAAGGATCAAAGAATATGAACAGACAATTTACAAAGAAGAAAATGTAAACTGTTAATAAACACATATAGAGACGTTCAAATACCCTAATAGTAAAAGAAATGCAAATCAAGACAATCTTGAAATACCACCGTATAATCACTAGAATGGCTAAAATTGTGGAAGAAAGGAAGGAAGGAAAGGAGGGAGGGAAGGAAGGAGGGAGGGAAGGAGGGAAAGAGGGAAGGAGAGAGGGAGGGAGGGAGGGAAGAAGAGAGGGAGGGTGGGAGGAAGGAAGGAAGGAAGGAAGGAAGGAAGGAAGGAAGGAAGGAAGGAAGGAAGGAAGGAAGGAAGGAAGGGAAGAAGGGAGGAAGGGAGGGAATTGGCTAGCAACCATCCAGCAACCCACCACCTCACACCCTATTCCTAGTGCTGTGTCTTGGATTTTATGTCAATAGTCTTTGTTATTCAAACAGCTTCCCTCACCACAACCAATTACCAACTCCTGCCATTGTTTTCCAAATCTAGTGTGATTTCCATATACACCAAAATATTTATAGTGGCACCTTTTGTGGTAGCAAAGAATTGAAAACAAAGTAGATACCCTTCAACTGGAAAACAACTAAACAAATTGTAGAACATAAATGTAATGGAAGACACAAAGCTCTGAGGGGCCAGAATTAGGTTAATATATAACTGGAAAAATGTTTAACAAAATAAATAAAAATGTATTACAACATAGTGTTGATTGGTGATTTTCCAAGTCAATATGCAGCTTGCAAGAATCTGTTTCTATTTAAGTTTGACACCTCTGTTAAAAAATGACAATGCATATGAATACAGAGAAATATGAAAAGACTTGCATGAACTTAAAGTAAGCAAAGCTCAAAAAATAATATTAAATTATGACTACAAAAATGTTAATGGAGAGAACAAGTGGGGGATGCAGGGGTAGGTGAGACAGAGCAAAGATGGTAGAACAGAAAGAACACTCCTCCACAACTCTTCCAAACAGATCCACAAAATGCATCAAACGCAATCCTGATGGAATAATGCAGAAAAAGACAGTCTTTCTCTATAGTCTGTTGTCTGGTCCAGGTCAGCATAGGGATACAGATAGAGAAGTTTGCAGATACTGGCAACAGGACCTGGGTAGAAGCACACAGTCCATGAAGCACTCCAGCACCAGGGAAAGGCTGTGCACCAGCACAAGAGGAGGTTCCACACACATACAGAAGCACCCCCAGATCCACACTAGATGGATCTGGTGCCAACTGACAAGAACAGGTGCCAACTGACAGCTTTATCCCTCACTACTCAGTTGTAGGTATCAGATGGTGGCACTGCCTTTCCTAAATAGACTCTGGGTGATATACTGAGAAAGCAGGAAGTTCAGAAGCCAGCATCAGCAGTGGTGTGGCTCTGATCCCAACCCCAAATGCACAGCAGGGTCTCACTTCCAGAATTTAGGCCGGCCTATAGAGGAATAAACAAGGTAGAAAGCTGAAACCAAAAGGGAGCCTACAATTCCACCACTTTAAACCAGCAGAGCTTTCCAGCTGGCTAACTGAGGTGGAGTCTAACAATAGTCTATTCTTGCACAGACCTCAAACCTTGGTCAGAAAGCAGGGAGAGGAATAAAAGAGAAGCGGGGAGGCGACAATTAGACTTTGACCTAGATCAGACCACCCTGGGAACACTGAAAGCTTGTCTGTCCCTAAGATCCTGAAATAATCTAACACTCAATATGACAAGAAAGCAGCAACAGAACCGGTTCAGATTTTTCCTCCAGAGGGCTACAAAAGTCAGCCTTAACATCAACTCCAAAGTTAGGAAGTAAAATGTTGGAGGGGGTGTGGAAAAATTGGGACTCTAATTCACTGTTTATGGAACAGTGAACTGATCCAACCAGTTTGGAGAACAATCTGGAATTATGCCCAAAGTGTTATAAAACTGTGTATTCCCTTTGACCCAGAATACCACTATAAAGTCTGTTTCCTAAGGTGATTAGGGGGAAAGGAAAAAGAAAAAAAACTTGAAATTGAGAGGATGTTCATCAATTGGGAAATGGCTAAACAAGTTGTGCTATATGATTGTGATGGAATACTACTGTGCTATAAGTAGTATGATTTTAGAAAAAAAATGGAAAGACTTGCATGAAATAATGAAGAGTAAAAAGCATAATCAAAAGTATGTTATACACAGTAGCAGCAATATTGTTCTAAAAACAACTCTGAATGACTAAGTCATTTTGAATATTATAAATACTCAAATCAGCTGCAAAGGACCTATGAAGGAAGATGCTATCCAACTCTAGAGAAAAGTGATAAACAGAGATATGGATAGTATGGTTTTACATATATATACATATTCATGCCTAATGGTAGCCTTCTCTAGGGTAGGATGGGGAGGGAGGGAGAAAAAACGGCACAAGAGAAAACAATAGAAAACTTAGAAGGAAGAACAGAAATACAGAGTAACTTTGAAAACAAAGAGCAGCATTTACTACATAGTATTTTTTTAAGTAAACAATGTGAAATGGAAAAAAAAAGTCAGGAAGTAGGCTGGAAAAATGGACAAACAAACAAAAAATAACCTCATCATAATTAGCTATTATTGTGGCAAGGTTGCTCGCTATACAAATTCAGAAGTAGAGAATAATTCCCAAACATCTATTATCAATGCCTCAGAGAGAAAAGACTTGGACACAAGCTCAACCATAATTCCTAGATGATACAAAGGAAATTTAAAACAAAAAGATTTAAAATGTTTATAAATAGAATGAGAGCATTCAAGGAAAAAAACTGAAGAGAAATGAGAGCTATAGAAGAAAGAATTAGAAAGAAAATTAGAAGTTTGGCACAAGAGGTACAAAACCTTGCCTAAGCAACAAACTCCCCCAAAATGCAAATGGCCAGTGACCTAATGAAGCAAAAAGAAATGTTAAAACAAAGTCAAAAAGCTTTTAAAAAGTGGGAGAAAATATAAAATATCTCATAGCAAAAACAACTAATCTGGAAAACTGATCAAGGAGAAAAAATTTAAGTCATTGAACTATCTGAACACCATGACCAAAAAAAAGAGCCTAGATAGTCTATTTCAAGAAATCTTAACATTGTCCATATCCCTTAGAATCAGAGGACAAAGAGGAAATACAAAGAATCTGTTACTCATTGCCTGAAAGAAACTCCAAAATGAAAAATCCCAGGAACATTATGGACAAAATCAAGAGCTTCTTTTTTTATTTTTTTTTATTTTTAGATTTTGACATTCATTTCCACAAATTTTTGAGTTCCAATTTTTCTCCCTATCTCTCCCCTCCCCTCTCACCCCATAATGCCTTGCATTCTGATTATCCCTTCCCTCAATGTATCCTCCCTTCTATCACATCCCACCCTTCCCTTATCCCTATCTTCTCTTTTTTCTTGTAGGGCAAGATAAATTTCTAGACCCCATTGCCTGTATTTCTTATTTCCCAGTTATATGCAATAATAATTCTGAACATTTGTTTCTAATACTTTGAATTCCAACTTCTCTCTCTCCCTCCCTCCCTACCCATCCCCACTGAGAAAGCAAGCAATTCAATACAGGCTATATCTGTGTTGTTTTGCAAAAGACTTCCATAACAGTCATGTTGTGTAGGACTAACTATATTGCCCTCCATCCTACCCTGTCCCCACCTTTTTTTTCTATTCTCTCATTTGACCTTGTCCCTTCCTAAAAGTACTTACTTCTACTTGCTCCCTTCTCCCATTTGTCCTCTCTTCTATCATCCCCCTCATCCCACTTGTTCCCTTCTCCCCTACTTTCCTGTAGTGTACGACAGATTTTCATACCAAATTTAGTGAGCATGTTACTCCCTCCTTAAGCCATATGTGAAGAGAGTAAGCTTCACTTCCCCTCTTATCTCCTCCCTTTTCTCCTCCATTGAACAAGATTTTTCTTATCTCCTTTATGAGTGATAGCTTGCTCCATTCCATTTCTCCCTTTCTCCTCCCAATATTTTCCTCTCTCACCACTTAATTTTATTTTATTTTTTTATGGATATCATCTCTTCTGATTCAACTCAACCTGTACTCTGTGTGTGTGTGTGTGTGTGTGTGTGTGTGTGTGTGTGTGTGTGTAATTCCTCTATCTACCCAAATACTGAGAAAAGTCTCAAGAGTTACAAATATTATCTTCCCATGTAGGAATGTAAACAGTTCAGCTTTAGAAAGTTTTTTGTGATTTCTCTTTCCTGTTTACCTTTTCATGCTTCTTTTGATTCTTATGTTTGAAGGTCAATTTTTCTATTCAGTTCTGCTCTTTTCATCATGAATGCTTGCAAATCCTCTATATCATTGAATGACCATTTATTCTCTTGAAGCATTATACTCAGTTTTGTTGGGTAGGTGATTCTTGGTTTTAATCCCAGTTCCTTTGACTTCTGGAATATCCTGTTCCAAGCCCTTTGACCCCTTAATGTAGAAGTTGCCAGATCCTATGTTATCCTGATTGTATTTCCACAGTACTCAAACTGTTTCTTTCTAGCTGCTTGTAATATTTTCTCCTTGGCCTGGGAACTCTGAAATTTGGCCACAATACTCCTAGGAGTTTCTCTTTTCGGGTCTCTTTCAGGAGGTGATCGGTGGATTCTTTCAATATTTATTTTGCCCTCTGGTTCTAGAATGTCAGGACAGTTTTCCTTGATAATTTCATGAAAGATAATGTCTAGGCTCTTTTTTTGATCATGGCTTTCAAGTAGTCCCATAATTTTTAAATTGTCTCTTCTGGATCTATTTTCCAGGTCAGTTGTTTTACCATTGAGATGTTTCACATTATCTTCTATTTTTTCAATCTTTTGGTTTTGTTTTTTAACAAACTCCAGTCTCTCTTTTACAGAATTTTTTTGTTCAGTGAGCTTTTGAACTTTCTTTTCCATTTGGCTAACTCTGCTTTTTAAAGCCTCCTTCTCCTCATTGGCTTTTTGGACTTCTTTTTCCAATTGAGTTAGTCTATTTTTAAAGGTGTTATTTTCCTCAGCATTTTTTTGGTTCTCCTTTAGCAAGCTGTTGACTCACTTTTCAAGATCTTCTATGGCTTGAACTCATTTCATATTCATTTTGGAGATACTGGAGTCAGAAGCTTTGACTTCCTCTGACAGTATGCCTTGTTCTTCCTCATCTGGAAGGATGGAAGGAGATACCTGTTCACCAAGAAAGTAACCTTCTATGGCCTTATTTTCTTTCTCCTTTTTTGGGCATTTTCCCAACCAGTTACTTGACTTCTGAATCATTTGTCAAGAGGAGGGTCCTAGTACCCCTCCTCCCCCCAGTACTGTGCGCAAGGCTGAGATTCAGATCAGCTGCTCAATTCCCCCAGGGGCTTTAGGTGGGGGCAGGGCCACCACTGAGGGCTGAGGTTCAGATCAGCTGCTTAATTTCCCCAGAGGCTTTAAGCTGAGCTGCCTGGACAATGGACCCAAGCTGCTTCTGCAGCCACCATAGCCGCCCACCACCTGCTGCTGCTGCCTTCACCTCTGCTGGAGGGACCCCGCTCCCCTCTCTCCCAGCTGGGAAAGCCCTCCCACATTGACCTCTGGAGCTTTTTTTGTGGCTTGTTGGTTGAGGGATCTGGGACCCTCCCTGCTGGGAATTTTTCCCAAGATGTCTGTTCAGGTCCTGTTCCTCCCAGTGCCATGTGGGCAAGGCTGGGCTCTGCTCCGCTAGGCATCCCATGAGATGGATCTTTTCTGTCAGCCTTCCAGGATACCTTTGGCTGGAAACCTCTTTCACTCTGTTGTTCTATGGCTTCTGCTGCTCTAGAATTTATTGAGAGTCATTTTTTACATGTATTTTGTGGGCTGTGGGGGAAGCGCTAGAATATATGTGTCTTTCTACTCTACCATCTTGGCTCTGATCCTTAAAGAGCTTCTAAGACAAAGAAAAATACTACAAGCAGCCATAACGAAAGAATTCAAGTACCAAGTAGCCCATAAGGGTCACACAAGATTTAGCAGCCACCAATATAAAGAAGAGAAGAACTTGGAATTTAATATTCCAGAAGGCAAAGTACATAGACTTTTATTTAAAAACAACCTACCCAGCAACAGAACAACTAAACCACAGGGAGGAAATTGAATCTTTAATGAAATAAAGAATTTCCAAGCATTCCTAAGAAAAGACCAGAAAAAGAGCTTCAGAGAAACTTCAGGAATGAATAGAAACATAAAAAAGTAAACATGAATGAACAATAATAAAAAGGACTAAACAAAGATAAACTGTTTACAATCAAATATAGGAAGATGATTCATGTATCTCCTCTAATGCCTATCATCATCAGCAGGGTTGATAGAGAAAATCTAGTTAGATCAGGCCTGGGAGTGGTTCTATTCTAAGAGAATAGAAAGAGAGAAGATAAATAAACTGAAGAGAAGAAAAGAGAAGGTTAGAGAAAATTATCTCACACAATCAGGGTACACAAGTGGACATTTATATAAACAAGAAGGGAGCAGTGGTTGACACTTGAATCTCACTATCTAAACTGGTCAAAAGAAGGAAAGAGAGAGAGAGAGAGAGAGAGAGAGAGAGAGAGAAAGGGAGAAAGGGAGAAAGGGAGAAAGTCAGCTCCAGAAATACATTTCACTCAACAGGAAAATAGGAGGAAAGGAGGTCAAGTGAGAGGAGAGGAAATTACAGTGATATACAAATATATTTAGAGCTCTTTTTGAGTTGGCAAAGAATAGGAATTTTTGAGAATACCCATAAGCTGGAGAATGGACGAGCAAATTATAGTATATAAATGTAATGGAATCCTAATTTGCTAAACTCTTATCAGCATAATGGCCAACCAGATATTTCAAAGGACTAATGATAAAATATGCTATCCATGTCCTGATGTAGAACATAGTAGAGAATACAGTGTAGAGAAAAACGGGCCATTTTTAGAGTATGAGGGCACCTCTTCTCTAAACACAGACTGAAGATGCAATGCACTCACAACCATGGTTTTTGAATCTTTGGAAACTAAGGACATGAATATAAAGTTACCTATGTCAAGATATTTGAAGACATTCTGTTTCAAGCTTGGTCTAACAACAATCCTTTGCACTCTGGATGATCTCACTGTCTGGCAAAGTGTATTGTTTTAACCAGCACCAGATGTTCACTGAGGGTTTTATGTTTGGAGATCTCCTTATTTCCCAGGGACCAGCTAATGAATGAAACCAGCTAAGGGTATTGCACTCCTATTCCCATCATGCAACCTCTGCTTCTGTTTGTGTCTGTGAGATAATCAACCTGGATACTGTTCCCACAAGACCCAGGAATGCCCACATTGTGCACACATGAACCTGCCATAAAAAGGGCTAAGAATGATTAGGTCATGGTTCAGCCTACTTGTAGCTTTTTTATGTATATAAGACCTGCCTTTGCCCCAATATGTTAAGCCCTCCTCCTCAGGAGGACTTTGGCTTGCAAGTATCTTCTCACTTTGAAATTAAACTTCCATTTCTGTCCTGACTCCCCTGCCTCTGGTCTGCTTTGTGTAGCTCCACTTACCAACAGGTTAAAGGCTGGTTCTGGTCCAGTTAACATCTATTTGCCTCCTAATAAAAAGAAGAGAAAGAAGCCCTTCAGTTTCACATTGAGGTTGAAGAGACTGCCACAAAGGGCTATAATCAGGAGCACAGTGACCTTGAAGTGCATGTACCTTTAGAGATTCACTTAAATATTCAGGAAGATGCAGAATGAGCCAATTTTTTTTAACGTGTTCAGTGTGGACATTTGTACTGATTGACTATGCATGTTTGTAATGGATTTTGTTTTTCTCATCATCTCATTTGGGGCATGGGAGGATAAGAAGGCAGATCTTGGCAGATTAAAACAAAATAAAAGCATTTTGTTGTTGTTGCACCACCCTTCCCTGAAAAAAAAGGAAAGAAAAAACAACCACCAAAGAATTAAAAGTGAGTGTTGCAAAATGATTAAGAACAAGCTTGGCTCTAAAGCATAGATAGAAGATACCTCCTCTCTCCTCTCTCCAGAAGTGGAAGTTTATAGGTATGGAACTGTTGGAGGTGACTATTGCTATTACTCTTTTAGTTCAGGTTCAATGTTGGGATTAAATGAGGTACTCATAAGTCACTGAACAATTAAAGAAAGGAAGCAGAGTATTAATAATTTTTCTTCATTATGTGTATCTCTGAAATGAATCTCATTTCACTCGATAACTATAAGCCTTTTGTGTAATTATTTCCCAAATCTTTTCATCTGAACCTGAATTCAGATCAGCTTATCCAGTTAATACCATGAAATATAATTTTCACTTTGGATCCACTGGTTCCACACAGCAAAATATTCTATGCCTTCAATCCTAATGTCAGTGCTTTATGGGTGGACCTTAATGAGGTCAAATGGAAAGGACGTGGGAAAACTTGGTGGGGTACGTTGTTTGGGCCCTAGAGAGCACCATCTGCTCACAGTTTCATCTCAGCTTTCCAGTACTAGCCCAGTGGACTTTAGTTTAGTTTAGTCTGGTGGAGGCTGCTACATGGCTCAGTGGATAGAGCACTGGGGCTGGAGTCAGGAAGACTTGAGCTCAAATTCAGCCTTACTAGTTGCGTGCCCCTGGAGAAGTCATTTAACTTCTGTTAGCCTTAATTCACTGGAGAAGGAAATGGGAAACCATTCCAGGATCTTGGTCACAAAGACCCAAATGGGATCACAAAGAATCAGACTTGACTCAAAAATGACTGAACAACAACAAAAGTTTAGTGGTCTTGGGTTAGTTAAACCAAGGCCAGATTCTCCTCCTGAAAGCTGCCCTGAAAAGAAACCTCCTTTTCCTCCTGGGAGGAATGACTGAACAGTAGTCTAACAAACAGTAGGCCCAACTTGAGTTCAGTAAGATCAGTCTGGTATAAACTGTCCCCATTTTGGTCTCAGAAGTCCACAGTCAAGATCAGGTGAGGCCTCTTCAGGACAATTTTTTGCCTGTGAGTTCTCTCTCTCTCTTCTCTGTCTGTCTCCTCTCTCTCCTCTTCTCTCTGTCTCTGTCTCTGTCTCTCTCTCTCACTGTCCTCTCTCTCTCACTCTCTTCTCTGTCTCCTCTCTCTCTTCTCTCTTCTCTCTCTGTCTCTGTCTCTCTCTCTCTCTTGAAATTCCCCCTCTGTCTCCCAGGTTTACCAGATCATCTCTGAGAAGGCTTCTCCTGCTAGTCATGCAGCCTCAGGTGCATTCATAGCATGTTATTATATATATTTCCCCTGAACATTTGAGTGAGCCTCTAAAGGTCACTGCTCCTATTTGTAGATCTCTGCAGCAGTCTCTCCAACCTCAACCTGAAACTGAAGGATTTCTTTCTCTCCTTTCTGCTAGGAGGTAAGTAGGTAACTTCATATTCATGTCCTTAGTCCACAAAGATTCAAAACCCATGGTCTTGGAAGCACTGCATCTTCAATGTGTAGGTAAAGAAGAGGGGTCCCAGTACTTAGGGAATGGCTGATGTTTCTCTCCTTTGGTTTCTTCCCACAGCTATATCACGTATGTGGCATGCTATGAGCTAAGCAGCTAAGAGTTCATCACCAGAGCCGACATTTATATAGTGCTTTAAGATTGGCAAAGCACTTTTTATCCATTATCTCATTTGATGATCACAACAGCCCTGGGAGGTAATAGTACAAATATCATTATCCCTGTTATTCAAATGAAGACACAGGCTCATAGAAACTAAGAAACTTATCCAAAGATATACAGCATTCATTTTCTTTGACTGCCAGTGTCTGACCGATGGCAGAGTCACATTCACCATTTGAATTCAATCTGTTGCCACCACATTACTTTTCAACTGAATCCAGTGGAATTTTACACCAAAATTCACTGATTTCTGTTCACTAGGATGAATTATTCTCATATATTGTCAATCATATATACTCTTTCACTAATGAGCAAGACTTATGTCTACACTCTGGACAGGAGCCTTGCTCTTTCTTCTTCCTCTTCTCTATCCTTGTATCCCTGTACCTCTTTAATCATTAGAGCTCACTTTCTTGACAGTCCCAAAGGCAAAAACTGCTCCAGCACATTTAGCTGCCAGCTCCAAAATCCTCTAGCTCATAGGTTCCCAAAGTGGGTGATACCATTCCCTAGGAAGCACTGGAATGATGGGGTGCAGTAGTAACTGCCTCAGGTGCAACTGGAGGGCACTGAATAAAAATAAGGAAGCAGTGAAAGTATTATGTGTTTAAGAGAAGAGAAGAAAATTTTGAAAAACCATTCATACATGTTTCATCCATTGTGTAATAGAGTTAAAGTCACAGCAATTACATTAATTTCCAAATAAACACACAAAATGAAAATTGTAACCAATCGATGGTCAAGTCCTCTTACAGGTCTTAGCAAGCAAGTGTTGGCAATCTAGCATGTCTCAGGTTATCAGGAAATCCAGCAATGCATCAGCAGGAATATTTTTGTGCAATGACTTATTTATAATACAATACTATATGCATGATACTGCATCATCAAAATTTCAATGCAGGAGAAAAACCACAAATTTACAATAAATTATTAAATTTAAGATGTGTCATTTTAAAAAACATATATTTTATATTTTTGAAGTAATTCAAATTTAAGAAAAAACATTAAAGGGTTAAAGAAAGTAGATTTCCAGGGGGATGATGAGTAATTTTTTTTTTTTGAAAAGGGGGCAGTAGGCCAAATAAGTTTGGAAACCTCTGCCCTAGTTCATTGTTCAGCCTGTTATATCCACCTACAGGCCTAAAAAGGCACTTCCCATTTGACCTTGTAATGTGAATTTACCTGATTGGCTAACAGGAACTGTGAGATCAATGGATGAGGCAATTCCCTCAGTCATTCTATTACTACTTGCCATTGATGCTAGCAGATAGCCAGGGCAGAAGAGTATCTCATAATACGGAAATAGTCTAAAAATTTTTTTTATCATAAGAAGTTTGAAAATAATACCAAAATCCTAAACAGTTGGTATTATTGCTTCTTCTACATTTTTTAAAAATCAATCTACTAGTTGTCACATAGCCACAGAGCAGAGAGGAATGTTTAATTCTCCCAGGTCTGAAGAAATCACACCTTCCACCAACTTGACTTCTTACTGGTTGAGTGAGTGAAATTATAATGACATCTGGTACAGCATAATTATCAGTGTGGAGAGTCTATGTTTTCAATGCATCTTGCTTCTTCAGAAGCTATTTATGAACTGAGAATGTTTATTGTTGCTATTAATTAATATTTGGTTAGGAATCACTTTTTTGTCTTGGCATGTCATTACAGCAAAGTAAGATGGCTCTTTAATTTAAAGGCCAGCTATTGATTTAGGAAATGTCAAATGGATTGTGATATATGAATGGAGTAAATAAAAATACTGTGTCATTAAAAAGCACACAATAATACAACTTAAGAGAAGCATGGCGAAACTTATATGAACTGATGTAAAGTGAAGTAAGAAGAACCAGGAAAACTATACATGATGATAAAATGTAAGTGAAGAGTAAAAAACCCTCAGAAATAAAACTGAATCCTGTGTAATTACAATGGCCAACTTTGCCCCCCCCAAAAAGAGGAGAAAATACAACTCTGTCTCTCAGAGGTGAGAGACTATGGATACAATACATTAGCTATATTGCCAAACTCAGTTCATGTGTTGGTTGCTTTTCATGAACTTTTTGTTCTTTCCTATGCTTTATTACAAATAGTGGTTTCCTGGATAGGAAAAAAGGAAAGGATAAGTTCCATTCCCTGCCTCCCTTTTCCCATTAGACTGTAACCTGCTTAAGAATAGGATCTGGCTTTTTGCCTTTCTTTCTCGTCATCACCCAGCACAGTGCCAGGCACATACTAGGTATTTAATAAATGCTTGTTAACTGACTGTCAGAAATAAACATGATGTAAAAACCAAAGATATCAAATAAGTTTAAAATGTTTTCCTTAAATTTAAATGTTAATCAACTATTGCGCCTCCTCAGTGTCATCTTGCAAACAGAAAATGTCTACCAATTCCCTTCCCTGTGGTTCATCTTCAGAAAGGGCCCCATGGGAAGCCCCATGGTTGGGAAAACAGTATTCTGTTTTCTATTCACCCATCATAGATTATTTCTGAAGCTGAGCTGTGGTTATTACTGCCATCTTTTACAAATCTGAAGCTTAAACTACTAGTACAAAGAAATATATTTTCCCTTCCTATTCTATAAACTCAGTATAACACTAGGTTGTACCAGGACAGTTACTTAACCCTTTTTTTATCTCTTTCTCACTGAGCAGCTTAGCTCAGGTCATCTCCAATGCGGCACTCTAAAGAGACAAATCCTTAAGGACAACAGCAAATTCTACCTTGCAAAGAATTAATTTGGTGCAGGGGCATTCATTTCATTTCTGTCTAAAATAATGACTTCCAGATAAATTTTGCTAATTCTAAAAATCAGACTGACTGAAAGACCCATCCTATTTTTACATTTAAAGCAGAAGTTCTTAACCTGGGGTCTGTGAACTTTTAAAAAATATTTTATAACCATTTCAATACAATTCATTTCCTTTATAATACTGTGTATTTTATTTTATGTGTTTAAAAACATTATTCTAAGAAGGAAACTATTTGTGTCATCAGACTGGGAAAGGTGTCCATGACATACAACAGAAGGGTAAAAAGCCCTGAGGTGGGCTATGATAAGAAGCAAATGGTCAACTGCCATTCAAAAATAGTCATTGTAAATGTAGCTAAAAGAGTACCACTCTTCCTCTTCTTCCTCATTCCACCCTTTCCCCAATTACTGATGTTCCCTAAACAGTCCTCTATCTAACCAGCCTTCTCCGTACGCAACTTCTTTTCCTTGGGTGGTGCTAGAATAGGGAGAAGATGATGAAAGCCATCAATAATTACAGAGGGATAATAACAGGAAGAGGGAGACAACTAGAAGAGAAGAAAAAATGAAGGGTTGTTTTGCCTCCATTTTGTTGTAGAAAGACAGCAGTCTGGCAAGAGAAAAGAACCTAAGAAGGATTCGTGAGCTTGGACTACCAATGAATCAATGAACAATTTTTTAATGCTTACTATAAGCAAATCAGTGATGATATAGATGGAGGGGCAAAATAGTCCCTGATCTCAAGGAGTTCACATTTCTTTTTTTTAAATCTATTTATTTTTAGTTTTCAACATTCACTTTTAGGAGATTTTGAGTTCTAAATTCCTCCTCCCCATTCCTTCCCCCCTTCTCAAGACAACATGCAATCTGATATAGGCTATACATGTACAATCATATTAAACATATTGCCAAATTAGCCATGTTGTGAAAGAAGAATCAGAATCAAAGGGAAAAATCATGGAGCTCACATCTCTAATAGGAGGTTTCAGCTGCAAGTTAGATGGAAAGGCCTAGTGGTTCTGAGGGAGCAATTTAAAAAAACATAATGCATCCTTTTAAAAGTCATTTCTAAGAAAACTGTTCGTTTCTGATATTAAACCATCTGACAGTGGGAAGAACTTTCTTTTCTGGGTCTTCAGTAGCTGTAGCTGCTGAAGAAGTAGGAGCTGCAGCACCTGCAGAGATGGTTCCCAGGTCCCATCTCCATGCAGAATGACATGATCCCTTGTACAGTAGCTTAAGGGGGTGAGGAAAGACTGTAGCAAGGTTAGTTGTAGGCTATTCTGAGGAATTTTGGATTTTCCTACCCTCATTCTTGGGACTAGATGTGATTGTGATTCTTGAGGATCTGCACTCATCTCTGGACCTAATGATCTGTCCATCAAAAGTTCCTGACTTGTGTGGCCCTCCTTTTAATTCAATTTTACTCTCTAACATTGTGAAATGTATTTCTACAAGTAGACTTCAGCATAGACAGGTTCTCTGGCAAACGGGTAAAAACCAAGAGAGTAAGAAAATCCACCAAAGTAAACCCTGGCCCTTTGTACCACAAGAGAGTCTCTGACAGAAGGATTACATACATATCAATCCTCAGACCAAAAATACAAGAAAATAAGCAATAATGCTAAGTCAAACCAGAAAACAGATCCTCAGTTTTTGAGAAGCTTTTTCTGAGGCTCTTCTGAAAGAGGTTTTAGTTCTGCAGCAGAGACATAATCCAGCCAAAAGCAAGGCTCAGAAATCTAAATTCTCTGCTTCATAAACCATGGTCATTTTACCAGAGCCTTTACATATGTCCTTAGCTTTCTTTTTATCTTTCCTTTCCTCTCCATAAATGGAAGTGGGGCAGAAAACAAGGAAAAGGAATTATTATAAATTTGGCAAAAAGCATTCAAAGTATCTCCAGGGAGTAATAGAGAACAGATTAATCTGTTCTAAATATTTTAAAATCATTAATGTTGCAAAGTTCTTTTTACTATCTATCCTAAATATTTCTAGGTATAATATAAACTCTTTTTCCTTTTTCCCATCCTCAATGGGATTTCCTAAATATTCTGTAGCTTGATGACACCCTGATTTGTCAAAGAATAGTAACTTTCTTGAGAACCATGACTATCCCCAGCTAAGGTCCAACCAGGGTTAATGCCACAAGACAGGACACAAGAAGTCTGCTAACTTCCTTTGATAGGACCCATCAGGAAGTGTTATGAGACAGGACATATTTAGAGAAGAAGCATTTGTCATATGTAGGGAGACAACATGGCCCAGTGAAAAGAGCTTAGACCTGGAATCAGAATGGCAGATTCAAGTCTACCATTTATGAGCTAGGCAATTCTGGAGTACCTTTACCTTATCACAACCTCAGTTTCCTCATCAGCAGAAATGCAAGAGATAATGCCTATATTGCCTGCCTCTGAGGTCTTTGTGAAGAAAGTGTTTTGAAAAATACCATAGAAAATGTGAGCTATTATTCAAAACATCCTACCTACTTCTACTTAAGGCTTTAGGGTTTGCGGGGGTTTGATAGGAAGCACACAAACACACACACACACACACACACACACACACACACACAAACAGGTCAGTTGGGTTAATGGAGACAGAAAGGGAAAGGAGAGGACTCTCAAACAGGTACAAAATTAGACTAATGGATTTAAATCCAAATGCATCTATGCTAGGCAGAGGGATGCCTCACAATGAACACATCCATTAGAGTAATGTTCTTGGTACCATTAGAGAAAGCATGGTAGGCACTTAGAATAGATAGTACTCTCCTCTCATTGAAGCATCAGTCCATTAGCACCACACTGTGCTCAGTATAAGACAGAGACAGAACAGAATAAAAGTAGAAAGAATGAAGTGCTTTTCCCCAAAAGTTATCTCCCACAATCTTAATTTCTTCTGCTGTCCCTGAAATGCCAAGGAGAAAGCTCTTTGTCTTACCCATCCTTGCTCAGAGAACAAAGAAAATTGAAAAGAGATGAGTTTTTGTAGCTTATATACATTCTGTATGGGAATAAGAGAAGAAAAGGAGAGCTAAACATAGGCTTCAGGAATGCTCTGTAGAGAGTGAGTACATTGAGCTGTTGTCTTCTCTAGAGATGAGAGGTCAAGGAAGATGACACCAAGAAGTCAATGATAACCCCAGGACTGTACAGTTAAGGAGGAACAGAATTCTAGAAAATTGATTTGCTCGAAATGAAGAAAGATGAGGCCCTGGCATGACCCTCTCCCTAAAAGAGAAACAGGATCAAAAGAAATTCAATTTGATTAAAGGATTTCCTAAAAACAAATTTTAAATCCCAGATAAGCATGGCTCCCTCTGAGAAGATTCTGCTGCTTTACATTCACCACAAACAGTGCATGCACAATGACTTTTGTTATGGTTCATATATTTTTAGAGGAGGTGAAGAAACTAACTAGATTTTTAAGATCCTAGCTCAGAAAACTATCACAACCCTCCTGGTTCACTGTCACCAAATGCTTGACAAGCACACATGGATATGGTTTTTTAGAGCTTTGCTTGTCAGTATTTCTATAAATGTAGCAGGGGGAGAAGGATATTGAACTTGAGATCAGAAGAGTCAGAATGAGTCCACATTCTGTCATTCAGCCATGACTCTAAGCAAGTTATTTAACATCTCTAAGACACAATCTCCTAATCTGTAAAATGGGAAAAATACTACCTACTTCACATGGTGGTTATGATAAAAGTATTTTGTAAACTGTAAAAGTGTTGTAAATCCAATATAATAAGTCTTAAGTACCTACTATGTGAAACTACTTCTTCAATTGTACTAGACAGTCTGGCTACAAAATACAACAAAAACAGTCCCAGCCCTTGAGGAACTTATAGCCTTATCCTGCTAGAGTCTGGGGGATGAGGGTGGAAGGGACAGGGAGCAACACGCAAACAGTTAAGTATATAAACTATTATTTTAAAAGGAAATGACACTAACCACTACAGGGACCAGGAGAAGCTTCCTGAAGAAAGTGACATATTAGCTGAACCTTGAAGGAAGCCAGGGATATTAAGAGACAAAGGTGAGAAAGGGCTGCGTTCCAAGCACTTTTCACAGCTTGTACTAAGACAGAATTGAGAGCCATAATGTTGAGTTTAGAGAACAGTATGGAAGCTAATATGACTGGAACACAGAGCATATGATGGGGATCAGTGTTCAATAAGCCTGGAAAGGGAGCTTAGGGACAAATGGTGAAGAACTTTCAATGCAAAGGTGAGAAGTTTGCACTTTATCCTAGAGACAACTGGGAACTATTGAAGATTCTTGGGCAAAAGGTCAGACCAGTGCTTTAGGTAGACTTCTTTTTCTAGCCCATTGTGAGGAAAATGAATTAGAGAGAGGAGAGATGGGAAACTACACTATTACAGTAGTCTACCAAAGAGGTGATGAGAGCCTGAAATAAGAGGGTAGTTATATGAGTGGAGAGAAGGGGATAGGCATGAAACATGCTCTAGAAGTAAAACTGCCAAGATTTGGTAACTTATTGGATTTGGAGGGTGAGAGGGAAGAGACAAGGATGTCTGATTTCATGAACCTAGAAGGATGACAGTGACCTCAACAGCAAAAAAAAAAAGGCTGGTTTGACCATCCCAGTGAAAGGTAAGAGAGTCTTGATAAGAGCATGGATCTTTCTAAGTATCAAAGAAATAAAACTGAGAAAGTCTTTTTTGTGAAACAACTCAGAAGTACTTAGCTGGGCAAATTGCAAAAGAAAATTAAAACAGTGATTTATGGCTTGCTCTTGACTCCATGTGTTAGTTACTTTGAACATGTGATTACTGTAATATGGAGGTCTTGTCAGTCAGTGCTATTGGCGCCTGGATTCCCTGTCACCATCCTGACAAGATTCTGGCAGACCTCACAACTATGTCATGAACACTTAGACTTGTTTTTTTTTTTCTCTTAAGAGTTCATCAGCTTAATTCTACCAGAGATAATCATTTCAGAAAAAACAACAGTAACAGCATTCAACCCAGGGCCAGGCATGCTTCATCTGGAATTACTCTATTTTTCTAATAGGTTCATTTCAAACGGTATCCTCTGCTAGTCCCCAGCAGCTTCAGTCAAGGGGTCTAGCGGATCACTAAATTAGGCAATGTGCCCTCTCCCACAAGAAACTTTGCCCATCTGGCCTGGGGATAATCTTTCCCTCATATATTTTTCTCACAAACTTCCCATCATAGGATTTTCCTCCCCTGCCCACTGTCTTGAACTGAGACTTGCCCTCTAGATCTCACAAGTTAGAGATCTATTCTAGCTATGAGACTTTGGGGAAGGCAGGGGAATTATTTACCCTCTCTGGGCCTCAATTTTCCTATCTGTAAAATGAGGGTGCTAAACTAAATAACCTCCTTATACTCTCTTCCAGTTCTAACACTTTGTGATTTCTATAATTCTAAATCCATACATAATACCTTCCTTAAAGGGCCATGCATATGTTTCCCTTACACATTTATTTACTGGCATAGCACAGGAATGCCTTGATAAAGGTACTCTGTGGAATAAAAATCCAAATGGACAATTGGAGGTAGAGGAGGGAACAGCAAAGTTCTGACTTCCTCTGCTTACAACTGCCTTAAATGTCAAAACACTGACTTGACATAATAGTTTTCAAAATGGTTCTAATTTTACCAGGTAAAGCAATGTGGGGAATTTGGACCAAAATTCTGTTTCAATGACACCCTACCTGTCTGATCTTGGGAAAGTCACAGCCTCCAGGCCTCAGTTTCTTCTTATCTAAAATGAGAAATTGGATTCAATATGTCCGAAGGTCTCTTTCAGCTCTAAATCTAAGTTCTAGCATGTATTCCCTTTATTATTCACATCACAGGCTCTCCGTGACTTATTAAACACTACTTCATGGTGACTATGGAGAAAAGCAATCCTTACCTGGAAACTACCTATTGGCTTCTAGTAAGAAGCCTCCCCGAATTTGGCTACACTGGTCCTCAGAAGACAAAATCTCCCAGCTGGCCCATGCATGAGGCTTCTCTGGCTTAGTAGTTCATGTCCAAGTTTGCATTATGCTGGCAAAACCCAGAGTCATTTCACCTCCATGCCACAGTGAAGCACTAGAGAGGGCTTTAAGAGAGTTTGGCATAACATTGACTCCACAAAAAAGTTTTTATAAATTTAATTATTCCCTGCCACGACCACCACCAAATTTGGTCAAGCTGTTCATAGATTGAACCAAATTGCTCCTTTTAACCAGGGTCTCAATAATAGAAACAAAAGGCTTCAGTTACCTCCTCCCAGAGAAGAGGGAATTTCATGGGCCTCAAGAGAAAAAAAAATTTAAAGCAATCCTACTTGCTTCATCCTCTAATTCAGAAAGTTATGTCAAGCTTTTATCAAGGTGCAAGGAAGGTAACGAATGAAGAGGAGAATCCCCTTTCACATAGTAGGACAAACTAAGCCCAGAACTTGAGTTCTGTCTCCTTTCCTGAAAAGGTAGTTATGCTCAACTGGAGACAGCTGAATGAGACAGATACTATAGCTGTTCTTCCAATAGCTAGGTTTCTAAGCACCAGTGGCTCTTTAGAGAGTCCTGAGGGTCTTTCTCTTCAGGGAAGAGGGTGACTTCCCCCATCTGCTGACACAGTGAAGAACAGGAGAGGAAGCCATGACCAAGCACTGGTTTGAGGTATCCTTGTCTGCTAGAGGCCTGTGGGAGTGATATGACCCTGGCACATTCTACAAGCTAAGGAGACAGCAGATGTAGCATGATGCTGGCTGTCCATCTCTACCCTGGCAGAGTGCCTACTCCGTTGACACCACAACAGATGGGCACCAGTGCCAACAGACAAGAGATCATGCAGCTACTGAGGAAATGACTCTCAGCCTCCAGCCTGAGCTCCTCTGACAGTATTGAAGAGGAGACTTGCAAGCTCAAATCAAGCTGCGCACAAGTAGGCTCAGATTTCAGAGAAGTGAAAACTCAACCGTTGGTGAGCATGTAAGACTAGTCACTGGCTGGATAGGAAAGGTATGTGTCACTGGTCTGGCCATCCTCCTCTCCCTCCATTCTGACTCCCTGGAAAAGTTTGGTTGCATAGTAATCAATTAATTAATCAATCAATAAACATTTATTAAGCACCTACTGTGTTCCAGGCACTGTGCTAAGCACTGGGGATGTATAAAAAGGCAAAAGACAAAAGACAGTCCCTGCGCTCAAAGAGTTTACAATGTAACATGCAACAAGTATATACGAAGCAAGCTATACACAGAATGAACAGGAAATAATTAATAGAGGGAAGGTACTGTGATTAAGAGGAGTTGGGAAGGCTTCCTGCAGAAGGTGGGACTTAAAGGAAGCCAGGGAGGTCACCGGACCATTTCCCCTGGAAATCCACGCAGAAGAGAAGATGCCCTCTCTGGCAGCTATCCCAAGGAAAGAGGACTGCTCTACACATCTGCCAGGTGGCTCTGACAGAGCTACACCTGTTGTTCTGAGGGAGAAGGTATAGGGAAAATGGCCTTCATTGTCACAGGATTCCACCCAGCTGTCCCTGGAAGGTGGTGTTCACTTAAGAATCTTCTTGGACTCTGGGGATGAGCTTTGGGGACCAGACACATCCATCCTAGCATCCATCCTAGTAACCTGGGATGCCACACTGGTACTACTCTCTGCTAAGAAATAATCCTTTGTCACTGCTTCCTGGCCACAGAGAAATAGAGAGAAAAGGGGAGAGAGGGAATGCTGAGGATGAAGACTGTAGGATACATAGGAATTCTCTGGGATTTTTTTCATGGACAAAAGAAGGGTTGTGTCTTAAGGGTATTAGTTGCTTCTCTCTATACCCTAAGAGAGACTGAAAAGTTCTGAACTTGACACTGAACACTGGGAATTATAATCTCAGACAGACCTTCGAGGTGACACAGCATATCACAGCACTGAGAGTAGGGTTGAGAAGTCTGTTGTTTAGTCATGTCTGACTTTTCACGATCCCATTTAAGGTTTTCTTGGCAAAGACACTGGAGTTGTTTGCTACTCCTTCTCTAGCGCATCTTACAGATAAGGAAACTGAGGTAAACAGGATTAAGTAATTTGCCAGGGTTATATAGCTAGTAAGTATCTGAGTTCAAATTTGAACTTAGGTCCTCCTGACTCCAGGCCCTGTACTTTATACACTACATACCTAACTGCCCCTGAGTTGAGAAGATCTCAGTTCTAATCTGGCCTTAGGTACATACTAGCTGTGTGATCCTGAGCAAGTCACTTGATTTCTGTTTGCCTCAATATCCTCAATTGTAAAATGGGGCATATATTAGCACCTACTTCATAGGGTTGTTGTTATAAGGATTAAATGATATAATGTTCTTAAAGTGCTTAGCATAGTACTTGGCATATAGTAAGAGCTTAATAAGGGACTATTTCCTTCCTTATTTCTACCCTGTGAGGGACTGATACTGTGGTGAGCTCCAAGTCAGAGGCTTTTTTCTGCAACACAAGGAATTTTGAAGTGAAGCTATTGTAGAAGAAAGTAGCAGCAGCCATGGCAATTGGAGAAAGGATAGACTGTGGTCATTGTGGGTTTGGTTCTGAGCCTCCGCTTATGAGAAATCATCTCTGGGAGAGATGGCTGGAATGCTGTGTCATTGCTGTCAGGCACCATTCCTTAGGGGTCAACACAAAGGACAATAACGATGTGATCCTCCTCACTCAACCCTGTTGCTGGAAGGGGAGGGGGAAGGGAAGAAGGAAAGCATTGCTGTAGGACCTACTATGTGTCAGGCACTGTGCTAAGCACTTTTTACAGCTATTATCTCATTTGATAATCACAACAAGCCTGTAAGGTAGCATAATCGAAGTAGCAAGGCATCCTGAGGGAGACAAGAATTGGCATATGCCAGCTGGGTCAAACCACTGCAACCACCCTGACTACCATGTCCTCTCAAAACCCATTAGAGATAGCCCAAGAGCCCTGGGCCACTAGCTCTACTCAACATGACCAACATACCACCTACCTACAGCTCTATGTAAAAGGGACCTGCCATCCCTGATATCAATCACAATAACTACCAACCAACTGCTATCCTCAGATAGGTAAGTCCAAGAATAACAGTATACCCTCAGTCATCAACCCTACTTCCCATCCTTGTAGTTAGTCATTATCCAGAAAAGCAACCCTTGTGGGGATGCAACCTAGTAACTCAACCAAACACATATCTATTATATATCTAGAAAAGAAAGTTCTTACCACCGAAGTCCTTGCCATTGTCAAATGGCTAAATCAGAGGCAGGGAGGGAGAGACAGAGCGAGGAAGGGATAGATGGAGGGAGGGAGGGAGGGAAGGAGGAAGGAAGGAAGGAAGGAAGGAAGGAAGGAAGGAAGGAAGGAAGGAAGGAAGGAAGGAAGGAAGGAAGGAAGGAAGGACAAGAAAAGAATGTCAGAGGAAAATTTTTTAAATGATTAGAGAAGGAAATTCAGAAGAGGAACCAGATAAGCAGGGCAGTGTTGAAACTACCATGTTAAATTAATACATGACTCTGAAAAATAAGCTCTCTATAATATTCACAGTTTCATTTAAAATGTCAAATTCAAGGGAAGTGAATAGGATATAGGAGCTTTTTTTTAATACCCTAAAATTATAATATAATAACCCTTAAAGGTATACAAAACACTTTACCTACAAGATCATCTCATTTAATCCTCCCAATAACCCTATGAGATAAAGTGCTAATATTACTATTACTCCCATTTCACAGATGAAAAAACAGAGATTTAGAGAGGTTACATGACTTGCCAAAGGTCATACAGCTGGTCATTTCTAAATTAGACATTTAAATGAATGGAGAGCAAAGGTAACCTACTGGCTAGAACTACAGAAGGAAATGATTTTACAAATAGCTCAATTGCCATCTAAAAGTCAAGAGGAAGAAAATTAAACCTGATTATGTTACACTGTTGAAAAAGAGGGAGCTCTAAATCTCACTATGGTGATTATGTTCACATATCTCTCACGTGTTTTAACTTGATATGAACACCCAAGGCTATCTGATCGATAAAGGTTTAGGGTCAATGATTTACACAACAAATTAGAACTGTCAGCATTTGCCAACCCAATGCATAACATTTAGCAATGAAATGGGAGCCAGAAGGCAGATGACTTTCTCTTGAGACTGAAAAGCTTACCCTAGTTATCTAGGGGTGCAAATGCTAGTCACTGCATTTGTGAAATACACTATATATACAGGCCAGTCCTCCTGTTACACATAAGTAGGAATTTGCATCAGTCATCTTGCTGTTTTGTCAACATACCAACTAATCAACCATCTAGGCAACAAGTACTCTGAAAAAGAATACATTCTCTCCAAGTCTCCCCTTGCATCCTGGGCAATCTCATCATCCTGATGAATATCTGGTCACTGGATCCAAATGATTCAGGAGGAGAAAGTAAAGCTGGTGACCTGCACAGCCCTTCCTCACTCAAAACAAAGTCAAGTGCAAGTCATGTCATCATTTCTCTGATATCGAAAATGAAGGATGAACACAACAACATATAGAGACTTCATAACAGACCTAGAGATCAAGTTTTTATGTTTTTTTTGTTTAATGTGGCTCTACTTGATCCATCAATGAGTATTTATGAAGGTATTGTAATATACTCAGAACTGTGGATACAAAAATGAGACAGTCTCTACCCTCAAAGCTTACATTGTACTGGCAGAGGGAATGTGTCCATAGATAAGCAAAAAGAAATAGACAGTTATGAAGAGGGGAAACAACTCAGGGAATCCGTAGAGATGTACTGAAAAAGGTAGCATGTGAGTTGACCTTTAGTCAGTCAACTAGCATTTGTTAAGATTCTACTATGTGACTGTGCCAGGCACTGCTCTATGGGCTAGAAATATAAAGAAAAGTAAAAGACAGTCCCTGGTCTCAGGGAGGTCACAGTCTTATGAGGGGTAGGGGATTCCAAGAGGCAAAGATGAGTATCCCAAAATATGCAAAGGAATGGAGACAAGATAAGGAAAGGTTGTCTAAGTATATCCTCTACATACAGCTGCCAAATAAATCTGACCATGTCACTCCCTTTCTCAATAAGTTTCAATGGCTCCCTATTGTCTTTAGTAAAAAAATTCAAACTTCTCAGCCTATCATTTAAAGCCTTCCAGAGCTGGACACATAGTAGGTACTTAATAAATGCTTGTTGATTGACTGACTGATTGATTAAAAAATCTGGGTCCCAACTCTCTTTGCAGGTTTATTTCAAATTACTTCCCTTCAAAGACTGTACCTGTCTCACAGAAAGAGGTGGTCCTTCTTGCCATAACAAACCCCTCAATATGCACAAATGATCCCTTTCTAACCCATCTTCTCCACAGATTGCCCAGTCCATCATCTCCCCGTTTCTCACTTACCTTCAGTCTCTGTCTGCCTACTGGCTGCTTCCCTAATACTAATAAACGTGCCTATGTGTCCCTTATCTTTAAAGAAAACCCTCACTTCAACCATTCCCTCTATCATCCTCTTCTCTCTCTTCCCTTTTGTGGCTAAACAGGGTGCTTAAGAAAGCAGTCTAGAATCATGCTCTTCTTTTCTCTCCCCTCAATTCTCTTCTAAACCTCTGCAATTTGGCTTCTGACCTTAGCATTCAACTGAAACTGCTTTCTCCAAAGCTACCAGAGCTCTTAATTACCAAATCCAAAGACTTTTTCTCAATATATTTTCTCTGCATCCTCTGACACCACTGACTACCCTTTGCTACTGGATATTCTCTCATCTAGTTTTTCATGACACTGCTTTCTCCTTGGTCTTCACCTACCTGTTTGACTAGACCTCGGTTTCCTTTGATGAATCTCTATCTACTGCGTGCCCCCAAGGGTCTTTTCTGGACCTGCTGCTCTTCTCCCTTTAGTCCAGGTGTTCTTAACCTGGGGTCTTTGAATCTGTGTTTTAAATATATTTTGACAATTATATTTCAATATAATTGGTTTCCTTTGTATGTATTTTGGTTTTTTGCACTCATAAATATTATTCTGAGATGGGATCCATAGGACTCACCAGACTGCTAAAGGAGTCCATCCTATAAAAAAAGGTTAAGAACTCCTACTAGTCTATATTATCTTGCTTCATGAGCTTCTGAGCACCAATGGTTTCATATGATTTTCCGATGTATTTATTCTTCCCTAATCTCTCACCTGAGTTCCAGTATTGTATCACTAACTGCCTCTGGGACATCTCAAATTGGATGTTTATAGGTCTCTCAAACTCAACATTTACAAAAGAGGATTCATCATTTACCTCCCCTTCCCTCTTCCCAACTTCCTTATTATTATCTTGGGCATTTTCATCCTTCCACGTCACCAGCAAAGCTCCTGACCTTGGTGTCATCTTCTACTTTCCCACCTCACATATACAATTTATTGTCAAATCCTGTTATTTCTATCTTTATAATATCTCATATCTTGCCTTCTCTCTACCCACATAATCATCATCTTGGCTCACCTCATGCTTGGACTTTCACAGTAGCCTTCTAATTGTTCTCCCTGCTTCAAATCTCTCCCCACTCCCATCCATCCTCCCCTCAACTGCCAAAACTGACCTTCCTAAAGTTCAAGTTTGACCATATTCATTCCCCTATTCAGTAAACTCCAGTGGCTCCCTATTACTTTTGGATTCAAAGGGGAAAAAATCCTCTATACAGCATTTAAAGTTCTTTACAACCTACCTATTCATTTTATGATCCAGCTGTCTGCTCCATGGGTCTCTCCAAAACTCCACTGTACTTTTCCATTGTCTGTCTGCCATGTTTCCAATGCTCTCCCTCCGTCACCTTGGCCTCCTAGCTTCCCTGGCTTCCTCCATGACTCATTTAAAATCCTACCTTCTGCAGGATGACTTTCCCAGCACCAAATCCCTGCCCTACCCCCTCACTGCTAGTGCCTTCTCTAGAAGATTACTTCCAACTGACACTGTATATATCTTGTTTTTTACCTGTTATCTTCCCCATTAGAATGGGAGCTCCTTGGGCAAAGAATCCATACATATTTTTGGTCATGGCACACAGTAAGTGTTTAATAAATGCTTATTAATTGAAAGACTTCCTTCAAGCCAAACTTGTTTAGTAGCCATTATTGGAAATTTATATTTCATTGTCTGTGGTTTTGTTTTGAAGTGCTGTTCCTCATGTCTAAACTGCACTCCTTTCTCACTTCTGCTTCTTAGAACCCTCAGCTTCATTTAAGGTCAGCTTACGTGCCACCTCCTGTGTCTGTGACCTCCCTGACCACTTCATCCCCCCAATTCTTAGTCTTCTCTTCCTCCTGTTATTTTGTATTTACTTCCCTGAATATGCCGTCTCTTACTTTCTCACCATCTCTTTTGCTAAAAAATTATAAGCTTCTTAAGGGCTGAGACTATTTTCCACATTTGTACTCCCATCCTACTTATCAAAGGCTAACAGAGTGAAATATATGGTAGGTGCTTAAGAAATGTTTGTGGAATTAATTGATTTCCATAAATATCTTGGATTTATCTATAGCTATTCTGTGATAATGCTTTGATTGTATTGTATATACATCTGTTGAATGTCACTAAACCATCTGTTCTGGTCTGGGCCTGACTAAGGGCAGTTCCTTGGTGATTTAGGTTTGATATTGAAACAGAATTAGAACTTTGTAAGTCATTCAACAATGAACACAAAGAGATTTACTTAGCCAATGATCAGGCCTGTGTGGTGAATGATGACAGATCTTTTCTGTACTCTGTCTATCAATAGGAGTAGCACTGGGAACCCCAGGGCTACAGCAAACATGATACACTTCCTTCAGAGTAACCAATATTCATCACAGGTCAGAAAGAAATGCCCTGTACCACCACTACCCACTTATTATCTCCGAGTTCACAACACACTGCCTACATAAAACAGATGCTGCTCTTATCACACCTGTATTTTAATATCAGTTTGGAAACTGTGTAGAAGATGGAATGGAAAGGAGAGAAACTGGAAAGAAGGAGCAATAAATAAAGGAGCAAAACAATAAAGGAATCATTAGTGGCCTTGAAAAAAGGCAGTTTCAGTTGAATGGTGGTAGGGACAACTTGGCTCTAAGGGATGGAGAAGGGAAAGGGAGGGGAGAAAGTGGAAGCAAAGACAGATAGCTTTTTATGAGAGTTTGGCCTTTTTGTAAATATTCGCCTTGAATGGAACAGGATGTTAGGGTTAAGAAAGAGATTTTTTTTTAAGAATAGAAAAGATATGCGCTTCTAGGACTATATCCCAAAGAGATTATAAAAATGGGAAAAGGTCCCACATGCACAAAAATATTTATAGCTTTTTGTGGTGACCAAGAATTGGAAATCGAGGAAATGCTTGGGGAATGGCTGAACAAGCTATGGTATATGAATATAATGGAATACTATTGTGCTATAAGAAATGATGAACAGATAGACTTCAAAAAACTTGGAAAGACTTATATGAAGTGATGCTGAGTGAAACGAGCAGAACCAGGAGAATATTATGTACAGTAAAAGCTGCAGTATGCAAAGACTGTTTCTGATAGACTTAACCCTTCACAACAAGGTAAGAACCATTCCCAAAGGACTCTTGAGGCAAAATGCCATCCAAATCCAGAGAAAGAACTATGGAATCAGAACACAGAATGAAGCAGACTATTTTCTCTTGTGTTATGTTTTGTTTTGTTTTGGTTTTCTCATGGTTTCTCCCATTTGTTTTAATTCTTCTATGCAATATGACTAATGTGAAAATGTGTTTAATAAGAATGTATGTATAGAATCTATATAAGATTGAAGTGATTGTTGAAAACTGAAAACAAACAAATTAAATTAAAAAAAGAATAGAAGAGATATGGACATGTTTGAAGGCAGCAGAAAAGTGGTTAAGAAGATGAAATTAGAGAGAAAAAGGTGATGACTGAAGAGCAAGCTGCTGGGAAGGGTGGGAAAGGCTGAGCTAAAGGGCAGAAATAGAGGAGCTGGCATTGGTGAGGAGAAGGGCTACACATATCCTCTGACTGGATAAAAGGAGAAAAGGTTAAGGAACATCAAAAGAAGCTCTCTATGACTTCTCTATTAATTTATAGGTTACAATTTGCTTTGATGGTGGTGAGTTCCTAAACAGAACCTTGAAATTAAAGATCCTTAACATATTTTGTGCTCATGTATTAAATAGAGTTGCACTATTATGGTACAAAGAGGAAATTTTTTTTCTTCGCTCCCCTCTTCTGGCACACATAATGGCTTTCCTGTTCATTACCACAACCATCCACCCTAAAATTGGTAGGAAAAAAGTCTACAAATTTGAATTTGTAGCCTACCAATGTGAATTTGAATAACCAACCCCATTCCCTTCCAGAACAACACCCTAGGATTTTAGAGAAACAAAAATGAGTGTGGCAAAAACAAAAAAAAACCCAAAAAAACTAGGTACTTTGTTAGGTATCTAAATCCGTGATGAGAACTCTCTGGGTTGAGAGATCAATCAAGAAAACATTTAAGAGCCTACTACATGAGAACAGTGCAGAGAATTATAGAGGGAACAAAGGCACCCTGCCACCCCCTGATGGAACTATGAAAACTACACAACAAGCCATCTACAAAGGATGTAAAAGAACCTGCTGGGAACACACTGTAGTATTCTCAAAGCCAGTCCAACCATCCCTGGTGAGGGGATGGTTGTCCCCTAAAATTCTTTCAGAGGATCTGCAAGGTCAGAGCTATTTTCATAATAACACTAAGATATCAATAGCCTTGTTTGGTCTCGTGAGTGTATAGTGGAGTTTCCCAGAGGCTTCATGACCTGTGAGTTAAAGATTTAGCTATAAGGGGGAAGACAGAATTGTGCTTTTGTCTTACACATAGAAGGATATACAGACATGGCTGGACTTGCTATTTTGTTTGTTTTTGCCTGGTATCAGCACCAACTAATCAAAAGTCATTTATGCAAATGCCTGGCAACAAACACAAGTAGCACTGAGTCCCTTTTTTGAATCTCATTGTTTATCTTGGAACAAATGGGTTGACAATAGCACTGACAAAAAGAATTTGCAATTTACATTTTCAAAAATGCCCAAAAAAATGTGTAACTCTTCTCACTAATTCTTTTTTATTTTGTAAAACTCATTTTTCATTTAAAAAGTGTTATGTTAACATGTAGTGCTTTTATCATTATTTTGAAATAAATTAATACTTTTTTATCAGTTCTAATTTCTAACATAGTAAATGGTAATAGACATAACCCATATTTTTTAAAAAGTTCTTCAGGGTCCTCAGTAATTTATAGCAGTTCAAAGTGGTTATGAAACAAAAAGCTTCAGAAGCACTCTTAGGCAATACAGGTCCCTGGGAAAGAGTTACTCACTATGCTACAGGTGTATCATTGTCTTCTATGAACTCTTTAGTAAGTTCTATTGTTTTCTATCAACCTATATATAAAACTGACGTTTGAATTTTCTGCAATGTATACTTGTGAGATAAGTTAGTAACAAATATACTGAATGATGTCATGTATTTATCTTATGTCTTCTAGGCATTTCCATTAAGTAAGAGGCGAAAAATTTCTCAGAGTATATCTGGGTCCTTTATGTTACACCAAAGCCTCTGACACAGAAGTTATATGAGCATAAAAAATGGGCCCTGTACTTTAGGAGATGACAGTCCAGTTGTGGAGACCAGACATATAACAAAAAAACAATATAATGTTTGCCAAATGAGGGGCCAACTTATAAATAATAAATAAGTGCCAGAAGTTAGAGGAAATTCAGATTCTAATGCACTGAGGTGATTAGGGATAATTTTATAGAAGAGGTCAGATTTAAACTGGGCCTTGAAGCATTAGTGAAATTTGAGTAGATGAAGAGAAGAGGAAGGATGAAGTAGAACTAAACTAGATTAACCTGGCCAGCAAAGAAGTGTCAAGAGATAAATTTGGTTAGGTAATGTGGATTCTGATTGTGGAGGGTCCAGAATAACAAGCAAAGGAATTTGGACATTAGCCTATTGACCCTGAAGAATCATTGAAGGCCTTTGAGGATGAGGGTAGCATGATGAAAACAGTCTTTTTAGGAAAAGTCTTTTTAGGAATATTAATTTAAGCTAATTTGTAGAATGGACTAGAGAAACTGACAATAATGAACAGTTAGTAGGTTATTATCTAGTTTATATAACTCAAGTATTAACTCATTATAACTGTATGAACAGTACGAGGTAACTTATTATAGTTCAATAAAACTTTATTCTCTGAGGTCCAATTAATTCAAAATATGTGATAAATAATTCAGTAAGGGTTTGGCCAAAGTTTCCTTCTGTACTATCCATAAACAAAAACTGAACATATTGTGGAATAGTAAAAAGAAGATTGAAGAGGGAAGGGTACATTTAACATACACAAGAGAAGATACCATCTCACAGGTTTCCACACTGTAATAATGGTCAGCACTGATGGGGAGTGGACTGGTGATGTCATTGGTGTAAAGAATGCCCAGATAAGCAACCTTCCTCTAGCAATGCAGGTATGAACTTACATTGCAACTTTTTTTAAATTGCCTGGATCACTAAGAGTTTATAAGACAGAAGCTATAAAATAGTATGTGTCAGAGGTAGCATTTGAACTCTGGTCACCCTGGATTTAAGGCCAAGTCTCTCTCAGGTCTCCTTCCACTACTCCAATCCTCTCACTGTATCTTCCCATTGTTAAGACGGGAACATAAAGACGTTAATTATAAATTAGTATGATTATTTTTTCATGAAAGCTAATAAGAAAACTCTATTTGGCAACTCAGTTATCAGTTCCTATATGTTCCTATAAAGTAAAAAATATGGAGACAGCCAAGATGGCAGAGTGAGAAGAAGCAATTGAGCTAAGCTCCTTACTATACCTTCTCTGCAATGATCTAGGGGAAAAAACAGTACAAACTGATTGGAAAATCCAATAAAAATCACTTTCAGTCATTTTTCTAGTCCAGGGAAGCTTACAGAGAGAGACAGAGGTCTACAGACCCTGGAGATAGGATCTAGACAGGAGGGCATGGAGCATTCCACCACCCAGGATAAGAAAGGGGCCAAGACAGGGCACCAAAGAGATCTCAGAGGACCCCTGAACTAGTGCTAGATACAGGAAAGACTGCCATCTGGAAGCTCTGTTGCTCTGCTCTCTGGCAGTCTAGGTTACAGATCATGGGCAGAGAAGAGTGGTCATGTGTATGTGTTCCAACTGTATACTGAGCAAGGAACAATTTCTGGAAACATATCTGTGTGGCTCTGATCCCAGGAGCAGAGTAGTAACTCAGTTCTAGCTTTCAGCCCAGCACATAAGCTTGTAATGAAATAACCAGGGCAGGAGTTCTAGACCAAAGAGAAGCCAGCAGCTCAGTCCCTCTGAACTTAGAGAACTTCCCAGTGGGTTAACAGTGACTGAGTCCAGCAGTAGTCTACTAAAACTCCCAACCACATTCAAACCAACAGACCCAAATCTGGGTCAGGAGCTTGTAGAGTTCAGACAAGAAGGGTAGTAAACAGATTTCTCTTTGGATTATACCACTTTGGGGACACTGGAAGCTTGCAGGCCCCACCAGACTGAGCTGTGAAAGCAGCAGAAGGATATTAAAGGACTTCTAGAAGCTCAAGCCAGATATCCCTCCCAAGAAGTGAGCAGAGTCCAACACTAACATAAAGTCCAAAATCAAGAAGCAGATTGGAAGAATGAGCAAGCAAAAAGAACCCAATCATAAAGAGCTAATATGGTGACAGGAAGTTCAAGACACAAATACAGAAGAAGAAAATGATGGGAAAATATCTACAAACAAATCTTCAAAGAAAAATGCAGCTTGGACACAAGAATTCCTAAAAGTGTTAAAGCAAGAGTTTAAAAGGGGAGCTAAAAATCATTTTGAAAACTAAGTGAGAATTGTTGAAGAAAGATATGAAAACAGAATTAACTGCTTGGAAAAAGAAGTACAAAAATCTTCATGAAGGAATAAGACCTTGAAAATTAGAACTGGCCAAGTGGAAGCTAATAACTCCATGAAACATCAAGAAATAATATAACAAAATCAAAAGCCTAAAAAAGAGAAGTATACTATAGGAAAACAATTGACTTGGAAAACAGATTGATGAGAAGTAATTTAAGAATCACTGGACTATCTGAAAGCCATGAAAAAAAGAGCCTAAGCATATTTTAAGAAATCACACACCAAAAAAACCTTTCCAGATACCTTAGAACCAGAGGGTAAAATAGAAATTTAAAGATTCCAAGTCACTTCCTGAAAGAAACCCCAAAGTGAAAACTCCCAGGAATATTATAGCAAAAACTCGGAGCTCCCAGGTCAAGACAAAAATACCACAAACATCCAGAAAAAAAATAACTGAGGAGCAACAGTCGGTACCACATACAATTTAGCATCCGCTACTATCAAGGAGCAGAGAACTTGGAATATAATATTCCAGAAGGCAAAGAATCTAGACATACAAACAAGAATAATATACTAAGCAAAAATGAATATAATCCTAGAGGGGAAATTTTGGAGCTTTAAGGAAATAGAGGACTTCCAAGTATTCCTGATGATAATACCAGAACTGAGTAGAAAATTTAACATACAAATATAGGAGTAAAGAGAAGCACAAAAGGGGATTAAACATAAGGGATTAAAGGATTAAACACAGGGATTGAACAAAGTTAAAGGGTGTAATTCTATTATGCTTGGATGATGTCAAAAAAAAAGAATGGAAGAGTATGGAAGGAGAATGCTCTGGGACAGAAAGTGGGGAGGAAGAACACTGGAGACATGTGTCTCATATAAATAGAATGAACAAGGAGGAGTCTATACTGTACGGGTCAGAAGTGGACCTTTGGACCTTATATCTGAACTGGTTAAATACAGAAAGAATACATATATACCCAGTAACTATGTATGTATGTTAATGGTCAGACAATTGGAAGCCTATCTGTTGGTCTTTATTTCTCTTCTTATATTTTTCTCTACTGGTGAATGATATATGTGCTTGATTAAAGGAGATTGTTAACCCCTCAAAAATATATAAATGTACCCAATTCAGTACAGAAATACATCTTACCCAATAGGGAAATAGGAAAAAAGGAGGTTAAAGGAAAAGAGGGTAGTTTAAAGGAGGCAATAGTCAAAAGCAAAATAGACTTAAAGAGGACACAGGGGAAAAGAGAAGGAATGAACCAAAGAATAGAAGAGAGAAATCTACAATTATCAATTGCAAAAGTGAATGTGAATGCGATGAAACCTCCCTCCCGGAAAAAAATGAACATAAAAGGATAGCAGAATGGATTGGAAATCTGGATCCAATAATACCTTGTTTACAAGAAATACGCTTGAAGCAGGATACACACAGAATTAAAATAAAGGGCAAAGGAAGAGTTTATTTTGCTTCAACTGAAGTAAAAAAGGTATGATCTCAAAGAAAAAAACTAAAAAAAGTTTTTAGTTTTAGAAAGAGAAACAAATGAAAACTACATTTTGCTAAAAATAGACAACGAATTAATATTAAACATATGTGCACAAAATAGTATAGCATCCAAATTCTTAAAGGAAAAGTTAAATGAGTTACAGGAAGAAATAGACAATAAAACTATAATAGTGGGGAATTTTCATTTGTCCTCCCTTTTCAGACTTTGTTAAATCTAACCATAAAATAAGCAAGGAAGAAATTAAGAATCTGAATAGAATGTTTAAAGAGTTAGATATGATATACCACTGGAGAGTACTAAATGGAAATACAGAGGAGTAAACATATTCTTAGATGTGTAAGGCACCTTAACAAAAGTTGAACAGGTATCAGAGCATTAAAACCTCACAAACAAATGCAAAAAAAAAATATTAAGTGGATATCTTACTGAAAATAATATAATAAAAATTACATTCAAAAACAGACCTTTGAGGTAAAGATTAAAAATTAATTCAAAACCAAAATAACTTAATCCTAAAGAATGGGCAGGTCAAAGAATGTATCTTAAAGACAATCAATAATTTTATTAAAGATAAAAACAACAATAAGAAAACATACAAAAATTTGTGGGGTGAAGCCAAATTTACAGGGAAATGTGTGTGTGTGTATACATGCATACTAATGTATACTGTATATTATATTATATATATACATTATGCATATTACATTATATTATATCATATTATATTAGTATGTATGTATCCTTCCATCAATAAAAGAAAGAGTAGATAAATGAATATGGCACATAACTAAAAAAACCCAGAAAACTAACAGATTAAAAACCTTCACTTAAACACCAAAATAGAAATCCTGGAAATCAAAGAAGAAATTAATAAAATTGAAAGTTAAAAAAAAATCACTGAACTAATAAATAAAACTAGGAGCTATTTTAAACTAATAAAATGGATTTTATTGTTGTTATTCAGCCATTTTAGGCATCTCTGAGTCTTTGTGACCTGACATTGATTAATTTGATTTTTTTAAAGGAAGAAAATCAAATTGCCAGTATTAAAAACAAAAAAGCAAATTCACAATGAAAACGAAAAATGAAAATGAAGTGGACTGCCAATGAAATCCATGAAAATTGCTTAATAATTTTGGAAATGCAAATAAACAACTCTCATTGTCTACCTGTAAGATGGCAAAGTTGACAAAAAAGGAAACTAACAAATGCTGGAGGAGCTGTGGGAAAGCAGGTACTTTAATATAATGTTTGCAGAGTTGTGAACTGGTCCAACCATTCTGCAAAGCAATTTGGAACCATGCCCCCAAAGCTATTAAACTGTCGATATATACCCTTTGACCTATCAATACCTTTACTAGGTCTATACCCCAAAGATATTGGGGAAAAAAAAGAAAAAGACCCACATATTTATTTATTGCAGCTCTTTTTGTGGTAACAAAAAAATAGGGGTGTCCATTAACTGTAGAATGGCTAAACAAATTATGTTATATAAATGTGATGGATTCCTATTGTGCTATAAGAAATGTTGAAGAAGAATGTTTCAGAAAAACCTGGAAAACTTCATATGAACTGATGTGAAGTGAAGTGAGCAGAACCAGAAGAACAATTTATATAATAACAACAGCATTATAAAGATAATCAACTCTGAAAGTCTTAGAAATTCAGATCAACACAACGACCAACCACAATTCCAAAAGACTCATGATGAAATACTATCCACTTCCAGAAAGAAAGCTGATGGACTCAGAGTACAGGTTAAAGCTTATTTTCTTTTCTTCCTTTCTGTCTTTCCTTGTTTCTTTCCTTCTTTCCTTTTTTTCTTTGTTCTCTTTCTTTTTTTCCTTTCTCTTTCTATTTTTTCCAGGCAAGGCTAATCTGGGAATTTATTTTGCATGACTATACATATTTGTAACAGCCTTTGTTTTTCTTGCTTTCTCAATAGGTGGTAAAGGGGAGGAAAATAATTTGGAACTGAAAATAAAATAAAATTGCACTTAAAAAGAGCAAAAAAAAAAATTAAAGTAAAAATATATGTACTTTCCTTTTAAAATATACTCAAAGTTTACTTTTTATTAATTTAAGCTGAATATAAGGCAACAATTTAAGTTTGTGAAGTTTTATAGTCTTTCATTCTATTTGTTACCTACTTGGAGTTAAAGACCATAATCTATTTTTCATTTGTGGATGGAATATGCCCACCAGCTTCTCTCTTAAGTATCCAGTGGTCAATCCTTCATCATCTTCATTAACTTTGTCATTGATTCTTCTAAGTAGTGGCCTAAATGACTTTGGGTTAGTCATTTAACTTCAGTATTCACATATCCAAAAGGAAAGAACTCTGAGTAAACACTGGGGAAGATTAGATCCTGGAATGGTTAATGGAGTCATTCCTTTGTCTTCATCATCGCTAATGAACAAATGATTGCTATTGCCAGGGCCTGTTCTAAGCAAACGTTGCTCTCAATTTCCCGGATCTTTGCTTTTCCACACATATACAATAATGTTTCCTCTAACCCTTCAAGTACCCAAGGCCCTTATCCTCTTTTTCTACTTATCTCCAGCAAATGAACACACAATAACAAAACAATCCCTACCTTCCAGAAGCTTGAGTTTTATTAAAGGAGTTTCTTATTATCATTATTTATTATTATTTTTATTTAATTTAGGCATTAGTAGTAGATAAGAAAATATTTTGGGAAGGGGTACATTAGGGCCTTCTAGGCACTTGTGAAATTATATAAAAGGTCTTCTGCTCCACCCATGTATTATAGCCCAAACCTGACAAAACCTTTGTGGGTCAAAAGTCATGACAAAAACAATGTTCAGGAACAGATTCTCAGTTCTTCCAAGTGTTGGCAGCATAAACAGAATCCTGCACCTCAGGCTACTAGGAAAAGTAAACACTTTAGGCATGATGAGATTCCTGGAAAATCTAAGCCCCCTTTGCTCTTGGAGGACTGATTATGCTCAGAAATGTCCACCTGAGCATGTTCTTACAGATTTTCCTGGGACCTGGTTATTTGAAACAGTTTCTTTATAATAACAGGGAGAGAAACTGGAGCATTAAAAAAAAGAAGGTCTGGTTGATCTGTAAAGCCACAATGGGTGTGCATGTACCAGGCTGGGCTAACAAAGACAGCAAGTAGTTGTCAAAAAAAAAAAACACAAAAAAACCCCAAGTTCACACTGCTGGACTGAAGAGATAGAGTGATAAAAATCTCTCATCTTATGGAGATGGTGAGAAAGGAAGTCAGAGCCCAGTGACTGCCATGGAAGAACAACACACCCCTCTTCCTAACAACACTGGATTTCTCCAAAGATGGAAGTTTTTTACCGGGGTCTTTCTTTCGTATGTTATTATGACATTCCTGTTGGCTCTAATAATAACTCACATTCCTATTGGACTTTTAAGTCAACAACAAAATGGTTTCCTCACAGTGATCTTCTGAGATGATGATGATGATGATGACGACAGCATTTATGTTGCACTTTTAAGGTCTGCTGAGCCCTTTACACATATAGCAGGGATGATCAAGGGACTCAGACCTGGTATTTCAGGCAAGGTGTAGACCCTGCAGAAAGCTAGAAGAGAAAGGTAGAGTCAGCTCCACCTTTTAGGGGGCAGATTCCTAGACAAGAGTCAGTCCACCCCTCCCTTGACTGTAAGTTACCAATAATCTTCAGGACAGGCCCCAGCTATTGGGAATCAAACAGAAGTTCCCTCTATAATTCCCAAAGCACAGTTCAGAAAATCAAGGGTTTCACTGATTATACCTTCTACATTCACATTATTCATTTGATCCTCTCAACAACCCAGTGAGGTGGGGCTACTTTACAGATGAAGAAACTAAGTCTCTTTAGGGTTTTGGTGATTTGCCAGTATCTCATAAATGGTGAGTGCTGGAGGCTAAAGACAAATATATGTGTGTATGTGTGTGTATAAACATGTAAACAGCTCAGATCAATGTCCAAACAGAGGAAAGTCCTAAGGAGGGAGAAGTACAAATAGGCAACCATGAATTATCTTTCTATCTATATTTCAATTCATTCATTCACTAACCGTTAAGTGCCTACTTAACATACCGAGTGTGGAGGGAAATACAAAGATAATGAGACACAGTCCCTGATCCCCAAGAGCTCATAATCTATTAGGAGAGAGAAGGCATATAGTCAAATAAAGAGAATTTAACAGGTATGAGTGATTTTGGAAAGGACTATGATTTTCAGAACGTTTGAAATAGGATATAACTGGCAGGGCAAGGGAGGGTAGGAAAGGACTGCATTTCCCAGGACACCAAGTTTAAACTATGAACATTCATTAGGAGAACACAACACTCCAAATCCCATAAGGTAGATAGGCCTGTGGCAAAGTTTGATTGTGTCAGCTAAATTGGGAGAGGAGAATGATGAGATATCGAAAATGGTGGTCACTGTTCCTTTACAACCAAGAGATATCTCATGGAAAGATACCTAAGAATAAACAAGGGGCTTTAGTCATTTTTTTTGTGAATGAATTCAACACAGAGCATGAAGATAAGATATCTAGACTGTGGAAGAATTGCCAAATTGCAACTATGAGCAGGAGCTATCAGTAGTGTCTGAGAAAAGCAAAGCCAGGAACTGAGCTAAAGATATAGGACTTAAGTGAAGGGTCAAGTCTGTGTCTTGCTGGTCAGCAAGACTTACTGACTTACTGACACAGACTTGGTCTTTCACTTAGGTCAGACCAAATCCAGACCTGCCCAGAAGTAAAATTCAACTGCTGAGACTTTGCTTATGTCCACTTTATTGGAGTGGTATGATTTAACCAGAGCTTAAGTTCCAAAATACACAAGGAATGAAATCTTACTTGCTTAAAAATTCAGCTGGGATTATTTTTTGTTGCTTTACTATTCAATTCTGGCTCAATTAAATGTTTTACTATTTCAATACTATTCCTCACCTAGATCTGTTAGCATAGTAGGCAATTAAATACCCAGATTCAAGTTAACTTCAGATTTTGCAATTCAGTTTTCCAAATGGGTGGGAGTCAAGCATGCCTAACTGACAAATAACCATTAATAATTCCCTCAATTTTAACCCAAGTCCATGACACTCCAAAGCCAGTTGGGGCAAGGATTATAATACATGCTAAAATAAAAAGTACTGTAAGAACAGATGGGAGAAAAATTCTTCTTATCTGAGGGATCAAAGAAAATTTCATGGACAAGATGACATCCGAGCTGGGCCTCAGAGGATTGGTAAAAGTGTCAAAAAGGACATATAGGACAGGAAGGGAAAGGACATTTCAATGACAGAAAAAATTGAAGCTAACACATAAAAGCTAGGGAAAACCTGAATTGTTGTAGGATTGAGATCAAAAGAAGTTTTTGCTTTTTTTACCTAGGAATTTGTGTATGGATTGCAGGTGGCTATTAAAAAATTTAATTGTTGGAATTTCACAAGTGTATGATTTAAATAGATATTATGCTTTTACATAAGGAATCCAATCTTGTCAACACCTTCATGTTCTAATTTGTTCAGTCATTTTTCAGTCATGTCCAACTCTTCATGACCCCATTTGGGGATTTCTTGGCAAAGAGACTGGAGGGATTTACCATTTCCTTCTCCAGCTCATTTTACAGATGAGGAAACTAAGGCAAACAGGGTTAAGTGACTTGACCAGGGTCACACAGGTAGTAAGCGTCTGAGGCCAGATTTGAACTCAGGAAGATAATCTTCCTGACTCTATCACTATTCCACTTAGCTGTCCATGTTCTAATACTTCCAATCAAAATATAAGCATTAAAATAAAAAGTATGAACTCAGGGTGGAGAGAGTGATAGTCTTAGAGCCAAGAAGACCTGAGTTCAAATCTTGCCTCCTATTTTTACTAGTTGTATGACCTAGACAAGTCATTTAATCTCAATGTGCCCTTAGGCAACTATGTAGGACTTAATCTACTAAATGGAGAAGGAGTGGAGGAAGCTCTCTGCTGGGACAAAAACGAATATTCATATAAATAAGTAAGCAATTTTATAACTGAAATTGAAATAGAAAAAAAATTCATTAATTTGTAATTCCTAGTCTTTCCCATCAATATTAGCCAGCATTTTAAAAAGCTGCATTATATTCAATACACAAATAACTCTCAGTTATCTGGGCATTGATTATCAAGTTGGAAATTATACAGACTTCTTGTTTCCATTTCTCCTGCTAGATTTTCACTCAGTGTGTATGTGTGTGGGGGGGGTATTTATGCATGTGTATCATATGTATTTTGGTAAAGTTTGTAGAGAACTGGCTTTAGAATCAGGAAGATTTGAATTCAAATCTACCATTTACACTGGTAAATGCATGTACATATTATACATATATGCCTATGTGTGTGTATGTATATATATATATGTGTGTGTGTATGTGTGTGTGTGTATACATATATATATACACACATATCCAGGGTCACACAGCTAGTAAGTGTCTGAGGCAGGATTTAAATTCAGGTCTTCCCTATTCCTACTCCAGTGATCTATCTACACCTACCTGCCAAGTATATTGAGACCAATTTTATTGAAATACAGTTATCAAAATATTGAAAAAAGCAAGCTTATGGACCCCAGATTTAGAACTCATGGATCATTAGATGATGTCTGGGGTCCTGTGAAAGTAATTGTGCAATTGGGAAACAGCAAAGATGGATAAATACAGTCCACAAAGGCTCCCCAGATTTATTTAGTCATTTTGATTGGGACTCCTTTACCAGCTAGGTGGCACAGTGGACAGAGCACTGGGCCTGCAGAAAGGAAAGCCCAGGTTCAAATCCAGCCTCAGACACATACTAACTGTGTGACGCTGGGCAAGTAACTGGGCTTCTCATAGCCTCAGTTTTCTCATCTGTAGAATAGGAGTAATAATAGAACCCACCTCCCAGTGTTATTGTGAGAATAAAATGAGTTAATGTATGGAAAGTGTTTTGCAAACCTTAAAATGCTACGAGTGTATTATTTATTATTATTATTACTATTATTGTTATAAATTACTATTACTGTTTTACCAGAGAGGTAATAAAAATGGGCAGCTAGGTGGCATACTAGATAGTACTGCCAGGTCTGGAGTCAGGAAGATTTTCTTCCTGAGTTCATATTTGACCTCAGACACTTACTAGCTGTGTGACCCTGGATATGTGTGTATATATATATATATATATATATATGTATATGTGACCCTGGGCAAATCACAGTCTCTACTTGCCTCAGTTTCCTAATCTGTAAAATAGGGTTAATAATAACTAACTCTTAAGATTGTTGTGAAGACCAAATAATATTTCTAAAGCACTTTGCAAAACTGAAAATGATATTTAAATGCTAGCTATTCTGATTCTAATTGGTTTTCTTTCCAATCCTCTGTATTTTATTTCATTTATTTAGAAACATCACTCTAAGAAGGGTTCCATAGACTTCACCAAATTGCCAAGAGTCTGTGACACAAAAAAAGGTTAAGTACCCTTGCCTTGTCCAACCCCCTCATTGCCTAGATAAGGAAACTGAGGCATAGGTAGGAAGCAGAGAGGTAGGATTTGAACACACGTCCTCTGACTCCCTAATCAGGGTTATTACCACTAAAATACTACCCCACCTTCTTCTTTAAACTCTATACAAAATACCACCCCACTCCATGGTCCTTTCATAATTGCTAAGAATTATAACAGATTCCCAGTGGAAGAATGAACTATCATTTTGGGGGGGGATCTCTCCATTTTAATCTTTTATTTTTTGAAACTCCCCCAGACAGGTAGGATTGATGCCTCTGCCCTTTCCCTTTGGAAACGTGCCCTTGAATGGTTTGGAAGAGAGGGAAACAAGGCAGCTGGTTAGTATCATTACAGTCCTAATTCAGAGAAAGAAGCTATTTTCAATGCACAAAAACCTGTTAATGATATTTTCTTGATTTCCTGAAGCTCTAACAGGAATCCAGGAGTTATTGCCCCTGCATTCCAATTCCTCTTGAAGGCAGTTATTAACAATCCTCTTTTTGTTTGCTAAATAAATCAAAGTGAGCTTTGTTTTGTTTTAAAAGGAGTCAATCAGGCACCCTAATGGAACATGATAATGTGTTTCCAGCATGCCTGATATCCTGGTTACTGATCTGATGGCATTGGAAGTCTTACAAGGCACTTAGAGCACTATGTCAGGAGAGTTTATAGGATCATAGGTTTAGAGCTGGAAGGGACCTCAGAACTCATCTAGTTCCCCCATCTCATTTCACAGATGAGGAAACTGAGGCCCAGAGAGGTTACAGATTTTATTCAAGATTTCTCGGGTACTATGTATGGGGTATTCTAACTCCAAATCCAGTGATTTTTTTTCTTGGACTTGTCTCTCTAAATTCATATTTCCGATGTCTCTGGAGTCTTATCTTGATGAGGAAAGTTATCTTGGAAGGACGTGGAATCCTACAATTGGCCCTCTAGAAAAACCGTGGCCAGTTTGGGAAACTCTATATTCCTCCCAATCCAGCTCTTGCTGGAGGTGAGTTGCCCAGTAATTCCTGCCAGAGAACAGACCTAAAGTTGCCTGACCTTGCCATTTGCAGGAGGGACCATTTCAAAGGACAACTAAGCCTAGGTGTGGGGATCACCTGGGCATTGTATCATCTTCAGAATGATCTGTCATCATCCACTCCTTCTCGGGGCTTCCTGGGACATCCCACCTTGTGGTCTGGCATTATGGGCATTTACAAAGTCAGTTGCAGAGCTAGATGGTGACTAATTTTTTAGAAATAACCCCTAATCTCCATAGATACAACTCTTGGATTCCCCTCTTTCTTTAAGAAAAAAACGAGGATTATATAAAAATAAGTAGCCTCTTCTTCACTATGATTTTAAAAACCCGTAAAAGCAAGCTCTTCTCCTACATACTTCCTCTACTCCACCCCACCCCCCACCCAAGGGCTGACAAAGAACAAACACCCTTTGCTCCTAAGAGTTGCCATTTGCAATGGGAGTGATGAATTGATTAATCTAGCATGTGTCATTTAGGCTAAGGGTTTGCCAGATGGTAGTGAAATATAATGTAAAAGAAAGATGTGTTATCATTTGACCACCTGCATAACTAAAGCAAATGTTCTTTTTCCTGATCTTTTGCAATTTTCACACCCTCCACAACAGTTTAATGGCACCTTCTTTGTTCAGAAAGAAGAAAGGGAAGAATTAATGGACCATATGGGATGATCCACAACACTCTGCCTGCAGAGACATGACAAGTTGTCAGGTACCTCACAAGAGAAGAAAGAAAGGAGCGAGACTCATGACCTTCAGCTCCAAAGTGTAGGCTTCTCTCTTGTGCCTCTGGGGGGGTAGGGGGGGAATAAGACAGAATTTCCCTAAACACTCACTTTCACAGCCTTCCTTAAAAAAAATAAAAATAAAGGATTTAGGAGCCATTTGTGCAGATCTCTTTGCCTATCAGGAAAATTATTTACTGTTGTGTGCATTTTTTAACGTAGAATCTGTCCTTCTGAATTCAACTTAAGTCATTCTCCACTCTTCCCTTTCTCTCACTCCCCATATCCAATCAGTTGCCCATCCTATGACCACACTGGATTGTTTCCCTTCTCTCCACTCATGAGGCCATCACTCTTATTGTACCCCTCATTACCTCCCACCTGGTCTACTGTCTCCTCTCTGATGTCACTGACTCTAGGCTTTGCCCACTGTGGTTCATCCTCCACATAGCTGCCAGTTTGAGATTCCTAAAACCCAAGTCTGACCACATCACACTCCTTTGATTCAGGAACTCCCCATTGCCTCTAGGATAATATAAAACTCCTCTGTTCAATATTTAAAATCCTTCACAATCCGGCTCCAGCCTATTTGTCCAGGCTGACTCTTCATTTTTGTTATCGTCATTCAGTAGTTTCAGTCTTGTCCAACCATTTGAGGTTTTCTTAACAAAGATACTGGAATGTTTTGCCATTTCCTTTTCCAGCTCATTTTACAGATGAGTTAATTGATTTGTCCAGAGTCACACAGCTAGTAAGTGTCCGAGGTCAGATTTGAACTCGGGAAGATGAGGCTTCCTAACTCTAGGCCCTGTACTCTATCTACTGGGCCATCTAGCTGTGATCCACTATTACTTTCCTTATACTCTTGGGTCAACTTGCTATTTCCCATTCATGAGATTTTTATCTTAAATCACTGTGTTTTTACACAAGCTGTACTCCATGCCTGAAATGCTCTCACTTTTCACTTGGGCTTCCTATAATCTCTAGCTCTTCCAAAGCGAAGTCTCTGCGCCATCTCATACAGATTAGGTCTTTCCTAACTGCCCCCCCCACCTTCCCCCAAGTTATTGGTTCTCTCCTCTCCACCCCCCATCTAAATGACTTTATATTTACTTTGGATATGTAACCCTGGCTTCAACAGTCCCTACCACAGAGACTTGGATACTGTCAGTGTATCTTAAAGATGGAGAAGTCTCCTCACTCTCCCCCAGATTTGCTCTCAAAGATAGGCTGGCAGCATTCCAGTCTCTGTGGGAGGGGCTGCTGAAAGTGAGAGGATTTATAGTTTGCATTGATTTATCTATATAAATGCTGTTTCCTCCAACAGAATCTAAGTTCCCTGAAGGCAGTTGCCTATTTCACTTCTGTCTCTGTTTACCCAGTCTAGCACTCAGTGCCTGGGGATTGTGTGGAATTCAGAACAACATTCTCTTTACATTAAGACAATTGGATACCAATGTGCAAAAACAAACTCTGCTTGTCTCAAAGAAAGCCATGGAAATGGACATTATAAGCAGAGAAAACAACTTTAGAGCTATTCATAAAAGTCTGGGTTGGTTCAAAGCCCATGCTACCTCTTCTACCCACCCCTTCCTTGAATGCTTCCAGGGGATAACATTATCTCAGCCACACTTCTGTCGATTTTAAAAGGCAGGAGTCTAAGCAGATCATCTGAAACATGATGGATTAGCCCTGACAGCGTTTAGCAAGAATGTCACACATCAAAAACACTGGCCAATGGAAGATGACAGAAAGTCTGCCCACAGCCTGCTGCTCTGTGGGTCCCATAATCACATGTGGCCTTGATAAAGAGAAACTTGTTGGGCCTGGGTAGTCATGGCAACTCAGTGTTTTCAAACATGGCCCCAAAATCAAACCCACTGAAGGGTTTGTTTGCTTCACAGCCCAGGGCTCCATCCTGGGAAATGTCAGGCGATTTACAGGACCATAGGACTATGCCTAGCAAATGGTAAACACTTCATCAGTGCTGGGGGATTCACTGTTGAAACCCAGGTCTCTATGCATAGCTCCCCTCCATACTTAATACAGTTCTACCGGAATCACATCAAAATCAGGAAAGCTGTTTCAGGAGTCCACACAACAACCAGCCAGCCAGGCAATCTCTCCTTTTTGGAAAATGCTTTTTCCAGAGGAGTCAAATATAAGCATGATATTCAGAGAAATCATTTAACCAAATAGAACTCTTGATTACCTAGGAACTGATTCACCAAATTTATTCAAAACCTACCCTCTCAGTTTTTCCTATTTCTCCCTATAGCTATGGTCTTTTGGATATTCCATTACCTACTAACACTTTCCTTTCCAAAAAAAGCCAATCAGAAAGTCAAAAAGCATTTACTAAGTTCTTGTCATGTGCCAGGCACAATGTTAAACACTGGGAATATAAAGAAAGGCAAAAACAAAGTCTGTGCTTTCAAGGAGCTCACAGTCTAATACGGGGGACAACATGCAAAAAAAAAAATGTACATACAAGATATATACAATATAAATCAAAGGTAATCCCAGAGAAAGCATTAACAGTTAGAGGAGGAAAAGACCATGAAGACCCTCCTGAGAGGGACAAGATTTGAGCTGAGTCCTTAAGGAAGCCAGGAAAGCCAAAAGGCGGAGACAGAGGAAGAGCATCCTAGGCAGGGGGGACAGCCAGTAAGTCAGAAGATGCAGCATTATGTGTGAAAAATGGAAAGTGGGCAAGGATAGCTGAATTATAAAGTCTGTGGAGGGCAGTAAAATGTAAGAACTCTGGAAAGGTAGTAAGAGGTCATGCTGTAAAAGTATTTAAAATGCCATTCAGACCATTTTAAATTTTATCCTACAGTTAATAGGGAGTAACTGGAAATTATTGAGTAGGGGAGTGACAGTCAGACCTTCACTTTAGGAAAATCACTTTGGAGCTGAGTGGAAGAGGAAGAAGAGAGGGGAGAAACTTGAAGTCAGGAGATACATTAGAAGGCCATTGCCACAGTTCAGATGAGAAGGGACAAGGACCCACACTAGTGTGGTACCTGTGTTAGCAGAGAAAAGAGGATGTATACAAGAGATGCTATGATAATAAAAACGACAAGACTGCATAAGTATAAAGAGTGTAAGTGAGGAGGTAAGGAGGATGATACCAAAGGTGCAAGCCTTTGGAGACTGGGAGGATGGAGGTTTCCTCAAGAGGAAAAGAGGAAAGTTGGGCTGGGAGGTGGAAGGTAGGGAGAAAGTGAATTCTGTTCTGAGCATGGTGAATTTGAGATGCTTTTATGACATCTAATTTGAGGTGTATAATAGTCAACTGGAGATGTGGTACTGGTCTTTAGAAGAGGGATTACGGCTATTTAGACAAATCTAGGAATCAACTACAAAGATATGATCATTCAAGTCATAGGAGCTGATGAGATCAATCAATAACCTTTATTAAATACCTACTATGTACTGGGCATGGAAGGAGAAGGGAAGAACCAGGACAGAGCTTAACGAGCTTCTTGGCAGCAGCTCTGATCGATGGTTTTGTGGGTTTGAAACTGTTGGCTCGCAAGAGTTTCAGATTAGTTTCAGGCAGTCATCTCTTTCTTGCATCCACTATTTGAGACAGTTGAAAGTTAGGGATTTGGAGGGGTGGGGATTAGGGACCTGTGACTTGTTAGCTGTAGCAATAAAATGCTTGAGACTAAAGAACAACAGAAAGAAATGGTACAAAAGTTCACAACTCAGGCTTTTCACACTGAGACTGGTAAGCATTATGCTTTTTCAGCCATAAGACACTTAAGACAAGCATGATTAATACTGCTGAATGTATCTTTTTTCATGGACCTCAACATCAAGTCTTCACATACCCAGATCTAGCAACTGGTCCCAGTGAAAGGCAACAATGAAAGGAAAAGTTGGTCAACACTCCTCTTTTGAAGAAAATAACATCCAAGAATTGTTTTTAAGCAAATGCTTGGCTCCTAACAGCTGTTTCACTAACTACTCACCTGCTACTATTCCAGCTGGATTCTAATTCATTACTTAGAAAAGTGCTATAAGATATGTGGAAAATGAAAAATGCTATATAAAACTGTCTTGGAAAGGAAACCTACTGCTTACAATTTAGGGTACAAGTCAGTAAAAGGCTTTATTTCACCCACAGTTACAAACCAAGAATAGGAAAAGGCATTGGATGGTACAGACAGAAGGGAGTTTCCATAGGGAAAGTGGGCTTCTAGATGCATTATTTCCCACGTGTAACCTAGAGTATACCAGGGCTCTAGGCAACTCTCTAAGAATGTAGATTTCAGAGAATGTGCCAGTCTGCATTGGTAGAGGGAGACCATTCCTTTGGGAATACCCAATGATACCCCATGCTAAGTGTCTATCCTGTTTAGAGTATAAGAGAGGGTTTCATGCCTCCACCTAAGTCAATCAACAAAGCAAATTAGAAATTAAGGATAAAGAGGGGAGGTGAGAGAAAAACATGAAGTTTACTCTCATCACATTCCACTAAAGGAAGGAATAAAATGCACACTCATTTTGGTATGAAAACCTATCTTACAATACAGGAAAGTGGGGGATAAGGGGATAAGCAGGGTGGGAGGGAGGATGGAAGTGAGGGTATGCGGAGGACGGAGCAATTTGAGGTTGACACTCATGGGGAGGGACAGGATCAAAAGAGAGAACAGAAGTAATGGGGGACAGGATAGGATGGAGGGAAATATAGTTAGTCTTATACAACACAACTATTATGGAAGTCATTTGCAAAACTACACAGATTTGGCCTATATTGAATTGCTTGCCTTCCAAAGGGAAGGGGTGGGGAGGGAGGGAGGTAAAGAAGTTGGAACTCAAAGTTTTAGGAGCAACTGTCGAGTAATGTTCTTGCCACTAGGAAATAAGAAATACAGGTAAAGGGGTATAGAAAGTTATCTAGCCCTACAGGACAAAAGAGAAGTTGGAGACAAGGGCAGAGAGGGATGATAGAAGAGAGAGCAGATTGGTCATAGGGGCAATTAGAATGCTTGGTGTTTGGGGGGGGGGGGACAAAAGGGGAGAAAATTTGGAACCCAAAATTTTGTTAAAATGAATGTTAAAAGTTAAATAAATATATTAATAAAAAAATTTAAAAAAAAGAAATTAAGGAAGAATTTTCATATAATCTCATCACAAAGCATAGCCAAAGCTTTAATCAGTTTGAAAACATCACAAGACTTTTGGTCTTTAGGTAAAAGGCAAAAGATATCACACAGGAAACATCTTGTAATTGGTTGAGATCAAATATAAAAATAACAATCATTATGGTGGTACCCTCAGAAAAGCATAAACCAGTCAGTCTCTAAATCAAGGTTTAGAAGAGAGTCTATCTCTCTCTGTCTCTGTCTCTGTCTCTCTCCCTCTCTTTCTCTGTCTCTCTGTCTCTGTCTCTGTCTCTGTCTCTCTCTGTTTCTCTCCCAGCCCCTACTCCAAAGAGACTGAACTAACAGGAGACAACACAACCACCTGGCACCAGAGAAGAACATATCAAGGACCATCATGAACAAACATATCCTAAGATGGATACAGAAAGTTACACACCCAAAAGAGGAAGCAGTTTCAAGGAATGTGACCCCTTCCACTACAGACTCAAGAAAGTATTTTCTGAATTTAGCCTTTGGCCATGTGTCCTCTACACGTGTTGCAACACCACGGTACTCCAAATTTAAGACCACTCTTCTCCTGGATTCCCTGTGTGTCGTTGGGAGGCAAGACAGGTACCAGTCAGTCTGTGTCTGACTAGGAAAATGCTTGTGCAGCTGGGACCCTTTGCAGATAAGTAGACCCTCCTATCATCGTAGTCTAGAGGTTCCTAAGGGGAAAGAATGCTGCTTTTGCCAACTTCGCTTCTCCCCTTTGCCCACCTTTACTGCATCTTTCTCATCTCATGCCATGCCCCTTTAGGTGGAGATATATGTTTTCTCCTCCTCCTTTTGTTGTACTGTCATAAATATGCAGTCATAAATAAGGACTGTGAACAATTTGAGTCCCACATGCATGTTCATTTCTCCTGTAATAAAACTGGTTTTCACTTAAGTCTCATGACACTGTGATTTCCTGTTGACAGCTGATTGTCTATTGAAAGCGTAACAGTGGGGGACATGTGTGAAGGAACTAGAAACCCAGCCCCTGAGGGTTATCTCTAGAACCCAAGTAGGAATAGTTTCTTTCTGGGGACCTGTCTGCTGATGGGAGTGGGAGTCTGGGAAATGGCCCAAAAGAAAGTGCTATAACAATATACATAAAACACATTATCATTCTGTTTACAACCTGACCTTGGGGCAGTTTGTTTGGTCTGGAGGAGAGGACAGAGACTCCCTAATCTGCTTGTTTACTTGTGAACTGGAAGGTCTGAGAAAGGGTAAATTTGGTTTAGCCTTGCACAAGTCAGGGTAGAAGAGAAGCAAGTCACTTTAACATCTCTGAACCTCAGCTGCCTAATCTGCGAAACAGAGATCGCGAAATAGAGAAGATCGTAGCACAAATCTGACTGCGAGGTTATGAGAAGCAAGTGAGATATACAAGGGGCTCTGCAAGCTTCAAAACATTGTATAAATGTGGTTTTATTCTTATCATTGTTATAATTATAGAGGTTAGACATAGCCACCCAATTTCACTGAAATGAAGACTGTTCTAAAATGGAATCTTTCATAACGAGAAAGGAAATATGCAGTACCATCTTACTCTTCCACCATAAAGCCGAATTTGGTTCAGCTCTTTGTTTATATTATGCAAGTGTGCCTGATGCAATTTTAAACCATTAAAGGCAAACCTATGCAACAGCTAAGTGGTACAGGGGCATTGTTGTGGTTCAGTCATTTATAGTCATGTCTGACTCTTCATGACCCCATTTGGGGTTTTCTTGCCAAAGATACTGGAGTGTTTTGCCATTTCCTTCTCCAGCTCATTTTACAGATGAGGAAACTGAGGCAAACAGGGTTAAGTGACTTGCCCAGGGTCACACAGCTAGTAAGTGTTTGAGGCCAGATTTGAACTCAAGAAGGTCAATCTTCCTGACCCCAGATCCAGCACTCTATCCATCGTGCCACCTAGCTACCCAGGGCATTAGATCAGTCCAATACCAGTAAAGGTTACAGATGTCAGCTTTTGGGAGCCAAGGAGCCAATGAGCATGTATAAAACAACAAATATCTGTTCAGATCATACAGTGTAGCTTCTTTTCTTTCAGTGGAAGAGTAGAATTTGGAATTCCAAAATTCCTTTAGTTCAGCCAAATGAAAATAGCTGTTAATACAGCAATTGAAATTCTGCCTATACAAGAATGCTCATAGGTGACACCTAGTGACATTTTTTGTAAATTACCATTTCTGTAATAGACTGTGGAGGGAAAACAGCCAAGTCCAATACAGATGCCTAATAGACCTTTCAAGCTTTAAGTCCCATACACATGTCAAACTCAAAATGTCTAAAACTAAACTTTCTACCTTCCCCCCTCCAAAAAATTTCCCCTCTTTTGAACTTAGCTGTTTTCATTGGATGGGTAACCAGAACTGTCAATATGTGCAAAAAGCCCTGAGCCAGTTTTGGCTACCTCTTCGATTCATTTGGTGACTCACAACATTTGATGACAGACTATACAGCAAGGGGACAAGATCCTATGGCCTTCTTCCCCTCTGGGCCCTGTGGCACACCCTCTTCTCCCACAAGTAACAGTCCTTGGTTCTTGACTTTTCATTTGTTCTTTTCCAATCTAGGTGGAGAAATGGAGTCTCCAACCAAGAGTTTCAAAGTTTGGGAGAACAAACCACAGGAATTTGGGAGTCAGAATCCAGGCTGGTTCTTATAGTCAATGCATCCATACCCCAAGAAGGAATCCTTGGGAGTGACCTTCAAACCCTAGCCCAGCAAAAGGACCAGTCCAATAGTCATGACACATCTGAGCATGAACTTGGTGAGACCAATGCTTTGTAGAAACTGAACCACTACCCCAGAGACCAAGGTAGTATGGGGGCAATGTGCTCCAGATGAATTGGGAGAAATCTTTGTAGATTTTTTCTTGCTATAATGTTGAATAAAAGTAAATTTATGTTATGTGGTTAAAAGGAACTGGACAGCTAGAAACTGGCCCCTAACAGTCACTGGAAGATGGGGTCTGGTTCAAGTCTATGTTACTAGAGAAAAAACCCCACCCACTCCTCATTGTTGGCCTCTGGAACCCTGAAGAGGAGGTGTAGCCTGGCTGGCTCTGGGAGAGGGCCAGGATATACATGCTACATGTCTACAAAGTGAGGTCATCTGCCTTCCAGTTTGAAATCAATGAACCATGCTGGGGCAGGGTAGGGGTACTTAGAGTTAAACAAAACTAAAGTGGCTATGTCTGGCTCTTTGGCTGGTACCCCAGTCAAAGTTTACAAGCTGCCTTTGGGAAGTGATGGTGTCTTACTTCTTTGTACTGCCACAGAGCCCATCAAAAACTGTTGTCACCAACAGGGAAGTCACTTTTGGAGAAAAGAAACAAAGGTATGACTATAATATGAAGATTTAATGCTGTTACGAATGTCAAGAGAGAGATTGAAAGAAGATTTGGAAATTGGAAAAGCAAATGAGATCGAGGGTCCCTGTACAATCCAATAAAGCATTATATGACAAGTACATTATAAAGATAAATATCACAAAGCGGCGCTGTACCTGGCTCAGTAAAGGTGATATACTACCTTTTTTATTCTTCGAATCATAGACTCTCCAAGTTGGAAGAAACCTCAGAGATCATCTCATACATCTCTTTACAATATCCCTGACCAGTCATCTAGCCACTGCCTGAACAGTTCCAGATTAGACAACTTGGGACCTCATAAAGCATCTGATTTCATTGTTGGCCATCACTAATTGCTAAGTTCTTGCTTATCTTGAGCAAAAAAAAAAAAAAAAAAAAAAATCTGCCTCCTGGTCCCAGTTCTAGCCTCTAAAGCCAAGAATATTTGCTATGTGAGAAGCAAACTACCTAAGTTCACAGAGGCTCATCAAGGATGGTGGTAACCTTGATGAATTTGTTTAACCCAGCACCTCTCAAAGACTGTCTACTAAGTCACCAAGGGGTTTTGCAAACACTTAACTAGCTATGTGACTCTGGGTGACTCACTTAACTTCTGTTTGCCTCAGTTTCCTCATCTGTAAAATGAGTATAATAAGTACCTCCTCCATCCCAGGGTTATTGTGAGGATGAAAAGAGATATTAGCATAGTACCTGATACATAGTAGGTGCTGTATAAATGCTAGCTATTACCGTTATTACCTGCATCAGTGAAGTTAAGTACATGCATCAATGACATCTCAGCTCCCTGAAGTATTGACGATCACATCATCATTATTGGTTGCCTTGCTGTTAACCTGTAGTCAGCCTGCAATCACTAAAGTCCCCAAGTCTTTTTCACATGAATTGTGATCCACCCACTCCTCCTCTCTCCTATATTTATGCAATTGATTTTTTTTTACCCCAAGTAACAGAATTTACATTTATTCTTATTCATTTCCCCTATTTTGTTTCAGTTTCTTCTAATTTGCTGTCCCGTTTCAGCTTCACATCATCTGCAAATATGATCATCATGTCATTGCTGTCTTCATTTAAGTCACTGCCAAAAAGCCAAAATACCAAAGGGCCAAGGGCAGATCTTTGGGGCACTACGCTAGAGACCCCCACCCAAACTGAATTTAAAAAAGAAAGAATAAATAAACAATGAACTTTATTCATCATGAAACTTGATTTCACAATAGTTGATACAACTGCAATTACTAGGGTTGTGGTCATAGTAATTGAATTAATAATTAGGCAAAAGAAGATAAGCTCTTACAGAGGACATTTTCAGCATAACCCCAGGAAATACAAGCCTAGTGATTAACAGCAAATGAAAGAAATCCATACTCATTGCATCCTACCCTGCTGCTGAACACCACCACCAAAAAAAAAAACAAAAAACAACCTATCATCCCCACTGGTTCAGGGGTAGCTTATGCTTTTCAAATATGCCCTGTAGCTCCTTAACATTTAAATGCCAGCTCTGACCCACTGTGCAGAAAGTGTTGATTACCGTTCATAAAAGCCACACATGGTATAGAAGAAAACTCTCGTCTCTCCAGGGGTTCATTATCTAAAGGACACTGTAGGTAATTGAGAACAGTCAAATTAATACCTGGGAAGTAGTTGTGAGACATAAAAAAAAAAACAAAAACAAAAATAAGGTTTCAAAAAGACCTAAGGCAAATCATAAGCTAGGAAAGTTCCAGAACCTGAAGAAAAAATTACGTGAGTCTAATAATGATGAGGATGTGGCCATGACAAAATCTGAATTGAAATGGAAAATGAATCCAAATCACTGATACTGTCCTTTGGGTTAGTGACATTCACTGTCCTCATATATGCCAATGATTCTTCCAGTGTGTTGTTCTGGAGGCCCTCCAGTTGGTCTACTTGTTGATTTTTTCTAAAAATTGTATTGTTAATTAATGAGAAATTTTGTTTCTCATCAGAATTTATAAGTGTCTAGGTGGCACAATAAAAAAAACACTGTGAGCCAAAAGGTCTACTTTTTATGAGGCTTGTGATGGAAAAGCAGACCTAAGTCCCATAACTTCTCTGGGCCTCAGTTTCCTCATCTATAAAATGCAGATACTATTACTTTTACTAATCTACTTGCAAAGTTGTTGTGAGGAAATTTTGAAATCGGTCATGTGCCATAGAAATGTGTTGTTATTATGATTATTATCTGTAAAATGAAGGAGTTGTACTAATAATTCATCTATATTTATGTACATATGCATGCATCTAAATCAGAAATAATCTCCTTAGAATTTCATCAGAAGTAATTCCATTCTAGTTTTGTTTTGGAGACTGGGTTTCTGTCTCATCTGGACTAGAAGTCCAGCAGTCATTCACAGCTTGATCCCAATTCTGATCAGCTAGAAGCTTTGACCTCCTCTGTCTCTCACTGGGTCAATTTGTCCCTACCTCCAGATCTCACTAATATTGGTGCTAAACTTCATACAGAAACCCCACTAACTTAGTGCACTGCCATTTGGAACTTCCGAACCTGAAAGTTCCACTAGCTTGCAGCAATCTGCATGTGATGTGTATACACATAATGCGTGCCCTCTAGAATCTAAAATTGGCCTGTAGGTGCCTTCTGGTTCTAAATCCTGTGGTCCTCAGGCAGGATCAAAGACTGAAGTGTTTATGCTCATCATTTTCAAAATATTCATTTTTAAAGGTATAATCATCATCATTTAGTGGGTTGTAAAGTTAAGGAGGTCATTGGATTTACTTATCAGTGGGAATCTTCACCACCCTTCCAAATAACTGAGAAAATTTTGGGGAATATGTAGGGAAAGTTAGTGAGAGAAGAAACTGCAAGCAAGAGATGTGGCTTATGAATTGGGTAATCAATGAATTAATAAGAATTTATCATGCCTGGAATGCTCTCCCTCCTGCACTGTCTACTGACCTCCCTGGTTTCCTTCAAGTCCCACCTAAAATCTAACCTTCTACAGGAACCTTTCCCCAATCCCTCTTCATTTGAGTGCAGTAATAAGTAATTTTAAAAGGGTTGTTAGGTATTTCCTATTCATCTTGCATCTAGCTTGTTTGCATGTATTTTTGTATATGCATATACAGAGAGAGAGATGGTTGTGTATTAAGTCATGACCTCCTTGAGGGCAAGGATTATCTTTTGCCTCTTTTTGTATCCCAAGAGCTTTGCACAGTGCAAGGACATGGCAGATGCCTAATAAATGTTTACTGACAACTGACTAACATGTACATATATAAGCACATATTCAAAATGCACACAAAAGAAGTACAAGGTAATTTGGGAGGAAGGCAATAGCAGTTAAGGAGAGGGATCAGGAAGGCCTCAAAGAGATAGCACTTGAGCTGAACTTTGAAGAAAACTAAGAACACAGCTATGTGGTTTTTCCCATTCATTTTAATTCTTCTTTACAACATGACTAATGTGAAAATACGTTTAATAAGAATGTATAATGTAGAGCCTTTATCAGATTGCACACTGTCTTGGGAGGGTGAAGGGGAGAGAAGCAGAGAAAATGTAAAACTCAAAAGTTTATGGAAATGAATTTGAAAACTAAAATTAAATTAATTTAAAGGGGAAAAAAGAACATAGTTATAAAAAGGGCAAAAGCTGGTCATGAGAACAGGAAGAATATGAGAAATGAAATACTTCTGAGAATGCCAGAGAATGACCATGAGTCAGCAGGTGAGGTGGAAAAAGAATCCAGTAAAACAACTAGAATCACAAAATCACAGGACTGGAAGACCTTCAATGTCATCGAGTCCATTCTCCTTATATTACACTGGAGGAAACTGAGGCCTAGGGAGGAAGGAGGAAATGACTTACCCAAAGTCATGAAAAGGGGCAGTGCAAGAATTTATTCCCCTCACTCAGACATTTTCCCCACTGTACTCTATTTTCCCTCTTAATAGGGAAATAGAGACAGTATGAGTTTGTTCATGATCTTCAACAAATAAGAAATCTATCACCCCTTCCCTTTTCGGAACTAACCACCACCACACTTTCCCTCCTCTCCTTAGGCAGCCTTAGGTATGGCCAGTCTAAACTGCAAATGGGAACACTACAGCTACACTGCCTACTTGGATGATGGCAGTGATGGGGGCAGAACTCACAACAGCAGTCAGGCACTAGCCCCTGGCCCTACCTCTGCTCCTGACCAATGGCATGAGTCAGGTCTGGAATGGGACCCAGACTTTCCCAGCAGAGTCCCAAGTGCAATTTCAGGACTGATCCTTGAAGTTGTAAAGGGGTGGAACAGAAGAAGAGATTTAGCCAGTGATCATCAATCTATAATTGTCAGATTTATTCTTAGACATCTCCACTAACCAGTTCTGCTATTGAGAAATGTTTACCTTATATAGACAGCCAACTGATGCAGTGGATAGAGCATTGAACTTGAAGTCAGGAAGACTTGATTTCAGATCCTACCTCAGATACTTGGTATATGACCCTGAATAAGTCACTTAACCTCTCTTGGCCTCGATTTCCTCATTTGTAAAATGAGAATAATAGCACCCATTTTACAGGGTTGAAGTGAGGATCAAATGAGGGCTTTGCGAACCTTAAAGTGCTATATAAATGCTAGCTACAGGTATTATTATTACCTGTCATGAAATTTTCAACTACAAAATTGTTAATCTAAAGGAGGGACAATTGTACAATTTACAAAACAACCTAGATTAATGGAAAGAGAGGGAAGGGAAGGGGTTAGTAAATACTGAGGGTAACCACTACCCAACGTAGTAGGAGTTGTATTAATAGGTATTGGGTACACAAAGTGTCTTCTAATGTTAAACAATAACAGTAACACTAACATAGAAAATGCTGGCAGAACCCAAGAAGAAATTATGAATAAGAAAATAAGACATAATCAAATGTGGAAAGCAAGGGCAGTTTCTCCTCGAATCCAAATGAATTATAAAGCTAATGGCACTGAGGGCCACAGCTGGAGCAGGCCATCCAGAGTCTCATCTCGGGGCTTTGACACATAGAGGACACAACAATTAGACAAGAAACAATATGGGGCAGTGGTTAGAAGGCTGACCGTGGAGTCAGGAAAATCTGGGCCCAAGTTTTTCTTCTGGAGGTATGACCATGAAGAAGTCACTAAACCTCTCTGTGACTCAAACAACTCTCTTGGATAATGGTACAGATGATTTGTCCATATGCTACGAAGGCAATTTTCAATCAATTAATAAACATTTATTAAGTGTCTACTATGTTCCAGGCACTGTGCTAAGCACTAGGGATACAAAAAGAGACAGTCTAGTTCTCAAGGAGTTTACAGTCTCATGGGGGAGACAACATTCAAACAACTATACAAAACAAGCTATATAAAGGATAAATAGGAAATAATTAACAGAGGGAAGGCACTGGAATTAAGACCAGAAGTTCTCCCACTGATGAAACCACAGCTCCATATCTTCTACCACCCTATCTCCAAAATTATTTAATACATTGCTTCAGTAGTATAAAGCCACTATGGTAACTAACTCCTCCTCCTCCTCTTGCCTATCTTCATTTATCTTAATTACATCTTGTGCTATTTTATATTATGAACTAGAAAACTGATTTGAAAGTATATGATTCTTACATTTTCCCTGGCTCTAATTTGTACTGCTTACTACAGGTTCAAATTTGCTAGCTACAGAAATGTTGATACTCTGTTATGTAAAAAAATCTGGGCAATTGTGTTGCATTTTTAAAATTTGTATGTGTTTGGATACTGGTATTTTTCATTCCCAAAGTCATCTGTGTAAGCTAGGAAAAAAAATTTAATAAACTATGTAAGCAATTATCTTTAATAAATATGAAGGGGGAAAACTTACCTTTTCTCAAGTCAATACATTTTACTTTTCAACATCATCTTTAATTTTTCAGGACATTTTTCTGACATTGAGCCTTAATTTGTCTCTTTTTGCAACCTCTGCCTGATATTTTTCCTTTTTCTCTATGGGTCCAAACAAAACAAGTTTAATGCCTCTTGCATGAAACAAACTTATTCAAATACTTGAGCAGAGAGACCATGTCCTCTCTGAGCCTTTTCTTTTCCAAGTTAAACATTTAGGAATAAGGAAATTATGAGGGAGGAAGGAAGATTAATTCACCATTTTCCTTGAGTGCCCTCCCCTTACAGTCTCTCCCATTGTGATTTCATCTACTCTTATGACTTCTCACTTCTATGCAAATGACTACATCTCCAGTCTGGAACTCTCTCCCAAGCCCTAGGGTTACATTTATTTCTACATGCGATTTTCCAGTGTCACACAGCTAGTAAATGTCTGAGGTTGGATTTGAACTCCTAACTCTAGAGACAGCGTTCTATACACTGCACCACCTAACTGTGTCAGAGTCAACATATCATCATCATCAACACAGAATTTCCACTTAACTTCCAATTCCTGTTAGTGACATCACCATGTTTCCAAGCACCCTGGCTCAAAATTTCAATCTTTTTTATTCTTTCTTTGTCTTCATTCCTTATATCATATGTTGTCGCCAAGCTTGTGATTCTCAGCCAAAATCCCTCCCTGAATGGGAGGCATACCACCTAGCTCCCACATACATCCTTCAGCAAAAATCCTGAAGTTCAAATCAGACCAAATATCAATCAAGAAATCCAAGGAGAAAATATAGTAATGAGTTTTTCTACCCCAGAAATTTACAAGATGGCAGATGGAAGGAAGGAAGGAAGGAAGGAAGGAAGGAAGGAAGGAAGGAAGGAAGGAAGGAAGGAAGGAAGGGAGGGAGGGAGGGAGGAAGGAAGGAGGGAAGGAATGGAAGGAAGGAAGGAAGGAAGGAAGGAAGGAAGGAAGGAAGGAAGGGAGGGAGGGAGAGAGGGAGGGAGGGAAGAAGGGAAAGGAATGGAAGGAGGGAAGGAAAGAATGGAAGGAAGGAAGGAAGGAAGGAAGGAAGGAAGGAAGGAAGGAAGGAAGGAAGGAAGGAAGGAAGGGAGGGAGGAAGGAATGGAAGGAAGGAAGGAAGGAAGGAAGGAAAGGAAGAAGGAAGAAAATAAAAAAGAACCACTGAAACATTTCTTAAAATACACAGAAAAGAATAGATGGAAGTTCAGAAGGAAGTACAGACAAGCAGAAGAGTTCTGAAAGTCATATGTAGAATTTATTAGAATTCTTTTTTAAAACAAAGCAATGTGAAATAGAGATTGGCAGTTTCATATGGAATCCTCTTTTTGTGTTCTGTTTTATGTATGGAAATACTCCTTTTTGTGTGTTTAAATTTAGAACTTTAAAAACTTAAATAAAATAAGATATAGCCACCAAGCTCTACTGTTTCTGTCTTTACAATGTCTTTTTGTATCAGTGCCCTTTTCTACTCTTACTCCCCATACCTTATTTCAGATCTTTATCTCTGCTCAACTGGACTATTGCAATAGTCTCTCAACCAACTCTTCATTCTCTCTAGTTTCTCCCATTTTAACCCATCTATCCATCCTCCTCACTGCTGTAAGATTAATCTTGCTACAGCTCTTACTGCATCCTTCTCCTGTTCAAAAAACCATCAGTGGCTTCAATTAATCTGTAGCTTGGCATTCAGGGCTCCCTATATGCTATGTCAAACCTATCTTTCCAACTTCATCTCTCAATATTCCCCTAAATATATCCTATGATCCATCAAACTTATTGTTTTCCCAATATACCTCACACTTTTCCAATTCCATACCTTTGATCACGTAGCTCTCAGAACGTTCTGTCTGCATATTCCAATACGTCAGAACTATGTTCTTCCTTCAAGGCTGTGCTCAAGTGTTACTTCCTCAATGAAATGTTCTCTGATCCTTCAAAATAAATGTGATTTTTCCTTACTCTGAACCCAAAAAGATTTTATTTGTGCTTTTCTTAGAACTTTTGTCACATTCTGCCTTGTACTACAGTTATTTGAGTATATGTTGTTATCCCCTTTATAAAATTTGAAAAATCTTGAGGGCAGAAATCTATACCTTACACATTTTGTATTCCCCTTGACCATCTGACAAAAAACCATTCTCCAAGTAGATATTCAATAAATATTTATAATCTGTACCTCAAAAGCATTTAGTGAATATTTGTTGAATTGCTTAATTCAGAGGTGGAAAACTTGCGGCCTCAAGGCCAAATGTGGTTTAGTCGAACTGAAGTGGACTGGATTAGCCAACTCTAAGCAGACATGCAAACATCATTCTCTGTGACTGATATGCACGAGGGTGAGACTTGGATTTTATATGTAGTTTCTACCCTGGAAGTGAAGCTCCTTTTCTGGACATTTTTCCAAGTAAATGACAGAGAATGATTTTCTGGGATCATCTGCGCATGGCCTTGTGAAGAGGAAGAAGAATGAACCAACTGAACTCTGCAAGTGCCTTCCAACTTTTTTTATTCTACAATGGAGGCATCTTGGATGACACCATGGAGACTAGTTTCTCATTTTTCATCTCAAGATTACTTACAAAGAAAAATGAAGTAATTCTCAAAAGTTAATCATAGGACTTAAAGTTTGGTTTATACTTCTTTAAAAGAAGAAATTCTCCCATTCTTTTTAAGTTAAAAAAGCTACAACTCACAGCATTTATGATAATACACATATAAATCATCAAAGACCCTTTCTCTTTCCTGCAATGACAGTTTTTGTTGTTGGTGGTATTTGCTGTTGTTTTTTTGTCATACCTATGACATCATTGGTGTAGGGAACTTTCAAAAGAAGACCCTCTCTACCAATGCAGGTCAAAAACTGCTCTGCAGTTTATAATCTTAAAGAGTTGCCTGGAGACAATAAGACATCAAGTGACTTGCCTGATAATTAAAGGTGGGACTTGAAACCAAGTTTTTCTGACCCTGGCTCTCTATCCACTCTTCCACATTGCCCATAAAAGATCAAAGCTTTTTAAAAAATGCTGCAGTGTGGATGCTATCAAAGGACGGTCAGTTCTTTCATTCATTTAACAACTCTTTACCATGTGCTGGGTGTGTGTTTGTGACAAATTATTACATCTTCCATCCAAGAAAGATCCTAGTTAAATTAAGAGAGGCTCATTACCAAGTTGGCTACAAGATGATGAATCTTTGGCCTATCCACAAAAAAGCTATTAAGCCATAGGGCAACTGCAATTTGCATCAGTTGGAGAAGGACAGATCCTTTAAGAATCTAGTTATAACTAGGGTGAGACAACTTGGATTTTGTTCTAGTACACAAAAAGTGAGAGTATTAAAAGTTAAAACAGGCAGTATATCACAATAGATAGAGAACTGGCCTTAGAGCCAGAAAGACCTGGGTTCAAATCCCCCTTCTGACATATAGCTGTATGATCATGAACAAGTCACTTAACCTCTTGCTGCACTAAGTAACTCTATGACTATAAGTTGCAGAGAAGGTGCCAACCTACCTTTGTTGAGGGAATTTCCTTATCTGGGAGTTCCCTACTCCAATGAAATAAAAGGTTCTAGTCTCTATCCCTATTAAAATTTAAAAGGGAGTACAATGTGATTGAATTAAAATGAAAGGCCACAAACTTGTTATGCTATTTCAGCACAGCATATGGAACAAAAAATATAAATAATTCATTCTGCAAGGCATGCCTGATGTGGCCTCTTCTACCAGCATAAAAGCCCCTATAGCATCTAATTCTATCTTTTCACCTAAATTTATCTTAATTCCCACTTGCACTATTTTTCATGAATTACAATAATGAATTACAAAGTTGATTTGAGGGCACATGAGTCTTGCTGCTTGCCCTTGGAGCCAAAATATCTATTTATGGCTCTATTTAAGAATTTTTGAAAAACGTGCAAAGTTAGAAAGTAGCTCAAATTTTTGCCAAAAATAAAAGGCATGCAGAACATCAGGGGAGAAATAAAGATAAAGAAGACATGATTTTTATCCTCACAGAGGTTACAACCTAGCAGGGAATAGATGACAGAATGTAAAATTCTAATACTATGTGTAGTTCAGGAGAAAGAAATGGATTTAGAAGTGAAGGACCTATGTTCAAATTCTGGTTCTCTGCTCTAGGTCTCAGTTCCATCATCTATTTTAAACAAAAATTATAGATTTGGACTAGACAACCTTGCAGTTCAGTTCTCTTTCAGCTCTATATTTTTGATCCTATGAACAATAAGACAGAGTATAATGATGAAAGCCTAGGGCAGGTGCAAACATTACATTAGGTGCAAAGAAATAAAAATAGTATGACTGGAATGGAGAAGGCATTGGGGTGGACAAGTTATTTTTTCCCAGAAAAAGTCCTACAAAACAAGTTGGGGTTTGTTTCCTTGCTTCGGTTTTAAACGTAATTATAACCCAGTCTCCTGATACGCAGACATCTTGCCTAGCTTTAGTAATCAGTCCATAATGATTTTGAAAAATACAATTCCACATACCACATGTTATCTGATGTGAAATAGGCCTGCTCTGAGCAAAGAGCATCAATACCTATTACTTAGGAGCAGATGAAAAGACAAAGAGGCAGCTGACTAGACAACAACAAGATAAAACTCAAACCATTGTGTTTGGTGCCTCCAGATTTTTTTTAATGGGCCAAACTCTCCTTCTGTCTCCTGAATCTCGAATTATAATTGCCAGTGATTTCAATGATACCTTCTCATGACATAAAAACTCATCAACTACAGGATCATTGCTAATAAACTCATTTAAAACAACTTATTAAGACATAACCTTTAAGTGTGTAAGAAAAACAATATGCAATCAAACATGCAGTATAAACAGCTAGGAAGCCAGAGTGAACAGGGAGGATTGCTACAGCTTTCTTTGGGCAAATCAAAGCATATGGTGCTATAATGGAGCATGAATTTACAGCAGCAGAGATGTACGAGGTAGATTAAAGCTTCATCTGTGAGGACATACTGCACAGCAAAGAAAAAAAAATCCCACACAACAATAATTGTGTTTTTGGCTTTGTACTGGGAAGATAAACTCAATGCTATTTGGTGGAGTACGGGCTCCCTCTGCTGCTGACTCAGAGAACCCAACTCCCAGGTGCATTTGGTTCCAAGATCAGTCTGCCCTGTTGAAGGTTAGTACTCCCTTCCTCGACCCAAACCCCAGCAAACTTGGGACCTAGATTGAACATGGCAGACCAAATAGCTAGAATTAAGAAGGAAAAAGTGACTAACTCCTTCTGGTTTCCACAGTTCTCTATGGAGAGGGAAGGGGTCTTCTAGTTACCTATTTCACTCTCCCCTACAGCAATAACAAAGAAATAGAGGAAAACACGGAGGAAAAATACGATATGTTCTGTAGCAAAATTCTCCCAAATTATAGACACATGTAAAGCTAGCTTTGGGAAGGGCCTTAGAAATCATCTCTCGCCCAAGGGTGTGGATACAGAGTCTGCTGGGTGTGACCAAGCAAGCTCTAAAGTCTTTTTAAAAGTGACTTTGCATTTTAATTTAATCACATTATATATGTATACAAATATAGCTGAGTGTGAGAGTGTGAGTGTGAGTGTGTGTGTGTGTACATACTGAGAGAGAGATACATTTACACACACACTTTTCATTGTAAGGTATGGATTGCTGTATTATTCAATAAGCATTGAGTTGCCTAAAATAAATGTTTTTAAAAATCTATGGAATACTGAAGGTTTGCTCACAGCATCAGTTCCCAGCACCGATGCTTACCTGCCCTCTTACAATTACTCTTTTGACCTCTACAAGCAGCCACCTCAAGCACACTCAGAAGATGCTGTGTTCGTAATCTTTGTCATACGTACTGTTTTAACACAGCTTGACAAGGCTTTTTTGGTTTTCTATATTAATTCAATGTAATATCCCCTTTTAAATTTTAAGATAAGGATCAGTTTAAGATAAGAAAAGAAGACAAAACAAATTATAACAAATGTGCTGATAGTAGTATGAACACCTTGCATTCTTCAGCTAAGAACTTCTTTGAAGATAATATTACTGCCTGTTCCAGGGCATTCAATGAGTTGAGTAATGACTAACAGAAACAAGATTTATCTCTTAATTCAAATTAGTACAGTTCTATGCAACTACTGACCCAGTCATATTCCAAAAGATAAATTGGAATACTAATCTTGATGAGCAGAGGCTTCAAACAGGAGGCTATTTTCCCAGTGCTCCCTGACTAGATTAAAATGGAACTGGGAAATATTTAACAAAATAAATTAAAATACAATAGAACATATGTAATGTTATGTAATGGCAATTTAAATGGAAAGATCTTTCCCATTCATTAATAGGCCCATGTGACCTGCTTAAATCACCTGGAAAGCCTAAGTCACATGTGATAGGAGGATCTTGCTGAAAAGGTGGAACAGCAAGGGTAAAGCAGAACCAGGAGGAAGTTAGTGAGAGTGGTTGGGTGGGAGGAGAGGGGATACAGGCCAGCAGGTACAGCTAGGCTCCTGAGTGTTTGCTTGTGGAAAGGCCCTGGAAGCTGGGGGTGGTCGGGGGAAGTCTTGGAAATGCCTTTGTCCCCAGCAGTGCTAATGTATGCTGACTTCTTAGTTACTATGACTGATTTGGCTTTATGGTTTGGGGATTTGGCTTTCTTCTGCTTTTTATATGGCGAGCCTTTTATTCTTTGTGATTGAGAACTATGCCAGCATATTCATAGCTGTCCTCAATGCTATGAATGTTGCCTGAAAGATACACGTCAATATTTAGTTTTCTAAATCAATAGGTGACAGGGATGCTTAGGTAGGGTTTTATCTCCCACTTCCATTTGAGATTGATACTACTGGTCTAGAAGCCCATATCAGTCTATACTGAGTATTTTTTAGAAATAAAAGAGTGACTAATCAAAGTAGTTTTCATTTTGGTTTTCATTTTGATTAGTAAGAAATGTATAGGTAGATAGACTATGGTTCATCAAAGGAACAGAATTTTGCTTTTCCTATTATTTCCTCTCTCCTAGTGATCCAGCCTTTATTAATAAGGGAGTCAGAAACTGGAATGTAGTTAAAGAATGCTTTAAAAAACCTGTCAGAATCTCATGTATTGAGATGTTCTTCATGATCATCTTTAATGGAAAGAACTCTATTGAGGTTTCTTGGATGGGGGCAAACAGGCCTCTCAGCCTAAACAAGAACAGTGCCATAACAGAAAGTGTGAGACATTTCCAGCCCACAATGAAAAAGCTGAAATGTTTAGAAAAGTTCACTTACAAATTTTATCAATAGGTCCTACAAATATAATCTCACTGGCAAAGTATGTATAACAATATCTTGAAAATACTACCTATCATCCAGGAGTTCCCTATACCAGTGAAATCAGAGGCCCAATGCCTAGCCCTTTCTATAATCTTGGAATGCCATGGTCTCCAAAGTGCCAGTTTTGTAGGGGACCCAAAAGGCAATGGAGAGAGGCATTTTAGGTAAGCAGTGTTTGTAAGCAGCCTGCAAAGCCTACTGATTTTCATGCCCTGGGCAAGAACAAAAATCTCCCTCAAATCAACTTTTTAAAACAAATGCAATTGTTGGGGGTAGAAAAGGTAAACAGTTGCCTCCTTACCCTCTACCCCCATACACACTCATCAGGCAGGTGGAGGCAAAGACTCTAGATGCATACTCAAATCCTGGAACAGGGAAGAGTGACTTCTAATCTTAACTTTAATATTCTATCTAACCAGGTGCTAGAGAGGCATCATGGATACAGAGATGGACGTGGAGTCAGGAAGACCTGGGTTCAAGTCCTGCCTCAGCAACATACTAGCTCTGTGGCCCTAGGCAACTTCCAATATCTCCAACAAGTAAGATTATAAATTGCAGATGAGCTAATGATTTCCAACAGATGGGGGGAGTTTCTATAACAAAAGTTTTTTACTCTAATGAAATCACAACTGCTCTCACGTATTTCTTCTCTGCTGAAGGAATGAAAGTGCTTTCAATGCCCTCTGAATTTTACCACCCTAGAGCAAAATCTTAATCACCATGCCCTAGTTATGACTCTGAAAGACTGCATTTTATTTGCCAATGATAACTGGTGTAAGAAGTAGCATGAAGAATATCATGAAGGAAATTTATGATAGGAAAAAATAAAATAGCTAACATTTATATAACATTTACTGTGTGCCAGGCACTGGGCTACATGCTTTATAATTATTATCCCATCTGATCCTCACAACAAACTTGGGAGGTAAGTGCTGTTATTATCCCCATTTTACAGATGGGGAAACTTTACAATCACATAGGTAGTAGGTATCTGATGCTGGATTAGAATTGAAGTCTTCCTGATTCCAGGCTCAATGCCCTATCTACTTGACAAGCTACTACTTACCAAGAATGAGGGATAACAGAAAGACAAATGCCGGGGGGAGGATGGGGCAAACTACTGATAAACACCCAGAGAAAGGCCTCCAGTGCACCATATTTTCTCCAAAAAATTATCTGTCCCAGGATGGGAAGGCACAGATGGGTTACAACATGCCTCTGTGTCCCACATAAATGAGATCACAGATCCACTGACATATTAAAGCAAGCTTTTATGTGTTTAGTTTTAATGAACTGTGACAGAGAGTAGCCCCTAAAAGTAATTATTGTGTCAGGTGCTGTGATTAGCATTGAGGATACAAAGAAAGGGAGAAAAACAGTCCTTATCCTCAAAGAGCATACATTCTAAGGTGGAAATACGCAAATAACTTGGACATACAAGAGACAGTCAGGGTACTCTGAAAAGGGAAGGCCTTCTGCAAAAGGCGGGACTTGAGCTGAAGATCTGAATGAAGCCAATGTAACTAAAGGGCAAAGCATGCCAAGGATGGAGGGACAGGCAGTGGAAAAGCATAAAGAGTGCAGGTGGAGTACTGAGTTCAAGGAACTGCAAAAAAGACAGTAGAGTTGGCTTATAAGAGAAAGGTGTAAGAAGGCTGAAGAGGTAGGAACAGTTAGGAAGAGCTGGAGAGATGGTGAGAGATCAGGACTGAGAAAGGGCTGCAAGATTTGGCAGTTTGGGGATGTCTAATAACCTAAGAGAGATCAGATTCAGTTGAATTATGAGATCAGGAGACAGATTGTAGAGACTTTAGAAGACAGTGAGAGGAGAGAAAGTTGGGTCATGAAGGCCATGAAAGCACATGAAGACATGGCTTTCACAAAATGCTTGGCCATAAGAGGGCAGAGAGATATAGGTCAATAGTTGGTAGGGATGGTTAGATATAGTGAAAGTCTTTTAAGGATAGGGGAGACATAGGTACTCTTGTAGGTAGTAGAGAAGCCAGTAGCTACACAGAGACTGAAGATATGATAGTGGGGACGATGGAGGCAGGGGGGCAATTAGTTAGAAGAGTTATGAAAGTATGGGAGAAAAAGGAAGGGGTGTGTCTTGATTTGAGACCAGAATGAAGGAAATAACAGAGGTCGATACCTGCATAATATGAAATGAGGAAAAGGAAAAAAGGTAGAGGTCTCAGCAACAGATGTCAATTTTTTTCTTTGTAAGTATGAGTCAAGGTTCTCAGCTGAAAATGTGAAAGAATCAAGTGCCATGGGAAATCTGAGGTAAGAGGAGGTTTGGAACATCTGCTTTGGAGAATGGGATAGTAAATAAATTAGCAAGGAATAGAATGCTTAGCTTGTTATAGTTAGGGTACAAGGAGATTAGATAACATTTATTGTCAAATTTATAATCAACTTGACTTTGTGATTTACTCCAGCTCTATTCAACAGTATATGAATACGCCAGAAAGAGGTAGATGGTGGGAGTAATCCAGAAATGTTATTTAGCAAGGTAATCAGCTTACTAAGAGAACTGAGGGTAGAGGATAGTTTAACAATAGCTCACCAAAGGTCAAGATGGGGAAAAGAGTCAGGGCAGAGCTAGAATCACCTGGGAAAGAACCTAGGGACAGAGACAATGGAGGTCACCATAAAAATGAAGAATGGGGCTAAGGTTATTAGGGCAGAGGGAAAGATGGAATGATAAAAGGTTATGATCAGATAAAGGAATTTAATAAACATGTAAGTAGGACACTTATAAGTAATGGTCAAACATGTGACCTTTCCTGTAGAGCTGAGATGGAATAGGTTGATAATGTTTAATATAAAATTTTGGAATAATCTCTTTGTTCTCTCTGAAGCAAACTCAGAGAATGCCTCTTCCTATGTCAACAAAGCCAGCCAAGGCTGACTCTACATTCCTTAGGAGACCTTTAACCTAAGACACTACCTTGAATAATGGGACTTTCCTTTATATCTTATTATCTATAGACATATACTATGTTATGGCATATTAATGGTAAAGAAAATATAGACGTCTTAGGTCGTAATTTCTATTGAACTTTGTTTACCCTTTCCTATGTCAGTTATCTGTTTAGGGCAGGAAGCCTGTCACTCACTTGTGGTGGGATTTCTTTCCTTGTCACCGAGACATATGTTTACCCAGCCTGGAATCGCAAGGCCTGACCAACATTACTTTGTTAATTGTCTTGTCTTACTGAATTTATGATTTGCTCAACTAGGAGAGTTCCTTTCTCACGGCAAAATGTATATAAGCCAGAAGATTTCTGCACTGGGTAGCCAGAACATTTCTGGCTCCATAATGCATCATGTTACCGTCTTCTTTAATAGGGAATTGATTAATTAATTAATTAAATCATAAAATGTATGCATGTAGCCTGTTGCCTTTTCTTTAACCAAGTTTTCTTTAACCAAATCAACAAGGTCAATCAATGGAATAAATCGAGGAAAGGAGATATTGGTTTATTTGAGGGGGAATGTTGACATTTCATAGTATGAGGGCAAAAGAAGGGGAGAGAAAAACTGTGCACCTGGCAATAAACTCATTGGAGGAAGGAAGAAGAATGTCCTGGGGGGTCTACAGATAATAGCCACCAGGATCTGAATCGGATGATAAATATGTATATCATGAACTTTAAGGGAAGAGATATTACTTAGTGAAGACAGACAAGGAAGAGTCTGGAAGGGGAAATGAAGGTTAAGGAATATTCCTCAACCCTTCCCCCCCCACACACACATAGCCTGTGAGTCAGAGGTATGATAGAAAGTATAGCCAGCATTGGAAAGCATGTCAAGGGAAGTAGTGTCACTGAGATGGAGCCATGTCTCAGTGAAGGCCAGAAGATGGAAGGAATGAGAAAGAAAGAAATTTAAGATGAAAAGAAGTTTGTTAAATATGTAGCAGACATGCTTCAGGGCACAGGGTAAGGACTGGCTGGATGGGTGGTGGAACACTGGGAGGTTGGGTAAGGCTGAGGTGGACTGGAATGTAGAGTGGGGACAGAAGAAGAGAGAAGTGAAGTGTTGGGGATCTCTGGAATGAGTCGAGTGGTTGAGTATAAGGAGATGGGAAAGGATTCTAACTACTTAACTAATGAGCTCTTTGAGAAAGGCGTCAGATTTGGGCTGGCCAAGTTCTACAGAACAACTTTGATTAAGGGGATGTGCTCGGTGAAGTCTGGATTCCAGCAAAGGGCCCACTGGAGGACCTAGGGTCACGTGGCCTTGAGGCCGACACCCCAGGCCACCCACCTCGCAGCAGGCCGGAGCACGAGTAGACTCAGCGGCTAGGGCCGGGGCTACGGGGGCCTCGCTGACTCAGGACAAGTCCCTGGAGGCAGGAGATGAGAGCAGGGTGGGTAGGGGGGCAACAGAGAAGCGCTGTGCCCACCTTTAGGCACACCGGCCCGGGAGTCCAAAGACCCGAGACTGCCCGTCAGCTGGACCCTGAGACGGACGCGAGCCTCTGTGGGTGTGACGCGGGTGTCGGGGGATGACAAAATGAGGCAGCCTACGAAGGCATTCTGCGGGCCTTCGAGCGCTGCACAGACGCCTACTTGGTTATAGCAACGTCATTTTGTTACAGTTGCTATTCGCCTAAGTATTGTTACTGTTACTACGATTAACAATAACCTGGTTTGGGGGTTTGTCTCACCTTCCAAAGAATCCAATTTCCCGCCCTGTAACCTCACACGCTCCACCGATCTCCGGAGACACGCCCACCCGCTGCCCTCTTAATCGATGATTCGGCCCTCCTCCCGCCTCCCCTTGCCAGCGGGGTGCAGGCGGCTCGGGGATGGACTGGAGAGGTCTGGGACGGGCGCGTGCGCAGTGGTAAAGCTCGTGTGGAGGCGAGGGGTTCCAGCCCTTGGTGCTACCTGGTCAGCTCGTCTTCCACCCCGCCAGACCCACCATGGCAGACGAAGACCTAGAGGCCCTGCGGAAGCAGAGGCTGGCCGAACTGCAGGCGAAGCACGGGGTAAGAGTGGCCGCCGCCCCTGCCTTCCCGCTGGCCCCGCCGAGGCCTCTCAGGCCCGGGCGCCCGTCGGTCTCCACGGCCGCCTCGCCGCGCCGTCCGGGGTGTGTCCGAGGCGGGGTCTGGGGGTCGCCCTGAGTATCCGCTCTTCTACCTGCGTGGGGCCGGGACGTCTCCACCCGGGGAGCGTCCTCCTGGCCAGCACAGGCCCGCGCTTTGGTTCCTCGGGGCGTGGGGAGAGCCTGCCCCTCCTTGGCCCCCCTGGTTCCGGCATTGGCGCCCTTGCGTCCCGGAGATGCTCCCGCGGCCCCCGCCGCTCCCCGGCCCCCGCCGCCCAGCGAGCACGCTTGCTCTGCGCCCCCCCTCCCGCTGGCAGTCCGGTACTCGAGCTGAGCTCCTCCTTCCCCGGTTAATGGAGGACCATTTCCCCCTCCGACCCTCATCCCTTCCGAATTGTGGGTGCGGGCGTTTCAGCGGAGCGGTTGAAAGCGACCCTGCCACGAACTCCTTTGACAGCGGGCCTCTCATTCTCCCCCTTCTCTATGACACAGGGAGGGGGAGCCGAGTTTGGAAAGGGGCTGAACTAGGATGTTGCCCAAGGACCCGCCTGGTTCTTAGCATTGTGACCCCCGGAATCTCGGGAAAAACCCCATTTGTTAGGTCTGTGCTTTAGGAAAGCTAGAATTCTAAGTCCCATGCAAGTCGTTTGAGGCCTCAGGGAGTGTTTAAGTAACCGTCTAGTTGGCCTTACATCTAGGATGTGTAATACGCGTTTCCCTTATCATGGTAATTAAGAAGTGCCGAGAGCTGGCTGTCCACACCCGTCCTTCCTACTACTGGGGAATCGCTTGGACTCAGTACTTGTGAGCAGCCTTGGCCAAAGCTGCCCTGTGTCCGTACGAGGTCAGGCGTCAGTGTGGTGGAGGGGGAGAGCACCAGGCTGCCGTGTTTCCAACCCCGTGTTAAAAGTTAAAATTAAAAAGTAAGGGCACGGGACGTGGAGTCAAAGGACCTCCCTTCGGATCTACTTCTCGTATTGCCTCTGTGACCTTGGGTGAGTCACTTTACCCTCTTAGGCCTCAATTTCTTCATCTGTAAAGTGAGAGGGCTGGATTATATGGCCTCAGGTCCCAGCTGTAAATTTGTGTTTTGCAATCCTTTTTAAGTTATTGATTGTGCTGGCATCTAATTACATTTTGCTTTGCTAAGACAATTCTCCACAATAGTTGTTTCTTAGTGATATACAGTGAAAGATATATTCATGTTAATTTTTTTTTTTTGTCTGAGTTCAAAAGTTTTTTGTCAAACCAATAATAAGTTTTTTGGATTCCTTGTGGAGTCTGGCAGGAAAGGCCACAAAGGCTTGGTATCCTTCCATTATAACATCAAAAGTAGGATTTTTATGATTGTATATGAAGAACTTAATTCTAATGATTGAAGGGAAATCAAATGGCAAAACTTTACAATAAATGGTAGCCAAGCATTCCTTTTGTTTGCATTCTAAAATTCTTGCCTTGTAAGTCATTTGGAAAACTGAGTCAGAGCTGCGTCAGAAATAAAATGTAGTTCATAGGACCCTAACTTTAGAAGCCAGTTAATCTAATCCCCTCATTTCATAGTTGGGAAAATTGAACCTAAGAGAGATTAAGTGACTTGCCCTAGGTCACACAGCTGGTAAGTGTCCCAGACAAGGTTCAAACCCATGTCAGAGTACACGTCCAAGGTTTTATCCACTATACCAAACTGCCTTGAAGAGGCAGCCATGGGGAAGCACTGTCCTAAAAAGTTGCTTACAGCTGTGGTGCCAAACTCAAATAGAAACGGTGCATATTGACATAGACAAATTGCATTTTTACTTATTAAGTTAAACCTGTCCCAGTTACTTTTTAATAAAATTCAGGCACACTGAGGAGCTGAACACCTGATTTAGGGAACTGAGAGATTAAGTAATTTGTCCGTGTCCACACAGCCAGTACAGGACTTGAGGCCTCCCTCACTCACACTACCCCTGATGCCAAACTGCCTTTTAAATTCCTCTTTATTGCTCTGAATCCTTTGATTGTAAAGTGAAATTTCTTTGCAGGACTCTTCTGGTGACCCAGCACAGCAGGAAGCAAAACACAGGTATGAACAAGGACTACAAACTTGTAGTAAGCTGGGATATTGCTTTAGTTAGCTGAAATGAAATTTTGAAATTCTGATTTATATAATCTGTCTTCCAATTTCAGGGGTTTTCTTGATTATTTCTTTTTATTAAGCCTTTGTTTTCTCTCAAGTGAAATAATTAGTTGTCCCCAGTTTCCTTGCTTTTAACTAATATCACTTCATATCATTGGGGAAGGGAAAGGAATGATTTACTTGGTGTTCTGGAGGATGGCTTATACTTTTCATGGGGAGTTGGAAAGAAGCAGTGCCAGCAACTGAATTCTACCTTTGCTGTTCTCCAAGCCCTGACTTCTTGTGACATCGTTTAGTATTTTACCAACTAAAGGAAAGCATAACGTGAAAGGAACACTGAATTGAGAATCAGGAGACTAGGGTTCTAGTTCTTACTCTATCACTACCTAGTCCTATTTTATTGAAATGTTCAGTTCTCTGTACATTGTATTTCTCCTCTGTAAAATAAGGCTTAATTAAAACAGATTATCTGAAAGGTCTCTTCTAGCTAATCTGTGATTCATTTAATCCCCTCTCTGGAAACTACCAAGTTCCATAGAAATTTTCCTGCCCTTCCTGAATGTAGTATAAACCTCAAACTTTGTGGATAATTAAGGAACAGTGGCCAACAAGCAGGACTGTGAAAGAAGGTACAAATTTAAAGTAGTACTTTAACTACCTTGTCTGATAGACTGTCATTACAAATCATGTAAAAAAAATCATCCCACATTTGATGTGACTTTTCTAACCTGAGGTGCCAAGCTTCTCATCAAAAATCCCCAAAGGATATAGAGAACAACTGTGTAAAATTTGAACATGGCATAAGTGATGGAATTTTCAAATAATGTTATATTAGACATACAGCTAGTCTTGAGCAAATATTCCAGTCATTCTTGGAAATTATTTTAGCTATAAAGTCTGTCTCTACTATAAGTCTATTTCAGTAGATAGTGAATTTATATGCTTAGTTCTAAATCTGGGTAAAAGATAAGGGATGGGCAGAAAAGCCAGTATGTGAGATGAGGCCACTAAAATATATGTTAGTGACTATATCTGCTGCTAAATTTCAGAAAACTACAAGTAAGGGAAATAGTAATAAGCATCAGACTTTTTTTTTAAAGAAGGCTGCTTTTTCTTTTTGAAGTTAAACAGAAATTCCTTCAAATCTTGCTCTATATGACTAGCATTTTCAGCACTCTTTAGCCTTGACCTCTGTAGTGCATACTTATTTATCTTATTATCTAATTTTGTAAATTCTTTTCTACTTATTTGGTATGTTTGTCTCTCCTTAGATTCTCACATCCATTCAGCAAGTCTTTATCAATTCCATTTCTGCAGCACCTTTTGCATTCTCTTCATTCTCTCTGCCTAATTCAGACCCCTATTACCTCTCACCTAGATAAAAGATTATTCATTTCCCTGGTCTTCCTGCGGTTTAATTCAGTAAATATTTATTAAATAAGTCCTATTTATTTAAAAGGCCCTGAGCAAAAAGGGAACTAGTCACAGCTCTCAAAACTACATTATTCTCTTTTATTTCCTTCCTTCCTTTCTTCTATCCATCCATCTACCCATCCATCTATCCACCTTTTTTTCTCCCTTCCTTCTTTCCTTCCTTCCTCCCCTCCCTCCCTTCTCCCTCCCATGGGGGCAGGAATAAAGGGAGGAGGGAATCTAGAATGCACAAGCTACTGCCTCCTCTTCATTTCATTGACTACTGATTCAAGTCCACATTCCTGACATTTGAGGTCTTTTTCTATCTGACTTCAGAGTACCTTTACAGCCTATGGTCTTGTGTTTTCCCAGACATACTGTTTTCCAACCGCTGTGCTTTTACTTATATTTTTTCTTTCACCTAGAATGCTTTTCCCCTTTCATCTCTACTTTGTCTAATTAGGTTTTCTTTACAGGGAAGCAGAGATGAGAAACAATATTCTAGCTCAAGTTCTGGATCAGTCAGCACGGGCCAGGTGTAAGCATCTTCACTTTCCTTAAATGAAATTTCACTGTTGAAATAATATTGGTTTTAAGTTACCTAACAAAGGGCATCTCTAGTGGTAATGAAATTACTATTGCTATCTGTAGGTTAAATGTTTATTTAATCTTAAATACATTTGAAATGGACTATTACTTAAAAGAATGTGAAGTCAATAGACTTAGTGCTAGATACTTAAATTGGTTTTAAGAGATAGAAAGTACCAGCTGTTTCTTCTGCTTGTAGGAGATAAGGTTTTCTGGCTTAGGTACATATTGAATAAAGGATAAAACAAATTATTACCGCTTAAATCAGAGTAATCAAATGAAACTGTGTCTTGTAACATTATTACCTGAAGCCTAATTTGGGCTAAAAGTGATAGTTGGGGAGAGTTTTGTGTGTTATCACTAACCCAGTGTTTCCTTCAGCCAAAAAAAAGTTGTTTTTTTTTTTAAGTACAGTAAGACAGCCCTTGTAGCTCATAATTAGTAAGTGATAAAGAATAAATTTTTTTATTTACATGGAATTTATGATCAGGATAATAAATTTTGGGACTTACTTGGTATTAAAGCAATGTGACAGCTCTTGGTGTTTGTTTAGTATTGATGCCTCAAAGACTGGGAATATAACTCTTGGTTAGTGAGTGTGTATGTATATCTATATCTTGTGTCTTTTGTTTTTTTATCTCAGTAAGTAATTTAGCGCTTGTAAAGCCAGAAAAGGCCAAAGCAGTAGAAAACTACCTCATACAGATGGCAAGATATGGACAGCTGAGTGGAAAAGTAAGTACTTGGCCTCTCTCTCTGTCAGTGAAGCATATTCTCACAAGTTAAATCTCTGCTGCATCAGACCAATAGAAGGGTATTTTATCAAGAATTTGCAAAAGAAAGGCAGGAGAAATCTCATCAGCTACTTATTCCTTCTCAAAATGTAATTACTTGGTCTGCCTGAAATTCTTTTAACTATTATCAGATGTTGTTTCATATCTTTGACTTGTGAGATCAGTTTCTTTTTATTGATTATCTGTGTTAATAGGTCATAAGAGGTTGCCTAGTGAATTCCCAGAACAATAACTAAAAGCCAAACAATTTTAGAGAAGCAGAGTTCCTGAATGATCTTATTTACATAGGTGAACCACAAAGGATTAGACTGTTGGCAAGCATTTCTTAACTATCTACTATGTGCCAGTCACTGTGTTAAGCACTGAGGATAGAAAGAAAGGAAAAAAATCATTCCCTATTCTTAAGGCTCACAGTCTGATGGGGATGGGGGGTTAATAACATACAAATAACTACATACAAGCAAGATATATACATGATAAATTGGATATCATCAATAGAGGGAAGGTACTAACATTAAGCAGAAGTCCAGAAAGGCTTTTTGTTGAAACCTTCATGAGTAAAGTAGAATAAAAACCCTTCCCCAAAATGGTTATTTCACTGGGCCATTGGTCACTCATAAGGCTGACTTTCCATTTCTTCCTGTAAGCTAAGCACATTCATATGGCTTTCACAAACTCTGAAGGCACTCTTTGCTGGCAGTAAGCATGCCTGGGTCTTAACTTTAGTTATGGCATCATTTCCAAACTCAACAATGAGTCTCAAGTACTTTACAGTGCCTGTATTGAGATGTGTAATGGTTTAATAATCTTGGATTAATAATCTTGAAAAAATATATCCAGCCCTTAAACTGCATGTATAAAGGAGAAGTAATTACTTTTATTCCATTTCTTTCACCCTAGGTATCAGAGCAAGGATTGATAGAAATTCTTGAAAAAGTAAGTCAGCAAACAGAAAAGAAAATAACAGTTAAGGTAAGTTTTCTTGAAGTAACCTGAATATTGTAAAAATAAGCATTAAAAAAAATCTTTTTTACTAAAACTAATGCTACTCATATATCACAACCTTTTCGCTAGTTTTCCCACTACAATGAGGTTTTGGGGTGATTTCTCAAAGGCAAAGCATAAGGTATAGGCTATCTTACCAGCCAGATGACAGAACTCTGACTTTTTTGCTTGAGGAGCAGCTAAGCTAAGTGTAGAGAGATTCATCACTGGAAGGCTGGCAGTAGCAACTCATGAAATGTTGAATTGTGACTTAATTTTGGTGGAATGCATTTTTTACACTTAACTTTTGAAGTATCAGAGTAAAAATAACAGTGCTAGCTTGACCACATTTGATACAAGTTTTCATTAAATTTTTTTCCCTTTATAAATATACTGTATAATTCTTGGATCAGTCAGCTAGCACGTCAAAAGGACCAAAACTCTTATTTAAAATATTCACAGATGTTTTCATCTTGCCTGCCACTAGTAGCTTACTTCAGACAACTAGTTAACTAATAAGGAAGAATCAAACTTTTTGCTATCAAGTTAACTAAAAAAATATTCTTGCTTCTCAGAGAGCCTTAATTACAATTCAGACATGTTGTGTAACATACTCTATATTTTTTCTCTCCAGTTCAACAGAAGAAAAGTAATGGATTCTGATGAAGATGATGAATATTGAAATCTAATGTTTAAAGACTCATAAACTTCTTGAAAATTTTCTAGGAAAAGATACTTGCAAAAGTGAAGATCTGATTAAATGGTAACTTTGTTTTCTGTATACATTTTGAGAAAGAGGGGCAAATAAAAAGGACTTGTTTATGTAAAATAAAACAATTTGGACAATGTTTTTTTTTTTTTAACAGTATCATAAGGGATTGTTTTTGGAAGCCTATGTTTTGTGACAATAGTTGATAATAGAACGATCTTCCTGCTTCCCAATGCTTTCAAGTGTCTTCAGCAGCATATGTCCTTTAAAATTGTGAACACTACTCATGACCTTTAATGGGGGAAGGATTATGGCAGTAGAACATTTTTAGTAAGAAATAATATTAAAGCACCAGTAGCCACGGCCTTCAACTTTGTGGAAATCAAAAGCAGTATATTTAATCTGAACAGACTTGAAACACATATGATGCTTTCTAGACATTGTTTTTTAAAGCAAGTTCAGACTTTTCCATGTTTTTTTCTTGCAGATAATTAATATTAAATATATGTATATGTAGAAATATATGTAAAATGTATATTATATGTATACATTTTTTAAGTGATGTTTAGTGCCACTATTAATAATGTCTGCATAAAATTTTCTATGAACTGGGCTTAAATTGTATTTCATTTCTCTACAATACAAAAAGTCCCACCATAACCTTTAAATTAAAGCATCATTATAACTACATAAATTGTGCAGGGATTGATAGAAATTTAGATGTTAAGAAGGTTGAAATCTGGTTGTGACCTATGTTACTAGTTGCTAACTGAATCTTCTGTGGAGAAAAGAAAGCCTTGAATTAAGATTATCTTTGTTCATGGTAAAATGAGGAGTTGAAAACATATCATCTTAGCACATCATTTTCTTTCCTTCTTCCTTCCACTAGGTTACAACTAATCTTACTTTTGACTGATTTTAATATAAGCATCCTATTAACAAAAAAACTTTCTGGTATACCTTTTTAAATGTCATGTATCTTTTCCTGTGTAGACTGATCCCATATAAGTGATTATGGCTCTGGGCTTCAGTTTTTAAAGCTGTAGTTAATGATAATGAACTAGCTGAATCCTTTGGCTAAAGTCCCATTGTGATCCAGCAACAGAAAAGAAATTTTGACACATCTTAGCTTTCCTGGTACACACAAACTACAGCCTGAGTAAAGACTGAAATGAGTTATAGGTTTGGGGCCTTTGCAAGGGCAGGGACTGTTTCATTTTTGTCTTTGTATGCCAGATTGTCCGGCACAGCAGGACTTCTGCAAGCACTTGTACGTATGACATTATAAGCTGTGGAGAATTTCGGTGATGAGGCTGTTCCAGTCATGCAACAGATGAAATGACAGTGCTCTTAAAATACTGAAGTACCCAGCTCGGTGCACAGCAGAAGACTCAAAGTGACAATAGACTAAATACAGTTCAGTACAATGACTCATGTCAGAAAGTTCAGAAACACAAACCGCAATTAGGAAGCGTCCTTCTTTACTCCTCACTTATGTGGAAATACTGAAAAGCTGTTTTCAGTGAGTTTGTACATGCCCTCTTTTGCAGGATAACCACTTTACCTTGGTGGCAATCAGCTCTGTGCCTTTGTTGACAATCTTTAAACAATCTACTGCCCCTGAAGACAATGTAAGAATGACAGTGATTTAAATAAGGATTACTGAGGACCCTGAAGGTAACATGGCGGGAGATCAGTTGTAAGGGGTTAAGTAAAATCAATTAACTTCAGTTGTGTATCCTCACGAAAACTGACCTAATAGTTGCTTGTTTTCATGCAAGCTCTGCTGCAACAACAAAGCTACATCAAATTTCTATTGTGATAGACTATTTAAGGTAATTATTAGGAAGTTATTATAGATTATTATAGATTTGCTGAAAGCAATCCTAGAAAATGAGCACAAACTTTATTAAAGAAATGACTTTTCTCTTGAAGCTATTATAAGTAGTTTAAAAACAAAAATTGTGTCAATCAAAAAAAATTTTTATAGAGCTCACCACTTAATTTATCTCATTATCTGTTAAGACTCTACCGTGTGCTCACCATCGTATAAAACTTGATACTAGCACAAATTCAGACTGACTCTCCTCCTGCTGGCAAGTGCTAAGAACCTTGGCTGGTCAGAGCCTTAGGAGTCTTGGTTGCCCCTCCCCTTCCAGCCCCTCACTCCCTTCTATCCCCATCTAATCACATGGAGTTAGTAAACAGTGTTCCACTTTTTGCAGACAAAGCTCCAAGTAACTTGGTGTACTCTAGGATCATGGAGGTGGCTCCAATCCAAAGTGTATTTGCATCTTGAAAGCGATTACCTGCCAGTAAGTCATAAATGCTTAAATTCCCTCAATTCAGTGAGCTTTTATTAAGTACCTGTGGGGTAACAGGCTCTGTGCTAATGCTGAGAATACAAAGGCAAACATGAGATAATTTCTACTCTTAAGGAGCTGACATTCCGAGGACCTACAGCAGCATGTGTACATCTCAGTAAATGTAAGATATATTCAAAATGGAAAGTATGGGGAGGTGGGGTTGAAGATGTGAGGGAAGAATCAGGAGAAGCTTCTTGCTGGTGGTGGTCCTTGAAGGAAGCTATGAGTCTGAACAGGTGGAAGTGAGAAGGGACAGCCTGTGCAGAGGCAGAAAGACAGGAGATAGGCATTGATACACAGAAAATGACAAGCAGACCAGCTTATCTGAAAGGTCAGATGTGTGTAATGAACCTGCAAAATTGGAACCTGATTATAAAGTGCTTTTATTGCCAAAAGAAGTTTGTATTTTATTCTAGAGGCAACTAGGAGCCACTGAAGCTTCTTGAGCCATACGGTCAAACCTACACTTTAGGAATGTCAGTATGGAAGCTGGATTGGAAAAGAGGATGCTGGGAGACCAATTAAAAAGCTGTTAAAATAGTCCAGGTGAGAGGTAGTAAGGGTCAGAAAGTGGGTGGTGGTTGCGTCAGTGCAGATAAGGGGATGGAGATGAGAGAGGGTTGAAGGTAACATTTGAGTCTCAAGCCTGGGGGCTAAAGAATGATGCTGTTCTCACAGAACTGGAAATTAGGAGAAGGGTTTGGCTTAGGAGGAAAGATCATGAGTTTGAGGTTGCTTTGGGGACATCTAAGTGGAGATGTCCAGTAGATTGTTGGAAGTAGGGCAACTGAAGCTCAGGAGAAAGAAGTCTTGGATATACAGGTGCTCAAATGGAGCAGTAGCTCTAAGATCAGCAAGTACCCTGACTTTTCAAGTTTTTTTAAACCTTCTGGTTAGAGTTCTAAGTAGGGGGAAAAAACTTGGCATGATTAAAAAACTCATGTATACCCCTGATTAAAAAAAAATAAAAGCAGTATGGATCAAGTACCCAACCTCACAGGATCTCCCTATTCTAAAAGATAAACAGGACAGGGACTGAACTAGAAATGGCCTGCTAAGAAGGACCTGTAAAGCATCTTAGGGGGAATGACTATTAGAACTAATCAGACTCTGCTTTTTTTAAATGTATCCTTTTGATCTGATAATTACAACAAAAGTAAAAGAGTTAATAGTGGCTAGCATATCTATAGCACTTTAAGGCTGACAAAACTCTTTACATTTGTTATCTCATTTGATAGTCACAGCCACCCTGGGAGGGTTGATGCTATGATTCCCATTTTACAGATGAAGGAACAGGTTTAAGGACTCCTGGCAAGTCCAGTGCTTTCTGCACTGTGTTCCCCAGGTGCCTCAGTTGAAGCAAGAAGGTAAAAGTGGATTATTTTCATTTAAGACTATCTAATGCTTCCTCATTCTTTAATATCAGTGTTCTTGAAACATCTGCCCACAGCGCTGTTCTCTTTTGGCTGTGTATCTTCGCAGTATTACACAGAGCCATGCCTCCCCTATCACCTCTGTACACATCTCTCTAATGCTCCCTCTCCTTCACCTCTACTACTAGATCCTGTCAATTCCACCTCAGCAATGTGAAGAGCACTGAATTTGTGATCAGATGCCCTGCAATCAAGGCCCTGCTCTGCTACTTCATACCAGTGAAACCTTGATTTGAGCCACCTTACTTCTTGGTGCCTTATTTTCTCATCTGTAAAAGGAGAGGATGTCACTAAATGAATCCTAACATCCCTCCAACTCTAAAACTACGATCTCACATCTCTAATCATTGTCTCTCTACCCCAGTGCAGGCCTTCATTACCACCCCACTATAGAGATGCAATAAACACCTCTGCTTTCTCCTCACCCTGCCTACTGCTGCTTCTAGACTCATCCATGTATCTATGCACCAACCTGGTCATGCTTCTCCTCTGCTTAGCCTCGTTGATTCCCTACTACTTGCCAAAGAAAGTTCAAACTCCTTTTCCTCACATTCTGACTTCCTCAATGTTGCATGTCATGCTATCTTTCTGTCTTCTGCTGCTCCTGTTCTACAGTATACTATGCAGTAAACAGTTCTTATTTCCTAACGCCTTAAATAAGCCCCATGTTCCCTTGTCGTCGTGCCTTCCTTCTTTCCCCATGCCTTTTGAATTTTTTTTTTCATTTTTGATTCAGTTACAGGACAGGTATTTCCTACACACAAAAGAATGTTTAACACAAAATAGCCACAAGCACACATAGGAAAAAAAAGATTAACTGAAAGCAGCAGTAACAATTTCTCCTAAATTGTGCCCAGGAAGTTGACACATAAACATGAAGGAGTTTGTGGGACCATTGATCAATAAACCTTTTACATTTTACTTCAGCTCTGAACTCTCTCTTAATCTTCAGGTAAACCAGACCAAGGATTTGGCATCCTCCAGATAATGGCCATTTTCTTCAAGAGTAATAAAAGAGTTGATAGGGACTTCTCCCCTTGCCTGTCAGCCCTAACCAAAGAACCCAGGACCACCAAACCTCTCACACTCACACAGTGGCTTTTCAAATCTGCCATTTCTTCACTCAAGTTTAGGAAAGATCAAACACAGAGATGACATCTCAAAGCCCTGAATCAGGCTTGCCTAAGCAGAACATGAGACTTAGCTTCCATGTGCTCAGAGTAGCCATTTCTTCAAGGGTCTAAAGGAGAGAAAGGGGTGGTCCCTCCCCCATCCTTTGGAGAGAGCTACTTGCACATAGGGAGTCCAGGGAAGAAGACTGCTGCATTTCTGTAAGTTAAACTAAAATACCCCTCCTCCCTAAAACCTTCCCTATTTTCCTGTTGGTAGAAATCTTCCCCTTGGATTTCACATAATACTTTGTTTTGTAATTCTCTAATATACCAATTGTGTAACATATTCTAGTTGGGTGTGTGTATTATCTTCCCAAGTAAACTGTAAAATCCATGAAGGCAAAAATCACATCTCATCTAAACTTAATATCTCCTCCAATGTCTAACTCTTTACTCAGTAGGCATTTAATATTTGTTTAATAAATCAGTGTTTATGTATAGGAGAATAAAAGGATTTTCCAATTTGCAAAAGGCTCCTCTTTGGCTGGCACACAGGACATAACTCTTAAATATCTTGTGGCTATAGGAAATGATTAGCATACTAAATCCTTATTTGTTATCCTGTCTGGGACAAAGAAGACTTCTAACAGTCCCAAATCCCTTGCTTCTTACTTGGAAATGGTTTCACCATTCTTCAGAACCCAGCCCAGAGTCTAGGATCAGACAAAACACTTGACAGAATGAGGAGGAAATTAAAACAATAATTAGAAATTACTTTGCCCAACTGTATGCTCATAAATTTGACAATCTAAATGAGATGGATGAATATTTTTAAAAAGTATAAATTGCCCAGATTAACAGAAGAGGAAGTTGAATTCTTAAACAAGGCCATCTCAGAAAAGGAAATTGAACAAGCCATCAGTGAACTTCCTAGGAAAAAAATCTCCAGGGCCAGATGGATTTACAAGTGAATTGTATAAAACATTTAAAGAACAGTTAATTCCAATTCTATGTAGACTATTTGGGAAAATTGGTGGAATCCTACCAAATTCTTTCTGTGATACAAATATGGTTCTGATACCTAAACCAGGAAGAGCCAAAACAGAGAAAGAAAATTATAGACCTATTTCTCTAACGAATGTAGATGCAAAAATTTTAAATAAGGTATTAGAAAAAAGAACACAGCAACTAATCACAAGAATACTACATTATGATCAGGAAGGATTTATACCGGGAATGCAGGGTTGGTTCAATATTAGTAAAACTATCAGCATTATTGACCATAACAACAACAAAACTAACAGTAACTGTATGATTATATCAATAGACGCAGAAAAAGCCTTTGACAAAATACAACATCCATTCCTATTGGAAAGCATAGGAATAAATGGAGCCTTCTATAAAATAATAAGCAGTATCAACCTAAAACCATCAGTAAGCATTATATATAATGGGCATAAGCTGGATACATTTCCAGTAAGATCAGAGGTGAAACAAGGATGACTATTATCACCACTGTTATTAAATGTGGTACTTCAAATGCTAGCTTTAGCAATAAGAGAAGGAAAAGAAATTGAAGGACTAAGAATAGGCAAAGAAGAAACTAAGTTATCACTCTTTTTGCAGATGATATATACTTAGAGAATCAAGTAAAAAACTACTTGAAATAATTAACAACTTTGACAAAATTGCAGGTTACAAAATAAACAAACAGAAATCATCTGCATTTCTATATATTACTAGCAAAGCCCAACAGTAAGAGATATAAACAAATCCCATTTAAAGCTACGGCAGACACTAAAAAATATCTGGGAGTCTACCTACCAAAACAAACCCAGGGACTATATGAACACAATTATAAAACACTTCACACAAATAAAGTAAGATCTAAGTAAGTGGAAAAACATCAGTTGCTCATGGGTAAGCTGAGCCAATATAATAAAAATTAGTTTACCTATTCAGTGCCATACCAGTCAAACTACCAGGTAATTATTTTCTAGAGCCAGAAAAAATATCAGAATTCATCTGGAAGAACAAAAGGTCCAGAATATCAAGGGAACTAATGAAAAGAAATGCTAAGGAAGATGGCCTAGCCCTACCAGATTTCACATTGTATTATAAAGCAGCAATCATCAAAACCACTTGGTACTGCTAAGAAATAGAGGGGTGGAATAGGTGGAATAGGTTAGGTACTCAAGACACAGTAGTTAATAAATATATCAATCTACTGTTTGATAAACCCAAGGACTCCAACGTCTGGGATAAGAACTCCCTGTTTGACAAAAATTGCTGGGAAAACTGGATAACAGTGTGGCAGAAACTGGGCATAGACCAATACCTGACGCAAGAATAAAATCCAAATGGATAGATGATCCTAGATATAAAGATTGATACTATAAACAAATTAGGGGAGCAAGGAATAGTGTATTTGTCAGATTTATGGAGAATGGAGAAATTTTTGAATAAACAAAAGAGAGAACATTATGAAGTGCAAAATGGATAATTCTGATTGCATTAAATTGAAAAGTTTTTGCACAAACAGTGCAACTAAGATTAGGAGGGAAGCAGAAAACTGGGAAAGAATCTTTGCAACTAGAATCTGTGATAAAGGCCTCATTTCTAAAATATATAGAGAACTGAGTCAAAGGCAGAAAAATACAAGACATTCCACAACTGATAAATGGTCAAAGGATACGAACAGGAAGTTTTCAGAGGAAGAAATTAAATCTGTCTATAGTCATATGAAAAAATGCTCTATATCACTATTCATTAGAGAGATGCAAAAAAAAACAACTATGAGATACCACATCACACCTATCAGATTGGCTAATGTGACAAAACAGGAAGATGATAAATGCTGAAAAAGATGTGGGAGAGTTGGAACACTAATTCATTGTTGGTGGAGCTGTGAGCTGATCCACCCATTCTGGAGAGCAATTTGGAACTATACCCAAAGGGCTACAAAAACATGCATACCCTTTGACCCAGCAATACCGCTTCTAGGACTGTATCCCAAAGAGATCATAAAAATGGGAAAGGGTAGCAACATGTACAAAAATATTTATAGCAGCTCTCTTTATGGTGGCCAAGAACTGGAAATTGAAGGGATGCCCATTAATTGGGAAATGGCTGAACAAGTTATGGTATATGAATGTAATGGAATACTATTGTGCTATAAGAAATGATGTACAGGAGGCCTGGGAAGACTCATATGAACTGATGCTGAGTGAAAGAAGCAGAACCAACCACACTGTGCAAGGAATTTTTCTTGTGCTGCCCTTCACAGCAATGCAAGAACCTAAAAAATTCTCAATGGACTCGAGGCAAAATGCCTTCCACACCCAGAGAAAGAACTATGGAACTGGATCGCAGAATGAAGATTCTTTTATATGTTGTGTTTTGTTTTATGGTTTCTCCTATTCATTTTGATTCTTCTATGCAACTGACTAAAGTGAAAATGTATTTAATAGGAATGTATGTGTAGGACCTATATAAAACTGTATGCCATCTCAAGGAGGGAGTGGGAAGGGATGGAGGAAGGAGGGGAAGAGAGGGGGAAAAAGTCAAAGGTATATAGAAGTGATTGTAGAAAACTGGAAACAAATAAATTAATTTAAAAAAAAAAAAAAACATTTGACAGGAAAAAGACCAGGCAGTATATCCATGTGAGAACTGCAGCCACATTCACTAGGACAAAATCAAGACTTGCAGAAGGAGTTCCTGCCTCTGTTCATTTTTTCATTGGCATAATGAAACAGGTGCAAATCCATGTCAAGTAATTAGGTATTCATGTAATTAAAATATGTAACCTACAGGAACTTTTATGCAGCTATAAGAATTAGTAATAAATGGCTTTAAATTTTATATAAATAATTTAATAATGAAGTCACTGAAATAGATCTATTAAAAAATTCTACTTTGTTCCCCAATGATGATTACCATGAATCTTTTAACAACAACAGTAATAATAGCCACGATTTACATAGTGCTTACTATGAGCCAGGCCCTATGCTAAGTGCCTTAAAGTCATCTCATTAGATCCTCACAATAACCCTGGGAGGTAGGTGTGATTATTATCCCCATTTTACAACTGAGGAAACTGAGGCAGAAGCTTTAAGTGACTTGTCCAGGTTCACACAGTTAGTAAATGTCTAAAACCTGATTTGAACTTAGGTCTTCCTGATTTCAGACCTAATGCTCTGTCCACTGTGCCACCTAGCTTTACTCAGCTGCCCACTGTAACTTAACTTTCAGAATAGTTAACAGAATTAGCAAATAGGTGTTTGCCACTCTACAGTGATACCCCCAAAATGACAAAGGACTGGATACTACCTAAACCAAGCATAAAAAGCAAGGATAATTTTGCAATAACAGAAAAGATACTATTTGTTTCCACCTCTACTAAGGAACCTCTGATATTCTCCTGCAGGAGAAAGTGAATAGGCTGAGGGAATACATTTCTGTTCTCCAAGTTGAGTGAAGTGGTTCATGAAATAATAGTAGAAGTGCTCTGAGGAGGAAACAAACCCAAAAATTACCGGAAGAGGTAGAGAGGGATCCTCACCAGTATCACAATGGAGGGTGGAAGAATATGACACAAGGAAGAGACAGAGGACCAGACATTTGGAGGTAATTAAGTTCCTGCATTTGAAATAGCTGGATAACCTCTGGAAGAAAACAGCATCTTATAAGGCAGGAAAGGATGATGCGATTCTACAAGTACCTTAAGATAAGAAATCATCCAGAAATGGCCAATAGCAGAAAAGATAAGGTAAAGTATTTGATGATTACATGCTGTGGGAATACCAATGTAGCACTTTTTCAAACTGACAAACATGTCTGCTTCACCGCAGGTAGGTGTCAAAACATGATACAGAGTATTCTGAGACTTAACAAGTCTGAGTACCTATTGACAATTCATATTTGGGAAAATGATGCTTCTAGAAGGAACCCTGAAATTACTGCCCAGGGCTACAAAATTCTGGCCAAAAATCTGAAGGCCGAAAGGGCCCACGGAGTATTTTCACTATTGCTGCCAATTGACAGAGGCAGATTTGAAAACATGAACAGCTGCCTAAGAAGATGGTGACTGAGTGCAGGATTTGAATTTCTAGCATGGTCCACAGCTTAAAATGTAGGCACGAGAGGCTTGTGATCCACAATGAAGTTCATTTTACAATGCTGGCAAAAAAAAAAACAAAAAATCTCTCTTCCTAGAGTCTGGTAACAATGGCTTAAAGTTGAAGAGAGAAAAAAGAGGAAAACTTAGTAGATCTGACAAGCCAAATACAACACAGGAGAATCAGTAACTTAGGAGAGACTTGGTTTGGCTGTCCTTTGTTCTCAAAGAGGACCAAAATGACATCACTGTTGGGGTCAAGGTACAGCATAATCAAATGTGGCTGTTCAGAACGATACAAGCTTGGAGGACTACTACAAGTGAGATGCAAATAGTCCACATGAATATCTGGAGCGGAGATGTCTCTAAATTTGCAAATCTCATTTCTTTTCAGCTGCTATAATCCTGCTTTGCTCATAGAGCACAATGCCATACTGGGCAGTCCTGTGCCAGGGCCTCTCATGTCTCACAGTTCTTGTCAGCTGCTATAATCCTGCTTTGCTCATAGAGTACAATGCCATACTGGGCAGTCCTGTGCCAGGGCCTCTCATATCTCACAATTGCAAAGTTCTTTAGAGAGATCTTGAGAGTGTGCCTGTAGACCTTCTGACTTACATGTGAGTGGCACCTCGTGTGAGTTCTCTCTAAAATAATCTTTAGGAAAATGTACATTTGGCATTTGAACAACATGGCCAGCCCATCAGAGCTGCCCTGTCTGTAGAGTTTGAATGTTTGGCAGTTCAGCTTAAGAAAAGACCTCACCATCCAGTACCTTATCTTGCCATGTTATCCTCAGAATCTTCCTAAGACAATTCAAATGAAAACAATTCAGTTTCCTGGTAAGGTACTAATATACTGTCCAGGTTCTACAGGCTTATAACAATGAGGTCAACACAATGGCTCTTTAGACTTTAAGTTTGATAGTCAGTCTAATACTTCTCTCCCATACTTTCCTTCAGAGCTTCCCAAACACTAAACTATCTCTGGCAATGCATGCATCAACCTCATTGTCAATGTGTACATCCCTAGAAAGTATACTGTCAAAAGTAATTGAACTTATCCATAGCATTCAAAATTTCTTAGTTTGCTGTAACCAGTAGTTCCACTGATGGATGGTGTGGTACTGGCTGGGTGGAGAATCTCTGTTTTCTTGGCATTAACAGTCAGACCAAAATTAGCACAAGCAGCAGAATGTCAATCTATACTTTGTGTGGTTAGCTTCAGAGGCTGCACTGAGTACACAATCATCTGTGAACAAAACATCACATGCCAATTCTCCCTCCACTTTAGTCTTGATTTGTAGGCTTTTCAAATTAAATCATTTTTTTCCATCGCAGTATTTGATCTTGATAACATTTATATCCTGGTTGGACAACAGTGCTGAAAACATCATGCTAAAAAGCATGGGAGCAAACACACAGCCCTGCTTTACTCCACTGGTGAATGGAAAAGGCCCAAGAGCATGGCCCATTATCCAGAACCCATGCAAGCATGCAATAATGAAACATACAAAAATACTGATGACCCAAATTTTGCTATGATTTTCCAGAAGGCCCTCATGAATGAGTGTCAAAGACTTTCATTAGCTAGATGAACGTTATGTACAGACCTCTGTTGTTGTCGAGCAGCAAACACCATAGCCATTGTTCCTTAGCCCTTTCTGAAGCCACACTGGCTCTCAAGCAGATGACCATCTTCCAGGGGAACAATCAGCTTATTAAGGACTCTGGCAAGAATCTTAACAGCAATGACTAAGAGGGAGACCCTACAGGAGACTAGACTAGTGGAACCCTAGTAAAATCTCTGCTTTCAGATGTCTTTTTGGAAATGTACAGAGGAATGACAGGAGGTGGCAAATTTAATTTTATAGATATCAAGGTTTGGTAGGATGATCTGAAATAGTTTAACATTCAAGATGAACAAGAAGAGGTGGCATAGCATTTCATATTAAGATAGTCTATTCATGTGAAGAAACAGAAACCAAAGGGAGAATGCCATGAAAAGAATTCAAATGAGGAATTATCAAAAAGAGTGAGTAGAGTACAGACCATTGGGACAAACAGAAGAATTAGATGAGGAGTTTGATAAATAGATCAAAAAATGATAGGGTATTTCAACTATTTGGACATCAACTGGCACTTCCTTCTAAGAGTAAAGCAACTGATAAAAGTGCGACTTGCCCTAATGATTATTTCATTCTTTCATTAAAAAATTGAGGAAATGACAAGTAGAAGTACTAACAAGAAGAAACTGCTAGCTGATGCAGCAATGTAATAATGAGAACTTTAGGGCAAATGACATCTTACTGATTTATGATAAAGAAAAGGAAAGCCAAGCATACTCTCTAGATTTGAGAGGTCTAGATTTCAAAGAGTTCAGAGGAAAAGATCAGTAGAATCTCATGGGTTAAAATTTCACAAGGAAAACTTTCAATCCAGCAAAGATAGAACGTACACAAGGGTAAAATTCTAAAGACTCAAGTAGAAATTATTCTAATGAGAAGGAAATAGGGACCTACATAGAGAGAATGATGTAATTGGAGAAAGAAACCCAATTCAAATTTATACAAGATGGAAGTCCAATGTATAAAAGATGGAAACAAGTAAAAAAGAATGAATGAATACAAATTGTGTAGCACAGTCCTGTCATATATGTCAGGAATGCTAAAAGTCTCAAGAATTGAGACTTGGATAGAATACTAAGAACAAAAAGGGGGATTAACTATATTGGGGGCAAGAAAGGGGTTAAAGAAAGCAGAACTACTGTTCTGGGTGGATGAGATAATGGACAACAGTGAAAAGGCTGAAGTGATAAATTATTTTGCTTTTGTTTTCTCTTCTAAGGACATCATTCCAAGGACAGTGATGATCTTTCTCTGAACTTGGAAGGATAGAAGGAAAAATAAAATGGTCAAGGCATAGAAGCCCAAGGTAAATGAGAAAATGGGAAAACAGCATATAATACTCTGAATGTATTAGGAACAATGAATAGACTGACAAATGTGATTGCAGAGCTGCTGTGAGTAACTGTTGACAGATCTAGAAGAATGGACAAGGTGTCACAGGACCTTCTGTGCAAATTTACTCTTTTTTTCAAAATGAGGAAGGAAGTGGAACATCCAAACCATCCAGTGAGTTTGACTTCTGTTCTTGTCAAAACTGTAGAACACATTTGTTGACTTAAGATCCATAAGGCCTACTTACAACTAACTGCCTCTACTCTGGATTTGCCCCTTCTCTTCTCTAGCGTCGTCGATATTCTAATGCTTCTAGAGTGGGGACCTCACTATCCAATCCTTGACATCTCCCATCTGATATCAGAGATGAGAAACCAATGAGACATTCCTGTGCTCCCTGGCTATAAAACAGATGGACATTCCTGGAAGACAAAGGACACGGGCACACCAGTATGAAACCAGGAAGAGCTTGGCATCCATAATTTAATTGTACAAGTCCACTCTAACCCAAGACACTAAGGGATCAGGGTTGATCCAATTATGTACAGTTCCAGACTGTAGTGGGGAGGAGAGGTACAGTCAAGGATACAAACAGGGAGGCTGCAGGGATTTGCCAGGAAGAAGAGGGGAGTCAGTGATGGCACTGCAAAAGACAACACCATCCTCCCAGTCCATCAGGCTCATAACATAGGAGTCATCGTGGACTCCTCACTATCTCTCACCACCACCTCACACACATACATCCAAGCTGCTGCCAAGGCCTATCAATCTCACCTTTGCAACATCCCCAAATATAATCCCTTCTCTCCTCTGACACTACCACCACCCTGGTGCAGGCCCTCATCACCTCAAACCTGGACTAATGGAATAGCCTGCTGGTGAGTCTAACTGCCTCAAGTCTCTCCTCACTCCAATTCACCCTCCATTCAGCCACTAAAGTGATTTTCCTAAAGTACAGGTTTGATCATGTCACACCTAGCCCCCCCTGCCAAGAAACCCCAAGTTCTATTACCACCAAAAGCAAATACAAAATACATTATTTGGAATTCAAAACCCTTCATAACCTAGTTCCCACCTACCTTTCCAGTCTCCTTATACCTTATTTCCCAACACACTGTTTAATCTAGTGACACTGACCCTGCTGCTTCACGAACACACTACATCTCTTGGTTCTACGCATCTCTCTGGCTGTCCCCTAGGCCTGGACTCTCCTTCCTCCACTCACACTACTGACCTCTCTGGCTTCCTTTAAATCCCAATTAAAATCCAACCTTCTACAGGAAGGCTTCCCCAACCCTTTTAATGATTTCCTATTTATCCTGTTAGATTTTAAGTTCTTTGACAGCAAGGACTCTTTTGCCTTTTTTCACATCCCTAGCACTTAGCAACGTGCCTGGCACACTGTAGACTTTTAACAAAGATTGAAGGATTGACTGATTGTGCCAAGCAGTTAATTTCTTTTCCAATTCTTTTTTCCATAGTACTCTTTTCCTATTTTTTTCCTCTAGAGGTTTCATTTCATTAATAAACATTTCAAAACTTTATAAACTCTTGCTTCATTTCTTCCAGAAATTCCAGATGAATTTGTACCTAAATTGTGTTTTTCTTGTGAAGCTTTGCTTAATGATATTCTGGAGTCATTTTCTTTTAAGTTTGTGTCTTGAGCATTTCTTTCACTATGACAGCTCTTTATGGTGAGACCCTTTTTTTATTTGCTCACTCATTCTATTTCTGACTTTGGGCTTTAAGATACACATCTGGGATAGCATTTCTGGGTTGATGCTGTTGCTGCTTGTGGGTGGTATTGGTGTTATTATTGCAGGGATCTCCAAGGCAGCTCAGGCTGGGGACCTGGCTAGCTTTCAGTGTTCCCAAAGTAGTCTTATTCAAGGCAAAATCTGATCTCTGCCCCATTCCTGACCTGGATTTGGGTCTGAGCAACAGCAGACTGCTGTTGGACTCATACCCTTTCAACCAGCTGGGAAGCTCTGCTGGTTCAGAGCGACAGAACTATAGGGTTCCCTTTTGTCTGATCTTCCTGCCCCAGTTATTCCTCTGTAGGCTTAAAGATTGTGCTAAAAAATGGAACTGAGAACCCCCTCTCCACTCCAGGAGTCCAAACCACACTGTTGCTACTTGTTTCTGAACTTCCTTCTTGCTTCATACATACCCCAGGGCCTTCAACCCTTCTCACTCCAGAATGCCACTCCTGGGCACAGGTCTCTTCCTCTGTCCAGATGGTATCCGTGATCTGGAACGAGAAAATGGTCAATAATGCTGTCAGTCAGCACCTGTTGCTGTATGCTGCATGAGGCTATGTATGAGTCTAGGACCATTTGGACTCTGGGTGCATTTTGCAGAATGCAATCCCATCTTAAGTGTCCACAGACCCCTTTACACATTCCAGCACTAACTTGGGCAGGAAAAGTAACTCACCATAATGTTTTTTCTTGGATTTCCCGATCAGGATTCAGTTTGGTGCATTTTCTGGATGTGTCTGAAAACTTTTTGGTGGAATGTACACTGTACTTTCTCCTTCACCATTCTGTGTCTGCCCTCTGCAATAGTCTTCTGACAGGCTGTTCCTGTCTAATTGCTCCCTACCCCATCCTAACCTCCACTGAGCTATCAAAGTAATTCTCTTAAATTGTAGGTCTGACCACATCACCCTCCTACATGTTAAACTTCTATTTCTTGTATTCTATTACCTCTAGGATCAAATGTAAAAAAAAAAAAAAGGCCTATTTCTCTTTTAAAGCCCTTTACAACTTGGCCCCTTCTTTCTAGCCTTCTTACACTTTACTCCCTTTCACATGTTCTAAGACCCAGTATCTCTGGCTTCCTTGCCTTTTCACTAGCTTTCCCCCATCCCTGGAATTCTCTCCCTCTTTATCTCTAACATCTTTTTTCCTGGAAGTCTCAGCTAAAATCTCACCTTCTGGAAGAAAACTTACCTGGTCCCCTTTAATGTTAATGCCTTCCCTCTGCTAATTATTGCCAATTTCTTGTCTATACATCGTTTGCATGTTGTTTCCCCATTTAGATTGTGAGATCCCTTAGGGCAGGGATGATTTTTGCCTTACTTTGTATCACCAATGCTTAGCATAGCACCTCACACATAGTAGTAAACCCTGTGCTTGTTAATTTAATCCCAGATCAAGAGTCCCTGTTGTAAGCAGAACTAGTGATAGTTTGTACTAAGTTAGCTACAGTACAACGCTAAAAAAAGGTGAAGATCATGGATTCAAGTACTGTGTGTGCCAGTTGGATACCCTGCTTAATTACAGAAAGATAGATCTCTAATCCCAGACATCTTTCCAATTAAGAATGATCACTGGGTCAGTATTCTACTTGGAATTAATTATGAAGGAATCAATAAAGGACTCAGTGGATTCTTACTGTTGAGGAAATTCAGAGTTCATTTTATCTTCATAAAGAATGCCATGTGTTATAGATGAAGGTGATTAAAATGGCTCTAGATATCCCAAACACTAATAACAAAAAAGGAGATTTAGGTATTTTCAAGAATCATAAATTTTACTGTTTCTTTACCATCATTTGGCACATATCCAAGGCACATTAGAAAATTAGCAGAAATCATAAATTATTTTTTAGAAAAATATACATAAAACCCCTCCCTTCTACAAGCACACAAGTGTTTCCAATAGCATGCACAAGCCATTTTTCTATAGTAAAAAGATATTTGAAAACATATTCCAGACAATCCTGAAAGTCTGGAGCCCTAGACAAGTTATCAATAGCATACCTTAAAAAATAAAACCAATATGTTCTTTAGAAATTTATAAAAAGAACAAATGTGAATATGGCAATGATTCCTTAAATCAAAAATCACATTAACCTGGTTTGTGACATGTTCACAGCAGTTTAATCAAAAGCCCGTCAGGAAAGATGTGCCCAATCTCATCTCTTTAATTTGGTGGCTATCCTTGAAGTGTGGTATTTAAGAAAGAGTATCTTAACTAAGAGAAGGGTTTCCATGAAAGTGCAAGTTATCACTGCTATGGATGCATATGTGAGGAGGACCAAATTATCTGTAATATCTTGCTAGTAAAAGCATTACACCTAGCTTTTTTTCATATATATTTTGCAGGACAAACAACATATCTTTACTAAAAATAAATGCATTGAATTGGGATTTGGTTATCCTTGTGTTGCTTTGCTAAGGAGTGTTTTTTTTAAGTTTTGCTTTCTTCATTTAAATGGTACTTTTCTGTACAGCATCCTCACAGTATCATGAAGATAAACTGTTTTATTCAGCTTACTGCAGCATAGAGAAATCGAACTTATAAAGTCTGCTACTTTATACTTAAACATTACAGTGGTTCAAAACCTTCCAGAAGAAGAGGTCATCAGAATTTCTCACTTTAACCAAAGGGCAGAAATACCTAAGCCCAAGGCTTAACTCCAAGAGGGAAGCCAAAATGGAGGGAATTTTTTGGCTACATTCTTTACATTAATCTTTTCCTAGTTCAGTCTGCCACAACGCAGTTCCATGGAGAATGTTCTGATAATAGGTTCCAGCGCTGAAGTACAAACCTTGCAACAACCTTCTGCTGAAAGCTTATTATTCTTCTAAGCCAGTTGTGAAGATGCAGTCCTAAGACTTATTTTAAATATCAACCATATTATCTTGCTAGTTCTTTACTTTTCGGCAGCAAATGAACTTTGTTACTGCTAAGAGTCTTCAGATGGTAAAATACTTGGCTCTTGACAACCTGATAGGTCACTATTATGAGTAGTTTCTGGTTCCTGTGATTCAACTGCTTCAGTGACAGTATGCCTCCACTGCATTCTCTTAGTTCTATGAGAAGCTTGTATCACTGTGTCCATTACAGGTTTGCTACTGTTTTCTTCATCAGTGGTATTAGATTTGCTCTGGTCCAGTAGGTCATCATCTAACTTGGCCTTATTATCGCTCAGAACTGTTGGCTAGGGAAAGAGAAAAAAATGGTAAAGGCTGCTAAGAGATATTCTTTCAGCATCACTACTGAGAATTAATATAATGTTTTTCTTCTGAGTTTTACTACTACATCTGTGAACCTATTTGTCCTCAAACATCATCTCTATGAGTGAGGTTTATTGGTAAAAAAGGAGGGATCTTGTCCATTTCTTTAGTGTATGAGTAATCAGAACTAGGAATAGGTTGAAATAGGATACAGAATTTCTGTTTAATGTTAGTAAAATGTAACTTTTTGAAATTCATGGTAGAAAGAGTATCCATTCTAATTCTCATTGTCAAAAGCCCAAATCTAGTGTCTCTGAAACAAAAATAGTGATTCTGGGGCAGCAACAATCTCACATTTCCTTCTTTTGTAGACTGGGTCACAGTTTTCAAATCTGAACATTTGAGTCATGGTGTTAAGAAATTTTAGTTACATATCCAACCCAACTGGATGTTTGGCAAAACTAGTGGCTAACTCCATTGATATGCAAAGGTTTTTTTTTTCAAATTTATTAATATACTAAATACATTTGTATGTAGCAATCAATTTAAATTTTCCAAGGTCAGATCCATTTCATCCACCAGGTGTGATTTCCCACATGTTCAACATACAGAGCACTTCTATGTTTTTTCTCAGTTCTACACCTCCAAGTAAAAAACATGTTCAAGTAATAATAAAGAATATAATGAAACTGCAAATTCTATTAAACATACCACTGAAAATTCTAACTTTTGTTGTGAAATTTATAATTCTTGTGTTACAATGGCAGAGCACAATAGAACAAATGATGAGTGTACAGGAAAGGTCCCTAAGCACTACTTCTGAATTAAGAGGGTATGATTATAAAATCTCTAGGTTGATAAAATACATATGCCCCTCAATTCAGCTTGGATTTTAGATTAAGCTTAAAAACTTACCTGGCTCAGAAAGGTATCATCAAAACTGGGAACACTTCTGTCTCTTGTCATAGTTGCTGGTAAAGTTTTTGCTCTAAAATATAGGTAAAATAAGGTTACGAAAGTAAACACATCAAAGCATCATATGAAACAGCACCAGTTGGCCACAAGGTGGCAGCACCTGAATGAACAAAAAATATTTCCTGTATACTTTAAATGATTTAAATTGCATCTTTCCAGCTTCAAATAAAATTTTAACTTTCACAACAACAAAAAAAGCAAATACTAAGTAGAAGTTTTTAAAAACTTACTTAAACTGATTAAGTGAATGGAAAAACTGAAATCTTCTGCTTAAAGTATCATCTGGTGGTCCATGTGGCCTTGAATTCACTGTAGATGTAAAGAATGAACTGATATTTGAATACTGCCAAGGTCAAATGATATTTTAATAAAATATTTTTTAAAATCATAGCTTATATTTTCTTTGACAAGTTAAAGGGGTTTTTTTTTGTTTTGCAAAAGTATTTAAATTTGGTTATCTAACTCTAATGAATTTTGCTTATTTCTTTCTAAAAGTTTTGCCTATTGGTTTCATTTTTTTAGCCAACCCAGAGGGCATTTAATATCATCTTAGGTCCATAAGGTAGTTGTGAAACTAAATAGAAATAGCAGCACAACACTTAAATCTAAAAGATAATCTGCAAGAATCAGTATGAAATTCTACTCATTTCATGAGTTTGTTTTTAAAGTAGGAACTAAAGTTCATGATATTAGCTGAAACAATTTCTCAGTCAGTTGTGAGAATTATTACAAATGTATCCAAATATGGTCAACACAGCTCAAGAGATTATTTGAATAACATGAATGGTGGATGGATAGAATTACTGTTAATAATGATAATAACAGCTAACATTTATATAGCACTTACTGTGTGCCTGGGACTATGCTAAGATTGGTGCTATCATTCCCATTTTACAGATGAAGACACTGACAAACAGAGATGAAATGACTTACCTAGGTCATACAACTGAAGTGTCTGAGGCCGCATTTGAACTCAGGTCTTCCTGACTCCAGGCCAGGCGTTCTATCCACTGTGCCACCTAGTTGCCCTAGCTGCTGGTATTTTTGTTACTGCACAAATACCAACAACCAGTGTGTACAATAAAATCCTTCCACTACTAAGAAAAGATCAAGTATAGAGAAAAATCTTATATCCTGGAATCTGATGCTGACGACTGATCCTACATTAAAAACAAAAAAAATCCCTCATTTTCCTTTACTTTGTCTCTTTTCCATAATTAACTACTTATCATCCATATACAACTCAAACAAAATGCTTTAGGTGACATCTGCCCAGGCAGCAGATTAACGCATATGGCCAGCATAACCCCAAAGAACATCCACAGAACAAGTTGTAGTTTTGTCAGAAACATTTATGCAAACTGTTTCCCTCATCAGCTTACTTAGAAACCAAAAAACTTTAGGTTCAAGTCAAGAGGGTAGTATCTTATCGTTAATTACTATTAACAAAATTAAATTAAGTGCTCACAACTAATAATTGAGACATCCTATATGTGGGCAACCAGTTACTAGGCACTCAGAATATTTACCTTCATTTTAAAAAACAAATTATACCAAACAAAACCTTAAATTTTGCTTCTTGGAAAGTATTAAGGTGAGTGAATACATCCAAAAGATATTGTAAAAAGAAACTTGGAGCCTGGGTTTCAGTCCTGTCTCTGCCACTTAATATCTGTATGACAATAAGCAAGTCACTTCCATTCTCTGAGTCTCAACTTTTTTTTAATCTGTAAAATGGGGACAATAATATTTGCACTACCTACCTCACAGGGTTGTTGTAAAGAACAAATGAGATAAACATATGCAAATGCTTAGTGATCTGTAAAACACACTATATGTGTTATTACAGATTGGTCTTTAGATATTAATATCTACCTCTCACTTTCTGCAATAAAAACTTCTTCAGATGGTAGGAGCTTCCCTGCACATCTCACCTCCCTATTATAATTATATTTTAGATACAACCTCATATTTACATAAGACAGACAAGAAAGAGAACACAGTCAGTTTTAGCCTTGTAGAGTTACATATCTAAGAGAAAAATTCTTACATTTTTTCCTGATCTTAACAGCAGCATGCTCTTCATCTGTTTCTGCAGCATCTTCCAACAATGCAATACAGCTGGGTACTGTCTGCAGCAATTCCATAATCTTTGAATTCTATGCATTCAAAAGGAGCAATGGTGATTTAACAATTACTCTTTGAATTCACAGCAACAAACTGGTTAATGATTTTTCAACCTATATACAAAGGAGCTATGTAGAAATGTTACTCAAATGAAGATTCAGGTGGCTGACAACCTTTTTTCTTAAACAGTGTATGAAAACAAACCCATTACATAACACACTTGAAAAATTACTAAGATAGACTTTTTTATTATTAAATTGTTGTGATAAATATCACACTGATTAATAATAAAAACGCTAGCCTGATTTTGACCTAATAGTAGTCTAACAGTGTCCCAAAAATTCCTCTTCATTTGACTACTATGTTCTTTTAAACCACAAACTCAGGTACAATCAGCTATACAATTTACATTCTAATTCTATACCACCAGTAAAAAGATAGATTTAACTAAGAGTCACTCTATCTGTAGCATGTCAAGTGAATGTTGAATGATTTTGGGTGGAATGTTACACCAGAATACCAACAGGAATATGCCTAAAAAGGAAAGTTGTCCCCACCCCCTTAAGTAACACCTCTCTAGGCATGGTGAAGACTTAAGACTTTTATTTCATCAATGAAATCATGTCTAACATGTCTTTTAATTAGCTAGCTACAAGTTATCTCTGATGTTTTGGTAAGGAGACTCTGGTATGTTTCTGGTGAAGATACTCAAACCAGAAATGCTAATATAAAGTCTTAGCTGCTAACCTCTTCTGCTGAAACAAGACAAAATTCTCTGGGTTATTTGATTGTATAAAGGAGGATTCCAGACCAGAGTCAGAACCTTCCTCCTCACCCAATAATTTCTAGATAGTGGGCACAGTTCACCACACAACTGTTTGAGAGTTAATATTGTTGGAAATGTAGAGAACTCACCCTCAGCAAACTTATTTAAGCACCTATGTGTAAGGTAGTATATTAGATAGGCACCAAACAGGAAATATGAAAGACAAAAATAACCTTGCTCCTAAACTAGTGGAGATTATAGCTTAGCAGGGAACGGACGAGAAGGACTTACATAATGATAGGCAGAGTATAAAGCAGGACTGCCCTAAGGAGTCATAACTCCCTATGGCAGGAGCTGAACACACTCCACATCTGCTTTCCCTAACACCGTTTCAGCCAGTCATAGCAATCCAAAGAATCACCCAAGTCTATTCTAGACAAAAGGAATTGAAGTTGTTGTGGAGACTAGTTCTCTACCTACCTGTTCAGCACAGTCTATAGGTGTACACTGTCTCTTATTCCTAACGTGGACTGATGCTCCATGAAGCAGCAGGAGTTCCACCAGGATAGCATGATTTCCTATTACAGCTTCATGCAAGGCTGTGTTGCCCCTGTTGTTCAAAACATTAAGAGAGGCTCCGTGCTGGAAAGAGAAAAATTTTCATCACAGTCTAGATTGAAATAGGGGTACAACGCTAGCACGATGGCAGTAGTATTGATTATTTCAATGTAAAGGCTATCAAGGACAACCACTCAAAATGGAGGATATTATTTAAATATGAAAGAAGGGCCATCAGAGAACTGGGCATGGACAGCCAACACAGCACAAAACCTCACACACCAGTTATTCAAATCCCCGACTTTACTATCCATATGAAAACTTAAGAAGGAGCAAATACATTTCTTTTGCAACTTGCATTTTATAGCTTGATACTAAAGGGGACCCAGAAGTCTGACACTACTGCCCTGGTGTAGAGAACAACTAAAAAGAGTCCCCATTTCCCTCACCCAGACTAATGTGCTGCCTTAAGGCTCCCCATCTATAAAAATAAAGTAGTGCCAGCTCCAAAGAGCAGGAGCTACCCAGCTTCAACTATAGACTGCTATTAGTGTTGAACTGGTGTTCACAATGCGGGGTCACAAAAAATCTCACTCCAGGAAAAAACAAAGTCTTGTTACCTCCAGTAACAAGGCTGCTGCTTCATGGTGGCCATTCAGACAAGCACAAATGAGGGGGGTGTTGCCACTTGAGTCCTTTTTGTTTTGTTTTGCACCTAAGTCCATCAGGCTCTTCACCACCTATTCCAACAGAAGGAAGACCTCCAACTTCAGACTAAAAAAGTCATAGCCTCCTGAAAATTCTTAAAGGATGTTTATATTTCATCATCACCCTTTTAGCAGTATGCATGTGAATTTCTAGGCTCCAAGGGCAGAATGTCCACAGTTCATACATCAAGTCAATTTACACAGGTCAGCTAAATGTTTGCTCTGATAACTGCTATTTACAGCACCGTGGTTGAATGCAAAGAAGGAACAGGTTAACCAAACTCCAATTGTGAGTTCTGTTTGGATTCAGACCCTTCACAGTCTTCATCTAATCCCCTAGGGTAAAATCTAATCCAGAGACTTGTTTTTTTTTTTTGCTTTTAATCACTTTGAGGCATTGCAAATGGTCAAAGCACCACTGTATAAAAATACATAAAAGCTTCTTTAGCCCTAAGATTGTCTCCAAGGACTTAGCTATACTATGAGCTACTACAGTCCCAAGTGAGGGAACCAATTTGCAAAAGCCATGAATCAGCACACCTCCATGAAGACTTCATCCCATACACAAAAAAGGACCAGGTTTCTAGGTCTCAGATGCAAATTGTTGAGGCCGCACAGAATGTATGCATATAACCATTCAGTCTAGTTTACATCCAGGGTGTAATACCCATGTTTCCATATCCTCACAAAACCCTAACTTGATCCTTCTATCCCCACTATTGTCCTATATCTCCTCTGCCCTTCGTGGCTAAACTTCTTGAAAAGGCCATCTACAATAGATGCCTCCACTTCCTTTCCTCTCACTCCCTTCTAAGCCTATTACAATCTAGCTTCCAACTAGAAGTACTGGACTAGGATGACTTAGTAATAGGGACTATCAGTGACTAAAGCTTAAGAGCATATACTACCTGAAAGTGTCCCTTCTGGCAGGCAAGATGAAGTGGGACAGCCCGATTAACATTCCTGGCATCTACGTTGGCACCATGCTTCAAAAGAAGGGAGACGAGATCGGTCCGACCATGCAGCACAGCAACATGCAGTGGAGTGAAGCCATCCTGATTGGCAACATTCACTCCAAGTCCATTGACAGGAATCTTTTCAAGCTTCTTTAAGGATTCACAAGGCAGAGAGAAGAGGGGAAAAGACATCATACTGCTTAACATCCACTTGGAAAAGTCAGTACTGACTAATAATCTCGCCTCCTATGATAACACAATCTTGGATTTAGGTCTACATATACACAGCCCACTTACTCTATCCCCAAAATCAGATCAATATTTTTCAACCTGGCAGTACACAGAATTTAAAATCTTAGTGCAAAAAGCAGAACATCCCCCCTACACTGTATGACATTGCTAGCCTCATTTTTAGTAAAGTGATCAAAAAATTCCACCCTAGTCATTCCTGATTTCCAAAGCTTTTACAAGTAGATATATTAGGGGTTATTAACATCTTTTCTACTGAGAATCACTGATCCAGAAAAAAACGGAAGGCAGAAAGAAATCAAAGGCCATGTACAAACAAAACACAAAGTACATGGTTCTGGTTTGATCTGTTGTAGAGATGGGTTTTTTGTTTGTCTAGGGGTTGGGAAGAGGGATGAGATAACCCAGACCACAGGTTAGAACTTCCCTTGTTTGAGATAACCCAGACCACAGGTTAGAACTTCCCTTGTTTGAGATAACCCAGACCACAGGTTAGAACTTCCCTTGTTTGAGATAACCCAGAACACAGGTCAGAACTTTCCTTGTTTGAGATAACCCAGACCACAGGTCAGAACTTCCCTTGTTTGAGATAACCCAGAACACAGGTCAGAACTTCCCTTGTTTGAGATAACCCAGAACACAGGTCAGAACTTCCCTTGTTTGAGATAACCCAGAACACAGGTCAGAACTTCCCTTGTTTAGGGGGGATGTTGGGAAAGAAGAAGGAGGGGATGGTGTCACAGCCCTAGTCCCATTTTCATGATTACTGATTTATAATATAGAAATGCTATCTTGAAGTGCTAACCCCTTCCATTCCTACTATTTTCCATTAGTTTCTGGATTTTTTTGTTCCTCCAAATAAATGGTTCCTCTTTTGCTGGCTCTGTAAACTAGCTCCTCGGTGGTCTGATTAATTCTGCTGATGCTGTCATTATTATCGTATGACATAGACCAACTCTGAACACCGAATATTCCTCAGACATTTAGTTGTTCTTAATTTCTCTAAGAGGCATTTGTGCTTATATCTATGAAAGCTATTAGGTATGCTTTGGAAGATTAACTCACCAGACAACTTACTCATTTTTTTGTTATTTTGAATGAAACTTCCTTTTTTATTCCATTAATTCCTGCTAAATATAATTACTGATGTAAAAATACTGTTGATTTTTGTGGATTTATTTTGTATTCTGCTACTTTTACTGAAGTTATTGTTTCAGCTATTTTCTTCGCTGACTAAAATTTTCTAAGTAAATCATGCCATCAGCAAATAAGGATAGTTTTGTCTCCTCTCCGCCTATTTTTATCCCTTTAATTTCCTTCTCTTGTCTTATTTCTATAACTACCTCAGATAATAGTGGGTTCTCTGTGTTTGAGAGAATATATTCATAAATGAAATAATCATCACAGGAGCCTTAAGGACAGGCACCTTGGTTAAATTATATTTCCCTGTCCATAGCTAATAAATTCTCACCTTTTTCTGTCTTAATTCCTATAGAATCACTAGCTGCCTAAGCAAAAAATATTCTTCTGTCTTTCATCTCCACCCTTCTGAGTCCTTACCTAGCCTAGCTCTACCTTGCCCTTCCATTGCACCATCTGGAACCCCCATTCTATCATTAACAAATTACTTTCCCATCTTCTTTTACTCACAGGAACCTGATTCTCCTAGCTACCCCACACACAGTGGTTCAGACAGCTTGTCACTGCCACTATCATTCAGCAATCTTTCTTCCTTTGAGGTTCAGTCTATTCTTCCATATCATTCTATCCAGACCCTTGCTGCAGTCCTCAGTCAACACAGAGGTCCTTCTCTTTCTTTTCTCAAGGAGTTCAGTACGGCTAACAGCATTCTCTGCCTTCATACTTGGCAATTCAATATACTCCTCTGATCTCTGTATCCTCAAACTACCTTACATTTATTTAAATTTTGAGGGAAAGGAACTTTTTTTTCCCATTTCTTTTGTCTTTGTTTCCTGAGTACCTAGCACAGTGTTCTGCACATACTAGATATCTGATAATAAGAGAAAGAAAGGAAGTGAGAAAGACATACAAAAGAAGGAAGGCAAAGGGACACACACAGAAATGGTATGGGAATGAGGGAAGAGAAGGGCTCAGTAGATTCTGAAGTTTCAGTAACTACTGAAAGTACTTATCATACACAAATATACTGTGGGTGGAGCTGTGAAATGTGTGTGCACCTGTTCTGGAAAGCAATTTGGTATTAGGCAAATAAAATTACTAAAATGTCCATGTTCTTTGAACCAAAAACTCCATTACTGGGTCTACACTCCAAGGAAGCCATTGATAAGAAGAAAGTCCTCATATGCATCAAAATATTTATAAGAGCAGTTTTTGTGATAATAAAGAATTGGAAACAAAGTAAATGCCCATCACTTGAGGAATGGTTTAACAAACTGTGATGCATGAATGTAATGGAATATTACTGTACTGTAAAAAATTATGTATGTTGTTAACACAGAGAAGCATGGGAAGATCTATATAAACTGATGCAAAGATGAAGCAGAGCCAAAAAAATACATACACAAATAAAGACAACATAAATGGAAAGAACAATGACACATCAACAAATTAAAAGTGAATGTAAACAAATTACAAAGATCAAGCATGACTTGAATGAAGATAATGAAAGGATACCCTCAACCCATCCCTTAATGGGTGGGACATCCATGCACATGCTTTCAGACTCTTTCAATGCATCAATCAATGGTATTGATTATTTTTCCTCTTTAAAAATATTATTTGTTATAGATGGTTCTCTGAGGAATATCACCAAGATACTGGGGATAACTGATGATGTAAAAAAACAGAAGACATAAATAAAAGCTTATTTTAACAAAAAACAACAACAAAAAAAGTACTTGTCACATCTTTCAGTTCGCTTGGATAATGTATTCTAGAATATTATTTTTGTCCTTTGAGAAATTGATTAGCCAATTAGCCACAGAAGTTTTCTGGAGATAAAGCACTCTCTGAATGGCATATGTAACATGAAATAAAAGGCTAATATAAAAAGTCTTCCACACTTGTTCCACGTGATAGCCATGTTTCTATGAAGTTGCATAAAAATGATCATTTAAAATACACAAGGGAAAATAAAAATAAGCCAAAGGTAAAATTTTCTGTAAATAATTATTTGGCAATATGAAGAAGTATTGATCGATTTTACCAAATATGTATGTATTGAATTTGCCTACAGCATAGGTGCAGGATAATGGAAAAATACTCCCTCCATGATAGCATCAAAAGCCCTTAAGCAACAAGCACAAGTTACCTGCAAAAGAAACACTGAGGAAGGAAGCACACTCACAGTCCAGTCAAATCAGAATTTCCCCAGAGAGCAAATATGTTTAAGGTAATGAAAGTATTCAATCAACATATCAGATTTTAAAATAACAATAACAGCTAGTAATTAACACTGCTTTAAAGTTTATAAAGTACTTCACACATTATTATCTCATTTGTTCCTCACAACAGCCCCATAAAGCAGATTTTATCTCCATTTTACAAATTAGGAAACTAAGTCTGAGAGAAAGTGACTTGCCCAGGGTCATGTAACTAGTAAGTGTGTGAGGTGGAAATTTATATTCAATTCTTCCTGAGTCCATCTTCAGGACTCTAGCTACTGCACCACCTAGCAGCATCCAAATGAGTCTCATACCCTACAAAATAATCTCCATGAAAGGCATGGGTTTAACATGTTTATTACAGCAAAATCATATACACTTGTTTCAGAACACCTTCTTTGTAGCTTTCTTCAGAACTAATTTATACATCATGTTATAAAACTGCTCTCATTCTATTTCAGTCACACTTCATTTTTTTAAAATAATAAACATATTACCCTAGTTTGATCATGTATATTATCAGATCTCCTCAGATTGCCTTTAGGTTATTTCCAAAAAATAAATCTACCCTCAAAGGACCACAACTCCAAAAAACACTCCAAGAATTACTGGTGCAATGGATTAAAAGTTAAGAAGGCAGAACTCCAGCTCCCACCAGAATGTTTAAGTTCTCATGTTTGCTTTTAAGAAATCAGTAGAACAGTCACACTTTGTACACAAGAAGGTTGGAGCAAACAGCAAAGATATCTACATCACCTTCTACACTTTTATTTCTATCTTACTAAGTAGTTCCCTCAAAAAGGAGGCTGGCTAAAATAGGTTTGGCCAGAGCTCGGTCTCTAAGGGTATTAATTATAAGCTCTCTGCCACTGCTGAGCTAAATCTCCTCCATCTTTAGACTGGCACATTTCCAGAGGAGAGCACTCCCACAAAAGAAACAGTCACTGGGTGGAGTTAATAAACATATACATAGAAGGACTGATTTTCTCATTCTCCAGAAAGGGCCAAACCTTTTGTCGCGGAGCACACTTTGAACACTGGCATAAGGGATGACAAAATTCGAGATTTGCTGTTCTGGCAATATCTTCTCCATCTTCTAAATCTTCATCCATCCACTCCAAGAGATACCTTACCTGGCACCAGTTAAAATGGAAAAAAAGCTTTCACTTGGTACATGAGGGAACTTAAAATAGAGCTTGCTTCTTTTAAAATCAAATTCACTTATAAACACACACACATACACAAATATTATTGCTCACAAGCTCACTGATGTTAGCACCTGCAATTCTCCAAACAAAACAAAGCAATTTATTACTTCCTGCTGCTTCACCAAGACTTCACAGCTCACTTCTGTTCAAGCCCTTTAAAAACCTTTTAGTGATGATTTAAAGAGCTTAAGGTGTTGGTAGTGTTAGGTCATGCCAATGCAATTCCTAGTTTCCCTGTGGAAAGTAACAGAGATGACAGGAACACTTAGGCATGATTGCTTCAAAAACCTATATCTCACAGGAAGAAATTTTTTAGAGCCTCACAAAGCAGGATGAGCCAGATAGGAAATTGGGATTCTATGCAACATCATGCTTTGCAATAGACTATATATCTGAGACAAATCATTTTTATGGAAGTCATCTTTCCTACATACAGAAAAGGGGACTGAATTAGATGCTCCCTAAAAATCTCTTCAAGTAGAGTCATTGTAAACAGCCAAAAATTTGTATCACTGATACTAATTTCTGATTAAGAGTACAAAATAAGATGTAAAAGAGCAAAACAGATTCCCAGGCACAACCTGTGTGGTAGGATTTGTTGAGCTAAGACAACTCAACTTAAGTCCTAGATCTCTCCACCACCAATGCTCTCAGAGTCCCTAAAATTTCATCCTTACTAACTTCTCTGGGTTAAAGTCAGTGAAAGTTCCTGTTCAAATAAAAATTTAAATCAAGGAGCCACAAAAACTAACTCTGTTTATCAGATAAGCTGAAAACAAAGCCTACAGAAAAAAGTGGTTGGGGCCAACCTGCTAAAGGCAAGATGGATGGGAGTAAGCGTTAGTAGAAAGGTAAGCAACAGGCTGCTAGTGCTAGAGCAAAAGGCACAGAAAAAAAGGCAAAGAAAGCTTTACTTAATTTGTAATTTCTTCTGGCTCTCTATGCCAAAATGAAGAATTAACTCTAAACACAGTCATCACTGCTATCTTATGCTATATATAAGACATCAAAACACCCCACTCCCCGTAGTGGCTAAAGTAGCTCTTTCAAAGTCCCTGTAGCATTTCAAGAATATCCTGAAGCAACTCTTGCTTTTCCACTCAATCACTTGTGACTCATTCAACATTAAGCGACATCATCAGCCAGAAATAAACACCCATTTTGAGGTCATTCTCAATGCTCACTGCAAAAAGGCTTTACAATTCTAATGGATTAACAAAGGCTATGAGCAAAAGGTTAATACCCTTTTAAATAGATAGAGCTGTAAACACCCCACAGAATCATTATAATTGGATCTTACTAATGAATGTCTATCGATTCATAACCACAATGATCAGTAAAAAGAATCAAAAATAATTCTAAAGCTCTACTGCTTTAGCTAACTATAGCTGCCACTATTGTAATACATCCTAAGCAATAAGCCACACACAAGCTGAAGGAGGGAATATTGTAGCATCTAACAAAGCAAAGATCTGCTTTCAAAGAATGACTAAATTTGATAAACAAGAAAGGAAGATAGAGGTAGTATTGCCAGATATTTTCACATATCTGTGATTTCACTAGTTGTACAGAGAGATACTCCCTAAACCAAAATAGATTACAATCCATCTATACTTTCTCATCCTACGTAATTTTTGTCAATGACCTTTCATAAATCTTCCACAGAAGATTTACCCAACGTGTTATAAGGTTACTTGGATTGCTATAACAGCCTTCAATCTCTAGTCTTATCTTGCACATAAGTAAGTTTCATGATCTCATCAATGAGCATATTCCCTCCATAGGTACAGGTCATAATTCATTCAAGGAAAACAGCAAAGGACAGAACCATAGAGATAGCACTATAATTGAAGAGAAGAAGAAGAATGCTTAGAGGGCAGAATCTCAAATCTTACCACCCCTCCAAAAAAAAATATTTTTAAATGGAAAAGTGGCTGCATAGGGTTGAGCAACAAGGAGGAGTCAATGTGATATAAAGTAAAGAGCACTGAATCTGGGGAGCAGCAAGTTGATTATTAACAAAAGGAAACTTTAAACGCAGTCAGATATATAGGTAAATCAAAAAGGAATAATGTTATAGACACCCAAAAAGAAGAAATTCTAAAAGGGTCAGTAAGATCAAAAGTTGCAGAAAATCACTAAATGGAGCTGGAAGAGACACTAGCGACCAATGAGCCCAAATCCTTCATTTTGCAGATTAGGAAACTTGAGAACAGAAAGGTTAAATTACTTGCCCAAGATCACACAAGTAGTAAGAGTCAGAGGTCAGATCTGAAATGAGGTCCTCTGACTTCATAAAGACTCCCACTCAATCTTCTGTTTTTAAGGTAGTTCAAAGAACTTACCATTTCTAGATCTCCATCAGCAACAGCTCTCAAAAGTTTCTCTACCTTTAAAAAAGGGGGAGGAGAGGTGGAATCAGACAAGGTACTGCAAATGGCTTTTGTAATGTAAAACTAAATAATTCTGAAAACACAGTGATCTTCATTAACCTTGAAATTCATTACATATAAGCTCTTATTTGTTACAAGTTTTTAAGCAGACTATGATAACATAATCACCTTGTGAAATATAAATGCTTCCTGAAAGGTTTGGAACCTACTCCCAATACTGATAGTAATGGAGGTTAGCAGTAGCATTTATAATCCAAAAGGCATTTGTAATAGGCTTTAGAATGTACAATATGATTTCTTTTGACAATAGATCTATATTCTTAATAATGTTAGCTTATGCTAATACTCCATGTTGAAGAAAAGTGAAAGATGGCTCAGAATTATCAACCAATTATCAAACACTTAATAAGTACCTATTATGTGACAAGCTACATGCTATATTAGGGGACAAGCTAAAAGAAATCTTTATTTAAATGTTCACTGAAGATTATCCCCCATAGTAAATAACAGAGGCAACTATAAACAAATGTTTTTACCTCTACATGCCACACAGCAGATCTCATCTCAGAACTTACATTATTTATGGTACCAAAGAAATAGGTACACTTCCAATATTATTCTGAGATATAGGTTAAATGGACAGTTTTGTTAGAACCATACTCCATTTATTATAATATCTTTGCTAGACAAGAAAGCCCCTAATTGCAGAGTCCTGCCCTAAATAGCCAAATGCCAGCCCCTCTAGAAACCTCACCTCTTTATAATTATTTTTTATTTCTTCTTGTCTCAGGTCTACACAAGCTGAAGATAAGCTTGAGATTGAGGACGTCTGACTGACGGAGTCCACTGAACATAGAGAAGAACGAACAGGGGACTATAATAAAGAAAAGACAGCAGGATTTAGTGCCCCCTATCACTAAAAGTGATGTTTTTTTTAAAGTTAAGATTAAATTAGCAAAAGGAAATACAGATAGTTACCTTAGAAGATCTCTTTCCCCTTTCAAAAGCAAGATGATTGGCTTCCATGACAGATACAATCTAGTTTTAAAAAAAAATTTAAATACTGAAGGGAAATAAACAACAAAAAAGTCATCCAAACTATTAATAGAATTGTGTAACTCCAAGATGATTATACATTATAATATAAAATGTGACCTCTCGAAAATGAACTATTGTAGGTTTGGGGAACCTTCTAGGTCCTTGGGAGAGGTCTTTTGACTGAGTCCAAGTTTTACAGAACAAATCTTTTTATAAAGGGGATTTGTTCTGTGAAGTTTGGATTCAGTCAAGGGAGGATTTGAGCACTTGAGGACCTAGAGTACTACATGTGGCCTTAAGGATGCAGGTTTCCCACCCCTGAACTATTTATTGTCTACAAGCTAAAATCCTAAAGGGGATTTGGGGGAGAATAAAAACCTGCAAAGTGGACAAGTATAACTTAGAAAATTACAGAAAAATCTCATTTCCAGAAATGCAAGTGAAAGAAACCACTGAGAAGTTTTCGGGACCACTCCATCTTGGTCTTCCCCAAAACACTAAATATATGAAGAGAATACAAAAGGAAAAAGCAATAGAAAGAAAGACTTCTGCACCTGTGCCAGAAGGTAGGAATTTAGTTTTCCAAAAGTTTCAGGATCAGAGAGTGATTCAAGGAATAATGTTAATATAATAATAATACTTTTCACATTAGTGTAAAGGCTCATTAGAATAAGAGAATCACATTTTAAATGAAGCTAATTTAATAGTTAGAAGTAGAAAGTAGGTTACATTCAAACAACAAATGTACAAAAACTTGAGTGAAAACTATCTATGCTAAAAATCTAAACATGGCATGACCATTTTAGGGCAGATTATAGAAATGATAGGGTAACTGGAAAGTCTCTATAAAGAACTGATAATTAAGTAAAATCTCCATCTCTAAGCACTTGCTACGCACACTCTTACTTCCTACCCTACCTTGTAAAAATTTTTCAGAGCTGTGTTTTTCCTTTTTTTCCTATTTCCATCTATGCTTTGGGCAGAAAGGATTTACCTGGTTATTTATAACCCTTGATGTTCCACTGAGAAAGGTACTTTGGAAATTGAAAATATAAATAAGTGAAATGCATTAATAATTAACGTCCAAATGCAGCTAAGCAGCTGTGAGCCAAATTCTATGCCCAAATATGTCTGCATTATTTGTGAAAGAATACAAAAAATAAATCTGTGGAAACAAATTATAATGACTCAGATGTAGAGATTAAAAAAATGCTACCTTGGAATTTAATGCACATTTCAGTGGTGTTTCTTTCATTCGGTTCTGGTGCTCAGTGCTGGCTCCATTTTGCAGCAATACTTCTATGATGCCCTGATAGCCCCAGCGGGCAGCTATATGAAGAGGGGTGTCTCCTTTTTCATTACCAGTATCTAGTCTGCAAGAATGCACATCATAGTAGACTAAAGCCTTCACACACTGCAAAGAAATTGGGAAACCATAACTGCATGTGCTACACATCAAACAAAAATAGGTAAGTTTAATTTTTACTCTCTATATTCTCCCAATACTTAGTAATGCCAACAAGCAGGTTTTAATTCTATACAGTGATCAAATAACAGAGCAGTAAATACCAGGTTAAATTTAAAAGGACTTTGGGTTATCAGATAATTATTTTCTTTTTAATACACATAATATGGAGGGTGCTATGCTTTATGCGTCACACTTGCCTTTCACAGCAGAAGCAGCATCTTAAAAGGGAAAGAGTCAATATTTTAAGCACTAGAAAATAATTGGGAGTATAAATTAAGATGATAGGTAAAAATCTAAGTCCTTTAAGAAACTAAGAGTCAAAACTGCTTTAGTATCATAGGTCGGAGAGTCCTTATGTTTTAGGGGAAAAGCAGTCCAATTTATCACAAACCTGAACCCAGGAAAATTAGTTTATACTACCAATCCTACTAAGTCTTGAAACAAGACAAAGCCTCCTAAGTGAAATCTGTATTTCTAAAATGTGTTTACCAATGGAACTGAGATAGGAAGAGGGGAGAGTGAGATAAGAAATAGATTGGTTAATGTAATAGATTAGGCATACAATATAAAGAAGCAAATAACCACAGTAAACTAGTGTTTCATAAATTCAAAGATCCCAGCTATTGGGGCAAGAACTCAATATCTGACAAAAACTGCTAGGAAAACTGGAAAGCAGTCTGACAGAAAAAAAGACCAACATCTCATACCATATACCAAGATAAGCACAAAGTAGGTGCATAATTTAGACATAAAGAGAATACCATAATCAAATGAGAGGAACATGGAAAAAAATTACCTGTCAGGTCTATGAATAATTCACAACCAAACAAGAGACAAAGAAGATCATGAGAGATAAAATGGATAATTTTAATTACATGAAATTAAAAAGGTTTTGCACAAACAAAACCAGTGCAGCCAAAATTAGAAGGAAAGCAGTGAAGGGGTGGAGGAGGGAAAGGGTCCCCTCCCCCCCACTGGGAAATTGACAGCAAGTTTTTCTGATACAAGTCTCATTTCTCAAATATACAGAGAACTGAGCCAAATTTATAAAAAATAAGAGCCATTCCTCAATGGACATGAAGGATATCAATCAGCAGTTTCTAGAAGAAGAAATCAAAGCAAACAGTCATATGAAAAAATGCTCTATATCACTAATAATTAAAGACATGCAAATAAAAACAACTATGAGGTACCACCTCACACCCTCACCTATTATATTCCAATATAATAGAAAAGGAAATGGCAAATGCTGGAGTGGATATGGAAAAATAGGTACATTATAACGTTGTTAATATTGCTGTGAACTGGTCCAACTACTCTGGAAAACAATTTGGAAGTATGCCCAAAGGGCTATAAAACGATGTATGCCTTTTGACCCAACAATCCCCCTACTAGGTCTGTTTGCTAAAGAGATCAAAGAAAAAGGAAGAGGACCCATATATACAAAAATATTTATAGTAGTTCTTTTTGTAGTGGCAAAGACTTAGAAATTGAGGGAATGTTCATCAAATGGTGAATGGCTGAACAAGTTATGGTATAGGATCATAATGGAATTCTATTGTGCTGTAAGAAATGACAAAGGCGGTAGTTTCAGGAAAACCTGAGAAGACTTACATGAACTGAAACAAAGTGAAGTGAGAAGAACTAGGAGAATACTACACACAGTAATAGCAATATTGTAATGATAATTAACTGTGAAAGACTTAGCTATTTTGATCAATACAGTGATCTACGTCAATTAAAAAGGATTCATAATGAAAAATGCTATATGGCTCTAGAGAGAGAACTGTTGGACTCTTGAGTGAAGACTGAAGCATATTCATTTTCTAGGAGTTTTTTCACGTTGATTCTAATATGGAGATATTTTGCATGCCTTCATATATACAATGGGTATCACATTTCTTACCTTTTCAAGAGGTAGGGGAAGGGTGGAGGGAAGAAGAGAATTTAGAACTGAAAATAAACATTTAAAAAATTGAAAAGAAAAAAATTTAGAGAAAAAAATAATGAAAAACACTTATTGATCAGGGTGTGACATGCAAACTGGCCATCTAAATAGCAGTAACTCAGTCAAGTCATGTGTCTTGGACTAGTACTGTCCAAAGGCAGCAATGCTGGGTCAAAAGAATAAGAGGAAGAAGAGAACAGGCTGGATTTCTTTTAGGAAACAGTATCATGCCTGTAAATCACAGAGTACTATAATCTAAGAAAGAAGGCTATTAGAAGATACAAATTTTAGATAAGCCATTGTCTCTGCTCTCATGGAACTTATAGTCTATGAGAAGGATAAGACATAAATAAACTATAATATAGAATATGGCATGAAAAAATACTTCAATAAAACAAATTGTTTTGAGAAGACTGAGAGGAAAGTTATTTCTGAAAAGAGGGGTTAGAATAGAGAAGGCTTCATGGAGAAGGCATCTGAGCTATGCTTTAATGGAAGGGGAAAGAAGGGCATTCCAAGCATAGAAAATACTCTTGCTGTGCTTCGGGGAGAAAGAACCATTTATTATGGCAGGAATAAGAGTTAAGACTAGAAAGGCAAAATGGTATCAGACTGAATGCTAGTTTAAGAAGTCGAATGCAAGGACAATTATTCTTCCTTTGGCATAAGCGATGAACTAGCAGGCTGAAGAGAGTCGAGGTGAGAAGACGTTTTAGGAGGCTACAGCAAGTCTAGAGTAGGTGATTATGACAGATAAACAGAATCAACATTCAAATGTTTCACTTTTTAAAACAAAATAACTTAATTATAATATTATCAGAGAGTCTACTTAATTAGAAATAACTACTACTCACATCTTCATGACCATATGTACAGGCTAAATGGAGAGCTGTATTGCCATTATTGTCCTGAATATCTGTGTCTGCCTTATAGTGCAACAACAGAAGCTAAAAAAAAGAGTCAACATAATGTATAAGTACAAATAACATACAGCTGTAATTCTTTAAGTACCATCATGAACCAAAATGACACAAACAAACCTAAATTCTTTACATTTTTAAGGTCAAGGATTCTCTTGGTTTTATAAATTCCATATTATTCCCAACCTAAGACAAGTTATAATCCCAAAACTATGTACATGCCATTGAAACAGCTCTGCCTTTACTTGCTCATTAGTGTAAGGAAGGCAATGCAGCAGGGCAGGAAGTAAAACCACATTCACGAAAGAAATGAAGCACATGGAAAACCCACTGGCATAACAGCAAAATCAAACACGGACTTCTACTTGTCTTTTTTCTTTTAGCGTTTAAATCGTACCCAAGCATTACTGAAACAATGGACTGCTTACTGTGACATTCTGATAGCCTTTCTGACAAGCCAAGTGAAGAGGCGTTGACCCATGGTAATCAGTTGCATTCACTACAGCCCCTTTGGAAACCAGCAGATCAATGAGTGATGCTTGCCCTAGACAGAATACAAGAAGTGTATTCTTAACAAAACAAATAAAAGCTACAAAATATATAAAAGCTACATTCCTGAAGAGGAGAAAGTTAAGGGGACAAAGATTTTCCAAAGTGAAATAGGAAATCCCAATTTTATTTTCTCTTTATCATCTACTTGTTTCAGTTTATATAGGGTAAGTGCTTTGATATTTAAAGGAGTTAGAACTTCTACATTATTCAAGATGACAAAACTGCAACCCCTTCTTCAAACTTTCTTGAGTCAAAAAGTTTTATAAAACAATGTAAGTTTAAGGAATATGAACTTCTTTGAGTTTATATAAAAAAGTATGTAGCCTTTGGCAAGTAGCAGTCTAGACCAATAAAAGGCAGAAGAGTGGTTATTTGTTCTATGAGAATAGCTGAAAATATCTGACTCTCAACTTGCAGAGAAAATGGAGAATAAGGGGGAAGGGAGGGGAGGTAATTATGACACTGGTATGTGGGCTTTACAGGAAGGCTTTCAACCTGCTCTTCAAGAAGGACAGAGATCATTTCATCAGCCATCAAGACTGAAGCACCTGAAGAGAGAGCTGACAAAAAATTTGGAATTTTTAAAGATTTGGCTGCTTTCAAATGAAGAACACTGGGATGGAAAATAGACAACCCCATGATCAGTGAATTCACTTAACCTTTATGAGCCATGTCAGTTAACCAAGAAGAAGGTACAAGGCTACCTACCACATACAGCAGCTACATGCAGTGGCGTATAACCCCTGTCATCTCTGGAAAAAGGAGTGACAACTGAAGGGTCATTCAGTCTCCTACAGACCAGAAGTGAAGAGAAGAAAAACAGCAAAACAAATGACATATCAGGGAAAATTCTGAAGCAGTCTGCCACTTCCCAGTCCTCATGGATTTTATTCAGTGATGTCACTTTGGCTGTAAAGCCTATAATCATAGAGTCTCAAGGCTGAGACTCATTAGCACCTAGTCTAACCCGCCCTTGAAAAAGGATGCCTGATCACTGCACCTCTGCTCAAAGGCTTTCTTTCAAGGCAACCTTTTCCAATGAGAAGCAGCTCTAAAGGAGAAGAATCACTGTCCTATGCTAAGATCAAAGCTTCCTCTCGCTTTCCAGGATCAGGCAGAACAAGTCTAATCCCCCTTCTAAATGCAGCCCTTCAAACACTTCAGGAGAGAAAGTCTTTTCTTCTTCGAGTTCCTTAAAGTTATCTGCATACTGCATGAACATGAGATCTTTTTACTATCCTAGCTGCTGCCTTCTAAATACTCTTCAGTTTATCATTATCTTTCCTAAAATATTCCACCAAGAACTGAAGTCAATACTCCAGATGGGTCTGACCAAGGCACGACTCTTCCCTCCTTATTCCAAAAAGCTATCTGTATTTTTCTTAATTCAGGCTATGATTACATTAGCTCTCTTTATTCTATTACACTGTTGATTCATATTAAGCTTACAGTTCACTAAAGCTGTCAGATCTTTTTCAGGCTAACTGATATCCAGACACATCTCCCCCAGCTTGGGAAGTTGATTTTTTAGCTTAAATATTAGACATTACATTTATCCTTTATGAATTTCATTTTATTTCATTTGGTACAGTGTTCTAACCTGTCAAGATTTTTTTTGTACCCTAACATTGTTACTCTAATGGGTTAACTATCCTTCCCAGCTTTTTCTCATCTATAAGTTATCTCTTTTATACATATGTATATATACACACACACACACACACATATACACACACATATATGCATATATAAGTCTATTGTGTACTTATATAAGTATGTTATCTCTGCCTTTATCTAACTCATTGATAAAGATGTTAAACAGTATAGGATAGATCCCTAGGACACCCCAATTTGACACTAACTCACTAAAAACTATATTTTGAGTCTGGCCACTCAACTATTTCCAAATCCATCTAATTTTATTGTGATCTAGACCATATGAATTGTATGAGAGGTTTTATCAAATGCCTTGCTAAAAACCTAGGCAAACTATACCTATAGTATCCTCTGATGTATTAGTTTAGTAACCTGGTTATAAAAGGAAATAAAGTTAGTCCAGTACGACCTCTTGATAAAATAATGTTAGCTCTTTATTTTTTTTAATTACTAAAAGAGAAATACTAAGTACCAATACTAGCAACTAAACTTGCTAAGAACTATTTAAATGTAAATTAATTTCATCAAAGTAACAATTTTTAAGTCACTCCCTCTATGTCTCATCAGGATTTTTCATCCATTCGTGCTGATTCATTTTCATTTTGGCTCTTTACAATCATATTTTCTAGATATTCACTAACTAATTCTTTAATAATCTAGATTTTTTTCCAGTAATCAAAGTCAAACTCACAGACCTATAGTTTACAGATTTCTCTTCCATTTTAAGAAAATCAGGGCAATATCTGCCCTTCTCCAATCCTGTGGCTTCTTTCCCAGTTGCCATGATTTTTCTTAGATCACTTCTGCAAATTCTTCCAGTACCTGAGATGTAGTTCATCTTAGTCAGGTAACTTGAACTCATCATGTGTACCTAGGTGCTCTCCCAATATCTGTTTAATTATCTTGGATATCACTCTCCCTATTAGCCATTTTTATTTGGTCCTTCCCTTTCCAAAGATCATTCTTTCCTTGGCAGAAAAAAACAGATGCAAAATAAATCTCGAGCAGCTCCTGCCTTCTTTCTGATATCACCTGTTACTGCCCCATCCCAAGCAGCAGTTCTACCTTTTTTTTGATTTTTTCCCCTGAAAACAACTTTAAAAATTTTTGTTTTAATTTATCATCCTTAGCTTTCCTCACCAGCAGTTGTCATCCTAAGGTTTAATGTTCCTTATACTCCTCTTACATAATTATGCCACATGCCATATTAATCCTTTATTACAAACCTTGTTTCTATCTTCTGAACATACATATATATTTTTAAGTCTAAGTTTTATTTACAAAGGAGGAAGACCATGAATACTGCACATACTATCAGATCCAGTGGATGCATTGGTTGGTTTTACTCAACTGCTCTTTCTCTTTCTCTTAATAATTCCTTGTTTTAAAGGATGGCACACATTCTCTAAATGACAAATGGTTTAATGATATAAACAAGCAGTTCTCAGAGGAAAATAAATCCAAGCTATTAAAAGCTATATGGGAAAAAAGATCTAAAGTACTACTAAATAGAAAAATACAAATTAAAATAACTGTGAAGTTCTACTTCACACCCATCAGATTAGCAAAGTTGACCAAAAAAAAAAAAAAAAGGAAATTGGCAAATGTTGGAGGAACTGTGGAAAAACAAGTACATTAATGCACTGTTGGCGGAACTATGAACTGATCTAGCCATTCTGCAAAACAATTTGAAATTATGCCCAAAAGTTATTAAACTCTGCATATTCTTTGACTTAGTAATACCTCTACTAGGCCTATACCCTAAAGAGAGCAAAGAAAAAAGACCTTTATATACAAAATTACTTATTGCAGCTCCTTTTGTGGCAGCGAAGAACTGGAAACTGAGGGAGTGTCAGACAACTGCAGAAAGGCTGAACAAGTTGTGGTACATGATATCGAATACTAGTATACCGTTAGGATGAAAAGGGCAGTTTGAGATGTCTGAGAAGATTTGTATGAATTGATGTTGAATGAGATGAGCTGAACCAGGAGAACAACTTGTAGAACAATTACATAATAACCACCCACACTTCCAGAAGACTCATGACAAAACACGCTGCCTGCCTCCTAACAGAGAGGTAATGGACTCAGAACAAATGACATACTTTCTGTTTGGACATGGCCAAAGCAGGAATTTGTTTTGCTCAATTAAACATGTTTGTAACAGGTTCTTCTTTTTCCTTCTTTCTCAATAGGGGAAAGGGTTGAGACAGGATAGAAAGAACACAAGCCTAAAAATAAAAAATTGACTTTTTAAAAAATCAAAGCTACTTGTTTTTAGAATATTGCTAATAATCCAGAAATTGTTATCTTGGTTCTGCTCACTTCATTTTTGTTCAGTTCACCCAATTCTTTCCAGGTTCCTCTGAAACCAATCCTTTTATCATCTTACATAACAACAGTATTCCATTCATTTATATATCTTAATTTGTTCAACCATTCCAACTGACGGGTACCACCTCCAATTCTTTGCCAAAACACAGAGAAATACGCACATTTTGTACATCCTTAAAAGTTTGTTTTGCTTAGGACTAATCTCTCTATTAATCTACCCTCTCTTTTATTCCCCCTTTTCTCTTAAACTCTTTCCTTTCTGTTTCTCTGTTGAGTCAGTCAGTCAAAAAACATTTATTAAGCACCCACTATAAACCAGGTACTGTCAAAAGCACTGGGGATACAAAGAAAGGCCAAAAAAACCCGCTGTTCTCAAGAATCTCACAGTCTAATGGGGGAGAGAAGATGCAAACAACTATAACCAGATGAGAAAAATGCAGGATAAACTGAGGGTAGTTTTGGAGGGAAATTTCTAAGATTAAGGAAGACTGAGATTAAGGAAGACTGTACCAGGCTTCTTGAAGAAGGTGCAACTTTAACTAAAACCTGAAGGGTGCCAGGGAAGCTAGGAGACAGAGATGAAAAAGCATGTTCCAGACATGGAGGAGAGCCAGTGAAAATGGCGAGAGTTGGGAGACAGTGTCTTCTGCAAGGAAGAGGAAGGAGGCCTCTGCCACTGGTTGGCAGAGAACATGGGTGGGAGTGAGATTAATAAAACTGGAAAGGTTGGAAGTAGCCAGGTTATGAAGGGTTTGAAAGCCAAAGAGAGTATTTTGTATTTAATCCTGGAGATAATAAGGAGTCTCTGAAGTTTACTGAATATAGGAATGATACAGTCAAATCTACTTTTTAGGAAAATCAGTTTGACAATTGAGTGGAAAATGAACTGGATAAGAGGCAAGGAAAACCACCTAGCAGGATACTGAACTAGTCTATGCATGGGGTGATGAGAGCATGCACCAAGGTGCTGGTAGTAATCCAAAGAAGGGATCATACACGAGAAATGCTATGAAGGTAGAAACAGCAGGACTTGCCCACTGATTGGAAGGGGCAGGGTAGAGGCAGGAGATGAGAATGAAGAGTCAAGGACGTTGTTGTTTTCAGTCATTCTCAAAGGGAACTAATGACATCACAGTGTCTTTACTTAATTATGAACTAGATTTAACTGAGGCAGAGCTGAGAATATCTAGATTTGAAACTTGAATGAATGAAACATATTACTGTACTCAGTTGTTTGTGAGATGAGAATGAGAATCAAATGAGAATCTAATTGTGTACTCCAATTGTGAAAGATAATTTTTCCTACCTACCTTCCCCACCTTCTCCCTCATGTATTATATATTCCTCTTCCCCTCAATTTCCAGTCTTTCATACTATAAGAATGTAAAGGAAGCACTATCAAGTCTTCTGACTAATGAGAGTCCTTCTCTCACCCACAATGATGACAGAGTTCAGAGACACATGTATCATTTCCTTATATTATAATGTAAATTGTTTATCACTGCTTAGTCCCTCATAACTGTCCACTCATGTTTCTCCTTTTATTGCTTCTTTTTAATTCCTGTGTTTGGACTTTAAAGTTTCTATGCAAATCAAGTCTTTTCATCAGGAATGCTTGAAAGTCATCTAATTCATTAAAGTTTAATTTCCAGTCTGTAAGATTATATTCCATTTTGCTTAATAAATTATTCTTGAGGATAGCCTATATCCTTTACCTTCTAGGATATTATAGTCCAAACTCTCTGTTTCTTTCTACTCATGGCTATGTTCTGACTGTGGCTCCTTAATACCTGAATTCTTTCTTTCTGATTGCTCTGCAGTATTTTTGACCCAGAAGCTTTCAAGTGTTCCCAAAATGGTCTGGATTTTAGCTATAATATTCCTGTAATTTTTCATTTTAGAATTTCTTTCAAGAATCAGCAAATTCTTTGTATTTCCACTTCACCCTTTGTTTCTAAGAAAGCTAGGGGAATTTTCTTCTAAGATTTTTTGAAATATGATGTTGGGTTTTCCTTTGGTCATGATATTCAGGTAGCCTAAAGATTCTTAAATTTGTTCTTCTCAACCTGTTTATTACCCAGGTTGGTGGTTTTTGCTGTTATCTTATATTTTCTTTGTTTTAATATTTGTTGTTGTCTCATGAAGTCATTGGCTCATTGAAGTTATTGCTTAGATCATTCTAATTTTCATAGAGTTTGTTACTTGGGCAAGGTTTTGTATACCTTCTGACAAGCTGTTAATCCCTAGCTGAAGCAGCCAGGTGGCACAATGAATAGGATGCTGTGCCTGCAGTCAGGAGGAACTGAGTTTAAATCTGACCTCAGATACTAACTTGCTATGGGACCCTGGGCAAATCACTTAACCTTTGTCTCAGTTTCCTCAACTATAAAATGAGAATAATAGCACCTATCTCACAGGATTGTTAAAAGGATCAAATGGGATAATATTTGTAATATGTTTATTAGCACAGTTCCTGGACCATAGTAGGTTTGATGGAGATGTTTATTCCCTCCCTGCCCTTTCCAATTCTTTCCTCCATAACTCTCATTTCTTTCCCAATTTTGTCCTCCAGCACTCTCATTTCATTGATTAAAAAAAAATTAATTTTTTAAAACTCTTGCTTCATTTCTTCTAGGAATTCTAGTTGAATTTGTGTATAAGCTGTGTTTTTCTTTGAGGTTTCACTTACAATATTTGAGTTACTCTTTTTTTATGAGTTTGTGTCCTGAGCACCTCTGTCACTACATATCTTTTTAGGGTGAGATTTTTCTTTTTAGAGGGGGGAAGATAAGGCAATTGGTGTTAAGTGACCTACCCAAAGTCACACAGCTGTGTGTCAAGTGTCTGAGGCTGGATTTGAATTCAGGGTCCTCCTAATTCTACGGCCATGCTCTACTCACTGCGCCACCTAGTTGCCCCTATGGTGAGATTTTTGATTGCCCATTCTTCTAGCCTATTTTTTTTACTTCAGACTTCATGCTGGTTTTGCTGCTTCTTTTGGGGGATAGCGACTGTTGTCATTCGAGGATCTCAGGAACACCACAGACTAGAGATCTGCAGGCTTTCAGTATTCCCAAAGCAGTCTGATAAAGGGTAAAGTCTGATCACTCTACACCCCTCCCTAACCCCAACCCCCGCCCCTGCCATCTGATATCTGCAAGTTCCTGACTTGTATTTCAGTCTGAGCAACAAGGATGAGTTTGCCTCAGATGAAGTTTTAGTAAATTGCTGCTAGACTCAGTTACTATCAGTTAGCTAGAAAGCTGCGCTGGTTCAGAGTGAAAGAAATGTTAGTTTCTCTTTGGTCTAGGTCAGGATTCCTACCCTATTTATTATTCTGCAAACTTCAAACTGGGTTAAATGATAGACCTAAGAATCCCCACTCTGCTGCAAGAGTCCGAGTCACAGAGCTACTACCTGTTTCTGAACTTCTTCCTTGCTTGGTATAGGATAGGGACCACAACTACTCCTTACCTGGAACTCCACCCCTAGGTAAAGTCTACCCTAACATATATGATCCAGAACTGAGCAGTGAGTGACAGGTGTTTGCAGCCTATACAAATTTAGACCCCACTATGGTAGAACTGGAACTTCTTCTTGTTTTTGTACACAGCCTGTCCTTGGGCTAGAATGAATGTCCTGCACAGCCATTCCTGGTTAGACCCTGTCTTTACTGTCTAAGAGATGTCTCTGTGTATCTCCTTTCCATGAGCTGGAAAAATGAATTTTTTCTTGGATTTTCTGATTAGTATTCACATGTGTTTTCTAGATCTGCTTGAGGGATCTTGAGGAGAGCTCGGGAGAAAGCTCACTGTACTTCTTCCAAACATTATCTTGACTCTGTCTCCTAAACTATTAAATTTTCTACAACTGTCTCATTTCATCCTAATTCCAAACCTGAACCATCAGCCCATTTTAAGTCAAGCCTGACCTATCACAGCCCCCTTTCCAAAGTCAAATTCTAGTCATAGCTTTCATCCAATAAAGCCTTACTGATACCTCTGAAATCACAGTTGCTTCCTTATAACTGAATCTCCAGTTCATCTTGCTTGTCAGTCATATTTAGTACATTTGTTTGTTAATACTGGAGTTCTCAGGTTTTATTACTGATTCCTTTCTTGGATTTAAGTTACCTCTGAATTTGGAAAACACAACACATTCTTACATTTTTTGTTATGTCTACTCTAAACTTGTTCAAGAGGACATCACTCTTACATTTTAAACCCTGACTGAAAAATCCAAATTCCATTCTTAGACATCATCTTTTTAACAAGTTGTTCACTTTCTACATCAGAATCCTTGATCTCTATTGGGCAACAGGGACAAAAGCACCAACTGTGCCCTTGAGGTCTTCGGTTTCAAGATACAAAACCTTTGGCAATGCTTTTTAGTGTTCCTTTTCACAGTACCATTTGAAACCACTTCAGAAAGCAAGAGTGGGCAATAGTTATCTGTTTTCATGAATCTTAAGGAGATTATCATGTCTTATAAGCATGAACAGGAAAAATTACAATTTTCTGTTGTCATTATTAGACTCATAAATAGCTTTCTCATTACCTTCAGCAGGAAGCCACTAACTACTAATATTCATGTCTTATACCTCTTTCTTTTTCTGGCTCTTACAGGATGATCTCTCATTTGAATCTATTTTGTCTTTAGTTGGAAAGCAAGCAGCTACTCCCTCTTCAGGCTATCAAGCCCCTTTATCTTCAGGAAGAGCCTCAAATTTGTTTCTTAATTCCAAGTATGCAATGGGTTCTCATCTTTTTTTCTCCTCTATATAACATTCTTCCACCCTCCAAGGAGGTTCTTAATCATGCTGACCTTCCTGACACAGGTCACGATTCCCCTCTATTCAGATCCTTTTTCTTCTTGGTTTTCACATTGAACCTTGCCTCCAATGAGATTCGAACATCACAACACAGAGACACATGTAGCCTATAGGGCTCTTTGTCTACACAGTAAGACCAGAGAGCTTTCCCAAGAAAAGACTAGGATGGCTGTTAACCCATAGTAAGGGCTCTTGGGAACATTAGTAGAGGGCAGGGAACATGACTTAGACATACCTGTGGTCCAAAGTCTCTATTACCTTGTCTTGAGATGACATAGAGGACCATCAAGATATAGTGCTCAGAACTTCAAAGATCCACAGAGGCTTAACCCCCATAGGACATCTTCACAGAAACCTAGGGAACTAAGAGCAAGATCAAGCAGGGTTGACACATTACCCAAAAGCATGGGGGGAAAGGACATATCCTAGCACAAAAGCCCCAATTAAAGAACTAAAGCTGAAGTGATGAGTAAACCAAAAGCAACACTAAATAAAATGTTATTTAAAGTTTAGAGATCCCACAAAAAGTAATTCTGGAATAACTATGAGGGAGAAACTAAAAAGAAATTGATTTTTCCAAAAGGACTACATGAATATCTACAGGACTGGGGAACCTGCAGCCTCGAGGCACATGTGAGACCTTCAAGGTCCTCAAGTACGGCTCTTTGACTAAACCTGAACTTCACAAAACAAATCCCCTTAATAAAAGGATTTGTTCCGTGAAGTTTGGATTCAGACCCAGAGGGTCACATGTGACTTCAAGGCTCCACCTGAGTCCTAGGAGAAATGAAGTAAGAGATAAAAATAAAAGTGCTTCAGGAAAGAATTAAAAAATAAAAAGGAAGCTCTTGAGTAAAGAACTGAAAGCAAATGGACTAGAACAGAATTCGTAAACCTTATCCAAGTGACAAGCTCCATGAAAACTGGAACAATGACTTCATTAGAGAGTATGAAATATTAGAATAAAATCAAGAGACTGAAAAAAACAGAAGAAAATGTAAGATACCTGCTAACACAAACAACTGACTTAGAGAATCATTGCATACCTATGAAACCTTAATAATAAAAAATTCCGGACGTTATATTTCAGGAAATCATAAATGAAAATTGCCTAGACCTATGAGAACCTAAAGGCAAAAGTAAACATTAAAGTAATACACTAATTACCTCCTGAAAAAAAAAATTCCCAGGAAAGTCAAAGACTTCCAAGTCGAAAAAAAAATACAGAAAACATCCAGAAAGAGGGAGTTCAAGTTCCAAGGAACCATAATCAGGATCATACAAGGATTGGCAGCTATAAAGAAGGGGAGAACTTGGAATATGATATTCCAAAAGGCAGAAAATATAATCTTACAATCAAGAATAACTTACCCAACAAAACTGAATATTTTCCCCCTGCAAAGGGAAAAGGAACCCTTTAATGAAAAAACAAGATTTCTAAGCAATCATCATGGCAAATGGGGACAGCTAAGTAGAAACAATGAGATGTTACTAACACAGAGCTGAAACCAAAAAAAGGTAAATATTTTTAGTCAGGTGGAAGGAACCATATGAGGATGAAGTGTTTACATTTTTAAAAGGAAAGAGGAAACAAGTGTCACTTCAGAACCCTAGTGTCATCAAGGATCACAAAGGGAGTTAAATATGACAAAAGACCTGGTAGTCATTTAGTTACATTTTGATGTGATGTTAAAGAAAAAATAAAAAGAAGAAGAGAGAGGTGTGAGAGGAACAGACATCACTTAAACCTCACTTTCATCTGAGGCAGTCAAGGAGGGTGCATCAAAATATAATTTGATTTACAGGGAAATGAGAGATGCGGAGAGGGAATAAAAGTATGAGTAGACTTGGGAAGGGATGAATCATAAACAAAACAACATTAATCAGAAGGCAAATTGTGAAGGAGTTCAAAAGAAAAGGAAGTAATGACTTGTGTCTGGTGCTGGGGAAAGGGAAGAGAAGAGGAGCAGGAGAGCAGAACTAGTTTGTATCATGTTTACATCACCAGCGCTGCCCATACTCCTGACTCATTACCCTCTTTTTTTTGCAAAGAGAAAGCAGGAAGCAAAGGAAAAAGTATTAGAAAATAGGATGGAGGAGAATATAGTTAACCATAATAACAGAAGATGAATGCAATGAACTCACCCATAAAACAGAAGCATATAGCAGAATGGATGAGAAAGTAGAAGTCAACAATTTGTTTATAAGAAACACAAAGATTCATATAATTAGAGCAAGTGGCTAGAACAAAATCTCAGCTTCAACTGAACTTGAAAAAAAAAGTAGGGTAGCAATCATTATATCAGACAAAAAAGGGCAAAAGAGTAGGCAAATCTAGACAGTAAGAAAAAGAGTAGCTTTAAAAAGATAAAAAGTAAATTATATTATCCTTAAAAGCACCAGAGACAATTAACATCAATACTTGACATGTATGTACCAAATCTTTATACAGTATCTAAATAATTATAAGAAAATTTAAATTATTTACAGGGATAAGTAGATAATAAAACTATATTCATGGGGACATTCAATGCAATCCTTTCAGACCTAGACAAATCTAACCATTAAAAAGGAAGACATTAAGGGGTTAAATATTTTTACTATATCAGATATGTTACATCTCAGACAGTTAGCAAATGGTTAAAGAAATGATTATACATATTCTGCAAGAGTACATACCACTTCTATAAATACTAACCACCTATTAGGGCATCAATTCCTCACCAATAAAGAAAAGCAGATATATTAAATACATTTTTACTTATTACAATAAAAGAAAAATAATCAGCAAAGGGCCATTGAAGAAAGGATTAAAAATTAATTGAACACTAAATAATTTAATCCCAAAGAATTGGTAGGTCAAAGAACAAATCATAAAAAGAATAGATATACCAAATATATGGGATACAACTAAAACAGTCCTGAGAGGAAAAAATTAATTTCTAAAAATCTTTCATCAACAAAAGAAACACCAGATCAGTTAATTAAACATCCAAAAAAATAGAAAATCAATAAATTTTTTAGAAATTCAATTAAACACCAAAAGAGGAATCTGAAAAATCAAAGAAGAGATTAATAATTTTTAATAAATGTTTTAAAAAAATTTTTAAATATAAAAACCATTATTTTAATTATTAAAAGAAAAAACCAAGTTACCAGTATTAAAAATGAAAAAATGCACAACAAATTAAGAAGAAATAAAGGAAATTCTGAGAAATTATTTTGCCTCACTAGACACCAAGAATACTAACAATTTAAATTAAATCTCTGGGGATTTACAAAAATATAAAATTCCAAGAAAAGAACAAAACAAGAAACAGAACAAAGAAAGGACAACTTAACCCAATCTCAAAGAAGTGACAAATCATAAATGAACTCCCAAGGAAAATTATGCTTAGAGAGAGTCATAGTCATATGGGTTTGTTAATCATCACAAAATCAGGACGTGTCAGAGCAAGTATGTGAGCCTAGGATTTCCTAATTCCAAGTCCAGAACTCTTTCCAGTATGCCATGCCTTTCTTTAAAAAAAAGTTTTATTGATTCCTTTAACATCAGTCATTTTCACATCTACTCCTTCCCCACAAAGTCAGCCATTTCTTGAAACATACAAAAAGAAAGTTAAGCAAAACCAACCAGCCAACCCTACCTAGCACAGTCCTCAAACTCTCCAATAAAAGAGAAGCATTTCTTCATTTCTTCTACAGGTTCAAGATTAGTCATCACAGTTACATAACATTTAACTTTTTTTATTCATGTCAATGTGGTAACTGAATATTTTGTTTTCCTAGTTCTGCTTACTTACTGTGTACAAAATTAATGTTTTCCTATGTTTTTCTGAATTCTTTATATTTGCTACTTCTTACAAAATGACATTCCATTATATTCATATACTACAGTTTGTTTAGCCATTGCTCTACTGAAGGACATCAACTTTGTACACTACATTTGCTTCAAGGAAGCAGCAGCATTTCTATCAAGTGCACTGTCTCAAAAGAAAGAGTGATGGGAAATGGAAGAAAATGCCTGAAAAAACTTGTTCAAATATCAAAATGATATGCCCTATTACTATGCAAGCAGGATTTTTTTCCCCTCACAAGCCAGGAAGAGCAACTAATTTTTTACATCTGTATAGCACATTAAAGTCTACAAAAGTTTTCATGTACACTGTCTCATTTCAGGTTCTCTATAACTATCTTGCTTGTATGACCTGGGATTTAAAGGACAGGTGGTATTATCCCCATTTTATACATGAAATGTAAAAAACAAATTGTTTCTTCAAAGTCACAAGATTGCCTAAGGTAATATGACTAGTAAGTGGCAGGGCCAATATTAAAACTTAACTGCTCTTTCCTCTAGACCAGCTCACAATATTTTCAACAAAATGTTCCCAAGCAGTGTGTTATATCCCCAAAGACCATCTTACCCAGAGACCAACTTCTCACAGTTGTCGCAGAAGCAGAGAGGATGGCACATTTTTTGAATGGTGTCTTTATCATGGTCATCCTGACACAAAAGTTTTTCTACTTCTTCCAGGTTACCTGAAGCAATGTGCTACAATAAATCCAGAAAAACAGGGTACATAATAAAATGCTGTCAAATAGTGTAATCTATTCTAATGTTGCTTGGCTTCAATTTTTCAAGTTGTAAGTCTCTTTTTTTCAAAACTTTTAAAAGCTACTTAATTGGCATAGGTGACAGAGGGTTGAGAGGGAGAGAAATTAAACTGAATACTAAATTAATGTACTTATACTGAGAAAAATAGCCATTCCCTATCTACAAAGTTTTACCACCACCCACAGATTTTAGCATTATCTTTCCCCCTAAACCTCCTCTCCCCCAGGTTCTCTATTTCTCTAGAGGGCACCACCATCTCACAATCTACCTATCATCCTTGATTCTTCACTATCTCTCACACACAATATCCAAATCTGTTGCCAAGGTCTGTCAATTTTACCTCTGTAACACATCTTGAATATGCCTCCCTTATTCCTCTGACATTTCCACTATTCTAGTACAGGCACTCATCCACTCACACCTGGATTACTGCAGTAGTCTGCTGGTGAGTCTGCCTGCCTCAAGTGTCTTCCCATTCCAATCCATCTTCCATCCAGCCATCAAAGTGATTTCCCTAAATTATAGGTCCAACCACATCACTCTTCTACTCAATAAACTCCAGTAGCTCCCTATCACCTCTGGAATCAAATACAAAATCATTTTTTTGGTGTTCAAAGGCCTTCATAATCTAGCATGGACCCCTCCCCTCCACAACCTTTGCAGTCTTCTTACATCTTATTCCCCTTGCCAGGTACAATTCTATACAGTGACACTGGCTTCCTTGCTATCTGACGAACAAAATACTGTATCTCTCAACTCTGGACATTTTCTCTGGCTGTCCTCCATGCCTGAAGTGCTCTCCTTCCTCATCTCTGCCTAATGATCTGCCTGGCTTCCTCCAAGTCCCAACTAAAATACCATCTTCTATAGGAAAGCCTTCCTTTTAAAGCCTTCCCTCTCCTAATTATTTCCTATCTATCCTGCACATAACTTGTTTGTACATATATGTTTGCTCACGGTCTCTCCCATCAGAGTGAGCTCCTTGAAGGAAAGGATTGCTTTTGTCTCTTTTTGTATCCTCTGCACTTATCACAGTATCTAGCAAGTAACAGGCACTTAATAAATGCTTTTTGACTGACAACATATGGCTAGGTATAAATGTCTTAATAAAAAAAAAAAACAAGCTAGCATTTATAATCCCAAGTTATAAGAGTCATCTTACCTTAAACAAACAATCAATAGGAGTCGAACTCATCTGGGATAATAAGTTCATTCTCTGCCTAAGGGACAGTTTATCACTAAAGCCCTCAGATTCCTAGAAGACAAAAAAACACTTTTAAATTACAAATAAGATATATATCATAGTAGAGATAATATAATAGCAAAGATTACTTAATCTTCACAATTTCTAACTGAAAAAGATAAAACAGTTGATGTGTTCTTTTCTATTTTCTCTCACTTATGAGAGGTTACATTTAGGGTAGAGATTCTTAACTTTTTCTTGAGTCATGAACATCTTTAGCAATTTGATGAAGCTCATAGCCCCTTTCTCAAAGTAATATGTAAATTCACACAATAAATGCATGAAATAAAATACATAGCATTAGAAAGAGAACTAATTACATTCGAAGACAGTAAAAATTATTTTTTAAAAGTTAACAGACTCTAAGGGACATTTAATTCACTTATAAAGACATTTAAGATATTGAAATTAATTTAATTAGTAATTAGTTTAATTATTAAAGTAATATAAGATTAATTAATATCAGAGAATACTGTCAGAGATAGGTCAAAAATTTTGCCCCCATACCATGACGGAAGGGTGGTTGCCTGGGTGACAGACACAAAGTTATCACAGCTATTGAACCTTTATACTTAAATAGAATAATAAACAGGAAGAAAAAGATGCCTCTTCTGTGAAAGTATGAAAAGAAGTAAGGAGAGGACTAATTACAACTGTTCCCTGGCTAATCATCAAATTAGATCTTATAAAGAGCAGAAATTAATTTTTCAAGCGTCGAAACATGTTCTGTGTCTGCATGACAGAAATAAATGACGAACAAGCTTCTGCCATCCCTGGAAAATTATCCCAACATAAGTGTCCAACAGCTTTGTAGAGTTAAGGTATGCTGTTTTTGTACCCTTTAATGGAGGTTTTTTTTTTTTAATTACAGCTGCTTTAGTTGTTTCATATGGTTTTCCAAGTACCTTAATCTCTCTCTTTTAATCTCTAATACATAAGTAGAAACAAAGAGTATAGCACTTCCAGATGTCATACCATATTATAAAACAAGAGTCATCAAAACCACCTGGTACTGGTAAAAAAAAAAAAAAATCAAGGTAAAACAATGGAATAGAGAGGGGAGAATCAGAAACAATGGAACTCAATAATCAAGCATCTGATAAACTAGAAAATCTAAATGACTTAGGAAAAACCTTCTTATCTGACAAAACTTCATGGAAAACAGCCTGGGAGAAATTAGGTTTAGATCAAATACCTTATACCGTATCCATAATACATTCCAAATGGATACATGACCTTAATATTAAAGTAGACAAAATTAAATAAAAAATTAGAAACAAATCATATAATTCTCATAGTTAGTTTTGGTGATGTATTCTTAACCAAACAAGAGTCAGAGGCAAGTACAAAAAATAAAACAGATAACTTTGATTACATGAAACTGAAAAGCTTCTGTACAAACAAAATTAATGTACTTAAGATAAGGAAAGAAATGAAATGGGGGGGAGGGAATCTTTTCACCAAATTTCTTAGATAAGAGGATATATAAACATACACACATAAACATACACAGTGCATGTATATATTATATATACCCAGATACATGCACATGTGCATATATACATATAAGCACATATGTATACAAACAGTTCGTGCTTTACACACGTAGACCATTCCCTCAGTCCTCTATGTAAAGTAATTTTTACACAATGCAAATTTGTCTTGGGATGTGGGAAAGGAAGAGAGGAAGACAGAAAGAGGCCATGCACCCGTGGAGGGCTGGCACATGATTCAAAGACAGCTGGGGCTAGGGACAAAGAAGCAAGAGCAGGAGGAAGAATGTGGCAGCCCTGTGGGGGCCTGGCCAGGACCAAGAAGAAGAAAACATGATGGCAGACACATGCAGAAAGGAGAGGTTGGGTGACATCCAAGCACCAAGAAGAGACAAACAAGACCCAGACAGATGGAAGACAGACACATGGGTAGAATGGGGCAAAGGTCTCTACTCTTGGAGGCAGAGATCTCAAGCCAAGCCCCTGATCTGGGAGCAACGGCAGTTGGTAGCAATCTCCTCACACACATCTATTTGTCTGCTTTCCTTTTGGAAGAATAATTACACACAGAGAGAGAAAAAACACAGTACTACACAGTAATATTAACAAAGGTGGGGGTTTTTTTGGAATGCAGATTTCTTTCGGAATTCTTGAAATAAAGTCAAATTTGAGTAAATGTAATTTATGTAAAGTGAAAACTGTCCTGTATTGTATAGCATATAAATAGTGTGTGTGTGTGTGTGTGTGTATATATATGAATAACTTTTGGTCATAGTATGTGTATACACATATACTATGACCAAAAGTTATTCATTCCCCAAAAGATAAGTGGTCAAAGGATACGAACAAACAGTTCTCAAAAGAAGAACTGAAAACTATTAACAACCAAATTAAATCACTAATAGGAGAAATGCAAATCAAAACAACTATGAGGTTTTACCTCCCACCCAGCAAACTGTCAAAGATGACGAAAGATGGGAACAGTCAATGTTGGAGGAGTTATAGATATACTAGTGCAATGTTGGTGAAGCTATGAATCAGTGCAACCATTCTGCAAAGCAACTTGGAATATGCAAATAAAATGACTAAATGTCCATACGCTTTGACCCAGAGACTCCATTACTAGATTTATTTCCTAAGGAATAAAGTTAAGAACAAAGTCCCTATATGCACCAAAATAATTACAGTGGCACTTTTTTCTGATAGCAAGAAGTGAAAACAAAGTAGATGCCCATCAACTGGGAAACAGCTAAACAAACTGTAATACATAGAGTAATGGAATATTACTGTACTGTAACAAACCACAAACGATAATAATACAGAGAGGCATGGAAAGATTTAAATGAAATGATACAGAGTGAAGAAAGAGACATGAAAACAATACACAAAATGACTATTAACAATGTGAACAAAAGAAGCACAAAAATTCAAAAGTGAATGCTGCAAAATTATGAAGAATCCATGTGTTCTTTATGTAATCTGAAATTTAAAATTGAAATACTAATTAGGAATATAACTCTCCTAGTTAAATCAGCATTTAGATGTGTTAGCATAATACTAATAAAATGAAAAGCAGATAAAACTGTCATTTAGACCATTATATCATGAACATAATAAACCTTACACAATTTAACAAGTGAATTATATTTTGCAGCAAATCTCTGGGTGTGCTTCTCATATCCTGGAATAACAGCAGTGACTGGCACCTCAACTATCAGCCTTCCTTTAAGCTGTCCACTTTCATGATGGACCCAGAAAGAATAGAAATGGGCAAGGCTGGACATTACTGTTGGCTCAGAGATGAACTGAGCCAAAATTTAAATGTTATCATGTGTTTCATTAGACAAACTGAAGTGAATAACCAGGTCTTTTTACTGGTGTCAGAAGATGATGTCAGAAGGCTCAAGCTCAGCTTCCCTTCACCCACACACACCTCCTCAAGAAGTAGCGTAACTCCATTCCTCTGCAAGAGGCATTTGAACCCTGTCCCTTCAATCCTTCAAAACCAAATGGATTATACCATGATAAGTGGAATAATCAAACTAAATTCTTACAGATGGCTTTTCAGAGAGATTTCCTTGTCGAATATACTCTATTGCAGCCTCTATTGAAGTCAGGCAGTAACCCAATTCATCTTTTGTTGAACTACTAAATCTGAAGTTTTTGATGTAACTCAAATTTGCCATCCTAACAAGGAAAAAAGAAAAGAAAAGTTATAATGAAATCTGCTGACACACACACAAAAAAATCTACAGTCAGCCCACTGGATGTACCAAAACTAAGTTGACTAAGACTATCAACAGTAGAAATGGCATTGTTCAGTTAATCTGATCAATCTGACTTCCATCTCTGCTTAATCTTAATCTTAAACTGATCCAAGAGAATTAAAGAACAACAGTACAACTCCGTACTCTGCCCAATGAGAAGGGATTATACATTTAACATAAAGAAGAGCTCAAAATGAAAATAAACTCATAGTAGAACCATGACTAGTTCTAAATTCCAGGACTCTGCAAGTATTGTCGTCATTTATTCAACAAATCCAGAAAAATCTACCAGTGAAACAGATAGAAAAATATATGTATCATACAGGTTAATACGTAAAAAAATAACTTTAAGAAGATTTCTTATCCAAAAAATTTATTATCCTGTCCCCCTAAAAAGTACACAACAAGGAAAATAAATAAAAACTGACATTTTTTAAAACTTTCCTGAAAGAAATTATTACTCAACCTGGTAGAATGATCAAGTTACCTAGTGATTATAAAGGCAGGTTACTGAAAACATGAGAATCTAGATAACAGAAACCATATTGCAATGTCACAGGCTAAAAATATCTTTAAAATATTTTTTTACCAATTTGGTATCTCTGTCTTCACAAGTAAATAAAGCAGGACAGATAGCAGATCATCAGCACACATGGTCTCCATGCTAACTGTAGCAAAAAATATTCAAGAAATCAAAGACACTACAGTTAAATATCTCTCTTAACCTATCTCCAAAATCACATCCCAATATAATTACATCTCACAGTAAAATGTCACTGTGCCCAAAAGAAAAGTCAGATTCAAGGGAAAAATAATACTCACACTTTGCATACACAATAAACTGAATGACCTTTAATCTGATACAAGTATTTTTGGGGGAAACTAAAAGACCATGGGAGTTTAACAAATGATTAAGTGTCATAACTCCCTAAAGCTACTAACAAAGATATCTTTTCCCCATTTGAAACCATTTACATCTTAATACTATGTGCTAGTTATCTATTTCTAGCTTTTTAAAAGTACTGTAATTGGACATATGGCTCATCAGATTACACTCACATAATTTACAAAGAATGTGAAAGTAAATATATATGTTTTTCAGCAAGAAGAACAAAGAGTAAAAGAAGGCTGTGCTATTAGTGGGATGATGGTTATTCATCAAGCATATTCTTCTAAGATAGGAAAAGAATAACCAATTAGAGATTCTAATGTGCTACACATATTCCTACATTTTTAAAAGATTGATACAACTTACAATAACCTTGGTCATTTTCTAGAGCATAATTAGTTGAAAATTAAAGTGCATCTAGCATTTCCTACCATCCCAGTTACTCCCAGGACCTCATCTTTAATGCTGGTGCTTTTTACATTACGGCTATCACAAACATCTGCCTGTACCTAGATTTCGTTAGCAGGAAACTTCCATTAAGTCTCCATTGGAAATAGAAATTTTCTTTATCATCATTATTATCAATAACTAATAATATTAACAATGAATCACCTTAACATTTACAAAGTTTTTGGGAAAATATGGAATGCTAACCTAGCATCTCATTTGCAAAGCAATCAACAAGCATTTAGTAAGCACCTACTATGTACTAGGCACTAGTTTCCCTTATAAAAACCATATAAAGTTATTCCTATTTTGTAAATGAAGAAATTGTGGTCTACAGAATTTAAATAACCTAAGATTACACAGCAAGTAGGCAGTAGAGCTGGGACTACAATTTAAATCTTCTTATACTAAGTCTATTGTTATAAACTATCTCCTCAAGATTTAACTTCCTTTTTCTTCCTAAAGCACAGATCTGACTACACCATTCCACTACTGAATAATTTCCAGTGATTCTCAATCATCTCCAGGATCAAATACGAAACCCACTCTTTAGTTTTCAAAGCTCTTTATAACCTAGTCTCTTCCTACCTTTCCAAGCTTCTTACACCTTGCTCCTCTCCATGTTCTCTGTGAACCATTGACATGTGACTCCTTGCACTTCCTTGAACATGACTCTCCATCTAACGACTCCAGTCATTTCCACTGGCTATCCCTCATGCCTGGAATGTTGATTTCCTCACCTTACCTCTACTTCCTGGTTTCCTTCAAGTCTCAACTAAAGTCCCACCTTCTGCAAGAATCCTACCCTAGTCCTCCTTAATCTTAGTGCCTTCCCTCTGACCCTACCCCCAGTTTATCCTGCATTTTATCTGAACAAAGTTGTTTGTATGTCATCTTTCCCATTAGACTGTGAGTTCCTTGGAGGAAGGGACTAGCTTTTGCCTTTATTTATATCTCCAGTACTAAGCACAGTGTCTGGTACATATTGGTGCTTAATAAATGTTAGGTGACCAACTGATTATGTAATTCCCTGTATATTTCCATTAACTGTATTACTCTCTTTAAATTTCAACATTGTAGGAACATTCTATCCCCACTTTCCTTTCCTATACACAAACCTCTTTGGCTAGGAGATTGCATAATTAGCTGTACCACTTTTCGAAGACAAACCAACTTCTGTTGTGGAGAGGTACATTTGTTCAGTTGACCCAGTTCTCTCTTTGCACGGGGTATGTTGAAGCTGTAATATAATTTGGAGAGATGATTTAAGTCAGAAGTAGGAAGTTCATACTAATTCTTGATCCTTTCACAAATAAGTATCTCAAGTTATTGACTTCACAGATATTTTTTTAAAAAGGTAACGAAAGAGAAAGGAAAAGAATCATATTCAAAACAATAATTTGACAAATTAGTGGCAAAATACAGTTGGATTAAATACCTGTTTCTAAAGAAATTGGCAACAGTGGGGATAACAAACCTGGAGCTTATAATAAGGCCTCAGAGGTCAACTAGTCTAATCCCTTCATTTTACAGATGAGGTAACTGAGGTCCAGAGAGGTTTAAATAAATTGCCCAAAGTTACATAGGTTATCAAGTGTCAAAGGTGGGACATGAACCCTGGGCCTCTACAGGCCCTTATACAGAGGTAGTGTGCCTCTTACTATGCCACATTAATCTAGAAAATATATTACACTTGCTAACCTCTCTAAAGTGGATTATAGAAAGCAGAAAAATCAAAATTTATGTTTTTTTTTAATCCTTCTCCAAACCCCAGGAATCAAAAACCACCTAAAACCATCTCCCAGGAAGAAGTAACAACCAAAACCTCAGTTTTGTTATACTGTAACTCTTACCTGAATTCTGGTTTAACACCAATATCTTTCTGCTGAAGGTCTTGAAGACTTCTTGTAATTTTGTTAAAGGCAGCATCCTAACAATAAATTTTTTAAAGTTTTAGTTTCTTTAAAAATATAGAAGCTGACTTCCATCTCTCTTCTGAGGCACATTTAAAACCTACCTCACTTGCTTCAATAGTTCCCACATATTTAAATATCAGATCATATATATCATGATGAATATACATCTGCAAAATTAATCAGATCATGATTTCAGGAAACATTATGCAATGACAAATGAAATATTTTAATATACTATACAATTTTTCCATCTTGCAACCTTAGTTACTTACTTCAACTGCCTGTTTCATCAAATTCATCTGAAGCTCCTGTTTGGCTAGCATTTTCTAGGCATTGAGAAAGTCATGTTAAAAAGAGCTTTATTTGTATTGTGTAAAACTTCAAGTAAATATCTGTATCAACAACCATTCTACTTACCAAATGAGAATCTCTTAACAACTGCTGGAGACATTTAGTATAAAGTGCATTCACTGAATCCTGTGCCACAAAAAAAAAAAAAAAAAGAATAAAAAGTATCTAGATAAGCTGTCACTTTTAAAAATCAACATGCATAAACCATCTTGGAATTAAAAAAATAAGTAGGATAAATATTCCCTGAATGGCCAAAATATCCGTAAGATTTTAAAGTAAAGAAATAATGACTTTCCTGAATTGAAAAAAAACAATTGGCTTCATAAAATTACAAGCTACTAACTATGTAATGACGTAGGCTCTTTCTTTCATAATCTTTGAATGTTCGATGGAAAGATGCAATGTTTTTGTCAAATCTCTCTGAGTATCTTCCCAAAAATTCTCTTACATCTTCAATTGTTTTCAGGGTAAAGGAATTTGATGAAGTTGAAGATTCTTCTGTAAAGAAAATAACAGATAACTATAAGCAAGGGTTCTGATGGTCCCTGGCCCTTCATTCATTTCCAAACCTGGAAATGGACCTCCCAGAAGCAGTTAGGTAGCACAGTGGATAGAGAGCACCACCCATGGAATCAGGAGGACCTGAGTTCAAATTTGGCCTCGTACATTTACCATAACTTCGTAACCCTAGGCAAGTCACTTAAGCAAATGCATCCAAAAAAAAAAAAAGAAAAAGAAAGAAATGGACTTCCTGGTATAAAAGGGCAAGATCTTTTTTAGATGGTATAAACAGTAGGCTCAATGAAGGTCTATGTTAAAAGCAAATTTTATATTGAGTATCCAAAATAGTAGCCCACTAAAGCAACAAAACCAGCCAAAGACTATACCAGTAGCTGAATACCTAGAAACTAGTAAGGCATTATTCTAGTATGGCTTACACGCTGTTACCTGGTAATTAAAATGAAAAATGTAATAGTAACTTTCAAATAAAACACTGTCTCACTGTTTGGATATCAACAGCTAACTCTTTTTTTCAGAACATCAAAATCATTCACATTCATTAAAACAATAAGGTCTCAGAAGCAGATGATCTTTTAAAAAAAAAAGGCCAAAAAGCTACTGCTGCTTGAGGAACAGGATTTAAAGATGAAATCCACAGACTATGCCAACAAAGAGATTTTAGACTACTCCTAAAAAGCTCACAGGTTTTTTAAAAGAAATGTCTGTGATATTTTCAAATGGGACTATATACTGTGAAATTACTTTTATAGCTTAAAAAAAAAATCACTAAACGTTTAACATTTTGTTTATGAACAATTTCACATGAGCATCAAAACTCTATCAATAAGGTATCATTAAATCCATTCTCCAGATGAGGGAAATTGAGACTTAAGAAAAGTTAAGTGGCCTGCCCACAATCACATGATTACTTAATAGCTAAATGAAGGACTTGAACCCAGATCTCCTGACTCCTGGGGTCCAGTGCTCTTTCCACTAAACCACCCTAGGAAGATTTGACCTTTTATTTAAACACAGTTTGATATAATCACTGTAATGTACATGTGTGTGTGTGTATACACATGTATATGTGTGTATATGTATATCATATATATATTAATTTTTAAAACAAAGCATACAATGAGAACGTTTTCTCTAAAAATACCTGTGCTCTCTTTTTTTTCCAATGGATGAGCTATACACAGTATACTAAAACTTTCTTCTTTTTCATTGTAGAAAGTTTCTTCAAAGAGAACAGGCACTGAGAGTGGATAGGCAAAACCAGCTCCTAATTTAATTCTGTTTCCTTGTATAAAAATCTCCTGAAATTAGAAAGTAGTAATCAATCACACAACCTCCACTTAACATTCTTCTCATCACCCCACGCCAAATGCCTCACTTTAAAAGGGAAACACTGTTCCTTTCCTCCATATAGGTCTGAATATGACAGGCTACGTAGCTTTCTCTTAACTGAATAACAGAAAGTACCCAACTCTCTTCTTTTCTATACAAAAATCACACTTTAGTTATTTTCTTTTTTTAAGAGAGGAGGGAGAGAGGGCTAAGCTATTTACTAAAGGTGGGGGGAAAAAAACCCTTTACCTTTTAGAAAAACAAAGTAAGGCTAAAAAAAAGATTGATTCTATTTGAATGAGATAATTGGTCTCTATCCTCCATATGTCTGTAACCACACTATATAGGTACCAACTTTCTCTTTTCCTGAATGCCTAGTTTTTAGATCAGTCTATTTCTATGTGCTCACTCAAGGTCTTTAATTTACCTACACTACTGACAAAATGATGCCAAACTGCTTATTTACATGAAAAGACGTAAATCTTTTCCAATATATGGTTTGAAAGAAGTGTGACTTCATTGACATATATGTTAAGTGCCTGCTTATCCAGGAGGCAGAATAGTGCATGAAAGGCAGTGTGTTACATTAGAGGGAGCACTGAATTCCAAGTCAGAGGACCCCTGCCACTTACTACCTAGGTGCCCTTGAGTGAGTCTTTTTATTCCTCTGGATCCCCAGCTTCCTTATGTGTAGGGGGTAGGCTGAAATGGCCTCTAAGGTCCCATAGCTCTAAATCTATAATCCCATGATTCATACCAAGAGCATAGCCACTACCAGGAAAAGATGCACAAGGCTTTCTGCAGAACCCTCCCTGATCAAAAGAAAGAATTTTATAATGTTTCAGCCCCTGAGATTAGGGTTTTAAGAATAGGACCTCCACCTTACATGGAGATGGCTTTGTATGAGGTCTTGAGACAAGTTCTTCTCCCAAAATCTCCCTATAATCAGCTGGTCACAGTGACTAAAACTCTTACGACTAAAATCATTCGTTTGGGTCTTGCAGGTTTCTTTGGGTCCTAGGAATTCCCTATGAAAACATGAATACTACTAAGTTGGGAACTATCCTCAATTCATCAGCCACCAAAACCTGAGAAGCCAGCTCAGAGAAAGGTCTTTCAGGAAAGGAGAACATGAAGGGGAGTGTGTTCTTCCTCAAGAACGAGGAGTACTAAAAAGGAAGATCAGAAAACAAAGAACAATTTTCTGGACCTAAGGCTGACACCTAAAAATACAGCCCTTACAGAGGCTCAGGAGTAACTGGACACAATTATGTCCTGTAGAAATCCATGCTATCCCTGGGGAGTTGGCTACAAATAAGCGATACAAAGAAACACTGACTCAGCATGCAAAATATTTAGTGAGCTCTGGATTTGTGCAATGATAAAGCTGGACATGACGGGGACAAAACTATGAACAAGATAGTCTTCACTAAAGACTGTTTTGACAAAGAGATAGAGGTCTCCTTCTAAAGACACATATGTGTCCCAAGCTGCCCATTAGGTCAATAACGTGGCTGACCAGTATTACCAGACTGATAACCAATGCCCAGGTCATATTCTCCCCCTAAGGCACTTTTCTCTCCTTTCTCTTCCAAGTAAAGTGGGCTTTCAATGCAGCTCATATGGAGCTGCTACTTCTCAAGTCAACTTTTCAAATTAACTTTTAACATTTCCCAAAATACTTACATATGTTCATGTAAAAACATAAGCATAGCCACATAAAGCCGCTTCAATCAATGTTGTTACGTAATAATATTGTTAACATATTGTCCTTGATCCCCACCATAACATCAGGCTCCAATGTCACACACACACACACACACACACACACACACACACACACACACACATCTACATCTTCAGGACTCTACTACCTCTTAGTTACAATCTTAAGTGAGCAACACGTCTTGCTCATATTTCTATCCCCTTAGGATCCAGCACTGTTGCTACATAACTAGATTTCTATGAAACTGTCTCCGGTGCTGTGTTACTTGCCTATCATGCTGTCATGAAACCCAGTTAATGACACTAGGTTATGGATGCCTATATATCACTGAATAAATTCTCCAGCAGCAAAACCCTTTTCTGCATAAGAATAGCCAACATCATGAGAGTAGGGCTGAGGACTATTCTAAGCCTACTACAACGCTGGTTTAGTGGCAGTAAGTCCTGGAAACATACAAATTATCCTCACTGGGTCCAGGAGCCTGGTCCTCACTGACAGAGCCCTCTAAACTATCACAAACCCCACTTCCTCAGCCCATTACCACTACCACCAACCCAGGAATTGGGCTTCATCATTCATTCAAATAAATATAAAGAATAAAATGCCTCTTTGCACCTCTTATCACCCTGCCCTGCTTCCCCTCTCCCACACAACTCCCTTCCCTTCCCAATGTCCCCTGGGTTGAATTATGAAGAAATTGGGTACCTTTCCATTCAAGGTCTGAAAACTCTCTCCCACTGGTTTCAGGACATAAGAGTCAAACTGACAGGAAGACTGTGTGCTGCTAGATAGGCTTCCTTTACAAGGTACTAAGACCTACAGGAACAATCAGTTAAGTGGATTAATATGATACTCAAAACATAAAGCAGACAACAATGTCCCAATTTTATTATGATAATTATTTTTTTAAAACTAGCCCAACTAATTTCAGTTTTTGAATACTGCTGTTACAAAAGCTAGGGTATAAAGGGGGAGGGTGGGGAACCTAACAGATGACAACTGCTAACAAAAGATGGCATATCTTATTTCTGAAGGCAGCAGGACCCAAGAGAGCCCTCACTTCCCCAGGTCTCCAGAAAAGGTGGAGGTCACTTCCTTGCACATCTTTGCTCAGAAGCAAAGTGGTTTCCTCTCAACATTATGACTACAGATTTCTGCTACTAACTGCAGAATTCTCCATGCCTAAGACAGGCTAGTTCAACATAAGCACCAGTAGGATTTATAGCTAGAAGGGACTTTATAGAGCATCTAATCACAGAATCAGAAGAAGTCCCATCAACTCCCTCATCTTATAGATGAAGAAACTGAAGACTAAGAAGGTTAAATGACTTGCCCAAGGTCACATATGTAGCAGGGCCAAGATTTCACCAAAGGCCTTCTTACTCCAAAATCAATCCTCTTTACATTACACCAAGATTCTCCATTATTGCTAACCTCCACCTCCATAGAAATTAGGAGACGACCCCTAACTTAAATTACTTGTGAAATGCCTCTCCAATCTTCTACAACTAAACACTTAAATAATCTTCACCATTACATGTATGATGGGCTATCTTTCACCACAAGCAGCCACACCATGTGGACTCACCACTAAAGCTAAGACAGTGGGACAGGGTCATGATTAATACTAACAGGACCAGACAAGTCAACTGATAAGGAACTGTATACGTTAATTTTTTTTTCTTTCTCCTATCTTCAAATTCACTTTAAATAGAAATAATTATAAGCTGGTGTTATAATTTTATTTTGAAATAAAAATTTTCATCCTCATCTCTATTTCTTTTGCCTTATAGATTTTGGAAAAAATGCACTATCAGTTGAAGCAGGGTGGTCCTTCAAGGTATTCTTAAATTCTGGTTTAACTAGTGTTTTAACAATTCAACAAGAAAAGTAATTATTTGTCATGACTACTCATGTGACCATTACAATGCGAGGATGCAATGTCAAGATATGTCCCCTTCATCCAAACCTCATCAGTTCCCCAGAGTTACTCTCTATTTCACTTGAAATAAACCTTGGCAGTTCTGTATTGGTTAGAGACTTCTTTTTGACTAGGGAAGAGAAGGAATATATCAACCTCCAAATATATGTCACAGGACTGTTTATTTTAATTCAATAAAAGACATAGATAATGATTTTGGAGCTACTCTCAAGTCACTAACAAAGCCCTTCACAGCTCTTTAGGACAAGTCTGGAAATAGAACTTATTCTATTAACAATGAAGTCAAAGAATTTAACTTTAAATGCTAATGCTATTTTGCATCTCTATAATGTATTCTTTTTATAAATTATGTAAAGTAAATCAGAAATAATACTATGATTCTACAATATTTCATATGCAAAATTTAATAAGAAATTTGTCATTTTTCCTAAGATTATCCTTATCCAAGGATATGTTAACATAATTACGTCTTTTCTAGCTCTTCTGAGCAGGAAGTCATTTTTGTTTCAGTTTCATTTGGATGATAACTGCTACGTTCTTTATGGGGGAAAAAAGAAGCCTAAAATCGAATAATAAGCCTCATTCAGCTTCACTGAGCTAGACGAGAAAGGCAGGAGGCCAAGACAAACATGTGATAAAAGAAATAAATTTTTAAGTATGAGAAGGAAGGGAACCATTATATAGTGGGTGGGAGGGCTGGCTATACCTATGACCACAGCACTTAGTATGTCCTACTTGTGCTACTACCATATGGCAATTATCACATTCTCTATCATACTGAAGCTCTGAATAAAGGCCTAGTGTCTCCTACTAGTATCTGTTGCCAATGATAAAATTTGAGCTTTCAAGTGAAAATTAGAATTTTGAAAAACTTGCATCCTCTACCATAAGTCTGACAGTTTTCCAATTCTTAAAACAACTTTTCTGATGAGACTGGCGGTAATTTTAACAAATACAATTTTTTGATATTATATAATGAAATCTGTCAACATTTTATATTAAGTTTGCAGAACTTGGTGAAGTAATATTTTCCAAATGACCAAGGATGTTATACAATCATGCATGGTTTGTAAAAGATCCATTCAAAGTACAAAACAGACAAAAGCATTTTAAAGAAACAGTACTAAAATAAATTCATGGAGATGACTGTGGATTGCAGATAACCATTAAAAAACTACCACTTGTCAACTTGTGGTGCAGTATCAGAGAAAAATATCTACAAATATCCAAAAAGGCTTCACTATGTAAAATATTCTTCCCTTCTCCAACTACAAATCTCTATGAGGCCAGATTTTTTTCTTATACTCCCATCAAAACAACACAATCAATGCAGAAACAGGTATGAAAAGCCAGTTGCTTTCTATTAAGCCATACATTTAAAAAATTTGCAGAAATGTAAGATTATGCTACTCTTCTCATTAAAGTGTTTTTATTTTGGGAAATATAGTTATTTTTCACCAAGATAGATTATTTATGCTCACAAATAGATTTATGATTTTTAATAAATTAATATTTTTAAAATTTATTTTTAAATTTCTAATAAGATAAATATTGAGGGACACCCACAGAAACAAGAGTTCTTTGAGATCCTCACTAATTTTTAAGAGTGTATAAAACTAAACTTAAACTAAAAAGTTTAAGAACCTCTGACCTATGCCTACAGAAAAGCAGGTCTACAAAAATAAACAAAACAAAAAATCCTCTAACACCCTTCAACACAATTCTTTACTGATAAATAGGTTGCAACATATTCCCAACTATCATGCAGTCCTCTACTGCCCAGTGGGTGCCCTGCAACTCTAATTATTCAGAGACTGTGATATTACATGACTCACAGCCATATATCAGTGAAAGATTACAGGTGCTTAAAGCGCGGTGGGGGGAGGGGGCATTCATTGTTTATGAAGTTGTAAAATGACCCAACCACTCTGAAAATCAATTTGAAATTATACTAATAAAGTGACTAAGATGTCCAGGTCCTCGGACTCTGAAAACCCACTGATAGGCATGTAACCCAAAGAGACCCCTTATACACCAAAATATTTATAGCAGTTCTTTTGGTAAAAACAAAAAACACAATAAATAACACAGATGCCTACAAATTGGGGAGTGACTAAAGAATGATATGTGAACATAATGGAATATTACTATGTCATAAGAAATGATAAATATGAATATGAAAAAAACCACAGGAAGATAATAGGAACTGAATCAAAGTAAAATAGCAGAACCAGGAAAATAATAAACACTGCTACACCAACATAAATAGAACAAAAACTGAAACTGATCACTATATAAATAATGACAAACAAGCCTGACCTAGAAAAATGTACTCCTATTATCCACAACCTTTACTCCCACTCAAGTACTGCTAAATGATGCTGGAGAAAAATCATGAAATCATGCTGAGTAGGTACATTACAAATTTACATTACATATATCAAATGGACTCTCTACAGAAAGGTCATCCTTTTACAGTTCCCTAACCTATTCACTATCCCACTCATCACAGTAACTTTTCCAGACCTCTTTATCCCCCCTCTCATCACCCCCTCAGCTGAAAACCTTGTCTCATATTTCTCTGCAGAAATTGAAGACCAAACTCCTCTACCCACTTCACTTCACATCAGATGACTTCCTCCATTATTACCCTTAACTCACATGAAGTGCCCCTTCTTGTCAAGATAAACTTTACATATATAAGTGGTCCCATTCCAGCTCTTCTCTAGAAGACTGAAGAAGAGGGGCAGATTACTCCTGTTATCCCTAGTCTTCAACTAATCTTCTATTTCTCCCTGTCCTACTGGCTACATACCAACAGCTTATGAGCACTCCCATGTCTCTCCCATTCACAAAAACTCCTCACTTGATCCCTTCATCCCAGATAGTATTTACCTATTTCTCTCCTTCCTTTCCTGGCTAAACTCCTTAAGAAGGTCATCTACCTAAGTGCCTCCAGTTTCATCCTCTCACTTTTTTCTTAACTCTACAATCTTTCTCTCTCTCTCTCTCTCTCTCTCTCTCTCTCTCTCTCTCTCTCTCTCTCTCTCTCTCTCTCTCTCTCTCCCCCCCCCCCCCCCTCTCAATTTCCAAAACTTAAGGACTTTTCTCATTCCTCATGCTCTCTACTGTCCTTTCTCTAGGTTTTCATGGCACTTTTTATGCCTGGTTCTCCTCCTATGTCTGCTAATCCTTTTCAGTCTCTTTTGCTGGTTATACCTGTTAACCATAGGTAACCCCCGTGGTTCTGTCCTGGGCTCTGTTCTCTACTTTCTCTATTTTGTTTGGTGATCTCATCAACTCCCACGGATTTGTTATTACTATCCAGATGATTCTCAGATCTATGTATCCAGCCCTATCCATTCTCTTGACCTCCAGTCTCACATCCACAATTAACTATTGGATGTCTTACATTATACATCCCTTAGATATCATAAATTCAACATGTCCAAAAGTGAAGTCATTATCTCTCCCTTCAAACTCTCCTCTCTTTCTATCTTCTCTATTTACTGTAGCACCATCCTCCAAGCCACCCAGGTTCAAAATCTAGGTGTCAATCTTAATTCCTCACTCTCTCACCCCACCATATCCAACAAGTCCTATATAATAGCTTTTGGGGCACAGTTTCAAACTACTTCTAGAATGGCTAACCAATTCATAACTCCATAAATAGTGCATTAATGCATGTGTCTTCCCACAGCCCTTCTAGCATCTATCATTTTTTTTGTCAGCTTCACCAATTTGCTGGGTGTGAGGCAGAACCTCAGAATTGTTTTGATTTGCTTTTCTCTAATTAGTGAGTTAGAACACTGTTTCATATGGCCTTTAATAGCTTGGAATTCTTCCTTTGAAAACTCCTTGTACATATGCCTTAGCCATTCATCAGTCGAGGAATGACTCAGTATAAATTTTAGTCAGTTCCCTATATGTCTTAAAAATGAGACCTTTATCTGAGAAACTTACTGCAAATATTTTCTCTGTATTTACATGTTTGTCTTCTCATTTTAGCTGCATCAGTTTTATTTGTGCAAAAACATCTTAATTTTATATACTCAAGATAGTCCATTTTGCCTTCTGTGATCCTCTCTTTTGCTTGTTTAGTCATTAACTCTTCCCCTACCACAGACCTGATATATAGGTTAGCCCTTCTTCCCCTAATATGTTTATGATGTTACCCTTCATATGTCAGTCAAGTACTTATCTGGAGCTTATCTTAGAATATATCATGAAATGTTGGTCTATAACTAGTTTCTATCAGACTTTCCAGTTTTCCCAACAGATTTTGTCAAAAAATTAGAATTCTTACCCCAACAATGGGATCCTTGAGTTTATCAAATACTAGCCTATTCCATTCATGTGTTTCATTATATCATGTTCATAATCTGTTCCACTGATTGACCTATTTCTTACTTTAATACTTAATAGTGCTTTGATGGTTACAGTACTAGCCTTCTTTTTTTATATAATTAACATATTTCTTTTTAGTTTTCAACATTCACCTCCATAAGATTTTGAGTTTTAAATTTCTCCTCTTCCCTCTCCTCCCAAGATGGCATACAATCCAATATCGGCTCTACTTATACATTCATATTAAACATATTTTCACATTAGTCATGATGTAAAGAAAAATTAGAATTAATAGGAGGAACCATGAGAAAGAAGAAATAAAAAAAACAAAAGAAAAAAAAGCAAATAGTATGCTTCCATCTACATTCAATCTCCTAAATTCTTTCTCTGGATGTGGATAGCATTTTCCATAGTGAGTCTTTTCGAGTTGTCTTAGATCCTTACATTGCGGAGAAGAGCTAAGTCTATCAAAGTCAGTCATTGCACAATGTGGCTGTTACTGTGTACAATCTTCTCCTGGTTCTGCTTATTTCACTCAGCATCAGTTCATGCAAGTCTTTCCAGGTTTTCCTGAAATCCGCCTGCTTATCATTTCTTATAGCACAATAATATCCCTTTACATTCATATACCACACCTTGTTCAGACATTCCCCAATTGATGAACATCCCCTCAATTTCCAATTCTTTCACACCACTAAAAAGCCGCTATAAATATTTTTGTACATGTGGGTCTTTTCTCTGGTTTTATGATCTCTTTGTAACCCTCTCTTTCTGTCCACTTTTTCTTTGGTTCCATTAAGAATTCTTGTCCTTTTATTTCTCCAGATGAATTTTGTTATTATTTTCTTCTGGCTCTATAATCTTTGGTAGCTGTTAGTTTGGCAGGGCACTGAATAGGTAAATTAATTTAGGTAGCATACTCATTTTTGTTATATTGGCTCAGGCTAACCATGAGCAACTAATATTTCTCCAATTATTTAGATGTCTTTATTTGTACAAATATTGTTTTGTAATTATGTTGACATAGTTCCTATTTACTACCAGGCAGACTTCAAGTATTTTACAAACTCTGTAGTTATTTTAAATTGCATTACATTTCTCTTCCTGCTACATTTTATTGGTGATATACAGAAATACTGATAATTTCTAGAGGTTATTTTCTATACTGCAACTTTGCTGAAATTGTTAGTTGTTTCAATTAATTTTTGGTTGACTTGGTATCTCTAAGTAAGCAATCATATCATCTACAAAAAACAATAATTTTTTTCCTCTTTACTGGTAATTATTCCCTCTCTTTTCCATTTCTTATTACTATAGCTAGCATTTCTAGCATTACATAAAACAATAATAGAGATAATGGACATCCTTGCTAAATTTGTCTCATTTTTTCTGGAAAGTATTCTATTTTATCCCCATTAAAAAGCTAACTCTTGATTGTACATAGATAAAACATATAAAAGAAAGAACCATTTAATTTTATGCTTTCTAGTATTTTGTTTTAAAAAACAGAAATGAATTTTTGGATTATACTCCATTTTACTGGGTTAAGTTATCTTGGTTATAAAGCTTATATCTTTTGCTTTCAGGAATATGATATTCCAAACTCTCTGCTCCTTGCATCTACTGGCTGCTAAAATCTTGTCCTGACTATGGCTCCTTGGTACTTGAATTCTTTTCTGGATAGTTGCAACTTTTTTCTTTGACCTGACCTGAATTTTGGCTATAATGTTCCAGGAAGTTTTCATTTTAGGATTTCATTCAAGATGTGACAGGTATTCTATTTTCACTTTGCCCTCTGATTCTGAGATCTGAGCAATTTACTTTTATGTATACTAGAAATATGGTGACTAGGATCCATTTTTGTTAATGTTTCTGGTAGTCTAATGATTTTTTTTTTGTTTTTTCTCCCTAAGTTATTTTCTAAGTCAGTTGTTTTTGCTATGAGATACCTTATGTTTTTTCTATTTTTTTCATCCTTTTAACTGTTCAAATATTTTTTGTTGTCACATAGGATCGCTGGCTTCTATCTAGTCCATTCTAATTTTCAGAGAGTTTGATGCTTTGAAAGGTGTTTTACCTATTATGCCAAGCTATTAATCTATTTTCAATTCTTTCTTCCAAAGTTCATTTATGTTGCAGCTTTCCTCCAGCACTCACTTCATTTATAAAATAATTTTTGGCTCTTAAAGGGAAAAAAAACTTCTTGATTTATTTCTTCTAGGAATTCTAGCTGAATTTGTGCCTAAGCTCTTCCAGGAGGCTTTGCATTGTTCTGGGGACTGATGCAATAAATAAGATCTGTAGGAACTCATCAATTATAGGGAATCCCTTTTCAACCTGGACTCTGTGTTAGAACTTCTCCACCACAATGGCAAGCATTTTTAATAAGCAGCTCAGTGGCAAAGTAGATGGAGATCGAGTCAGGAAGACCTCAGTTCAAATATAGCTTCACACACTTATTAGCTATGTGACCTAGGAAAATCACTTAACTTGATCTCTATTTGTCTCAATGTTGTCACTTGTAAATAAAGATAATAATAGCCCTTACCTCCTATGGTTGTTGTGCAGATCAAATGAGATATTTACAAAGCTCTTATCATAGTGCTGGCGCAGAGCAGGCATTAATTAAATGCTAACTATTATTATTATGAGCATACATCTCCTCGTTTTATGCCTTGCCTGATGTTTATGACCAGAGGGTCACTGAACAGGACTATTTTTCTTATTTCTTCCAAGGAATCTTGAATGATTTTGATGGATGGATGGGGAACACCTTGATATAAAAGGACTGGTAAGGTGTCGTTTTCTATAATCAAATACTTCTCCATAATCAAACAATAAGCACAATAGCATCATATTTTCTAAATCTTTCAGTTAATTAAGAAATGGTAAAGATGTGATTCATTGTTAATTATCATTTGGAAAAGGCTGCTTGTTCTCTATTAATATGCTCATCAAGTGTGACTTCAATTCATGACTCTCAAAATACATATGGGAGAGGCATATAAGTCTGTAGTTATTAACATTTTCAGTCATCTTTTGTCTTTCATCATTTTATTAGTTAGATCTTATATTAATTATATTACTTACATCTGAAACCTTATATTAATGAGACCTGAGCTTTTTTATCCTCCTTTGGTATCTTCTCCTTCAGATATAACAGTTTCTCAGTACTCTCACAACTGAGTTGCCTCCAAAACATGTATCTTTTATATATACATGGTCCAGTCTAGATGCTTTTCCCATCTTAGTCCTTTTGATTGCCATTACCATTTCCTTACATAAGTGCTCCTAGGGCTATAATGTTGGAGGTTCAAGTGTGGTGGCTCCACTGTCTTTGAAAGTGAAAATAATGTGTCAGTGCATTGCAAATCTTTTCCATTTTTCTTCTTTTGATAGTCTTCCTTCCATTTTCATTCTTAAGTGCCCTTAGGATGATAGATTATCCAAACTATACAGTTTGGATGAGTAACAGGTCAAAAGATATGAAGAGCTTTCAAAAGAAGAATTGTAAATTATTACAATATGAAATAGTATTCCAAATAAGAAAAAGAAATATGTATCAAAACAACTCAGGTTCCACTTCACATGTAGTAAATGGATGAAAACATTCAAGGCTGGAGAGGCAACAGAAATCTAGTCATACTAAAACCCTACTGGTACAACAATCTAGAAAGCATCTAGGACTATGCCAAAGAAAACAGTGACTAAAATGGCCATACATTTTGATGCAGAGATCCAAGTACTAGGAATATATCCCAATCAGGTCAAAAACAAAGGGTAGATTCCAAATATGGTTGGTTGTTGTCCATAGTGCTGCAAGATCAAAGTGACATCACTATATTGGGGTCAAAGTATAGTGTATTCAACTGTGGCTGATCAAAACAATATGAACTCAAAAAGGGCACAACTATTCCATATGAACATTTTGAGTGGAGATTTCCCTAAACTGGCACATGTCATGTTTCTTTTGAATAATTGCAATTCTGCTTTGTTCAAAGAGCATAGCTTCTTCTTAGATGCAGGCATGCCATACTGGGCAGTCTTGTGCTAATGTCTCATAATCAGTTCCAAAGTACTTAGAAGAAACCTTGAGGGTATCCTTGTACCGCTTCTTCTGACCTCCATGTAAGCACTTGCCTTATGTGAGTTCTCCCTAAAACAGTCTTTTCAACAAATGTACACTGGCATTCAAACAACATGGACAGTCCATCAGAGTTGCACTCTCTGCAACAGAAAAAGCACCTTAAATGTACCTTATTCCAGTACTTTATTTTGCCAGGTAATCTTCAGAATCTTCCTAAGACAATTCAAATGAAAACAATTCAGTTTCCTGGCATGCTACTGGTATATTGTCCAGGTTTCACAGGCATACAACAATGAGATCAACACAAGGGCTCTGTAGACCTTCAGTTTGGCAGACAGCGTAATACCTCTCTTTCCCACAGTTTCTTTTGAAGCCTCCCAAAAACTGAGTTAGCTCTGGCAATGTATGTGTCAACCTCAACATCTATGTGTACATCCCTGGAAAACATATTGCCAAGGTAGTTTAACTTATTCACAGAATTCAAAATTTCTCCATTTGCTGTAATCATGGTTATACCACACAATCCAATGATGTGGTGCTGGCTGGTAGAGAGTTTATGTTTCCTAGTGTTAACTGTCAGGTCAAAATTAATGCAAACAGCAGACATCCATATTCTATTGCATTTCAGTCTCAGAGTCTGCATTGAGCACATAATCACCTTCAAACAAAAGGTCATATATCAACTGTCCCTCCACTTTAGTTTTGGTTGACAGCCTTCTCAAGCTAAATAATTTATTTCAGTGTGGAAGTTGATTTTGATGACATTTTTGCCCTCATTGAAGGCATCTAACAACATTGTTGAAAACATGGGAGCAAGCACACAGCCCTGCTTCATTCCACTGGTGAAATACTGCACATGATGTCAGCTGGTTTTGCTGAACTTTTTCAAAAAAAGTTTATATTACAAGGAAAGCTTACTGGGTAGGAATAAGATATATTAAGAAATAACTGATGTGAAAACAAAAATATAAATAAACATAAATAAACATAAATATATTTAATATAAGTATATTAAATATAAATATATTTATATTATAAATATACAAATATATTCATAACATAAATAATATAAATACAAATAAAAATTTTTATGCACTCTTTTGTTACCTATCATGTAAGTGAAATTACAGTATTTTCAGAGAACTTACAATGAACCAAGACCCAATGAACAAACTTAATCTGTGTCCACAAATGATTAATAAAGCTTTTCTGCAGAGATCCTTGAGATAGACTGTCCTGTGTTCAGGAAAAAGAAGCCATGGGAGTAGAGAAGATTCAGATTCCCACCTTAAAGAAGATATTAGATTATCAGTCCAATTTTACAGATTTTAGATGGAGACCCTGACCAAGCAGATATTTTATTTCAAAAAAAGTTCAAAACTTTGACTGTTTGTTATCCAATGAAAAATCATAGCACACAAAAAAAGAAAACATACAGATATCTCAGCTTGTTAACCCTTTCTCATTAAATATCTTTTGCCTAATTAAATATTAAGGTCATATCCTTATTAAAATACATGATCTCGAAATAATAAAATAAGGGTCTGTCCAAAAATAGTTTTAGGACATTTTCCCCTTTTATGTTAATAGTACTTTGCTTTGGATCAGTAAAGTATTAAAAGCCTTTCTTAGAAACACACGTATTCATTCAACAAAAGTTTATGAAATGCTAACTATATATAATGCTATTCGTGATACTATGAGAGATACAGAGAAATATAAAACTTACCTTTAAGAGCTTACAACCTTGCTAGAATAAAACAAACACATGTATATAAAGTTTAATAATAACACAAAACATAAAAGCTGTTACAAAGCACCATGATTAAGGACCAAAGAAATAGAACAGACAGTAAATGTTATGAGTTCAAAAGATGGAGAGACCATCATGTAATAGAAAGTTGTGAGAGAAAGTTTCATCAAAGTGGAATAATACTTTGGTTCTTTCTTCATTTGCCAAATGGAGGTCATTAAATTAAAAATGTTTTTGTTTACTGACCTCTTCAAAAAAAGAGTCTTACTTAAATCTAAAGTATTAATAATTTCATTGTTATAAATTCAAACAAAAAAAACTAAGATGATCCATATACTTACAATACCATGGACTTCAGCAACTTTGTGGCAAAGATCAGGACGCTTCTTCTGAATTGCCAGATAAAAAGGATTTTTCATGAGATCTTCATCATACAAAGCCATATGGACTTCAGATATTCCAAAAATGAGTTTTCTACTAGGGAGTGAAAAAACGTTTTAGCTGATCACATCAGAATTTTTGTAGCAAAGAAGTCTTGATCCCACACTTAAAAAAAAAAAGTATTCGCAATCATAATCCATCATCTTATATTTTACCCTTATCAGGACTCAATTTGACAGATATACCAAGTACAAACTAGAATGCAATTAACCAATCCAATGTGACCACCTCTACTGAATAGAACTATAAATTCTATTAAGAATCTTATTAAACTACATATCATTGCCAAAAGTGCTTTGAGAAAGTACCTAAGTAGTTAATTTCTTTTTTTAATCTACTTTATGCCTGAAATGTCATGTTTAATTTTAAATGCCCATGACTCAAAAAAAAGATGCCTTTTTTCTTGGCTTTATGAAAGCCCACCCATATTAATATTAATGTGACTTCATGAAAATTTATGTCAACAATTAAAACATACATTATAGGAAAAAGGTATAATTAGCATATAACAAGCTGATAATTATCACTTTGAAAGGAAAATTTTATCACTAAGTTTAACATCTGTATAGCAAATACTGCAAAGTTTTTTCCCCAGTGCCCAATGGTCCAAACACAGATGTTGCAATTTTGGGGTCATTTCCTGAACTGGGCAAACATTCTTATCTCCTAAAGTATATATCCCACAACAGCTTTTATAATGGAAACAAAATATTTGACAGACCTAAAAGTAGATGGCTCAACTATAATCTCCCTATATAAAATGGGTTACATTTTTTGAGGACTTAAAATAGCTGAAGTCAGGAGTTTGAAACTCACTGGTAACACCAAAAGGAACATGAGTGTTTTGTAAATCCAAGCCACACAAGTATAATTTAAAAATTATTTTGACCGGCTAGACAGAAACATAAAAGAAAAACTCAAACTGTTTAAGTTTTCAATATGGGAGATGTGGCATAATACCTCATATTAATATAACATTTTAAAATTTAAAGGGCATTTGCCTCACAAGAACCCTATTTTGAATTAGGGGGTATAATTTTTATCTCCATTTTACAGATAAGAAAGCCAAAACTAAACGCTTAAATAGCTTGCCCACAGTCACACACAGCTACTAAATTCAAGCCAAAGTTAAAATCCTGTTCTCCTTATCCCCAAAAGCAACACTTTTAATACCACACTACATCAAAATGGCTAGCTGAACATTTACTGACAACAAAAGTGCTTTTTAATTATAGATTTGTGTTCACTCTGATCAAAAGCTGATAAAAATGTTATTTATTCATTCATTTATCCATCAAGTGCTTACTTTATGTGTTTAACGTTGGAAGCAGGAGGCAGAGAACACAGTGGGTAGATGTGAGGTTGCCAGTAAGATTTCATGGTAATTAGAAGGCAACAAGAAACAGACCATTAAATACAAGGAATAATATCATACCATTAGGGGTATCACAAGAAAATATGGTAGTACCACATAATAAATATGATGTGAGAAGTATATGAATGATACAGCTAAAAACTCAAGTTGAAATTTCTATTTGAAACTACACTTAATTCAATCTAACAGCACATATTTATTGAGTACCAAAGTATATCTAACACAGTACTAAATACTAGTCTTCGTTTGGAGAGGAGAAGGAAGGGGAGGAGGAGACAGACAGGAGAGAAGGAGCTGAGTTACCCAGCTACCTGCATCCCCATTCAGGCAGCTGCAGTGCTGAAGACCATGCCATTAGAGAAATGATGACCTGATTTGCACTTGACTTTGTTTTGAGTGAGGGAGGACTGTGCAAGATCACCAGCCTCACTTCTCTTCCAGAGCCATCTGAATCCAGTGACCAGATATTCTTCAGGATGACGGTCAGGATGTTGTCAATTTCCTTTTTCCCTTTCCTTTCCTTAATCTACTGCACTCTGAAGCTCATACACTGGACAATACTAGGCCCCTGCCTAAAGGTTCTTCTGGACCCTTCTATCTTAAAAGTGATTATCAATATTAATTGTTGCTGTTTCCCTCCCAGTCTTTCTTTTTCTTTGCCTCATTAAAGGAGCAACTTCTTAAACAGGCCTATTCAATGAATGGGTGTTACTTCACCCTAAGTGAGTACCTGAATAGACCTTGGCCTAAAGGGCCCAAGGTGTCTCAGTGCATCCTGGGTCATTTCCACTCATTCTGATGAACATCTGGTCACTGGATTCAGATGGCTCTGGAGGAGAAATGAGGCTGGTGACCTGCACAGCCCTCCCTCACTCAAAATAGTCAAGTGCAAGTCATGTCATCATTTCACTGATGGCTTGGTGTTCTTCGGCAACAAAGGATGAACACAGTAACAAAATTCTAGTCTAAGATAACAAAGTATTTATTTTAATTGGGTTTTTTAAAAAGAGGAAATGCCTACAAAGATACAGTTGCTTTGCTTCCTTATTACTATTTAGTATACTAAAATTGAGCAAAAAACATTTCTTTACATCTTTGATCTTTCCATCTTTCAAATTCCGTGATCTCTTATTGAGTTTAATACTCTTCTACAATACAACACAACTCTGAGATCCTCCTTGCACTACCTTCTCGATCATGAGACATGATCATATTATTACAATTCTGGGAACATCTTGTGGTGGCAGAATGGGCAGACAACTTTCTCATGGATTATTCATAGTTATCCTATGGACTCAGACTTACACATTAACTGTCTTTCACTATACTAACACTGGATTCTGAGTACATTAAGACATACAGATAAAAAACTCAAATTTCCATTTCCCAAATGTTAACATCTGATAAAATAAACAGGTAGGAAAATATTCCATTCAGATTGCAAATCATGGTACTTAATGTTGCTGAATAAAAAGAGTACAACTCCCCCACATTTACATCAGAAATACATTATATCAGTAAACTCCTTCATCTAGGCCAGGACTACCCAAAAAGAAGTAGCTAAAAGCTGCAAACTCTGAAGAAGCATCCTTCCATAGAAGCCAGCATTAGCCCAGGGAAACAGACCAGTATGTCTAATCTAACCAAGGAAACCTCAAGGGGGAAGGAAAACTATCCAATGCCCTGACTAAGGGAGGTACACTGGGGAAATAAAAACAGTCCCCTGGACCAGGAAAACCACAGAGGAGATAGAACACCAACCAGTACACGGATCAGCAGGCATAGAGTGCTGACTTGTAGACAGCCAATATTCTGAGTATGGACACAGCAAGGGAAGTGAAAGGCAGGAGCAGAAATGCAGTCTGATCACTCCATCCAAGAAGGTGCAAAGTCCCATCCTGGCACAAAACCCCAAATCGGAAACTGAGGCTGAAGGCATGAGTAAACAAAGCCTGAACATGACAGAGAAATATTATAGATCAAGAATGATGCCAGAGAAAAATCCAGAAAACAGTAACTCCACAACTGCAAGAGAGCCTCAGAGGGAAAAAAAACTGCTTGACTACACCGACCAACATAGTAGCTAGAAGAAATGAAGCAAAAAATAATAAATGGAATAATAAATGAAATTAATGAAATAAATAAATGAAATGAGTTCCTAGAATTATAAATGAAAAAAAGTTCTGGAAGAAAAAACTGAAAGGAAAACAGACAACTTATAAGAAAAAGTAGAAAACATTACCAAAGTAACTACCAAAACACCCTGAAAATTAGAATGAACCCCACAGAACTCAATGACATCACAAAATAAGAAAGTAGAACAAAACCAAAAGACTGGAAGGGAGTGGAAATTGGGGGGGGGGGGGGGCGGAGATGTTAGGTATTTGCTATCAGAAAGAAGTGACCTAGAAAACAGTTCAAGAAGAGACAATATAAAAGAATCACCAGACTCCCTGAAAACAATGACCAAAAATCCGAGATACTGTATTTAAAGAAATAAATAAAAACTGCCTGACTTTTTTGAGCCTAAAGACAAAGTAAAAACTTAACGAATCCACCAGTTACCTCCTGAAAGAAACCTCAGTGAAAATTCCATATTGTGATAGCCAAAATCTAAAGCTTCTAGATCAAAGAAAAAAAATACCACAATTAGCCAAAAAGAAAGAATGGGATTACAAAGAATTCACAGTCTGTATCATACAAGAACTGCCTACTATAAAGTGAAATATGAATTACAAAAGGGAAAAGGTAACAGCTTAAAGACAAGAATAATTTACCCTTTAAGAGTGAGTAGTCTAGTAGGAGTCTACAAAAGAATTTTTAGTGGAAACCACATCAAGCAGCATTTCTTGACTTAGCACATACTATTTGCCAGGTACGTGATAAACACTACCAGAGCACAGTCAAGCCTTTCTGATGAAAAGACCAGAGCTGAGTAAAGTATCAGAAACACAAATACAAGAGTCAACAGAAATCAGAAGGCTAAATATATAGGAAAAATCCAGCCCTGGGCTGGCACTGGCTACAGCACTTATATCTGTGGTGTTGCATGGGAGGCTGGGGATCTTCTTCCTGCTCACAGAGGTAGCCAAGCACACAGAGCAGATCTCAACCCAGGGGGACAAGCAGATGAAGGCCTAATTCATGCAATTTACTTAGACATCTCCTCAGAGAATCCTAGATCTAGGACATCAGGAACCCAAAAGAAGACTTAAAAAAATGCCATCTACACTGAGCTCACTCAGCACCCCTCCCAAACCACCACCATGCCACCAGCAACAAGGCTGCACTAACTGACCGAAGAACCTAGACACACAGATTTGCAACAAAACCCAAGGACTCTACACAAGGACCTGTAACAAAACCCAACCCTACACACTGTGCTGCCCTTCTCCCTCCTTCCAGCTCTAGGGAGACTGAGACACCCAGTTGCAGAAGACTGGTTATGATGCAATAGAAAGCACCATGGCAGCATTCCAGGGATAGAAACTTGCTGGGGCCACAAGAGTCAGCCAGCACCATGAAGGCAGCAATTTGTGCTACAAAAGATCTCTATGACTGAGGAAACGAAAAGAGGGAAAGGGGCAGGACATGTGTTTGAGCTTGAAAGAGAATTTAACCCCACATCTGTTCCTTTCTGCTTTCCAGAGCCTTCAAGAGACAACTACAAAAATCAGTCCCATAGTACTGAATCAGAGAAGTGAGGAAGAGAGAGAATTAGACAGAACACCAGGACAGGACACAGTAGGAAGGAAGTAGCTATGTGGCATTCCACGAAGCCTGAGGGAAAGAGCCCAGCATCGATCTGGAACCAATTCTGTCCCCCCAAAAGTCAAAGCAGAGAGGAGGTTGACACACTTTAAGATACAGCCATCAAGGAAACCACTAGATGGAAGGGAGTCAAAAAGTAAATAATACTGGAAAATAAGGGTGGGAGGGGAATGCAGTGACCAAAGATCTCAGGAAGAATATCCAAACACCTTGAACAGAAATAGATAAACCAACAATAAAATATGAACTCCGGATCTAGTAATGATTCAGGCATCTGTGAATAAATACTGCAAAACCAAGGCAAACAATCCAACATGTGATGAAACTACAGGACCCTGTGCAATGTGATGAAAATATGGAACCAAAACACACTGTTCTTGAGTAGTTTAAAAGAGAAATGAGAATTATGAGAAAAAAATTTATGGCCTGACCAGAAAAAATAGTGGACAGAACAGAAAAAAATTTATCTTCAGTGGCAAGTCTTAATAGAGAAATATAAGACAGATCAGCAGACTGAAGATGAAAACAAATAAAGGACAATCTAGAAAAATAAAAGCAAAAAACAATAACATTAAAAGAAAATATGCTCATTGTTCAAACAAAACATACTGATCTTGAAGACAAGAATACCTAAGGATCATAGGTCTCCCAGAAGAACATATCAGGACAAAAAACCTGAAAACCATATACAAGAAATAATACCCAAAAACTGTTCAGAACTTCTGAACACATAAAATATCAACTGAAAGAATTTGCACATCATCTCCAGGAAAAAAAAAAATTAACAGGCTGTCATAGGTCAAGAAGGGGCATTTAATGGTAAAGTGTTATAACTGAATCCTGTTAAATATTATAAGTGTCCAATCAGAAAGGAGAATTTGGGGTTGCCTGAACATGTAGTGTGAAGCAATCTTCAAGCTCAGAAAAGAAACAGGCATCCAAAAGGAAAGAAAGTAGAGCCGTGGCAGGGGAGAAGGGATGCATGAAGATTTCACAATAAGAAGCGAGAATAAGATGGAAATTACAGCCCCAGTGTATGTTCACTTGGCTCACTTTCTCTCTCTCTGTCTCTGTCTCTCTGTCTCTCTCTCTCACACATGCACACACATGCGCATGCAAGCATGCGCGCGCGCACACACACACACACACACACACACACATCAAAGTGCTATTGGTATAAGATGCCCAACAAACTTAAATGGCAAAGGTGATACCCTCCCCAGAAGATTTTGCCTAGTCCAACAGGGGGATATTTTTGGAAGGAATATCTCTGGTTTTATATTGGACCTACATAGGGAATTTAAACAGAAAATTTACTAAGCACTTCCTGTGTGTAGTCCATCTTCTGCCTCCATACCTTTACACAGACTGCCCCCCATACCTGATATATACTTTTTCTTCACCCCCAAGTTTTAAAATCTGAAGCTTCCTTCAGGAATCAGCTCAGGTATAATATCTTCTATGAAGTCTTTTCTAATCTCTAATTGTTAGTGATTTTTCTCTTTCCTCAAGGCCCCTTGGATTTACTTTTCTATTTATGCATTCTATTGCTCTGGAGAATGTAAGATCCTTGAGAGAACTATTTTTGTATTGCTACTGCCTGACACAGTGCTATGTACATAGTAGGTACTTGATTAATGTTTATTAAGCTGAACTTAATTGAATTCTAATTACTTTTGCTAGTTACTGGGAGAGATACGTAGTAGATAGGGTATGATGCCTTCCCTCATGAAGTCTAGAGTCTAGTAAGGGTAGAAGGCACATTCACTTCTTCAGTGGTTCTTAAGATCTGAGATATGTCTCCAGTGATGCAGAATTTACTTCATGTATGCCCTAGCAGATGGACTGAAGAATTTTCAAACTGGAAGGTATTTCAGCAGCCATCTACTTCAATCTATTCCTTAACATACTTGACACAATCTCAAACAAGGGGAAACCTATTATAAGCAATGGCAGCCTCTTCCATTCTGGGGCAGCTCTAATTATTATTAAGTTTTTTTCTCATATCAAGCCTAAACATTCCCTCTGCAATTTCAACTCATTGCTCCTGGTCGTTTTTTTCTTTTCCTCTGGGGCCAACATTTCTTCAAGTAGTCTTATATGGCATGAATTCAAGGCCTTCACCATCTTGGTCACCTTCTTCTGAATACTCTCCTAATTATCAATATCCTTCATGAGCATAGTACACCAGATATATTAATCCTCTAGTGGCCAGCCGCTTAGTGATAAGAGAGAAGAACACAGTCCATGTAAGCCTGTATCTCAAGCCTTTTCATCTTGGATCAAGCTGGCTCTACCAGACCAGTAGCTATGTTGGCTGAGTCTTCCAGATCTCAGAGTCAACTCCATTTAGGAGCCAAACATCAGCAACTACACAGAAATAACTACAACACTTGAGAAGTATATTAGGGTTATTTGGTTTCTGAGATGAAGGGATGGGACTTTTGTTAATGTCAAGTCAGTGACTTATTTTTTTAAACCTTTGTCCCCCTACAGTTTGTTTGAGCCAGTATGGGGCAACAGTTGGGGACTGAGGGTGATGTGCTGCTTTATAAAGACCTGTTTAATAAAAATCTTCTTTCCAGTTCTCAACAAAAAAACCATTAAATGCATATGTACATATGAGTTAGCAAAAAAAAAACTAAACAATGATGAAGTGCTTATAGAGAAGAGATAGGCATCCATTCAGAATCCTAATGACTAAGAGTTACTTAAGTCAAACAGTGGCACTGGAGGTTGTTTTGTTATGTTATGATGCTCTTTACAGATGAAAGAAAAGGGAATGAAAAATGAATATATTATGAAAGAAATAAGAGAAGGAAATTTATTATTTCTCATAACTAGGATACATGAAAAAAAAACACAAAAATGGAGTAAGGGGTAAGAGGAATAGGAATCACATGAATCAAACACAAAGGAGGGTTGGTTGGACACATACCCAAATACTTACAAAGATTCTGATGTAACAATAGATTAAACTTGACAGGGAAACAGACAAGGATTGGGGCGGGGGGGGGGGGGGGTAAGAGGGTAGATCATAAAGAAAACCAAAAAGAAAGTTTGAGAATAAGTGATGATGTCTGGGTGACAGAAAGAGAGGAAGAGTCATAGAGTAGAAGACTGTTTCAATTACAAATCACAAATATTAGTCACATTCTTTTTCTTCCACCACCTTCCAAACAGTCAAGAAATCAATTTGAAATTATTCAAGAAGTCACTAAACTGTTCATATCCTTTGACCTAGCCCACAAAAAGACAAAATGGTCCCACATGTGCCAAAATATTCATAGAAGCATTTTTTATATACTACAAACTCTAAAGAAAGTAGGAGCCCAAGGACTGGGGAAGAGCTAAACATATTGTATCATAGGAATGTAATGGAATATTATCATGCTTTAAAAAAAAAAAAGCAAAACAAATTCAGAGATACTGAAGCAAAGCAAAATCAGTAGAATCAGGAGAACAATATATACAACTAGAATAATGTAAATAAAAACTGTGAAAGGCAACTGAATACAGATTAAACGAGGAGTGGGGAACCTGTGACCCAAGGCCACATGTGGCCTTCTAGGCCCTTGGATGTGGCCTTTTGACTGAGTTCAGGTTTTACAGAACAAATCTTTTTATTAAGGGGATTTATTCTGTGAAGTCTGGATTCAGTCAAAGGGCCACACATGAGGACCTAGAGGGCCACATATGGCCTCAAGGCCACAGGTTCCATGCCCCTGGAAGTAAATTTGGTACTGGAGAACAGATAATGAAATATATACTCTTGGAAAAAGGGTGAAAAATGCTGCACACATTTCAGAGACAACAGCAATGTCTGCCTTGCTTAATTATTTTTCTTTGTCATAGGGGAGAGTTCTATGAGGACAGTACGTATTATTAAGTAATTACTGGAATAGAAAAAAATTATTTAACATATTCCGTTAGACCTTAAAAAATAATAAAAATTAATAGTTTAAAAAAAAGAAATTACTGGAATAAAAACAAAAGGCAGCAATAAAACTTTAAAAAAAACAAACAGGTCACACCAGATTAACCTCACTCTTTTAGACAGGGTTAGTAGACTAGCAGAATCAATGGAATGCTATAGATTACATTTCTCAAATAGAACACTGGGCCTGAGTCCTATGACCCAAGTTCAAATGTGACCTCAGACAATCCATAGCTGCATTACCCCAGTAAAGCCACTTTACTTCTGCTTGCCTCAGTGTCCATAATTGTAAAATGAGAGCAATAATAATAATAACAATAATAACATGAAACTCGAAGGTGAGGACCAAATGAGATAACATTTGTAATAAATGCTTAGCACAGTACCTGGCACATAGTAAGAATTACATAAATGCTTATACCCTTCTCTTCCAGTTTTATCTATAGCTGATACAGTTTCTTATGCTACTCGTGTGGGGGGGAGAAAAGAGCTGAGCAACAGCAAATATAGACAAGTTGATAACTAGATAGTAGCCAGTTTCAAAGAACCTTAATTAATAGTTCAATGGCAATTTGGAAGGTTTCCAGTGAAGTCTCGAGGAGTCCATGTTTGGTCTCATGCTGTTTAATATTTTTATCAATGCCTTGGATAATGGCAGAGATGGCATGCTTATCAAAACTGCTAATGGCACAAGCCTGAGAGGGACAGCTAACACACTAGATGACAAATTCAGAATTAAACAGATCTTGACCAGCCAGAACACTGGGCTGACTAATAACATGCATTTATCTCTACCAAATTTCAAAGTCTCATGTGACTCTTGTTTAACTTACGATATTCTTTGTTATAAGAAAAGGTTTAATGGGAAAGGCAATGAGTTTTATATCAGGAAATGGCTTATGGTGGGTAAAAAGGTATCAGATAAAGAATCTTAATGTTTCAAACAATTTGACAAGTATAAAGTAGGCAGTCGTAACTAGACAGTAGGTTACATGAAAAGGACCTGGAAATTTTAATAGACTGAAAAATCAGGATGTGTCAACGAGTTTCTATGGCAGCCAAACAAGCTATCACAGTCAGGATATGCAAGACCAGAGAGGCTATCATAACCCTGTTTTCTGTCCTGATCAGAACACAACTGCCGAGTTTTGCTCAGGTCTAAGTGTGACATTACATTTCAGGGGGGAAAAATAAGTAAGCTAGAAAGTTTCTAGAGGAGGGCAACCAAGAAGGTAAAGGGCCTACAAAGTATGTCATATAAAGATCAACTGACAGAATAGGGATGTTATGCTAAAAGAAAAGACAACGTGATGGAGGGAGGTCTCATAATGCTATTATGAACAAGTTTATATGAAGAGCTGTCACATGAAAGCAAGATTAGACTTCACAAAGCAAAACAATTCCAGTGAAGTCAATAAACCAGAATTTCTTAATAATCAATGGGGATGCAAAGAACTCACCAACCAACTTAGATTTCTAAAAGATGTAAATAAGATGGAAGCTAAGTCAGTTAACAAAGAATCAGTACAAAAGTATAGCACTATACTTGAAGAATAGTATTAGAACATATATGTTACAAAATGAAGTAAGTAGAACCAAGAAAATAATCATATAATTACTACAACAATATAAGTGAAAAGAACATGAATACAAGTATGACAAAGCTTGGTCCTTGGGAAGAACTGGAAAAAAAGAACTTCTTTCATTGAAAAACGTGAAGAACCATAGGCATGGATAGTACATAAACCAAGGGTGGGGAATCTGCAACCTTAAGGCCACATGTGGCCTTCTAGGTCCTTAAGAGTGACCTTTTAACTGAATCCAAATTTTACATAACAACTCCTTCTATTTTTATTAATACAATTTTGTCTTTTATATTTTTATTTTTTAAATGAATACATTTAAAATACCAAAGAATAAAATAAGCTTCAATGAAATAATCCTCCCAGATTGACCAGCACAATTAGAACATTAGTAAGCCATAAGAGCTAAATTGACAGCTTCTATGTTCGTTATTTAGTTCTAAATTCCCCCTACCTGACTGGAGCCACTACCACAGAAGGCTGGTCTGTGAGAGTTTATGGGGGTCTGCTATCAGATTTTGACATTGGTATAGTATATTTCTGTTCGAAGTAGAATTTGTGAATAGCATAGCTCAACATCTGCTTAATAGCCCATTGTGTCAGAGACCAACAGAAAGAAAAGACTTTTTAATAAGGAATGGGAATTGCAATATATTATCTTGTTGCTGCTAAAGAGAAGATGACTTGCTTGCTTTGTGATACTGCAATATCAACATTAAAGAAATTCAATGCTCATCAGCATTATAAAACTCATAAGGACCACAAACATTTTAAATTAGAGAGAGAAGAACAAAAGATTGTACTGGAGAAATTAAAAGATGAAAAGCAAAGACAACTCATTCAAGCAGCAGTAAGACCTAGAAATAATGCCACTGAAGCAATTTATAAAGTAGCTTATATTCTTAGGGAAAAAGGGAAGCCATTTAGTGACATAAAAATTGTGAAAGAATGCATTGTAGAAGTTGCAAAATGCTTAGACTCCATAACATTTCAAAGTAAAACTGCCTCTTTCAAGGAGAACCATAACTGATCAGCAGCATGAATTAGCCTCAGCTTAACAGAACAACTTCATGTAATACCTCAAAAGGAAAATATACATTATTCAATCACTTTGGAAGAATCAACTGATACTACTGACTAGGCGCAGGTTTTTTAATTCATTAGTCAGAAGATTTTCTTTGCTACAAAGAGTTACTTGCTTTAAGCACTCTTGTGAACAGAACACAGGAAACGTGTCTTCAACAAGTTTCAAGATAAATGTCACGAAGTTGGAATGAATTTGGTAAATTTATTAAAGAGTACGTACAGACAGTGCACCTTCCATGACAGGAAAACATGAAGAGTTTATTGCACAGATTAAAAAAAAAAGTATTAACAGATCTAGATGCTCTCATTTCTTTTCATTGTATCTTGCATCAGCAAAATCTCTGTGCTAAAGCTATTCTAAGTGCTGTTATGCAACAAGTTATAAGTATTCTTAACTGTATTTGTGAAAATGCAACACAGCATCAGTTTAGTAACATGCTAAAGTTGAATAATGAGGTATTCGGTGTGGATTTGCAGTAACATTTTAAAGTGCATTGGCTATAGAAGGGACAGGTGTTAGCCAATATTTCCTCTCTGCGAGAACAGATAGTTAAATTTATGAAAAACAGCATCTGCAATGTGAATTATTGAAAGAAGATTTCTATAGAAATACTCCATTTCTGTGTGACATCATGTCAAGTCAAAATGACTGGAATATTTCTTTGCAAGGTAAAACTACATTTTATATATATATATATATATATATATATATATATATATATATATATATATATATATATATATATATATATATATATATATATATATATATATGGCAAAAAATCTAAGCATTTCGAAAAAAAGCTATCTTGTTTTCAAAACACTTCTTCAAAAGTAAATTTCAATGAACATTTTCCCCAGTTAACAAAGGTCAGTAAAGAGCAGGATGTTAGATACAAATCATTTGAAGAATTCACAGCTGTTATTAACCTATTAATTGGAAAATACAATAAAAGATTCACTGACTTTGAAAATCATGACATCATACTCAAATTATCATTTCAGCCATTGCCCACAAGTGTTCTAATTCCATGATGGGGAATTCTGAAATCATAACCTTCCATAATTTTATCTCCCTCTATGCTTCATATCTCCTAACCCTAGTCTTCAACCTCACTCTGACCTCCAGTGACTCCTGTACTCAATATTCTTTCTCAGGCCATCAGCCCTGCTCAGGCTTCACTTCCTTCCTTTTCTGGTTTTGGTCCTATAGTTAATTAATTCAACTCCATACGGTCCTCTGCCATTGAACTTAGTGTTCCTTTGTTCTATTACTGCTTATGACTGGCCAAACCCCAAACCTCCTCCAATACTACTCTTCTACTTTTGTGGCTAAGCGCCTTGAGAAGACTATCTACAATCAGTGCCTCCACTTCCTGTCTTTTCAGTCTCTCCTTAACTCTCTATAATTTGGCATCAAATGTCATCATTCAATTTTGAAACTCCTCTCTCCTGAAATCATCAATAACCTCGTAATTCCAAAATCCAATGGCCTTTTCTCAATCCTCTGAACAACTTTTGATATTGTTGATCACTCTCATCTCCTTGATACTATCTTCCCTCTAGGTTTTCATGACACTTTTCTCTGCTGGTTCTCTTCCTAACTCCAATCACTCCTTCTCAGTCCACTGCGCTGGATCTTTGTCCAAGTTGCATCTACTAAACATGGGTGTCCCCGAAGGCTCTGTCTTGGGTATTCTTCTCTTCTTCTTTTATTGTTTTGTTTAATGATCTCATTGGCTCCCAAAGATTCAGTTATCACCTAGAGATATTTCCCAGACCTATTTATCTAGCCCTAACCTCTCTCCTGACCTCTTGTCTCAGATCTCCAGGTGTCTAATAGGCATCTCAAACTAGATATCCCAAACACATCTTAAACTTAACATGTCCAAAACTAAACTCATTATCTCCATTCCCTCATCCTAAATCTTTCCTCCTCCTAACTTTCCTATTCCTAGGGCAAGCACCACTATCTTCCCAGCCATCCACTTTTATATACTACGTGTCATTTTCAATTCTTTACTCTCTCTAATCTCCCATTATCCAATCTATTGTCAAGTTCTGTCAATTCTACCTTCATAAACTTTCTCATGTATGTATGCCTCCCTTCCATCCTCTGACGCTGCCATTACTCTGGTTCAGGCCCTCATAAATAGCCTTCTGTCTGATGTCCAGACTCAAATCTCTCTCCACTCCAGTCCATTCTCTACTTAAGTTGTTAAATTAATCTCCCTAAAGCACAGGTCTGACCATGTCACCACCCCCCTAAACCCCAGTAGCTCTCTATCATCTACAGGATCAAATATAAAATCCTGTTTGGCATTCCTTCTCCTCCCCAATGATGCAACTAATGGCAGCCATAGTCAGCACCCCCAAGCTCTGGACTTAAACAGAGCATGTTCAATAATGGAGAACTACATATAAACAAATCTTTAGCTTATGCATCAAAGCAATGTTTCTTTCAAGAATTTCAGTATATTTATCTCATGTATAGTTTGTCATAGATAAGAGTAAAAGGCCCACAGTTCCCCTAAAAGGACTCAAGCTAACAATATTGACAAGGGACAGCCTCAATTTCACCCCCTCACAAAGGATTCACATTAGCACATTAATATGCTAGACCTCTATCACTGGTGGATCCCAACTTACCCCCCCAATTATCTATACTCCTAACTTTAAGTGCCACTGTATATACTGGATACCAGAAAGGAAATACACTCCAGATTTGCTATAGAGTTAACTTCTCCCCTTCTACACAGGCCTCCAGTTTTATAATATTGCCCTAAAATTTGTAACTCTCTCAGAAAACAATTTTGTGTTGATTTTGTTGAAGTAGTATCACTGTTCTCATCAGGCTAACTCCACATGCCACAGAATTAGCATGGTATAGTGGATGGAACGCAAAGCTTGGAGTAGGTCAGAATAACCAAATTCAAAACCTAAGCAACTTAATAGTAATGTGAGCATGAGCAAGTTATTTCTCTGCCTCAGTTTCCTCACTTATATTAAAAAGGGTTATTGTAAGGCTCAAATAAAATCATGTATGTGAAGTGATTTGAAACTTTAAAGCCCTAGATAAATTTAAGTTGTTGTTCTATTATCAGAAGTTAGAGGAATATAAAGTCCAAGTTTATTTCTCCACAACTTCACCCTCTCCACTATCAACAAGTGTTCCACTTCTCTCTAGGAAGCTTCTAGAGACACAGGAGGTTTTCAGGAACTCTCAATATTCAGAAACTTTGTGTTAGCCCAAACTCCCCCCTTCTGGGGCCGCAGTTTCCACTACAAGAACACTTTAGCTGCCCTGTCCAGTTCCCCAGTTTGCTTGGGTCATGGAGCTGCCTCTCCTCCTGAGGACATGTAATTGAGAAGCTCTGCCACTGCCTCTTTACAGCTGGAGGAAAAGTGGTGCTCAAACAGATGCATGGCATCTGCTTACAGTACTACCAATTCCCAACCACTTCCAATGGCTGAAGTCAGATCTCAGTCCTTTTATCTCTGGTCTCATTAGGCCTCAATACCCTTTGAACTCTAGCAGGTCTGTTTGCTCCCTTTAGGCCTATATGGCTCAGATGTAAAATATACCTAGTCAAATTGTCCCTTAATGAGAAAGTCATTTATCTGCAATGAAGTGTGTCTAAATCAACAAGTCTTCGAGCTAAAGATATTCCCTAAAATCACCATCCTTCCCAAAAGCCTCATCCTTTTAACCTCATCAAGCTGACGAGACTCTTGATAATTTTGTGCGCTTTAGCACATGTGCCTGCATGCATACACATACATACGTGCGCGCACACGTGCTTACACAATGAGGACAGCAAAAATCCTAACTAGCTGATGAGTTCCCCATTCACCTACACATGCCACAGGATCACAGACTTGGAACTGGAAGGGGCTTGGAGGCCAGCCACTCCAACCCCTCATTTGTTATGGAAATTGAGGCCCAGAGTACAAGTTAAGTAACCGTCACAAAGGTGACAGACACAGCTGGGATTCAAACTCAGGGCTTTTTACTCTTAAGTTCAACAGTCTTTTCATTACACTGTGTTACCTTCCCAGTACAAGGGTCTCCTCACAAAAGTCTCTTAAGTGAATTTTCCTGTTCTTCCTCAATGGAATCATTTCATTGAATATCTTTAGAATGTCATTCTTGAGCTTCCTATCCTTCATTGCTTGATTTCCCTTGCAGAATTCTGAGCCATAGGATCCTACCTTTCCTTTGTCTGAGCCCTTTTAAATTTGCTCTCCCAAAAATCCAGAGATTGTGTCAGATTATGCCCAGCCTTCTCATCTTATCAAAATTTGTAAGATGGAACTTCCCTAAAAGGTTCCTATATCCACAATGATCCTTTCATCCTAGCATCCAGGTTCGCTAATGAGAATCAGATCTAAAACAGAATTTCTTATTGTTGGTTACTCCAATTTCTGATGAATGAAATTATCTTGAAGGCAAGTCAAGAAATTACTAACTATTCAAAGTTTCCCAGCAAGTAGTTGGGTAAATGAAGTGCCTCATTGCTATTATATTGTGCCTCCATGCCAAGCTTTTATTTCCTCAAATTTCATTTATTTCCTATCTATTAAATGCGATAAATCTTGAATACAGTTCATTAAAATGCCTGTCTAAAAATTAGCCATTGAATATTACAATTTGTCTAAAAGAAATACTTCCATTTAGACTAAGGTCATAGCAGAACAAAAATAAGCTTATCTACATATGGTCTGCTACAATTTAAAAAGAAACTTCATGATGTGGATGCATTTGGAATACACTCCTAGGGAAAACTGTGGAATATCCAAAGATTTACTCTTACAGGAATTACTATCTATTAATTATCTTGGTATTCTTGAAGCTAAGGAACTATAGAAACTAAATGCAAGTGGATTTCATTAAGAAATAATTCTTTGTTGCTGACAATTATTGTAACATCTTCTGGTGTCAAAGTAAGCATACAACTGCTTCATGGGTTATTCATTATTACTCTGTGGACTTGGATACATAAGCACTTTGTCACTTGCATTCACCTAAATGCTAACTGACTCAGTACTAATTAAATGGGTTCTAAATGCATAATGCAGGAGTTGAGGATAGCAATGATCATTCCTATGACTAATCCACTAGTTCAGTGTTGAAACTCAAATACTTCCAAGTCATGTCACAATGTATACTATATGGTAATTTAAGATACATGGTAATCATATGATCATACATAGAATCATCATGTTTAGAACACACAAGGATGTTCTACTATTATATTAGCATAAATTTAATTTCATGTTAAAAATTACATGTTAAAAGTCATATTTGTATAGAGGATGATGAACTCATCCTCCATTTTAAGAAAAATCTTTAAATACTTTTAGTTGCTGAATTTGGATGATGTTAAGGACGATTTCCACAGAAAAGACTAAATATAGGAAAGAGAGTTTATTAGTGCCTTGGACCAATATTAGTTATCTAACCAAATATTAGTTATCTAAGTTTCCATCAGGAACACTGTAAACCAAACTAAATGCATCTTAAGCAGGAATACCAAGCATTGTAATATGTCATGCTTCTGGTTCTTCCAAATTAACTTCAAACAAAAATACCCAGCCTGGTACGTATTACATGTGCCTGGTTTGAGAAAAACTTACAAAAACAAGTTGAATCACTACCCATTTTGACAAAGAATGCTGACCAGATAGTTTTCTTGTAGGAAACATACAGAGTATATTTTCATATAGTATTCACACAGTAAATAACAAAAAAAAGCCAAGTATTAGCAGTATTTTCTTAGTCTGATTATGCCACGAGTAGGGACACTGATCAAAGAGAAAGACTCCTCATTTTCTTAGTGTGTTTTTTTTTTCAGTTGATGAGCAATATCTTTCAAAAAATCTTTGGTCAGTGTGTGAGACATCTGGAGGCAGAAAGGGCTGCACAGGAAGAACAGAAAAAGTAAAATGTTCTATTCAGATTTAAGACTGATCTCTTACTCTCATTAATCTGAGGTTCAAAAGCTTCAAAAGTTTCTTCCCTAATTTAGCACTGCCTTGTTAAGGACCCAGAAAACTCAAGTCTTCAAACCTAGAACTTCAAGACCATGGTAACTAATATTTACTAAGGGCCTTACTGGATGTGGAGGAGGGAAAGAACTTCAAAGAAAAGGGGGATATGCTGTCATATCCTCTAGTTAACTTAGAACCAATTGGGAAGAAGTATATATACACACACACGCACAGGCCTATAAGAAGAATCATATTGTACCAAACAGTATGAGTCAGTGTAGTGTAAGGGAAAAACAGTCAATAAATATTTACTGAATAAATGAATGAATCTCCTAGAAGCTAGAGACCTGGATTCTGGTCCTCTCTCTGCTATTAACTTGCTACCTAACTTTGGGCCTACTTCATAATCCGCAAAATGAGAGGACTGGGCTAGATGATCAAAAGGTACAAAAGAGATAGTGGAGTGTGGGAGGTTCTTGAATCTACCCTACCACGAATTACCTGAGTTAACTGTGGCAATCCCTCTCCAGACCTGTTTTCTCATCTGTAAAATGAGGGTGTTGAACTAGATAGCTCTAGAAGTCCTATTTGGCATCAACATTCCCTGATTCTTTGACCCCCTCTAATACATTACAATTTGCCCCGGATAGAGGATGCCACCAAATCCATCTGCCTCTAAACATATTTTAGGAAAGAGTCTGGATTAAAACCATAATTCATTAGATATCACTTTTCACTGTCCTTTTCTCATAAAAGCATATAAGCACAGAATGAATAAAGACAGAATGTAAAAACCTTAATTTACATATCAATGTGATCTCTGTAAATTGCTAGAGTCAACACAAAAGTAGCACAATAATAAATGCTTGTTCTGAATTAACTGAACTTTTGCCTGATTATTAATCACTGATCTACTTTATGGAGATTAATAAAAGATCATAAAGCAGTCTAAAAACAGACTACAGCACAAATGTTAAAACAGTAAATTAACATCATTCCCAAAATCCAACGTCTGCTCCTATGCTGGGGAGATTTTATCAAACAAAAGTACAAAAACAATAGTACAAGCTGCTACTGCGCATTTGTACCTTACATAGTGAACAACCCTGTGACTCTGTAAAAGTAGGAAACCCCTTTCCAATCAATGGTATCATTTAAAGAAAGCTAGACTTAAAGGTCAGGATACATAGCTTTGAATCCTCCCTCTTCATGATGGACAAATCCCTTAGGTCAATCACTTAATCTTTCTGGGGCTCAGTTTCTTTATCTGTAAAGTAAAAGCGTTGGACTAGATGGCATCTAATGTCACTTTCAGCTCTCTATAAAAAGATTCCAGATATGTAACCAAGGATAAGTATAAACCTTAGTTTTCTCACCTGTATAATGGAAATATTACCAATCTCAATGCAAGAAAAATACATTGTAGGTAGGCCTTAAACTCTGGTAAATCTGCTGTTTCTTAAGGGGAATGATATTCACAGTTTGGCTACAATATATTATTTATTATTTTAAAATATTAGACCTTTTCTATGAAGGCCTCAGAAATATAATAATTCTGTAACTTTAGGTTAAGGTTATTATTTAGTGATACATCCAATTTCTTGTTTTTGTCTGATATCTACTCCTCACTCCAGGAATGTTTTCAAGCTCTTAATTAACTAAGAAGCTACTACATTCCAGCTTGTACTTACAAAGCCAAACCCATTACGGCACTATCCAGAATTATGGAGACATATATTTATTTATTCGTCTGCTGTCAGTGGCTAAGATGACACTGACTTGCTTGTCCTCTAACTGCCCAAGAGCTTTTAATGCAAAAAAAAAAATGTAAAAAAAGGAACTTAGAGAGAAGAGGGAAATATGAGAACACTGCCTTCAGATGTAGCAGGAAGAAACAAGGAGAAGTTTTAATTTGAAAGAGAAGATTCCCGTAGCCTATCTATGTAGCTACACCTCAGAGAACATGAAACCTCAGCCACTGCCCTAAACCCAAAGAGCATGGTCATCCGCGCCAAGTGTGTTACTAAACAGCAAGGTGGCACCTATCTACGCTGAGAAGGGGAAAATTCAAAACTATTAAATAGGCTCAAGGAGCACCGAAGCAAAGATGACAGTCCTAAGTGCAAGATGTGGGAAATGAACCCTGACTTGTGGTTTTCCAAGCACACAAAGAAGTGCCAGCCGCAGGGCAGCTGCAAGCCCAAAAGGTCGAGAACCATAGCTGCCACCAAAGCAGCGAAGCCCCCCGGGGAAGGACACCGGCTCCTCCGCAGGGACTCCCTGCAGAGAGGCACCAACACCTAGGACGCTGGCACCTGGCCCGGAGTCCTACTTCACACTTTGTCAAAAAGAGGAAAAGTTGCACTCTTGGACTGGGGAGCTGGGGAGGGAGTAGGGGGACAGAGGGCGCGGGGTGGGTAAACACTGGGGGCCCCCCCACCCGGCACAGCAGGGGAGGACGCGGGCACACTCCCGGGACGGACACGAGTACAGGGCCCTCCCCCCGGCCGGGCCCGGGCGCTTTCCCCGACCGTATTCCCCGGCGAGGCCTCGGTGGAGCCGGAACGAAGTGGACAGAAGCACCTGAGGACTCGGGGCGGGGATCACCAAGGTGGGGTCCTCCGGCTCTCCTCAGCCCCGGCCCGTCCAGGCGACCACCGCCCCCCACCCTCCCCGGCCAGGGGAACAGGACTCCAGCCCCGGCCACTGGTGGAGAGCCACTTACTCAGGTAAGTACCATGGTTTCACTTCCTGCCCATCTCCGCGGAGGCTGAGGCGGAGGCGGCAACATCTGCACCGCCAACGCAGAGGCTTCCCCGCCTTCCCCAGCCCCTCACCCTGGCCCCGGAGGGCTCTCAGCCCCGAAGCCGCAGACCGACCAATCAGTCGCCACCGCCGCGAAGACTGACGTACAGGCGGAGCAATCACCAAAGCTCAGCTGGTTCGAAGGGCGGAGCTCTGAAAGCGAAGAAAGAGCTGCCTAATAGAGCGCCCGGCCGCCACCGCGCATGCGCCGAGCCGTACGGGGAGAGGGAGGAGGGATCCGAGCGCGAGTGTGACACTTGTGGCGGCGTGGCTGGGGCTGCGTTAGCTTTCCTTGAAAGCCCGGGTTGGCGCCGTTGTGAGTTTGCTTTTCGTGCACAGAAGTGATTCCGACGGCGAGGTAGTGCGATTCTCCACCCACATCACCCGTGGGGTAACAAGATTTCTGAACTGTGGATTTGGAGAGCTAGGCTGTCATCCCTCCTCTGCCCATAACGCGCTTTGGCCAAATTATTTCTCCTCCTCAGACCCAGCTTCCTCCACCACAAAATGAAGTTCGATCAAACAGGTCTTTAGCAGGCGCCTACTAATGTGCCTGTGCTAGGGGAAACAGAAAAAGAATCACTTGCCCCGCTGGAAAGTTTACATTCTAATAGGGAGGACACGTACGTATATAAAGATATGCAGCCTAAAGCTAATATATACATATGCAGAGTAGTTAAAGGCAAGGTATTATGGGAGGAAGGAAGCGGCGGGGGAGGGGGTATTGTCTCCCAAAAACCTTACATCGGTGATGCTCCGGAAATGATGCCCATTTTACAGTTAAGTAAACCGAGGTTCAGATAAGTATGGTGACGTATGTGTGATCACGCAGCAAGTGCCAGGCCCAGCTCGAACCCGAGTCTGCTCTCTCACAATAGCTCTCCTCTTTATGGTACCTGAAGGTTTTAATTGGGCACAACATCCCCGAAGAATGAGAAAATTGGGGCTCAAAGAGTGGAATTGAGTTTTCCAGGGTCGTTCGGCAAGGAAGTGCCAGGGCGCCGATAGGAAGCCGCTTCAAGGCTTGTTCTCTTGGACATTACGAGACATTCCACCACGGCCTTCTAGCACTGGACATCCCTGGCCTCAGCTGAGGAGGCCACGCCCTCTTCCACTCGGCTTTCCGATGGGGAGCCACGGGATTCGCAGCCTGTCAACGTCCATCTCCCCCCTCCCCCCTCATCAGCCCGAGATGAGCCTGGGAGGGGCGGGAGAGGCACGTGACCCGCCCGGCCCCCAGCAGCGCCGCCCAGCCCAGGAGGGAGGGCGGGAGAGCCGGAGGCGCCGGGAGCCGGAGAGACGGACTACCGGATTATAGCACAAATGCCTCGGGACCCCGGCGGGGCCAGGGCTCTGCCTGGTGCGGGAGGGATGGATGCCCTGGTACCGTACTCTTGACTCGGGTGAGCGGGGCGAGAAACACAAAGATTAAAAGAAAAAGAAGCGGGGAGCCCTGGACCTTGGGTAGGCTGGACGTGGGGTCCAGCAGGAGATGCACTCAGTGCGGGGCAGTCCCGGGCGCTGCACCGGGCTAGCCTTGGCCCTTCTCAGCCCGGGTCCCCGCGAGCCGGGCGTCTGCACGGAGAGAAGAGGAGAACGATGAAGAAAGGCTCGGCGTGGACCGTGCCCGAGGGCGCCGGCCCGTGCCTTCGGATCCCTGCCTCTCCAAACGCGTGAGTGGGAAAGGACTCCGTCCAGCGCCGCGCTCCAGACCCGGGCAGCCGCTACAACGACGAGGAGGAGCGGTGTCCCTCGGAGGCATGGCGAGAGAAGAGTGCAAAGCGCTCCTGGACGCCTTGAACCGGGTGACCGCCTGCTACCGGCACATGGTCCTCAGCGTGGGCGGCACCGCGGACTCGCAGAACCTGCGCGAGGAGCTGAAGCAGACCCGGCAGAAAGCGCACGACCTGGCCGTGGCCAACAGGAACAGGCTCACGGCGGCCCTGAGGGACAAGAGCGTCGGCAAGGAGGACAAGGCAGAGTTCGAGCGCCTCTGGGTGATCTTCTCTACGTGCCTGGAGATCCTGGAGACCGACATGAAGCGGGCCCTGGAGCTGGGGCTGGAGTTCCCTCTGAACGTCCCCCGCAGGCACCTCATCCAGACCGGCATGTCCGGAGGCACCGCGGGCGTGGCTGCACGAGCCATGAGCGTCCAGAACATGAAGTACGAGGCCGAACGCAACATCGATGAAGCGGACCTGAAAGACCTGGAGCTGGAGATCCACAAGGTGGGAGAGATGATGTATGAGATGGAGATGAAGGTGAACGTGCCTCAGTGGACCGTGGAGGCCAAACAGGATCCCGGGGCGGAGCTCAAATCCACCGCCAGCGCAGGAGCTTCCTCGGGGGGTTTCGTCTCCGTGGAGGAGAGAAAAGGTTTTTGTGACATTAGCAAACTTCTGGCTGCGATTGTTTTCAGTGCTGTGCTCATCGTAGCTGTTATCCTGGCAGTGTGTGTGGTGAAATTGTCCTAAGGGAAAAAGGGACTTAATCTCAGACTGACCGACGGACGCTTCTCCAGTCCGCTCCCCTCCATCAAAACTTGTATTCCATTGAAAGACCAAAATGGTTGGGGTTTTTGTGTGTTTTAATGTAAGGGAGGTGGATGTCTTCTACAATGAATCTGTGTTTTTTAAGTACACTTCAGACTCTACGAAGCAATGTTTGCTTTCAGGACCTGGAAGAGTTAATTTTGCACAAATTATCTGGGTATTATAGCTAATGGCTAGAAGAGATTTACCCGCTATTAATAGAAGATCTATCACAGTGACCCCAAATTACCTCTCTTTAATAGGTTATGTGCTGCTGGTTCATGTTTACAAAGTGTCTGAATCTGACACCCCCGTGTATGATTTGGGGGAAAAAATACAATGGGTCGTTTTGTAAAGCGTTTCCTTTTCCTTATTTTCCGAAAGAAATAGAAAATAGCAAATAACGCAATTTTTATCTTAACTTCAGGCCTGAGTTTAGGAGAATATGCGAATAGTGAACCACAGGAAATGGTGCCTGATTGATTGTACTCTGGCCAGGTTTCTCTTTAGTCCCCCCCCTCCAAAAAAAAAAAAAGCCAAACTAGATGAGTAGAAAAAGTTTTGTTCCCACAGTTTCACAAGATTGTTCTCCCTTAAACTACAGATAGCCTGTTCCAGTTGAGTGTTCCCTTTAATGTAGATTGGTTAAACTGCACATTAGTATTGAAGATCAGAGAAATAAACCTGTTTCACCTAGGAAGGAGAAAATGGAAAGTCATTTTAATAGACTTTGGAGGTGAGCAAAACATAATTAAAATTGACACTGTCTCCTTCATTCTAGTTTGTCTTTGTTCTATAGCTAGACTAGAGCTGCTTTCCACACAGGGTTGGTGGGGAGGGGAAATCCTTTTCTAAATCCTAATCCTATAATCCTTAGCAGCAAAATGCTTAGTGAGACCAGTAATATTTTAGTTTGCTTAAGGGGATGCCAGGGCTTCTGACTTTGATGGAAACTGCAGAAAATGAAGGTACATTTGATGTCCACAATGTCCAATCACAACCTTGACAGGCAAGAATTCAACTTACATCACTGCTGAAAAGAGTCATAAGATACCACTAATCAAAAGAAATACTAAGTTGGTCAGTTATTAGCTTCACAATTCACATATTGTTAGCTGAGAGTTTTCATTTTTTCAGAATTTTAGTATTTTTTTTTTGGAAGACATCTCCAATGCCTAAGTTATCTTCATCCGGTCAGTTTTTAAAAATCTCAAATTCACAACAAAAACAGTATAAGGAATGTAAACCCAAAGCCTCTCCTTTTGCATGAAAATTTTGACTATTATTCACGCTATGCACATTAATGTATCCACTGCAGAGTATAAGCAATTTGATTCAATATATATGCATACACACACAATATGGAATGCCTAGGACTAGGTTCATGTTACTAGGGGGCTTGGGAGTTGGGTTGGAAGAATGAGCATTTCTATAGCTACTACTATGCAAGGTAGATGCTATTCCCATTTTACAGCTGAAGGAACTAAAACAACAAATTAAGTGACTTGCTCAGGATCACACAGCTAGTTAGTGTTGTTCATTCATGTCTGACTCTTCATGACCCCATTTGGGATTTTCTTGGCAAAGATACTGGAGTGGTTTGTCATTTCCTTCTCCAGGTCATTTTAGAAATGAGGAAGCTGAGGATTAAGGATTAAGTGACTTGCCCAGGGTTACACATTTAGTGTCTGAGGCCAGAACTGAACTCTAACTAGTCTTTCTGATTCCAGGTCAGGTCCAGCACTCTAATCACTACACACCAGCTGCTTCATAATAACACATTAAGGTTTGCAAAGTACTTTACATATATTATCTTAGCTGATCCTCACAATGACGCTGCATCATAGATGCGATTAGCCTCCTCATTTTATAGGAACAGAAAGATTAAGTCACCCAGAGTCACAGCTAGCAAATATTTGAGACTGGATTTGAACTCAGGTTTTCCTGACTCCAGGTCCAGTGCTATATGTACTCTACCACCTAGCTGCCCCTTGTACTGTGCATTTAATTGAATTTTTCCCCTAAAAGATCTAAAATTAACTATGAAAGCTACAGTCAGGTGCAAATAAGTTGAGAAATCTATGAAAATACAATTTGTCTTAGACTTTAAATTTGCATAACTGTTGCTGTCTTTTTCTTAACTTAGAGCAAATTGTGTTCTACCTTGGAAAATCATTTTACATAAAGGACTTTTGAGTTCTCTCCTGTGAGGTGACAATACGTAGTTGAAACGTTGAAAAATTCATGATAATGCATTTTCCAGAGTTCAAGACTATCCTCAGACACTTACTAGCTGTGTGACCCTGGACAAGTCACTTCACCCTGTTTGCCTCAGTTCCTCATCCGAAACATCAGCTGGAGAAGGAAATGGCAAACCACTCCAGTATCTTTGCCAAGAAAACACCAAATGGGGTCTTGAAAAGTTGGAAACCACTAAACATCAACAAGAAAAGAACAATAGCAGATCTTTGGAGTTCGTTTCACAAATGGTCTCACCCCTTATTTCATGTAAAACACTTGAAAGTTCCTTATCTATTCTGTATTAAACCCTAAGAAATTTCAATGATGTCCAATCTATGACAGAAGAAAATATCTTAATTCCTTTAGGAGGAGAAAATGACTGCCTCAGACAAGTTTCATTAGCAGGTTCACAGAAGCTGATAGCTCTTTTGGAGCAAGGCTGGGAAAGGATGCCACAGGCCTACACTGATTGCTGCTCTAGTTCCTGAGGGACCTCCTATGGCTTGCTTTAGGGAATATAGGCAGGAGGTAATTTGAGAAAATGGCTGGTAAACACTCAAAAGCATCAGAAGAGAGCTTCTAAAGTCTCCTGTTGTTGGTTTTTTTTTCCTGCCTCATAACTGTACTTTCTCATTCCCATCCCACTTCAAGCCAGCTACCCTTCTCATTACCTCTCTAAGCCAGCTGGCTGAATGATCTTTATTCACAGTCCTAAGCCAAACACTAGAGATTTTATGAGTGCTAATATAATGAGTATTTCTAATCCACCTCAGAGTTGGAATAGTCATTATATACTACAAGCACAAGATACCAGGGATTATTATCTTTAGAAAAAATGAGAAATTTAGAGAAGGTCCCTTTTGTATTCGTAACCCTATTTAGGGTTTTCTTGGCAAAGATATTGGAGTGGTTTGCCATTTCCTTGTCCAGCTCATTTTACACATGAGGAAACTGAGGCAAGCAGGGTTAAGTGACTTACCCAGTGTTACACAGCTAGTGAGTATCTGAGCATAGTCCTGAACTCATGAAGATGAGTCTTCCTGACTTCAGGCCCAGCACACTATCCACTGCACCACCCAGCTGCCCTAATCTTAAGGTAAATAGCATGTTGTATCATGAGTTCTTTGGAGTTGTGGTTGATCATTCTGTTGATCAGCGTTTGCCTTTCACCATTGCTTATCTTTACAATACTCTTCTAGCTTTGCTCATTTTGCTTTGCATCAGTTCCTAAAAGTCTTCCCAGACACTTCACTGTTTGTATTCTTTCTCACTTTAGAAAAAACTCCACCTTTTCAGTTCAGTGTTTTAAAGGCATCCTACATCATTTCATCTAAACTCAAGAAATCCTTCATGATTTCTATGCTTTAACTGTGGTGCTTTCAACTGAATAATTTGGTAATTACCAGCGGCTTTCCAAGGTCAATATAAATCATACCTCGCCAGCTTTTGCTATCCCCCATTAAGAGTAACTAAGATAAATTGATCAATGATTTTTATTGGTTGTTACTGTTGTTATCCCTCTGGGATAAAGTTTTGATATAGATTTAGATGTATCCCTTATTCTCAAATGCATTTATATTCACTATTCTGAATGAAATCAAATGGAAGCTTTGACTAAAGTATAATAATCACCAGGGGTAAGTAAATGTTTCTAAAAAGACCAAGGAAATAGTTACAGAAAAACCCTGAAATTCTAACATAGACTTTTATGTATTTGTTAGTGTCTATGAATATTTTAGCCTAATCTTTAAAATTGAAATCTTAGTGTTAGGAATATAACATCCAGTATTAGACCCTCTATTATGCCTTGAAATTTCACTTCACAAAAAATAAGTAAGTATAACTTTCCATATCACAAGTTACTCTTTTTTTCTAACAAGTTAAATAGTATTGGCTATGCTTTCCTTCTACGTGTGATATAAGAGAATGAATTAAGTCTAATACGGGCCTGACAACCAGTTGAGTTGACCAAAAATCATTAATTTCATTTTAAAAAATTCTTTGATTATAACTACATTCATAAAGCAGAAGTTTAGTGATTGTTAAATATTTTAAAATTTTATTTTCAAATCCTCAGCTCTTCCTCCCTCCTCCTTCCCCACCAATTGAAAATGCAAGGAAACTAAAATTGTTAAATATAGAGTAAAGCAAAACAAATTTCTACATTAGCAATGTCCCAATGGTGCTCCATCACATTCATATACCATAACTTGTTCAGATAATGGGCACCCTACCCCCTCAGTTGCCTCAATTTGGTAACACAATAAAATATAAATTCTAGAAATATTTTCATTGGATTAACTAAAGTATTCGCTTAAATTAATGTCAAAGCTGATGTCTTAGGCTGCCTATTTCCCCAACCTAAAGATCAGATTCAAGGAAATGTTCTTACTTCAATAGTTTATTAGTATTAAAAATCCAATCATATTTTTGTTAGCCAGTGAAGGGAAAATTTCCACCTGAGTTTGTCAGCTGGGTAAACAGTAGCTTTCTCTGCTATTTAAGAAGTGTTTACAAGAAACTTATTATAGGAGCTTTCTTTTATGATGAAAATCGAAAATTCAGTCTTAAATTCTGAGTTATGGCAACATTTTTTTCAGGGGCAACAGCTCACCAATTCCTTTGCCCTGGAAATGTATATTTTTATCAGCAAGGAGAGGAAAAAAACCTTGTAAATAAAATTATTTTTAAGCTATACGCTTTATGGGATACTTAATAGTAATAACACATTTACTCAGCCCATTTAAGTTTGCAAAGAGTTTTACATATGCTATCTCCTTTGAGCTTTAAAACAACCTGTGAGGTAGGTTAGTTGTCACTTACAGAGCTAGTTAAGTATGTAAGGTGAATTCAATCCTAGATCTTCCTGTCTACAAATCCAAGCCTCTATGCACTACACCATGCTGCTTCCTAAGCAAGTTTAACAAGTGTGCTATATCAAATATAAATATGACTAATGCTGACCTAATGAATAGTCCTGGTTGAGGAATATTAAAATACAGCATAGTTTAATCTCAACATGCACACAACACTGGTTTTTTATGGGGGGGAGGAATCAGGGTTAAGTGACTTACCCAGGGTCACTCAGATAGGGTCAAGTGTCTACTAGTGCTCTCTCCACTGCATCACCTAGGTGCCCCATGCACATGACTTTTTAACTATCAGGCTTCTTTACAGAATGTAATATTTGTCTCATCCATAATACTTTTTATTAGTAAGAGTTAAAAAAAAAAACTTTAAAAATCACAATTGCCTAAGAGAATTTTGTGTAGTAGAGCAGGGCCTTGGTCTCAGAGTTGGAAGGCTGGAATTCTAGTCCTGGGTCTGCCACTAATTTACTGTGATTATAAAATAATAGATTTAGAATTGGGAAGGACCTTAGATCTCAATTTGTCTATCTATGTCTGGTCTTCAACACCCCATACACACATTTTACTGATGAAGAAACTCAGGCCCAGAAAGGCTAACTCACTAGCCCAACTGACAGAACAAGAATTCACACTCATTACCCCAAATCCAGCGCAACTTCTGTTTCATGCTTAATCTTTTACCTCTCTGGACTTGTTTCCTCATCTGTAAGCTATATCACTAAGGTCCATGATAGATGTAAAAAGTTTTAAAACCTACAAACAGAATGCACATGTGTAAAAAATGCTTTTTGTTATATTTTCCCCTCTCTCTTCATTCCATCAGTATTTTCTTAACCTGTAATGTTTGAAAAACTGTTGACTTTTTAGCAATTTGGAAAATTTAATTATTTAAGTTCACTGACCTATGGTTTTAGTCCAATTCAAAATGATTACTTTCTGGACTTTAAAATAATTGCATATATTACAAATCTTACTTGATAGAGTATCAATTTGGATACTGGAGAAGTCAAAATTTGAGGCTAAGAAAATATAGTATTGTTTTTTAAAGTCACCTTTTTTTTTAGCAACCACATTATCTCACCAGATTCTGAAAAGATAAGAATATTAAACTCTACAATATTGTATTAGAGTTGGGAGAATCTTATGCTATAAATTAACTCAGTATAGAATTGTAATCACATTAGCTTGCCAAATAGTATAAAGTCTAAATAATATTTGTATGTGGAACAAGATTCAGGTCTTTGTGTCTTTTTAAAAAATGTTCATTCCAGTTATTCCTATTAAACAAGAGAAAGATATGTATTATATACAGCCTCTACAATCTTGGGAAGTAAATATGTTGCCTAAAGTATTACTTATTAATTACAGCTAATGATTTCTTAAACCTTCACCTTGCTTACTCCTGCACATTCTGATATTTGTGAAGGCCCCTAATCAACATATTTACCCTTCACAGATTGTCATTACGTAAAGAGATGTTCAGAAATATCACTGGATTATAGATCTCTAAATGCTTTCCCTCAATACGATTATGTTAGTCTTTTAATGCAGGCTGAACTGGACCAAATAATAGGTCCACAAAGAATTACCATTTGTTGCTGTAAGCATAAACTAAAAAGTCAGATTAGCAAAGAATAACTTTGTTTCTTATTAAAATTCATAGGTAATTGGCTAAAATAGACACACACTCATTCACCTGTGCATGAGAGGAAAAGTATTCATTTCTTTCTTTCAGAACCACAAAATGTCAACCAATGTTTGTGTTACTTGGTTTTTAATTTTCATATTGTAATGACCTTATACTGCAAACATAATTTTGATATGAAAATGGCGATGTGAAGTTACTTAAAATAATAATTTTGAAGTGTTGTCAACATCTAGAAAAGTTAACCTGGAGTTAAAAATGTAATTGTGAAAGTCAATGCTGCAGTAAATAATTCTCCCCCAAACACTGAAATATGTAAATGATATTAAAATGAACATACTTGTATATAGATACAGGTCTTCAAAGACAAAATTTGCTTTTTTTTGAAAGACACTTAAACTCTCTACAAATCTTTAGGTATTATGGAAGAATCACAAGAGAAACCAAGAAGGAAGATTAAGGATGGCTATCTAGTTTTAGGGCAGCTAGGTGACACAATGGATAGAGCACTGGACCCAAAGACAGGAGGACCTGAATTCAAATCCATCCTCAATCACTTACTAGCCATGCGACCCTGGGCAAGTCACTTAACCTCTATTTACCTCAGTGTCTCTTCTGTAAAAGGGGGACACAAAGGAGAAGAAAATGCAAACCACTCCAGTATCTACTAAGAAAACCCCATGGGACTTTGTAGAGTTCTGACTCAACAACAACAACCTAGTTTTAAATAGCAGGTAAAACACCCAGCAAAATAATGGAAAAAGGTAGAAGGAAATTTTCTTTCTTAAAAAGTTTTATTGGTGCTTTTAAAATATCATTATCATTTCCCAATGTTTCTCTCATATTCAAAACACTGCCCCAGCCCATGCAATAAAGTGTAGACAAGAAAAAAAAATCAGTGCTGGAAATTTCAGACAACCTTACCTCAATTTGCACCTGTGGTCTGACACCTCCCTACTGAAGGGAGGGAGAATTAATTAATCAATCAATTAGTTTACAAGCATTTATACAGCACCTACTTCATGGCAGGATCATTGCTAAAACCTGGGAATAAAAGATCAAAAGTGAAATAATCTCTACCCTAAAGGAGCTTAACTTCTATCTATCTGTGATCTTAAATTCTATTTATATTATCTATCCATCCATCATATATCCATTCATCTATCTACTTACAAGATAGATAAATGGTGATTTGGGGAGGAAAAGCACTCATAGGAGAGTGGATTGGAGAGGCTTCATGTAGAAGATGGCATTTGAACTGAGTCTTTAAGGAAACCAGAGACCCTAAGAGGAAGAAGTTCGGGGGGGGGGGGGGGAATGGAGGGAGGGAATATGATCCAGGCATGGGGAATGTCCAGTATAAGAGATGGAAAACAAAGTGAACAACAGTAAGAAAACCAGATTGATTGAACTATAGAGTAAGTGAAAAGAAGCAATATGTAATATGGCTGGAAAGATAGCTGGGGACCAGGTTGGAAAGACCTTTAAATGCCAAACTTAGAAGTTTATATTTAATCTTAGAATTAATGGGAGCCATTATTGAGTAGGGGAATAACATGGTCAGCTCTGCACTTTAGGAAAATCAATTTGATAGCTGTATGGAAGTTGGATTAGAGAGAGGAGGGGCTTGAGATAAGAAGACAAAATGAGAGGCTATTGAAATAATCCATGGTGGAGTCACAGGTCCTAAAATTCTAGGGTTATAGCTATGTGAGTGGAGAGAAGGGGACAGAGATGAGAGATGTTATAGAAGTAGAACTGGAAAGATATGATAATTGATTGGAAATGTGGGGCGAGAGAGATTAAGGAGTTCAAAATGACACTAAAACTACTAACCTGCAGGTTAGATTACTAATCCTCTCTCTGTCTCTGTCTCTCTCTCTCTCTCTCTCTGTCTCTCTCTTTCTCTCTCTGTCTCTGTCTCTCTCTGTCTCTATCTCTGTCTCTCTCGTTCTCTCTCTTCCTCTTTCTTCCTCTTTCTCTCTCTTCCTCTTTCTCTATCTCTCTCTTTCTCTCTGTCTCTGTCTCTCTCTCTCTCTTCCTCTCTTTATCTCTCTCTGTCTCTATCTCTGTCTCTCTCTCTCTGTCTCTGTCTCTCTCTTTTTCTCTCTCTCTGCCTCTCTCTGTCTCTCTTTCTCTCTCTCTCTCTTCCTTACCCCTTGCGTTTGAATAAGGCAGTAAGTTTGGTCTGTTCTTTTCTGCTTTTCATAAAGAAATTGAATGGATTAGGTTGTAAGTTTATGAGCTTCAAAAAGCCAGAAGAGTGATCCTTTAGTGTGGAATCTGTGGCCCTCTAGGCCCTCAAGTGCAGCTCTTTGCCTGAATCAAAACTTCACAAAACAATTAGAGGACCACATGTGGCCTCGAGGCAGCAGGTTTCCCACCCCTACAGACTGAGTATCAATTGTATGAGTCCATGCCAGGGTGTGCAGGGAGCTGAACCTTACCAGGAGCAAAGTGCCCAATGACCTGATTTCACTGCAGTGATTAGAGAGTAGCCAAGATGGAACCTCTTTACCAGCTATATTGAATTCATAAATGAACAGAGCCAAGATGTTGGAGTAGCAGGAAGAAATACAAGTTCTCTCCCCATTCCCAAACTCCTCAAAACAGATCTAGAAAAAGCACCAGACTGAATTCTGGTATGGAAATCCAAGAAAAAATCACAGTGAGTCATTTTTCCAGGCCAGATCAACCTGTGAGGTCAGACAGAGATCTATGGAAACTGGGGATGGGACTTGTCCATGAGTGCACTGCCTCTGAAGTACTATACTGCAGGGAAATGTACCCTAGGGTAAAGAGGAGGTTGCAGGTCCATATGAGGGTGCCCCCAATCCAGGGGTGGGGAACCTGTGGCCTCAAGGCCTTTTGACTGAGTCCAAGTTTTCTAGAACAAATCCTTTTATTAAGGGGATTTGTTCTATGAAGTTTGAATTCAGTTAAAGGGCCACACTTGAGGACCTAGAGGGTCATATGTGGCCTCGAGGCTGTAGGTTTCCCACCCCTGCCCTAGACCAATATCTGGGAACCAGATAGGAACAGGCAATTTTGTTGCTTACTACCCAATTCCAAGTCACAGATTCAACACAGACTGAGGAATAGCCCTGTACCCAGTGACCCTAAGTGAGAAGCAAGCAGCAGCTGTGTGGCTAAGGCCCCAGGAGGAAAGAGGGGTCTCAGTTCCAGCTGCTAACTGAATATGAAGACTTAGCTTAAGGAACTTTTGCCCACAAAGTTGGATGCCTGGGTCCAGGCATCCTGACCAGTCAGGCTCCAAGGCTGTGGCTGCTGGCATGGAAGAAGAAGAGGAAGAGGAGGAGTGAGCACATATCATTGAGTGCAGTTGCAGAGGGATGGAGCCCTGCTGGTTGTGGTCACTTGAAGGTGAACAGAGTCCTTGGTTTTGGTTCCAGGGCTGAAACTTACAGTTGCCTGAAAGACTTCAGGGAGTAAGAGTGTTTGCCTTGGCAGCTGTGCTAGGGGCCTTGATTCTGACAGAAAAGAGAATCTGAGGTCACTTATAGACCAAAACTAAGCCAGAGGAGCAGTGACCATACCTGGCCTTGAATTATAGAACATTGGAGGGAGTCATCACTAACTGTCTATATCTTTCCACTGGACTTAGATGACTCTGGAGGAGAGCGTGAGGCCAATGACCTTGCACAACTCTGCTCACTTAAATCCAGTTCACTTGTAAGTCAAGACATCACCTTCCTCATGTCATTCGTCCTCTTTGAGAATGAAGGACAAACAGCCATCTGTGAGTAGCATTAGCTGCCCTCCCAAAGGGCCCCAATTAGCCAGTTCTAGTTGGACAATGCTGCTATGTTTTTCTTCCCTTCCTCCTTCCCCTCCTCCTCCTCCCTCTGTCCACATAGGGAGTTATACCCTTACATTTGGGTGCTCTGTCCAAAGGAATATAAATTTTGATCACTTATACTTCCCAAGGTATCTTGGGATTTGGGAGCGAGATTTTTTCTTTCTTATCTATCTATCATTGTTTTGTTTTCTTTTTTAAACTGGGACAATTAACTCATTTTTCTCATGTACTTTTCATTTATGATTTATTGAAATATAACTCTGAAAATCAGGCTTTGATAAAGCCCACTAAGATTCAAATGGAACTATTTGACTATACCTTTAAATCCAAATCACTCTAGCTCTCACTGATTGGATAATAAGAGGTCCCAGCCCAAGTGTACTTACTCATGGTTTGGGTTTTGATGGCTCAGAGTGAGTGTAAATAGCAATTATTTTTGTTCTGGTCAGAAACTGTGAGGATCTTCCCCTTTCAGACTGACTCTTTTATGAAGGCAAATTTAGCCATCTTTTGCCTCAATTCTTACCTAGCCTTTATTTAATAAATGGGTTTTTCCTCTAGACCAAGAGACCTGGAAAAGACCTTAGCTTAAAAAAGCCACTGCATCTGGGCCATCGCCAATCACATGTGTCTTACGACTGGACTCAGGTGACTTTGGAGAAAAGGGTGAGGCTGATGACTTTATACTTCTCTGCCTTACTTAAATCCAATTCACTTGCAACATCACCCTCATCACATCATTGGTCCTATTTGAGAATAAAGGACAAACAACCACAACAACAAGAACACAGGAAGAACCAAGAAGTCAAAAGCCTCCAACAGAGCTCAGAAAACAACAGCATGAAAAACCTAAAGCCTGAGACATTATCTCCCATGCCCTGGGAGCAGAGCCGAACCCCAACATAAATTAACAGTCAAGGACTAAGTCATTTTAAAAAATTGAGTAAAAAACAGAGAAAGAAACTGATCATAGAGAGCTACTATAGTAATAGAGAAGACCAGGGTTCAAACTCAGAAGAAAATGAACCAGTTTCTTGTAAAGCTTCAAAGAAAAATGGAAAATGGCCACAAGCCCTAGAAAAGGTCTTGGAAGAGCTTAAAAAACTTTAAACATCAAGAGAGATTGAGGGAAAAAATGGGAAAATAAATAAGAGTGATGCAATAAGAGCAAGAAGATTTTGAAAAGTCAACAAACTGGAAAAAAAGACCCAAGAATTACCAAAGAAAATAATACCTTAAAATTCAGAATTGGGCAAGGGGGCGTTAATGACTTTATTAGACATAAAGAAATAATAAAAAAAAATCAAAAGAATGAAAAAAGAAAAGGATGTGAAACATCTCATTAGAAAAACAATTAACCTGGAAAACAGATTGAAAAGAGATAACATAAAAATTATTGAACTACTTGAAAGTTATGATTAAAAAAAAAGAGTCTAGACATGATAAATACCTCAAGAAATTATTAAGGAAAATTGACCTGAAATTCTAGAACTAGAGGCAAAATATAAATTGAAAAAAAATTCACCAATCTGCATCTGAAAGATCCCAAAATGACAACCCACAGAAACATTGTAGCTAAGTTTCAGAGCTCCCAGGTGAAGAAGAAAAAATAAGCAAACAGAAAGAAAGATTTAAATATTATGGAGCTACAGTCAGGATAAAACAAAATTTAGCAGCTTCTACATTAAAAGTCCAAACAGTATGGAATATAATATTCTGAAAACCAAAGGAGTCTGGCTTGCAACCAAGAAACCTCCCCAGCAAAGCTGAGTGTAATCCTGCAGGGGGAAAAAATAGATATTTAATGAACTAATGGACTTTTAGGTATTCTTGAGGAAAAGACCAGAACTAAATATAAAATTTAACTTACAAGAATCAGAAGAAACTTAAGAAGGTAAACATAAAAGACTTATTATAAGTGATTTAATAAGGTTAAACTGTTTACTTCTTATATTGGAAAATTATATTTGTAACTCTTAAGAAGGTTATGGTAGTTCAAAAGAGTATGTATGGATAGAAGGCTTTGGTTTTAGTTGGTTATGATGGGATAACTCTAAAAAATAAAATTGTATAGGAAGAGGTAAAATGGAGCAGATTACTTCATACAAAAGAGATGTGAATGTCAGAAATGTTACAGTGGAGGGGAGGAAAAAGTGGAAGGCAATAGCAGGAACTTTATTCTCATCAGATCTAGGTTAAAGAGGAAATAAAATCTTCATAACTTCCAGAGAGGTAGGAGATAAGAGGATAGATAGAATAAGGAAGGGACTCATGGAAGGGTATAAGGATTAGGGAGGCAGTGGTCAGAAGTAATCTAGATTTCTAAGGAGGGATAGGGTTAAAAAAAGAGAAGGATAAATAGTGAGGAAAAATAGGATGGAAAGAAATACACAACTAGTAATTATAACTGTGAATGTGAATAGGATGAACTCAGCCATAAAATAGAAATGAATACCAGAATGATCAAATAAGCAGAACCTGACAGTATGTTGTTTACAAAAAGCAAAACAAAACAAAAAAACATTTAAAAATGAAAGACACACATAGAGTAAAAATAAAGAGCTGGAGTAGAATTTATTGTGCTTTAGCTGATGGGGAGAAGCAGAGACAGCAATCATTATGTCAGACAAAGTCAAAGCTAAACAGATTTAAAGAAATAAGCAGGGAAACTATATTATGGTAAAAGATATCATAGATATTGAAGTAATAGTAATACTAAACATATATGCACTAAATGCTAAAGGGTGGAGAACCTGCAGCCTCAAGGTCACATATGACTCTCTAGGTCCTCAAGTATGATCCTTTGACTAAATCCAAATTTCACAGAACAAATCCCCTTAATTTGGACTGTGTCAAAAGGCCATACTCAGTAACCTAGAAGGCCACATGTATCTTCAAGGATGCAGGTTCCCCACCCTTGTACAGTATTCAAATTTTAAAAGGAAAAGGTAAATGAGTTACAGCAAAACTATAGTAAGGAGGTACTTCAACCTTTCCTCTCAGAACTAGATAAATGTAGCCAAAAAACAAGTAAGAAAGAAGTCAAGGAGATTAATAGAATCTTAGATAAGCTAGATATGATAGGTATCTGGAGAGAATTACATGCGAATATAAAGGAATATAGCTTTTTCTTAGCAGTACATGGCACCTTTAAAAAAAACTGATCATATATTAGGCCACAAAAAATTTATAGTTAAATTCAGAAAAGCTGAAATATTAAATGTATCCTTTTCAGATAATAACTCATGGAAACACAGATTAAAATTCAATTGGAGATTAAATAACCTGATCATAAAGATGAGTGATTAAAGAATAAATCATAGAAACAATAAAATTTTATTAAAGAGAATGATAGTAATGAGACATATCACATCTTATGGGATGCAACAAAAGCAGTAGTCAGAGGAAATTTTCAATTTTTAAATGCTTACATCAATAAAATGGAGAAAGAACAGATCAATGAATTGGGCATGCAATTAAAAAAACTAGAAAAAAGTAAATTAAAATTCCTCAATTAAGCATGAAGTTGGAAATTCTGAAAATTAAAGGTGAGATCAATAAAATTAAGTGTAAGAAAACCATTGAATTCATAAATAAAACTAAGACTTGGTTTTATGAAAAAACTAAGATAGATAAACCATTGGTTAATATGATTTTTTTTAAAAAGAGAAGAAAACCATATCACTAGTATCAAAAATAAAATGGGTGAATATACCACTAATGAAGATAAAATTAAAGTAATTATTAGAAGTTATTTTGCCCAACTACACGCCAACAAATTTAACAATTTAAGTGAAATGGAAGAATACTTACAAAAACTTAATCTGCCTAGATAAGCAGAAGAAGAAATACAATATCTAAATAAACCTATTTTAGAAAAAGAAATTGAATAGGCCATAAATGAGCTGCCTAAGAAAAAAGCATCAGATGGACTTACAAAAGAATTTTACCAAACATTTAAAGATCAACTAATTCCAATATTGAATAAATTATTTTAAACAATAGGCAAAGAAGGAGTCCTACCAAAGTCCCTTTATGAAACAAATAAGGTGCTGATATCTAAACGAGAAAGAGCAAAAATAGTGAAGGAAAATTATAGATCAATTTCATTTATGAATATTGATACAAAAATCCAAAATAAAATATTAGCTAAGAGACTATAGTAACATTTCACAAAGATTATTCATTGTGACCAAGTGGGATTTATACCAGGAATGCAGGGCTGGTTCAATACGAGAAAAGCTATGAGCATAATTGATTGTATTGATAACAAAGGTAACAAAAATCACAGAATTGTATCAATAGATGCAGAAAAGGCTTTTGACAAACTACAGCACTCATTTTTGAAAAGCATCATTGAAAGCATACATATAAATGGATTTAATCTTAAAATAATAAGAAACATCTGCCTAAAACCATAAGCAATCATTGTCTGTAATGGGGGTAAGCTAGAAACCTCAATAAGATCAGGAGTGAAACAAGGATGTCCCTTATCACCACTATTATTCAATATTGTACTAGAAATGTTAGCTATGGTAATAAAAGAAGAAAAAGAAATTGACAGAATCAGAATGTGCAATGAAGTAATAAAACTATCTCTTTTTGCAGATGATATAATGGTCTGATTAGAAAATCCTAGAGATTCAACTCAAAAATTAGTTGAAACAAATAATTTTATCAAAGTAGTAGGATCTACAATAAACACACATAAATCATCACATGTCACCCGTGAAACCCTGCAAGAAGAGATAGTTCAATTAAAATAACTGTGATGGTGTTGTTGTCATTGTTAAGTCATGTTGGATTCATTGTGACCCCATTTGGAATTTTCTTGGAAAAGATACTGGAGAGATTTGCCCTGTCATTCTTCAGATCATTTTACATATGAGGAAAGTAACTTAACAAAGTCACACAGCTAGTAAATGTGTGAGCCCAGATTTGAACTCAGGTCTTCCTGATTCCAGGCTCAGTGCTCTATCTACTGCAGCATCATAGACAAAATAAAATACCTGCCAAGACAAACCCAGAAACTAATAAACTAATAAACATAATTATTAAACACTTTTTATACAAGTCAAATCAGTTATAAATAATTGGAAAAATATTAATTGCTCATGAATGGGCTGAGTCAATATAACAAAAATGACAATTCTACCTAAATTAATCTACTTATTCAGAGTTATCTCAATTAAATTACAAAAAAAAATTTATTGATCTAGAAAAAATAGTAATAAAAGTGATTTGCAAGAACAAAAGGTCAAGAATATCAAAGGAATTAGTGAAAAAAAAATGTAGTGAAAAAAAGAAAGGAGGTCTAGCAGTGCCAGATCTTAAACTGTATTATGAGGCAGTATTTATCAACATTATCTAATACTAGCTAAGATGGATGGTGGATCACTGGAATAGAGTTGATATAAAATAAACACTAGTAAATAATTATAATAACTTTGTATTTAATAAATGTGAAGATTTAAGCTTTGGGGATAAGAATTCATTGACAAAAATTGTTGGAAAAACTAGCAGGCAATCTGGCAGAAATAATATATGGTATAGAACAATATGTTACACCATTTACCAAAATTAAGTCAAAATGGATACATGACATAAAAAGAGATAATATAAGTAAATTAGAAGAACTTGAAACAAATACCTATTATATTTATGTATAAGAGAAGAATTTATGAATAAACAAGAAATGGAGAGCATTCTGAGATGTAAAATAGATAATTTTGATTACATTTAAAAGATTTTATACAAATAAAACCAATGTAGACAAGATTAGAAGGAAAGCAGAAAATTGGAGAGAAATTTTACAGACAGTTTCTCAAATAAAAGCCTCATCTATCACATGTATAGAGAAATGAATTAAATTTATAAGAATATGAGTTATTTCCCAAGTAATAAATGGTCAAAATATGTGATTAGGCAGTTTTTGGAGGAAGAAATCAAAGTTATTTGTAGCTATATGAAAAAATGCTCTAAATCATTATTGATTAGAGAAATGCAAATTTAAACAACTTTGAAATATCATCTCACACCTATCAGATTGTCTAAAATGATAGGAGAAATGACAAATGTTGGGAGGGATGTAGAAAATACACTGTTGATGAAGCTGTGAACTGATCCAACCATTTTGGAGAGTAATCTGGAATTAAACCCCAAGAATTATAAATCTGTGTGTGCCCTTTGACCCAGCAATACCACTATTAAATCTGCTTCCCAACGTGATTAGGGAAAAAGGAAAAGGACCAATATGTTCTAAAATATTTATAGCCACTCTCTTTGTGGCAAAGAACTAGAAATTGAGGGGATGTCCATTAATTGAGGAACGGATGAATAAACTGTAGTACATGACTGTGATGGAACACTACTATGCTGTAAGAAATGATGAGCAGATGGCTTTTAGGAAATCATGAATTGCATGAAATAATGAAGAGTGAAATAAGCAGAACTAAGAGAACATTGAATGCTGTAACAGCAATATTGCTTGAAGAGTAAATATGAATGACAAAGCTATTCTAAGTTATATGAATATTCAAATCAACTAGAAAGGATCTATGAAGGGCGCTATTCACCTCCAGAGAAAAAACTGATACATGGAACTATGTATTACATAGTTTCACATATATATCTGTATCAAATGTTGGCCTTCTGTAGGGCAGGGTTGAGAGAGATGGGGGAAAATAGCTTGGAACTAAAATGTAACAAGAAAAAATTAAATTAAAAAAAAACAAACTATGACAGTGATAGAAACTTCAAAATACAACCCAGAAGAAGAGGATGCTTTCAAAATATCTACAAGCAAAGCCTCAGAGAAAAATACACCTTAGATACAAATTCAATTAGAATTCCTAGAAGAGATTGAAGCAAGAGGTTTTTTTCACAATTTTAAAATATAAATGAGAACACTTGAGGAAAATATTGGAAAAGAAATGATACCTATGGAATATAGAATTGAAAAGAGAATTAATAGTTTGGATACAAAATATTTTCCAAGCAACAAACTCTCTAAAAATCAAAATGAACCAAATAGAAGTCAATGATTCCATGACACAAGAAATACTAAAACAAAGTCAAAAGACTGAAAAATAGAAGAAATGTAAGATATCTCAGCAAAAACAACTGACCTGGAAAATAGATCGAGAAGAAAAAAATTTAAGTATCACTTAAGAAAGTCATGACCTAAAAAAGACCCTAGACATCATGTTTAAAGAAATCTTAAAAGAAAATTGCCCACTTATTTTAGAACCAGTAGGCAAAGTGGAAATAGAAACAATCCACCAGCCACCTCCTAAAAGAAACCCCAAAATGAAAATGCTCAGGAAGGTCATATCCAAAATCTAGAGCTTGTAGGTCCAAGAAAAATATCGTAAGCAACCAGAAAGAAAGAATTCAAGTACCAAGGAGCCATAATTAGGATTATACATGATTTAGCAGCTACCACTATAAAGGAGCAGAGAACTTGGAATATGACATTACAGAAGGTAAAGTCTTACAGTCACAAATAACTTAAGTATCAAAAAATGAATCTTTAATGAAATAGAGGACTTCCAAATAGAGGACTCTGCATAAATAAAAGACCAGAACTATGTAGAAACATTGAAATTCAAACATAGAATTTAGGAAAAACATAAAAAGGTACACATAAATGAATAATCATAAGGGATTAAACATAGATAAACTACTTACATTCAAATATGGAGAGATGGTACATGTGTCCCCTCCAAACTCCATCATCTCTGGGGTCATAGAGAGATTCTAATTTGAAAGTGGTTCTGTTATTTCTTGATGAAAAGAAAGAGAATGAAAAGAAAGAGGAAGAATACATTGGTGGGTGAAGGGGGCAGTGTAGAGAAAAAATAGGTAAAATTATCTATGCATCTATATTTATCTAGTAGACATCTATACAAACAAGGAGAAGTGGTTTGGAGGGGAGAGGAGCTGACACTTGAATCTTATTCTCATCTGAACTGCTCAAAGGAGGATAAAATACACACACACAAACATGGGTACAGAAATATATTTCGTTGAACAGGGAAACAGAACTGAGAAAGCAGAAGAGAAAGAGGGAGTAATTAGAGTGAGAGTAAATTAAGGGAAGGATTAGTACTAAGTAAAACAAGCTCTAAGGATGTACAAAAACATTTATAGCTTTTTGAGGCAGCAAAGAATGGGACTCTAAGAGGGGTACCTATCAACTGAGAATGGTTGAACAAGTTATGGTGTGTAAATATGATGAAATACTAATGTACTGTAAGAAATAATAACTAGCACTTAATGTGTGCCAGGAGCTACACAAAGGACTTTACAATATTACCTCATTTGATCTTCACAACATTTCTGGGATTATTATCATCTCCATTTTATAGTTGAGATAGAGACCAAGTGACCTGCTTGCAGTCAGAGAGTTAGTGAGGGTCTGAGTCTGGGTTTGAACTCAGGTCTTCCTGACTTCAGGTCCATTGCTCTATCCACTGGGCCACCTAGCTACCCTTGAAAATTACACAGAAATGGCTTCAGAGAAACCGGGTATGACTTGTATGAACTAATGCACAGTGACAAAAATATGGTAAAGAGAAACAACTTTAAAAGAGTTGTGATTTCTGATCAATACAGTGACCACCATCAGTTCCAGACGACTCATAATGAAACATGATACCCAGTTCCAAACAGAGATGTGAAGGACAAGAATGTGGAATGAGAAGTACTTTTTTTTTTTGTACGAGTAATGTGGAAAATAGTTTGGCTCGATTGTACATATTGATAATAGGGGTTTTGTTTTTCTTTAATACTCAAGTGGGGAGACGAAGTTGGGGTGGTTGAATGAGAAATATTTTGGCCAATTGAAAAAATACATAATTTAAAAAAGAAATTAATTTGATGGTGCAAATTTTTTGTTAGCACCTACTTTAAGTTTGAACCTACTCTCCCCAGGGACCAAGGTGTTGTAAGGGAGGGTATATCCCTAGTGCTGGGGATTTGTTTTATACTTATGTACGGGCCATATCACCTTAGGAAAAGCTGAAAGAACAGAAACAAAAATAAATAAATTAATTAAATTAAAAATAGCAAAAGAAAAATTTGAAATAGGGGTACATTGGAGGTGGGGTAGATAATGAGTTCTATTTTGAGATGTCAATCGGATATCCAGTTCAAAATGTTTGACAGGCAGTTGCTGATATGGATTAGAGCTCAGGAGAAAGATCAGAGATAAAAAGATAGAAAGATAGCTATGGACATATTTATATAGTAGAAATAAATAGAAGTCCTATACCTAATCTATACTTACATTAGATAATTTTCTTTTTCCCCTTTTGGGAAGACCCTAGACATGACCAAAAACCTAAACTTTAAGTTGTTTCCCATGAGGCTCTGGAGTTGAGATACAAAAAGTAAAGAGTATGAGAAAAGAAGCCTAATCTCATTAGAGACTGTATTTGCCCTGGATTAAACCATACCACCTCATGCCAGGGTTCATGGAGGGGGCCGGGGAGAACAGTTCTAAGTGGAGGAGAGGGAACAGTATCCTAAGACCTTTGGGCTCAGCACCAATTCTAATTGTTATATGTCTGTGTATTATATGTAATTATATTTCATTATATTTATAATATATAAATAGATGTACAATTATATATAATCATATATATCATACATGTAATTATATATTTAAATATATCACATATGATGATATGTTTATATATGTATGTATACAGGTGTGTGTGTTCATCCTTCGTTGCTGAAGAAGACCATGCCATCAGAGAAATAATGACATGGCTTGCACTTGACTTTGTTTTTTGAGTGAGTGAAGAAATATTTCATATCCCTTGAATAAAGTAACTTCACTCTGTCCTTTTGGTGACCTCCCAAGGAATATAACATATGTGAGTTGGCCATGTATTAACGTTCCGGGAACTAGCCACTCCCGGAACACATAAATAATACTTGGAAGATTTGGTTAATCCTCCCAGTATATGATTAATTAACTTATATCTTGTGGCCCCCGTATGGTATGTCCTTGATGGATAAGCACCTGCATTCCCATGGCTATGTGGCTGACTAGCTTGGAACAGTATACGGAGCCGTTGGCAAAAAGTCTTCTTTGTCTAGGTCCCTATAAAATCCCCTTGGTTAGTGTAAGTCCTCGGAATCTCACCCATGGAGAGGATGCTCTGCCTGGGACTACTTGCTCCCAATTCAGACCCTGAAAGCTGTATCCTGGGATTTCCCAGCTGAGAAAATTCAGGTGTTGGTGCTTCCCTGAATTGGTGATGTTTTCTCTTTCTTTCTTTTAAAACTTATTTGATTATTATTCTGATTATAGTAGTGTGTATAGAGTTTACTGCATGTTGCTGGATATGTTACTGTAAGAAGCCTTTATACTGCTGCTTTTGAATATTAAAATCTGTTTTCCCTATTATTGTGACTGAACATGTCGTTTGTGGGAGCGAATCCAAACCAAAAGTAAAGTTTTCCCTACAGTGAGGGAGGGCTGTGCGGGTCACCAGTCTCACTTCTCCTCCAGAGCCATCTGAATCCAGTGACCTGATGTTCATCAGGATGACTGGAGATGACCCAAGATGAGACAATTGGGGTTAAGTGACTTGCCCAAGGTCACACAGCAAGTGTGACAAGTGTCTGAAGTGAGACTTGAACTCAGGTCCTCCTGATTCCTGCACTGGTGCTCTATCCATGACACCACCTAGCTGCCCCAATGTATATAGGTATGTATAAACACATACAGAAGCACAAGCAGTATATATCTTGCCTGAGAAAGGAGATAAAAGAGCTTACTATCTAGCTCAGAAGAACTCTGACAGAATCAAATGATGGCAAGATGCCTGAGTTCATTGTCAGACACTTCAACAAGGAGAGTCTTGCTGAGAAAACTTGGTGTTCGTAGGCCATGAGTTGGCAGATAAATGGAAAGCTTAATGCCTCAATATAGAAAAGAGTTTGCACATTTACAGAATAGCCCAGAGATCGGCAGGGGCCCTCTATAGACAATTTACTACAATCATTTATTAACCTTAGGAGAATTAGTTGGACTGCTGGATAAGCAGGTGGTGTCTGAAGGACACTTACTTTCAGGGGATTTCAAGCCAAAGAGACCGACTACCAGTTATCCAGAGATTGTCTAAACAGGTATTTCAAATGAAAAAAAGAAACATCTACAACCTGTTCAGATGGGGAAGAGGAACCAGAGGCCATTTCTTTCTTGCATAGAAACTCAGTTCTAGTGATTCTTCGTTGACAGAGATACCTTACAGACTGTAGTAACGTTGCTAGCCAGCCTGCACCCTGCACAAATTGAAGTTTAAGTATACAAGACTATAATTCTGATGAAGGTGATGATCAGCTCATATCAACTAGCTCAGGCCTAGGGACTAGCAGGTCAGCAAGTCACAAAAGGACTAGGTTAATTCAACATGTGACCAGACTTATCAAGCCAGAGGGGAAACTGGAGAGGTGGTTACACACACAGTTGGATGGCAATACTGATGTTTATCCATGTAATATGTGCTTTACATAGAATTGCATGTGTTCATTAATACATGTGGTAATTATTTCATGTGTTGAGTAAAAATTTTTCAAGTTTTGTTGTAAAATTGCACCTATGCTAGTATCATGTATGAGTTGTAGATATATTCGGCAGTTATGCATGGTTTTTCAGTTTATTTGTATATACACTGCTATTTAAGCAGGTATTATGTAGGCCTACTGATGTTGTTTTACTGTTTTACATATTTGCTTCTGTTCTGTGGATATGTATGTACTGTTGTAACATGTGCTAGTAATATGTTCTGCTTAAAAGCTAGATCTTTAACCACTGAAGCAACCCTAAGTGACAGTTTGCACTGTGCTTGGCTGTTGCATGTAAATGCTCATGGATTTTGAATAGCCCTGAAAAATATTCTAGCTGCAGGAAGGAATGTAGTATACCTGTTAGAGCCCTACCAAAAAAACTTAGAATGGAGTAAGAGAAGATGGGTGGGGCTGTCTGCAGGCAGATGACCTTTGCTATGCTCGCTATGCTACAAGGAGATTTCAGGCTTTATTTAAGGGCAAACAACATGGACCTGGGGTTCTGAACTTGGATGGGACCCTGACCATGGAAAAGGGGCCTTACAGGTAGGAGGAAAGGTGGAAGTCAAACCAAATAAGCACCTAACATGTAATATGAGAATTTTGTCAAATGATGTTTGTGGATGAATGTTACCCCCAGGTTAAACAACTATAATAGGCTCTGACCTCCATAGAAGCATGTTAATTTTGTGATTATTAAAGAAATATTACCCAAGGACTTTACTATACTTACTTTAGTATTAGACTCCAGGAGAATGTACACCAAACGCTCATTCTAGAACCTCCCTAAAACCATTAGAGTTTTTCAGAATTAGAAGTATGGACTTGTGCTGAAAGTATTATAATTCGTAGGTTGAGGATAGCAAATATTTAATTGGGAAGAGAAAGTATCGGAATTGGTCAGGACACTTTTTGGACCCCTCCCCCCTCTCTCGCCTCAGTTGATGAAATCACAAAGAGTAAGGAGCAAGTAACAGAAATACCAGATATTATTATTATGTTAAACTAAACGCAAGAATGAGTCTATACACTATTATTTCTTTTAACACTCTCCCTGATGGAATGAGAGGCTGTTTTTCATTAACTAACCAAATACTACCCAGACCCTGAGGGGTCTTCTGAGAGAAGGGTTAGGGATACATTTTTCTCTCCTCCCTTCTAATATCAGCCATGCCATTTTGCACAGCAACTTGCCCAAAAAGAAACACCACATCCACTATGGAGCAGACAAGAAGAGATAGCAGGAAGCCACCTGAAGGAGTGTGATCATTGGCAGCAGAGAAGAGAGCCAAATATGAATTCAAGCGAAAATGAGCCCTGCCTCCTGACTCATTTCCTGGGCTCTTCTTCTTCCATTAGTGAGTTCTTCCCAGAATTTCCATTTTTGGAAAAGAGCCTAGGCCATCCATCGATTATTCGTCCAACTTTTCTGTCATGTATCAGCTTCCTCTTGATGTATGCAGCAGCTAGGTGGCTCAGTGGGTACAGTGCAAGACCTGGGATTAGGAATGTGAATTCAAACTCAGCCTCAGACTAGCTATGTGACTCTGAGCAAGCCATTTAACCTCTGTCTCAATCAGTGTCCTCAACTATAAAATCAGGATCATAATAGAAAGCACCTTCCTCACAAGGATTGTTGTGAGAATCAAATAAGATAATATCTATAAAGTGCTTACCACGGTACCTGGAACACAGTAAATCCTTAATGAATTCTTGATCCCTTTCCCCTCTATTCCTATAGGCCCATTCTTCCATTGGTGAATTCTTCCCAGAATCTACATTATGAGGAAAATCACAGATCAGCCATCCCTCATTCTCAACATAACTACTGTGAGGAGACAGGAACAACCAAGTAACAGGACCAGAAATTTTAAACCAATGCAAGGTTTATTGAGTTTGCCAGTAAGGGTTGCTTGCCTGCTCAAAGTCATACTATTCAGGGAGGGAGCAGGGTTTTTACAGGGCTTGGTAGTACTGAGAGAAGTGGGAATGGAGCATCTGTTTCTAGGGCTCTGGAATAGATCTTACTTCACACTTATTTATCCATTCAGCCCTGGATATTGCAGTTAAACTGATTCTTGGAAGAAGGATGCAAAACAGGACATGTTGACACCTTACTCTAGGCTGCTTACAATGTCATGCAGGAAGCCAGTTAGAGTACATGATGCAGGATCATTAGCAGGCGATAGCATAGTGAAATCAGGACCCACAGTGCCTCCTACATACTGACTAAACTAAGGCTTATGGATCATATTCTTAGAAGTGGACTAGGATACATGAAATAGTTAGGGGTGTTCCTGGAGGTTAGGGTTTCCAAGGATTTGACAATCACAGAATAGTCAGGGAGCCAAAGGTGGGAGTAATTAGCCATCCTGAGGAGGGCACAAAGAGCCTTTGTAGTCTCAGGGGGCTATAAATCAAGGGACTTAAACTTATATTATGATACAAGTGGACTGTGGTCATGACTATCACACACAGTCCACTTGTATCATGGTGACTCTCGAGGAGGCTCTTCCAAGTAGATTCACTTTTTTGGTTCCAGGTCACTTGTAGAGATTCCCTATTTAGTACTGCTAAAATCTGGCAGCAACAAGACAATACAATTTAGTGCAAACTCCTAAATCTGGTTTTCCAGTAATTAGTTCAAGTGTTGGAAACCAGTTTGAACCTTGTGGAGCTTATTGTATTAACAACAGAACTATAGAACATCAAATTAGAAACCCATAATTCAACTGAAAATTCAGAGAATTTCAGTTTTTATATACTACTTACTGTTATTAGCTTTACCTGAATCCCCTACCAGATATGAACAACGCCATCAACAGGGCCTGACTTGGAAAATAAGATCTTGTCTTAATGTTATCAAAGAGAGACTTCAAAACAGGAGAACATCATTCGAAACTATCTTTGCAATTACTAATAAAATTTTACGTATAAAATCTTTAATCCAATTTTGAGGACTTATTACTAAACCATATGCAAAGTCTGTATTTCCCGTTGGAGACATTTGGAAGCCAATCATGTATACTAGTTCTTAGTGAAAACAGACTCATCTTGTTGCTTTCTCAACGTTTACTACTTCATTAAAATTTTTCATTTTACTTCTTTATCCTACCCCCTTTCTTTTGAATACATGTGTTATCCTCCTCACCATGTCTCTACGAGGAGTTCCTCCAAGGAGCACCTTCTTCTCTCTCCCTGCCCCTGCTTTCAGCCACCCCTTTTATGTGTTTTCTTCTCCCATTAGAATGTAATCTTGAGGGCAGGAACTGTGTTTCTTTTTGCCTTTATTTATATTCCCAGAACTTAGCACAGTTCCTGGCACATGGCAAGTGCTTAGTAAATGCTTGTTGACTGACTGGCGGTTGAGAGTTATGAAAGAGACCCAAGAATCTAGAAACTTGACCAACAGGAATGCTGTGCCCAGAGGGGAGCAGTATTAAAACATCATGAGAAGAAAAAGTTGTTGAGCTGGTTATGTTCTCAATGTGCATGTCGCATAACTAGTATGTGCCATGTTTATACCTACTCTTCCCATAGACAATGTATATATGTGTGGTAGAGTACTAAGCAGATTTATGGGGGTGAAGCAGGTTATTCTAACTATGCTATTTTAGTATATGGGTTTGCTTTGAGCTAATTTTATTTAATAGATGATTATTAAAGGTAAACTCACTAGTAGGGGCTTGTGAACTGTAGACTTTGGGGTACAAACCCATACAGTGAGTACCTTTAACCCATAGGTAGTAGTCCTCCCTCCTCCAGGACCCACTCTACAAACCTGTGAGTAGCAAGTTGGAGAAATAGCTCTCCTAGAGGTGATACACAAATTATGATGATTTTGTAGAGGGGAAAGCCTTTTAATTTTATATAACTGAAGTTATCTATTTTATAATTTATGACAATCTTTTCTCCTTTTTTGATGAAGAATTTTCCCTCTAAAAAGACTCACTGTTTAACAAGAATTGCTGATGTCACTCAGGGCATACAAGATCCCCATTTCTGAATTCTGAGTTATAGACCCAGACTCATCCTAGACATGGTCTGACCTCTGACATCAGGGGATACAGACTTTTCTGCATATTCTCTGACTCATTATTCCCCACTACAGGAGTTCCAAGGAAAATCTCTCAAAGAAAACTTAGGTATGGCTTATGTCTAGCATCTCCCAAAAAGGATTAATAGAAAGGTATTCGTTATCAAAGTAGAAGATATCAAGATTGAACTTATTATATACTCAAATATAAAGCAAGCTGTATAAAATAAAGGTCTACTGCTTCAATGTACAATCCTCTTTTTCTATTTTTTTTATTTATATGAAACATTCATTTTTGGTGTTTAAATTCAGAATAAAAAGACTACTTAATGTTAAAATAAAATATGATATAAAGCAAAAAGTATCAATAAAAATAAAAATTTTTTAAAACAGATGTCAGGAAAATAACAGCTACTAGTTTCCTTTACTACAAATAAATTATTAGAACACAAATGACTGATAAGCACACCTTGACAGATATTTAAAACATGAAACAGTAACCCATCATTTCCATCAGACTCTCTTTGGAGGTAAAGGCAACTTGGTAGGACTACTCAACAGATATTTCACACTAACTTTGGATCTTTACAGTCTGAGCAACTCATGTGTTCAGATTTCCCGGTCAGTGAGACATAACTTTAGCTTTTTTTTAGTCTTTTCAACTCTAGGATCCTTCTGGTGTTGGCCATCATCTCTTCTGAAAAAAGTATACTTGCAGGAAGTACTTCCTAGTAGGCAACCAGTATTGATTTTTCAGACTCAGGAAGTTACCCCCAAGGCTGGAAATGGCCTGAGAGATTGCTGTTTAGTCACCAGTGCTAATGGAATGAAATACAAAGCAGAAGAGCCACCTGATCATTTAAGACTCAGTCTCAGGGTTTTCTGGTTACACCCATGTTCATGCTGCCATTTGCATGTATCTAAAATATATAGGAATCAAAACAAACATGTAATACTAAAAGTCATTCCACCACGAATATGCAGTGGAACAATATGAACAATGTGCAAAAGAATTGCAGACTATTAACAACCATATGAAACCACTAATGATAAATGAAATGCAGACCAAAACAACTGTGAAATTGTATCTATATAGCAAACTGACAAATAAAACATACAAAAATGGGTTGGAGAGCTTATAGAAGGGCAGGCACACTAATGTACTGCTGGTGGAGCTTTGAATTGGTCCAAACTATTTGGAGTTATGGCAAGAAAACAATTAAATGTCCAAGACTCTTGAACCAGAGATCATATTGGTAAGCACATATCCCAAGGAGGTTAATGATAAGAAAAAAGGTCCTAGTGACATGAAAATATTTATAGCACCACATTTTGTTGTGTCAAAAAACTGGAAGCAAGTAGATGCCTATAAATTGTAAAATAGCTAAATAAGTTATGGTATGTTATTATAATGGAATATTACTATGCTATAAGAAATAATAAATGTGAAGAATTCAGAAAAATGTAGGAAAACATGAACATTAATGCAAAGGGAAGTAAACAGAAACAAGAAAAATATTCATAATGACAATAATATATATACAAAGCACCACGTATATGAAATTGTTAACAGACTCAGTTTCTTCATCTACAAAGTGGGTATAATAATAGTTCCTGCCTCATAGGGTGGTTGGGATGATCAAATGAGATAATACATGTAAAGTGCTTTGCAAAGTTAAGATCACAAGGAAACAGAAAGTAAACCAGCTATTATTAGCTATTATCAATACAACAATAAAACAAACATGAAATTATAGTAATCAAGCCTAGATAAAGCAAATATTAAACTTACAATGGTCCAGGCACTGTGCTAAGTGCTAGCGATACAAATATAAGCAAGTGAGGCAGTCCTGCCCTCAAAGAACTTATGTGTGTGTTCATCCTTTGCGGCCGAAGAAGACATGCCATCAAAGAAATGATGACGTGACTTGCACTTGACTTTGTTTTGAGTAAGGGAGGGCTGTGCAAGTCACCAGCCTCACTTCTCCCCCAGAGCCACCTGATTCTAGTGACCAGATATTTTTCAGGATGACTAGAGATGACCCAGGATGAGGCAATTGAGGTTAAGTGACTTGCCCAAGGTCACACAGCTAGTGAGTGTCAAGTATCTGGGGTGAGATTTGAACTCAGGTCCAAATGACTCCTAAGGTACCCTAAGGAACCTCCTGACTCCTAAGGAATATAAGGAACTTATGTTCTAATAGAGAAAGACAACATGTAAAAGGAATTGAGGTGGACATGGTGTCAAAATAGCTAAGCAGTATCAGAGAGGTCTGGTTTGGGGCAAGATAAGATTAAAGGCCACCTATCAGAGCCAGGGAAGGCAGGGGAGAGTCCAACAATGTGGTAGAAGAGAGCGGATGGTAGGGCTGTGTGTAGTATAGTGAGGACATGGCCAAGAAGTACCAACCTAAAGAAGACACATCAGAATGAACTTCCTTCTTTTTACAGAGACGATGCGGAACTCAGACTTGGTTGATGTGTTGGTTGGTTTGAGCATTCTGGGAGGGCTGAGGGAATGATACGTTGAGAAATGTATGTGATGTAAAAACAAAAGCAAAGTAGTTATGTAATTATTCATGGTCCTTCCTTCTATTATTCTATTATTTTTTATTAGTATGTTTTATTAATGATCTTTATCTTTACGTTAGAGCCATTATTCTTGTTGAATTCTGAAGGAGTTTTTCACAGAGGAATTTAGAGTGATCTATCTCTATTAAAAAATGGATTCAGTAAAATGAAGCTAAAATAATTTGGGAATCTTTTCAAAGCAGATATTGTGGCAAAGCATTATTTTATGTGTTAGCTTTGGGGATGTGGGTATTTGTGGACAGTAGGTCAATGGTTTTTATTTAGCAAAAATTGGCATATCTTGAATTCGGATGCTTTTTGAATCCCGTTTATATTCTGACCTATACAAAAGACTTTAAAATTGCTTTATGCAATATTGAGATAACATCTCCAACTGATACTGCCTCTCTTACATAAGATATATCAAAACTCAGAGGACTGCATTTGAGTTTTACTGGAAGAATCTCAGAAACTAAATAATTAATGACATAAAGCACAGGATATTAGCTTTCTGTTACAGAGGAATTTTAGAGAGAGAGAAGCATCTGGGTCCTTATATGATAGGAATCTCCATCAAGAGAGTGCCCATTATTCCCAATGGGTGGCCTAGATTTATTTTATGGAGAGGGAAGGGAAAGAGATTTTTATTTAGCAAAATGTACTTATGCCCTCTTCCACTGGTCTCTTCTTTTAAAAATTATGTAGCTAAATGAATCAACATGGCCTTTATCATCACTATTTCCTTCCTGCAAAGATTTTAAAACATCATCCTGCTTCCATAGATATGGGTATAGAAGAAACAGCCCTGACTGCAAGTTGTTGTATCAAAAAAATGGAAGCAAAAGGCCTGGGTTCATGGTCCTCAAGCATTGCTACTGACCAGGAGACCTTGGGCAAATTAATTCTCCTTTCTGGGTCTCCATTTCCTTGTCTCTAATAAGGGGTTTGGACTAGTCTAAATTATATGGTAAAAGACAAAGTAATTAGTGGAGATTTATCTGTAGGAATTCTAGAAACTCTTTGTCCCAATGTTAACCCAGGAGATTAAAGGAAGTGATGATGATGAAAGATTTTAAACTTTTTTTAAAAAAATTTAATTAATTTTAGTTTTCAACATTTATTTCCACAAGACTTTGAGTTCCAAATTTTCATCCCATCTTTCCCCTCCCTCCACCCCAAGATGGCATGCATTCTGATTACTCCTTCCCCCAGTTTGCCCTCCCTTCTAACATGCACACCCCCCTGCTATCACCTTCCTCCTACTTTCTTGAAGGGTAAGATAGATTTCTACAACCCCATCACCTGTATATCTTATTTCCCAGTTGCATGTAAAAACCATGTTTTTTAACTTTAATATACTGATAGGGCATCACAAAACTCTGCACCTGATCAACAAATCTGTAATGGCAATCAGGCAGGCAGGAAGTCAAGAAACATTTATTAAGTGTCAATTGTATGCTAGGCACTGTGCTAAGTGCTAGGCATACAAAAAGAGGAAAAAGACAGTCCTTACCATCAAGGAGATCACAATCTAATGAGGAGATAACAAGAAAATAAATTTGTACAAACAAGCTATATATAGGAAAAATAGGAAATAATGAAAAGAAAGCAGGCAGTAGAATTAAGAGGAGTTGGTGATGAGGGCTGGAGAGATATAGAGGAACCCCAAGACTGGAGTTCCCTGCGAGGGCCATCTGGAAAAGAATTTCACAGACTCAAGCATTGTTGAGGTCAAGGTGGTAAAGATTTATTACACTTTTCAGCGGGCAAGAATTCTTACAGAACCTGCAACTTTAGAGGGGCACAAGTAAAGTTTATATAGGATACTTATAGTATAACATGGACCAAGTTTGATTACTAGGTGATTCAGGGCAGGATTAGGGAGTGGTAAAGGAGTGGTTAGTTCTTAAAGGAACATGCACTTTTAGCATCTATTGTGCAGGTATTTTACCCAGAGTTCTTCGGGAAATAGCCCAAGGTAGGGGGTTGAATTGGGGAGGAGAGGGGGGGAAGCGCTACATGGAGTTGTGGTTTTAGGCCTGAAACATCACTAAGTCAACTAATGGTCCCATCTCATTCATACCTTCTCATTCTGTGTAATTGTCATCCATTTCTTCCACTAAATCTTCATAAAATAATTTACCCAATCTGTTGCAAACCTTCATTTTGGATATTTAACATTATAGTACTACTAATGAAGTATTTGAACTGTTCATAAGTTATCTCCTGTTTGTTCTACATAATCAATCCTCTTGCTTTTACTGTTTATATGCTTTCAGTTCGGCCTAGAGGCCGATGGGCTACCCGAGTCTCTTACCTTTTGTCCAGGTCTTCAGTGGCCAACTGGATAAACGTATTGAAAGAAGAGACTTTCCAGAGTCAAACAAGGGTTAGGCTTTATTCAGGGTCTTAGTTACATATCCATATGCAGGGTGAAATTCTTCCTCAGGAGAGAGGAATCCTCCTCCTCCCAAGGGGCAAGGATCATACAGCAAGAGGATGGGAGCGGAAGAGGGACGGACCCTCTTCCCTCCAAGGGCCCCGCAGCAAGAAGAGCCCCCGGAGGGGACTCCACGTCCAGAAGAAGGCCTTCAGGCTTTCCTGTCCCTACTTAAGTTCTCGAGCTGCATAGTTTGCACATGAATACCCAGCGTGCTCTCAGCCCCTAGCTAATTAACAACAGGTGTGCTCAGACCACGGACCAATCTCAAGGGTGGGATGCTCTCCCCAGCAAGTTTCCCACTGAGAAGAGGTGGAAATACACAAGATAGCCTGTGTTTCATGCCTCAATCCCCAGCTGTTCCCTGGGGGGCCTCGTGAGAACTCTGAGGTTTAGAGGTCCTCACTTTTACCTGCCTGAGACTGTTCACGTGAAAACTGAGCTTACACCCCCAACAGCTTTCTATATGATATTTTATGTCATTCTTGCCTAGAGGTCATCACTGGCAATATCCAACATTACAATTATATCTATATACATTCATAATCTTCATTTCTCATGTTCAATTTCACCACTATGTCATTATTCACTCATCCCTAAATACATTATCTACATCAAGTGTTCTTAAACTTAAGTCTATGAATTTGTTTTATTTTTTAATCTACTTTGCTAACCTGTTTCAATATATTTGGTTTTCTTTGTAATACTATGTTTTTCATTTTGTGCTTTTAAAAACATTTTTCTAAAAAGGGGTAATATGCACAATATACAACAGACTGCCAAAGAGGTCTATTGTTAGGCCTAAAGGCCGAGGGGCTACCCGAGTCTTCTTACCTTTCACAGTCCTTTGGTGGCCAACCAGATAAACGTATCCAGAGAAGAGACTTTCCAGAGTCAAACAAGGTGGTAGGCTTTATTCAGGGTCTTAGTTACATGTCCGTATGCAGGACAAGTTCTTCCCCAGGGGAGAAGAACCCTCCTCCTCCCAAGGAGCAAGGATCATACAGCAAGAGGACTGGAGGGGAAGAGGGGAGGGACCCCTAGAGGGGACCCAGCAGCAAAAGAGGGCCCTCAGGCTTTCCTGTCCCTACTTAAGCTCCCCCTGCTGCATAGTTTGCGCGTGAATACTGTGCGTGCTCTCAGCCCCTAGCTACTTAACAACAGGTGTGCTCAGACCACGAACCAATCTCAAGGGTGGGATGCTCTCCCCAGCAATTTTCCCACTGAGAAGTGGTGGAAATACAATATAGCTCCTGTTTCACACCTCAATCCCCAGCTGTTCCCTGGGGGGCCTCGTGAGAGCTCTGAGGTTTAGAAGCCCTCACTTTTACCTGCCCGAAACTGTTCATGTGAAAACTGAGCTTACACCCCAACAGTCTATGATACATAAAAGTTTCACACCATTGATTTACATCATTATCCCAATCATTATCATTATTATACATGTTCCAATATTAAAAATAAAAGAGGAAGAATATGTATTATTTAAAATGTAGACCATTTAAATTAACTTTGATCTTAGGGGAAACATTTTTTAAAAATATTTGTAAAAGAATGGATTGTGAATGGAAAGAACAATCATCTAACATCAACTTGAATTCTTAAAAAAACCAGTTCATGTTAAAAACAGAGATGATATTTTGGTGTGTGATTTGCCAAAGTCTCTTGGAATATCCTTTTGCCAAGGCAGAAGAAACTGTCTAATACACATAGGTGAATTCTGAAGTCATCACACAAAGAAAACAAAGATAGTAATGGTTATAGGATCACAGAATCAGATTGTTAAAGCTAGAAGGGACTTTACAGCTAAATTGTCCAAATTCTTCATTTTATAGGTCCAGGCTATTCTATTCAATGTCTTGTTAGACAAGATTAATGTAAGGGAATATTTGTATGTCTAAGTTTAGGATTCATATGATTGGTTAGTGAGTAGTAAATGTCATTATGACACAGTACATAGTCAGTTAGCCAGTACACAGCTGTTTCAACTAATAAATTCTATAGACACAGAAAGCTACTATAGTAGGAAAGGAGATAACGGTTTTTGCTGGGGCAGGTTGTGTCTTTAAGCTGGGGAGAAACTGCCTGGGATAGTGTTTTGAGGCTAGGGAGAAATGTGATTTTTAAAGAGAAATGTGATTTTAGAAGTGGGGTCCAAGCACATGCATTCAAGTGCCCATCATTGGGAATGACTTCCTGTAGAACAGTGGTATCATACTCAAATAGTAATCTCATACATAAGGATCCCCATTTACTACATAATTACTTAGTTTTAAAATGTGATTATTACCTATATTTTATCACATTTCTATTTATTTTGCTAAATATTTACCAATTGCATTTTAATCTGATTCAGGCTGCATTCAGGAGTGTTGCAAAGCACCAGCTGATCATGGGTTTAGTCCTTCTGCTGTAGAGGTTGGGATTTTAGTTGGGATTTGAAGGAAGTCAGGGAAGCCAAAAAGCAGAGATAAAGAGGGAGAACGTTTTTGGCATGGGAAAACAGACAGAGAAAACACTCAAAGCTGAGAAATGGAGTATCTTGTTTGTGGAATAGCCAAGATGCCAATGTCACTGAATTTAAGAGTACTTGGGAAGTAAGGTGTAAAAAGTCTAAAAAGTGTGTGTGTGTATATGAGCAGAGTTGTTATGAAAGGCTTGGAAAACTAAATAGAAAATTTTGTATTTGTTCCTGGAGGCAATAGGAAGCCACTGGGGTTTCTTGAGGGGGTGTGTGATGTGTTCATACCTGTGAATCAGGAAAACCACTTTGCCAACTGAATGGAGGCTAGACTGGAATGGGGAGAGACTTGAGGCAGGCTATTGCTGTATGAGGTATGAGGGGGTGAGGGCCTGCACTTAGAGTGGTGGCAGTGTCAGAGGGGAGAAGGGAGCACGCTCAAGAGATGTTGCAGAGATGAAATCTATAGGCCTTAGCAACAGCTTAGATGTGTGTGAGGGTGGTGGGGTACCAAGATAGTGAGGAATCCAAGGTGACTCCTACATTGTGAGCCTGAGTACCTAGAAGGAAGGTGTTGCCCTCTACAGTAATAGGGAAGGTGGTGTGGTGGGGAGGGTTTAGAGGTAAATACAACGGGGTTCTGTTTTGGACATACCAAGTTTAAGATGTATACATCCAACGTGAGATGTCTGAAATGCAGTTAGAAATGTGAGTTTGGAAGTCAAAAGGGAGTTTAGGATAGGAGAGGTAGATTTGGGAATCCATCAGCATAGAGATGATCACTAAATCCATGGGAGCTGATGAGATCACCAAATGAAGGAGTATAGAGGGAGAAAAGAAGAGGGTCCAGGACAGACCTTTGGGGGACACCTACCATTAGAAAGCATGGCCTGGATGAAGATCCAGCAAAGGGGACTGTGTGATTAAGGAAATTTATGGTTCAGATTCGCACCTACAATAAGACACATTTGAGAAGAAGAAGCTGGATATTTTATTGATTTATAGAAAAGGCAAATGCATGAACAGTTTAGAGCTATAGCAGAAATAATTAATATAGCCTAATACTAATATAATTATAGCAATATTAATATAGATATGAGGAAATATAAAAACATCATCAATTCAGGGAAGCACCAACACCTGAATTTTCTCAAATGGGGAATCCCGGGATACAGCTTTCAGGGTCTGAATTGGGAGCAAGTAGTCCCAGGCAGAGCGTCTTCTCCATGGGTGAGATTCTGAGGACTTACACTAAGCAAGGAGAGTTTATAGGGACCTAGAAAAAGAAGGCTTTTTGCCAACAGCTCTGTATACTGTTCCAAGCTAGTCAGGCACATAGCCATGGGAATGCAGGTGTTTATCCATCAAGGACATACCATACGGGAGCCACAAGATATAAGTTAATTAATCATATACTGGGAGGATTAACCAAATCTTCCAAGTATTATTTATGTGTTCCGGGAGTGGCTAGTTCCCGGAACATTAATACATGGCCAACTCACATATGTTATATTCCTTGGGAGGTCACCAAAAGGACAGAGTGAACTTACTTTATTCAAGGGATATGAAATATTCCTTCAGGGACTAAGAAGGAGCAGAGAGAAATGTAAGAGGAGAACCAGGAGGGAATGGTGTCCCAAAACCCTAGACAGAGAATATCAAGGATAAGAGGGTGATTGACAGTGTCAAGAAGAATGAGGTCTGAGAAAAGGCCATTGGATCTGGCAACTAAGAGATTATTGCTAATATTGGAGAGAGCAGTTTAGGCTGAAACATGAGATCAGAAGTCATATTGTGGGGAGTTAAGAAGAAAGTAAGAGGAGAAAAGGTGGAATCATGTATTATAGATGGTCTTCTCAAAGAGTTTAACCACAAAGGGCAGAAGAGATATAGGATGATGAATATCAGGGATGAAAGGATCAAGTGAGGGTTCTTTGAGAATGAGGGAGACATGAGTATGTTTGTAAACTGCAGAGAAGACAATAGGAAGGGAGAGATTGAAAATAGGTAATAGCAGGAGGGCAATAAGAGGCAGAGGTGGCAATCTGTTGAAAGAGAGGATGGAATGGGATCACTTATGTAGATACAGAGTTTTTCCTTGGTAAGGAGATTGTCATCTCTTCATGTGAGATAGGGGTGAATGAGGAGATAGCAGAAGAAAGCATCTGAGTGATATGAGCTGAGGAAGAGGGGAGAAAAGGGAACTCGATGCAAATGACAACAATTTTCCTGTAAAATATGAAGCAATGTTCTCAGTTGAGAGGATGTGAGGACAGTCATAGGAGGCTTGAGGAGGGATGAAGATGTTTGGAGGAGTCTTCGTGGAAAGTGGGAGAGTTAGTTGATAAGAGAGATGGAGAAGGATTGCCAGGCATCAGTGAGGGTCCAGTTCAGATTGTGTAACATAAATTCATAGGACTTCGCTTGCTAGAAATGAATACTTTATTTGCCCTGCTTTGCTGAAGGGTTTGGTTGTTCTTTATGTTTTTCATTTTGATGAAAAAATTTTCTATTTTCCTTCCTTTTAAAACAGAAGAGAATGAATATAATTTAACCTTTTATTAGTGATTCAAGGTCATTATTCTGAACATCCTTTATTGTACTGTGCTGTAATACAATGATAACTTCTATCACTACCAGGACATTTGTTCACCTCACAGTTTTTCTTTCATTTCCTTTATTTTCAGACTGGCAGTTACCACTGTTGTCAATGAGCTTATATCTAGCAATTCCTTCTAAGCACCCAAGTCCCTTCCAGTTTAAGACTTTATTATACTATAGGCTGGGAAACAAAAATATAGGATCATAGATTTAGAGCAGGAGGTGGGGATGGGGGGAGGGTGGAATGGGAATCTTAGAGGTCATCAAGTCCAACCTTTTCCTGTTACAAATGAACTGGCACTAAAAGAGTTGAAGTGATTTGTCTAAGATCACACACATAGGTAAGCAGGGGAACCATGATTCAAAGTCAGGTCATCAGACATCAGATAAAGCATACTTTCTGAGCATTCTAGATCTGTGTATCGGGATACATTGGCTTTGAGTGAGGGCCTGAGGAACTCTTTTAGGAATAAAGTAAATTAGCGTTAGTGCATCGATCAGTGCTTTTTTTGTTTGGGGTTTTTTCCTTTGTTTCCTTCCTTCTTCTTAGTCAAGTCCCAAATATTTGAGATGGGTCTGATAGTGACATTTCACTTAGCCAGAGTCACTTGAGCCTCAGTTTCCTACTCTCCCTCCCTACTGGATATAATGTGTCAATCGATAACAAATGACCTAAGAGTCATGGCATCTCTGCAACTACTGTTAACTCCAAAGGAAAAACAACGACTAGACAGCTGACACAGGTTATTAAAACCACAGTTAATTCTAAACATAAAACAAAATAAAAGCAAAGATCGAACAGTGGTTCTAAGTGATTTCTTTATTCCATTGGAGGAGGGAACTATTTTCTCTTGTGTTATGGTTTGTTTTTTCTCGTGGTTTTCCCCATTCATTTTAATTTCTCTACTAAACAGGACTAATGTGAAAATGTGCTTAATAAGAATGTATGTATAGAAACCATATAAGATTGCATGTTGTATTGGGGAGGGAAGGGGAGAAAATCTAAGACTTATGGAAGTGATTGTAGAAAACTAAAAACAAATAAATTAATTAAAAAAACAATTGAGACAAGTTTGATTCACAGCCTGACTTCATGATCAGAACACAGGTACTGCAAGTGCTTGCCCAGACTCAGAGACCGCCTCTGTGGCTTATTTTACGTTTATGTATTTGTGTACCTATTGCTTCCCTCCACTTCCCCGCTCCTTGAGAGCACAGACTGTTTTACTTGTGTATTCCTGGTACCTTGTATAGTTCCTTGTACACAGAAGGCTCAATAAATGTTTACTGAATTGACATGAATCCAGATCTCTGATTAAGCCCAACAATCTTTCTATTATAAACAAAAATATTTTCTAAGCACCACGCCTTCTAGACAAGTGCTCAAAGGAGAGAGATATTTTAACACACATGCTCTATACCTAATAATAATAGAGACCACCTCTCCCGAGGAAGAACTGCAAAGGATTGTTGTTGTTATGCCAAGCTCAGGATACAGCTTAGCTCTGGAAAACAAGGTGTCTCCTAACAGTAAAAATAGAGGAGTAAAAAGAGAGGGGTGGTCTTGGTATGGGGATCCTGACAAATGTAAAGTGAAAACCTAAGTTAGAAGAAAAGGCAATCTAGAGGCTATTTAAGGAGGCCTTCATGGACCTCCTACACTTTTGTGCCCTTTGGCGGTCCCTGGTCTGTCTGCTGCAAACCTGGGTTCTGGATGATCACATGATCACTTTATGAGAAACAGGGGAAGAGAGAGAGCATAGTCAAACTCTGGGAAAACTAATCACACCCAAAGACTTATTCAGTGTTTGTCCAACACCGTTAGAGATGGGGAAAAAAGAGGCAGAGAGACTTAGGAATGGAACCCAAGGTTTCTAGTTACTGGAAAAGCATGCAGGGAAAAATCCTTGGAATGAATTTTCCCAGAAAAACACTTAACTCATACTAGTTCTTTATTCACCAAACAACTCCACAATTTCCTCCGTGGAACACAACTTCATAGCATATCAGAGCTTAAATCAATATTAGAAATCATCAGATTCAATCCCCTAATTTTACAGATGAAGAAACTGATTTTCAAGAGAAGACAAGCCATTCAATCAACAGATAAACGTTTATTAAGCACCAGCCATGTTCCAGGCACTGGGGCTACAAAAAGAAGCAAAAGACACTCCTTGCCCAAAAGGAGCTTACAGGCAAACAGAGGAGAAAACATGCAAACAAACATATAGAAAGCAATCTATGTACAGGATAAATAAAACATAATTAACAGAAGGAAAGTGTTAGAATTAAGACAGCTGGAGAAGGCTTGCTGTAAAAGATAGGATTTTAGTTGGAATTTAAAGGAAGCCAGGGAAGTCAGTAGAAAGAGTTGAGGAGGAAGAACATTCCAGGAATGGAGAAGAGCTGGAGAAAATGCCAGAAGCCAAGAGATAGAGCATCTTGTTTATAGAACAGCCAGGGGGCCAGTGTCACTGGATCAAAGAGTATGAGTTGGGGAATAAGGTGTAAGCAGACTGGAAGGTAGGTTTTATTCCTGGTCACGCAGCTAGGAAGAAATACAGCTGGGGCAGGAACCCAGGAAACAGCCTCTTTCTTCACTTGGTCCTTTTGAAATCCTTAGCTCGCTTCAGCTCAAGTCAGATGCTGCCTTATAAAGGTGATACCTTTCCTGACCCCACCATTTGTTCATGTTCTCCTTCATACTGCTCTGAAATTATTTTATGTTTATGTATTTGTATACCTATTGCTTCCCCTCCATGTCCCACCTCCTTGAGAGCAGGGACTGTTTTACTTGTGTATTCCTGGTACCTTGTATATAGTTCCTTATACACAGTAGGCTCAATAAATGTTTATTGAATTGACATGAATCCAGATCTCCTGATTAAGCCCAACAATTTTTCTACTATAAACAAATTCAAAGAGTGAACTTTATTTCCTAAGCACCACGCCTTCTAGACAAGTGCTCAAAGGAGATAGATATTTTAACACACATGCTATATACCTAATAATAACAGACAGCATTTATATGTTTTATATATTTATTAAGCATATTTATCTATACTTCAAGTAAATTTAAGCAAATACATTTAAGTTCATTTATATACACTGTAAGGTTAAATGAATTCAACTCCACACTGTTTTCCTCTCTTGAATCCTTGGTCCCCTTATCATATTGTCAAGTGTGCCCAACCATGCCTCAGTCTTGGATCACTCCTTCCACATTGCCTTTGTGTCTACACATGTTCCTGAACGAAAGGAGAGAAAGACATGTGATCTTTCTGACTGGATCCACTACAGATTTTTGTTATATAACTGCAAGTGGGCCCTCACTGCTGTTAGGCAATCCTACTATGCTTCCCTTATCAACCCACTATGCCACTCTCCACAGAAGCTCTTCCAAATCTTTTCATTCCTCCTCAAACCCTCCATGGCTTCCCATCCCTCCACTTTCTTAGCTGAGAACCTTGCCTCATATTTTACAGAAAAAAAAAATTTTGGCCATTTGCCACGAGTTCATTTTCTCCCCTCTTCCTCATTTTTTATCATTCAGGTACCTTCTTCCATTATCTCCTACTTCATTCATCTCACAAGATGAAGTGACCTTATTCCTTACCAAGTTAACCCCTCTGCTTGTTCAAGTGATTCTGTTCTATCTCCTCTCCTCCAATAGACTGCTCCCCCTGTCAACCTCATTTTTCACTTATTTTCAATCTCATTCTATACTGACTCAAACATTCCCATGTATCCCCATTCTGAAAAAAAAGCCTTACTTGATCCTTCCATCCCTAACTGTCCTTTGTCTCTTCTGTCCATTGTAGTTGTCTAAGATAAGTGTCTCCACTCTCTCTCCTTTCACTCTCTTCTTAACCCCTTACAATGTGGCTTCTGATCTTACTGTTCCACTGAAATTGCTCTCTCCAAAGTTGCTAATGATCTCTTCATTGCCAAATCCAATGGTCTTTTCTCAATGTTCCTTCTTCTTGACCTCTCTGCAGCCTTTGATACGGTCAGTTACCTTCCGATCCTTGATATTATCTTGTGTCTAGGGTTTTGTCTAGAGCCAGGCCATTCCTGGTTCTCTTCCTACCTGACTGTTCCTTCCATGGCTCTTTGGCTGGATCCTCCTCCTGATGCCCTCTAACCACAGGTGTCCCTCAAGGTTCTGACCTGGGCCCTCTTCTCTTTTCCCTCTATCCTACTTCATTTGGTGATCTCATCAGTTCCACAAATTTAACTACCATCTCTAAGCTGATGATTCTCTACTTTTCTTGCCCCAAACTCTCTGCTGACCTCCAATCTCCCATCTCCAACTGTCTTTCAGACATCTCATTCTGGATATTCAGTGAACATCTTAAATTCAAAAGTTCAAAACTGAACTCATTTTCTTTACACCTTAATCCTCCCTCCCTCCTACTTTCCCTATTACTGTAAAAGGCAATACCAACCTCTGAGTCCCTCAGGCCCACAATGTAGAAGTCATCCTGGATTCTTCACTATTTCTCACTATTCCCAACCACCATATCCTATCTCCACTTAAATTCACTTTATGCACAAATCAAAAGACATCACCCATACCATTTTGCCATTTTTACCTATCACAAAGTCCTGGGTGACAGGCAAGTGATGAAGCAGCAGATGTGCATAAACTGGGAGCTGTAGTCACAACCCTGCACCCAGGTGGCCCAGGTCATATGGTCATCTTCTCACTGGAATCAGCAGTAGGATTCAGTAGCCCCATGGCTGTCTGAGCAACCTTTTAAAGATTGCTTTGCTCAACTCTTGATGTGAGGAAGAGGCTAGAAAAGGGGTCCTAAAAATTGCCTGCTTTACCAACCTTGGGCTCTTTACTACTGTAGGTGTGGATCCCACCCTGTGGCTGAAACAAAAAAATGTACAAAAACTTCTGCAAAGATGATTCTACTCACCATCAATATATGGAATGTGCACACACTTATGAACAACACAAAATCCAGCAGACCCAAAAGATGAACAACTCTTGTTACAAGGGAACTCAGTAGGTATTGCATTCAAATAGCAGCCCTGAGTGAAACAAGGCTGGCAAATGAAGGTCAATTTACCAAAGCTGGAGCTGGATACACATTTTTCTGGAGTGGCTGCAGTGAAGGGGAGCTCAGTAAAGCTGACAAAGGTTTTGCAATAGAAACTAATTTAGTCAATAAACATGTATGCCTACCAAAAGATGTAAATGACAGGCTCATGACAATGTGATTGGCACTTGCAAGAAAGCACCATAACACCATCATCAGTGTGTATGCTTCCACCATGATGAACCCCAATGAGGTCAAGGAAAAATTTTGTGAAGACTCAGAGACCCTCATCATTAATGTGCCAAAAGAGGACAAGCTTTAATTCTGGGTGACTTTAGTGCTAGAGTAGGCACAGATTACCAGATATGGCAGGGAGTCCTTGGGAGGAATGGAGTTGGAAACAGTAACAGGTCACTTACTACTAAATACTGAAGACTTGTGCATGACATTGCCTTCTCATCACCAATACAGTCTTCCATTTACCTAAATGCAATAAAACTTTGTGGATGCACCCTCACAGCAAATATTGGCATTTAATAGACTATGTGATTATAAGGAGAAGAGACAGACAGGATGTAAGAGTAAAGAAGGCAATGTGTGGTGCAAAGTGCTGGACTAATCATAAATTTATCCTCTCTAAGCTAAATATTCATATTCATCAAAAGTGGTGGCCCCAAGGCAAGATGACTACCATAAGATTTAATGTCAACAGATTAGAGCAGGGAACAATTCATTGTTAACTTTCAGAAAACACTGAGTCAACACATGGTTGGCAACAGTGCAGCAGAAAAAGAGTGGATACCTTTCAGAGATTTGGTACACAGCACTGCATTTACTCATCTGAGTCAGAACACTCACAAACATCAAGACTGGTTTGACAAAAATGAAGGGGAAATTCAGAGGCTGCTAAATGAAAAAAAAAAACTCCACAGGGTTCATCAGCAGGATAGTTCATCCATCTCCAAGAAGGCAGTATTTACCTCCATCAAAAGTAAAGTACAAGCAAAACTTAGGTATAGGACTCTTAGCTCAGAAGACAGATGAAATTCAGTTTTACACTGATAGTAATAATCCAAAGCATTTTTATAATACCTCGAAAGCTATTTATGGGCCAAAGACATATGGTGCATCTCAACTACTCAGTGCTGATGGAACCACATTGATTAGTGATAAGAACATAATCCTGGAGAGATGGGCTGAATGGTTCCATAGTATTTTCAACAGACCATCATCAATGGTGAAGTCACTGACTGTTTACCTCAGGCTGAGGTCTATCTCCCTCGAGACAAATTTCCAACTGAAAAAGAGGTTTTAAATGCCATAGGATCCTCTCCTGCGGCAAAGGACCTGGAGTTGATTCTATTCCAGCTGAGATTTCCAAGGTGGTGGTGGTGGGTCCATTGCTCATTCAAAAGCTGATGGAAATTTTCTGGCTTATAAGGGAAAAGAAGGTTACCCCCTAGGAATTCAAGGATGCCTCTGATGTCCATCTCTATAAAGGTAAAGGAAATAGATTGTCTTGTGACAATCATAGGGGGTGGGGATATCTTTCTCTCAGTCATTGCTGGCAAGATTCTTACCAGAATCCTCCTTAATAGACTGATCCTTCACTTGCAAGATGGTCATCTACCTGACAGCCAGTGTGACTTGAAAAAGGGTCAAGGAATGTTCAATATGGTGTTTGCTGCCTGACAACTCCAAGAGAAGTAAATGCCAGAAGTAGAACAGAGGTCTGTACACATTTATCAATCTGACCAAAGACTTTGACACTGTCATTCGTGAGGGCTTGTGGAAAAATTATGGCAAAATTTGGTTGCCCAGAGAAGTTCATCAGTATTGTACATCAGTTTGATGATGGCATGTTTGCCAGGATTCTAGATAATGGACTGCATGTTTGCAGATGACTGTGCACTCCATGCAGCCTCTGAAGCTGAGATACAACAGTAGATTCTCTACTGCTTGTGCTAATTTTGGCCTAACAATTGACACCAAGAAAACACAGGAGCCCCATCAGCCACCACCACACCGTCCATACATGGAACCATTGGTTACAGCAAATGGAGAAATATTGAATACTGTGGATAAGTTCAGTTACCTTGGTAGTGTACTTTCTAGGGATGTGCACATTAGTAATGAAGTTGACACATACACTGCCAGAGCTAACTCAGTGTTTGGGAGACTCCAAAGGAAAGTATGGGAGAGAAGAGGTATTAGACTGACTACCAAACTGAAGATCTATAGAGCCATTGTCCTGACCTCATTGTTGTATGTCTGTGAAACCTGGACAGTATACCAGTGCCATGCCAGGAAACTGAATTGCTTCCATTCGAATTGTCTTAGAAAGATTCTGAAGATTACCTGACAGGATAAGATACCAGACACGATGTCCTCTCTCTAGTTAACTGCCAAGCAATTAAACTCTGCTTCAGAGAGCAACTGTATTTAGCTGGCCAAGTTGTTCGAATACAAAATATACACTTGGCAAAAAGACTATTTTATGGAGAACTCATACAGGGCAAATGTTCATATTCTGGACAGAAAAAGTGATACAAGGACACTCTCAAGGTCTCTCTTAAGAACTTTGGAATTGATGGTGTGACATGGGAGACACTGGCATGTCATGGCATTGCATGCCCACATCAGAGAAGGTGCTGTGCTCAAGGAGCAAAGTAGAATGGAAACAGCTAAAAGGAAATGCAGGATGCACAAATTTGGAGAATCACCCCAAATGTTCACATGGACTTTGTGATGGACCTATAGGAGAACCATTCAGCCACAGTTGGACACACTGCAACTTGACTCTAACATTGTGATGCCATTTTGGTTCTCTTTGAGAACTAAGGACAAGTACCACCAATCTGGTGCCAAGGTCTGTCGATTTCACCTCTGCAGTATCTCTTGAATGTGCTCCCTTCTCTCCTTTAACACTGCCAGTACGCTAGCACAGGCCTTCATCACCTCACACCTGGATTACTGCAATAGCCTGCTTGGGGAGGGGGGCAATGCCTGCCTCAAGTCTCTCTCCATTCTAGCCTCCATTTAGCCACTAATGTGGTTTTCCTAAAATTCAGGTCTGATCATGTTCCCCCCACCCCAAAATAAATTCCAGTGGTTCCTATCCCCTCCAGGAGCAAATAAAAAAAAATTGCTCTGTTTGACACTGAAAGCCCTTTGTAAATCTAACACCCTCCTACTTTTCTAGTCTTCTTATACCTTACCTCCCAATACATACTCTTTGATTCAGGGACACTGACCTCCTGACTGTTCTGTGGACAAAACACTACATCTCTTAGCTTTAGGCATTTTTCTGGCTATCCCCCATGTCTAGAATGTACTCTCTCTTCCATTCCAAATACTGTCCTCTCTGGCTTCCTTAAGCCTCCTACAGGAAGCCTGAATTCCAGGGCCTTCCCTATGTTAATTATTTCCTATTTATTCCATATATAACTTGCTTTGTATATATTTATGTGTTGTCCTCCCAATTAGATGATAAAGTTCCTTGGGGCAGGGACTGTCTTTTGCCTCATTTTGTATCCCCAGAACTTAGCACAGTGCCTAGCACATAGTAGGTGCTTCATGTTTACTGAACTGAATCTTCAAAACAATACTATTGTTATCCCCATTTTACAGATGAAGAAACTGGGTATGAAGGAGACTAAGTAACCTGCCCAGGGTCATACAGGCAGGTTTTAAACTCATAGGATTTGAACACGCTATTATCTGACTCAACACAAAAGCCACTGAACAAGAAGCTGAAAGAAGTCCAACAATGTGTTAGTGTGGTGCAAGGTGGGGTGATACACTGTCTGTAGTATTGGAAGAAACTGTCTAACTGTAAAAGATGACAAAAGAGGAGGATATTCAATGTTGTAGGGGATCTGAGAAAACAGGTGCATTGTTGGTAGAGTTGTAAAGTGTTCCAACCATTTTAGATTTTAATTTGGAATGGTAAGAAAAGGGACTAAACTCTCCATGCCCTTTGAGTCAGTGATCCTACTAACAGATCTTTGCCCCAAGGAAATCAAAGACAAAAACCAAGTCCAACATATACCAAAATATTCATAGCAGTACCATTTGTGGTAGCAAAAACTAGTAACAAAAGAGGTGCCTATCAATTGGTGTGTGAATATAACAGAATTTTACTGTATAGTAAGATGGTAAAATGAAGAATTCAGAGAAACAGAGGATTTATAAATTGATGGAGAAATAATTATGTACAACATACATAACGAATATGACAATAATGAAGGAAGGTAAACTCTTGAGTAATTAAAAATAGTAAATTCAGAAGACTGCTCATGAAGCATGATTCCCACCTCCTGGCAAAGCAGTGATGGAGAGAAGTGTAGAAGTAGATATATGGTGTCGCGCGCTTAATGTGTGGTTTGGATTTGCTCCATTATATTTGTTACAGGGGAGGACTTTTATTTTGGGCAGCAAAGTAGGAAATTAAGGATAAAGATGCAAAAAATGGAAAAAGAATGTCGATATATTTTTAAAAATCACAGAACGGGACACAGACAAGCAGGCCAGTTTTTAAAAATTTTAATACTATGTTGAATGTAATACTTACTTAAACATTTCACATACCAAGTTCAGTTTTCTATAAGCCCGATTACCTTTGTTCTTTGTACACGTAATCTCGTATTTGCTGATGGTGGTCCCAAATGGGTCAAAGTGCCAAAGGTGATCCCTAAGCAGTACGGTGCAGGTGGTGAAGGGCAAGGCCACACCCAACGCCAGGCTTTTCCACCTCGCCAGGAAAGGGCCAGTTTTACCCTCTGAACCATACCGAAGCATGTGCTGTCAAACATTTCTGGGGTACGCAGCCGCGCCGGCGCTCTCAGGACCCCCTTTAGCGCGGGCTGCGGTCACGGGGTCACACCTGACTTCTTTAAGGCGAGGGAGTGGGACGGGAGCCAAGGCTGACGCCCCTTCCGGCCTGAAACTTCCGCGCTTTTCTCCCCAAGGCTGGGGAGAATATTAGATCGGCTTCATTCACACACCGGGAGCGGACGCTGGCGGTCAAGGTCACCGTCACCCCCACCTGGGCGCCACGGGCCGGCCGCCCGGGTCAGAGGTCCGCGCCGTCCCCGGGCTCCTGAGGCCCGGGAGCCCGGCCTGGTGCAGCCACCCGCCTCCTCCATTAGCGGCGAGTGAGCCGCGGAACGCCCGAACAGGGCGCGGGGAGGGAGCCCCGTCAGCCCGCGCCGGGCCTCCTGCGCCCGGGGCCTCCTGCGCCCGGGGCCACCTCCGCCCGGGGCCACCTCCGCCCGGGTCCACCTCCGCCCGGGTCCGCCATGCAGGGCTCGCTGCGCCAGTGGCGCCGGGCGGCCACGCTGCTGCTGGCCGTGGGCCGTGCCTACCCCGGGCCGAGCCCGGCCGCCGCGGCCGAGGACTACGAGCTGCTGCTGCTGCAGCGCACGACGAGCAGCGCCTTCTTGCCCGGCGCCCACGTCTTCCCGGGGGGCGTCCTGGAGGCCGCGGACTCTTCGACCGACTGGCTTCCTCTCTTCCAGCCCCACCACGGGCCGCCGAGCTTCGGCCTGCCCCTCTCCGGGAAGCCCAGGGAAACCTACCCCGAGGTGGCCTTGCCGTCCCGGCCCAGTTGTCACTCACGCATCCCAGACGATGTGGCCTTTCGCATCTGCGCCATCCGGGAAACCTTCGAGGAATCGGGCATCCTCCTTCTGCTCCCCGCGGGCGCAGAGGCCCCGCACCTGACCAGCGCGCATGCGCCGCCCGCCGACCTGGAAGCCTGGAGGGCCAGGATCCAGAAAGACCCCGGTCAATTTCTCCAGCTGTGCCAGAGCCTCGGGTGCGCGCCCAACATCTGGGCCCTGCAGGAGTGGAGTAACTGGCTCACGCCGTTTATAAGGGAAAGAGGGAGGCGCTTTGACACCAGGTTCTATGTCTGCTGCCTGCAGAGCAAACCCCAGACCTTCCTGAACCTGCCGGAAGCGATTAAATACGAGGTAAAGGGGAAACCCCTTCCGGACTGGGCTGGAGAGAGCTGGGAGGGGAGGGAGCCCCGGCTGTCGCTACGGACTTGTCGTTTCCCCTTCCTGAATCTCATCTTCTTTTCCCGTCCTTAAAATAATACTCTCTCATACCCATATCTATTATTTGGAGTCAGACTTGTCCTTCCTTTTTGGGAGGGGGTGTGTGTGGGGGGAGATTGTGAGCTCCATGAGGGCAGGGTGGTGTAGTAGAGGCAGGGGTGCAGGATTTGGAGTCCTGAGATTTGGGTAATTCTTGACATCTGGCAAGTAAGTCACTAAGTCTCTAAGTACCCGTTTCATGGGAAAATGGGGATAAGGATGGTTGAATGACCTACCTCTACGGGCATGGTTTAATGGATAGAGATCTGGCGTCAGAACCAGGAACCTCTGGGTTCCAGTCCTTCCTTTGAGGTCTAGCTGTATGCCCCTCCATAAGTCACTTAACTTTTCAGAGCTTAGCACAGTGCCTGGCACATAGTAGGTGCTTCATAAATGTTTGTTAAATTGGATTGAATCACCGCTTTCAGGCAACTGTAAAACTAAGGGGTAGAGAAGGGACTTAGCTGATAAGAATTTTCCTCATCTAATATCCTAATAAAATTGTTTCAAGGAAAGTCCTTTTTAAACCCTCAACATATGAATTATCTCATACCCATTGCTTGGCACAGAAACTTAAAAATGCTTGTGCAATTGAGTTAATGCAATGAACTTTAAGATCTCTTTCAGCTCTAATTCAGATTGCACAACACACTGTAATTCAAATAACAAACACAGTCCTTGCCCTTGAGGATTTTCTACTGGAATGCTCCTACTCATTTGCTGTTAAGTAAGGCTGGCGCAGCTTGGTGACAGTCGCTGAGCTGGCGAAAGAAATGGCAAACCACTACCAGTATCTCTGCCAAGAAAACCTCAAGCGGGGTTTCTAAGAGCCAGACACCACTGAAAATAATTGAACAAGGTAATACTAGGAGAGTGTGCAAAATACAGATCCACTCCAGTTTTACACAGGTGGAGAGCACATGAAGGGGAACAAGACAAGGCTGGAACCATAGATAGTAATGCCTTCAGTTCCCAGTAAAGGAATTCAAACATTAGTGACTTTTTATTGCCTATAAAATAGATTTTTGAATAGAGGAGTGACACTGCTATATCTATGCATAAAGGTAATTCTGGTGACATTATGGAGGGCAGATTAGAGGGGAACCATAGAAAGATTATTGTGGTAACCCCAGATAAGTAGTAATGAAGGCATTAGTAGTAGGTGGGTGGTTTTAATAGGAATAGAAAGTAGGGGACCATTCAGTGATTATTGATTCTTGCCTACAAAGTATAGCCTAGAGGTCTATAATTTTGAGGTTTTTAATGATTTGTTTGCATAGTGATTTACTTACATCATGTCCAACTGTCTCCTGAACATCTCACATAGGATGTTCTGTAAGCATCTTAACCTTAGCATATCCAAACTGTTGTCTCCAACCCAGATCTTGTATAAATATAGTTGATTTTCCCATCATTGTTCCTTTAGTACCACTTACACCTCTTTTATAAGTGGACAGCTGTACTTAATCCTTGATGGTGAAGCAGTTTACTATAAATTGGTGTAGAACTTTTCCATTTTTCTTGCTTATCTTCCTTCAGTTTTCATCTTTAAATGTCCTCCACATGGCTTTGCTTAGTTGAGTGTCTCACTAGGCTTTCTTTAAAATTGTTTTATCTTCTTTTGCTTCTTTCTACTTTATGAGGCCATACTGCTCAAAATCTTCCTTTCTCATTCTTGGTAAGATTTTACAAATGGGTTTGTATTCCAAACAGGAATTTCCTTAGTCTGCCATCTCTCTCTGCTTGGCAGATAAACCAAATGTTTTAAGTAAAATGCTTTTTAGGCTCTTTGACTCTCTATTATCAGTGTTGATATAATTTCTACTCTTCTACTTCATTCCACCTTTCTACACTATTAATAATTTGTTTAAATAGCTTAGAATTTATTTGTTTCACTTATATGCCTCATAGTTTTATCATTAGTATTCTATTAACTTTATACTAATTTTTATCTTTGCTTTGTAATTGTATATAAGATGATGCAGGGATGACTTCAATATCAACAATAGGCCTTTGCTGTCTTTTAAATTGTAAATGTTCGTTTTTCTCTTAGGTTATTCAGTGCTTGTTATGTCAGTTATCTGCCAGTTCTTTCCTTGAAGAAAGTATTCAAGATATATAGGTGTAATACTTCTGTGTAATCTACGAGTATTTGACTCCACTCATTGCTTAAACTTTTTCTTCATGTTTATAATAATAACTTTTGTTTTCTATTTTGGCCAAGGTTCATCTCTATTCCATATTTTACTCTTATTTATCCTCTGTTATTTGACCTGGTTCCTTGTCCTCTGCATTTCTTTTTAAAATATAAATTGATTGTTTCTCTGTGCATCTACATTTGCCTTCTCAGAATTTCATTGTTGAATATCTCCCATTCCTTCTGACCAGACTTCCTTCTTAGAAATTTTGTAGTCCATGGGATTCTACCTATTTTTCCTCTAAATACTTTGAAATCTGCTTTCCCAAAATCCAGGGTCCATCTCACTTTTCCTTTTTTTCTATCACACACTCTGGATGGAGTAGTCACTTTTCTTCATGGTTACCATAATTTCCACCCTAGTGACCAGTTCCTCCAGTTTAAGGAGAGTTACCTGCAAAATTGAATTTTACCTTGTTGATTCCTATGCCTTTTGAAGGATGAAATTATTATTAAAGGAACTTAGTAAGTCATTAGCTGCTCCTTTGATAGCATAGAGGGGAGAGGTTTTGTGGAAAAGATAGCAAGTTCAGTTTGGACATGTTGAGTTTAAGATTTTTACAAGAAATCCAGTTTGAGATGTCCAGTAGTTGGAGATGTAAGACTGAAGGTCAACAGAGAGGTTAGGCATGGATAAGTAGATCTGAAAATCATCAGCATAGAAATGATAATTGAATCCAAGAGAGCTGATAAGATCACCAAGTGAAATAGTATAGAGGTAGAAGAGGGCCACAGAGCCCTGTGAGATACTCACCATTAGTAATCATGACTTGGATGAAGATAGAGCAAAGGAACCTCGGAAGGAGTGGACAAGGGCACTGGCCTGCTTGCTGTCCCTCACACACAATGCTCCATCTCCCAACTCTGAGCATTTTCGCTGGCTTTCCCCCATTCTTGGAATGGTCTCCCTCATCTCTGCCTCCTGGCTTCCATGGAAACTGATAGGATAAGAAACAGTGTATAATGAGGCTAGAAAGACTGACCAGTTGTGAAGGACTTTAAAAACCAAAACAGAAGTTTTAATTTTATCCTAGCAGCAACAGAGAGCCACTGGAATTTATTGAGTAGGGTATAGTCATGAGTATTGAGTATTACTGAGTAGTGGCATAGTCAAATCTATGATTAATGAAAGTCATTCTGGGAGCTGAGTAGTATGCAGTAGTGTGGGAAAGGACTTGAAACAGGGAGACTAATTAGGAAACCATTGCCATAGTCCAAGGAAAAGTTGATGGGAGGTGATGAGGGCTTAAACTAAGATAGTGACTTTGTAAATAGAGATACAAAAGAAATTGAGATAGAAGTGTTAAGATCTATTGGTTACATGTGGTGAGGGAATGTGAAGTATCAGGAACGATGCTGAAGGTACAAACTTGGAAGACTGGAAGGTTCCGGAGAAATAAGGAAGTTCAGTGGAGGGTGGGGCTGGGTGGGAAGATGATGAATTCTGTTTTGAACAGAATAAATTGACCAAAGAAATGAACAGATAATGAGAAAAAGCAAAAAATTCATTAGCCTTGTGTTTCTTTCCAATCTGTCTGAATTGCTACCTTTGGCTTTTAGAAACTATGCCTTTGTTTTCACAGTGGATATCTCCAACAGAAGCAATAATAAAGTTTATGCATGAGGAAATATGGTTGGCACCTCCTCAGTTCTATGAGATAAGAAGACTTATAAACTTTGCTTCTTTATTGGACCTGCACAAATTTTCTTTGGACCGGAGTTCAGAAGGATGTGAAAGATGGCTGCCAATTACATTACTAGCCCTAGATGGTTCAATGCAGCTCTTACCAGGTAAATTGATCAAGTTTAAATATTTTTAAATATCTTATTAGAATCAGTATGAATTATTAGTAATGCCATGTAAAGCATTAGCTTTGCAAAGTACAATTTAATGAAGCACAAACTCTGCTAAATGTCCTATATGTTTAGAAAATAAATTAAGGCCAAATACTTTATTATGTTTCTAAAATTTCATTTTCCAGTTTCATTTAATCAATATCAATTAGCTTTTGCAAAGTGTTATGATATATAGTACATATATATGCAGCTAGATGGCTCAGTGGGCAGAGCACTGGGACTGGAGTCAGGAAGACCTGAGTTCATATCTAGCCTTAGATACTTACTGGCAGTGTGACCCTGGGCAAGTCACTTCACCCTGTTTGCCTTGGTTTCCTCATTTGTAAAATGACCTGGAGAAGGAAATGGCAAACCACTCTAGGATCTTTTCCAAGAAAACCCCAAATGGCATCCTGAAGAGCAGGACACAGCTGAAAAGAATGAATAACAACATATATTAAGACAAAAATTACAAAACATTCTCTCTGATGAGCAAGAATGGGAAAGGGAATGATCTTGGTTCTGCTCTACCATCTATCACTTCATTCTCTGAGAAGAGTGGGCTCACACTTAAAGCATTCACCCCATCAAGCTCACTTTCACAAGTGGAATAGCTGATGGATGAGTCTTCATCTTTCACCACCAGTGGGCTAGGTCAGATGGGACACTCTTCAGGGCCTTGCTGCCCAGGCTTCCACAAATCCCCATGTAGACTTCAGTTCTTGGACATCTGCTGCTTGCCATCTCTAGTACTGTACCTAAAAACAACAAGAAGAGACATCCATTCAGTAAACATTTGTTAAGCACTTACTCTGTCCCAGGCAGTAGATACAAAGGGAGGCAAAAGTTGGTCCCAGCCCTCAGCATGCTTACAATCTAATGGAGGAGACAGCGTACAAATATATGCAAAGTAAACTATAAGGATAAATGGGAACTAATTAAAAGAGGGACGGCTCTGGAATTAAGAGAGATTGGGAAAGGCCTTCTGTATAAGGTGGGATTTTACCTGGGACTTAAAGGAAGACAGGGAGGTCAGTTGTTTGAGCAGAGGAGGGGGAGAATGTTTCAAGGACAGCCAGAGAAAATGCCCAGAGTCAAGGCTTATACAAGGAACAGCCAAGAGGCCAGTGTCCCTATGTCAAGAGTACATATTGGGAAGTAAGTATACAAAGACTGGAAGGAGCTGGTTATGAAGGGCTTTGAATGCCAAAAGGAGAATTCTGTATTTGCTTCTTGAGGCAGTTGGAAGCTACTAGAGTTTTTTGATTGGGGGAACTGGGGAGTGACATGATCAGACTTGCATTTTAGGAAAACCATTTTAGTGGCTACATGGAGACTGGTTTGGTGTGGGGAAAGAATTAAGGCAGGAAGACTCCCAGGAGGCTATTGCAGTAAGTCAGGCATGAGGTAATGAGGGCTGGCACTAGAGTCATGGCAGCGTCAGAAAGGAGAAGGGGGTATATTTGAGAGATGTTGCAAAGGTCACAGGCCTTGTTAACAGCTTGGATATTGGAGGTGAGAGATAGTGAGGAATCCAGGATGACTCTTGTGTTGTGAGCCTGAGGGACTGAGAATACGGTGTTGCCTTTCATAGCAATAGGGAAGGAGGGGAGGTGGGGTTTAGGTATAAAGATAATGGATTCTGTTTTAGACATACTGAGTTTAAGATGTCTACTGGACAACCAGTGTGTGATGTCTGAAAGACAGTTGGAGATGTGAGATTGGAGGTCAGCAGAGTTTGGGGCAGAACAGGTAGATTTGAAAATCATCAGTTTAGAGATGGTAATTAAATCTATGACTGCTGATGAGATCACCAAGTGAAGTAATATAGAAGAAGAAGAAAAGGGTCCAGGACAGAACCCTGAGGAATAACTATGGTTAGAGGTCATGATCTGGAGGAGGATCCAGCAAAGGAGACAGAGAAGGTGCAATCAGGTAGGTTAGAAGAGAACCAGTAGAGCTATATCCTGAAAACCTAGAAAGAAGGGAGTGTCAGGGAAGAGAAGGGGATTTGTAGGCTACAGAGAGGTCAAGGAGAATTGAGAAAAGACTATTGGATTTGGCTACTAAGAGATTATTGGTAACTTTAGAGAGAGCAAGCAGTTTTAGTGTAATGGTAAGGTTGGAAGCCAGATTGTGAGAGAGAAAGGAAAGAAAGTGGTGTCACCTATTTTAGACAGCCTTTTTGAGGAGGTTAGCTACATAGGGCAGAATAGTTAATGGAGACAGAAGCAACAGTGTGCAGGACATATGGCAGTAGTCCTGGTGGAAGGATAAAAGCCTGAGGTTTCTGTCCCCACAGAGGGTTTATTGCAGGCTTTGCTTCCTTATTCAAGTCTAGCCGACCAAGAAATAACAACAGGTTCCTTTACATGTTTATTGTCTTTTGCATACATCCAAAATCTGGTTCAGCAGTCAATCAAAAATCCATCTCTTTACAACAGTTAGTGAACTAGAACCAGTGACAGAAGGCCTACCCTGTTCAAAAATGCAAATGGGTATTGTATCAGCTGGGTACAGTGGATATGCTAATAAGGGTTGGGTTTGTTGACTAATTAATTCCCCATTAAGAGAAGTGACAAAACCTTGCTTGTCTGTGGCTCCTTTTGAACTTCATTCTGCTGTCTCCTGGTTTTTTGTTTTTGTTTTGAATCACTATCAGTACCCACCAACTCTTCTCCCTCCCTTGTAGTCAGTAAGAATAGTCAAGCAAAACAATTCAGCACAATGTCTTTGTAAATGCACGTCTCTATCTTCAGCTCTAACCCTTTCTGCCAGGAGATGGGAAATATACTTCAAAATCTGTCTTCTGCAATCAGGATTGGTCACTTGTCATGTGGAGTTTTAGAACCTTGAAAGTTGTTTTTATTTACATTATTTTGGTCACTTTTATGGTTTTGCTCACTTCACTGCATCAGTTCATCCAAATCTTCCCAGGTTTTTCTGAATCTGTCATATTTGTCATTTCTTACAATGAAATAATATTTTTATATTGGGCAGCTAGGTAGTGCAATGGATAGAGCACCAGTGCAGGAGTCAGGAGGACCTGAGTTCAAATCTCACCTCAGACACTTGACACTCACTAGCTGTGTGACCTTGGGCAAGTCACTTAACCCCAATTGCCTCATCCTGGGTCATCTCCAGTCATCCTGATGAATATCTAGTCACAGGATTCAGATGACTCAGGAGGAGAAGTGAGGCTGGTGACCTGCACAGCCCTCCCTCCCTCAAAACAAAGTCAAGTGCAAATCAGGTCATCATTTCTCTGATGGCATGGTTTTCTTCAGCAACGAAGGATAAACACACATTTATATACAGCGTTTTGTTCAGTCCTCCAGTTGTTGGGAGAATTGTATCTCCCCAATACAATTTGTTTCCAGTTCCCTTCTACAGAAGAACTTACTCCTTTTGACTTCTCTATTCGTCAGGGGCAACATCATATACCTTGTCTCCCCTGTTAATATCTTTGAGGCTGTTTCATCCCTCTTTAATACATGTATCATGTGTTATTGTGCATTACAGTTGTTTGTAATGTGTCTTAGAAGCAGTGTGACGTAGTGGATGATGGACTGGACTTGAAATTAGGAAGACCTGGGTCTAAATCCTGCCCTTCAAACATAATGTCATGTAATGTGACTGTGGGAAAGTCACTTAACTTTTCAGTGTTCTAATCAACTCTCTAAAGACTGTGTTACAGATCATAGGATTGTATAGCTAGAGCTGGAAGTGATCTCAGAGGCCTTCTAGTCAAACCCATTCATTTTATAGACCAAGGCTTCTTAAACTTTTTTTACTCAGACCCCGTCTGCACTTCCCACAGTTTAAATGCTGTATAGACCACGAGTTGTCATCTGCATTGGTGGAAGGAGTTTCCAATAGTCATGAAATCACAAGTCCAGAACAGAAAGAAAAAAAAGATGTTAAGTATGTGTCATCTCTCTATACATCCTAAGTTTCGTTAGGGCTTTGTGTCCACATCAACCCAGAGAACAAGGCTCTTCTCTGCACAGAATTAGTGCTTAATAAATGTTGATAGGACTGAATTGCAGAACATCCCAGGGCAGTGGTGACACCAGTGGTAGGGCCAAGGACTTTCCATGCCCTGTCTCTGCTGCCTGAAGGGAGCCTGGGGTGGTGGGGGAGTGAGGTCAGGGAGGGAGAGAAGAGGAAAGACAGCAGTCATGGTCAGTGACTAGGATAAACAGGGAGAATGTGACCCAGAAATGCTTATCTAAAAAGTAATGTCTGACTAAAGGTGACAGACAATAGTGAAAGTTCTGCTTGTAGTAATTTGGTGGTTTTCTGTTTATGTGAGTAAAATGTAGCATTATTATTTTTTAATTGATAGCTACATTTCTCTGACCCTCAGAATAGAGATCAAATTAGTCTAAACCTGTGTAGGCCAATTTTGCTATTTTTTATATATAAATTATCTTTATAAAAGTGCTATATGCTTTCATAACTCTTTTTGATGATAAACTTCTGAGCATAGGAGTTGAGTCTTTATGTATCTTTGTGTCTTCCCGACATGGGAGCTTGGAAATAGTAGATTCTCACATTTTTGTTGAATGATTGAATGTACAAATCACAGAATCCGACAGCAGCTTTTATATGAACACTAAAAAATGTGGATATTAACTGTGAAAGAGAAGGATTGTACAGTGGCTAGAGAGTTGACCTCTGAATCAGAAAGACCTGGATTCTAGTCTCATTTGTGCTCCTAGCATGTTGCTAAGACTGAATTACAAAGAAGGTGTTGATCTTCATTGGTAGAGAAAGTTCTTTGCTGGGAGCTTCCTATACTGATGAAATCTTAGATTCTGTCCAAATAAAAAGGTAATTGGGAACTTGATGGTTAGAAATGTTAAGAGAAAGACATGGGAACAGTTTTTAAATTCCACCCCAAAATTTATAGGATCTACTCCCTAATACAAATTGAAATTTTCTTTTAACTTGAATTGTAAATCTAAAAAATTTCTTTAGTCCTACTTATATTCATTCTTGTAAGAAAAATTTAACAGTTGAACTTTTATTGATAGATGGAAATGCTTTGTGACATAATACCTTATAGAATTAAAATTTTAATACCTTTCAGGAGATGAACTATACCATGAAGACAAAGAATTTTTAGAAAAGAATTTATTAGTCAACAAAACGATTGAAGAAATTATGGGAAAAAGCAGAAAATTTCACAGAATAGTGTTACACAGCCGTTATTTTTATAGTATCCATGTGACTGTTCAGCCAAAATATAAACATATATATCCAAAGAACTTCTTGGGATTTAAGAGCAATTTATAGTTTGCTGCTTGTTTAAAACTGTATCTTCAAAAACAGAAGTTTGTATTGATGAAAAATGGATGTTAGCAACTTCACAAGCTTAAGATACTAGAACACAGTAATGGTCAACCACCATCTTTCTGCAAGTTTATCTTTTAAGTACTATTGTTTATTTCCTTCTGCATACTCTAATTGTGTCATATTGATTTGATTGTATTTGATTACTTTTATTAATATTAATTTAATTAATATCAATTAATTAATATTATCTATCTGACAAGTTTCTTATGTCAGTATGTCAAGGATGATTCCCTCCCCCAGAGCAGATTGCAAGGTTTGAGTCTGTGGCTGAAGCTCAAATAAGTCTAGCTTTTTGCCCACAGTCACACAGTTAGGAAATACAACAGACAGAATGTGAACCTAGATTTCCCTGACTCCTAAGACAGCCAAATTAAAAAAAAAAAAAAGCTTCTCAGGTGTCACTATTTTCTCCATTCCCACTAAAGTTTAATCCAAAGCAAACACAGATCACCCTTGTTTTTCTGATTGCCCATTTGCTGGTATTAACATTTTGTTAAGGGTGCTGAGTAAGAATGAACTCTTTTCAGTGCCCTAAAGTATCTTCCCATGGTCACGGGTCACCACAATTTAATTCATCTTTTGGCCTGAAGGGATGAAAGGTTGTCAAATGGACACAAAGGTGCTATATTCACAGGAGTGGAATAAAAGTACCAGTCAGTGCTTCATGTATTGTTCTTCTTAGTCTTAAGCGTGTCCTCAGCCTTGATGATCAAACAGGAAAGCTGTTGAAGGCCAAATGTGGTTTAATTTTTTTCCCCCAGTAGTCCTTAAATTGTGAAATGTGTTGTGGCTAACATTTAAATATTCTAAAAAGAAATAAAATATTCATAAAATTTTATTTTTAAATGTTATTTTATTCTTTATTGCAAAATAATGAGATATACTAATGCTTCTGAGTTCTAGAATGATTTACCCTGTAATGAGAACTTTTAATTTTGCTTTTATATACATTTTCTTTTTTAATTCATTAAATTTGTCTGTATTAAGTTTATCTGATGTGGATAACATGTCAACATAGAATGATGTTCTTTGATGAAAGTTTGAAATCTGTGGTCAGAACACTGCTCAACACTTTAGTTTCAAAGCTGTCTTCCTTGTCTAAATCACCTGAATTTCTTTCTGTAAATTAAAAAAAATACTTCAATGACTCTCTTTCTTTTTTGGAGGGGGGGAGCATCATTATTGCTAGTCTTTCTCTCCCTTCCAAGCCCGCTGTCCCACCTCCATTAAGGTAAGAAAAATCTTTGTAACAAATAAGTATAATCAAGCAACCAAATGTGCACATTGACCAATTCCAAAAATGTATCATTTTGCATGTCAAACCACTCTCTCCCACTTCTTTCAGGTGAGAGATAGCATCTTTCATTATTGGTCCTCTGGAATAATGGTTGATCATTCATTTAATTAGAATTCTTAAATCTTTCCATTTTTAAATCGTGTTGTAGTTATTATATAGATTTTCTGTTTCTGCCCATTTTACTATATTATTTCATAAAGATTTCCCAAGTTTTTATAAATCCATCTCTTTTAGCATTTCTTATGGAACAATAATATCATGTTCACATACTTTAATTTGGTTCAGCCATTCTCCAAAACTAGTAGATACCCTTTTAATTTCTAGTTCTTTATTATAATGAAAAATACAATAATAAATATTTATTGTATATATGGACAGAGAATGGTGTTTTAATAATGTAAGAGAAATAAACTATCAGAGTTTCTCTATACACAATTGAGTTGAGGTCTTCATCAGCTACAATATTGTACATGAAAACAAAATAATATATCAGAATTCATATTATGAAAATGGTTCCAGAGAAGTGATGATGAAATGTATTTTTCTTCTCTCCATAAAGAGATGGTAGGTTATAGTTACCTTTAATCCTAATCAGGTTGTTTGATATATAATCTAGTTTGTTCCTCTGAGGCTATATATATATGTGTGTATATATATATATATATATATATATATATATATATATATATATATATATATATATATATATACATATATATATATACATAAATTATCATAAAGGACTGTTTTCTCAAAGAATTTTAGAGTTGACAAGAACCTGCTAGTAGGAAAATTCACCACCATATTTTTGAATAACCATAAATAACAGGAAAATTTTTTTTATACTGAGCTGATATCTGACTTCCTATAACTTTTGCACATTGATTCTAGTTTTGTCCTCTGAAATAAAACTAGAAGAGGACAAATCCCTTTTTCCCAACATAGCCTTTAAAGTATTTGTGTAGTGATTGCCTCCCTCTTAGTCTGTTCCTGGTCAAATTTATCCAAAGACTTGACCATGTGGAGGACAGAGCCAAGACGGAAGAAAAGCAGGAAGAACTATAGTGAGCTCCCCTCCACCCTTAATATCTAGAAAATGCACAAAACTGAATTCTGATGGAGAAGTCCAAGAAAAAAAATCATGAGTCATTTTTTCCCCATCCTAACTCATCACAGGAAGATAAAGAGGTCTAAGGAGACTGGAGTTGAGGTCTGGCATCCAGGAATTGAAAGAGGACAAGGCAGGACAGCTCCATACAGGGACACTGACCTCATGCAAGGTGTGGGAACAAGTACCAATGGATAGTTGCAGGTCACAGATTGAGGGTAGAATGAGGATGACCCAGACCCAGTGGTGGCAAGAGAGTGGTCATGGGACTTGACTGTGTACTGAGAGGAACAAGTAGCAAGTAGCAGTTTTGTGCCACAAATCCAGTGAGCTTGGTGAGGTCTGAGTTCCAACATCTATCCCAGTTAGAAGTCTGCAGAGGAATAAATAGGTAGAAATCGAAGACCAAAGGTTCTATCTGCAAAGGTAGAACCTTGCAGTTCTATTACTATAAATCAGCAGAGCTTCCCATTTGGCTGATAGTAAATGAGTCCATTGGCAGACCCAAACCTAGGTCAGAAATTTGCAGAGCTCAGACTAAAAGGGCAGTGATCAAACTTTGTCCTGGAGCAGACCACTAATAGCTTCCAGGTCTCCAGCCTAATCTGTCCCTGAGATTCTGAAATAATATAATCTCAATATCTATAAGAAAGCAGCAGCAGGTCAAGCCCAGACTTTTCCCCCTAAAATGCATATAGCCCAGCCTTAGTATCATCTGAAATAAAAAGGCAGGCTGGAAGACTGAGCAAACAAGCAAAAATAAATAATTTGACTGACAAAAAGTACTAGGCTGACAATGATGCTCAAGATAGAAACCCATAAAAAGAGATGACTCCAAAACAAAGCCTTAAAGAAAAATACAGCTTGCGCACAAATTCAGCTACAATTCCTGGAAGAAATGAAGCAAAAGTTTAAAAATTTTTCATAAACAAAATGAGATAGAGGAAAAAAATGGAGAAAAAACCATTTGGCACAAGAGGTACAAAACCTTGCCTAGATGTCAAACTGAAGATTAGAATGGACTAAATAGAAGCCAATGATTCAATGAGACAACTAGAAAACATAGTCAAAAGACTGAAAAAATAGAAGAAAATGTAAGGTATATCACAACAAAAACAACTGACCTGAAAAACAGATCAAGGTTAAAAAAATCTAAGAAACATTAGCCTACTTGAAAGCTATGACCAAAAAAAAAAAAAAAGCTAGACATAATATTTCAAGAAATCTTAAAACTGTGGAGATGTCTTAGAATTAGAGGGCAAAGTGAAAATAGAAAGAATGCAACTGTTAACAGCTGAAAGAAACCTCATAATGAAAACACCTAGAAACCAAAAGCTAGAGTTTCCATGTCAAAGAAAATACTGCAAGCAGCCAGAAAGAATTCCAGCAGTGAGGTGCCACAGTCAGAGCATCACACACAATTTTGCAGCCTGCAGAACAAAGGAATAGAGAGCTTGGGATGTGATAATTCCAAAAAGTAAAGGATATGAGTTTATGGCCAAGAATAACTTTCCTAGCAAAACAGTATAATCCTACAGGGGAACAATGACCTTTAATGAAATAGTGGACTTCTAAGCATTCTTGATGAAAGGATCAGAGCTGGGTAGAAACTGAAGTTCTAACAGATGAGTAGAGGATCATAAGGAAAATGCAAAAAAATTTAAGATACCAAACCAGGGTAAACTACGTATATTTTAATATGGGGTGATGATGCACATTCCCTCTGAATCCTAACATCGGCAGGATTCATAGAGTATAATTAGACAGAAGGCTAATAGACTGGGAGTGGTTCTTTCATATCTTGATAATCTCAAGAATGGAAGCGAATATATGGGGTGGGGGTGGGGGTGGGGGTGATAAAGGAAGGTTAGGGGAAATTATCTCAAATGATTGAGATGTTCAAGTAGGTATTTATACAAATAATGTAGAAGGGGGAAGCTGGGCACAATTGAACCTCACTCATTTAAACTACTCAAGAATGGATATTACACACACACACACACATAACACATTCACACAGAGTTGGGTACAGAAATATGCTTCATCCAACAGGGAAATAGGAGGGAGAGTGGAGAAGGGACAATTAGAAAGTAGATAGGAAGGGCTTAGTCTTAAGTAAAATAAAGTTTGAGGGTGTACAAAAATATAACTTTTTGAGGTGGCAAAAAATGGGAATCTGAGGAGGCATCCATCAATTGGGGAATGGCGTTTGTCAATAGACAATCACAATATCATGAAACTGACATGAAAACCAGGCTTATTACAAGAAATGAACGTGCCTGTGGAACCCGATTTCACAGACCTTGTAGAAGTTTGCATATTTATGACTACAACAAAAGGAGGAGGAAAAAACAGGAAGGGGCATTGGCATGTAACAGGTGCAGTAAAGGAGGGCAGGAGGGAGAGGACAAAACTACTTCCTACAAGAGGAGCAAGGTGATGGCAGAAGCCACATTATTTTCCCTGGGGAACTGCTAGACTATGAAGATAGGAGGGTCTGTTCATTTGCAAAGGACCCCAGCCACACAGCATTTTCCTGGCCTGGCACGGACTGGCTGGCACCTGTCTTACCTTCCAAGGACATGCAGGAAATCCAGCTTGGGGTGCTAACAACAAATCATATCAATGGGAGGGGGGGGGGGGGCTTTGTCCTTGACATATTCAGGGCCTCCTGCATTCTCTAGGTCCAGTATTTCTTGAAAATAGGGCAACTCTTCCATGCAACATTACTAATGTGTAAATGTGTTTAATAAGAATGTGTGCATAGAGCCCATGTAAGATTGCATGCCATCTTGGGAAGGGAGGGGGAGAAAATTTAAAACTTATGGAAATGATTGTTGAAAACTGAAAACAAATTACTTTTACAATAAAGAAAATATGGGAACTCAAAAAGAAAAGTTTAGGGAATTCCTTCACAGCCATTAACCCTAATCAAGTTATGGTATATAAATATGATAGAATATTATTGTGAGGTAAGAAATAATGAAGAAACTTGGGAAGACTTGTATGAATACAGAGTGAAGCAAACAGAACCTGGAGAATAATAATTCCAATTTCCCAACTTCCTAGGTTACGATAACATTTAAAACTAGCAATATGCAGCAACATCATCAAAAGATACTTATTCAACATTGACTTGCTAATGTTTTGTGATGGAATGAAAACTAGAATTGGAAATTGGAAGAACTGAGTTCTGGTTACACTTATTCCTTTGATGAACTCAGTGAACTTGAGCAAGTAGTTTCCCTTCCATAGGCCTTGGTTCACTCCTTTATAAGATGGGCACGTTAGCTTATATGGTTTTTAGAATCACCTTTATCAGCTTCCAAATATGGCGATGTGCTGTTATACAGACAGCAATGGATTAGATATTAGGTCTTCTAACTTCCTGTGCCTATAACCATCTTCTGCTTCTATAAGCCTATCCAGGCTGAGCTAACCTCCCTAAGACACTAATATCTCCCTTTTCTTGAACATTAAGTTCACACTTAAAGTCAGTGCCACCTTGTTTTAGCATTGTTTTCTGTTTCAAAAGTTAGTGCTAGCTACTAGTGCTAGCTAGGTTGTAACCTTGATTGCACAGCCTAGCACTTCAGTCTATAAAAATAAGAAAACATTTTAGATAAGACGATCAGTCAGTTAATTGAAAACTGCTCTGCAGATCCAGAGAGGAAGGCTAGAAGGCTCTTGTTCTACCACAAACTCTATATCTTTTTTGTTCATACTAGTTGGTTTTTGTTGTTCAGTTTTCAGTTGTGTCCGACTCTTCGTGACCCCATTTGGGGTTTTCTTGGCAAAGATACTGGAGTGGTTTGCCATTTCCTTCTCCATATTGTTTTACAGATAAGGAAACTTTTACAGATGAGGAAAATAAAGTTAAGTGACTTGTCCAGGGTCACAAAGCTAGTAAGTATCTGAAGCTGAATTTTAACTCAGGAAGATAAGTTGTCCCGACTCCAGCCTGGCACTCTATCCACTGCACCACCTAGCTGCCTTTTTTCATACTAGAGGATATATTTATATTAAGTACTTGATACCTCTGTTATTTCTAACCTCACTTCTGCCTCAGTCCCTGTCTCCCTTCATGGTTCAGCTCAAGTGCCACCTCCTATGTAAGACACATAGCCTGTCCCGACCCTCCAAGTTTTAGTGCCTCCTCCTCTGCCTCCATCATATTTTCATTGTATGTCTTTTGCATGTATTTATAAGTGTTACTTAACATCTACTAAGGTCCCTGCCATGGAGATAAGCTAATTTTTCACTAAAAGGTAATGAAATCATCCTCAGAACGCAAGTGATCCAGGAAATTAAGACAAACAGTTGACTTAATTTCCTGGTGGTCTGAGTCCATCTGAAGAGTAAGGAATTCCTCAGGCTTGATATACCCTGCTGACCAGGGTGTGCCATGGTGGTAAACACAGAGGGGAGCAACAAGAGGAAGCTGTGCCCACCTGAACCAATATTCTGTCCTTGATGAATATCCTTTCAGTGCTACTAAGTGGACTTTCTTTAGTCAAATATTATATGGTCTACAAGGATCTCATTTCATTCCGTCTCAAGCCTCAGCCTAAATCTGTATAAGACCTAGCTTACAATAGTGTTTGTATTATTTTTTTCCAATATGATAAAAGCTTTTTTGCAGGGACTTTCATTTTTTTGTCTTTGTAGCTAGAGAGAGCACTTACTGCTATGTACTTAATAAATTTTTTATTGTTTTAATGAGTGAATGAAAGGTTATGAAGCAAAGAAGACCTTAGACATTCAAAGAAAAGCAGTTTCAACCCTTTGTGTACAGAAATCTATTGTATTCTTCACAGCACAAATAAAATATTTGTTGAATAAATTAATGCATTGATTATTGATCAAATTTTGGTAAACTGATTTATACTTTTAACAACAACAATAGTAATAGGTAGCATTTATATAGCTCTTTAAGGTTTGCAAAGGATTTTACAAATGTTATCTCATTTTTATACCTTTGAGTAGAAATGCCAAATCTCACTGTCCTCAGAACTCCTGGAATTAACAGATTAAGTTATAATTTAACAGATTAAAATATAATTAGTAAATGTTTAACAAAATAAATAAAAGTACAATACAACATAATGTTAATTTGTGGTTTTCCAAGATAACCTGTGGCCTGCAGGAATCCTTTTCTAATTTGAGTTTGACACTTCTGCCTTAGAAGGTTTCCTCTGCAATGTTTATTCTTTGGAGCCGTTGGAGAACTGTGATTCACAGTTATATGGTATCACTGGGAGAACATTAAGATCACAAAGATGGCTTTTACTGCAAAGAGAGTTTTGAATCAGCAAAAACGTTGGGCAGTTAGTTTCCCAAGGGTGGTCCAGCCTACTTTTTCCTCTCATTCAATTTTAGATCCACACCTATTAGCTCATGGATCTATCAAAGTACTGATGAGGTAGGTACTTACAAGGAAACTTGAAATGAATCCTTTTGTAAAGCAACATATATTTTTGTAATGTAAATCAGTATTCTTCAATTTGTTCCATAAATTTTCTTAGTTATTGCAAAGATCTCCAAATTGGTTTTAAATTTAAATTTCTCACCTCTCCAACCCACCCTCTCCAAATGCTGCCAAAGTAAACTTCCTAAGGCAGAGATCTGTGTTATTGCCCTATTTAAAATGTTCAGTGGCCTACCATTGCCTCTGGTGTAAAATACAAACTCTTTGACCTAACATTTAAGGACCTCCATAGTCTGGCAGCCTTCCTTCAAAAACCTTCAGAAACTACCCCACAAGTGGGATCTGGGGGAGGGATTGGGGAGGAGGCTGCTATAAAGAATGAGCCACCACCTCCAAAATTCAGTGCCTGTGGACTTTTGGCTCTATTTCTCACATGACCCTCTAATCTTTTCAGAGGCTGTCCCCCATGCCTGAAATGTTCCTCCTCCTCTCCTTTGCCTCTTGGCTTTTCTGGCTTCCTTCAAGACTCTGCCAGTCCCACCTTCTGCAGGAGGTCTTCCCTCTGAGACCACCTTCCTGTTTCCATGGTTCTTATCTGGTAAGCATAGTCATTTGCATATTCTCTCCCTCCCATTGTCTCCTTTCGGACTGAGGGCTGTTTTTTGCCTTTCTTTGTATATCCCCTGGACTCACCTAGTTAAGTATACCATGTTTGTTGGCTGATTGGCTTCAGAAGTTTCTCTTTGTGTTGCCCGCTGCTCTACTCCTCATTTAAAATATGTTCTAGTTTCCATTGATTTAGCCTACCCTGCTTCAGTTTTGTTCAACTCCTCCAGCACTACACGATTTTACCCTCTTGTTCTAATTCTTTTGAATGTTCCCTTCCCCTCCTCTTGACTAAAATGCCTTTTTTGATGCCATGTAATATATAACTCATGTAATATTGCTATAATTATCAGAATTTGGGTCATTTACAGGATTGTATACCCCATCATGTCACGGGATCAAGGCTTTGCTGAAGTTTGAATTTGCTCCACAACCAAGCACAAGACTGAACACAGTAGACGTTTAATGAATATTAGATGAACAAATGAATGAGTCAGTTGAATATGAACCCCTCCTCAAACCATTCTGAACCCCCAAGACCTGAGAAAGGCCTAAAACCTGGATTGGTCAATCAGGAGAGAGACATTTTAGTCCACTCTGAGCTTAACCTATCATAATGTTTTTGTGCTCCAGCATAAAAGACATGTTTGGCTTTGGTCTCCGAGCGAAGCCAAAATGTTCCTTCCTATGTCATCAACTGCAAGGCCAGATGAAGCTGATCAGGAGCGTTCTTCTGTTTATGACTATCAAGGGCAGGGCACCTTGAACTGGACACTGTTGGGAACAATGGGACTTTTCTTGGTATTCTATAGACACATGTTATGTTATATTATATCATGTTAACAATAGAAGAAACACAGGCATCAGGGTCTATAATTTCAATTGATATTTTGACACTTTTCCTATCTGGTTGTATTTGTAACCTATCCAATTAAGAAATTCCTTTCTCATATCATGGAAACTGTAATTTTGGCTGACATAGGCATCGTGAGTGAGGAAGGGAGGGAAAAGTGAAAATCACTCTGAAGATATAAAAAAATCCCCTTTGTCTTTCTGTCCTCCAGTTCTTTTTGCAAAATGTACTCCCAAACATATCTCTGTATGCATTGTCAACCACTTACCAAAGGTTTGGTCTAAAGGAACAAACAGAATCAGTTTCCCCCTTAACAGAAGGTTTGCCCTAGAACAAACAGAATAGGGTCCCCCTTTACCAAAGGTTTGTTCAAGAACAAACAGAATGGGGTTCACCTTACCAAAGGTTTGAACAAGGAACAAACAGAATCTGGCTGTACATGTGCTACAAAGTGCTTATTTATTCTTGCTAAGCCAGAGAATCATGCATGATAGAGTCGGAAAATAATTCAGAACTCAGGTAAACAAGCAGAAGGAGATCCTTTAAACATTTAGAACAATTCCAACTCAGGATTCCTGTGTCAACCCAAAGTTATAGTCTCCTTGTGTGTTTAACCATAAGAAAGAAATTTCTTAATAGGATAGATTGTAAATACAATAAGAGAATGTCAAGGTGTCAGTTGAAATTATAAATCCAGGATGTCTGTGTTTCTTTTACCACTAACATAGTATAATATAAGAAAAAATAAGAAAAGTCCCATTATTCAAGATAGTGTCTGATTCAAAGTGCCTTGTCCTTGGTAGTCATAAACAGAAGAACGCTCCTGATCAGCTTCATCTGGCCTTATAGTTGCTGACACAGGAAGGGGCAGTTTGGGTTCATATGGAAAGAAAGCAAAGCATGTCCATTATGTCACATGAAAAGCATTATTGTAGGTTAAGCTCAGAGTGGCTAAAATGTCTTTGTCCTAACTGGCCAGTCCAGGTTGTAGGCCTTTCTCAGGTGATGGGCCCAAAATGGTTTACAGCATGTTCCCCAAGCTTTGAAAGAAATAAAAGCCCACAATTCATCCTCATCTTGTTCACCTTTCTTAGAAGGAACTCAGTAGTGCTTGACACTTACCTCCTCCACTAGCAGATGAACACTCTGAGGGCTGACACCCTATCTTATGTTTCTGTACTCCACGTACTTTGAAGAGATATATAGATTATTGTTAAAAGTGTAATTCACTATACCAATATTTGATCGCTAATCAATATATTATCCTTGACCCCAGACTTTTCCATCTGATGAGGCCCTCGCTCCTCCTCTCCCCTTTTACTCAGCCCCACCTAATTTACTGATTCCTCTACTTTGGGGAGCAGTGGAAAAAGTGCTGGACCTGGAGCCAGGACACTGTCCCCAGACGCTTCTTAGCTGTGTGACCCTTGGCAACTCCCTTACGCTCTGTTTGCTTCAGTTTTCTCAACTCTAAGATGGGGATAGTGGTAGCACCTGTCTCACAAGGTTGTGGTGAGGATCTTTGCCTGGACCGTGCCAGGTGATTAGGAAAAGGTTATTGACTGACCGAAATGAGACATTAAAAGAAAGCACTTAGCACAGTGCTTGGCACACGGGGCAGACACCAGATAAATGCTTATCTCTTTTCCCTTCTACTCCTTTGCAGGCTCTCTCCCTTGCCCTGCATCTCCTCCCTCACTAGCTCTTTCACGGGCCCCGCCCTTTCCCTTTAACAACTCCAGACCCTTCCAGGCCCCGCCCCTTCACTCATCGCTCCCCTTCCAGGCCCCGCCCCTTCACTCGTCTCTCCCCGTCCAGGCCCCGCCCCTTCACGCATCGCTCCCCTTCCAGGCCCCGCCCCTTCACTCCTCTCTCCCCTTCCAGGCCCCGCCCCTTCACTAGTCTCTCCCCTTCCAGGTGCAGCCCCTTCAGGACCCCGGGCAGGGTCAGGCCCCTCCCCCGCCCCCGCGGCCCCGCCCGCCCCGCGGCCTCCCGCTGCGCCGGTGTGGGTGGTCCGGCCTCAGTCCGCCGACTCCTGACCGTTGGGGTCTGGGGGGAGCTTTGGACGCCCGTTGCCGTGGGCGGGGGAGGGTCGTTGGGAGGTGGCGGTTTTTAGAACTGTCCACGTGGGGCTTGGAGCTGGGAGGCCGGGCTGGTACCGAGCCCGTTGCTTGTCTGGAGCTCGGGTGGCCGTGGGTTGAGGCAAGTTTGCTACTTCTGTGGGGATGAGTCTGGGCAAGGCCCGGGACTGAGATCCTCGGGGGGCTCCACGGACCCTGGGACCGCCCCGAGGCCTGCGTCGTGGAGGCGGGGCAGGCCAGGGAAGGTACAGGGGGCGGGGTCTTGGGGGGCTGGCTTCGGGGGGCCGAAGTCCGGGGTTGCAGTGGTGTGCTGAGCCACGCTGCGGGGAGGCAGGGCGCCGAGCTCCCTGGGCCGGGGCTGCACTGACGGATCCCAGGGGCGCAGCCGCTGGCCTCTCCGGGAGGAAGAGGGAGAGACCCTTCAGGGGGGTTTTGTTAGGCCATTGGGCGGGGAGTGGACTCCCGAGAGGCAGCCGGGGCTGCTTTGGGGAAAGATCGCGCATTGGTGACGGCCGGGGATGCCGCCCCCCCGCGGTGTGTTTGCCACGTGCCTGTGTCGTCTGAAAGTGGCTGCCAAGGGCCGCGGTCCGTGTGTGAGGTGTGAAGTATGGAGGACTACCCCCCCCTTCACACACACACATGCGCACGCGCACACCGTACACCCTTCCCCCTTCGTAATTGATCAACGAGAAAACGGATGGGAAGCTACTTGCAAGGCCTAGAACTGTTACTCTTGTCTTTTAAATTTGAGTAGCCAGCAAAAAAAATGTCACCCGAAAACTAGACTAGCTAAACTGTCCTTAAGTCTTCATTGGAGGTTTTAAAACCCCGTTTATGGTTTTTATCCATTGTTTTATAATTATGTAACACTATAGTATTATATAATATTTATAATTTTATATCTATTATTAATTTTAAAAGGCATAGCCTAGCACTTTGAATTAATGATGTCCTCTAGGACTACAAAGCGTGTTTTGGTTGCGCCCATGAAATACTAAAAGAACCAGGGATGGTCTTCTATTGCCTCCACTTGTTGGTCTTTAAAGGATCCTTTGGGGAATTCTCTGGAAGTCAGAAGATTTATACAACATGGTTAGGATCTGCACAAGTGGATGGAGAATCCACACTTGATGAGATTGGGAGTCTTGGATGGAAATACTTTTTTCTATAAAAGAACATTATCTTTCTGACCAGAGAAGCATATTTGGAAGACAGGGACAGAGGAAGGAGTGCTCTGTAAATGAAGAGAATATGGAAATAGAATTCCTTCAGGTTGAGGAATAAAGATTTGGACTTTAATCCAGGCTCATATTTCTAATCGTTGATAATTTTTTTTTTTTTTGCTAGAGTGAGCTGTGCAGATGAAGAATATTTCACTAGCTGAAAATGATTGAAGTTTTCATACTTAAGGTAACTTTTGAAAACTGATTTAAAAAATTTAAAGTTATAAAATTATAGTCCTTTTGAAACCTACCATTACACATCTGGGTAAAAGTTTTTAGGTGAACTGATTTAGTTTGTCGTTTTAGTTAAGCTAATCCTTGGATAGAGATAATGTCTAAAAAATGTACTGTTTTAAGGCAGAGGTATCAAACAAAGCCCCAGCCCATGCTGTCCAAACCAGATTAAAATTTAATTGAGAAACATTTAGCAAAGAAGTACAATAAAACATAGATAATGTTAATGTGTAGTTTTTCAAAGTCAGTATTGTTGTTTGTCCTTCCTTCTCAGAGAGGATCATGACATCAAGATGATGACATGACTTGCAGTTGACTTTGATTTGAGTGAGGGAGGGCTATGCAAGGTCACCAACATCACTTTCTTCTCCAGAGCCATCTGGGTCTGGTGGCCTGATATTCATAGGATGACTGGACATGGCCCAGGATACAGTGTGAGACCCTGACCCTTTAGGCTATCTCACTTTGAGTGAGATATATCCATTCAATGAGTTGGCTTCTTTAAGTCACTCAAGGGATGGTCCCCTTTAATTAAAAAAAAAAAATCAAACTGGGTGGGAAGGACCCCCAAGGTTCCTGGGTAAAAGAGAAACAATGACTGTTTAGTTAGTACGTTCACTCCATGCTAGGTGGGTGGGGACTTGTCAAGTCTGTGAGCTCCAGAGTCAATTGGGCTTAAGGCTTGATCTTTGAGCAAAAGATATAGCCAGTAAACCCAAAGAAAAAAAAGGCAGCTTTGGGCCATGGAGTGTACCTTCCCCTGGCTAGAACACTATGCTCCACATGTAGAGTTTAGTGCCCCCACTCCTGTTTTTAACATCACTGTTTTATAGAACTACAAGCAATTAAGTCAATTTGTACATGACAGCAACTGTCACACGACCAGATTTAGTGATCCTAGTGTTATTGCTGCTAATAACATAAAAAGGAAAAAGAGGCTTGGAGATTATAACATACATTTAGCTGTGTACAGAGGAAAGAGGGATTTTAAGCTAGCAGACCTAAATTGAAACCCAGCTCTGCCATTTATGTAACCTTTATGATTTTAGACTAGCAGCCTAACCTCTCTGATTTTACTTTTCTCATTTGGAAAATGATAATTGGACCAAAAGACCTGAAAGTCCCTTTCTGTTTAATCTGTGATCAACAATATGCTGCTTCTACTGTCTGCTTCAGAGTAGGTAGCACAGAAGATAGAATACTGGACCTGGACCAGAAGGCCTGAGTTCAAAGCTGGCCTCACATACTTACTATCTGGGTGACTTTGGGCAAGTCATTTAACCTTTGTTGCCTCACTTTCCTCATATGTAAAAGGGATAATAATAATAGCCCCACCTCCAAGGGTTGTTGTGAGGACCAAATAAGATAATAATTGTAAAGTATTTAGCACAGTGCCTGGCTATCGTAAGCTCTATATAAATGTTAGCTATTTCATAATGAGCTTTCCAAAGATTAATAGGTGGGCACCACACAATCTGACTCTCAATTTAGTCTGTGAACTGGTCCAACCATTCTGGTGAGCAGTTTGGAATCACAATTTTAGAAAATGAATAAAATGTCCATACTCCAACCTACAGACCACACTGCTAGGCATACACCCAAATAGGGTCATTATTCCTGGCACTCAAGCAAGTGAAGGTAGCAACTCATTGTTGAAAACATGTAGGAATAGCTTTTCCTTCTTAGGGAATTAACTGCCAGTCTTTAAAGACATAGCTAGGATAAGTGAGGAGTTACCAAGGGGCGTGAAGATGGGAGATTTGCAAGCAGTAAGAGCAGTTTGGCTTAAGAAGCCTTATAAACCCAGTGAAGGAACCAGCCTGCTGCTTCTCCCATCTTCATGGATATATCCTCCTCCATCCAGGAAGATATCCCTGTTAACAAAGAAATTTTTTAAAAAGTAAAGAAAAGGAGGAGAGTAAAGAAGTTCAGCAAAGTTAATCAGCATGTCAGCCAAGGCAGACAGTGTCAACAGAGGTCTGTACCTATATTTTCCCACATTTGTAAAGAAGGAAGTACCTTATTTTCCTTTTTGGTTGGTCTAAACTTGGTCATCATAACTACACACAGTTCAGGTTTAGTTTTTGTTGTGATTCTTCCCAGTGATTTTATTGTAGTTGTATATATTGTTTTCCTGGTTCTATTTATTTCACGTGGCATCAATTCATACGATTTTCTCATATTTCTCATCATTTTTAATATTTATACTTTAACTTTCATTTTTTGAAATTTTGAGTTCCAAATTCTCTTTCTCCCTCCAGCCCCTCTTACACATTGAGAAAGCAAACACTGTGAAATCAGTTAGACATGTGAAGTCATGAAGAACATATTTCCATATTAGCATTATTTCTTATAGAGCAGTAATATTCCTGTACCATACCTTGTTTAGTTAGTCTTTATTTGAAGGGCCTTTGTTTATAATTCCTTGCTACTACAAAAAAAAGTTGTCAGTTGTATTCAATTCTTCATGACCCCAATTGGGGTTTGCTTGGCAAAGATACTGGAATGGTTTGCCATTTCATTCTCCAGCTCATTTTACAGATGAGGAAACTGAGTCAAACAGGATTAAGTGATTTGCCCAGGGTCACACAGTTAGTATAAATGACTGAGGCCAGATTTGAACTCAGGAAGATGGGTCTTCCTGACACCAGGTCCTGTACTCTATCCACTTTGCCACCTAACTGCCCTGATTTTAAATGAGCCCACATTATAATTTAGATTAGGGGAAACAGTTCAATAAAATCTGTTGTTTTTTTTTTTTAATAAAAAACGGATTTATATTTAAAAAAACGTTATAAATGGCATTACACAGGATGCCAGTTTTCCCAAGGGCCATTTGCTGGCAGTGCCTCTAAGTATAAGCATCACTCTAAACTATTTTGGTGTATGCCAGGACTTTGTGGTGTGTGCCAGCAGTAGGATCTGTGGGTTATGAGTATGGATGCTTTCTTCCCTTTTTTAAAAATTAGATTTAGAGCATTTTTTTCACATTAGTCGTTTAATGTTCTCTGGATAAGTGTTGTCCTTATCCTTTTCCCACTGAGAGTTAGTTACCCATTTAGCTTGTATCTGACTCTTTATCAGAGATATTTAATGCTCTTTGTTTTCAACAGCAGCTGTACCCCAGCACACCCCACACTCTCCATGAGAGTTCTCCTTCATAGCAAAAGCAATTAAGTGAGATTAAGATACACAGAGGTCATCATGCCACATTCCACATGTGTCACATTTCACTGGCAAGAAAGAAATGTTTAATCAGTTGTTCTCCAAGAAGGGTTGTCAAACTTGATCCGAGTTCAGTTGGTGGTGCTATTCTCATTTACAATTGTCATTGCCCTTTTGTTCTGATTGTTTTGTCTACATTATGTCCTAGTCTTTTCAAACTGTTCTCTGAATTCCTTATACTCATTGTTTCATTCAGCTCAGTAATATTCTATTACTTTCACACATCACTAGATGTACTATTTTTGATGCTAACGGACAGAGTTTAAGGTCTGTGGAAACTTGATAAAGAGTTGCCAGCTCTGGCACTTTGCCTGGGAGGTGAAGATTCTAGCCATCACAAGAAAGAATAAGGATGAATGGGAAATTTGGATAGTGGCTCTGCTTTTTGCTCTTACTACTTAGCTTCAGTCTTTGGTTTGGACTGTGATGAGCTCCTGGAATATTCAAGTGTCAATTAAAATGCATTTGAAAGCCAAACAGTATATTACTAGGTTGTCAACAACATTGTATCCTTCTAGTAGCTCTTGTGTAATTGGGAGAAGTGGCCTTTAAAATGGATTCTGTGCCTCACATAAAATGGAGCTTGTATTTCCCAGAAACAATGCATTTTGCCAATTTTTTAGTTCATGGCTTGCGTTTATTTTGCTGAAACAGGATTCTGAAAGGCTGGGGTTTTGCTAACGTTGAATATTTCTAAATTTAAAAGCAGCTTCAATAGTTAATCCTATGGATAGGGCTACGTGACTTTGTAAAATTTTTTTTTTTTTTTAATAATCCTATGTATTTGGAAGTGGTGTTAAGGGTGGATAAGCAACGTATTGAGCTTAGGCAGAATCAGTGATTTACACCAGTTGGTGAAGTTGTTTAGATTATGATATCCAAATTGTGGTTTAAGTACCTTATCTTTGTGCGAGAGAAATTGCTTCATAATCACACACTGCGCTCCAGTTTTGTTTGGTTTTGGTTTTGGCTTGTCTTGGTCTTAAAGGAGACTGGTTAAATGTATCTACAGTGCATTGTTAGCCGCTACCATTACCTGGGCCAGTAACATAATCTTTGCAGACAAAGACCAGGAAATTAACCAAAGTCTCATTAGGTTCTTTGATGACTGAACTCTTATGTCATCAGTTAAAATTGTCTGTTCAGAGATTCAGAAGAGGGATATCATGAAATAACAGAAGTATTAAAATACCTCACTGCAGATGTTGATTGCATTAGTGTTTTATATTGTTGGATTGATGCTTCCAAAGGGAGTGGAGAGAAGGTACAGTTCATTTAGGTCATTTATATTTAGCTTTATAATACGCTCATATATATCCTCGTTTACTTTTCTTGTGTTCTTCTCCTGGCTCTAATTTATCCTACTGTTCATTTCATAAGCCTTTTCCCTTAAGAAATGAATAAGATTTAAGATCCCTTAAGAAATGAAAAAAGAGGTCTGTTAGATATTATTTTATAATACATATATGTTATGTGTATGTTGTTATAAGATCTATTAAAAGTAGATTTGTATTTTGAAGCCTTTTTAAAGAAATACATATCATGATAGTGGGATTGTATATATTTTGTGCTTCTTTAAAATCGCTAATTTCTTTTTCTTCATAAAATTAGATTGAAGATCCTGGATGCTTCTGGGTTATTATAAAAGGATGTAATACCTTTTTAGATCATGAAATGGAATACCAAAAGTTAAATATTGAAATGAATACCTTCTATAATAGTGTATATAAAGATGTAGAAAAAGTAAAGCCATTACTCTTGGAAGAAGGACAGGTAAATATTCTTATCAGCATAATTTTGAAATGTGGGTTAAAATGTTTTAAAAAAAAGCTCTGATGATATGAAAGTGGGGAGAAAAGGAATGTGGGGGGGTGGGGAGAGAAAGAACGAGTACCAGAGTTCAGTTCCTGCCCCACTATTTACTAGTTATATGACTTTGATCAAAGCCTTAAATTCACTTAGCTTCAGCCTCTTCATCAATAAAATGGGCATCATTTTTGTGTTGCTGACCTTACAGGGTTGCTTTGAGGTAAGAGATTTGTAAACTGATATACAATGCACTACTAGTCTTTTTGTTACCTTGAAGTTAAGTATAGGCATTGTTTTTTGAAACATTTTTATTTAAAGTGGTAAGATAATGCATTTGCTTTACTCTTCTCTTTCTTCAAAACTTTTCCTAAATTAAGAGGCAACAAGAAGTAGTAGTGGGCAGAGCACTAAACTGGAAGTCAGGAGATCTGGCTTGTATCCTCATTTATGCCACTGATGAAGTTACTTGATAGCCTTGTTAAATTGCAGCTTCCTTATCTGTAAAAATAAGGAGTTTGCATTAAATATTCTCTAGTGCTCCTTTTAATCCTCTAATTCTATGATTCTGTGACTTGTGATGTTAACATACAGCCAAGAAACTTTTATGTGTTTATTTTTGCAGGCTTGTGTGGTTTATTGTCAGGAACTGAAGTGCTGGTGTAGGGCAGTTATTAAATCAATCATGTCCTCTGCAGACCATTATTTGGCAGAATGCTTCCTGGTGGATTTTGCCAAATATATTCCTGTAAAATCAAAAAAGTATGTAGACCTCTTGAGTCTTTCTTTTTTTTTTTAGGAGAAATTTTAAACCTGCAAATCAAAGCATCAGAGTACAAGGTCTTTGGAGAAAAAGTAAAGGAACTGATACTATATAGCCTTGAGAAGGAAAGACTTGCTGGCTCAACTCTATACTCATTGAATGGAGGGAAAAGTAGGCTATAAAAATCAAATGAAGGACACTTACCTTCTCTTACCCATCTTCTCATGGGTTATACTTAAATCAAAACTAGAACCTCGCAGGTCTAAAAAAAAGGCAGATCTTGGAATTGTGCCTATAGGGAGTTTGGCTGTAATAAAGAACCTTCATGTAGGCTTACAGAGGTTCTCTTAGCTCTGAGATTTTTGTGATGGTCTATTTTTCAGCTAGAACCTTGTGTATTTTCTGTTTCATTTTTTTGTTTTGGGGGGAGCTATTTTGTTAACAGGTGTACAAATTTAGATTTTCTTTTAGAGTTTGGTCTTTGACAAACTCTCACATGTACATTTGGTTAGTTTCCAAGCAAAAGAATGATAGATTTAGATTTTGAAGGCACCTCATTTTGGCATCTAATATGAAACTTCCAAACAGCAAGTTATACAAGCTAAGTTATCCAAGAGATAGGTGATCTGCTGTATGTAAGGAGGTTCATTAACTGTGCTATGTAAGTAACAATTGATTCATTCAGATGATTATACTACAACTGCTAAGGGACTCCTTTAGTTGGAAAACAGACTGTCATTAGTTTTAGAAGCATTGAGATTAAAATGTTGAATGTTATGTTATCAGTGCCCCATCCCTCCATCTGTTACACACCAAGTTAGCAAATAGTAATAACTGAGTTACTCATTTGCCAAAATAATTGATGAAAGTTTGTGCTGTGTACTAAAAATCAAATTAAAATGTTTTGTTAATCAATGAACCTTCTCATTTTTAGCTGTACTGGATTGCAGTTTTGTTTTTACTCCCTAAATGTACTTTTGATATTGTGACTCTGAGTTCTTCAACTCTTTGAGATTTAATTTGGCAAAAGGAAGTACTGATTTATTTATGGGTTCCTTATGTAATAGTTAAGGCCCTGAATTAGTCGCATTTGAGAGATGTTTTATTGTTATCACCTTTTCATGCATGAATGACATGTCATCTGTTAAATGTTTACTTTGTACCCTGTATTTATGCAATGAATCTCTGTCTGTTTCACTATTGTTAAGCATTCGAGTTGCGGTAGAAGCTTTCATGCAACTTCCTTATAGAGCAAAAAAGTTTAGACTATACTGCACAAAACCAGTTACATTACATATTGACTTCTGTGAAGATAATGCAGAAATTGTGTAAGTATGGCTCCTTAGAAATATTAAATACTGCGTGAATAGTCACAGTCATTAATCAAATGGATGATATTTAGATTATACCTTTTCATGGGTGTTAAGGTTTGCCAAAACTATATGATGTGTGAATCCTGGATTTCTTTTTTTTAAAAGAATTAATTGTTTTCAGTTTTCAACAATCATTTCCATAAGTCTTAGATTTTCTCCCCCTCCGTACCCTCTCCCTCCCCAAGACAGCATGCAAACTTATATGAGTTCTACACATACATTCTTATTAAATATATTTTCACATTAGTCATGTTGCATAGAAAAAAATTAAAATGAATGGGAGAAACTATGAGAAAAAACAAACCAAAACAAAACATAACACAAGAGAAAATAATCTGCTCCATTCTGTGTTCCGATTCTATAGTTCTTTTTCTGCATGTGGATGGCATTTTGCCTCAAGAGTCCTTTGGGAATGTTTTAGGTCCTTGCATTGCTGTGAAGTACTAGGTCTACCAGAAACAGTCCTTGCACACTGTGGCTGTTGCTGTGTACAATGTTCTCCTGGTTCTGCTCCCTTCACTCTGCATCAGTTTATTTAAGTCCTTCTGGGCCTCTCTGAAGTCTTCCTGTTCATCATTTCTTATAGCACAATAGTATTCCATTGCATTCATATACCACAGCTTGTTCAGGCATTCCCCAGTTGATGGGCATCCCCTCAATTTCCAATTGAACAAATTCTTTTTCCTTTTATAAAAATCTTTCATATTTCATTTGAGCAGAAGTTCCATAAAACTTAGCAGAATGAACCTTCTAGTATACTGTGTAATATTTAATTTGTCCATAACTGAGCTTGTGGTTACCAGAATGTATTCTTGAAGTTATTTCTAGTTACTCTAATTATTATAAAAAAACCTGAAAATTGTAAGACATTTGTAATACAAATAGTTCCTATTCCTGGGCTACTCTCTTACTTCGTTCTTTTCTTTTTGCTTTGCATTCCTCTAACATTGTATTGATTCTTTCTCTCATTTTAACATTTACCCCTTCTTCTTTCCGCTTCCTGTTCAGCAAACATTTATTGAGTCCCATTCACTTGTCGTCTTCTCTCCTTCCTGTGGCTTCTTCTCTGTTCATGATGTTTTCTTTCTCTTTTCTATACTGTTGTGGTTCTCACTTCCATGGACATACCTGCTGTTGGCTTCTGCTTTCCTTTCCAGCCAACTCTCATGGGTTCCACCATCTACTTCTTTAGTCTTTCCTTTCTTTTGTTCTCTGTCTCCTCTATACAAAAAGGTAGGAGATGGGAAAATAGTTTATCCCCTTGTTAATTACAGCCTCGTTTGCATTTTGCCCCTCCGATACTTAAGCTTCACTATCCAGGTTTGCTTCCTGCTGCATCTGTCTTCCGCCCAAAGACATGCTCTCCCTCTCGGCCATCCCTGCCAATCCCTTGCTTTGTTGCAATCGCTGCTTTAGCCCTATTTCCGTATCTGACCCTTCCTGGTTCACTTTCCTCTGACCTTTTGTCTCAAACTCCATATAGCCTTTACCTCTTCATGCCATGTCATCCCTTTATTTTTTGCTATTAAGCTGTTTTCTGATGATACTGTTCTTCTACCTTTGCTGATTTCTGCCTCACATGATTCCTTGGATTATAGTCTCTTACCCCTTAACTCCTTTTTTAGGTAATCTGGTTTTTCCTTTACTTGTCCCTGTCATTGTCAACTTTGCCCTCCTTTCCCTGACACATTATTTCCTGCCAATCTCTACTTCTTGCCCTTTCTACCGTTTTCTTGCTCCTTAATGCTCCAGATTATCTTCTTTCCCTGTTCAATTGTGTCACAATTTCATCTACTCTCTGGCCTCTTCTCTCTCTTGGACACTTTGTCTCGTCTCAAATTTACCTTTTCATTCTCGTTTACTTGCTTTGGGAGTTGTTTCAGCATTTCTTCCAGCTCAGCTCATAAACACAGAATATCATCCAGTTCATTATTCTTTCCTTGACAGTGACATTTTAGAGCAGAAAGTGATAGTTGTCCTCTAATCATCATTATAGGGTAAGAATGTAGCCTGAACCTACTTTATTTTCCCTTAGGAAGCCTTTTGAGTTTTCATTCTTACATTATTTAAATGCTTTCTGACTTGGTGCAACCATTGCTCTTGCTCGGCCTGTGTCTGTGGCATACATTCAGCATATAACATCTTTCCTATGCACTTGTGTTAGAGATAAAATTAAGCTTTCATTTGATATTATTCATGACATATATATATACATGGTTTTACATATGTACTTATATATGTATAAATCCAGAGTATCCCAAAGTTAGTGCAAATTTAAGCTTACTAAAACTTAAATGTTTTATTTAGACATTTCTTATGGAACAGCAATTCTTAAGGGAAATGTGAACAGTTCTGCAATCCAAATTAGGGTTATTGCTGATAGTACTTAGTAAGGTAATGGGAACTGGAAGTTCTTAGTTCTAGATCTCCTTTGTTTGGATAGATAGTATCCAGGAATGCTGTGCTTAGTTCTAGCTGTCACAATTGACAAACTGATACTTATCCTGAGTGGGGTGACTAGGATAACAGAAAGTCTGAAGTGAGGCACCGACTGACTACTACTCCAGATGTAGAAATGTCCAATTCTTCTACTTTAGCGTAGACAGCAGCACCATAGGATAGAACTGTCAGGGATATCAAACCATGTCTACTAACCACAAAGGGAAATAAAGGGTTCTTATATCCCCTATTAATATTTTCAGGATACAATTTATTTTTTTTAAATGCTTACTGATGATTTTTATAACAGCACAGTCATTTCCCAGTGACTCCTCCTAAGATAATCCTCTTTAACAAGTACAGTCAAGCAAAGTAAATCAACAATATTAAAATTTAATGTAAAAAAACTCCCACAAAAGTAAGAACAATCAATATCAGAGTCTTCTTAGGATAATGCTTTCAGTGAAATAATGAATTAATTTGTGGTCAATATTTTTGTAGACCTGCTAAGAAGTGGGATAGTGCTGCTATTCAATACTTTCAGAATATTCTAAAAGGTAAGACAAGCAAAAGTAGGAACATTCCTTATGTTTGTGCATCCTTATTTGTTTGTTTTTCATATCATAGTTACTGTCAGTTTGGTCAGGTACTTTTAAAAATATTGGAATAACCAAATTTCTGAGGGAGGAGAGAGAAAGGTCTTCTATGTAGATAACTAAAGATTTTATAAAAATTAGTGTTTTTTTCCTAAATTTGTCAGTATGTCTGAATTCTAAAATTGTAGTTAGTTTCTTTGTGTGATGAATAGGAAAAAGCATACTAGTAATTCTAGTGTGAATATGAATGCCTACTTTGTGACCAGCACTAGATTAGGTGCCTGTGTATAGTACATAGCCCCTGCTTTCACTCTGATTGTTAGACAAGAAATAAACAGCAAATCATATGCAGTACTACAGGATTGTGTAGTATAGACCATAAATATTGTAGCAGCTCTCATGTGGAGGAAATAGGCCTTGAACTGGGTCTTGGGTGGATAGGATTTGTTTGAATGACTCAAAGGAGAGGGGGCACGGCATTCTGTAGGAGAGGCAAGAAGGAGGACTAGTATAAAACCAGGAGTAGAGTTGTAAACATTGGAAAAAGTATGATGTGTGGTTGTCGGGGAGGGTAGGCAGGGTGTGTTTGCGTATTACAGGAAGAGGCCAAGGACTGCACTGATGTCCTCTAGTCTGAGAACCAGCATAGCAAAGTTCAAAGACATTAATCACCAGAAAATTGGCCCTCATTTCATGAATTTAAAGCCACTATAATTCATGAAGAATTTATGTACAATAGAAAGATTGTGATCTGCCTCAGTAGAAGGAGGGGGTACCTTCACTGATGCAAGCATAGATCTTGGAAATACTGAACAGCATTATAGTATTTGCAGGAAGAACTCTGATACAATTGCACTAGTCTCGATATGTGATGAGGCCCACATCAGGGTCTTGGTCCTATTAATTTACAAGGATAAATTTGGAAGATATTGGAAAGGAAGCAATGGCAAGACTTAGTGATTAGCTGAATATCAGTTTAAAGGGGAGGGAAGAAGGAAGAACAATTCCAAGGGTTTGGAGACAACAAGGAAAGCGTTGTAAAACCAGAAATATTGTTAATTTTGAAAGGCACTGGTCTGGGCCTAGAGGTTGGGGAAATTATGAGTTTAGTTTTAGTCACATCAGGAGATAAAGGTGGAGTATTTCAATAGAACTGTCCTGGGTAAGCATTTGGATATATGAGACTCAGGTAAAAAAGGATGATTTTGCTGGGGAAATGAGTGTAGAAGTATATAGCAGCAGCCCAAGGATTGAGTTTTGGGGGTTCAAATGAGTAAAAATAACGATGGTCCAACAAAGGATACAAACCTGTATAGTGTAATAATGAATAGAATCGTCATGCAGGGAGCTTCCTTATGCTGAAGATTCATTTGTCCAGAATTCTCAGGCTTAACATTTGTTTTAGCTAATATTTACTCAGTGCCTTCTGTGTGCCAGGCACTGAGGATACAAAGAGGAAAATGCTATCAAAGACCTATGTTCTCTCACCTCTGTAATTTCTTTTCTTCATTTTAAACCTCATTCACTTTTTTCTCCCTGTAGGATTTTGGGAGGTTGCAGAGAGTTTTCATGGGTAGTTTTCAGGTCTTCTTTTGCTGAAAAGAGTGGGGGAGGTTTTCAAGTCAAAGGTACCAGGTGATGTAAAAAGTGCAAAAGAAAATCATCTGATTGCTAGTATGGTATTTTTAATGCCAAGTAGTATAGTCTAAGTTCTAAGAAATTAAAAGTTGAATGGTATTTAACACTAAATTTCAAAGATAGTTTTGTTTTATTGCCATATAAATAACACTTTTATTACTTATATTTAGCAACTACACAGATTGAAGCAAAATTATGTGGTATGGAAGAAGACATTTTTGATGTTTACCTTTATGTAACTATAAAAAATGAAAAGGTAAGTGAAGAAAAATGCTGGATTTGGAATCATAGACTTTCAGAATTTTCAAGTTGAAAGAAACATCAGAAGCCATCTAATCCACCTGTTACTTGATAAAGAATCCCTTCCAGTGATCAGATCCAACCCTCTTAGAAATATTTCCTATGAGGGGGAACCCATTACCTCACCAGAGCAGCCAGTCCATGCTACTTTGGAATACGGCTAATTTTTAGGAAGTTTGTTCCCCCTCCCCCCCCTTATATCAAGCCTAAATTTGCTTCTTGGCAACTTTGATCCCTTGCTGTCCGTTAGGGAAAGAATCTAATCCTTCCAAAGGATAATACTTCAAATACTTGAACAATACTTTATTGTCCCTCTTAAATCTCTTTTTCTGTAGGCCAAACCTTCCTAATTCCAACCTCATGTGGCTAGAACTTGAGTCACTTCCCTATCCTGGTTCCCCTACTTTGTCTTAATTAAATATTGTGCCCAGAATAGAGCATAGTGCTCTACATGTGGACTGCTCAAGGTAAGATGTAGCAGTAGCCTGCCACCTCCTTGTTTCTGGTTGCCATGCTTGTTTAAGTGCTCCATCACAGTGTTGACTTGTATTGAGCATGTAGTCCACTAAAATCCTGACATCTTTTTTTTTCGAAGGGGGGAGAAGATGCTTTTATCTATATCTATGCTATCACATTATTTCAGTGCACAGAAAAGGGCAGAAGGGAACAAAGAGCAGTTTTGTTATTATAATATATACAAACTTTTAAAAACTATACATACCAAGTTTATAATTAGTTTTATAAACCTCTTTGTAAACTGAAATGTTTCTATTAGATTAAATTCATAAGAAATTTTAAAATATATATAAACTTTTCCTGCCCTCTTCCCTCTATTATGTTTCTTTTGAATAGAATATATTCTTCCTGAGTCATATTCTAATTATGAGTTTCATCCTATGCTTCTTCCAGTCCAGTGATTGCTATTTTGTTATGCTGCGATGTTGCTTACATTAAGAGTATTTTGTAACTATTATAAAATACAATTTTGTCTTGAGTTAGGATGGTGTTTGAAATATAGCCTTAACTGACTTTTATGCATCTCTTGACTTTTGATGGGTTGATGGATTTATCTTTTACTTTTAAAAAATATCCAGAATTTTGAATTGAGGCATTGGGTACAAAAAAGAACTAAGGAAGGTTATCTCTTCTATCAACCAAGCCTTGTTGTTCAGAGAGTTGGCAGCCTAAAAAAATGTGCTGGGTGGCAGGGGAAAACCAAGCTACACTAAGAAATTTACGTAAAGGTAATATTTCAAATACAGTTAATTGGGAACTGATTTCTCAAGTAGAATTAGAATAAAAAGGTATTTGTAGTTCAGTGAAATGTCCCTAATTTAGATTAAGATCAGTTTGAATTATAAAATACTTTAAAAAATACAGTTCCATTACTTTAAATTATATATAATAACTCATACTTGGCTGACTAAACTATAAAAGTGATTAGGAATTGCATCTGTTTTCTTTCATAATAAACAAAAATTATAATTAGGCATGTCTATATAAATAATTTCAGACACTTGAAGATGTTTTAAAAGTTTTTTTCCCCCTTTATGCAGTATTTTAAACACTTCTCAGTTTTGTTTGCACTATTAATTTGCATTGTCTATGAAGATTGATAGACATTGTGGCAGAGTAGATAGAGTCAGAAAGATCTGGGCTTCTGTTGTGCTTTTGACACAGTGGGACCTGGAGGAAATCATTTAGCCTCTTGATGCCCTAGGCAATTTTTAAAAATCATAAGTTTTTAAAGTTCTGCAGCTTCGTTGGTGGAGAGAAGTTTTATACCCAAATTCCTATACTAATGACATCATCAGAACCCCATTTTATTTAACAATCAGTCTGTTAAAGCAGTAGTTCTCAAAATGTGATCTAGAAGCTCTAGGGTCCCTGAGATCCTTTCTGGGGGTTTCTGAGGTCAAAATTATTTTCATTATAGTTCTAAGACATCAATAGAAGATCAATAGATATTTAACCCACACAAAAGCTCTTTGGAGTCCTCAGTAAGTTTGAAGATAAAAAGATTTTAAGACCAAATATTTTGAGAAAACCATAGTAAAGGTAAAAGTTCCTGTCAAAAGGATAAAGTTCTTGTTGATATTAGCCAAAAAAAAAAAAAAGAATTAATACAGCCCAACTTAATGGCATTTTATTATAGCTATGGATCTTAATTGGGGTGTATGCTGAGACTACATATTCTTAATTGAATCAGATTTGTTAAGCAAAAATAGCTTTTGAAGACTCAAAGTAGAAAATTTAAAAATTTTTAAGTTATCCCAAGTCTGACTAGACACAGGGCTACTGTATCCTGCAATGCCATCGTACAAGAAAATCCTCTTAACATACAAGAGGAGGGCCCTCACATCCAAATTTTTATTGCCTTAGTAGATCTAAATCATAAAATGGAAAAAATCCCTTCATATCAATTTTCAGAGGAGAAAATGGGGATATTTCTCACTACTCAAGTATTCTTTATGTGTCTGAAATGAAGCTGAATTTTATAATGTGAGTAAAGGATTATAGAGATACAGCAAACAGTAACTTGGAGGTTATCTAGTCCAAGCCCCTCATTTTACAGAAGAGGAAATTGAGACCTCAAGAGGTGAAGTGACTTGACCAAGATGACATAGGGAGGAGTAGGTAGTGTGTCAGGCAGAATTCTAACCCAAATTCTCCAGCTCCACATGCAGTGCTCTTTCTACATCACTCTGAAGGACCAGGTCAGGTGTCAAGAGAGACTTCACATGGTTTTTGGAGGATAAAAAACATATGTGTTAGACACATATTAAAGGAGTTATTTAGGGTGAAAGAGTACCTGTGGAGAGCCTTGAAGTTAGCAGTAGGTGGGACTGAGGAAGTTGGGATATCTCAGAACATGGAGATGTGACTGTCTTCCCTAATCTGTGACCTTGGCAGGGTTATTCCTTTCCATTAGGCACTGTACCAAATGCCACTTAAAGTTTGTGGTATCATTTAGTAGAATTAACTGTCATTTAGCTTTATTCTTTCTCAATACTTATGCATTTAATTTTGAAGGTGTGTGTTAATGATGACCTGGTAGCAAAGAACTTTGCTTGTTATGTAACACCCAAGGAAAAAAAAATTGATTGTCCAGAGAAAGCTACACCAAAGAGTATGGAATCCCCACCAGATAAAATCAATCCTGCACTTGCTCTTTGGCCAATGTTGTTGCAAGAAAAGATTCCTGAAAAACTTGAAAAAGGTATGTATTATTTCACATGCAAATACATGTTAAATATCTTTATGTTTTCACTCATCTCTTTTAAAGAGAACTAGCTCAGTATACTCCATTCAAGTTCTATCCTATTGTGGAGTCAGAGGACCTGAGTTCATATCACCTTGGACAATTAACTTAATGTCCCTGGACCTCAGTTTTCCCATCTATAAGATGAGGTTGAACTAGATGGCCTCTAGGTTGCCTTTCAGGTGTAGATCTGTGATAATCTACAGCATAATCATTGCTTCATGAAATCTACTCCTTCGGACCATAAGCTCTGGCAAGAAAGGTTTTGGTAATAGGTCCACTGATGGATTCTTATCTGAAAACCAGCCTGACTGAATTTTATCGTCAGGCTAAAAGATGATGAATTTATCAGGCATAGCTACTCCACTAGAATCACAGATTAAATGTTAGAAGGGACCGAATGCTAGAAGGGACCTTAGAGGTCATCTAGTCCATGTGTCTTAAACTTTTTCCACTCATGACCCCTTTTCGCCTGAGAAATTTTTATGCAACCCTGGTATGTAGATATATAAAATAGGTGTTCAAATCAAACGTTTACGGATAATAAATCATAAAGAAGCTTATTTTAAAACAATTCCTTGGTATACATATAACTTTACCATTTATTAAAGACAAAAGCAAATTTGCATACTATTGAGATGGATGTGCTTGTTTATTTTTACATAAAGAATTAAATTTTAGCAGAATATTTGATACTGTAAGTTGTAGAGCGTCTTCAATAATTTTCAGAGTCAGTTGATATTTTAATTTTATAATCATCAAAGCTGAGAATGCCACTTTGCATAAATACATAGTACAAAATGGCAGGATATGTTTAGGGTCATTTCAGAAAATCTTGGAAATTCTGTTCTAATCTGAAGCCAAAATTCATTTAACAATTTTTTTTAGGAAACTCAAGTTTTAAACCTGTCTCACCTGATTACTCAGCAAATTCTTTTGAACTTTTAATGTCATATGACTGACATTTTTTTATTTCACTTGAGTATGGTTTATGAACCCAACTTAGTTTTTTAAAATCAAAATTTGAAAGGAAGTATTCTGAAACTGTGTCTCCAGGTATTTCAAATGATCAGTTATAAAACTCTTAGAATTAAATCTTAGGGAAGGTTATTTTCAATTATAAAATCTTTAGTAAAACTTTCAATTTTATCTTTTAACATACAAATATTAAAATTTTTCCTTGCAGCAACATATTTAAATCATTGAGTTTTTTGAAAATATCCAACAGATAACAGTTTTGAAAGCCATAGGTCATTATGAAAAAAATTAACAAAATCATATTTCCACTCAGTCAAAAATATAACAACTTCATCTTTCATTTTCAGTAACCTCTTTAAACTTCACCTTCTTGACAGCCACATTATTCAACATTTTTTCTTTTGAATTTTAGGTGTACTGTAACCTGGTAGCAAAGACTGTGCTGCATTGTCAAAAGTCTTTTGACCCCTTCTGTCTAAATTTAGCCACTTATCCATAACCAAAAAATATTTTTATCCTAAAATATAAATATTGCTAATAATTTCTCAAATAAATACTAACTTTAGTTTATGAAATTACATTTGTTTGTGCTTAACGTAAAAAAATTGACGTTCACACTTAAATACATGTACAGTGGTGATGGTGGAGAAATGTTATTAAAGGGCTTTTATCTTTGCTTGCTACAATGAAACACTTATGTTCTGTAAAAGTAGGAAGTAACAGCAATTTTAAAAATCAAACATTCTGATGCACAGATGTGAAGTGTTTCTGGCAGCCTTTGTTGGCATTGTGTGGCGGGATGGTGTGCAAAGTGCACATGTTGTATGTTCAGAACCGAGGCTGCAGTGAAGTCATGTGAAGCAACACTGGCAGGCTCTGCCAGAAATACCTCGGATTCATCATGCCTTTGATTTTGAATTAATTTTTAGTTGTTGCATGTTCAGAAACCTTTTACTGTTGCCAAATTTTTCACAACCTCCACATTCAGTTATACAACCCCATATGGGTTGTGATACACAGTTTAAGAAGCACTGCTCTAGTCCAGTGATATGAAACTCAAATAGAAATGGATCCCTGCAGGTTGCATTTTAACATAGAAAACCACAAACTAACATCTATGTTGAATTAGATTTTTGTTTTGTTAAACATTTACCAATTACGTTTTAGTCTGGGTCCAGTGGGCTTGCAGGATGGCACTGAGGGTGAGGAGGCATGGCCTCCAGTTTGACACCTGATCTAGTTTAGCCCCCTCGTAGAAGAAGGACTGAGAGTGAAAAGTGGAGGGACTTGTTCAAGGTCATGCTAGGCAGTAAGTGGCAGAGATAGGCTATGAACCCTGCTCACTTTCAGTCAGTGACAATAAGCAATAATAGAGAGTCAAGCACTATGCTAAGTGTGAAAGGTGGTGCCTGCAAGAAGTGTACATTCTGATGGGGGAAGATGTGGACATAACTAGGTATGTGGCATTAAATAGCTGTGTGACTGAACCTCCATTTGCCTCAGTTTCCTCAGTTGTCAGATGGAGATAACAGCCCTTACCTCCCAGGGTTGTTGTATCAAAAAAATTAATAACTATAAAACACTGTCGTGGTCAGATCTATATTTTAGAAAAATCACCTTGGCAAGTGAGTAGAGAGAGATTTGAGGCAGGGAGACTAGGTGAATGCTATTTGCAGGCATCTAGGTGAGAGGTGATGGGAGTTCTCAATCTGGGGGAAGGGGACTTCCATGAGGGGAGATGGGACTGCAGGGTCCTAGAGGTAGGCACAGTCTTTTTCATTTTTATATTTTTAGTGCCTAGCACCTAGAAGATGCTTAAATACTTAATAAGCTGTTAAATTAAACTCTAGGAAACTGTCTTACACTGAGATTTAATGTGAAATTGGAATTGAAGGCATGCCCCTCAGTTGGGGAATGGCTGAACAAGTTGTGGTATGTGATTCTATGGAATACTATTGTGCTTTAAGAAATGATGAGCAGGATACTCTCAAAAAAACCTAGAGAGATTTATATGAGCTGATGCAAAGTGAAATGTACTGTGTACAGAATAACAACAGTATTGCTTTACATGTTGACCATGCCCCTGAAAAGGTCTTTTCAGATTTAATGTCTATAAATTTAACCATTTATTTCACTCTGCAAATTCATTTTAATGTAGAAGTCAGGCTTGATTTGTTTTCTACTCTTTTTTTATGTACAAAATGTTTTACATTGAAGCAGGCTTTTCTTTCTTTTTTTTACATTTTAAGTTCTGAACTGTCTCCCTCTCTTCCCAGTCTGCACTAGAGAAGGCTACCTTTTGAAGCAGATTTATAAATGTATGTAAAACCATACTATGTATGGTTTTACTTACCAGTTTTTTTTCAAGATGGATAACATCTTACTTTTTTAGTCTTTTTTAAAAGTATTTATAATACTCAAAATAACTTGATTGTTTTTCTCTGGGTTCTGGCTATATTAGTAAGCACCCCAACATACACAAGGAGGCCTTCTACAACAAGTTCTTAGATCTGCATTCATAAAAGGAAAGCAACTTTCAAGGGGCTAACAGTCACTTTAATCAATCACAGGTATCAGAGAAAAATCCAAATTTCAGAGAAATCAAAAATAAATCAACAGACAGCACTTCCAAACTGCCTGACCATTACATACATACACATGTCTGACCATTACATACATGCATACACAGTTACTAGGGAGGCAAGCATCAACTTCTGGGTTTTAGCTGGAGAGCTCCTTTAGCGACTTTTCAGAGTCCCATTCTGGTCAAACAAACACTTCCAATCAGTAAGCCCCAAAGTGATCAACAGACATGGTTTCCTCTGCCTGCCATAATTCAGCAGACAGGTACTGCTGTCTGACCAGTTTAGCAGAGAGGGAAGCACTATATCTGAGTTCTCAAAGCCAGGGGGCTCCTTAGCAGCTTCCTAGAGTCCTCATCTGGCACTCAAACCCTTTTACCAAAACTAAGCCCCAAAGTAAAACCTCACCCACAGCGTATTTATGCCTTTTTTAGAGTCAGAGGGCATCCCAACCCTTGAGAACCAGTGCTTCCTTGACAAAAACTGTGGTTGTTCTTCCAGGTCTTCCCTAATCAAACTCCCCTTAATGGACAGGCCCATTAATGGGTGGGGAAGATCTTTAATCACATTAAACATATACTGTTTATAGTTACAGAAACTCTTTCTGTACTTTACTTCTAGTAAAGATTCTTGATTGATAAAGGCAAGATTAAATCAAGCACTCATTATACTAAAACAAAAACAGCAAAAGATCCTATTTTGATTGCCATCACACTGGCTCACTTCTCTTTTTGTTACTTCATACATCTTTTCGTGTTTTTTTTCTAAAATCAACTAGCTCATCTAGTGGTATTGCTAGGTCAAAGTATATAAGTAGTTTAATGACTCTTTGTGCATAATTTCAGGTTGCTCTACAAAATGTTTAGATCAGTTCACAGTTCCACCAACAGTGTATTCATGTCCCAATTTTTTGGTATCCCCTCCAACATTTGTCATTTTCCCCTTCTATCATTTAGCCAATCTCATAAGTGTGAGATGATATCTCAAAATGGTTTTAATCTGCATTCCTTTAATACATAACGATTTAGAGCATTTTTCCATATAATTATATATAATTTTGATTTCCTTGAAAAACTGGAAGCAGGGTTTTAATATGAAAGTAGAATATCATAACAGGAGAGTTTACTTTTACAATAGATATCTTGGGAGACTTGACAGGTATTCCAACAATGTTGTCATGGTTCAGACTGTTTTGGACATTCTTCTTCTAGAATTTCCCTCCCTAGTATACTTATCTACATAGGAAAATTAAGCCTCTTTTAGCCACAAATTTCATAACTTAGCTTGATGTTCTTTATTCACCAACTTATCTTTTAACCTTAGACTATTGTCAAAAACCCAGCTTTAAGAAGGATAAAGATTTTCCACCATTAAGGATAGTTAGAAAGACTTGCCTCAAGCTCATGTAAAGTTCTAGAGTGGTTAGCCTATTATTCTGTACCTTCTACAGCTGTAGAACAGCACAGTGAAAATTTATGTTTTGAATGATATCCCTGGAGCATTGTAGGATCTTAAAAAGCCATTAAAAAGAAATACTAAGCGTATAGTATTAGGAAAGCAACTAATATATTCCAAAAAAATTTCCAAAAACAAAAGTTGAGAAAAGGGATTGGGGTTTAATCTTGAATAAGTCACAAAATTCAATTATATTGAATTTCGCATTGTCTGAGCATTCCATTTTCTAGAGTTTCACAGTTTTTATTTTTATATCCTCATTTTTTCTCTTTCATATGCACCCTATTGTTTTCGAACGTTTTACGTGACAGTTTGTTTTATTTGCAGGTGTCATTTTACAACGTAATGGGCTTTCATTAGATTTGGCCTCTAAAAAAATCAGTGAGAAGATAGAGAAGATATATAAAGAAGAGGAGTGTGTCTCTTTAAAAGAAATAAATAAGATTGTAAGTATTTAAAATTGAATTAAATAAGAAGTAATTAAAATTGAATTGAATAAGAAAAGCTTATAGTCTTGCTTGTTTATCTGTAATAAGAACAAAAACTTTTTAATCTTTGGAAGTACTCAACTATAATCTGAGCACTGTTCTGTACATAGTGAATATAACAGTTATTTGAATCAATATTTTGAAATCCAGCTATCCTTTGAAATCATAGAGTCTTAGAGTTGGGACCCCAGCAGCAAATTCTTTTAATTACACTAAGCTTTCATATCCCAAAGAGATTAGAGAAAGAGGGAAAGGATTCATATGTATAAATATACTTATAATAGCTCTTTTTGTAGAAGCAAAGCACTGAAAACATATGAGATAATGCCCATGAGTAGGGAAATGGATGAACACATTATGGTACAAAAATGTAATGGCATATTGGTAAGTATTGCAGTAAGAAATGACAAAAGGGACTTTTTCAGAGAAACCTAGGAATACTTGTATGAACTGATACAGAATGAAATGAAGGATCTGAGAGCAAATGATACAGTGACAGCATTATAAAAATAAGCAACTTTGAAAGACGTAAGAACTCTGATCAGTAGAATGTCCAGCAGTGATTTCAGAGAACCCTTGTGTGCTACCTACCACTTGACATGAGGTACCAGGCTCAAAGGACAGAATGAGGCATACCCTAATATCTTCAACAAATTGTCATTCAACCTCTGCTTGAAAACCTTCCATGACATAAAAGGTCAGTACTTTCTGACACCTACTCCTTTTAAAAAAAATTTTTTTAAATTTAATTTATTTTTAGTTTACAACATTCAGTTCCACAAGCTTTTAAGTTCCACATTTTCTCCCCCTCCTCCCTCCTCAAGATAGCATGCAGTCTGATATAGGCTCTCCATATATATTCATATTAAACATATTTTCACATTAGTCATGTTGCAAAGAAGAATTATACCAATGGAACGAACCACAAGAAAGAAGAAACAAAACAAAAATGAGAGAGAGCAAATAGTGTGCTTCGATTTGCATTCAGACTCTAATTCTTTCTCTGGATGTAGACAGCATTTTCCATCATGAGACTTCTGCAGTTGTCTTAGAACCTTGTATTTCTGAGAAGAGCCAAGTCTATCAAAGTTCGTCATTGCACAGTGTGACTGTAGCTGTGTACAATGTTCTCCTGGTTCTGCTCCCCTCACTCAGCATCAGTTCATATAAGTCTTTGCAGGTTTTTCTGAAGTCTGCCTGCTCATCATTTCTTATACTACAGTAGTATTCCATTACATTCATGTACTACAACTTAATCAGCCATTCCCCAGTTGATGGGCATCCCCTCAATTTCCAATTCTTTGCCTCCACAAAAAGAGCTGCTATAAATATTTTTGTACATGTGGTTCCTTTTCACATTTGAATGATCTCTTTGGGACACAGCCCTAGAAGTGGTATTTCTGGGTTAATGAGTATGCACATTTTTATAGCTCAATCTTTCAAATTGCTCTCCAAAGTGGTTGGATCAGTTCACAACTCCACCAACAGTGCATTAGTGTTCCAGTTTTCCCACATCTTCTCCAGCATTTATAATGTTCCTGTTTTGTCATGTTAGCCAAGTTGATAGGCGTGATGTGGTACTTAAGAGTTATTTTGATTTACATTTCTCTAATCAGTGTGATTTAGAGCATATAAATTCTTAATGACTATTTAAATTTAATTTAAATGACTATTTAAAATTTTTTTCCTACCTGTTCATATCCTTTGACCATTTATCAGTTGGGAAATGACTTGTATTCTTATAAATTTGCTCAGTTCTCTATATGTTTTAGAAATGAGGACTTTATCAGAAATACTGGTTTTAAAAATTCTTTCCCAGTTTTCTGCTTCCCTCCTAATCTCAGTTGAATTGGCTTTGTTTGTACAAAAACTTTTCAATTTAATGTAATCAAAATGATCCATTTTGCATTTCATAATGTTCTCTATCTCTTGTTTGGTCATAAATTCATCTGTTCTCCATAAATCTGACAGGTAAACTATTCCTTGCTCTCCCAGATTGGTAGTACTTATTGTTAGGAAATTTTGCTTTTTATCTAGCGAAGATGAGGCACTTTTAGGGGACTTCACCTTACAGCCCTAATCTTGCATGCTGGCATCAAACAGTAAGTCAAATCCCTTTTCTAATATGACAGCCTTTCAGATACTTGAAGGCAGCTGCTATCATGTAAACTTCCTTAAATCTTCTAAATCTCTAAGCTAAATATTCTTGGTTCCTTCAACTGATTCTTCTATGGCAGGATGTTTTAATCTTGGGTCTATAAATAGGTTTTTAAAAAAATACTTTGATAACCATATTTGAATGTAATTGGTTTTCTTTGTAATTTTGTGTATTTTATTTTTTGTATGTAAAAGCATTGTTTTGAGAATGAGTCCATAGGCTTAACTAGACTGCAAAAGGGGGCAATCCAAGATCCAAAAAAGACCTCTTACTACCCTCATGGTTGCCCTCCTTGACAGTGTTTCCCTATTGATGTTATGATTACTATGGATTTTTTTTTTTACTTCCATGTCACACTGTTGATTGTTCTTGAGCTTGTAGAAATTTTCTTTCTAAAAACATTCTCTAGTCATATCTTCCCTTCTTTTACTTTTGCAGGGAAATTTCCCTATTTAATAGTGTTTTATTTCTTGTAAAAAGTTTTTTCAACATTCGCTTTTATAAGATTTTGAGTTCCAAATTTTTTTTTCCCTCCTTCCTCAAGATGGCAGACAATCTGATACAGGCTGTACATGTACCATCATATTAAACGTATTTACACATTAGTCATGTTGTGAAAGAAGGATCAGAACAAAAGGGAAAAAACACAAGAAAGAAAAAAAAGAGAGAAAATAGTATGCTTTAATTTTCATTCAGACTCCGTAGTTCTTTCTCTGGATGTGGATAGCATTTTCCATCATGAGTGTGTTAGAATTTTCTTACATCATTGTATTGCAGAGAAAGAGTTAAGTCTATCAAAGTTGATCATCACACAATGTGGCTGTTACTGTGTACATTGTTCTCCTCCTTCTGCTTCCTTCACTCAGGATCAGTTTATGTCTTTCCAGGTTTTTCTGGAATATGCTTTTGCAGTGGATTTTTTTTTAAAATCCTAATTTGTAGGATTTGGAATTTATTCTTATTAAAGTCTCTCTTACCAGATTTGCTTTGGTCTAGCCTGTGAAGATGTTTCCCGATCCTGACTCTTTCATCTATTATCTTAGCTATTCATCACAGGTTTGTGCCATCTGTAAATTTGATAAGTAGGTCATTAATACAGTTTTCTACTCCTTTGATAAAAATGTTGGAAGAGCAAAAGGCCAACCATAGATCTCTGTATTTGGTTTGGGCAAGCTCTGTAACCTCCTTGAACCTCAGTTTCATAATTGTAAAGTGGTAGGGTGAAACTAGACGACTGCTAAATGCTAATGTAATTCAGAATCCACCTAACTATAATAGCATCCTATTAGGTATGTGGCCCAAGATAGAGCACTAGGTTTGAAGTCAAGAAGACCTAAGTTCAAATCATGTCTCAGTTACTTAGCTGTGTGGACCTGGACAAGTCACTTAACCTCAAAATGGGGAAAATATTGGCACCTACTTCCCAAGATTATCATGAGAATCAAATGAGATATTTGTAAAATGCCTTAGCACACAATGTGTGGCAGATAGGAAGCACTTGATAAAGGCTTTCTTTTCTCTTCCTGCTCCCTCTCCACATCTCTGTGTTTTATTTTCAAAAGTAACACAATGTTATCCTAAAATTCAGGTCCAGGAGAGAATGAAGTTAGTTTGCATGCATTACCAATTCTGGATAAAAACATACTGCATGTTAGTGAACACAGTTTCCTCTTCATGCCACAAACCATCTCTTTAATAACATATTCCAAAATTTTGCCATGAATTAAAGGTAGTCTCTGCATTCAATAGTTGGAAGACTCTAAACTCAAAATTTTTTTAAAATCACGATTCTTCTCATCACCACATTTTTTTCCCACAGAGAGCTGACAATAGCTTTGTTATCACATGTACTAGTTAATTTTAATAAAAGTTTTATTGATTTTTTAAAAATATTATTGTGATTTCCTCATGGATACTAACAGTGTTTCTTTGACCCAGCAGAACTCTTCCTCATAAGAACGAATTATACAGGGTGTCCCAAAAATCTTACTGCCGTTTTAAGCTTTAATAGCAAGTCATAGCAACTCTTTTTATAGTAACAAAAAATTAGAAACTAAGTTGGTGCCCATTAGTCAAGGAATGGCTGTACTGTGGCAATGAACAATTGTTATTGCTGTGTGACAGCTTTAATTGCTTAAAATAGCAGTAAGATTTTTGGGATCCCTGTATTTAGAAATAACTAACAAATTGATGGTTCCAGATAACGTGATGTGTTCCATATCTATAATCTCTCTATTGAAAGGATAAAGTGTGTTTCATTTTCAATCCTCCAAAGTGAAGATTAGTCAGCTCATCACTCAAGAGTTCTGTACTAGACCAATGTTTCCCTTTAGGTGATTGTGGTCACTGTGTGACCTATTCTTTTGATTCTATTTATTTCATTCTATATCTATATATACAGGTCTTTCTAAATTCTCTGAATTCTTTATAGTCATCATTTTTTAGGGTGCAATAACTTGCTCTTATGTTCATATAACACAAATGTTCCTCAAAAGTTCCTCAAATTATGGGCACCCACTTGGTTTCTAGTGTTTTTGCTACTATAAAAAGTGATGTTGCATTTTAAAATTGTACTATGTGCCAACTTTTAACACTATCGCATAGCTCTACATAAAACTTATTTATGGATTAGTAATATAATCCTAAATTTTAAAATGCTCCAGTGAATCCAGATGTAGGAAGTGAAATTCCCAGTAATGCCAGAATTATAGTAACATTAATATCCCCAAAACTAGCCTTCCAGCAACTAAAATTATTTTTTGCTTTGCAATTTGGTGATACTTATAATTTGCTTCTCTTTACCACTCCAACCCATCCTACCCACTGCTGCCAAAGTAATTTTAATTTTTCTTGAGCACAGATCTAACCATGTGACTCCCCTACTCAGCCATCTACAGCATTTTCAGGTACCCCAGGATCAAATAATAAACTCCTCTGTTAAGCATTTTACGACCATCACAAGCTGACCCCAGCCTCTTTTTCCCACTTCATTGGAGATTATTTCCCTCATCTCCCCTACAGGACATCAGATTAGTCACAAGGATGCTCCATCTCCTGTTGTGATGCCTTGGCCAGCCACACGTTGAAAATCCCCTTCTTCTTTATCTCTTCATTGTTTCCTTTAAGGTGCAACTCAGACCCCATCTTCGGTGGGAAGCCTCTATTAATCCTTCCAGTTTCTAGAGCCTTTCTGCCAAATTACTGTATGTTTAGCAACTTTGTATAATTTTGTATTTATTCATTTTCGACTTAAATGTTATATATATTTTTATACAAATCTCTCCAATTGGAGCATAAGCTGTGAATAGGAACTCTTTCATTCTTTTTACATATATATATCTAGCACCTAACTGGGTGACTGGCAGTTGGAGGCACTTAAGGAATGCTTGCTGATTAATTGAATCCAAGGGGAAACATCATTTCCTCCAAGATTTCTTCCACTTGTACTTGAGCAACCAGTTCCTCTGGTCTGAATCAGGTACTAATTAGTTGTTTCCTTCCTTGCTCTTTCTACCTTTTGAAAGGGCAGCTAGGTAGTATAATGGATAGAGTACCAGGCTTGGATTCAGAAAGAGTCCTCATTCTGAGTTCAAATCTGGCTTCAGACACTTATTAGCTGTGTGTCCTGGGCAGATCATTTAACCCTGTTTGCCTCAGTTTCTTCATCTGTAAAATGAGCTGGAGAAGGAAATGGCAAACCACTCCAGTATCTTTGCAAAGAAAACCTTGAATGGGGTCACAAAGAGCTAGACATGACTGAAAACTAATCGAACAGCAACAAACCTTTTTAAAAATTAAATCATTCTTAAACCCATATCTAGAACTTATCAACCATTCTATTTTTGGAAAAGAGTGCTTCATTAGACACTGGCTTCATTGAAGTGTCCCCTGACGTTACTGTGTCATCCCTCTGCGTCAGGTTTATGATCTCTTTTGTTTATTTCATGTCCTTTTCTCAAACCTGATCTTTCTTGCCCTCTTTGCAGCATCTGACAATGTTGACCACCTTCTCCTCACTGGGTTTTCATGACATTGATCTACACTGGTTCTCCACCTGACTTTTGCAGTCACCCTTTCTGGCTTATCATCCCTATCATGTCTTCAGCTGTGGTTCTACCAGAGGGCTTTATTTTTGATACCCTTATTGTCTCTTTCTACTTTCTTTCCATCACTTCATCAGCTTTTAGGTTTAATTATCCTCTTGATGTGGATGATTTTCCAGTCTTTGATTCCAATTCTGGTCTTACCCCCAATCTCCAGATCTACATCACTACCAATTCATTGGACATTATTGACTTTTATAGGCAGCTTAAACCAAATATAATGAAAATAAAATTCCTGGGGGCAGAGCCAATATGGTGGAGAAAAGGCAAGAATTTAGCAGAGCTCTCTCAAATTTACTTCCAAATTACTTTAAATCATGCCTCAAAATGAATTGTAGAGCAATAGAAATCACTAAAGGACAGGATGAAACAGTTTTCCAGCTCACACTAACTTAGAAGAATTATAGAAAAGGTCTGTCTCACTTGGGTAAAAGGGGAGTGCAGCCCAGCTCAGGTAATTTTGGGGCAAGCCAGAGGGAGGCCCCAGTGGAGATCAACAACCAAGGTCCTGCAGTCTTGGCTCAGGCCAGTAGCACAGCAGGTAAGCATCCAGGCCCACAGACCCCAGATGCAGCAAGCTAGTGGCCAGGCCCCTGGCCCCCAGCACGAGAAGTTTGGTGCCCCTTTTTCCCCAGAAGTAGAGCTCAACTATAAAAGTTATGAATGGGCTGGAAAATGAGAAAAAAACAAAACAAAAGAAAAACCCTGAAAGCTACTATGGTGACAGGGAAGATCAAAACAGTGACTCAGAAGAGGATAACAGTGTCAAAATGCCTACATGCAGAGCCTAAAAGAGAAATATGAATTAGTCTCAGGCTCAAAAAGACCGCCTGAAAGAGCTCAAACAGGATTTTTACAATAAAATAAGAAAGAAGAAAAATTGGGACAAGAAAGTTATATAAGAGAATCATGAAAAAATTAAACAGTTGGTAAAGGAAGCACAAAAAAATGGAAAAAAGATGTACAAAAAGTCACTTTAGAAAATTTCTTACAAAGTAGGATTGGCTAAATGGAAACAGAGGTGCAAAAATCCGCTGAAGAAAACAACTTCTTAAAAAGTACAGTTGGCCAAGTGAAAAAAGGTACAAAAGCTAACTGAAAATAATAATTCCCTGAAAATTAGAATTGAGCAAATGAAAGCTAATGACTCTATGAGAGATCAAGAATCAATCAAACAGAATTAAAAGAATAAAAAAATAGAAGAAAATGTAAAATACCTCATTAGAAAAACAACTGACCTGGTAAATAAATCTAGGACAAATAATTTAAAAATTATTGGACTACCTGAAATCTATGAATTAAAAAAAAAAGAGCCAAGACAGCAACTTTCAAGAAGTTATCAAGGAAAAATGGTCTGATATCCGAGAACCAGAGGGTAAAATAGTAATTGAAAGAATTCACCAATCACCTCCTAAAAGAGATCCCAAAATGAAAACACCCAGGAATAATATAGCCAAATTCATCTGCAAGGCTCATTATCTCTCTCAATTCCAACGGTTCCCTAACACCTCTAAGATCAAATACAAAATGCTACGTTTGCATTCAAAGTCCATCATTTGATTTGAAAAATCAAATCCAAGCGACCTAGAAATTCTCAACAGTTTCTCCCTACTCCTAAATTTAGTTTTTTACCATAATCTGATCATAAGCAAGCACTAATGAAAATAGTTTAATATGCATTGTAAAGCATCCTTAGATGAAGTTCTAGAAGTGCTTTGATTAGACGAAACGTATAGTTGTTCATATGGAAAAAGATCTGGGACCATTTTTTATGGTTTTTAAACTCAATATGAATCAATAATGTAACATGGTAATAAAAAAGATAATGCTGGTAGGGTACACTGAAAAGAAGATTACAGATTATAAGGGAGATGCTATTTCTGGGATATTCTTTCCTGGTTAGAATCTAAACATGGTTTTATTTTTCAAGAGCACCGAGATTTTTTTTAGGGGTGGAGCCAACCTGGTGGAGTAAAAGCAGAGACTTGCTAGAGCTGTCCCCCCAAACCAAGCCAAATACATGTAAAAAAAAAATTACTCTAGATAAATTCTGGAGCTGCAGAACCCACAGAATGACAAAGTGAAGCAAATCGCCAGCTCAAGACATCCTGAAAGGTTGCGTCTATTGCACTGTGCTGGGAACAGAGTGCCATCTAGTGTGGGCCATGCCAGCACAGATGGGACCTGAGCAGGTCTCTAGGGACTCTCTCTGGCACCTGTGGTCCCAAAACGCTGAGGACAAATTGGAAGGTTAGTGGAAAAAAACCTGTCTGATCTGTGTGAAAAAGTAGAGAGGTCCAGCCACAGCCCCAGGGTGGCAGAAGGGGTGGAGGAGCCTGCAGCTGGCACAGCAGCAGCAAAAGCTGTTTCTGGAGCTCTGGACCCACAGATTGTGGGGGCATTGAGCAGCTGACAGTATACCCCCAATAGGAAGCGGAGAACTACCTTGACAAAGAGGTCAAAAGTCAAGGCTAGGGAAATGAGCAAAGACTGGAAAAAGAATCAGACTATAGAATCTTACTCTGGTGACAAGAAGATCAAAATATACAAACAGAAGAAGACAACAAAGGCAAGAAAAAGTTTTTTCAATGGAGGGGGAAGGTGAGAGGGAGAGGTTCACTCTTTCCTGCTCACCTCCTTTTTCCCTCCATTGAAAAACCTTTTCTTACCTCTTTTATGAGAGATAATTTGTCCCATTCCATTTCTCCCTTTCTCCTCTCAATATATTCCTCTCTCAATTTTATTTTTTTAGATATCATCCCTTCCTATTCGACTCACCTTGTGATAGCTGTCTTTCTATATATGCGTATAATCCCTCCAACTACCCAAAAACTGAGAAAAGTCTCAGGAGTTGCAAATATTATCTTTCCATGTAGGAATGTAAACAGTTCAACTTTAGTAAGTCCCTTATGATTTCTCTTTCCTGTTTACCTTTTCATGTTTCTCTAGATTCTTGTGTTTGAAAGTCAAATTTTCTATTCAGCTCAGGTCTTTTCATCAAGAATGCTTGAAAGTTCTCTTTTTCATTGAACATCCAGTTTCCCCCTCTTAAGGATTATACTCAGTTTTGCTGTTTAGGTGATTCTTGGTTTTAATCCTATCTCCTTTAGCTTCTGGAATATCATTTTCCAAGCCCTTCAGTCCCTTAATGTAGTAGCTGCTAGATCTTGTGTTATCCTGATTGTATTTCTACAATACTCGAATTGTTTCTTTCTGGCTGCTTGTAATATTTTCTCCTTGACCTGGGAACTCTGGAAGCTGGCTACAATATTCCTAGGAGTTGTTTTTTTGGATCTCTTTCAGGAAGTGATTGGTGGATTCTTTCAATATTTATTTTATGCTCTGGTTCTAGAATATCAGGGCAGTTTTCCTTGATAATTTCATGAAAGATGATGTCTAGGCTATTTTTTTGATCATTGCTTTCAGGTAAACCCATAATTTTTTAATTGTCTCTCCTGTATCTGTTTTCCAGGTCAGTTGTTTTTCCAGTGAGCACATTGTCTTCAGTTTTTTCATTTTTTTGGTTTTGTTTTGTAATTTCTTGGTTTCTCAAAAAGTCATTAGCTTCCATTTGCTCAATTCTAATTTTTAAAGAACTGTTTTCTTTAGTGAGCTTTTGAATCTCCTTTTCCATTTGACCAATTCTGCTTTTTAAAGCATTCTTCTCCTCATTGGCTTTTTGGACCTCTTTTACCATTTGAGTTAGTCTATTTTTAAAGGTGTTATTTTCTTCAGTATTTTTTTGGTTCTCCTTTAGCAAGTTGTTGACTTGCTTCTCATGATTTTCTTGCATCATTCTCATTTCTCTTCCCAATTTTTCCTCTACCTCTCTTATTTGATTTTCAAAATCCTTTTTGAGCTCTTCCATGGCCTGAGACCATTGCATATTTATTTTGTAGGTTTTGGATGTAGAAGTCTTGACTTTTATGTGTGCCTTTGATGGTATGCTTTGTTCTTCCTCATCTGAAAGGATGGAAGAAAATACCTCTTCACCAAGAAAGTAACCTTCTGTAGTCTTATTTTTTTCCCCTTTTTTGAGCATTTTCCCCAGCCAGTTACTTGACTTTTGAGTCCTTTGTCAAGAGGAGGGTATACTCTAGGGACCTGTAAGTTCTCAGTTCCTCCAGAATGGCACAATGAAGGGAGAGGATTTTACTCCTCTCCTGGCCTTTGCTCTGGTCTGGGAGCAATCACAGGCTTTTCTGCCCAAGATCTGTGAGTAGAATTCCCTCTCCAGAGCCTCCATCAGCTCCACCAGGCCAGTGCTCCTCCTCACCCCAGGATGGGCTGAGATCCAGATCAGCTACTCAAATTCCCCAGGGTCTTTAGACTGCGGCTTCAAAAATGGATGCTGCAGCAATGACTGCTGCTGTCTTAGGGCCAGGCCAGACTGAGTTCCCTTCTCACCCAGGTGAAAGCTTTCTCACTGACCTTTGAAACTGTCTTTGGCATTTGTGAGGTGAGAAATCTGAGAACTGCAGCTGCTGTTGGTGATTCTGCGCCCAGAAGCCTGCTTCAGTTCTGTTGGTGCCTCGAGGCCAAGACTAGGCTGTGCTTTACTTGCAGAGTGGTGCAAGCCTTCCAGGCTGTCTTCGGCTAGAAATCTCTTTCATTCTGTTGTTTTGTGGCTTCTGCTGCTCCAGAACTTGTTTAGAGTCATTTTTTATGGGTATTTTATGGACTGTGGGGAGAGAGCTTCTGCAGGTCTGTCCTTCTGCTCCACCACCTTGGCTCTGCCCCACAAAACTCATAGTTTTAAAAACAAATTTAAAAATTGTTTTTAAATGCAACTGGGAAATAAGATGTACAGGCCATGGGAATTGGAGATAAGAAAAGGGAAGACAGACTGGGGAAAGGGGTAATCAGAATGCATGCTGTCTTGGTTGGGCAGAGGGGAGAGATGAAGAGAAAATTTGGAACTCAAAATCTTGTGGAAGTGAATGTTGAACACTAAAAATTAATTTATTTCAAAAAAGAGTACTGGGATATTTTTTAATGTGTATTTCCAGTGGCTAGCGCATAACTTCCAGTGCAAGTGATTTTGAGGGCAAGCTAGTGCTCTGGCTGGCTCTGAACTACCCTAGTTTGTAATCTGCCTTCAGAGAGTTTTAATCAGTTTGTTCGAGTAGGTTAATGATTTAAAGATCTGCCCTTAAGTTACTGGGTAATTTGCATATATTAACCCTAGAGTCCTCCCCATTCGCCTTCAAGGTCCAAAAACTGAGAGTTATTAAGCACTTCCTGTGTTCTAGGCCCTGAGATTAGTGCTAGAAATACATATACTGGCTAAAAAGACAGTCTCTGCCTACAAGGAGTTTATTTTCTAATGGGGGAAGACAACACACAAAAAAAGGGGGCAGTTTTCTTGCCAGAGGCACAACGTGGAAGTGCAGAAAGTCAGAAGCAGAGCCTGAAGAGGACTCTCCAGGTCTGAGCCCCTCCACAAAATAGAAGCTATAACAAGAATTCACCAGTGGCAGAGGAGGGCTTTGTGTAGCAGAGGAATATTCTTTGACCACACATACACAGTCACTTCTACCTTCCCTCAGTCACTTATGTTCTTTCCTTTCTCTTCACTTAAATCACAGCCAGAGTAGTTCAGGCCTTGAAGATCACTTCTCACCTTGTTTATTGCTGTACTACTGACTTCCTGTATCTCTGCACTCTGACTGTCCTCACACCCCTCCTATCTTAAACTTGAATCCACTCTGCTTCTGGGAACCCAGGCTGTTGTAGGGTAGTTTTTGTCTTTTGTCCACATCACCTTCTGGCTATTTCCAAACCATGCTGCCTATCAGCCCTCCCCTCCTCTCTATCTCACCTTTTTTGTCAGCTAGAGGGAAAGAGCTTGTCCTGCTACTTATAACTATATTCCCCTATCCCTTAGCACGGTGCCTAGCCAAAGTAAATGTTTAATAAATGCTTTCTCACTTCTCCTTAGTAACCTGTTTAATATGTGAAATTAAATTTTGAATGATTTTAAAAGCTCTGGTGTTTGAACAGAAGATATTCTAGCACCATGAAATATTTACTAGGATTTTCCTTAACGGTGTATATACTTAGGAATTCAAGTGTTTTTGAAAATGTTTTTGTTTTTGTGCAGACTGTCACAACTTCAGCATATTGTCCTAGAAAAGGAGGCATAACTATTTATGCTGAGCCAGATGTACAAGCAGAAAGGTACAATTGGGAATTCAGTAAAGTTGCTTATAGAACTAATTTTTGCTATCTTAATCTCCTAAGATGTACAGGATAACCGTACAGGAAATTATCCTGATTTCCAAAAAGGGGAAAGGGTGTATTTTAGTAACCATGAGCAAAATAAATGACAAAGTGTCTTAGGTTATCTAGATAATAAGTGCTATTAAACAGATTTTAAATAGGTTGAATATTAATGATTTTATATGTACCTAGATTCTTTAATTTTTACTCAAGAGTACAAAATGGCTCTGGGCTTGACCTTGTCTTCAGCAATGTTTTTATCAGTGCCTTTGATGAACGCACAATTGGGGTCCTTATCAAATTTGTAGATGACACATAGATCAGCAAGGATAATAAATATGATAAATGATAGGATCCAGATTTTCACATTTGACAGTATGTGCTAAAACCAAGAAGGTGGAATAGAATAAGTATAAAAGATATGTAAATTCTTAAACATGATTTCTGCAATTTCCCTTCACCCCCCAGTTTTGTCCAGTCCTGAGAGTAGAGGAGCAGATGATAAGAGACAAATAACTCTAATATAAGTTATATGTTGTAAAAGAGGTGTGGACAGAATACTCATGGGAACATAGTGTTACATAGAAAGCACTTATTGATTGTTGATCTGTTTTGACAAAGTTAATGTCAAAGAAGTGAAAATTTTCAGTTTACCACAGACTTTTATCTGAGTCGGTATTTTATGGCATATATTTTTTTAAATGAACATAATCTTAAATTCTGTTAATAAAAATATCATGGGACATACTGAATTCCTATTTTGTTATATTCAGTGCTGGTCATACTGCCTCTGAAGTGCCTTACCATAAAAAGACACAAATGATGCTGAGTCTAAAAGGTGACAGAGATGGTTGAAGAATTGGTCTGGAAACCGTATCATGCAGGAAAAAGTGGAGGAAGCTAAGACCATTTATCCTAGAGAAGACATACAGACAAATAATTATAATGCATTGTTTACGAGAGAAATACACACAAATTGGGAGAGATCTGATAGGGTCAAATGTAGCCAGTGAAGACTACATGATAGAAGTGGCATTTGAGCTAGGCCTGGAAAGATAGAGGAACATTCTTGGTAGACATTTTGGAGCCCACTGCAGGCCCCTCTATAACTCCATAAAAGACGGCCTGGGACACTTCATTTAAAAAAATTTTTTTTTTAATTTTTGGGACACTTTTTAATTATTGGTCCAATTTAGCTGGAGTGTCAGTTTTATCAGATAAATAGGGTGGTGACATGCTTTTTAAAAAACTATTTTAGATGTTTTTGATGTTTATAAAATGTTTTCATATAAACTTTCTTTTTGAATTCCTAGTTCATGTCAGAAGTTAAATGAAAAACAATTCAAATTGACATCGAAGAAGAAATATGATGAAAAAAATGGCTGTGTGAAGTAAGAAATTTTCTCTAGTGATTAAAAAGTTTAATAATGGTATGAAAATTTGAATTTGACACATGATTTCACACTGAGAATCAACTCTACATTTCTGTTGGAAGCCATAATACCTTATACAGCATATGTAATGATTTTGGTTGCATCTTTTTCCTGTGGATAGGCCATTTTTCTTCTCATTTGTTTTCAGTTCTATTTCATGTTTTAAAGTTCTTTGATAGTAAGTAGTCATGGGTTGTTTCTGTTTATAATAGAAGAGTGTGCCAAAAGGAACAGTTGTAAAAATGTTCATCAAATGTAGCTTTTTTACTGGTGACTTTGAATTTTTTCAGAAGCAGTACATATTAATTTTTGCTATTGATTTCTGTGGTTGTTGGATTTCTGCTTTTCACCCCAAGTTGTTTAGAATAAAAATGAATTGATCACTGAGATAAATTTCACTGTTTGTATTATTTAAAGGCTCTCGTGTGGTGGAGTTAATTCCTCATAATTTGGAGCTATAGATAACTCAGCATCCTTTCTGATTAACAAAGCACTGATTTCAAAATGATTTTAATACAATTTGGTTTTTTGAGAATAGCTAAGTTTTTTTCATGGAAAAAACAGTTTTTCACACATTTTTACTAGTTAGCCAGATATATAAATCACTTTAATGCAGGTTAGCTATAATTTGATGATGTACTTTTGTTTGGTTAAAGAATCCAGGAAGGTGAATATGTTCATGTCATATTCAAGTTTATCCTCTGTGCTTCTTTTGTCAGCTTACGTAGGACCAAAGTCCTTGCAGAAATGAATTGTTTGTCTGACAGTGTACTAATTTGTCCTCCTTTGCTTCATTTTTCACATCTATAAAAGAAGGGAATATTATATAATCTTTAAGGACCCTTCCACCTCCAAAAAGTCTGTGGGACTTTTGTCTGCTTTATGGCATACAGACCATTTTTGAATAATTGAATTGAATCTAAAAAACAAAAATATTCTTAAATTGTCATTTTGACTTAATATTTTATAGGTTGCTGCAATTTTTAAATCCTGATCCTTTGAAAACTGATGGCATCCATGATATACAGCAGGTATTCCAAGGCCTCAAAATTCAATGAAAATATTTTTTGCTCATGTTTGTATTACCATCACCTTTCTGTTCTTAGATCTGAGAATATGGGAGAAGATATTATATTTTTAGAAGGGTGACTCTCAGATGTTCAACCCCTTAAAAGGTCCAGAGATTTACCTTTCTCCTTTGTTGAGCAGTAATATTAACTTCATTGATTGAAGCAATTTTTCACTTATGTGTTGGTAAATGTATCCATGTATAAAATTTAATATTGAAAAAAATTGATGTATCTTTTGTGCATGTTCATTTGTGGTCATCTTTAAAAACGGTTGATAATCAATTTTGATCACTTCATCAGTTGCAGAAATCAAAGTCTAGCCTCCTGCAACCTTCTGTTGTTCTTCGAAATAAAATTGAACCCTGTTCATTTGAAACTGCACCGCTCTTAGTGAATTTAAAAAAGGTAAAAATATTATCTTTACAACATGTGGCAGTTATATACTGAACTATACATTGAAGTGTGATGGTCTTTAATTCTATAGATGGCATTAGTGTAGCTTTTTTTTACATGATTAATTTTTCATTTCATTAATGCTTTCCAGCGCAGGGCTATTGTAAGTATTCCTAAGAGGAAAATGCTTTTTAAACCTTAAATTATACATATGTGAACAAAAGTTGTTATTTTTTTGAGTATGCATAAGCAGGGATCTTCCCAGGAGAGAATGAGTTAGCTAGAAGCCAGATCAAGACCTACAGAACTTTTCACTCTGCTCAGCTTTGAGGAGTCTTTTACTGTTTGTTGAGTACACTTGAACTGAAATGTGTTGACTATATGTCCAGAAAGTCTGAGAATGAAATTGATATGTTTTTTCCTTGACCTCAGAGAAATTTCCTATTCTGATTGACCTTTTTTCTGCTTTTCTCTCCTGACCTGTAAAGACAAGCAGACAAGAAAAAAGCTATTTGAAGCAGAATACTTAGTTCACTAAGAAAAGGTGGGGTAGGTGGTGTGGGACAAAGCAAATTGAGATCCTAAGGAACCCGAGATATTCCTTTATTTTGATTAAAGTGTCCAACTAAGTAAAAACTCATCTGCATGGTGAGCCTCTTATTTAACACAGAGGAAGTATAAGTCAGAAGTGATTTGAGTGTGAGAAACCTTTTGAAAGACAGTGTGATGTGCTAGAAAAAAATGTAGTTAAACAGTTTTACCTTCAGCATCAGTTGTGTGACCATGGGCAAATTGTTTCACCTGAGTCTCAATTTCTTCATCTATTTAATGAAAAAAATAATATTTGCATTATACAGGGAGGATAATATGTGCACTCTCTACTTCCCAGGGTAGTTGAGAGAGAGGAAATTTAACAGAATACCATATTAATAAGAATTATTATTAGTATTACTCTTAAATAATAAAAGATTCAGAATGAGTCTATAACTTGAGCATTGAAGAAATAGTATAGTTAGATTAATATATATATATATGTGTATATATATATATTGGTTATTGAACCTTAAGGTGAAAAAGGTACTTCTGATATCCTTTGGGAACAAAACTTCATTTATCAAAGTCCTAGCCTTAGCAATGGATAGCAATGGGTCTTACTTCTGTTATTTTGTAGCCATATGATGTTGGGCAAGTCAATTAATTTTTCAGCCTCATTTCCCTGTATAAAATAGGGCTAATATCTACCTCTAGGGTTGTCATAAGGAAAACACTTTGTAAACTTTAAAATGCTATTGAAATGAGACATTTATTATTCCCAGTCTGGAATAGCCTGATCACCAGAGAGTATTCCCCATGTTTTAACCATATGGCTTCATCAGTGGACTGATCACTGACCCTAGAGTTGTATGAACATCCTCCACATTGGTAGCCAACAGTTGCTCAGCAAACAAATTTTAAGTTTTTTCCATATCCTAGGTTGTAATTAGTCTGGGTTGGATAACTTTGTCTCTGAAGATAGCCAGGTACACTATGTACTATGTCCTCACTTATTTGGGCTTCCATTTCATTATAATTTTCTCATTTTCACTTTGAGAAAAGCATTCTTTGTGTCAGAAAAAAAAATTAGCAAAATAAGTCAAGTAGTTTTGGCTACTCTACATGGATGCATCCATCTCCAGTAGGAGCCCTATTCCTTCTTAGGTCTGGAACCCAACATAACTTTTTAAAAACTCCTTTGTTTTCTTCATAGTTTTAAAAAAAATAAATGAAATAGTGCAGTTAATTATATTTAGTGAAAAGTAGTAGCTTTCTAGATATCAGCTGAATATGGAATTATGAGTAATTTAATTTTTTGTTGTGGTAGATTTGAATACTTAATGATTCAGTCTGTCCTTTGAGAATCCATGTTGAAATTAAACTCCACAGTTCAGTGTTGCTTATAAGAGTGTCAGACCCCTCATCTGCCAAGAGTATTAGTGTCATTCAAGTATTTGGGAATCTCATAGTCAAAAAAGTAATCAGAGACATAGTATGTATAATAGTTTCTCCATTCTGTCAAAGCTTGCCCTTTTGACTTTGGTAAATATTGAGTACTCAATGATAGAAAAACTTGGGTGGTCCAATCCAGTAAAATCAGCTTTTTTTCTAGTTCAGAATTTCTCTTGGTTACAATGCAAGTTTATTTCTTATGATCTGAGATAAAGTTAGAAGAACTGGCTTTCAGAATATAGTCACTTAGTTCAAGGTTGTCATCCCTTCTTCCCGAACACCATTGTGATTGTTTGTGAGATTTCTAGTATTAATACTTATTTTCATGACAATGAATGATTTGTAAAATCATATACATTCATATAATAGGTGAGAATTTTTTTTCCTTATTTGCAAATTGCTTGTTTTCTGGATTTTTTTTCTTAAGAATTGGAGCTTTCCTAGAATTGTTTCTGATATTTGTAGTATAGAGTATCACTTTCATTAGGAATCCTAATTGTGATGGTTCATACTTATCTTGCCCTCATTCTTAGGATACATTATGCAAGAGCTGAAGTAGAATGTTTTGAACTGTGATGGCAATCCAGTTTAATTATGATGGATGACATGAATGATATAGGTGACATGTTATACACTAAAATATAAATCTCAAATTAGCTCTTATTCATATTAACAAATTGAAATTCATTTTTACAAGTATGCAATTTGAAAATATGTAATTGTATAATTAATCGAACAAATAAATATAAACAAACATAATTTTGCAAATCTGTAATTTTTATAAATATGTAATTAGTGTAGGTAAGAGCAATGGTGAGTTTAAAATGATTTATATTTTCAGGCAAAAAGTAGAGCTTTTGAAATGGGCAGAATGTTCTTTATAAGTTGCTGTTTTTTTTTAAAGACATAGAGAGCTAAAAAGATTTCTTGAGGTCATCCTCAAGTCCAATTCTCCCATTTTACCAGTGAGAAAACTCAAGCTTAGAAGGGTGGATAATTTGTTAAAAGTTATACAGGAAGGAACAGAGTCAAGACAAACCTGACCTAGAACTGGGTATTCTCTTGCACCTCGCTGACACCCTTAAAATGTCTCTTTTACACTAAATGTTGGGGCATATGTTAAGATGACCAAATCTAATCATTTTCTCTAACCTCTTTTTCAAAAAGAATAAATTTTTTAGCCAAATTTTTTCTTTCAGTCCCTTTGTTAAATTTGAAAAAAATTGTATATCCTCATAAAGTCTCTGTTCCTAAATTCATGTCTTAACCCTACGTTTATGATACTGGAATATTTAAAGAGGAAGTAAAAAAGTATTTCATCATCGCTATATCTTTTTTATTTTATTAAATTTGTTTTTATTCTTCTTTTCTAGACACTTAGAAAGAATAAGTTTCTAGGACCCAGTCATACTGAGTCTTATTGCTGGCCACCAATAGCTCGTGGATGTGATGTGGTTGTCATATCTCATCATGGAAATGATCCTCTTTTATATATCCCACCAATACTTACATTTTTGCAGACAGGGGGTTGCTACAAGTCATTACCAAGTAGAAATGGAGTAAGTTGAAAACTTTTTGTTTCACAATAAAGAAATTTAAATTTATATTTTAAAATTCAGGTTCAGAGTATTCATAAAGCCCCAAGTTGAACCTAAACAAGTCCACATTCCTCTCTCTAGAACTTCATCTTTCACTCTTGACATCATTTCTGCTTTTTATTTTCTCCACTGATTATCATCTTCACTAGGCATCTGCTTTGCCAATGGAATTTTGGCTTTTGGTTGCCTAAGGTGTCATGGAATTGAAAGTCAGTAGGAAAGATGAAGAGGAAAGGTGTGGTGATAAGGAGAGAGGATGGGAGAGTGGAACTGTTTCGGAGGCTGTCACAGAGAGAAGATGAATTGGTGTGCATCCTAAAAAGGTCATAAAAGCCCTACTTAAGTTCTTCCTCGTGGTATGGAGGGTGACCCTGGGTTCCAAAGGCTATGCCATTAGAGTCCAAGCTTTGAGTGCCACTAATTTGTAAAGTCTCCAGATAGAGGCCTAGCAGTGGACAAGAGTGTCATCCACAGGTGAGCCCTGGGAAGTTCAGAGAGGTTCATCTCACTATGATGGTCACAGGGTCAGGGATTTTTAAGATACAGCTTTCCAACACAGTTGCAGTTAATATCAATAATGGGAACTCACACCTCTGAAAAGGTGCCATTAAGGAGTGGAGAGTCTTGGTGGATAAAAGTAACAAAGTCATAGTTGTCATTGTGTAGCATAAGTGATTTACCAATATTTGGTATCAAATTATATTTTGCCAAGAGTTGTTTTTCCATCCAACATGCAGAAAATTAATTGGAAAGATTGAAGCAATCTTGTCTTAAGATTTAAGTTACTTTTTCAGTGATATCAGTGCTTCTGATGCCTCCATTGTGGTTTGACTGAGGGAGAGGATATTGGAAGGAGCTCATTTCTGGCTTTTGATTAGATTTGGGATAGGGAAAGTGTAGTGAGACGGTAGTTTACCCCTTGGGGAGCTACATTAATGTCAAGCTCCTTTTGACTGTACCATTTGGTTTCCTGTCATTATTACTTCTACATCTAGAATTACTTCTGAATCTTAGAAGTTTGTGTCTTAATGCAGTTTCTAAATTATACTTAAGAGGCATGGATATAGTGAGAAAACACAGGACTAACAGTCAGATGTGGCTCAGTTCCACATCTGCCATAATCTCTAGCCTTGAACACATCAATGCACCCCTCTGGGCCTCCATTTCTTCTATTTGTAAAATGAGAAGTTTAGATTATGAAATCTTCCAGGTCCCTTTCAACTCTGTGTTTGTTTGTATAATTTATTACAAGAGGTTGTTCAGATGCTAGATTTATTTTAGTTTAATGCATGTAACTTCTATTCTATAAAATTAAATTTTCTTTTCTAATATATAAGTATATTCTTTTAAATTTTGATCCAAAATTATATGAAAAATATTCTTTTTTTTGTCTTTGCAGCCATTAGCAGTAATTGTATGCCCTGGATGGAAAAAAGCACAGCACATTTTTGAGCTCTTAGAAGAGTATGGTAGATGTTCTAGGCCTCTTCATCCCATGTTGTTAATAATTGGACTTAACAAAGATGAAGCTCAAAATACGAAGTTTCAAAGGGGATGTAAGCATATTTAATGGAAAATAGTGGAGAGAAAAATAACAGTGTTAAGTGTAGGTTTATATAGGAAAAATATTTGGCACAAAGCTAAGATAATGTACTTTTGTGTTTTTCTTGATTTTATTGCTGACATCTTTTGATAGAGCCTTTCTTTAGAGTATATACATATAAACTAGTAAGTAAATTGAGCATAAAGATTTATTGAAAGACAATCACAAAGTTCATTCCATTTTATTGATGTGGATTTAATCAAGTCTCTAAATAAAAAAAAGCTAGCCTCTGGATTTTGGTTTTTGCTTAAATCTGTAACACTGTGAATCCACTTCAAAGCTGACACTAAATATTTTAGCGATTTTTTTTCCCCACAAATGAACCAATTTGCTTTTTAAAAAATACTTAAGAAGAAACCATTCCTAAATTTTACAGCAATTCTGTAATATCTCAGTTGTGGAAATAATTGAAAAATCTGTGGAAAAGATGAATTATATTAGTCACTTTTTCTTCTAAATTATAGGTGAGGTGATTATAACAACACCCCATAGCCTCTTGAGACTTCTGAAGTATCATAGCTTGTTATTTCTTAGACTCTGTCACCTTATTTTTGATGAAGTTGAAGTGTTGTTCTTTGAAGCTCGTGAGCAAGTAAGTATATTGCATATTCAGATATCATTTTGTTCACTCAGATATTGTTCACTAAACATTTTAGTTCTAAGAAAAATTAGAACATAAGTATCTAGTGGGAAAAGTTAATTATATTCCAAATAACCTTTACTCTCCAAGTCTCCATTGGCAAGAAAACTGCTTCTGTCTAAGAAAGAGCAAAGCCTTGCATTTAGTAGGTGTTTATTAAATTTTCAAATTGAAGAATACTTGCCTGACAGTATATTCTCCATTTTTGTTCCTCCTACTTAAAACTTAATAATTGTATACCAACAAGGTTTTCTGAATCAATATTGCTATCTTTAATTTTCTGGTCATTACAGAGTTGCTCTTCCTTTGTATCTTGGGCTTTATCTCTATGACTGTAGTAGAAATAGATATTACCAAAAGACTGTAAGTGGTTTGGCAGGACCACAGTATATAGAGAACTCAGATATTAATAGAAAACTTATTTCAAGGTAGTCTTATTTTAGGTGGACTTATTCTGCAAGAAAAAAAATGTCATCTGAGTTAGGATTTTTACATACTTTTCCTTGTTTGTCAGGTAGCATCAGTTTTGTAAGGCATATTTCATTAAATCAGATAATCTAAACAAAATAATTGTTTTTATAGATGTTTACAATTTTAGATTATTTCAAGAAAACTATTATAATTGAAGAAAGAGAATCTGCACCTCATCAGATTGTAGCTACTGGAGCTCATTGGAGCAAACACATAGAACTTTTAACCAAAGAATTTATGAATGATCCTTACATTGTCATAACATCCATGGAAGAAGCTGCTCTTTATGGAAATGTACAGCAGGTAAACCATGGGTGTATTTTTTCTTTGTTGCAGAGATTCAAGCTATGTGTTAAAATATTTGTATGTTTGCGACTAATTTAGATGTTAATTCTGAAATTTAAAAATACTTAAAAGTATATTTTTAAGAGTTTGATACCTTAGGATCACTATGTTAATATTTAAATTAGACAGTTTCATCCATTTGATTTCATCAAAATATCCTAAATAAAAAATGAAGTCAGAAAAAATACAGAAATTCGAAAATTCTAGTTATCCTTTTTTTTTCTTAATAGGTAGTTCAGCTTTGTTTAGACTGTGAAAAAACCTCAACGTTGCTTCGAATGCTTGATTTCAGTCCAAGTCATGCTCAGAAGACCTTGATATTCACAAGCTCTGTGGCTGAAGCAGAAATAGTTTGTAAGGTAGGAATTTCTAGTGAAAGAAAAACACATTGTGTTCTCAAAGGCTAGTTGTGCCTGCTTCCATCTAGAAGTGAGTCAGGTCCTGAGAAGTTAGGCCAGGTAAGCAGACTGCAAGGGTCACGAGGTAAAGAAATAATTAAAAACAGAAACTGATTCTCAGTCTTCTCTGAATTGTAACAGAGGGTATGGTTAGAACAGATAGTATAATAATTTATATTTATTACATATTTGGTTCCAGATCTGAGAATTTAGTTTTTAAAAAAATTCTGTTCCCTCTCAAATAATTTTCTGCTGCCACCACCCAAAGGAATAGAGTATTTATCCTCAAACATTTTAGTTTCAGGTCTACACCTTTCCTCTTCTTTTCTTCCTATAGTATCTCTCTCCCATTTTATCTTCTTTGATACAGTACAATGTACAGTCAGCTATTTCAAATACAAAATTACTTTACCGTGAAGTAAGGAAACAAAATACAAACTACACATTAGCTGAGAAGTCCCTCAGTAATCTGCTGAGCTCATCTCAGGACTCTGATAGTTACTCTTGCATTCCAGGCGACCTGGTAAATTCCTCTACCCCCAGTTTCTGGACCATTCTCTTCTCTCCTTGCTAATGCATTGCTGTCCCTAGTAGAAAGCCAGGAGTTTTTTTTTCCCCACAACAGTATCCTTAATCTCTGTCTTCTGGACTAAAGGTTTTTTTCTCCACAACAGGATTTCCTTAATTCTCAGCATGATACAGGCTTAGAAGGGTGGTAAGGCAATTACGACCATTCATCGATATGATCCATAAATCTCAGATATAAATTTGGTGATCCTCTATTGTGCTATGTCTTTGAACTGTTTAACACACAAGGTTTAGATACAATAATTTCACTTCCTGTCAGTATAGGAGATAATGTGACTTGGAACTGTAATATACTCACTTCATATAATATACTCACTGAAACATATGACTACTGGACCATGTCACAAGCATGTAACAAGCATTCAACAAGTCAGTATCCCAGCCCCAGTTCATCCTTAGATTTCATTGTAATTCTGCAGAACATAATTTTAAAAATTTAAGAATAAATGGAAGAAACTGATCCTCTGGAAGCCAGTTATCCAGCAGAGCAATTTTATTTCCTTAATATCTAAAGTATGACCGTTTTTTTGGTCGTGCTGTTATACAATTTTTTTTTAGTCATGTTTGACTCTTTGTGACCCCATTTGGGATTTTCTTAGCAAAGATACTAGCGTGGTTTGCCATTTCCTTCTCCAGCTCATTTTACAGATGAGGAAACTGAGGCTAACAGTGTTAAGTGACATGCCCAGGGTCACAGTGTCTGAGGCCAGATTTGAACTCAGGAAAATGAGTCTTCCTGACTCCAGGTCTCATGTATTATCCACTGCCCCACTTAGCTGCCATTTTTGGTTATATTAACCAAAAACTTAATTACCTTTTCCAGTTTAGGAAGTATAATAGCCAGTAATATAATACATTTAGAGATTCCCATATCAAAAGATTTATATAAAACTCAAAGAGCTATAAAAGTACAATAGTCCATGACTGTTTCATATGGGGCAAACTTTTGCTACTCATGAGGATATCTACTGTATTTCATTTATCACAATAGATCATAATGAAAACTAAGTTATCATGAAAAATTAAATTATATTTGTTATTCTGTGTTTTAAAGGGTAGAAAACTATAAAAATTTTCATCCCCCAAGAAGCTTTTCTGTGGTGTTAAAGACATTATAGGCTTAATGTTCCTGGGAAATTGATTTGGTTAAATCATTCTCCAAAAATTCAAGATAAATGAGATTGGCTTAAAAAAAAAGACCATCTCAGTAATTCTTGTTAATTATGTTGAAGTCATAAACAGGTATAGTTTACACTTTTTTGAATTTTTGAATTTACATTGATTGAAATTATACTTTTTTTAAAATTTCTTCAGGTAGTGGAAAGTAGTTCAATGTTTTGCTTGAAAATGCACACAGAAATTGCTGCTAATTTTAAAAATGTATTAGAGCAATGGAAAAAGAAGTTAAGTCTTGGCTCTCATATTGTGTTGGGTAAGTGCTGTTTTTACTTGTAAAGAGTGGTAGGATAGGGAGAACCATGTCTTGATGTTTTATGAAGAAATTTTTTCACATTTTCAAAATATGTGAAGTTCCTGATTATAATAAGTTTCTAAAATGAAGGATTATTTTTATAAGACTTCTGATTTTGGAGCTACAAGCTTAATAGGGTTAACAAATTAGAACTTTAAGATGTCTTGTTGTGATCCAAAAATTAATACCCTATAGATCAGGGGCTCTTAATCTGGGATCCATGGATACCCTTCCCTTAAAGTAGTTCCTGGACAGATTTCAGGGGGTCCAGGTAAGATGAGGGAAAAAAAAATCATATCTCTATTTTAATGTAATTGGTTTCCTTTTTAGAGCTGCTTTCCTACTGCCTACAAACGTACCCATGTCTCCCCATCCTCAGAAAACCTTCACTTGATCTGTCCATCCCTGGAAACTCTTATTTTATATCTCTTATCCCCTTTGTTGCTAAACTCCTTGAGAAGACTGTCTGCAATAAGTACCTCCACTTCTTTTCTTCTTAACTTTCTTCTTTGAAGTCTGGCTTCCAGTGTTCTCCCCAAAGTTATTAACAGTCTCTTAATTTCCAAACATAATGGCCTTTTCTCAGTCCTAATCCTTTCTGACCTCTGTGTAAGCTTTGACAGGTCATTCACCCTCTACTCTGTAGGTTTCCTGATATTGCTCACTCTCTCCTGCTTCTCCTTTTGCCTGAATGGCTGACACCCTGTCTGTCTCCTTTGTTGGATCTTCATCCAGGTCTCAACTACTAACCAAGGATGTCTCACCAGGCTGTGTTCTGGACCTCTTCTCTTCTTCCTTTGTACTATTTCACCTGGTGATCTCAGCAGCTCCAGTGATCATATCATAGCTTTAGTTATCATCTCTGTGTAGCCACCTTTCAGATCTACTTGTCTAGCCCCAACTTCTCTGCTGACCCCCAGTCTTGCATCTCCAGGTACCTAATAGACATCTTAAATTTAAGATGTCAAGAAGAGAAATAATTATCTTCCCCTCTTCCAACTCTCTTCTCTTCCTAACTTACCTATTACTTTTTTTTTTTAATTTTTAATTTTTTTGGAGGGAGGAAGGCAAGGCAATTGGGGTTAAGTGACTTGCCCAAGGTCACACAGCTAGTAAGTGTCAAGTGTCTGAGGCCTGTAACATTGAGTTTATCATTGATATTTATTCATTATCTTCTATATGCTAGACATTGTGATAGATCCAGGAGTTTACACATTCAGGGTAAGGTGACTGGCAAATATGATTGAAAGTACAAAATTATAGCAGTGACAAAATATGATTAGTCTGTATTTATACTAGGTAGGAAATATATTTTGAGACTAGGGGAGATTGCACAATTAGTAGAAAAGGAACAGAGAAACTTGTCTATGAGAGCTTTCTTGGTATGTAAAAATACAAAATTTTCTTGAAGAATAGGAAAATGTGAACTATTTTGAAAATCTAGTGTTTCTACCATGTTTTGTAACTCTTTGCATTTTTTTTTTCTTTTCAGTTTTAACTGATGACTGCATACCTCCTCTGGCTATAACTGATGCAACTTGTGTGATTCATTTTAGTTTTCCTAGTTCTCCAAAAATTTTTGGAGCACGTTTATATTGCATGTCTGATAATTTCCAAAGTTTAATTGAACAGGTCTGAATCACTTTTCATGTGATCTTTTAATATTACTATTTACCTTTTTTTTAAAAAAAATAATATACTTAAAAACTCATTGGGTACTGCAGTTGAAACTGATCCAAATTAAACTTTTCCTTTTCCATCTTGTCTGATTTAATTTTAAGGGGGCTTCCTCAGAGCAAGGAAATAAAAAGGCAAAATCTATTTTGCTACTGACAGAAAGAAGTGCATGCTGTGCAGTTGGTGTATTGCGCTATTTGGAGCGAACAGATGCTAAAATTCCTCCAGAGCTGTGTGACTTCACTGCAGGAGTTTTGGAAGCTAAGGAAGATAAAAAACTCAGAAGGCCTCTTTGTCACTATCTTAAGATTTCTGGTTTTTGCAAGTAAGATGACTCACATTTTAGTAAAGACTAATTTTCTTAATTATTCTCCGTGTATCAGATGATTACATTTAGAAATGAGATATGTGATTTTAAAGTTACAGAAAGTATCATTTTTAATTTAGGTCATAATTTTGTGGCACATTTCAAGATTAATAACCCATGGGGCAGCTATGTGGTGCAGTGGATAGAGCACCAGCCCTGGAGTCAGGAGGACCTGAATTCAAATTCTGCCTCAGACATTTACAAACTCTGTAACCCTAGGCAAAGTCATTTGACCCTGATTGTTTTCCCCATCCCCCTCAAAAAGATTAATGGTCACAAAGCATGTCTTCCTACAAGTGAGAAATTCTGTACCTGGGAGAGATAAATGGGAAAGGCAAACATCATCAGCATCTTGTTCTGCTCTGTGACTAGAAAATTATTTTTTAGTACTTCTCTGATCCCTCCCCTTCCATCCCTGATTCTGTTAAGAAAACATTCATTCATCCTGGTATTTTAAAATATAAACAAAGCTTTTAGGTCCAAGACAGACCTTAGAGTCTGAGGAAAATAGGTGGTAGGTTGATTTCAGAGGTATTTGTCACTACTAGTCATAGGCAGTGTTGAGGTACTTGGTCAAATTCTGAAGATCTTGATTTATATTTGAGCCAACAGTTGAAGACTGAAGATGGAGATAGGTCATGGCTACATTAATGAATTTATTTTGCTTTTTGGTTTTGATTTTTATATATTTTGCTTTTTTTCAGAACGCAAATTGTATTGTAAAGGTCATTTAAAAGGAACCTGAAATAAGCTAGGATGTAGTTCAGTTCACTCATAGCAAGTATTTTACTAATTTAAGGGTAGAGACTAGTAAAGTTCTTAAACTAGTACTTAATAGATGTTCACTTGTTACCCTATGGATAATTTAGGATCAAAGATCATCATTTCATGAAATAATACTGAGCATGTAAAGAATCTTAGAGACAGCCTATTTCATTCATCGTTGTCAATATTTTTCTAACGTTTAACTATATGCAGTATGTAAAGAAGATAACTGTTAGCATTAATACCTTTGATTGTTGGTACATTGGATAGATAGTCAATTTATTTTTTCATGGAAATGCTTTATATTTGTATAGCTCTTGAGAACTCACAAAGCCCTTGCTTTCATTAATTATTTAATTTGATCCATTCTAAGAGTGAACCTGTGAAGTAGATAAGTAGGTACTTTGAGACAGTATTTTTAAAGATAGTGAAATAGGAGGCTCTGAGGTTAAGGTGACTGCCTGAAGTGACAAAACTAGGGTCTGTATGACTACAGGTGTTCTTTCTCTTCTGCAGCATCGTATCTTACTAACTTTGGTAGTCACATAGTGACTACTAAAAGTGTTATTATCATCATGCCTCTTTTGAAATTAATAGTAAGAATAAAGGCATTCTCAGATTAGTGGCTACTGAGCCTCTCTGCTGGGTTCCAGTGGCCTCTTTCTGGTGTTTATAGGCTCATAGAGCTGGAGCTGGAAGGGCGCTCAGAGCCCATCTTGTCATTTTACAGATGCAGGGTTTGAGGCTTAGGGGGTTTACGTGGCTTCCCTGAGGTCACACAGGCAGTAAGTAGTTGACTCCTGAGTCATTGCTATTTCCACTGTAGCAGGCTTCTCTTCATCATAGTTGTGGGAGAAAAGGCCAAAAGGAAGTACTAAGAAAATTTCCACTAGCTTCTCAACAGATTTTATTTAGATACTCATAATAAATAGGACGGTTAGCTTGTTTTTGGCCCTGTGGTAGAGAGGGAAAAAAGAGGTGGATTGCACAAAGTATTTGGATAACCAATACTGCATTTGAAAACCCAGGATCAACTCCATGTAACTAATAACATCATTCTATAGTAAATTGTGTCATGTATTAGTAATAACTAATGCTGCGTGTCTGTCAGTTTCAGAGTCAACAGCCATCTCAGTCACTGACATGTACCTCAGTGTTGGCTGTACATTGTGGTCAGCATAAAATTGCTTTTTTTATAGATAATCACAAATTTTCATACTTTCATACTTAACAATCTTTCTTCTAGATCTCTAATTTCTTTTTACCTATTTTATATGGTTTTAAAACAAATTCTTTCCTCTCTTCACTTGTAATCCCGATTAATTATTCCAAATGGCATTTACATGCTCATATAATTGCTTTCATTCTGTATTTAAAGAATGTAATCTTGACTTTTTTCAAGAGATAAAAGAATATGTCCAGATCGACATAATATTAACCCAGAAATAGACACACCAAGGAAATTATCTGACCAAACTCTGCCAACAACTGGATATATTAAGGTAAGCTAAGAATTACCTTAGGGTAAGTTTGGTGGTGCAGGGGATAGAGTGTCAGGCTGAAGGTCAGGAAGGCTCATCTTTGTGAGTTCAAATCCAGCCTCAGACATTTACTTGCTGTGTAACCCTAGGAAAATCACAACCGTGTTTGCCTCAGTTTCCTCATCTGTAAAATGAGCTGAAGAAGAAAGTGGCAAATCTCTCTGGTATCTTTACTAGAAAACCCCACATGGGGTCAAGGATGAGTCAGACACATTTGAAATGACTAAACAACAACAATATAAAGAACTTTGTTTGCCAGTGATTTAAAAAAAAACAACTTTGTTTTTACATGATTTCATTTCCTAATACATCCCTCTTGTTCCTAATTGATTATCCAACTTAGCAGGGCAGCTTTAAGCCTCCAACCTTGTCTTCTCTCCTCAAGCCTCCCATCCCTCTCCCTTCTCTCCCTGCCTTGCCCACTAAGATTTACCTTGCATGTACTTTATATATGATATCTGCATGTTCATATGCCTCTTGTATCCTCCACTAGACTCTGAGTACCCCTTAAGAGCAAGAGTTGTTTTTCCTTTATCTTTGGATTCCTAATTTAGCCCAGTGCCTAGCCCAGAGCAGTCAGTTATTTAATGCTTGTAGATTGTTGACCTGTACTTTAGGGATGTAACAGGAAATGATACATCTTTTTTCCCCTCTTTTTGGCAATTGGGGTTAAGTGAATTGCCCAGTGTTGCACAGTAAGTATCTGAGATGGGATTTGAACTCAGGTCCTTCTGACTCTGGGGCTGGTGCTCTGTTCACTGGACTACCTAGCAGCCCCTAACTGCATCTTTTTCTGAATGTTCATTTACTGATTTTTTTTAACCACACCTGAGAGTATATCAGTATAGGAGAAAGAGCTTCTGTTGAGGAACTTCCCTCTAGTAATGGGTCACTAATCACTCCTTTAATAATAGCGGTCCAAAATTTTCCCATGAATTTGAATTCAAGTTTGCTGGGCTATGGTTTCAGATTCAGTTTTTCCCCCTTTAAAAAACTGGCACATTCAGACTTGTTCATTTTCTGAGCCCCTTATGTTCTTAGTGATCAGTGCCTGGGTCTCAGCCAGCCCTTCTGCCAGCTCTGCTGGGCATTAGGATGTAGATGACCCACCAAGGCCAGCTCATTGCCCCTTTACCCTTTGTTTTAGGTTTTAATGCACTATTATTCACTTTTTTCTGTTTTCAGTCTAGAAATGGTTCTTGATGACAGAGAAAACCAGAAGTAAAATAGGAATTGATTGGGGCTGACTTAGAATTCACTTTCTCTCCTATAAACCTCTCAGAATCTTAGGGTGTTAGATTCTGCCCAGATTTCTTCCTTGTCACATATTTGAAAACACAGTTGTCACTTCTGCCTCTCCTCACCTTCCCACAAATTTTTTTGGAGGAGAGAATAATAACTTATACACACTTAAATGTAGTTTTAGTAAAAAAAAAAAAACCATAGAAACAAATTCCCAGAATTTAGGGAAATAATTTAATAAACCACAGTACACCAAAGCAGCAAAATGGTGCTGTACCAGGAGAAAGACCGAAGAAAAATGAAAAAGTTAGGAGAAAGGGATGCAGAGCAGAGGCTGAATTGGAGATATCCACTGGCTATAAAAAAAAGTTCAGCAAAATCTGAAAAGGTGCCTAGAGGAGGAGGAGATGAGAAAAGTAAAGAAAGGCAGGCGCATAAGTTATTAGTGTTCTAACTGAATAAGTTTGGAGTTTGTGGCTTAATGTGTGGTTTTATTTTGTTTGAATTGTTAGTGCTTCGCTTTATAATGAAATTTTTAAAGAATTTAAACAGGATGTTTTATATAATGAGTAAAATTTTTCTTTATACATACACATTAGATGAGTCTAGAGGTAAAGGTGATGGAAAGGGATTTGGAGTCGTGAAATGAAAGAATGAATGTCTGAATCAGCAATGAATGGGATCATAGAGGCCATCTAGTAACTGACCAAGAGTTCGCACTCTCTGCCTCATCTCATGTCCATCATTTCTGCCTCTTCCATTGTCAGTGAGAATCAGTTACAGAATAACAGTTCCTGTCGTTATTTCTTCCACGATTTTGATGGATGAAGTTATTATCACAAGCTTAGATTGTCTAGATAATTAATTGAAGCTGCTCATCTCTTGTGTCATGACTTGGTACCAGGCTTGTGATATGTTCTTAGAACTCAACTCAATAAGCTTTCATCTATCAATAAACATAACGTCTGCCACACCCAACAAATCTTGGTTAATTGACTTATTAAAGCACCCACATTTTGTGTAAGATAGTATCAGGTCCTGAAGATACAAAAACATAAAGAAAGGCAGCCCCTGATGTCATGGAGTTGACTGTCTGCTCTTTCTGTCCAGGTGCTCCATGTCCAATGACAGTATCCTTTAATTTTCTGCCTTTATTGCTCTTCATCCAAATAGTCTCCATCCTACCTTCTGCTCTCATTATTTCTCCTTGTAAATTTCTTTTATATTTGTGTTACTATACTCCACTGTCTCTTTTATCCTGTTCTCTCTGTTTAAAGTGTACTTCTGCATAGCCAAATGAAAGAGTCCCATCCCTCTCAGTACAGTGAAACCTGAGAGGTCAAATTTATCTTCTTTTGTGAGACCTTTACTGCTTCTTGCTGTGTATAGATATCTGAGGGCATAAGGTTTCATTCCTGACTCTTTTTTTAAAGCATTTTGTCATCTGAAAATGAAATCTGTTGGCAGAAATCTTCCAGTGAACTTTTTAAAGAACTTTTTTATTGTTTGTGAATACAGTGCATAGGGTTTTGTTTATTTGAGTAATTCCCTTAATTAAGCTTAAGTGCACCAGTCACACACTGTCTCAGAAGTTAAGCAGATTTTATAAAGGCCTTAGTTTCTAGAGATGACTTAAACTGACATAGATGCATCATTTGCTTAGAATTATCCAATTTTCAGAGCAACTAAGTGGCACAGTGGATAGAGCAGAGGCCCTGAAGTCAGGAGGACCTGAGTTCAAATGTAGACTCAGACACTTGCTAGCTGTGTGATCCTGGGCAAGTCACATAACCCTGATTGTCTCAAAAAGAAAAAAAAAGGAATTATCTAATTTTCCACTTTACACTTAAACATATACCTACATACCTGATAATGGACTCTGTCATTCAAAGACTAGCCTAGCTATGCTCAAAGATGCTCATCACCACAAGGTTGGCCACCATTTTTACATGCAGGGAGACACCCATGATTTTATGATGAATAACTCATGAACTCATCTACTTAAGGCTTAGAGAGATTGTGACTTTAATTGGTAGAGGGAGGGGCCGCACTTAGGAAAATCTCAGATCTTTTGAAATAGATGTTATGCTTTCAGATAATACCTTTCTATATTGTGAATGCAACAAACTATTTTGGACGCATAGTTGATAAATGCAAGGATCTGTATGCAACTCTTAATATGGAAATGAAGGAATATTTTAAGGAATCCAGTAATAAAATGTCTATTGAAAAAGTTGAGAAGTTTGCATTGTATGGACTATATGAAAAAGCAATTTTTCACAGGTAAGATTCCAATTTGTTTTATCCAAAGAAATGTAAAAGCATGTGGTAAATTTGAACTGAGGTTTAAACTATACTGGATAGCTGTATTATCACAACTATAATGCTGTTGAATTCAGTGTAGAAAGGAGTGAATGAAAAAACATATAAGTGCATTATTATGTCCTAGCCAGGTGTGAGGAACCTCCTCACCCAGACCACATGTGGTCTGGAGGCCATAAGTTCCCCACCCCTGTGACCTAGACATTGGGACAAGAAATATAAATGTGAGATTGTCCTCCTACACTGGATGACTGCATGTTAATGAATGAAAAATTCTTTATTAGATGAGTTACTGTGTAGTGGGTTCTGAGACAGAATTCTATGCAAAAGTGAGAGAGATATTGCTTGTCCCTTAGTAAGGGAGTGGTGCCTCTGCAAAGAAATTTTGGCCTGAGTCTTTGCAGGAATGGTGGATGGAACCATGGGGTAGTGGATCATTATGTCTTTTCCAGAAGCAAAAGTGATATTTATTAATAAAGGACTTTTCAGACTTTATTGTGAGTTTGCCTTCAATACTAGCATATAAAGTATAATTAGAAGGCACTTAATAAGTTTTTTCTTTTAACATACTTGAAAATATTGATTAAATTTGCAAAGTTCAAGACTTTTTTTCTTCTCATTATTTAAGTTAGGGCAAAAGTTATTTAATTTTAGGAAGAAACATATTTAGCTACTCTCTCTTTTACAGGGTTCAAGTTTTGGAAATGAGCCAAAAAGAGGAAAATTGTTTTTTTTTTAATGTTCGCATAAAATTTATAGATGAAGGCAGGACTAGTGATGCCAAAAGTCATCAGCTGCTTCAACTACCTCAGAGATTCCAAAATCTACCTCCTCAAGCTGTAGAATTTATTGTTTGTAGAGTGAAACCTATTGACAATGAAATTGAATGGAACCCAAAGGTAAGTTCCCATGCTTTCATGTTTTTACATTTTTAAAGTTCTCTAAATAGAAGTACTTAGTAATTTGGTATAGTAGCCATGATTTTAAAATGTAAAAATAATGTTTGGAAATCTGTGTTTGAAATAAATTTTGTAGCTGTCAACACACTCTTGCTTTTGTATCCATAATAAAATGCCAATTAGCTGTCACTCAGATTTTTGGCAACCTTCTGCCATGCAGAAAACATCTCTGAATTCATTTTTTATAGAAGATCTCAGCAGAGAGCAAAAGAGCTGTCATTCCCACATCTCATTAATATAGCAGCAACGTACAGTAACTATATTGTGCTTTGTAACTAACATAAGTCTGAATCATTAGAGTGCTAAATTTTGTTGTGTGCCACTTAAGAAGGAGAAGAAAAATAGCTAATTGTAATTTACTTTATTTAAATTTAATTTTTCATAAATAATCTTAGAAGGATTTTCATGGGTAGAATAAAAATAGTTTGATATTTAAAGGTGATAAACTGCAGTTAATTCTTTCCTGCTCTTCCCTCCCCTCCCGCACCCTAAAATAAAAACTTTTTTTATGCCAGGTATGTACTATCTATTTTTTGACTTTGGGAAACCTGTAAAAATCAGAAAGCATTCCAACTGTGCTTTTTTCTAAATCAATGCTAAAAATATTCACCAGCACAGTCCAAGGACGGATCTCAGGGCCAGTGTCCATTCTGCCTCATTCTGTGTTGACATCATCTTATTAATAACTGCTCTCCAGGTCTGATCCCTAAATCTGTCTGGAGTTGTATAGAATTTCTCCTCATGAGGTTTTTGGAATTGTGAATCATTTTATTAATGAGAGTAGCTAAGTCTTTGGCAGCTGGTCATCATTATACAATATTGCTGATACTGTGTAGTGTTCTTCTGGTTCTCCTCACTTCACTTTGCATCAATTCATACAAATTTTCCCAGATTTTTCTGAAACCATCCCTTTATCCTCCCTCTTCCTCCTGGGAAACTACCAGTTTTTTTGACTTTGTGGATGGGCTGTAGTTTTATTGGCAATCCCCGTTCTTAGTGCTTAGAGCTTCTAGGGCTGACTTTTTGAGTAATTCTGGGGTATAATACTTGCTGTATTGTACTTTGTAATTAACATGATAAGTATGAATCATTAGAATGCTCAGTTTTGTCCAGTGTGCCATTTGATAAGGGGAAGGAAAGTACCTAGTTTTAATTTATGGGATTTCTTGATAATTATCTTGGACTGGTACAAATTTCAACTTTCTGTTTGTGTGAAAGTTGTGTGGTCTTCTGTAAAGACCTGAATAGTGTCTTCACTTCACTAAACAAAGAAGCCCTGAGGAAGTTTGAATCCCCTGTCTGAGTAAGATTGGCAGTAAGACTCAAAAGACCCTTTTCTACTGGCAGAGAGTTTGAGTCCTAGCTGCCATTTCTCCAGGAGTCTTCTCTCTTCTTCTCCTTCTACTATGAATAAGTCTCCAGGTCCAAGCATCTTGCCCCCTCATCTCAATCAATACCTGGTCCTACTTACTACAGATAAGAACCATATAAAAACCCACCAGACTTTATTATTTTGGGATGCAAAATTCCACTTGCTGGTGGGTTGCCCACTTCACCCAGGGCCCCAATGAACTTGACCTGTTTCTGCCATCCTCTCTCACTGTGCTTCTTTATTTTAAGTATATTCCTTCAATACAGAATTGGGCTGGCTTCACTGTCTTGTTACATGCTATATGTTTCCTTGTATGAAACTATTGGTATCCTGAACCTTAAAACAAAGAACTGATGTTGAAAAATCTGCTTTTGCTCTGGCAGCCATTTTGGCAGGACATTGAATCTTGGCAGTTATTAGCATGGAATTACAAATGTTGACAACAGTGTGATTTGAGTCTCATTAGCATTCTACTTGAAAAGAGAGAATGTGATCCAGTTGAAGTAGTGAATGCTGTATTTGGAATATATGACTGATGGGTGCTAGTTCCCCCTTGTGCAGCTAAATCAGCAGTGTAATTGTGAAGAAAGTCACTTCATCTGCCACAGTTTTCTCTTATAAATGGCAAGGATGCCATTTACCTGATGATGAGTTTTTTATGTCCTCATAGCTCTTGAGCTCTTAAGAGAACTCAGATGCCATGTGATCTAATCCTCTCATTTTAGAAATGAGGCAACTGAGGCCCAATGAGTGCTAAATGACTTGCTAAGGTCATGCAAGGTAGTGTCAGAGGTAACATCTGAACCCCGGAATTCTTTCTCCACAGCCAGTGCTTTTTTCACTGTACCCCACACTATTTTAAAATGTGGTGTAAGGAAAAATGTGATGATAATACAAGATGGTAGTAAGAAATGCAAAAACACTTAAGTATTTTTTAAAACTTAAGTTTAAAAACATTGTTAAAAGATAGTGGAAATTTTTTTGATCAAAAACATTCCAATAATTTCAAATGAATTTCTGTGTTGATGAAGCATATATTTATGTGACTTTCTTTTTGTATCTTCTGAACGGAACTGACTTTAATCCTAAGCAGAACATGTAAAATATTGTTTTTATTACTATATGGATTTTTGTTGTGATTGCTCATTATGAATCAATCGTTCAAGTAACATGTAACAAAATAATGTTTACATTTTTCAGGTTACTAGATATATTCACCATAAAATTATAGGAAAACTGCATGAGGCAAAAGTAGTACTGTCTTTAGGAAATACAGTTTGGATTGATCCAATGGTAAGTGTGCCATTTTCTTATAAGGAATATAATCAGTATTTACAAGAGAAGCAAAAATCAATATTCACCCAAAAGATGAACCTTTATGAACTAGAATCTAACTTCAGTTTTGGTGGATTCTTCTTTTATACTTGTGTGTTTCTGACAAAAATCTAAATGATAAAGCAAATGATCAAAAGATGTAGTTTTATAAATATCTTCCTAAAAAGCATACCCCTAGAGATGGTCTTTGGCACACATGCTCCGTCTTCAGTCCATTTTTTTTCTATCTTGTAGCTTTTGTGTATACAGTCTTTAGCATGATCATTTAATCTTTAGTGTAACAATAGTAATAACTAATTTACATAGCACTTCAAGGTTTGTAAAATGCTTTACAAATATTTCATTTGACCTTTTTGGTCTACAAGATGCTTAATTTCTATGTACTAGTAAAATTATTCATTATAAAAATGAAATCAATTAAAGAAAAAATACAACAAATACTTTCCCCCAGGTTTCTCTTTATAAGTTTCAAGTGTGTAACAGTATACCCTTTAGGACTGCAAAGGGGAGAATGCCTCCCCTCCATCTACTCCTTCACTGTTCATTTGGACTGAAATTATGTCAGTCACAGTCAACAGTGGTTTATGAAGAGTCAGTAGCTGCCATCTAATACAGACTCCCAATAACTTTTACCTAAGAAACTAAAGGCTGTTGCCTTCAGTGCCCCAGTTTTGTTCTTAGGTCAGACATCAGTGTACATTGTGCTCACTGGTCTTTGGGGAAAGACTTTCTCTTCCTTAAATAAACTCAGGTCAGGCCTTCTTATCCAGGTTTATTTGCAAACCGATTCTTTGGGGTCAAACTTTGAGAAATTGTACTGCACTGGAAACCATGAAATATGTGAATTTTAGGCTTTTTTCCTTAAAATGATATAGAATTTAATTAAATTCCTTAAAAATAATGTAGGAAATTAATTGTTCTCAAGACTATTTTATATTATGTTTTGTTTTACATTTAAGATACAGAAAAAACTAATTCCCATAGATTTAGGGATTCTAATGTCATTTCTTCGGTTTCCTGGTACTAGTCTCTAATCTACATCTATCTTTAGCCATTACTGCTGCTGCCAGAGGGCCCAGAGTTAGGGCACATACTTGCTTGGTTAAAAAGTATGATATCTAGTGTATGAACAAACTACCAAAACTATTGGAAACTAATTATGGTTTTCTCTGTGATATAGTCAGAAAAATTGAAAGGGGATCAAAAAAGGAGAGTTTTGGAGAGAAGTGGGCAACAGATAAATAAATTTGTCTGTCTGAAATCTCTTGTACTTTCTAAATGAAGAGGCCAAACTTACAGCATTGTCTTTGGTGAATGTATTCTATCATATAAGTCACTTCAGCTAAAATCAGGAAGTACACTAAAGTAATCGAAAATGTTTTTAAACATCATGATTCTGAAATATACTTCTGTTTTGTCTTTCCAACTTGAGGTTCATCTCACCAAGCTTTCAGATTTGAAAACTTCTGTAATTGAATATAATGTTCGAGCTGAAATTTTATCAATGGGAATGGGTACTGATAATCCGGAACATATAGACCAACTCAAGAAACTATGCCAAGAAAGTAAAATGGTAGCCCTTCAAGAGAACACATTCCAAACCATGTGAGTTACCATTTCATCTTTCTCTATGTATTTGTTGTTTGAAACACAGGGGACCTGGGTTTGTATCCAAGCTCTGTCACCTCCCTGGGGAGCCTTGGCAAGGCCCTATATTTGCCCACTTCTGGGAAAAGCTAGTCATTTCGTCTCTGTAGGCTTGAGTTTCTTCATATGAAAAAGGGGGCTTGATATATGGATGACATCTGAGGCCTCTTCAGCTCTAAGTCCACAGCCCTATGATCTATGATTCTCATAAGGTAAGTACTTTTTATCTGAAGGATAAAACAGAATGGGCATTCATCTAAAGTCATATAGAAGACTAAAGAGTTCCTGCTGTGAAACTGTGTAAGAGGTTCAAATAAGTTTCCATCATAAAATATAGTATATAACATAGTATTCACTGAGCTTTTTAAAAATATATTTTTGCAAGGAAGTGATGTGATAGAAGCTGTGTAGGATACATGTGCCCAGCTTCAAAGAATTTGGATAAATTTCTAGGCCTCTACCCATTTGTAGGAATGTCAGTATTATTTTCCTTTGTATTGGAAAAGGTTCAGTTTCATAATAATTTTCTGTTAGTCTAGGCTTCATGAATTAAAATTAAATATATCCAATTTAAGGAAAGAATTGTTAAAATAATTACATTTAATATTATAATAATGGCTAATAAAAACTTATGGGACCTCTTGTTCAATTTGGACTTTTATAGCATGAGTATTGATGAAGAAACTCTTGAGCTACTCATCCAGTATATAACTACATGTTGTAATATTATATGGCTAATGTATATTCTTCATCTATCTGGTTTTTTATCCGAATGCCTTTTTAAAAATCTGTGTATTAACCTTTGGTAAACATGTACATAGCAGTAATTTCTGTATGTTCAATTTAGAATAACTCCTTTAACATCCACCAAAGGCAGAGAGGATACAGGTGACCTGCAAAGCTCAACATCAGATGATGACAGAATTTCAGAAAACAATATTTCCTTACAAGTGAATACAAAAAATCAAAAGTCTGGTAAGTACTTATGAAGCAAGTTTTAATCTTCTTGTCTCAATCATATGCTTTTTGAAAAACATGACTAGTGATTTTTATATCTTTTAAAGACATTACACAAAGGGATGTGAACTTTAATATTTAGTAAGTTTTACTTTTGATGTCATGATTGGACCAAAGGGTCTTAGAATGACACGTAGTGGTTTGATTGCATTTTAATAGCATCTGTATAGCATTTTACATATATATTATCTTACTTGACCCTCCAAATATGCCATTCATGCAAATACTTAGAGTTATTCTCACTATTTGATAAAAGAGGAACTCTGCAATGGTAAGAGACTTGCTCATGGTCTGGTCACATGTCTAATACCTGAAGTGAGATTTGAACTATCCTGGACTTAGCCAGTCTCTTTTCACTATATCATGCTGCTGCTTCAAAACTCTTAAGGATTTTTTTTTTCCATTAATGGATTTTAATTTTCACTATTAATAAGCATACTGATACTTAACCCATGACGCCTGGGACATCAGGAAATGTTTGTCCCTTCATTTCATTGTCTTTAACCTGAATGAGAGTTGTCAGTTGCATTGCACTTAAGTAAATAACAGTGGAAGGAAACTCGCACTGTGGAGGGAAAGGGATGATCTACAGTGAGCTTATCCTGGACATTTTTTCTTTTCATAGTTGTGATATCAGAAAATAGTGGAGATAATTACATTAAAGAAACAACCCAGCAGCAGCATAAAAGGTATGGCTCCATCATTCGAAAGGGATTTCCTTTAACATATAAGCATTTACTTAGGAAGTTTTAACATAAAGATACTTTAGCAAAGCAGCTCTTGTGTTTCTCTCATCAAGTCCACTCCCCCCCCCCCCCCCCCCCCCCCCCCCCCCGTGCTCTCAGCTTAGAGTCTCACTTAATAGTTAACTGAGAAGATGGAAACCATTTATTGTGAGCTCTCTTTTCTCTTCACCTTAAAACTCCTTGGCATGATGCCCTGCTCTGTCTTGTGATCTGACTCTAGCCTGACCCTTCTCACTACAACCAATACCACATACCCTTGGTCCAGTCCCTTCCATAGTATCTGTTGGATCATCCCCACAATCATCTCTTCAGTTTCTCCTTATTTGTTGCTTTCTTTCCTACTCCAGAAAAACAAGTCTACATCTCCTGTTCCTTAAAAAATCCTCAGTGGATGCTTCCATTTATGTGAAGCTGTCATTCCTATATATCTTTTCCTTTTCTCAGCCAGATTCCTAGAAAAATCTGTCTATACTTGTTCTTCCTTTACTCCTATATCCACCCTCTGCACTATGACTTCCAGCCTCATCACTGATCTCCAAAGTCATCAGTGATCTCTTAAGGGCAGAAACTTGAACACAGGTTATCTTGGAATACATTCTCCTCTGCCTTCTGCCTCTTAGAATCTCTGGTTTTCTGAAAAACTTAGCTTACGTACCCCCTTCGATATGCAGTGTTTCTGGATCCCTGCCCACGACTGCATGCCCCCACCCCCCAAATAAAAAACTACCCTGTTTATTTTTTGTGCAGGCTTATATGTGTGAGCGTTTTGAGGTTAGGGACTGTTTTGCTTTTTAGCTAAAACAGTGCCTAGAATACATTAGGCATTTAACAAATGTTTGTTGATTAATTGATTAATCGGGTCTTTCTTTCCCACTCTTTCGTAGTTTCCATCCAGAGATAAAATGGTTTCAAAAAGAAGATGTTGTAGTTGTGAAGATAAGGTTAAGAAATGTCAAAGATCAGAAATGTAAATTTTTTAGAGAAAGGGTTGTTTTCAGGTAGGCCTGTATGTATTTTAGCCAAAAAACAAAAACAAAAACTGGAGTCACTTGACTTTGGTAAAAAGGCTAACCTTATTTGTTTTAATTTAGTGCTTGGGTAGGAGATAAATTTTACATGGCTGATATGGACCTACATGCAAGTATATTAAAAGAAGAATCCAAATGTCTAATTAAGAATGAAGAACCTATCATCACTCTTGTAAAAGAGAAAAAAGAATCTTGGCATAATTTACTCAAGAAAAGGGTAATAGATTTAAATGATTTTTGAGTCATAATATCCTTGGTGTATATAGAGGTGTATTTATCCTATTTTCTCAGTTAATGTTATATTTTATATTTAACAGAATCCTAATGTGTCTTTTGATTTCGATCACTGGGAGGAATGTGAAGATATAAGCCCCTTTTCTAATGGTAAGGCTATATTATTAGACATAAGGAGAAAAGTTTTAAAGAGAAAAAAAGTACTCATTAGATAAGGCTATATGTTCAAAGCCAAGAAGACGGATACTGAAGCAAAAGCAGCGATGGGGTGTAAGTCATGTTCAGGGATGATGGCTGCATGTAGTCAGATGTAGATGTGGATGGTCCTTTAGGAATTTAAACCTTTCTGAGACATTTTACTTTTATTACAATTCATGTAAGAGTTAGAGTTCACATTAATCTTTTCTGTTTGGAAAGCTTTCTGTTAGCCAAGTAGATAATGAGTCTTTTACCTTTCTTATTTCTTATGCATTACATGATTTTAACAATTTGAGTAATTTTTTTCCTTTTGAAGAATATCTCAGATTTATATAACACTTTGTTTTCCTCTAAACAAACTTGTCAGGTAATTAGTACAGGTGGCATTGTCTCCATTTTACAAATGAGGAAAAACGTTTATCCATGGCTACACAGCTAGTTGCGACTGCATTATAATTTGAATCCATCGCATGCAGACCGTACTACAGAACTTTCACTTTTGTTGCCAATAAAATGAAAGTTTGTTTAGTTTTGTGTAGTGAGACACTTTTTTCCTCCAGTGTCGTGTTGAGTAATTAGTTTGAGAACCATGTTATGAGCTGTTAAGAAAGCTCTTAGGAGGCTAATGATGCTTGAGAAACATGCTTTGTGTAATCTGTAGCATATCCAGATTTATGTGCGGATAAGTTGTGTTCTGTGGAGAGTCATAAATATGTAGATCTTTAGTCTAAAAAATAATGCTACATATAAAACAAACTTCCTTGTGCCTGTGGAGAAGGCGGGATTTGATGGCTTATAAACTAGAATTAATCAGCTGAATTCAGACAAAAACAGAAATGAGGACTGAGCCTGAGTTCAGGAATTGAAGAGTACAGGACATCCAGCGCTTGACATGTTAGTTTTGGAATGAGAAGTATTGCTATTGCTTGTCTATACTGTGGATTTTATTGTCCCTTTAATTCACTGATTTACATTTTTTTCTTTAAGGAATTATGTTCTAATAAGAGTAGTGAGAAATGATTTGTTTATTTCTACATTATTGGCACGACATTAACTGACTCTTAAGGTTTTGAACTGAAACTGCACAGAAAAGATTTTTCTTGAGGAAAATAATTGAATAAACAATTTCTTTATAAAATATATCTATGAATAAATAAGGATATTTAATTACTCAGCACATAAATTGTTCACGCTCAAATTCCAGAGAATAAACATTATTCCATTAGATGTTTTGATATGAAAAACATTGACTGAGCTTACTTGGCTCCCTACTATGAATTAACCTGTAAGTGTTGAATTACTGAATTATGTATAATTTTTTTTAAGTTGTGTGCTCTAGAAAGGTGCTCAACACTGGTATGCTGATAAGTGAAGATAGAGATGATTCTTCTGAGGACAGTGAAACTGAGAGTGAATAGTCTGCAAGTGAAATTGTGGTTCGAAGACTTTGACAGAGAAGTTGTCTATCACTGCACCTACAAGTTAAGAAGATATGCATAGACACATTTGAGCCTTTTTTTATTCCAAGGAAGAAAAATCATATTGTCTATAAAAGTAGTCATTTCACTTATTAAAGATAAGAATTACTTAGTTGTTACTTTATAAAGAGATCAAAATTAAGGGAATAGTAAGGGCTGGGGGAGCACATGAGATACTTAAGGAATGGTGATAGATATTGGTTACCTGGTTGAAAAAATACATTTCCCAGCTAATAATGTACTTTCTGTTTTACTCCTCCTCTCCAATGTAATTTGGCTTTGGCAAAACTTAAATTTGATTGGCAGATAGCAAATTTTGGTTCCCCCAGGTACTAGACTTTCAGCCCATTAATTTTACCTTAGGTCTTATAAAACAAAAATTTGTATGATTCATTGGCCTACTTAAATTATTGGAATTTATAGTTCTGTTCTAATGAGTAGGCTTTCAACCTCATAAAATTATACTTTAACCTGGTTTATTGATCCCATTATTTCCTTATTAATTAGGTCTTAGGAATGTGATAGTCATCTTCCCATTGTTGTTAAGGATGTAGATGTTTATATTAGTTGGCATTAATATGCATATATGAAACAGCTTAATAGTCTTAAAATAACTGGCTTAGTTTTCTGGTGGCACACTTTATGAACACTAAATTCACTTTTTGTGAAGAAGAAATATAGTTAATGGCTTTGACATCATTAATTTTAAATCTCAAGTATACTGGTGAAAATTGGATTGACCTAAAATTGTACCTTTATGATCTCCAGACCGTTTTTTAAGAAATGCCTAAAGAAAATCCTAAAATGAAGATTTTTCTGAATGCAAAAGCTACTGGTTCCAAATAGCCTTTTGTACTACTCAGGTCTGTGTGTGGGGCTCTACGTATTTATATATCAGAGAGTAACCCCAATCAGGGAAGCAAAGAAAGGTTGTTTTTTAAGTGAAATTGCGAAGGTTGACTGATTTTAGCACTTAGGAAGTTTAGGTTTCACAAGTCGTGGGAATGTCAGAATATTCTTAGCCAATTGGCAATATTGAAGTTATGAAGCACATGGTTGAAAGCCCATATAGAACTCATACTTACATTTTCTTCCTTAAAGTTTTTTGTATTCATCAATACAAGTTCCTATTAGAACATATAGGGAAAAAATAGATCTTTAAAACTGAAGACAGATTCAAAATTTATAAGGTAGGTGTGACTTAATGAATGGTGCCTTACACTAGCAGTCTTAGATGGTATTTGGGCATTCTCTTTTTTGTTTAGCAAAAAGAAAGAAGAAAGTTCCTTCCTCATGAAATTTGGTAATATATACACACATGTATGCATATGTGTGTGTACGTATATATGTGTGTGTTGTGTGTGTGCATTTGATAAAAAATCAAAACTCTTCCTTCAACTGTTCTGTGAGATGGAGTAAAATTAAACTTTGAGTCTCAGTTTTCTCATCTGTAAAATGGGCTACTTATGAAGAAAGAATCTCAGGGGGACAATCACAGCACCATTTTGAAGGAGTATTTCTAAGAACAAAGTTAAGGCATTTTTCTCATGATGAGATCAAGTGACAGGTTACCCTTTCTGCCAGAGTAGGTGGGGATTTTCTTTATATAGGTAGATCTAGCCGTGTGTGTGTGTGTGTGTGTGTGTGTGTGTGTGTGTGTGTGTGTGTGTGTGTGTGTGTGTGTGTGTGTGTGTGTGTGTGTGTGTGTGTGTGTGTGTGTGTGTGTGTGTGTGTGTGTGTGTGTGTGTGTGTGTGTATGGCAGCTCTTCTCTTTTGCTACTTGTTAACTTTAAACTTTTAAGTTTATACACTTTTGCCCCTACCCGTAACGTTGTATATATTGAGGGATGGAGCTGAGGGTACATATAATTCAGAGTAAAGTTTGATTTTCCTTTTTGATGGTTAAATTTAAACAAAAGGTGTCATCATCATCCTGTACTTCCTCCAGGATCTCTCAGTCTTTTCTGACTTTAAATTAATTTATAGATATACAACTTGTGTTTCCACAGAATTCCGAAAACAAGCCCGTCACAATAAGTCTTGCCCAGTGAATTCTCTCCTTGCACACTCGGAGACAGCCCAGTGGTCTGTAGGGTTTCACAGCTTCCTGTCAGGAGTTTACCCCTTTTGCTTGTTCTTGTTTTGTTCTTTTTTGAAACCTTTTTTGTAGCCAATGATAGAACTGCCTGAAAATGTTTGAATTCTAAGAAAACATATAAAGCAAATGGCTAACTTAAGTTGTGGTGGTCCTTCAAAACAAATGTTAGGTTACTTTGTTTTTTTTTTAAATTCAAACATTTCTAAAGCCACCAATTGGTTCATTAGGATTTTTAAATGTATAATTTCATTTTAAAAGTATGGAATGTGCAAGTGTTATTTTTGTATTAAAACATACTACTGACAGATTTAAGACTTGTCAAATGTGATGTTGCAACTTTTTTTTATAATGGAAACAAGGCTTCTCCATTTCAGCTTCAACTATAAGTATTTTCTTAGGGAAAAATACTAATCTCTTAAATGGTTTAATGTAATGAATATGCAGTTTTGTCTTATGGTTTCTTATCTCAGTTGCCTGTGGTCTTAGTTACACAGCATAATGAGAAGGGGGAATGTCATCAATAAAGTGTAGTTGTTTTCACACAAAAGTAGCCTCCAGTTTTTTTCTTTTTCTTACAGTATTTTCATTGACTAATGACAAAGTAGTGGTTAAAGAGCAGGTCTCAGAGCGAGAGAGATCTGTGCTCAAGGCACACTTGATTCTCACTGTCTCTAGGCAAATCACTTAGCCTCAGTGCCCCAGGAAGCTGATCTGCTGTGATAGCACGAGTAGACTTCACTGATATAAACATAGGAAGGGGACGTGGCTGGAGGCTCTGGGGGTAGGGTGCAGGATTTGGGCAGGGAAAGTAAAGGTCAAATTTTATTCCTGGGAATTGTGTCCTCTGTTTCAAATGCTAATGAAGGACTTTTGGATGCCCATGAGAGCCACTACTTGAGATTACAATATAAAATATCAAATTGATGTGATCTGTAAGACTAGAAACCAATGGCTTGTCAATGATGTTCACACAAACCAAGACGGGATCAATTATCCAGATTAGTTACTGCATTAAATATATAGATAATCCTTTATTGGTGTGATTCTCTTTGAAATAACTAACTTGCAAAATTATTTAAAGGAAGCAGATGGTATAAGCTGTAAGTGTTGGTTGAATCTGGTTTCAGAGGACTTTGGTTCACATACTGGCTCTGCCACTTAATATTGAACCAAACGTTTTCTGGGCCTCAGTTCATCTGTGAAATGATGGGTTTGGACTTGACTGCTACATCATATTGGCTGGACCATTTCAGAATTAGAATTTGTGAAATAATTGTTCAATTACAAATATACTCTTATGAAAAAAAGTTCCAAAGGTGATTGAATTCAAGCACAGAATCCTATGTTCAACAAACAAGTGTCTTTACGCAGAGCAAAATGTTGGGTGTTAGAGAAAATAAAATTAGTTAAATAAGATTTTTAAAAAACCATTTGACCATTGAGTTTAAGAAATTTACTTTACTGACAATTATTTTAAATACATGTACAGTTCTCTTTGTTAAATAAGTCACCACCACAACTGTGGTATTTTATTTACCACTCTCCTAATTTTCAATAGGGCAGAGTAGCTTTCTTTCTTTAGCAAACATCAGTTGCTTCTCCTGGCTGTAAACTTCAGGCCAAGAGAGAATTATAGATCTCTTTTTTTAAAAAAAGATATTACAAATATTTGTAAAAATTCTCTTGGAAAAAAAAAAACATGTACATCAGGAAGACAATCACAAACATTCCATACAAAAATACATCTCTTACATGACTTGATGTACTGAAAATCAAACGTTAGTTGAGATCTTCTTCTGGTGGGACAACTTCCATGAGCATCTGGAAGTGCATGGTTATGGGTTCTGAAATCCCAAAGTTGATACAATTAGAAACATGTTAAAAGGTGGCATTTAATCCATAAAGTCATTAAAAGTCAGTCATAGAATTCATTAAATTAGAGATTTTTACTCTTCACTGCCTGTAATACAGGGTGTCCCAAAAGTCTTGGTGTAAATTTGTGCAGATTTAAACTTTCCTAGCTGAAAATGGCAAAGTAGAATAATAGCCTAAAACTGCAAAGTTTTAAGCTTTAATAGTATAATGCTTAGCACTTAAGACTTTTAGGACACACTGCATAGTTTATTACCCCTTGATTTGCCATCTTCTCCATACATATTTCCATAATCCAGAACTGTCCCTTGTACACTATTCCCTGGGGAATAGTAACCTGAGGTCATTAAGGTATTTTGAAACTAGAAGCCATCTCATAGAATCTTGAATTGGAAGGGATCTGAGTTCATCTGGCCTAAACTATACCTAATTCCCAACACAAGCTTCTCTCTTTGTTTGAAGACATATTTCTATGCAGCCTATGTTTGGATACCTCTAATTGTTCGGAAGTTTTTCCTTACATCAACCCTAAGTCTGTTGCTCTGCCCTCTGCAGTCAAGCAAAATTCCTCTAATCACTGTTTCATATTTCAGACCTTTAGATACTTGAAGATGGCTATCATGTTTTCCCTATGTCTTCTCCAGGCTCAACATCTCTTTTTTTTTCCCCCATGTCCTCCCCCTAAGGTATTTCCAGCTTCCTTACTATCTTCGCTGTTCTTTGTTTTCTTATTTTGTCTTCCTTAATATATGATATCCAGAACTGAAAACAATACTGTGGATGAGTTCTAATCAGAGCAGAATATTCTTGACACTGTGATTATCAATACAATCTGATTTCATAAAGGTTTTTTTATTTTACTTCCATATCACATTGCTGACTTATATTGAACTTGAGTTCCACTAAAAATCTCCAGATTACTGTATAGTCAGGCCTATTCCAGTTCATATTTATGAAACTGATTTTTTTAAAAATATTTTTTAGTTTTCAACATTGACTTTTATAAGATTTTGAGTTCTAAATTTCCTCCTCCTCCCTCTGTTCCCTCCTACCCAATACAGTGTGTGATCTGATATAGGTTATACATGTCCAATCATATTAAGTATATTTCCACATTGGTAATATTGTAAAGTATTAGAACCAAAGGGAAAAACCATGAGAAACAAGAAACAAACAAAAGAAAGAGAAAATAGTACGCTTCAATTTGCATCCAGACTCCATAGTTCTTTCTCTGGATATGGATAGCATTTTGAAACTGATTTTTTTTTTATTCAAGTACAGGATTTTGTATTCATCCCTGTTAAATTTCATCTTATTGATCCATTATAAACCATAATTGATTATTAGTCCAATGTTCTAGACCATAGAGAACTTTTTGGATTCTTATTCTTAACTTGTTAGCTGTCTCAGTTTTGTACTACCTGCAAATTTGATAATTATGTCATATCTTTTATCCAAGTCACTGACAAAAATGTTAAACAATATAATGAGGGCCAAACAAAAATCCTTAGAGCATTCCACTAGACCCTTTGCCTTTCTCCTGTCCTATGGCCCCCTCTTCTGATTTGAGCATCCCAGGATGTGGTGAATATGCCCTGGTGACTTGAACTCATCAAAGACAGCTAGGCACTATCTGCCTATGATATTGGATTTCAGTCCCCTGTTAGACAGTTTTTGTATGTTCTTTTGAATCCAGAGATTATTCTCTTTGCCAGAAAAAAAGAAAACCAAAATCAAAAGAAAGGTTACAGTGGTTTGGCCTTGCACATGGAAGTCACTGACCAACTCAGATTTTTGAAGAATCTTATTTCTACCTTTAGACAGTTTCCCTTTCTCCTTAACACAATTTTCTGCTTGAGTCTTCAGAATCTTATTCTTGGTTTGACATCCTATAGAATGTAGTCCCCAGGATTCTGTTTTTTCTCTGAACCCTTTAAAATCTGCTCTACAAAATCATATGAGCTGTCATTTTGTCCAGTTTTCTTTCCTCTGTCATGAATTCTAAGATAGAGTGGTTACTTATCTCCAAGGTTTGCATCATTTCCTGGAGTATAGATCCAAGACATTAATGGAGGACCACCCAAAGTGTGTCAAAAAATAGTTAGTTTCTGATAATGGACATGGGCACTAATGATACTGTCAGGAGCCCAGAAACTATTGCCAAGGGTTATGACATCATGAATAAAGAACTAAAGACCATTAAGGACACAAGGTGTATGTACCTCACTGCTCCTGCAGTAAAGGCAGGGAATGCAGAAGGAAAAAAAAACTTGTATTTAGAAGTGAACTATTTTGTCCAAAAGTGAAACGCAGTCCTCTAGGGGGCAGTGGGTCCCCTCTTACTGAAGAACTAGATAAGTAGAAAAAGAAAGAATTGTAGAGATAGTAGTTGGATTAAATTCCCATGCGTTTCCTTCCAACTCTTAGGTTCTGGGAGAGATGAGTGCGTAGCAGAGACACAGAACTCTTAGGTCATGGAAAAGCCATAACTGTGTGGGAAAATCAGGACATACCTACATCAACGGCCCCATGATATTAGAAATACTGAATCAAGAAAATGATAAATGCTGGAGAGGATGTGGGAGAGTTGGAACACTAATTCATTGTTGGTGGAGCTGTGAGCGCATCCAACCATTCTGGAGAGCAATTTGGAACTATGCCCTAAGGGCTACAAAAATGTGCATACCCTTTGACCCAGCAATATCACTACTAGGACTATATCCCCAAGAGATCATAAAAATGGGAAAGGGTCCCACATGTACAAAAATATTTATAGCAGCACTCTATGTAGTTGCCAAAAACTGGAAGTCAAGGGGATGTCCATCAATTGGGGAATGGCTGAATAAATTATGGTATATGAATGTAATGGAGTACTATTGTGCCATAAGAAATGATGAACAAGAAGACTTCAGAGAGGCCTGGAAGGACTTATATGACCTGATGCTGAGTGAAAGGAGCAGAACCAGGAGAACTTTATGCACAGCAACAACCACAGTGTGTGAGAGTTTTTTCTGGTAGACTTAGATTTTTGTAATAACACAAGAACTTCTGAAAAAAAAAAAAAATCCCAATGGTGGACCTCAAGGCAAAATGCCTTCCACACTCAGAGAGAGAAATATGGAAGTCACTCACATAATGTAGCAGATCATGTTTGTGTATGTGTATCTGTTTGTGTATCAAGTTCTGATTTGTTATACGGATTCTTTCATTTATCTTAGTCTGACTACACAGCATGACTATAGTGAAAATATACTCAATAGGAAAGTATATGTAGAATCTATACAGAATTGTATGCAGTCGTGGGGAGGGAGGGAGGTAGGGAGGGGTGGGTGGGGAGGGATAAAATCGCAATTGTATGGCAGTGATTGTTAAACATTAAAAAAATAAAAAAATTAATAAAAAAAAAAAAAAGAAATACTGAATCATAAATCACAGTAATTTCCTGAAATTTTAGGAATGGATAGAATCTTTCAAATGCATAAAAGACTAGAAGGCAATTCTTTCTGCATAGTTGATTTATACTGGCATGACAGACATCTACACCAACACAAAAAATATTAAAAATATAAATTTTTTTTGGAACATAACAAAATATAGGGTTGACAATCTCTTGGAAGGATGGAGGACACCTAATGGGCTGAAAAGTTATTTGCCAAGTGTCTCACAAATCTAATCAAAAGGATGTTCAGTTTAAAAATATTTTGAAAGAGAAGTCTGCCTATTTATATTCATAAGACTAGATAATAGTACAATAGAGAAGTAGCTAAGAAGAAGGAGAAAAAGAGCAAGTAAGACAGGAGACAAAATCCAATAAAGAAGTCACGAGTAAAACTCTTGACTCCATGTGTCTATAGGTGGATATCAAAAGTTTAGACAACAGACTAAAGGAATGAGAACTTCTAATTCAAGGAACCATTAGGGATATATGACAAAGGTTCATATAGTCAAAGCTATAATTTTTCCAGTAGTAATGTATGGCTCTGAGAGTTGGACAACAGGAAAAGCTGAGCACTGCAGAACTGACGCTTTCAAATTGTGGTTCTAGAAAAGACCTTTGGGAAACCTTTGGATAACAAGGAGATCAAATCCATCAAGACTTAAAGAAATTCACTCAGACTATTCACCAGAAAGTCAAATACCGAAGCTGAAGCTGAAATACTTTGGCCACATAATGAGAAGATGGGACTTATTAGAAAAAACCCCAGTGTTGGGAAAGATTGAAGGAAAAAGGGGAAGGAGACAGAAGAGGATGAGATGGATGAGATGGATAGATACTGTCATGGAAACTTTGAACAGTAGCTTGGACAGACTTTAGGAGACAGTGGAGGATAGAAGGGCCTGGTGTGCTATGGTCCATGGGGTCACAAAGAGTTGGACATAACTGAACAACAAGAAATGCAAGGAAGTAAAGTTGATTTTGTATGCATCACAGATTTGGTGGGATGCGACCTATGACTGCAACATGGTTCTGGATTGATATGCTTTATTACTATTTTTTAATGGACAAGTAAAAGGGGGTATGAGTGGGTGGCACTTGATATTAAAACATAGATAATCATGTGAGGAAATCCAGAATTCAGGTAAAATCATTTGGATGAAGTTCAGTAGAGGGAGAAGTGGAAGGAATTTTATCATTAGAGTTTATTATGGATCACCTGGATAGAAAGAGGAACTGGATGAAGAATTTGGAAAAGATTATAGGATCAAACATGCTTTTTAGTTTAATTTTTTTAATGAACAAAAATGTTTTCTTGCCCTTCCACCTTTCTTCTACATTCCCTCCATTAAAAAAATAAAATTCGTAAAAATATGCATAGTCAATCAAAACAAATTCCCATAGTAGCCATATCCCTACCACAGGTCTCATTCTTCCCTCTGAGTCCTTCACCCATTTATCAGGAAGTGGGTAGCTGGCTTCATCTTCACTCCTCTAGGATCTCAGTGGACTTCAGATTTAGAGTAGAAGGGACCTTGGTGCTCATCTTGTCAAACCTTCTCATTTAACAGATAAGTAAAACTGAGGCTGAGAGGTTAACTGCCTTCCCCAAAGTCAGATAGGCAGTAAATAGCCGACCCAGGATTTAAACCTAGGCTTTCTGATACCAAATCCAGAGTTCTTTCCACTGAACCCCACAGCCTCCTTTAGAGGCATGGCAAATTAGTGATGAAGGACTTCAGTTAACATTTGTTAGAAAGCTCTTTGCAACAAGTAGAAGAGTTGAGAGTTTCTTGATTTTCCTTAATGATAACTGAGTCCTAGAAAAATTGTAGGAGTCAACAACAGGAAATTCTATATTTGACCATTACTAACTAGAAAAATCAGTGGCAAGGTGGAGAGGATAGGAGCCTTGCAGGGAAGTGACTGGCTTCCACTAGAGATTATGACAGAAAACAAAGTTAGACATAGTCTGATATATACCTGAGATTTTGGAAAAGGAAATTTCAAAGGTTTCAAATGTGTTATCAACTAAAATTCTACAGGGAAAGCCAGATCCATGCCAGGAGGGATGGCAGACAATAGAAACTGAACATGATTGTGGCATGATCCTATAAAAGAATGTCAATAGTATATAATAAGCTATGCCAGGGGAGGAAAGTAAGGCAATAAAAAGACTTTTTATCTACAACCAGAAAAGGATTTTTAAAAAAGGAATAGGACCAGGAGTGTATTCCTAGGGCTCTCTGAAAATTTGTAACACACTTTTAAGTTTAATCTGCATAGACAATCAGCAAGAGAATAAATCAGATCTTGATGTGTAAATTTGTCAGTTTCTGAGGAGGAAATGCTCATATTGAAAATTTAACAGTGGGCTCTCAAGGAAGTAAATGCTTCAACCCCCACCCTAGTATAGGACTATTGTATGGGAGGAATAGGATGATAATGACAGAGAGAGGGTAGAATTTCTTGATTCCTTTTGTTTCCCTTTATAAAGATGACCTTTGGACTAAAAAGGATAGAACAAAAATGATAACAGGGATTTACTATCCAAGATGAGTAAAGAAAAAAATGAAGTAGCTAACTGCCTTGAATGAATTCCAGTCATTTGACCCAAATCAACTACGTCCTTAGGTACTGAAAGAACTGACTGATGGGATTTCTGAGCCACTAGTTGTCAGAAATACGTGAAAGAACATGGAGAACAAGAGAGAGCTATAGAAGGGCATATGCCATCTAGAATTTCAAAAAAGGGGAATAATTAGTCTGCAATCTATAGGTCAGTAAGCTTGACCTTGATTTCCTGGGAAATTTTTAGACCAGATCATTAAAGAAGGTGGTGAACCTTTAGAAAAGGAAGATGATTTCAAAGGGCCAGTATGGTTTCATCAACTGCTCATATCAGACTAATCTTATTTGGTTTTCTGTCACTGTAGATCAAGGTTATGCTCTAGATGAAATTTATCCACATTTTGGAAAAGCATTCAATAAAGTATCTCATACGATTTTGTGGAAAAGATGGAGATACAAACTAGAGGACAATACAAAATAGATTTGGAACTGGTTGAATGGATAGAACTGGTTTGGTGTCAGCTTGGCAGGAGCTTGACCCTGTGTTATTTCATATTTTTATCAGTGATTTGGATGAAGGCATAAGATACGTGCTTATTAAGTTTGTAGATGACACAAAGTTTAGAGGTAACTAACATACTGGACAAGAGAGTCAGGAACCAAAAACCTTGGCAAGTTAGAGCACTGAGATGAATCTAATAAGATAAAATTCAATAGTAGGGAAATGTAAAGTCTTATACTTGGGCCAAAAAAAACCCAAAAACTCAACCAATTTCAAAGTACAAGATGTGGGGAAGGATGACTAGATAACAGTTTGTCTAAAAATATTACAATTACAATTAAATTATTAATTAAATATAAAAATTTTGAATTAAGTGTTAAATTTAGAGCTGCAGGAGATTTTAGATGTCATTTAGTCCAATTTTTTCATTTTACAGATGAGGAAACTGAGGTTCAGAGATAGTAAAGTGGAAAAGCTGGGAACCATGAACTCATATCCTCTGAATTGAAATTCAGTGATTTTTCTTATACCACAGCCATAAGCTGAGCATTTTAGTGGACCACAAATTCAATATGAGTCCACTGTGTGATATGGGAGTCAAACAAAGCTCACGGGATCTTAGGCTACATTAAGAGAGGCATCGCTTCCAGAAAGAAAGAGATGATCATTTTGAGTGTGTGTATATGTGTGTGTGTGTGTGTGTGTGTGTGTGTGTGTGTGTGTGTGTGTTCTGATCTGATCAGAGCACATATACAAGACTATGCCCCATTCTGGATACTTTTGTTTAGGAACATTAACGGGTTGACATATCAAGAAAAAGGACAACCAAGATTGTGAGGGGTCATGTGTGAGGGGTTACTTTGTATATTTGTATGTAGGTTTTGTTTTTGTTTTATCAGTTCCTGTCTTGGATTTTTTTTCTCCTCTGAATTTCTAGGCATTTCTAATGTAATGTTTCTTATGTTGTAAGATATTTTCTAGTATCTAGCTTGGTGAATAATATACATACATATATACATATGTATGCATGCATGCATGTATGTATGTATGTATGTGTGTGTGATGTATAATAGGTATTATATTTATGGGTATATTATATGCATTTTTCTTTTCTTCTTATAGGCATTTTTCTTTCTCCCTCATTCCTGTTGAAATTAAAGATTTGTAAGATACCAGACAAATGCAGTTTTACTAGCTCTTATTTGTTATCAAATCCAGAGGATATGGATTTCAGAGAAACTCTGCACAATGAACAACAAAATGAGAATTGGTGTTATAGGCATGAGCAGTCAAAACTATTTGATATTGTTAAAACAACAATAGAAAGGTGGATCAGTGGAACAAACTTGATAAGCAGCAGTAAGGAGTCAAAAACAGCAGCCCAGTGTTTGATAAGAATAAATTACTAGGGAAAAGACTCCTTATTTATCAAGAACTAATGAGAAAACTGGAAAGCAAGAAATTAGGTTTAAACAAGTATTTCTAACATTTGCAACCATAAACTCCAAATGGACACTTGACTATATAAAGTCACAAGATAAAAAATTTATAGAAGAATGGAGAAGAGCTATTTTTCCACTACTATGGTTAGAGGAATAATTTTTTTGGAATTACTTTTTTTCTAATTTATTATTTACTTATTTAAAAATGCATTTGGGATAATTTTTAAAATTGTATTTCTTTTATTTTTACACAATTTTCATTTGCAAATATATTTCCTTCCAATCTCATACAATGACCAGAAAGTCATCCTTTATAATAAAGAGGAAAAGAAAAAGAAAAACATTAGCCAATACACTGAGCATGTAATACTCTACATTTACAGTCCCCCAACTCTTCAATGACATAAGGGAGGTCTATTTCCTTACCTCTTCTTTGGGGGTCAAACTTCGTTATTTTAATTAGACAGCATTCAATTTGTTTTTATTTTGCCTTTTCCATTTACATTGTTGTAGTCAGTGTTAATTGTTTTCCTGATTTTATTTACTTCACTTTTCATCAGTTCATATAACTCTTCTAATATTTCATATTCCTCAAATCTTCGAGGGCAGTAATATGACATAACATTCATGTGCCAAAATTTGTTTAGCCACCCCCCCCCCCAACTGATGGGTATCTACTTTATTCCCAGTTCTTTTCTACTATAAAAAAATGCTATAAATATTTTGGCATTGGCTACTCTTGTTGATAAAATAATCCACAACAATTCCAAAGGACTAATAATGAAAAATGTTATTTAACTTCAGAAAGAGAACTGATTAACTCTGGGTGGAACTGAAGCATTTTTTCCACTTCATTTTTCTTGCTTTTTTTTTTCAACATGGCTAATATGGAAATATGTTTTGCATGACTTCATTTGTATAATGGGTATCTTACTGCTTGCCTTCTCAATGAGTGAGGTAATGGGTGGAGAAAAGGAAAGAATTTAGGACTAAAAATAAATTTGCAAAGAAAAACATAAACTTTTTTTGGTGTATCTTGGATGTTTCTTTTCATCATCTCCTTGGAGTATGTGGTTAGCAATCAGATGTCTAGCTCAAAGTATTTTAGTCGTGATCTTAGCAAAATTCCAAATTAATTAACGTGCCTGTCTTTCTGCAATCCCTCTGGAATGGACTATCCCTATCTTTTACCATCTTTAACAATTGATTTAGTATGTAGTGAATACTCAGAGTTATTTTCACTTACAGTAGGAACAGCTAGATGGTGCAATGAATAGAACACCAGGGTTGTTGAGAGGACCAAAGATATAACAATTGTAAAGTGCTTAGGATAGAGCCTGGCAAATAGTAAGAGCTATATAAAAGTTATTATTCTTTCTTTTATCAGTGATTTGAGGCAGTCTTCCATAGATTAATTGTTTGCAAGTTTTTAGAGAAATGTTTGCTCTTGTTCTGTGACCATTTATACGCTGGAGAACAGCTCTTGGTCATATGTAGTTTTGTTGTTTCATTTCATATCTTAGGTATCAGACCATTATCAAAGATGTTTCAAGTAAGGTTCCCCCTCCTCCCACCCATTTTATAACTTTTCTTATTTGACTTATGTTTTTGTGATTCCTTCTATTCCTTGTTTGGTGAAGAACTCTCAAGGGGGAACAGTTCTTGCTAAATAAAGGTATAAAAGATATAAAAGAGATAAAAGGTAAAAAAGGTAGAAAGATCATAGAAGAAAACAAATTAAATTTATATTACATTAAAATTTAAAGCTTTTAGGTAAACAAAATCACTGAAGATTGAACATAAAGAAACTGACAAGTATGGAAAGTAGTTACATCAAATACCACTGATAAAAGTCTAATATCCAAGCTAGACTAGAAATTGCCACAAATATATAAGACCAAGAAGCATTTCCTAAATGAACAGTTTCAAAAAAAACCAAACCCAACCAAATTGCAAAGTGTAAATAGCCAGATGAAAACAGGCTCCAAATCACTTATGATGAGAGAAGCAAATTTAAACAAGTCTGAGTTTCTAACCTCACAGCCTACGTATTGGCAAAGATGAAAAAAATAAAAAGTCAAGGTTGAAGGGGATGTGGGGAGACAGGAACACCGATAACACTTACGGTGGAACTATGGCGTAGGGCAAACATCCTGGATGTCAATTTGGAATTATTAAAGAAAAGTGACTAATCTTTCAATGAGTTTATACAAAATAGGATGGACTACCTTGGTAGATAAAAGGTTTCACCTTACTTGGGTCTGATAGATTATAGGAGGAAGGAAGGAAGGAAACAAATATTTATCAAGTATCTACTATGTGTCAAGCACTGAGCTAAGCACTTTACAAATGTTACCTTGTTTGATTCTCACAACAATCCTGCAAAGTAGGTGCTACTATTATCCTAATTTTATTTGAGGAAACTGAAACTGACAGATTTTAAATCACTTGACCAGGGTCATGGCTAGTAAGCATATGAGGCTAAATTTGTACTCAGGTCTTCCTGACTCCCAGTCTAGCACTCTATACACCATGCCACCCAGATGCTTTCTTATTTAAGTGTAGTTTAGACTAGGTAGACACTTACATTGTAAGATCCCTTGCAATTCTCAAATTCAGTGATTTTTGTGACTTCTGATCCTTTATTTTACCTCCTAGGGACACAGACCCAGTAATGGGGTCGCTGGGTCAAATAGTATGAATCACAAAAATAAATGAGAAGGTCGCTTAGAAGGAAGCAGTGATGGTCTTGGAGGACAGACTGAGGAGCAAAGCACCCTCCTTGGAACAGAGAAGGGGACTACAACAGCAGAATGTGGTCCACCTTGTCAGACTTGGTCAGAGTATCTCTGATTATTTTTCTTGACTACAATGGAAGGTTGAATTTGGAAGGAGAGAAATGATCATAATGTATGGACAGAAGACCCAATTAAACTTTTTTTTAAAAGGAAAGATAGTTCTATAGAAATAACATTGAGCTTTATGAATGAGTGCTCAAAAGAAATCAGAAAGAGTACAGATATTTTCAGATCTTAAGGGCAGAGACTAGTGCTGTGTTTAGTACAATACCGGTCAAATTAGTATTGTCTAATTTATATCCAATATATTCACAAATATTCTTAAAACTAAATTTTGTAAATTAAATTTGGCTGTGATTCCTCTGCAAAGACTTCCCTTTTTTTGTGATTTTTGCAAGTGAGTTTCTAAATTAACCTAAGTAGGCTCACTGGAATATTGTCTGCATGATGTTTTATTCTACACAGAAAATTCAATATGTGAATAATACAAAGTAAATCAATCATTCTGCAAGGGGTTAGAGTGCTACCTGGAGTACACTTTCTGTCTTCTTTTTCATAAAGGAAACTATATCTTGTACATGATTGTTTTGTGTGTTTTGCTAATATTTCAGTTGAATAATATCGCTTTTCCCAAATATTCCCCATATGCCCTTAAGAAGTATGGGTACCCTTGCTCTAACCTGTCTGCCTCTTTTTATCCCATTGCTACCCTGCCACCTAAACTATAATTTCTGTTACCTGTCGAAGCCTTCCCCATTTTCTCCAGACTTGGCTTTACACCTTAAATCTTTATAGTAGCTACTTGCCCAACATATTCAGGCCTTGGAATATAGCATTAATCCATACCACTTTTTAATAACCATGTTAAAAAACAGTAATAACCATGCTAGGCTTGATATATTGTCCTCCTTCTCCTGGCCACCATTGGGCGTCAGGGACAAATTAAGTTAATTAATGCATTTCTAAATGCCATTAGATATTTGATGCTGTAGTTCATTCTTCTTTTATATGTTAAGTGATGAGATATCTGTTGCATTCTAGTACCCTGGCTGAAGTATGACTTAGGTACAGGGGAATTGTTTAAGTGGTCAGTCAATTTTGGTTACATTTTCAAACACAAGTTACTACTAATACTTAGCACAGTGTCTGGTATTTAGTAGGTGCTTAAGAAGTGTTTGCTGATTGACTTCCTCCTAATGACAGCAACTCAATGACTGAAGGGAAAATTTCTTGTCTTCTAGTGAGAGGTAGGAGTTTTATTCAATGCCAGTGTTAAAATGCTCCCTTTTGTCTACCAGTTTCAATAAACAGTTGCTTAGTGTAGACAAGTAGCTTATGCAATTAATTGTGGATAATTATATTTTATCTACAGAATATCCACAAATATGTTTCATTTATACTTACTTGAAATCTTCTGTACCCAGCTGAACTTGTTGTGAACAAAAAGTACATAAAACAGAAGTCCACTCAGTATAAATAAAACACAGTATAGATATGGTAGCTCTGGTTTACTGATGATTGGTGCCAATACTAGGTAAATTGAAATAACGGTCACCAAGATGGGAATAATAATAGGCACCTGTAAAACAAAGCAACAAATTAATATTGGTTATGGTGTTCATTTGTACTGAATCTATATCTTACCTAATAGAAGAGATTATAGAAGTACGAATTTTCAGAGATGAACATTCAATTTGCATCCACTACCCAAACTCTACCCTGACCTGGTTTCATTACTGAGGGTTAAAATTTTTTTCTAGGCTGACATAGTAGCTCTCTAAAACAAAACTCTAGATCTCTTATTATCAGCTTTTAATAACTCTCATTTTTGTTATTTTTGTTTTTTTTAATTAACAAAAATGAATTTTTCTCTCTCCCACATCCCCATCTACCACTGGAGTAAAAAAAAAAGAACAAAACTCTCCTAACAAATATATATTGTCAAGCAAGACAAATTCACACATTGACCATGTCCAAAAGCTATCTGCCTCAACCTGCACCCTGAGTCCATCACTTCTCTGCCAGGAGGTGGGTACATGCTTCATAACTGGTCATCTGGAATCATGGTTGGTTATGGCGTTGATCAGAGTTGTTAAGTCTTTCAAAAATAATTCCAACTTCTATAGCACTTTCCTAATAACAACTTTGTCAGGTAGTTAGTATACATATCATCCCCATTTTACTAAGGAGGAAACAGGCTCTGAGAGGCTGCAGTTTGCTCCTGCTCCAATAACTACGAAGCATGTAAAGGGGCATTTAAACCCAGGCTCTGTAACTCTAATTCCAGTGCTGTTTACACTAGATCACATTGCCTTTGTTTCAGATGCTGAACAACTAGCTAAGATTTGTTAGTACTTAGGTTTAACTGGAAGAGGGGCACTGCCACTTGAAGATTTTGGACACAAGCGAACACTAGACTCTTGACAGGGGTAAGGATATGCTACTATTTAATGTTCCTGAGGCCTTTGGGTGGCAACCATTTATATGCCACCAAAATGCTGTGTCCTAGAAGGATGCTTACCAAGATTGCTAACAAGTCATATACTGCATAAACTGAAAATATGTTCCATGCATGTTTCAACCTTGAGACTATTTTATTAAAAGTGTATATACATGAACCAGCTAATCCATGTACCCAAGGAGTCTTATGGTGTAAAAAGTTATATGAAAGGTATTTGTGATACCTAATTACAGAAGTAAACAAAGGGATCAAGTTAGTAAATGAGAAAAATGAAAGTTTGGGGACCTACAAATTCAATCAACAATCAATCAACAAACACTTAGTAAGCACCTAATACGTGTCAGATAGTAGAGATACAAAGCCAAAAACAAGAACAGAGCTTGCCCTCAAGGATCCTACATTTGACTTTCTCCCTATACTATATATGTGCAAAGTAAAAAAGTCATCAGGAAAGAAAGGAAAGATAAACTTTAAAGGAAGGGGAGAGCTTTTTCTTTTTAAACAGGACCTACCTTGATAGGTCTTTTCCAGTCTTTCTTTGTAAACCTCATCACAATCAGTCCCAATACAGTCAGACCATAAAAAAACCATGATGCAAAACTGAAGTAGTTAATTAATGTATTTATATCTCCAGGTATGATGTACAGGATAGCAATGAAGCCCTGAATAATGAAAAGAATGAATTTTGAGGTTACTAGAACACAAACATTGTCCCTGAGTCCCTGAAAAAATAATTTCTCCCATAATGACACAGATTTGAAGAGGTGGCCATGAGAGGAGGGGAAGTCTTATATATTGCAAGCAGCAAAGGCAAACATGAACACCTATTACTGGCTTCCTTTAAGCTTAATGGAAACAATTTGACATCTATAAGGATTTGGTGTTTCCATGAAAGAGAGGGAAAAAAAACACAACCTGAACTGGCCTACCAAATATTATATTTAATTCCATTTGACTTTTTACTCAAATTCATTCAACTTTGGGGAAGAGACAGCATTATATTGATCGTGTCAACAACATTTGGCTGAGGTCACACTCCTTTCTTCTATTTTTTTTTTTTTGCTTGTATAGAATCTATAACTTGTGACCTAGAATTGCCAAAAAAAAATTCAAGTGTCTATAATATGGGGTCAGGAGACTTGGGTAAACATGTTGAATGGCTTAAATTGAAACTGATAAACTACAGCTGGGATATTCAAAAAGGCAGAAGAAACTTGGTAAACCATTGAACATTTTCAGTATACTCAGACAACCTCTCCTAGGACTAAAGGAAAGAATGCTGTTTATTTGGAAACCATTTTTGTGTCTGAAGGGTTTACCTTGAAGAATTTGTACTTACATAAAAGATGATGGCAGGTGCTGGAGTTAGGCGCTTCACACTGATGTAAGAAAGCATCTTTAACATGTGACCTTCCCGTCCTGCTACATAAACCAATCTGACAAAATAAAAATATAACTTGGGATGCTCAGGAAAGAACTGCACTGGTCCTTGGAGAAATGTTTTCATATTTACTGAGCTAATACACATATAATGTTGCTTCATTAATGAAACTGAACACTGTTGAATTTAGATCTCAATTTCAAGAAAGTAGAGAGAGGTGAATATTGAAAAATATTGCAAAAGTGAACTTTGCTTTGAAAATGTGATATTAGATTCATCATGGCCCTTGGAAGAAAATGTGGCCAGTGTAGTCTGATTCCTCTTTTCTAATAATCAGAAAACTATCAAGATGAACAAATTATTCTAGGGGGGAGGAGTGTGGAGCTTGGGGAATTCAAAAGTTTGTAGATATTCTGTGGGCTGGTTTTGTACTTTATGTCAAGCTCTTAGGTCGAAATTCCTTGAAGTAAAAATAGTTACCTTCTAAAAAACATTTATTGCTGATCATTTTTGCAGCCCTCTCCATATGAAAAGTAGAAATGGATTCACGACCACGTCCTACATGATCACCCTGCCTTTAATATCTCTTCATAACTTTGTTCTTCATAACAGCCGAAGAGTAACCTTCTCAACGGGCAGTTCTGATCATGTTCTTGTTTGCTGTTCATCCTTAATTTTTGGAGAGGACAAATGACATCACAGGTGATATCTTGACTTGCAAGAAAATTGTATTTGAGTGAGGCAGAGTTACACTGAGTCATCAGCCTTACTCTCTCTTCCAGAGTCACTGAAGTCCAGTGGTGACAAAAGTCAGGATAGTGGGAAATGGCTCAGGGTGCAGTGGATGACCTTGGTGTCTTTGATGTCCGACCAAGCTCTCAGCGCTCCACAGTGCCTACTTTAGCAGCCTTCATGGCTGTTGGGACAGATTGCTCTCATCCACTCATTCAGCCAGGGGAAGTTTTCATGTGCTTGGGGTAGACATTTCCCTAACTCACCAACAGCTCTAAGGCCTGTTGGCTTCCCTCAATCTGGTTTAGCCTGTCTGCCAAGACAGTTTTACTGGGGTCTGGCCATTGCACATGCTACAGCTTCTTGGATTTACAGGTGAGAACTCTCCTGTTCAAAATTTTTAAATAGCTCTTCATTCTCTTTTAAATAAAAGTTCAAACTCCTTTTTGCAGCATTTAAAGGTTTTTCACAATTTGGTTCAAATCTAACTTTTCCCACCCTCATCTGACATTACAACTGTTCATATACTCCATGTTCTGTTTAAATTAGACTACTGAAATCGATCTTATCCTGTCCTCTCATTAGTTCACAGTGTTATCCACCTTGTCTAGCCCCACATGTACCCAACCTCCACCTACTGAAAGCCTTCCCTGTCTTCAGGGTCCAGCTCACATACCACTTCCTCCATGAAGCCTTTCTGATTCCCTCTACCTGGACTTTACCTCTCCTTGTTCCCACTAATACCACTAAAACCTTCTTGAACAATTTCATCTCTCCTACGTACTTAGCATATTATAATTTTTATTATATTTCTATTCATATCTTATCTCCTTTATTAGATTATTAGCCCCCTGAGCACAGGGACTTCAAGTAGTTCATTTTTAATCCTTAACACAATGCTTTGCCCAGAGCAGGTGCTTAATAAATATGTGGAAATGACTTAAATTTTCCCCCTTGAGGAATATTTACTCACAAAACTAATTTGCTCTGCCCATGCTTAATGCAACTAATTGTCCTGAAACTTTACCTTCCAGCAGTGAAACAGGTGCCATTAGCAGCTCCAATTGTTGAAAATGCTACAAAGAGTGGAACAATCCAGGAGGCTGGATAGAGAACCCGGTCACCAAAAGTCTAGGAGAAGAAAAGAATTTGCTCCAGAGGAAGTTAAAAGTTCTTTGGACAAGGAAACAAACTTGGGTTGACTGGTTCATTTCAGATCTGGGTGGTCTGCAATTTAATCCAGTTCTGTATTTGTACCTGACACATGCTGCAATTATCTTAAAGGTCTCAGTATTTTCTTAATTAAAGTATTTTCGTTATACTACACAAAATATTGATTTGTCTTTAATGGACAAAGAACTCTTTTCCTTCTAATTCAAGAGTTCTTAACCTTTTTGTGTTGTGTACCCTTCAGTGACCTGGAGAAGCCTCTGCACCCCTTCTCTGAATAATGCTTTTAGATATATAAATTAAACACATAGGATTACAAAGGAATTGAATTATATTGAAACATAGCAAAATATTTAACAGAAATAAATTCATGGACCCCAGTTTAAGAACTCCTATTCTGATTGATAATTTAGACCAGGGGTGTTAAACACAAGAGCCAAGGGCAACATGTAGCCCACAATATTTTTATGTCCAGAACAAGATTAATAAAATTTAATTGAGAAATATTTAACAAAATAAGTAAAAAATACAATAAGACATAGATAATGTTAATATGTGGTTTTCTCAGGCAAAATATGACCTCAAGGAAACCTTAAATACAGCTGCTTAGAGATCACTGTTTCTATCTGGATTTGACACCACTATTTAGACTTCCTCTCCCTCCACTAAGTTACAGCCATTGGGTGGGTGGGATGCTTGTTCCTGATGTTCTGATACTACAGCAGCTCTGCAGCAGAGATTTTGGGGATGTAGAGGTGGGAGGAAGGTTGTAAGAAATGAGGGCTGTACTTGTTGAAGGGGAAATGATCTTTAATGCTTCCATCTCCTGTGAAGAAGTATCCAAGCATCTTTAATGCTTCAAGAGAATTTGTTTTCCCACTATCCCAGTGTTAGAGTTCTCTCCTTCTCAAGGAAGGTGTGTATTTCTGATCATAGGATCACAGATTCAGATCTGAAAGACATCTCCAACTAGGTCAAGTTCAATTTCCTGATTCGATAGATGAGGCAACTGAGGCCCAGTGTTTGCCCAAGATCATACAGGTAGAGACAGAGCCAGGACTTAAGTACAATCCTTTGATTCCAAAGCCAATGTTTATCCTAGTGTATCATCTGATTGTATCAGCTGCTCATATATGATTGTAAGGGCAAATTTCTACTTGGGGTCACCGGACTCTGTTTAGGTACTTATGATAACTAGGAAGTTGAATCTGACCTGCAGCAAAGGGGCAGTATAGTATTCAAGAATTCAGGGACACCTGTGTGCCTCTAAACACTAATAGTAATACCATTAATAATAATGATTATAATAAACGAGATAATATCTTGCCAGAATTCTGGCTGACTTACCACAGCCACGGCTTGGGACTGTAAGAGTTCTGTAGCAGTCATTACAGTGAAGTATGAAACATTTATCAGAATGTAGCACGCAGTTACCAGAGGGATGCCAATAATGATAGCCAGGGGCAAGTTTCTAAGTTTGCAAAAACATAACAACATAGTATCATTCAGAATTGTTGGTATTTCTCAAAATATGTGGCAGAAATTTTCCTTACTATTGCTTGACGAATGGACAAAAATCAATACACAGAAACTCAAAATTAAACTCAGTAATGTTATAACTAAAATTACAAAAAGTAATTGAAAATAATCCATTTTGCAACTGGATTCTCCTATTTTAGGTACAAGGTCAGCTCACACACCTTCAAAAGCATATTGGAAAGAATCTTAAACTATAATCCTGTTTTGTGTGTGTGTGTGTGTGTGTGTGTGTGTGTGTGTGTGCATGCACACACACACAATGTTAAATGACCTATTAAAAACCTGGGGTTCAGAGACTCATTTTATTCATTGAAGCAGCTGGGACATTATGGCCTGCATTGTTTCAGCTCCTCTGTCAAATCAGTGGTGTGGTCTTTGAGAAAAGACTGCTCCAGAATTTCTCAAGAAGTGGATTTGTCACCCTTTCATTAGCAGGGAGGTCAGTGAGCATGCATTTCCAAGTTACAAGAGCCATGAACAAGTGCTGGGAAAAGGGTAGGGATATACTAGCATTTTTATAACAATATATAGCATTTACATGGTGCTTTATAATTACTATCTCATTTTATCCTCAACTCTGCGAGGTAGGTACTAGTACTATCTCCAAAGTTGAGGAAACTTAAGCAAATAGAGGCAGTGACTTGTCCAGAGTCAGGATGCTAGAAACTATCTAAGGTTGGATTTGAACTTATGTCTTTGTGACTCCAAGTCCAGGGCTGTCATTGTGCCGTCTAGTTTTCCTTCCCATTTGATCCAAATTGAAGGTGAAAAGTTTTGCTGAGATGCTATGGTTGTACAGAAAATAAAGTTACTTGTTTTGATATTTCTAGATGATAAATCAAAGCTCCATCTACCACAGTCAGCCTAGACCCTTCCATACTATAGCCTACCTTCACCCTGCCCCCAACCAAAAGCTCCCAAAGTGCTAATGAGATCTCTCTTTCCTAAAGACACCAGCATCCAATTCATCTTCAAAGAAACCAGCATCCAATTCATCTTCAAAGAGGTACAAAGGGATAGTAGAGGGGCCACAAAAGAGTGGCTTTGAAAAGAGATGATACCTGCCACTTTATCTTACCTTATGTTACTCTAGTTGGGCCCAGAGACACTTACCTGTAGGGGTTTTTAAGTTCTTCTGTGATGTAATTGAGTTGATTCCTGGTAAAAAGAAAAACAGCCATATCTAGTATATCTGTGGTTTTCCAACGATATTCCTCCTATTTTTGGCAGAAGACTTCCCTGGTCCTCTTCTCCCCAACACTTTCCCACTATGTTACCCATGTGCATTGCTTAGTGTCTTCTCTTTGAGATGACTTTTTTATTTATACCATAGGTATCTTATATGTATAATTTTTGCATGTTGTCTTCCTATCTAGAATGTGAGCTTTTCAAGGACAGGGTTGTTATTTCTGCCTTTCTTTGTAACACCTCCCACACACACACACACAAATGTGTATTGCTTGACTAATTGACAAGAAAGGTCTTTCCTACCCCTATCCTTCTCCTCATGCAAGAGCAGACTGCCAACCCATGTAAACTCAATGATGTACATCAAATGCACTTAGGTAAGACTCCAGAATTCACCCACTGTCTTCACAACTGCAAGGTATGTGCTTATGTGCTATTATTATCACCAATTTACAGATGAGGAAACTGAGGCAAACAGGTCAAGCAACTTGCCCGGTGTTACACGGCTGGTAAATGTCTGAGGCCAAATTTGAACTTAGGTCTCCTTGAACTCAGGCCTGGTACTCTCTCTACTGAACCACCTAGTTGTCCCTAATACAGGCATTTGAATTTCAACTATGTAGTTTTGGGGAACAAATGGGAGAAGTAAGAATGTAATCGTGTAGAGGTTCTGAAAGAAAACAAGTTTCTGTAACAACAAAGGTAACATAGAAACTTGCTGCAGCCAAAATTCATCTCCAAAGATAGTACAGGACCCTAACTGACATTCCAATTGTTTCTGAAAGGAAATTCTAGCTGAGATTTCAATTTCCATTATTCCTTAGCCAGAGAATAAAAAGCACACTATAAGTATCTAAGAGTTGGAATTGAAAGAGATAAAATACTAGCTGATCTGCTAAAGTATCTGGAAGGCAGTGACTACTTCACTCATACAGACTTCTTGGAGTACCCCTGGAAATAAATGTAGGGTAAAGTCTGGTCAACAGAGAGCCAAGGCTTCCATCCTCATAATATAGTTCTTGTGTGCGTGTGTGTGTGTGTGTGTGTGTGTGTGTGTTTCTCCTCTCTTATTGTCCATAGCATATTTCTGTTAGTAATGACTTCTGATTGGTCCTCTTGTCTTCAGGTTCTCTGTCTCTCTCCAGTTTATCCATCACACAGCATCAAAAATAATCTTCCTAAGGGACAGTCTAACCATTTCACTTTCATACTCAAAAACTTTCATTGACTCCCTAGCGACTGTAGGAGAAAATACAAACTCAGTAGTTAAATGTTTAAGGTCCTCTACAATCTGGTGCCAACCTTTGTTTCTTTGTTTGTTTCTTTTTAAATTAAATTTTACTTTAAGTCCACATTGTCTCCTTCACTTCCCATCTACCTGCCCACTCCCAGTTTGGAAAGCAAGAAAATCAAAACCTGTTATATACTGTCCAATCAAAACAAATTCCCACATTGATCATCTCCAAAGAAGTATGTCTCAGTCTATACTTTGAATCCATTACCTCTCCATCTGGAGGTAGGTAGCAAGTTTCATCACAGAATTGTGGTTAGTCATTATGTTGATTAGAGTGCCTAAGTCTTTCAAAGTTGTTTGTCTTAACATCATTGTCATTGTATAAATTGTTCTTCTGGTTCTGTTTCCTTTCACTTTGCAACAGTTTATACAAGTCTTCCCAGCTTGCTCTGAAACTACCCCCTTCATCATTTCCTATAGGATAAGAGTATTCCATCATATTCAAACACCATAACTTGTTTATTCACCAATTGATGTGCACTCCCTTAGTTTCCAAATCTTTGCTCCCACAAAAAGACTTGCTATGTGGGTCCTTTTCTTTTTTTAAACCTAGCTTTGGTATAGACCTGGTAACAGTATCGAAGGGCCAAAAAATATTCACAGCTTAATAGCTTTTTGGACATTGTTTCAAATTGCTTTACGGAATAGCTGGACAAGTTCACAGTTTCACCAATAGTGCATTAATGTACCTCTTTTCACCTGCCCTCTCAACATTTGTCATTTCCTTTTTTTGTTAACTTGTCCATCTGATGGGTGTGAGGTGGTACCTTAGAGTTTTAATTTGCATTTCTCTAGTTATCAATGATTTGGAACATTTTTTTTTCCATATGGATACTGATATCTTGAATTTTGTCTTCTGAAAACTGCCTATTTATAGTTTCGGACCATTTATCAATTGAGGAATGGCTCTTATTCCTATAAATTTGAATCAATTCCTTATATATCTTAGAAATAAGACTTTAATTAGAGAAAATTGCTACAAAGATTTTTACCTCATTTATCTGATTCTCTTCTCATTTTAGTTGCATTGGTTTTATTTGTGCATAAACTTCTTAATTTTATGTAATCAAAGCTGACATTTAACCTCCTGTGTACCTCTCTTATTGCTTTCATTATCCATAGATCTGACATGTAATTTCTTTCATGCTACTCTAAGTTGTTTATGATGTCACTCTTTTGTTCTACATTGTATACCTATTTAGAGCTTGTCTCAGTATGCCGTTGGTCCGTAACTATTCTCTACCAGATTGCTTTCCAGTGTTCCTAATAATTACTATCAAATAGTGAGTTCTTGCCTCAATAACTGGGATCTTTGGGTTTATCAAACACCAGTCTACATGCATGTTTATTTCTACATATTGTGTACTCAATCTGTTCTATTGATTGATTAACTTCTGTATTTCTCACCCAGTACTAGATTGTTTTGATGACTACAACTTCGTAGTACAGATCAAGATCGTGTACTGCTAAGTCATTTTCCTTCTCACTTTTTTTTTCTAATTCCCTCAGTATGTTTGATCTTTTGTGCCTTCAAATGAATGCTGGTATTGTTTTTTCTAGTTCTATGAAACAATACTTTGGCAATTTGTTATGGCACTGAACAAATAAATTAACTAAGGTTAGTATTGTCACTTTTGTTATATTGGCTCCACCAATTAGATCTATCTTTATTTGTGTAAAGAGTGTTTTATAGCTGTGTCCATATAGTTCCTGTGTGTCTTGGCAGGTAGACTCAAGTATTTAATATTTCTCAAGCTATTTTAAATAGAATTTCTCTTTTTCCTTCTGCTGGATTTTGTTAATAATATTCAGAAATGATGATGATGATGATTTGTGTGGGCTTATTTTATATCCTGTAGCTTTGTCAAAGTTATTAATTATTTCAATTAGTTTTTAGTTGACTCTAGGATTCTTTAAGTAAACCTTCATATCATCTGCAATAAGTGATATTTTGTTTTTTCTTTGCCTATGCTTATTTCCTCTATTTTTCTTATCTTAATGTTTTAGCTCACATTTCTAGCACTATATTAAATAGTAATAGTCATAATGATGATCCTTTCTTTATTCTTAATCTTATTGAAAAATCTCTAGTTTATCTAGATTAAAGATAATACATGGTTCTTGGTTTTAGATAGATAACACTTATATTAGTGAAAACTCAATTTATCCTATGCTTTTGAGTGGTATTATCTTGTCAAAAACTTTTTCTGTATCTACTGATATAGTTGTATGATTTTTGTTGTTCTGGTTGCTAATATGATCAATTACGATTATAGATTTCCTCCATTTCTGTCAAAAACCCAGTCTAGTTATATTTTGTAATCTTTGTGGCACGTTGCTGTAGTCTCTTTGCTAGTGTTTTATTTAAAATTTTGACACCAATATTCATTAGGAATATTGGTTCATAGTTTTCTTTCTCCATTTCAACTCTCCCTGGTTTAGGAATCAAGACTATATTTGTGTCATGAAAGGAATTTGGTAGAACCATGTCCTTTGCTATTTTTTTTTTTTTTAGTTTATGTAGTATTGGAATTAATTGTTCACTAAATGTTTGGCAGAATTCACTTATAAAATCTATCTGGTCCTGAGGCTTTTTTTTCCTTTGGGGAATTTACTTATGGTTTGTTCAATTTCTTCTTCTGTGATAATGTTATTTAAATATCCTATTTCCTGATCCGTTAATTTAGGCGATTTATATTTTTGCAAATATTTATCCATTTCATTTAGATTGTTAGTTTTATTGGCATATAATTAGGTGAAATAGTACCTAACAGTTTCTTCTATTTCTTCTTCATTGATTATAATCTGGTAGTTCTGTTTTCTTCCTTTTTTCTTTTTTTTAAATCAAGTTGATTAAGGACATATCAACTTTACTATTTTTTAAAAAATAAAACATATTCTAGTTGTACTTATTAATCAATAGGGCTTGTTTTTGCTTTCAATTTTGTTCATCTCTTCTTTACTGTTCAGTATTTCTATCTTGGTGTTTAATGTGGGGGCTAAACTTGATACTTCTATAGTTTTATTTAGTTGCGTGCCTAATTGGTTCAGTTGCCATTTCTGTTTTATTGATGAAAGTGTTTAGATATATAAACTTTCCTCTAGATACTACTTTGGCAACATCCCCCCCCCCAAAAAATTGATGTTATTTCATTGTTGTCATTGTTTTTAGCTAAATTAGTGATTTTTCTAGGATTTAAAATTTTTGCTTCAAAGGTCCTTACTTGACTTTAATTTTGTTACATTACAGTTTTAAAAGGTGTGTTTATTATTTCTCAAGGTTTTTATGTCCTAATACATGGTCAATTTTTTGAAGATGCCATTCACAGCTGAGAAATATGCATACTCCTTTCTGTTCCTATTCAATATTCTCCTGAGGTTTAGAATATATAACTTTTCTAAAGTTCTATTCAGGTCATTTTTTTTTTTTTTGGTTTACTGTTCTAGAGAAATTGAGGTCTCCAACTAATAGTATTTTACTGTCTATATCTCACCATAAACATTTAAATTTTCCTTTAAGAATTTAGGTGGTATGCCCATATGTTTAGTATTAATAATAATTCATTGTCTATGTGACCTTTCAGCAAAACATAATTGCTTTGTTTATCTCTTTTAATTAAGTCTAATTTTGCTGATGCTTTCCATGGGATTATGATTGCTACTCCTGTCTTTTTACTTCAGCTGAAGCATTAAAGATTCTGTTGTAGCTCCTTATTAATTCTATGTACATCTTTCTGTTCTAAGTGTGTTTCTGGTAAATAACATATTGTTGAATTCTGGTTTCTAATCCCTTCTTCTATCTTCTTCCATTTTATTAGTTTGTCCCTTTCATATTCATAAATCATTTCTGCTAACAGTGTATTTCCTTAGATCCTATTCTTTTATAAATCCCTTTCTTTGTTTCCTGCTCCCTCTTTAAGAGTTTGTTTCACTTACAACTAATTCCTCCCTTAATTTATCCTCCTTCTAATTCTCCCTTTTCCTTAAGCCCATTTCCTAGTGTTTCTCTGTTGACTGAAATGTATTGCTGTACCCAATTGTTTGTACATAGTCTTCCTTCCTTTGACTAATTCAAGTGAGAGTGAGGTTCAGTGTCAACCACTCCCCTTCATACCTTCTTTCTTATTGTATACACTTCTACTTCTGCACTCCAATTATGTGAAATAATTTCTCCCATCTTTTCTGTCCCTTCCTAACCCCAGTGTATTTCTCTCCCCTTCCCTTTCCATCCATCTGCTAAGATCATCAAAATATAACAGAACAATTCCTAGGTCTTCTAATTAGATTTCCTCTATGACCACTGATGACAGAATCTAAGAAATACACATATATCATTTTCTCATATTAGAAGGTATACTGTTTACCCTTGTTTATTCTCTTACAATTATTTGCTCATGTTTATCTTTTCTATTTCTCTATTTGATTTCTAAAATAATTTTTAGCTCTTTCTTTATCTCTTCCACAAATTCTGGTTGGACTTCTGCTCCAAGTTGTATTTTTCTTTGGGGCTTTGCTTATAAATGCTTTTGAGTGACACTCTTCTGGGTTTGTGTCTGAGCTTCCCTGGTACAATAATAAGTCTTTATGGTGAGATTCTTTTTGTTTTGTTTTGTTTTCTCATTATTCAAATATACATTCTAACTTTAAACTTTATGTTAAGGCCAGGTTCTGCACATTTCTAGGGAGAATGTCTGAACTGAGGTTTTCTCTTAGCTCCTGCTGCTTTCTTAGGGTGTTGAGTGTGTATTATTCCAGGATCTCAGGGATAGCTCAGGCTGGGGGATCTGCAGGTTTTCAGAGCTCTCAGAGTGATGTGATCTGGGTGGGGAAGTCTGTTTACTGTTCTCTGCTTTGAAGCCTGAAAGTTCCTGACCTAGTTTTAGGTCTAAGTAACATGCCTGAGGGCTTACCTGTAGTTGAAAGATCCAGTAGACTGTTGCTGGACATAGCCACTATCTGCCAGCTAGGAAGCTCTGCAGGTTCAGTGACAGAATGGCAGATTCCCCTTTGGTCTCAGGTCATTACCTGTAAGCTTCAGACTGGGCTAAAGGATTGAAGGGAGTCTCCATTCAGCTCCCGGGGGCTAAGCTATACAGCTGTTACTTGCTTGTGGACTTGTTCCTTGCTCAGAACATAGGCTAGTGCCCCTGGACATTACTGTTGGCTACTCTTGGCCCAGAATCCCTTCTTAGTCCTCCTTGGATCGATAGCCCAGAACTGGGTATTAAGTGACAGAGTCATCAGCACCCATTTCCACACCCTAAATTAGTTCCACACCCTAAATTAGTTTAAGAAGCCACTTGGACTTCTTTCTGCTCTAGCTCTTCTTGTCTCAGTGGCCAGCACTAGTCTTCTTTCAGTTCCTGAGCACTGGAATACTCACCTAGGAGTCCTTTGGTCACATTTCATCCATTGTGTCTGCAGACCTCTCTATCTGCCTCCCTGGACTGACTTGGACTGGAAAAATGATTCACTGGGACTTTTTCTTGAATTTTCTGATGAGGATTTGATTTGGGATGTTTTCTAGATCTGGTGGAAGTATTATGAAAGGGGAAACTGGGTTGTACTTCTTCCTACTATTCTACCATGTTCTACATTGTGTTTAATCAACCCTTCCAGCCTTTTCCACATTATTCCCCTCCATGGACTATTCAGTCCAGTCAAACTGGCCTTCTTCCATTCTATGAACTTGAATTTCCATTTTTTGTTGTCATCATTGTTGTTTAGTCCTTTTGGTCATGTTTGACTCTTCATGACCCCATTTGGGGTTTCCTTGGCAAAGAATCTAGAGATGTTTGCTATTTCTTTCTCCAGATCATTTTATAGATGAGGAACTGAGGCAAACAGTGTTAAGTGACTTGCTCAGGGTCACAGAGTTAGTGTCTGACTTGACCTCAGGAAAATGAATCTTCCTGGCACTCTATTCACTGTGCCACCTACCTGCCCCAAAACACTTTATTCACTCATGTAATTCTCTATCCTTTGAATATTCTCCTTTCACATCTATGCCTATTAAAATCTTTAACTTTCTTTAGTGTTTATTTCAGATGCCAAGTTGTCTATCAAGCAAGCTTTCCTTGAAATCCCCAAGATGCTAGTCTTCTTTCCTCCTCAAATTACGTTGTATTATACTTATCTGTGTACATATTATATCCCTCTCAATAGAGTTTAAAATTCTTGTGAGTTCATTTAATTTCCAGTGCCTAGGTGCTTAATAAATGTTTGCTAAGTTAAAATGAAATAGATTAGACTTCCGGCATTTTCTCCAATCTTCTGATCTTCTAAATCTCACCAACAATAGTACTTATGTACCAAAGATAAAGCAACTTCAGCTGTCTCCATGTTTCAGGACACCCAGAATCCAAAAGAATGTTAAAAAAAACCCAAACCCAGAACCTGATGCTCACTTAGCACCCTTTGCTACCTCTCATGATACTGACAACAAGGCTACACTAGGAAACCCAAGGACAGGACGTAGGTTTACATCAAAATCCACTCCTACAACTCAAGCCCTCCTTCCCTCTTTGCAGTGCTGTGGACATTCAGGCTCCATGCTGCAGAAGTTTGTTCAGTCCTTAATAGCCAGCTTCACCACAATCCTTCAGGAGTAAAAGGCTGATGAGGTCTGCAACCCAAAGACACCAGCACTACAATGCTATGAACTCAGGTTAGAGTTGTCCGGGTGAAAACAGGTTCTAAACTGCTGATATTGGGCTAGAGAATTGAGCAACAGAGGGAGTGAGATAGGTCTATGCATGTGGTAGGGCTATACAACACTCTAAAGACTGAGGGAAAGAGCAAAGCACCCAGCTGGGGCTAGTTCTGTCCTCACAAAAATCAACTGGAGAAGAGACTCAAGCTGGTGAACTTGGGAATCATCCAATGTAGGAGGAGGCTGAGATACTTTGAGAATCCAGTCTCCAGGGAAGCCACCATCAGAATGGAAGGAGTCAGGAAGTGATTGATAAGGAAAATAAGGGGGGGAAAAGATAGAAATTATTAAAGATTTTAGGAAGAAGAAAACTTAAAAACCTTGAACATACACAGATAAACCAACAGAAAAAAATAGCAGGAAATATAGCCTCCAGATCTAGTGAGTTCAGATATCTATGAATAAATACGGTACAATAAGGAAAATAATCAAACTCTTGATGAGACAGAGGACTCTGTGGAGTATAAGGAAAACATGGAACCACAATATATTGTTCCTGAGTGGTTTAACAGAGAAACGATAATTATAAGAGCAGAATTTATGTCCTGTACAGCAAAAATAATGAATACGATAGGAAAAATTGAATCTGTCATGGCAAACTTCACTAAAGAAACAAAGGAGAATACAATAAATTGAGAGTGTAAATACAGAAGTTAATGACAACCTAGAAGAAGAGAAGCAAAAATCATTAAAAGAAATTATGCTCACTATGCAAGTAAAATATACTGAACTTAAATAAGACACAATGCACAGAGACTATCTAAGGATTGTAGGTCTCCCAGGAGAACAGGTCAGGACAAAAAACTTAACAGCATAATCAAAGAAATAATAAAAGAAAATTATTTAGAACTTCTACACATAGAAAAATGAAATTCCAACTGAAAGAATTCACAGATTGCCTCCAGAAGAACTCTAAAACTGCATACTCCAAGAGGCATAGTGGTTAAATTTAATACTTTAATTCAGAAACAAGTTCTGTGTTGGGAGAGACCTTTAAATACAAAGGAAAAGACATCTGAATAACATTCGACTCCCACTAGATAAAGGAGGAAGTAATCGAATAATGTATTTCTGGAGCTCTGGATGCAGCCCACTGTGACTAATCCTTCAAATCTTAGATTAACCATACAGGACAAAATAACAATAATAGACAACACATAAATAAGCAACAATAACAACAAACAAAGAAGACTTGAAACATTTTTAGAAAGAAAAGTAGAACTGAAGAGATTATTTACCTCTTGAACACTCTAAACAACAAAAATTCAGACAAGGACAGCAACAGAAACAGTGATGAGTGACAAGAGACTTCTTTCTAAATGTATATAAGGAGACTGTGGTGAATGTGGCAATCTGGCAGAGGCAACGGTGAAGAGGCAGGCAGGGAGAGAACTTGCTGACACTCTGCCTTCAGGGAAATCAATGCTTTTTTTGAAGAACTACATTACAACATGGGAGGGTACACGAAAGGGAATGGGATAGGAGCGGGAGGAGGAGGGGAAGGAGTGAGTAACGTACTGGGTTTAATCAAAGGCTAACAATGAGGAAATGGTGACATTTATGGTCTCTGAAAGAGAAGAGCTTACTGGGGAGTGGGTGAAAAGAGGAAAAGACTGAAAAAGGGAGGAAAGGAAAGAGTCCTTATTTTTGAGGAAGGAGGGTGTTCTATTCATGAATTCTACTATGAATAAAGAGAGATGATTGGTGAAAGGAGAGAAGGACCTTACAGTGGATATGATCTGGGATATTTGGTGCTTAAGAAGCTTATGATAATGTTTAATATAAAATTTTGGAATAATCTCTTTGTTCTCTCTGAAGGAAACTCAGAGAATGCCTCTTCCTATGTCAACAAAGCCAGCCAAGGCTGACTCTACATTCCTTAGGAGACCTTTAACCTAAGACACTACCTTGAATAACGGGACTTTCCTTTATATCTTATTATCTATAGACATATACTATGTTATGGCATATTAATGGTAAAGAAAATATAGACATCTTAGGTCATAATTTCTATTGAACTTTGTTTACCCTTTCCTATGTCAGTTATCTGTTTAGGGCAGGAAGCCTGCCACTCACTAGTGGTGGGATTTCCTTCCTTGTCAGCAAGACATATGTTTACCCAGCCTGGAATCACAAGGCCTGACCAACATTACTTTGTTAATTGTCTTGTCTTACTAAATTTATGATTTGTTCAACTAGGAGAGTTCCTTTTTCACAGCAAAATGTATATAAGACAGAAGATTTCTGCACTGGGTAGCCAGAACATTTCTGGCTCCATAATGCATTATGTTACCGTTTTCTTTAATAGGGAATTGATTAATTAATTAAGTCATAAAATGTATGCATTTAGCCTGTTGCCTTTTCTTTAACCAAGTTTTCAGGTCAACACTTATTTGTCCAAGGTAGTGGTGGTAGGAGTTGGAACCCCTGGAGACAACCAGCACTAGGAGAAGTGGGAGGTGAGAGAGAACAGACATACAAGAAGGAGCTTTCCAGACAAAATTAGGGAAAAAAAAAGGTCAATGAAAGTGGGTATAGATCAATGAAGAGCTATATAATTGGAAACTTGGGGCTGGGGGCGGAGCGCCCAGCATGGAGCTGTGTGTTCTCTGACACCTGCAATAATTGGCATTGTTCTGGAAGTAAGGCACAATAGAAAAGAGGAGACCCCTACAAAGAAGTAAAAGAAATTGCCTATAGGGAAGAGGTTAGGGAAGGATCAAAGAATGGATCCTTTGAAAGTTTTGATTACATGAAGAATACAGAGAAAAGAAAGACACTAGATAATTATAGGGGTCATAAATCAGAGAATGAGGGTCTAGAGTAAACAGAAAGAAATGATGAAAGTGAATAGAGTGAGAGAAATACTTTTTGGAAAGGGGTGTAAAAATGAAATTTTAAAAACTAATGAGCAGGACAAGTTAAAGAGAAGAAAGGAGAATCTACTTGATTAAGAGGAAAAATGAGGGGGAAGAAATATATAACTGGATAAAAGCAGGAGTAAAAAAGAAACTAGTAAACAAATCTCCAAGGAAAAGAAGAAAGAACCGGGGAGGAGGGAAGAAAGCCAGTGGGAACAGGTCCACCTTAATAAGGAACATAACACCAGTAGAAAAGGGAACTGCAAAACCCCTGCACAGACAAAGGAAGTGGTCAAATGGGAAAAGAATCTTTGTATCAACTTTTTCTGATAATGATTTGGTATCTAAATATATAAACAATATATATACATGAACATATATATATATATATATATATATATATATATATATATGATCAATAGCCATTCTCCAATTTTAAAAATGGCCAAAGGATATGAACAAATTGTTCTCAAAAGAAGAACTTCCAAGTTTGCAAATAAAGTGATTAAAATGTCCGTACTCCTTTACTGGCTTTATACCCTAAGGGAACCACGGATGAGGAAAAAGTCCTCTTATACTCTAAAATATTTTATGGTAGCACTTTTTGTGATAGTAAAGAATTGGAAACAAAGTAAATGCCCATCACTTGGGGAATGAATAAACAAATTGTGGTACATGAATAAAATAGAATACTACTTTGCTGTAGGAAATGATGTATATGATGAATGCAGAGAATCATGGAAGGATCTATATGAGTTGATGCATAGAGAAGTAAGCAGAGCTAAAAAACAATACATAGTAACTCTAATAATGTAAATGGAAAAAAATGACACACCAAAAAAATAAACGTAACAAAATTATTAAGATAAGTGGGACTTAGATGAAGAGATGCGAGAAGACACCCTCAAACCACTCCTTTGAGGAGGTGGGAGGTCCACAGTGTTACACACTGCATATGTTTCCACGCTTTTTCAGTGTATCGGTCACTGGTGCTGACTTTTTTCTCTCCAAAAAAAAGTAATATTTATCATATGGGAAGGAGAGGTGATGTTAAAAAAAGAACATATCAATTAAAACTTATTTAAAAAAGAAGTTAACCTATAAATTCATGCCTACTCACCCTAATGGTCATGATTTGCAAGATGAAGTTTACTATTCTTTTTCCTCATTTCCACAGCTAGATGTATCACCTGAACAGGCCAATATGAGTCTGAAATCAGGTATTTTAAATGCAAAGTCGAATCACAGATCTACAGAATTTTACATCTGGAAGGCATTTCTTCATTTTACAGGTAAGGAAACAGAGGTCCAGAGAGAGGAAAGAACTTGTTAAGAGCACTCAGTTCATGAAAAGGTTGACCTAGGACCTACATCTCCTAGTGACTCCTGGTCCAGGACTTTTTCCATTCCATTAGATTGTCATCTCCTTTGTGGTACTCTTCCAGGTCATCACCTCTTTTCTCGCTTTACTTTCTTTCCTTCTCAACCTTGACCTTGTAGTTAACTAATGCAATGTTGCACTGTCTTGCAGTGTCTAAACCTTTGCCTCTCTGTCCCAATAACACTCATGACTTGCTAAATCTCAACTGTCCCAATATCCCCTACCTCCACTAGTCTCCATATTCTACTGAAGGACATCAGCCAACTGTGATGACTTGGATTCACTATAAACTCATGTTCTCTAATATCAACTGAATTCTCATGGAAATAAAGCAATCCTTTTACTCCTCTCTAACTAATTTTCTGTGTACTCCCCACTGCAGCTGTTCTAAATCTTTTCTTCTCTCCTTAAACCTCTCACATCATCTTTCAGCAGAGGATTTCCTCTCATGTTTTAAGGAAAAAATTGAAGTTATTTACCTTGAGCTCCTTCTCTCCTGTTCTATATCTCAAAACCTTTTGACATTATCCCACCCTTAAAAAACCCTCACTTGACCCTATTATCCTCCCAAGCTAAGATCCTCCATCACTCCTCCCTTTCTTTGCTAACTAGAAAAAGCCATCTACTCTTACTGCCCATACTTCTCTTCTTACTTACTTTTCAGTCTTTTGAAGTTTGGTTTCCAATTTTATAACTCAACTACAACTGCTCTGTCAGAGATTCCAACGATTTCGTTTCATCCCCCCCCCCCCCAATAATTTCTTAATTGCTGAATCTTGCGGCATTTTCTCAGTCCTTATCTTTTTTTTTCAGCCTTTCTACAGTACTTAACACATGGATCCCTTTCTCCTATAAACTGTCTTTTCTCTCAGTTTTCATGATATTGATTTCTTTCAATTCTCATTCTCTTTTGTGACATAATCATTTGTAGGATACCTCCTAATTGTAGGTGTACCACAAGGTTCTATATTGAGTTCTTTTCTCTCTATTTTCTCTTAGTAGCTACATCTGCTTCTATGGGTTTAACTTTAATGTTGTCTCTGTGCAGACAGCTCTCAGATCTATATATTCAGCCCTTATCACTTTCCACTCTTACATCACCCACTACCTATGGACAATTCAAATGCTATATTCTGGAGACATTTAAAATTCAACTTGCCCAAAACAGAACTTACTATCTTTTCTCTATGTCTGTGAAAAACACTGCCATCTTTTCTTTAAAAAAATTATTTAAAAAAATTTTTGATTTAATATTTTATTTCCCCCAATTATATGTAAAAACAATTTCAACATTTTTTTCAAATTTTGAGTTAAAAATTTTCTCCCTCCTCTCCCCCCTTATTGAGAAATCAATTAATTTGATTGATGTGTAAGTCATGCAAAACATATTTCCATGTAAGTCATGTGGTGACAGAAAACACAAACAAACCCTCCAAATAAAGAAAATTTTAAAAAGTATGCTTTAATCTGCATTCAGACTCTGCCATCTTTTCATAACCCCAGTTTGAAAGTTTCTCAACACCTCACTCTTGCACTGCCCCCAATTCCAATCACTTGCCATGTCTTGTTGATTTTACCTCCACAACATCTTTCATCCATCCCATTCTCTGCACTTACACAAGCTCTGATCCTCATCACCTCTTGCCTGGAAAATTGCAATAGCCTAGGCATTTGCCTCCCTGCTTCCAGTTCCTCCCTTCCCCAAACCATCATCCACAAGACTGCCAAAGTGATATTCCTAATCAACAGGTCTAAGCATCACTTTCTTGCTTAGAAAAACATTTCTTTTTCTTTCCTTTTTTTAATAAGCATTTAAATTACTTCAAAGCCTGGCTCATACTCACCTTTCAAGACTTATTATACATTATCGCCTTTAACACAATCTTTAGTTCAGTCAAACTGACTTACAGGTTGTATTCACATGTGACATGCCACCACCCATCTCTATGATAGAAGGTACTCCTTCTTCCCCTCAGGCTCCTAGAACCCCTGGCCCTCTCCAAAGTTCAGTTCAAGAGCTGTACAAAGGCCTTCCCATCCTGAATTACTAGCTACCTTCTCAAAATTAATTTGTACTTATTTTGTATACATGTGGAATGTTGTTACATCATAATATGTACATTTTTTGAGGACAGGGAATGTTTTAATTTGGTTTTTGTATCCCCAATGCTTAGCACATAGAACACGCTAATAAATACTTGTTGGTTTAATGACACACTCATAGAAAAACTTGTTTCTTTGCATTAAATGGTGTGGGAAATATTATCTGAAGCCCTCATATATACACAGTTTCAATAAAATGATGAAAGAGACAAATCAGAGAACATAGAATGTAATTAACTAGTTAGCCAATCCTATTTGGCTCAAGCAATTTATGTAGTTTCAACTTAATTTATAATTTTTTTATTCTTTAGTAAAAACCTGAAAAGATGTTGAATTCTATCTTTTAACTACTTACTTTAGAAAAACATCTAACTGATACTTGACATAATGTCCAAGTTTGAGCTCGAGTCAAGTTGAATCCTCAGGGAAAATCTAGTACTAGAATGATTAGAAGAGAAACAAATCGTAAGATCTCAGATGTCCTTAGCTTATTTCTGAGAGTCCAGAGCTATTTGCTACCTCTGTGGTATGTTTGGGACCCAGACGGTAACTTACCATCCGTCATATGCCCAGAGTCCGTTATAAAATGCTAGGCTGATGGCACCTACAGAGATCCTGGTATCTTCAAAGGAATTTTCAAAATTTTTCGTTTTCCCTAAAGTAAAAACATAGATGTCATTGGTATTGAGAGATGAAACTGACAGTTCCACCCCCATTTTCCACTTGAAAGAAACATCTGAACAGTAACTTTGGATTATAAAACAAATACTTTGATAAAAAAAATGAGAGGCTAAAGCTTTTTGTGAACTAATCTACTGGATTTATTTCTTACATTTTCCCATCTCTGTATAAAATGAAAAATTATACTTAAAGCAATTCTAGCAACAAATTCAATACTGATATATACCTTATTAAGACACTTAGGACCTAATCTCCTGCCCATAATTAGAAATAATTATGATTCAACAAACACTTAAGTGTCATAGCAGCACTAAGAGGTTAGTGGTAAGTAAAGAACCCGTGTCAGAGTCGGGAGGATCTGAGTTCAAGTTCTGTCTCTAAGACATACTGACTGTGTGACTGAACAAATCACAACCTTTTAGTGCCCCAAGCAATTCTCTAAGACTATAAGCTGTTGATCAGTTTAACTGCTCTCCCACTTCTTTCCCTGAGACCCTCAAAACTTTATAAGGCGTTATGGGGCCAACTAGAGATACAAAGGAAAAAAAGCCCTTGAATTCAAATAGCTTACAGAGAGCTCAACAATGGGAGACAGAAATGAGATTTACCTTGGGCAAGAAGCACAATTCCACTTATAATAATAATGGCGACAATCACCAGCTTGGCTGCCGTGAAAAAGTTCTGTACATAGCTCCCCAGCTTTACACTCAGGGCATTCACTGTTGTGATAGTCACTGGAAGGACAGTCAAACATGGGAAAGGAATTTTATACTCCAAATCTTTCAAAATCCTTGATCTAATGCCAATATGTATTAAATGCTTTGGGAAGATTCTGGAAGAATACTCTGATGCTCATTCCTAGGTATATCCCATGTAATTACCTATTGGTTTTCAAGGGAAATACACAAACATATACATATATATGTATATATACACATATATTTTTATTATATATAAGCATAATATATACATATATAAAATATAGGTTAGAAAACATTTTAAACATCATTAAACATTTGTAATTTAAAAATCAGTCCATATCTAGCTCAGACATCCATCCAGTGAAAATATAACAAGGTACGTGGTCTAGTGAAACAGGAGAGGAGGGCTCTCAGCCAGCAGACTAATATGAAATGGAGCCCTCAGCTTGAAGCGTGGAGAGAGGAAGAACCAAGCCCCTGTCTAACCCCTCTAAGTTCCATCTATCATATCACTCAGCCTCCTCTCCAATACAATAGCCAGTCTCTGTAGAGCCCCTTGCCCACTCACATGCTATGATGGGGAAATAACAAAAAAGGCCAGTGATCCCAAGCCCAGATTTCCTCAGGGAAAGCATATGTGCTGTATTATTGTCATTTTTGTCCTGGGAAACACTGACACCAGAAGGTTCCAGAGTTCACTCCTTATGTTCTCAGATAGGTACATCTGCATAGTGGTGGAGGAAACTTACAGATGGCGGCTGCTGCAAGACACTTGACAACAAGTTCTGGAGGCTTACAATTGCCATAAAAGGGGACAGACACATATTCAGCAAAGCTGAGACAGATAATGGCAAATGAAGAGGGTTTCATGACTATCAAGCTCGTCCAAGAAAAGAGGTAGGCAGGAATCGGGCCAAAGGCCTCCATCAGGTAAGGATATTCGCCTCCTGACTTGGTGATCATTGTTCCAAGTTCAGCAAAGCACAGAGCACCTGAAGAGTAAAAACAGAGAATGAAACAACCCCGATCTGCAAAGAGCATAAGTCTTAATGGAAGGGACCATAAGCACATGTGTACATATAGCATAAAATATGCATCGCATAAATAGAAATCACAAATATTTGCAAAGAAGATAAATACAAGGTAGTTTGGGAGGGAAGGCACTACAATTGGGGAGATCAAGAAAGACTTTATGGAGAAGATGGTGCTTAAGCCTCATTTCAAAGGAAGGAATGCACTCTGTGAGACAGGGGCAAGGAAAGAATGCATTCCAGGCATGTGGAATGGCCAGTCCAAAGGTACCAAGCAAGATGGTAGAAGGCACATCATGTGCAAGGAATCGCAAGAAGATAAGTTTGGCTGGATCACAGGGTAGGAAAGAAGGAATGTCTAATGAAACTAAAAAGATAGATTGAGTCCAGATTTTAAAAGCTCAGCAGAAGAGTTTATATTTTATTCTCTTGGCAATAAGGAGCCACTGGGGTTGATTAAGCAGGGGAGTCATATAGTCAGATCTATGTTTAAGAAAAATTATTTTGGTAGCAGTGTATAGGTAGTACTAGAGTGGCACAGACTTGAAACAGAGAGACCAAAGAGAAGTGAAAATGTCTTTGAAATGAGGCCAAGGCCAGTAGAGCCCCCTAGTTGGATGAAGTCACAAATATTAAATTCTTCAGCATCCAAAATTCTTTGATTTGCCCCTAAGTAGAGTCCAAATTCCCCTGGTGTACCAGTGGCTCCTCTTTTCTATCCTTGACTAGGTTAGCTCTGCTGTTCCTGATCTCTTTTCCCTATCCTGGATTTCCCCACTGCTCCCTTCTCACTCCTTGGTCATCATACAAGTCCCTTCCTGCTCTCCCAGTTCTGGATAACCCCTGGATTAGGGTAATAGTTATGGAAAAATGTTTCAAATACTCTGGCAATTTTGTCCAAAGAGTTGAAATGGGACCATCAAACCCAAACACTGTAAATCTCTCCAGAAAGTCTTCAGAGGACATGTACTTCAGTCTCCTCTATAGGGAAGGTTCTCCTCTTAGTAAATGCTTTTCCTTATCTGTAATGAGGACTATGTGGCAGAGTGGAAAGATCACTAGACTTGAGGTTAGAAGATCTGAGTGCAATCTACACTCTGATATTTACTACTTCTGGGACAATGGACAAGTCTCCTTGATCTTTCTGAACCTCGGTTTCTCTATTTATGAAATAGTACAAATAATATAATACCTACTTCAAAGGGTTGTTTTTAAATTGAGGAAAGCATTTGGCAAACCCTAATGCACTAAGTACATCATTATTAGAACAGAAAGAGATGCTTATAGAACTAAATGTCAAAGAATTGGAAGAAATGTTTTAATGACATGGCTGAGACTACTGACTAGCATTTAAGAAAGAAAGATATGACATTCCCTAAAATAAGTCTATTTCCCACTGCAGCCTTGATGGTCCTCATAGTGGCTTTCTCCTCCTCTGACTGTGTATTTATTCAAATACTCTGGCAATTTTATCCAAAGAGTTGGAATGGAGCCATCAAACTCAAACACTGTAAATTTCTCTGTGTATTTTAAGGCCACCAGGACATCACAAATACTCATTCTCTTCTGAGGACATACTCATTCTCAGATCTTTTCTGTTTTAGAGTTTACATGTTTTACTTTTTTGCTTCAACTACTGATTTATAAAAGTCTGCATCACTGATTGAGCTAACTTGGAGAGTCCTCAAAGGTAGGTTGTCAGCAGCAAGAGAGACAATACAGAAAGAGGTTAACACAATGCAACTTCATGTACTTAAAATGAAAATGTCTTAAGTACCACACAGGAAACAATTTGGATGTTTGGTGTTTTTTGTTTGTTTGTTTTACCTAATGTAGCAATAATCCCACAGGCCGACCATATGATCAAACAAGGTCCCACAGCATTGACGTTGCTAAGTACAGATTTGGGTGAAATGAAGATTCCTGAGCCAATTATGGTGCCAATAATGATACAAATTCCACTAATTAGGCCCACCTTGAATTGAGAAGGAGAAAAATAACTGTTAGGTACATAGAAGTGATTTTGGTAGGGAAGGCTGCATACAGAAAGACAACAAAAGAAAAACCAGGATTATGAACCCAGGCAGACCACAGATCCTGGCATCTACCCTGACAGCTTCTCCCCGCCAGCAAAAGCAATATCTTAGACCAAACCTCCAGAGACCCTGGCCTTGAAGCTTTGGGACTCCACCAAGGCTTCTCTATGTTGGAGGGCAAATAAATCAATCTTTGTCTCAGCTCTCTAGGGGTAACCAGTTCCAAAGCATATAGCCATCTGCCAGAGCACCAGTTCTAGAAGAATTTATTAAGCACCTACTATGTGCTTAGTGCTAAGTGCTAGACCAGGACCTAGCAGCACTAATATCTTGTTATTTGTCTCATCCTCTGATGGCACCCCTTTCACTCCCACTTTGAAGCATCCTCTTTCCCTCTCCTACTCAAAAAATAATAAAATCCATCTTATTGTGACTAGAAGAGGTGCGAAAATCCACTATGAAATATCTCTACTCAATCCCTGTGACTACCTTGGCTGAAGCTCCCTTCCATGGTTACTACTCTCTGAAGACATCATGTACTCCTGTAAAAATAGAAGGTCCTTAAGGGAAGGGATGGTATCACTTTTATATTTGTACCATCACCTACCCCAGAGTTTGGCACAAAGTAGAGACTTAATAAATGTTAATTGATAGTCCAGCTAATGCCCAAGCAGGAATCACTTCTTTTTTAAGATAATATTTTATTTTTTCCAAAACACATGTAAAAACAATTTTTAACATTCATTTAAAAAAATTTTAAGTACCAAATTCTCTCCCACCCTCCCAATTCCCCCTCATAAGAAGGCAAACAACTTGACATAGGTTATATGTGTGCAATCATGCAAAAGATATTTCCATATTAGTCATATTATGAAAGAAAACACAGATCAAAAAGCCCATTAAAAAAGTAAAAAATAGAATGCTTTGATATGCATTCAGATTCCATTGATTCTTTATTTGAAGTGGACAGCATTTTTTATCAGGAGTCCTTTGGAATTGTCTTAGATCATTGTATTGCTAAGAATAGCCTAAGTCATTCATAATTGATCATTATACAATATTGCTGTTACTGTGTGCTGTTCTCTTGGTTCTGCTTACTTCACTTTGCATCAGTTCATCTAAGTCTTTCCAGGTTTTTCCAAATACTCCCGATTGTCATTTCTTATTAGTATTCCATTACAATCATATACCACTTGTTCAGCCATTCCTCAATTGATAGATATCTCTTCAATTGCAGGAATCACTTCCATAGCATCCTTGATAAGTGGTCATCTAGCTTCCCACTTAACTTGTAGTCAGGAGGAACCCACTACTGGGGAAACCTATTCTACTTTTCGACAACTTGAATTACTATCAACTTTTTCTCTCACTCATTCTTCCTCTCTCAAATATAGCTTTCATATATCAAGTCAAAAGCTTCTTCTTAAGTCCATAAAAGGACAAAAGAGGGATAATTTAATCTGTTCCTAGAATGTTTTTGTATTTCACACTTTGTGGCAGATACTTAATAAAATAAAACTAGTAATACTAGCTCCCATTTCTACAACACTTTTAAACTGATAAAATGCCTTCCTAAAAACAATCGTGTGAAGCAGACAGAAGAAGTATGATTATCTTAACTTTCCAAATGAGAAATCTGAGTTTTAGAGAAAGGAAAAGACTTTCACATGGAGTTAGTAAATTTCTAAGCAGAGATTTGGACCCACATCTCCTGACTCCATATCTTGTGTCCTTTCTTATTTGCACTGCCTAGCTTATAAGTGATGGCTTATAAAAGGAGATACTTTAATACTTCAAGGATTGGTCATTTCTTTGGTGTGAGTAGTGCCCCTATAAATGCAGACTGCAACCTCTCTGTGACTTGGTAGCTAGTCTTCAGGAGTTTCTGTGTCCTCCACTAAAGTCCTCCTCTGATGCTTCACCATGGCATGGAATTACTTGGGGTTTTCAAAGGCTGTGCCAGCAGAATATGAATCCTTGTAAATGCTACCAAGCTGGACTGTTTAAGGACCAGATTAAGCTCAACAGAGCTGATCATCTGGAAATAATTTTTAAGCCACTGAATATTAAAGTGAAGTAGCTGCCACAGGACAGAATACTTCATTAGACAAAGACAAAAAGAAAAGGTTTATACAAACTGGGGACAGTGTTTGGGTTTACGTTGGAGGGACATGAACTTGGGTTATTGATGACACATTTGGGGAGGACAAAGAGATAACTGAAAATTTAATTTGAGGTCTATGAACTTGTTGGTGATATTTTTAATACATATTTTGGTAACTTTTTCAAAATAAATGGCTTCCTTTCTAATTTTATTTTGCATATTTATTCTGAGAAGGGGTCTGTAGGCTTCACTAGACAGCCAAAAGTATCTGGGGTATGAGAAAGGTTAAGAACTCCTGCTTTTGGGATTTTGCCAGAAATAAGGTACCGAGCACACAATTTAGTTCATGCAAACACTGGTGACAGTGACCCAAGAATATTTCCCATGACAAAGACCAAATTACACTCTTCCTTAGACTGGTAATAGCTGAAATGTGAAGGATAGGCACAGAAGTGATCTGGATGTATTTTGTGATTGTGCTGCTTGAGCTATGAATGTCAGCAGAGAGAAGGTAGGAAACAGGCTACTTGACATTTTTAACAATGACTGGATAAAGGCATCAATAGCATGCTCATCATATTTGCAGATGACACAAGGTTGGGAATGATAGATAACACCCTGGCTGTCAGGGTCAGGATCAAGAAACATCTTGATCAGAGATTTGGAAGTGGATTCTCGCAGCCAGTAAGTACAATTCCCTCATTTTACAGATAAGGAAGCTGAGATCCTGAGAAGTTATTTTCCCAAGGTCACTTGACTGGCTGGACTACCATTTGGCTGATACTAATAAAATGAAATTGAATAAGGAGGATTATAATGCCTTGAACTTGGGTTTAAAAAATCAACTTTATAAGTACAGAATGGGGGGAGTTTAGACAGAACTGAACAGAAGTTTGTTCAGAAAGGATTTGAAAGTTTTGGTGGACTGCAAACTAATTAAGCATGATTTATCAGCCAAAAAAAGCTAATATGATATAGTGATACATTAAGAGAGGTGCAGCTTCCAGAAAGACACACTCCTGCTGTCCTCTGCTATGGTCAGGACACATGGGGAGTACTGAGGTCAGTTTAGTATGTCATAGTTTAAGAAGGACAGGATAAAATGAGAGCATTCAGAGCAGGGCAAGCAAGGGAGGCCTTGAGACTATGTTATATGAGAATCAGCTGAAAACACTGGGCATGTTCTACAAGAGACCGGAAAAGAGAAGATTTAGGATCCACGTGACTGGGGGATCCAGCTCGCTGTGCTTGTCTCCTTTGGCAGTTCAGGTTACAAGTAACTAGTTCTATCTGACAACTGGAGGAGGGAAGGAGATCTTCCTGAAAGATTTAGCCCAAGTTCAGTCTTATTTCTCTAGTTGATATGACAGGATTCTCTGTAGCTTAATCTTGCAGGGACCTTGATTTGCATAAAAGTTGTTATCAAGTATTTTTTTTAAAAAAGCCTTAAATGCCCTGAATAGCTGCAGCATTGAGTATTTATACATTTCATGCATGACCACTCAGCTCTAACTTCTGAAAAGTGCAGGGCCATCCTTACAGTTCCAAAAGGACATCATTACAATCACAAGATGAAATAAAAGTGAGTCACTTAAATCCTATTTCCTTGACACTATGGAACACTGAGCCACAAACATAAATTATTATTAATGGGGCAGCTTTTTAGTTCTTAGACGAATTCAGGTTGCAATTACATACTTAATTTGGGTCATATAACCTCCAGACTGCTGAATCTGCATTCCAGAAATTCATTCCAGAAATTCCTGAGGCAGGATTCTTGACAGAAGGGAGTGGTTGGCACTCCCTTTCCAAGGTCTAATCCTCACCAGAAGAAATAGGTGCCAAATTCATTCACCGGGGGAAAGGGGAGAGGGAGGGTGCATCAAGGAGGGGAAATGAGACTATTGCAAAAAGGCAGCCCAGAAAACCAGGAGCCTTACAAGGCTTACAAGGTTTCCATCTGGGACATGCCCTGAAGTCTGTGCATGAGACTGGAGGTATTTGGGTCCACATCTTAATGGTGGTCACAGGTGTCCTAAACTAACTTTAATTCTTCGAGTCTGTGACATCAGAGTACTCCTAAATCATGTTGCCATCTGCTCAACTGGAGATGTCACACCAATCCTGAACCTCCACTCCAGGGCTGAGCCAGATCAACCTCTCTCAAGGGCCTCAGGGCAGAATGGCCAGTCTGCTGGGACTTCTGCCCCAGGAAATTATTCTTAGGGTTGACTCCTCTCTGCCAGCCTCACCTGATCTCTGCTAGAAAGATCTCAAGTTAGCTTAGAAAAACATGGGATAATCTTAAAAGTTATTAACCTATTGCTAAGGAGGGATAATAGGAACTCAATCTGGGAACGGAGCCAGCCCTTCCAAGGGACTTAAGGCTGACTGTTCCAGTCTCCTGTTGTAGTAAACAGCTCAGACTGCCCTTAAGTCTGAGGGTAGCCTAATAGCACTTAATTCCAGATCCCTCTCCGATTTCTCTTCAGTCTTTCAAACCAACGCTCTGCAGACGTTGTTTATGGACGAGAGCAGTGAGAATGAAATGCTAATGATAAAAAACAAATCTTCTTACTCATACGCTGCTGTATGCCTTACAAATTGTTTTACTTAGTTTTCCTATTTGATTCTGGAAATAATACTCTGAGAAGTAGTGCGGCATAATGTAAAAACAGCTGGGATCAGAAGTGTGAAGTACAAATCCAGTTGTATATGGCTCCGAGTCAAAGCCTGTTTTATTATATACCTCTTGGTTGCTTTTCTCTCTATATCTATTATGGGTCATTCCCAGGCATCTTCTATGCATGCTAGAAATATTAAAGACTCTAAAAACTGACTGCTACATTTTCTGTAGAGCAGGAATCTTCGGTTTTTGGATTTACTGTCATTATTTTGCCTGAGGATTTCCCTCCCTTAGTTCCTGAGCCCTGACACTGGGTTTTCTTTGTTCTCTCTCAGATTTCCAAACTGGCCAGAAGGCCATATCTCATTGGCTGTAATCTCTGACTAGGGAGAGGCACCAGAAGGGAGAGTACTAGTCAATCTGATTGTTTCTTGTCAAGCTAGTTATTTCATTAGGGGGATTACATAACCCCCCACTGAACTCCAAATAGTTGGATCTTTGTCTTCCAATTGCCATCAAACTGTGGGATTCAATAATGTTTCTCAAAAATGGAAGTTAAGTTTTAAAAATCTAGAGTACTGGATCATGGCTTAACTGAGATTTAAGGGACTTTAGTGGTTGTGTTCAATCCTATAATTTTACAGAGAAGTAAACTAAGTCTCCAAAGTGGAAACATGACTTGCCCAAGGTCACACAAAATTGTAGGTGGCAGAGGCAGAATTTAAACCCAGGTCTTCTAGAATTCAGAGGAATCAAACCATGGATCACAAGAAGCCAGCAAAACTCCCAAGGAACCAGATTAAAATGTAATTGGAAATGTTTGACAAAATAAATAAAAATACCATATAGCATAGATAATTCTAATTTGTACTTTTCCAAGTCCAAACTGCAGGGACCTGTCTCTATTTGAGTTCTATTTTCTATTCTGTTTCTAGACCACTGCAGTCTATTTCAATATTCTTAACATTACATATGGTTTTCTAAATCCAATTACATAGGCAACAAGTTTAGGAGAATGAAGCTCATGCTAGAATTCCTCAAATAATCTTTTCCTATTTTTGTTTCTTTTCTAGAGTGGCTAATAGTAATGTTGGTTTAGCTTGGCAGTCAGGTATAGGAAAGGATAAAAGCTAATTGTATGGCTTTACTCAGGGAACAGGATTTGAATGGAAATTTGGGGAATCCCACCACATGTATGCATCTCTCTTATTTTGAAAAAATCTCTTGTTCTCCCTTTAACAACCACCCTTTCTCTCTGCTTCCATTCATGACCAAACTTAAATCATTATATATCTTCTATATCTTCTTCCTCAATTTCTTTTCTATCCACTACACCTCTGATGCCACAAATCTGGCTTCTATCCTTTTCACTCAGCTGAAAATGTTCTCTGTGAATTCCATGGTCAAATGTAGTGGTCTTTTCTTCTCTCTCCTTTTTCTTTGGTTATTCTGCTGCATTTGAAATCGCTATTTCTTCCTTAAAACTCCCTCCCTTGGTATGTGTGACAACACAACCATATAGCTCTCCTCCTAACTCTTGAACCATGCTTTCCCTGTGGCTTTTGTTAATTTCCCTTTCTCTTTGCAATATCGATCCTTCTTCCTTTGCATAATTCACGTGCAGGATTCAACTCTTTCACTTTCCAGTCAATGCTGCCGACACTCAAATTTGTCTCCCTTTTTCCCCTCACCTGTACTTCCAACTTCCTATTAGATGTTGCCACCTGGATGCCTTACTGTTACTTCAAAGTACTCACTATCTGAAAATCTCACTACAGGAAAACGATTTGGATGCACCATGATGTTTATTGTAGGACTTTACCTGAACAAGGACCTCTTTACCTCATGCCAATAAGGACATACTTTCTAAGGAGGATGAAAACATTATGGGGTAACGAATGGAAAGAACACCAGACCAGGATTCAGAAGGCATGGGTTCAAGCCACACCTCTGCCCATTCCTATCCACATGACCTTGGTAGGGCCTGTGATCTCTTGTAGCCACAGCTTCCTTATCTGTAAATAGGGATAGGTAGGCTCTCTTTACCTTATAGAGTAATTATGAGTATCACAGGAAATTATACATGTGAAAGTACTTTATAAACTGAAAAGCCCTTTACGGAATAGAAGAAATCATTATTATAATGACAAATTTTCAATACGGAGAGGAAAATAATGTGCTCTAGTCATAGGAGAGGACCAAAACACTTCCAGCACTTTTTAATTAAACATGAAAAAAAATAATTAAGCATACATTGATGTCATTTTGCCTGCAGTTTTTTATATACCAGCTCCTGTCTGTCACAAAGAGGAGGGCACCAACTTTTTAGAAGGAAGAATGTCACTCACCTCTTTTTGTAGGTTTGTAGTTTTAGGTTCTTTACTCTGGATTGATTGGTCATCCTCTCTTCTTTTTCTTACACTCTTTTCCTCCATTTTAACGTCTCTATAGCTTTTAGGATGATATAAAGAGAACAAAAAATAGAACATTCATCAAATAGAAGACTTGTTCCCTACAGACTTCAGTAGGATTAAGAGACAAACATGTACAGCATCAAGGTTTTCCTTAGTTTTTCACTGTCAAATAAAACAAGCAATTCTGCTAACATTTTTGAGAATTAAACTCTAATGAATCTAATGAATTAACCAAGGTAAATTATCCTAATTTGTGCCAAACTTAAAGGCTTTACATGTCTTAGGGCAGTACAACTCTCTGTCATTGACAAGTTCTAGTGAAATATAACCTGTTCTACTGAAATTGCACAACTCTGATCTTTACACAATTTAAAGTTGTTAGTTGCATAAATAGTTAGAAATTCATCATTTATGTCTGTCAAGCCAGAGCTTCTTGCATATCAAGACTTGTTATGAAATCAGCTCAGATTTACTTCATTTTGGGGGACTCACACTTTTTTAACGCTGATTTAGTGAGAAAGTTTTTGACAACACCTTCAAATTTTGTTCTTTCTAAGTGAAAAAGTTAATATTTTATCGATATATGCTGCCTGGTAGAAATCCCAACAGCTATATCATCTGTGCTTTTTACTTTGCACATAGTGAGTTCTCAGAAAATGCTCATTGAACCGTCATAGAATGAAAAAATGGTTAAGGGAGACCAGTTAAAATTTAATTCAATATTGCATTACAGTTAAAAGACAAATTCCCCATTTCCCGAAAGAAATGCCCTCCTGACACTTTTGATTGAGTGATTCCGCCACGCACTTACCTTCCTTCTCTCTTTGACCTTACAGATCTAGAAGATGAGCTTGTCCTTCTTTCAGGATTTGGATTCCTTTTTACACTAAATCACTCACTTGGGAACACCCATGTCTTATGCTTAGGAGTAGAAGAAGAAGGTACAGAGGTCGTCAACAGGTAATTATTAAACACATTTTTCTGCAAGGAAGCTGAGATACACACAAAAAACAAAGATGTGAGGCTGAGGCAAGATAGCTTCTCTCCAAAAATGCCTTTGGTTTTGTTTATGAATACAAACCAAATTTCTACCAATTTCCGCAAATGTCAAGTCACACCAGGGAGGATTCATTCTAAAGAGTGGAAAGATCTTGTTTTTCTAATCTCTAAGAATAAAATTAAGATAAGCATTGCTTTCACTACGATAATTGTTTTTAAGAAGGCTCTATTTACAGCTTACCCACGAGGAGTTCTACAAACATTAACTGCAGTTCATATAACTCATTGGTAAAGGAGATGTTTTCTTCCTAGCTTAGGTCAGGAGGTTTGCCCAAAGCTATTTATTTGTTTCTCAATATGGTTGCATTCCAAGAAGGTGGAATGAAGATATGAGATTTCTTTTTACCTACCATTTCCCATCGAATTTTTTCTTTTCTACTCGAAGCCAGGAACTTGCAATTTTTTGCAGATGCATGTTTCTCACAGGAAATCCAGAACAGGTTGTTTGTACTTGCCATTTCTGTCAGATCCCCAATTTTCCTTCTCTCCTAGAATTCTGTAAGATGCCAAGGATCCTAGGGAAGTGACTGAGGTTCCAACGTTTTGCTACTAATGTATTATTATTAGGGAGATCCAAGAAAGGCCCATTTTAGAATCACAGAACAGTTCCAAGAGAGACCCTTGGTTCCCCTCAAAGAGAGCTCCACAGCTGTCACGCAGCACAAAGTCTCAGAAGAAATTTATTTAGGAGCTCAACATCCAAGATGACTCAGAAACCAAAGAGAGAGACTCCAGGAATTCTTCAAGAAGAGAACAATGTCCTTTTAGGCCCAGTCTCTTTTACCGCTGACTTTTCAACAGGATTTCTGGGCGAACAAGTGACATAAGGTGGCAAAGTACAATTTGGAAGGTCCTGACTAATGCTTAAACGTTAATGGCTCTTACTTATCAAAAATTCTTATTCAGGGAGAAATTTCACTGTGTGAGAGAGATTAAGTTGGGGAACAAAAGGTCATAGAACAAACAATTTACCTTGAAAATCACCTCGGAGCCAAAACACTCACATATCTAAAGCTAGGAAAAAGCAGCCCTTTCTAAGCACCAGTCTAGGCTTTCTTCAAACTGGATCTAAGATGTAGTGTCACGGACAATTACTGCAGAATTTTCTTCATGAACTCTAAACTAAAATGGAAATAAGCACTGTAAAGCAGACTGGGAACCTCAGGGACAAAAGATTCCACTTATATTTTGGAAGTTTGTTGTTTACAACTTCATGAGATAACCCTCAAATAACCAGCCCCACTGGGAGTCAGATTGTCAACATGGTATCAATAATTGCTTAAAGAGATCTGTGATTTCATCAATGCAGATATTCTCTCCAATGATTCAGTTTGTGATCCATTCAAGCCTGCTGATCCTGTGCCCTCCCATAAATTTACCCCAGAAGGTTGTGGGGCTTTCCTTGTTTTCCCATGACATTACAGGGATATAAGGGGAGTCTAATTGGTTGTCTATCCATTATTTTTCGCTCTTACCCCATGACCAGCCTATCTGCTTTTTCGCTCATAAATGTCTCTGATGACATCTTTTACTCTGATTCTTCATAATTCTTTGTAATGGATTACAACCTCCTCATGCCTACCCTGGACCTTTCCATTGTCCTTAGAGTGATGCCCATTTTCAACTCTTCAGACACTACATTGTTCCATGATGCACAGTTATACAACACCATTGGTAGATATGAATTTAAGAAAATGGGTCTTAGTCTTATTAAGAAGTTTAGGGCTATAAAAATATTTTTGCAACTTCCCAAAGGAAATTCCATCCCACTTATAACTAGTATTTTATACAGCTATATATGCAATATTTTATATAATTTATATAGGTTTACAAAGCCCTTTACAAATATTATTTCATCTGATCCTCACAACAACCTGGAAAGGTAGAGATTATTCCCATCCCCATTTTACAGATGTGGAAACTGAGGCAGACAGAAGTTAAAGGACTTGTCCAGGATTATACAGTTAGTAAATGTCTGAGCTTAGAATTGAACTCAGATCTTCTTGAGTTTAGGTCTAGCACTCTATCTACTGTACCACCTCACTGCCTCATGATCTTGGAATAATCTCTTATTCAATTCTGGGGCCAACTCAATTTTTACTTGTACTGTCTAAGTTTATCTATCTATCTACCTATCTGCAGCTATTTATGTACCTATGCACATGGATGAATGAGATGTATGGGTTGTCCATCTCAGTGTATGTCACAGCTTGAACAATGGTAATTCTTTATTCACTTAATTTCTCTTGTGTGGATGATTAGGTCAAACTCTCTTGACTGGTCATGGATCTTGTTCAAGAGGTTCTCCAAAGTTCCAAGTCTTAATGTAACCAACATCATGTTTTCTACAAAAAAGAGACTCTAGAGGACCTTATGATCTATAGGGAATCCTTTGTAACCCTGGATTCTGCACTGAGTTTCTTTGATAGTAGTAAGCACCTTTGGCAAGCATCTATCTCTGTTTTATGCCTCATGATATTTACTATCAATGGGTCATCAAATAAGATTATTTCTGCTATACTTTTCAAAGCATAATAGATTTGAAGGAATCTTATGTAGCAGGAACATAGATGTGGGAGAGGTTTTGTTGGAAAAGAGCTCTTAAGGTAGTGTTTTGCTCTACTGAATAACTTTTTTGTAGTTAATAAACAGTAAGCATAGTGGGAGTTTGTATTCTCCAAAATTTTCAGTCAACTGTATGATGGCAGAGATATAAATCCTTCTCCTATCAATCTTTTTATCAATCGACTGATCTATCTGATCTACTTTGGAGTAACACCTCCAAAAAGCATACATTTCCCTTCTAAGATACTCATTAAGGATACCCTCAATGTATAATATGGATTATTCTCATAAAAACCTTATACATATGGGAAAATTCACAAGTAAGTTGGTAGGAATTGTTGCTATTCTCTTGGTCATCTTATTTGGGGAAGTAATCGAAGATTTCTTCCCTCTTTTGGTCTCTTTCTCACCTTTGCATATCTTGAGAACTAACACCTCAGTAGCTCATAATTGTGTCTCCCACAGCATAGATTTCTCCGATGTATCTTTGGTCCAGTTCAGATGTGTTTTCCAACAAAACGTGTTTCTTCTCTTCACCATCATTTCTGCCTCCATTATAAGCATATGTAGAAGTGTGATATTAGAATCTAAGTGTGGTGGTTTCACAGTTCCTGATGGTAAAAAGGGTTTTTTTCTGAAAAAGTTTATAGATTTTCTTTTTAAAGGGGTTTTCCAGTTTATTTTTAAAAGTATTTTATTTTTCCAATTGCATGAAAAAATAATTGTTTTTTTTAATTTTGAGTTCTAGATTCTTTCCCTCCCTCCCTCTTCTCCCCTCTCATTGAGAAGGCAAGCAATTTAATATAGGTTATACATGTATAGTCATGCAAAACATATTTCCATATTAGTTATGTTGTGAAAGAAATAACAGAAAAAAAACCAAACAAGAAAAATAAAGTTTTAAAAAAGTACTTTTTGATCTGCATTCAGACTCATCGGTTCTTCCTTTGGAAGTGGATAGCATTTTTCATCATAAGTCCCTTGGACTTGTCTTAGTTCATTGTATAAAATCATTCACAGGTGAGTATTGTACAATAATGCTATTAGTATGTATGTACACTGTTCTCCTGGTTCTGCTCATTTCACTTTGCATCAGTGAATGTAAGTCTTTCCAGGTCTTTCTGAAGGCATCCTGCTCATCATTTCTTATAACACAATAGTATTCCATCACAATCATCTACCACAACTTGTTCAGCCATTCCCAATTGATGGGCATCCCCTCAATTTCCGGTTTTTTGCCACCATCAAAAGAGCTGCTATAAATATATTTTTGGACATGTAAATCTTTTTCTTTTTTCTAAAGAATCTCTTTTGCACATTTCTTGGGGTGGAGCCAAGAGAGTGGAGTAGAAGGACAGACCTGCTGTAGCTGTCCCCTCAAAACTCATAAAATACCTGTAAGAAATGACTGTAAACAAATTCTAGAGCAGCAGAAGCCACAAAATGACAGAGTGAAAGAGATTTCCAGCCCAAGGCAGCTTGGAAGACTGACAGAAAGGTCTGTCGCACAGAGCTCAGAGCAGAGTGCAGCCCAGCCTTGGCTGCACAGGCAGGACAGGAGCAAGCTTCAGGGTGTGGAGTCACAGATAGCAGCTATGGTTCCCAGATTCCTCACCCCACAAATGCCAAAGACAGCTTCAAATGTCAGTGAGAAAATTCTTTCACCTGGGTGAGGAGGGAGCAGGGTCCTGCCTTAACCCAGCTCCCAGGCAGCTATAGCATCCATTTTTGGAGCCCTTGGCCTAAAGACCCTGGGGGAATAAAGTGACTTATCTGAATCTCAGCCCTGAGTGGTGGCCCTGGGGTGAGTAGAAGAACTGGTGTGCTGGAGCTGGTTGTAGCTCTGGAGAGAGAACCCGACTCGCAGATCCTGGGCAGAAAAGCTTGTGGTTGCTCCCAGACCAGAGTATAGGCCAGGAGAAGAGTAAACTCCTCTTCCTTGAAAGTGCCACCTTGGAGGAACCGAGAACTGAGAACTTATAGAATATCCCCTCCTCTTGACAAAGGACTCAAAAGTCAAGTAACTGACTGGGAAAATGTCCAAAAAAGGGAAAAAAATAAGACTATAGAAGGTTACTTTCTTGGTGAACAGGTATTTTCCTCCATCCTTTTAGAGGAGGAAAAACAAAGCATACCATTAGAGGAACACATCAAAGTCAAGGCTTCTTCACGCAAAACATCCAAAATAAATTTGCAATAGTCTCAGGCCATGGAAGAGCTCAAAAGAAAATCAAGTAAGAGAAGTGGAGGAAAAATTGGGAAGAGAAATGAAAGTGATGCAAGAAAATCATGAAAAGTAAGTTAACAACTTGCTAAAGGAGACCCAAAAAAATGCTGAAGAAAATAGCACCTTTAAAAATAGACTAACCCCAATGGCCAAAGAGGTTCAAAAAGCCAATGAGGAGAAAAATGCTTTAAAAAGCAGAATTAGCCAAATGGAAAAGGAGGTTCAAAAGCTCAGTGAAGAAAGTAATTCTTTAAAAATTAGAATGGAGCAGATGGAAGCTAATGACTTTATGAGAAACCAAGAAATTACAAAACAAAACCAAAAGAATGAAAAACTTGAAGACAATGTGAAATATCTCATTGGAAAAACAACTGACCTGGAAAATAGATCCAGGAGAGACAATTTAAAAATTATGGGCCTACCTGAAAGCCATGATCAAAAAAAGAGCCTAGACATCATCTTTCATGAAATTATCAAGGAAAACTGCCCTGAGATTCTAGAACCAGGGGGCAAAATAAATATTAAAAGAATCCACCAATCACCTCCTGAAAGAGATCCAAAAAGAGAAACTGCAAAGAACATTGTGGCCAAATTCCAGAGTACCATGATCAAGGAGAAAATATTGCAAGCAACTAGAAAGAAACAATTCAAGTATTGTGGAAATACAATCAGGATAACACAAGATCTAGCAGCTTCTACATTAAGGGACTAAAGGGCTTGGAATATGATGTTCCAGAAGTCAAAGGAGGAAGGATTAAAACCAAAAATCATCTAACCAGAAAAACTGAGTATAATCCTTAAGAGGGGGAAACTGGATGTTCAATGAAAAAGAGGACTTTCAAGCATTCTTGATGAAAAGACCTGAGCTGAAAAGAAAATTTGACTTTCAAACACAAGAATCAAGAGAAGCATGAAAAGGTAAACAGCAAAGAGAAGTCATAAGGGACTTACTAAAGTAGAACTGTTTACATTCCTACATGGAAAGATAATATTTGTAACTCTACAGAGTTTTCTCAGTATTTGGGTAGTTGGAGGGATTATATACATATAGACAGAGGGCACAGGGTGAATTGAATAGGAAGGGATGATATCTAAAAAAATAAAATTAAGGAGTGAGAAAGGAATATATTGAGAGGAGAAAGAGAGAAATAGAATGAGGCAAATTATCTCTCATAAAAGAGGCAAGAGAAAGCTTTTTCAGTGGAGCAGAAAGGGGGGAGATGAGAGGGAAAAAGTAAAGTTTACTTTCTTCACATTTGGCTTAAGGAGGGAGTAACATGCACAATCAATTTGATATGAAAATCTATCTTACACTACAGGAAACTAGGGGAGAAAGGGATAAGTGGGGTGGGGGGGATAACAGAAGGGAGGTCAAATGGGAGGAGGGAGCAATTAGAAGTAAACACTTTTGGGGAGGGACAAGGACAAAAGAGAGAATAGAATAAATGGGGGATAGGATAGAATGGAGGGCAATATAGTTAGTCTTTCACAACATGACTATTATGGAAGTCTTTTGCATAACTACACATATATAGCCTATATTGAATTGCTTACCTTCACAGTGGGGATGGGTGAGGAGGGAGGAAAAGAGAGAAGTTGGAACTCAAAAGATTTAGGAACAAATGTTGGGAATTGTTTTTGCATGTAACTGAGAAACAAGAAATACAGGTTAATGGGGTATAGAAATCTATCTTGCTCTACAAGAAAAGAGAGAAGATGGGGATAGAGGAAGGGAAGGGAGTGACAGAACAGAGGGTAGATTTGGGGAAGGGATAATTGGAATGCATGGTGTCTTGGGGTGTGGGGTGGGGAGAGATGGGGAGAAAATTTGGAACTCAAAGTCTTGTGGAAATGGATGTTGAAAACTAAAAATAAATTAATTTTTAAAAACCACACACACACAAAGAATTTCTTTGGGATAAAGACCTAGAAGTGGTATTGCTGGATCAAAGTATAGTCACAATTTTATAGCCCTTTGGGTATAGTTCCAAATTATTTTCCAGAATAGTTGGATCAGTTTACAACTCTACCAACAGGACATTAGTGTCCCAATTTTCCCACATCCTCTCCAACATTTATTTTTTTCTTGTCATATTACCCAATCTGATAAGTATGAGATGGTATCTCAGAATTGTTTTAATTTACGTTTCTCTAATCAGTGGTGATCTAGAGCATTTTTTCACTTGACTACAGCTTTGATTTCTTTGGAAACTACCTGCTTATATCCTCTGACCATTTATCACTTGGGGAATGATTTATGTTCTCATGTGATTCAGTTCTCTATATATTTGAAAAATGCCTTTGTCACAGAAACTTGTTGTAAATTCCTCCTCCCCCCAGTTTTCTGCTTTCTTTCTAATTTTGGCTACATTGGTTTTGCTTATGCAAAAATCTTTTTAATGTAATCAAAATTATCTTTTTTACATCTTATATTGCTCTCTATCTCTTGTTTGGTCATAAATTCTTCTCTTATCCATAGATATGACTAGTAAACTATTCTGTACTACACTAATTTATCGTATCTTCCTTTATGTCTAAATCATTAATCTACTTTGCCATCTGCTTCCATTTTATGGGTGAGTTCATCCCATTCACAATTATGATTACTGTGTATTTTTCTGCAACCTACCTTCTTCCTCTTTCTGTTTCTCCTTTCACCCTTTTTTTCCTCAAAAGTATTTTGCTTCTGAGCACTGTGTCCTCTAATCTGCTCTCCTATCAGCCCCACCCCTTCTCTTATCACTTCACTTTGTATAAGTTCATGTGTTTCCAGGCTTTTATGAAATCATTCTGCTTGTCATTTCAAATAGCACAATAGTATTCTATCACAATTATCTACCACTGCCTGTACAGCCATTCTCTAACTGATGGGTATCCCCTCAATTTCCAGTTCTTTGCCACCATAAAACAAGCTGTTATATTTTTGTACATACATGTCCTTTTGCTTTTTAAAAATATCTTTGGGATACAGACCTAGTAATGGAATTTCTGGATCAAGGCATATTCACAGTTTTATAGCCTTTTGGGTATAGTTCCCAATTGCTCTCCAGAAGAGTTTTTATCCCCTTCCCCTCCTACTTCCTTTTTGGGTAGGATAGATTTCTATACCCAAATAAGTGTGTATGTTATGTCCTCTTTGAGCCAATTCTTATGAGAGTAAGGTTCAAGTGTTATGCAGTACTCCCACACCCCAATCTTCCCCTGTGGTGTAAAAGATCTTTCATGCCTCTTTTATGTGATATAATTTACTCCATTCTAGACTCCTTTTTCCCTTTTCTCTCTTCCTGACCCTTGGTTTTGACTTTTTTGGAAATCATCTCATCATAGTAAATTCACACGCATGGCCTCTGTTTGTGTATGCTTTCTAACTGCCCTAATAATGATAAAGTTCTTGGAAGTTACAAGTATCACCTGCCCATGTAGGAATGTAATCAGCTGACTTTACTGAATCCCTTATGATTTGTCTTTCCTATTTACCTTTTTGTGTTTCTATTGAGTCTTGTGTTTGAAAACCAGATTTTCTATTCAGCTCTGGTGTTTTCATCAGGAATGCTTGAAAGCCCTCTATTTCATTAAATATTCATTCCCTCCTTGCCCCCTGAATATTATCCTGCATTTTGCTGGGAAGGTGATTGTTTGTTATAATCCTGGTTCTTTTGCCCTCTGTAATCTCACATTCTAAGCTGGTCTGATCCTTTAATGTAGAAGCTACAAATCTTGTGTTATCCTGTGACTCCATGATACTTTAATTGTTTCCTTCTGGCTGCTTGCAATATTTTTTCCTTGGCCCAGGGGTTCTGGAATTTGACTATAATATTCCTGGGAGAGTTTATTTTGGGATCTCTTTGAAGAAGTGATCAGTGAATTCTTTCAATTCTTTTTTGTCCTCTGGTTCTAGGATAGCAGGGCAATTTTCTTCCATAATTTCTTGAAAGATGATATCTAGGCTCTTTTTTTGATCATGACTATCAGGTAGTCCAATAATTCTTGAACTGCATCTCCTTGATCTATTTCTCAGGTCAGTTGTTTTTCTAATGACATTTCACATTTTCTTTTATTCATTCTTTTGATTTTCTTTGTTTCTTTCTTGATGTCTCATGGAGTCATTAGCCTCCACATGCCCAATTCTATTTTTTAAAGAACTATTTTCTTCAGTGAGCTTTTGTACCTCCTTTATCATTTGGCCAATTCTACTTTTTTTTTTGAATTTTTTATTTTTTTTATTTTTTATGTTTATTTTTTATTTAACTTTTAACATTCATTTTCTCAAAATTTTGGGTTCCAAAATTTTTCCCCTTTTGTCCCCTCCCCCCACCCCAAAGCACTGAGCATTCTAATTGCCCCTATCACCAATCTGCCCTCTCTTCTATCATCCCTCTCTGCCCTTGTCTCCATCTTCTCTTTTGTCCTGTAGGGCCAGATAACTTTCTATACCCCTTTACCTGTATTTCTTGTTTCCTAGTAGCAAGAACAGTACTCGACAGTTGTTTCTAAAACTTTGAGTTCCAACTTCTCTTCCTCCCTCCCTCCCCAACCCTTCCCTTTGGAAGGCAAGCAATTCAATATAGGCCAAATCTGTGTAGTTTTGTAAATGACTTCCATAATAGTTGTGTTGCATAAGGCTAACTATATTTCCCTCCATCCTATCCTGTCCCCCATTACTTCTGTTCTCTCTTTTGATCCTGTCCCTCCCCATGAGTGTTGACCTCAAATTGCTCCCTCCTCCCCATGCCCTCCCTTCCATCATCCCCCCCACCCTGCTTATCCCCTTATCCCCCACTTTCCTGTATTGTAAGATAGGTTTTCATACCAAAATGAGTGTGCATTTTATTCCTTCCTTTAGTGGAATGTGATGAGAGTAAACTTCATGTTTTTCTCTCGCCTCCCCTCTTTTTCCCTCCACTAAAAAGTCTTTTGCTTGCCTCTTTTATGAGAGATAATTTGTCCCATTCCATTTCTCCCTTTCTCTTCCCAATATATTTCTCTCTCACTGCTTGATTTCATTTAAGACATGATCCCATCCTCTTCAATTCACTCTGTACACTCTGTCTCTATGTGTGTGTGCATGTGTGTGTGCGTGCATGTGTGTGTAATCCCACCCACTACCCAGATACTCAAAAGTTTCAAGAATTACAAATATTATCTTTCCATGTAGGAATGTAAACAGTTCAACTTTAGCAAGTCCCTTATGACTTCTCTTTGCTGTTTACCTTTTCATGCTTCTCTGCATTCTTGTGTTTGAAAGTCAAATTTTCTTTTCAGCTCTGGTCTTTTCATCAAGAATGCTTGAAAGTCCTCTATTTCATTGAAAGACCAATTTTTCCCTTGAAGTATTATACTCAGTTTTGCTGGGTAGGTGATTCTTGGTTTTAGTCCTAGTTCCTTTGACTTCTGGAATATCCTATTCCACGCCCACCCTTCAATCCCTTAATGTAGAAGCTGCTAGATCTTGTGTTATACTGATTGTATTTCCACAATACTTGAATTGTTTCTTTCTAGATGCTTGACCTGGGAATTCTGGAATTTGGCCACAATGTTCCTAGGAGTTTCTCTTTTTGGATCTCTTTGGATCTCCTGCCTCTTTCAGGTGGTGATCTATGGATTCCTTGAATACTTATTTTGCCCTCTGGTTCTAGAATCTCAGGGCAGTTTTCCTTGATAATTTCATGAAAGATGATGTCTAGGCCCTTTTTTTGATCATGGCTTTCAGGTAGGCCCATAATTTTTAAATTGTCTCTCCTGGATCTGTTCTCCAGGTCAGTTGTTTTTCCAATGAGATATTTCACATTCTCTTCCATTTTTTCATCCTTTTGGTTTTGTTTTGTGATTTCTTGGTTTCTCATAAAGTCACTGGCCTCCATCTGTTCCATTCTAATTTTGAAAGAACTATTTTCTTCAGTGAGCTTTTGAATCTCCTTTTCCATTTGGCTAATTCTGCTTTTTCAAGCATTCTTCTCCTCATTGGCTTTTTGAACCTCTTTTGCCTATTGAGTTAGCCTATTTTTCAAGGTGTTATTTTCTTCAGCATTTTTTTGGGTCTCCTTTAGCAAGGTGTGGACCTGCTTTTCATGCTTTTCTTTCATCTCTCTCATTTCTCTTCCCAGTTTTTCCTCCACCTCTCTAACTTGATTTTCAAAATCCTTTTTGAGCTCTTCCATGGCCTGAGCCCATTGGGTGGGCTGGGATACAGAAGCCTTGACTTCTGTGTCTTTCCCTGATGGTAAGCATTGTTCTTCCTCATCAGAAAGGAAGGGAGGAAATACCTGTTCACCAAGAAAGTAACCTCCTATAGTCTTACTTTTTTCCCCTTTTCTGGGCATTTTCTCAGCCAGTGACTTGCCTTCTGAGTGTCCTCTCCACCCCCACCTCGCCTCTAGATCCTCCCAGCCAGCACTTGGGGTCTGAGATTCAAATGCTGCTTCACAGCCTCAGGGCTTTGGGCAGGGGCAGGGCTGCTGTTCAGTGTGAGATTAAGTTCAGGTGCTCAGGTGGGGGCAGGGCCACCTCATGGGTGCAGTTCCCTCAGGGAGTTTATGCAGAGACCTTCAACAATGGATCCAGGCTCCTGCCTGCTTGGGGAGCCCTGGTCTGCTCCCGCCTCCGCTGCTGCCTCCCAAGGGGGCCTGAGTTATGGGGGCACCCCACTGCCCTCTCGACCCGCCAAAGAGACCCTCTCACCGACCATTGTTACCTGTGGGTGGAGGGACCCGCGCAGCTGGTGGAGATTCCGTCCCTGAAGTCTGGTCGGATCTGTTCCTTTCAGCGCTGCGCCGAGGCAGGGTTGGGCTCTGCTCCAGGTCCGGGGCGCGAGGGACCTTTTGCAAGAGGTTTTCAGGCTCTCTGGAGCAGAAATCTCATCTGCTCCGTTCTGTGACTTCTGCTGCTCCAGAATTCGCCCGTGGTTCTTTTTGTTATAGGTATTTTATGGGCAGTGGGTTTGGAGGTAGCATATGTGCGTCTTTCTACTCTGCCATCTTGGCTCCACCCCCCCAATCAAATGGAATTTGCATTGCCTTCAACATTCAGGGATTTGCAATGAAATCATGTTACCCTATTAGAAACAATGATACCACCACCACTCACCTGAGAAACAAGGATTACCTTTCGTAAAGGCAAGCATCCTAGCATACCCAGGATGACCTTCTAGTACAGGTTCTTGGATCTGTTTTTCTTAATGGAAAGCAACTTTTAAGGGGTCAGCCATCTCACTTTAATCAAACACATATATCATTCACTTAGTTCAGGGGAAAAATTCAGCACCTTGAACGTCAGTAAAAATACAAACAGAAATTACAAGCAGAAATCACAAACAGAGAAAACAGCATAACGACCAACAGACAGGGCTTCTAACCCTGTTCAATGCTATCTAGTGGGGAATGGTATTCTGACAAATAAGGCACTACATATGATACTACATAGGGATTATCAGTTTGCAAAGTATTAGAATATTTGGAACATAGTAAAATGCACCAGAACTTTAAATCTTTGAAGATTCAGAAGGATCTTTTAGCATTCTGTGTGCAGTTGAAAGTCATACTTCTAAACATCAAATTTTAACTATACTACAAATATTCAGAAATGGCAGTTAAAAGCAGTAGTTAAGAGTGCTGGAAAAATAGATGTTTATTGTACATACAGACACAGATCATTTCCTTGCCTCTCTCCAGCACAATTATCACCAACCACTCCCTTTTATATCCCAGGTCAAAACTGGCACAATGAGGAAAGCCAGAATGTTGCAAAATAGAAATGACAACTTAGAAACAGACAAGAGTATTATAATTACATAGAGCAGATGGGATGCCATATGCTGCCCTGGATTTCTAGGACATTGCAGTACCCTGGTTTTTCTCCTCCCATTTCCCTAAGTATATCTTTATCTCCTCTTTGGGTTCTCCTTCTAATGACTGGCTCCTCTATTTGTCCTTCTCTGTCCTCTTTATTCCGATGAACCAACCCTTTGTCACCACCTCAATGATAATGACTCTTAAAAACTATGTTAGGAACTGAAGTATATTGAAAACAGATGTTACACCTTCTAAATGTTACCATTTTATTTGTAATAGATATCAAAGTTGGAGAGAAAGAAAAATTATTGTTCTTAAAACTGACCAAATTACAAGAACTTCCAAATCCAATCCAATAAGCATTTATTAGAGTCCAACTTATGTACTATGTCCTTGGGATACAAAGACAAAATGCAAAATAGTCCCTGCCCTCAAGAAGCTTCCATTCTACTTGAGGAATACAGCATGAAAACAGATAAAAATATACATGATAATTGGAAGAGGAGGAGGAAGGCAGCACAAGCAGTGGTACATGAGCTGAGCCATGCAGGGAGCTAACGATTCTAAGAGATGGAGGTGAGGAGGCAGTGTGTATATATGTGTGTGTGTGTGTGTGTGTGTGTGTGTGTGTATTTATATGTCACAGCCATGATGGATATGTGCAAAAGCAGAGATACAGGAGTTGGAGGGTTAAGAGGGGGCAGAAGAATTTGGCTACAACACAGAATACATAATGTTACCAGTTATAGCAATTACCAGGGACTATTCTGGCTCGTGAGAGGGGTGAAAACTACTCATTATGTACCTTGTAAAATACAAAACTTACTGGTTTTCGACTTCTGAACAAGCTTAATGAAGCCTGAAGTCAAAAGGAACTTTCTATAAATAAATAAGGATGAAATCATAAGTTCATCAAAGGACCAGCATATATCTTATGAGTGAGAATGTGTGTGCATGTGTGTGTGTGTATTACAAAGAGACCAATGCTGGCCATTATCAATGTCTAATATGAGGCACTTGGGGAAACCCCCCCCCCCTCCCCACAACTTTTTGAAAGGCACATGGTCTAGGATCAGCAACAGCGGAAGTAATTCTCACATACAGAAATCTTACAACAACAAAGCACTGATACATGGTCAGTGATGCGGATACTGACATATAAGCACATGGTCCTAAATTAGCCCTAGGAAATACTGTCATCAATTTTAGCTTTTAATTCTCAAATAACTTCTTTACCCCATAACAAATAAATGCCATCACTCTCTGAGGAAGCCCAGAGAAAAGAGGTATTACCTGAATTTTGGATTTCTACTGGCTATATATACACATACATACATAATATTTTTAACTCTAAACAGCCAGAATGCAGGACAATTTAAAAATAAATTTTTGCAAATGTCTCTAGTGACATAGGCAAATGGTACATCATAAATAAAAAGAAAATACAACAAAACTGATCAAATATCTAATAAAGTTTTGTAAATTTCCAAACTGTGCTAACATGGAACACAATCTGGTCATGAGAAATAAATCTCTTATTTTTCTTGTATAAATTTTATTATTTTACAATTTCAGGAAGTCAATCCTCAAAACCATCACTGCTAAAGCCTAACATGCATATATACTTGTGCATACTTCACTGAAACAGCTCATTAGGTAAAAATTTTACTTGGCATGATTTACTTACCAAAACATGACAAGACCCTACTCCCTTCTTACTGCACAATTCTTTTGTAGCAGACTTCAATTTATTGCTGTTATATGGTTATTAGGACTCAAATTTTTCTTAGGTCACTTGTTTACTTGAGAAATACACCTAGCTTTGAATGGTGATTACTGGGGTAAAGAGAACATTTTATTTGGTAAGAAGAATTATAAGGATTTTATAATACAACCCAAAAATAAAAAGAAGTTTAAAAAAAACTAAATTAGGTTTCCTGGACAATTTATTCCACCCTTTAGATGAAGTAAAGAGAGTCACAGTCGTAAGGCGAAAAATGTTGTGCACAGGAGAATAGTACACTTTCTTTTTCAATATAAATTGGCTTCCTTTTGGAGAAAAAATTCTGCTTTGGATGTGGTGTCTTTGCCATCATTGGGTTCTGTCTGGCATAAAGTATGTAAAGCAGGCATTTCTGGCACCTGGATACCTGAAGAAGATTTCACCTCACAATAGCTAAGAGCATACCCTTCAACTAATTCTTCTTTGGAGATGTGGTTTATGTCTGAGTCACAGACACTGGCATTCTTCCATGAGTGTGTCTTCTTGAGGGTGGTGTACAGGAATTCTTTCATTCTTTGGTTTTCTTTGGCAGTAGATTCCCAAACCACTTCAAGTTCACCTTCTACCTCTCTACAAGAAACAAAAAACAGAAAGGAAAGTTTGAAATGGCCTCTTCCCCATCCAGGTCCTTGGTGGAATAATCTCAGAGTAGAAACTCTTCCTTAGGAGCAATGTTTTTTAAAATACATTTTTATTTATGTCTTAGGCTTTTTTATATCACCATAGTTCCCCCAGTTTTCTTCTCCCCCACCAGAGCCATTCCATATAATAAATAGTATTTTTAAGTCAAAAAAAGGAAAAGAAAAAATCAATATAACTAATCAGAATATTGAAAAGTTTAAAAATATTTGCCCTCAGCATTGCTTGTGGCCATCCCACCTCTGCAAAAGGCAGAGTTGGGAGGATCTTCTTATATCTTTTCTTTTGACCTTCTTTGTTTTTTAAAACTCTGCAACTTTCACCTTTGTGTACGTGTGTATAATGTTTTCTTTGCTAAATTTACTTCACTATATCAGTTCATATAGATCTTTCCATATTTTCCTGTACTAATCAACATTTATCATTTCTTACAGAAAGGTATACACACAAAAATATATATGTGTATTTTACCTACATATAAACAAATATATGTATATGTTATCTCTGTGTGAGAGAGACAGAGAGAAAGAGAAAGAATTTCTTATGATGTGATTAAGACAGCAAGAGGTTAACAGTGGGAACTGAGTAAAGCACATCGACTCTTATGACTCAATTCCGGAGCTAGCTTAGCTCCTTTTCTATTCAATTATAAGTCTAATCCAACTTCTGTCCTGTGAGAAAACTTAATTATGGAAATTGAGAGCAAACTTTGTTGCACTGTTTGAACTCAGTCCTACGTGGCTGGGAACCAAACCGCCTCTACTTGCTGTTTAGACACCCTTAACCATGGGTCTAGGCTATGTTAATCAGAAACCTGGTCAGATTCAAAGATTAATGCAAGGAGTTTTCTCACAATTATAAATCTCAAGCAACCCATATGTCTTATCAGAAAACTGGTCCTGTACTGATCAGTTACTATTTCCATGTTCCTTGGATTGCTTACAGACACTTGGTGGGGAGGAAGTGACATCTCCTTTTCTGAATTCAGGGAATTGCACGTGTTTGCTCTCCCCTTCCCAGGATGGAAAGTCCTTAATCTTTCATCCTTTCCCATGTTCTTTTGATTGTTTATAGACACTTGGGGGGAATGGGACACCTCCTTTTCTGATTCCAGGGAAATGTATCTGTTTACTCTCTCCCTCCTAACCTGCAAAGTCCCTAATCTTTCATCCCATTAGAAATCAAGCTGTCTAATATTGTACTCTTTCCTTTTAATTAACTGGCCTTATGTGATAAATTATTTTTAATGTCTGTATCCTTCTCTTGTGTTTGGCATCCAGTCCTAAGCTGAGGAAAGGGTCCCAGTTTCTTAGGCAATTGCCATGCATTGCTTAATAAATCATTATGCTCATTGTACCTTTCACCCTCAATACCAATTCCTATTTAAAGATATCTCATACAATCGGGTTTTTTTCTACCATTTGACCACCTCTCTTCTATTCTAGATATAGTAGTTTGGGTTGTGCAGAAGCTTTTCAGTTTCATGTAATTAAATTTATCTCATTCATCTTTTGTAATTGCCCCTATTCCTTGTTTGGTCAAGAATATATTTCCTACCTATAGATGAGAGAGGCAAATGATATGATCTTTTCTAACTTTTTCACAGTTTGACTTTTAATAGTAAGGTCACATATCCATTTTGATTTTTACTAGGGAATACGGTATAAAGTATTAGTCTAAGTCTCACTGCTTTCCAGTTTTCCCAGAAGTATTTAAAAAACATCAAATAGGAGACTCCTTCCTAAGTAATTTATCTTTTCTGCTTTACTGAACACTGAACATCAAGATCCACTGTTTCTAATTCTCCCTTGTCTAGTGTGTTTCGTTTATCTACCTCTCTATTTTTAAACCAATACTACATGGTTTTAATGACTGCGGCTTTATAATATAGTTTGAAGTCTGGAAGTGCTATTCTTCCTTTCATTCCTAGCTCATTTCTTCATTTTTCTCAATATTCTAGATCTTTTATTTATTCCGAATGATTTTGTAAATTATTTTTTCAAGTTCTATAAAATATATCTTTAATAATTTGATTGATACACCATTAAAAGTGTATCCTGGAAGAACAAAAGGTTCAGAGTATCAATGGCACTGATGAAAAGAAATGCAATGGAAGGTGACCTAGGCTTAGCAGATCTTAAATTATATTATCAAGCAGCAATCACCAAAACTACTTGATACTGGCTAAGAAATAGAGTGTGGATCAGTGAAATAGATTAAGTATATAAGACATAATAGTCAATGACTATAGTAATCTACTTGATAAACCCAAAGACTCCAGCTTCTGGGATAAGAATTCACTATTTAACAAAAACTGCTGAGAAAACTGGAAAACAGTATGGCAGAAACTAGGCATAGACCAACATTTTACACAATATACCAAGATAAAGTTAAAATGGACACACAATTGAGATATAAAGGCTGATACTATAAGCAAACTAAGAGAGCAAGAAATAGTTTACTTGTCAGATTTTTGGAGAAGAGAAGAATTTATGACCAAACAAGAGACAGAGAACATTATGAAATACAAAATGGATAATTTTAATTACATTAAATTGAAAAGATTTTCACAAACAAAACCAATTCAACCAAGATTAGAAGGGAAGCAGAAAACTGAGAAACAATTTTTGCAGCCAGTGTCTGACAAATGTCTCATTTCTAAAATATACAGAAAACTGAATCAAATTTATAAGAATATAAGTTATTCCTCAACTGATAAATGGTCAAAGGATATGAACAGGTTGTTTTCAGATGAAGAAATTAAATATATCATCATATGAAAAAATGTTCTAAATCACTATTGATTAGAGAAATACAAATCAAAACAGCTCTGAGGTACCACATCACACCTACCAGATTGGCTAACATGATAAAACAGGAAAATGATAAACACTGGAGGTGTGGGAAAATTGGAACCCTAATGCATTGCTGGTGGAATTGTGAATTTATCCAACCATTCTGGAGAGCAATTTGGAACTATGCCCAAAGGGCTATAAAAGTGTGCATATTCTTTGACCCAGAAATACCACTTCTAGGTCTGTATCCCAAAGAGATCATAAAAATAGGAAAAAGATCTACATGTACAAAAATATTTATAGCAGTTCTTTTTGTGGCATCAAAGAACTGGAAATTGAGGAGATGCCCATCAGCTGGGAAATGGTTGAACAAGTTGTGGTATACGAATGTTATGAAATACTATTGTGCTATAAGAAATGATGAGCAGGTGGACTTCAGAAAAACCTGGAAAGACTTGAATGAACTGATGCTGAGTGAAGTGAGCAGAACCAAGAGAACATTGTACACAGTAACAGCAACACTGTGAGATGACAGAGTTTGAAAGACTTAGCTCTTCTCAGCAATGCAAGGATCTAAGACAACTCCAAAAGACTCATGATGGAAAATGTTATCCACAGCCAGAGAAAGAACTATGGAGTCTGAATGATGATGGAAGCAGACTATTTACTCTTTTTTTGTTGTTCTGTTTGTTCTTTCTTGTGGTTCCTTCCATTGGTTCTAATTCTTCTTTACAACATGACTAATGTGAAAATATCTTTAATACGAATGTATATGTAAAGCCTGTATCAGATTACATGCTATCGTAAGGAAGGAGGAAGGAGGGGGAGAAAATTTAAAACTCAAAATTTTATGGAAATGAATGGTGAAAACTAAAAACAAATAAATTGTAAAAAAAAAAAAAAGACAGAAAGAAAGAAAGAAAAGAAAAGAAAAAAGTTTATACTAATCATGGTAGTATTATAATTTTTATTATACTGGCATAGCCCATCCATAATACTCAATATTCATTCTTCCAGTTATTACAATTGTTCTTTATTTCTTTAAGGAACATAATGTAATTGAATATACACAAGTCTTTTGTGTGCTTTGGGAGACTGATCCCCAGATTTGTGTTTTGTAATTATCTGGAATGGGATTATCCATTTTATTACTGCCTCTTGGATTTTGTTATTATTATACAGAAATGAAGTTGATTTTTGACTATTTTTTAGCTTGCCATCTTTGCTGGTTCTTTAGGACTTTTCAAGCAAATCATCATATCATGAGTAAATAGGGATAGTTTTATCTCATTATTACCTATCTTTATGCCTTTAATTTCTTTCTATTGTCAGTGCTATTGTTAGCCTTTTCCAGAGCTATATAAAATAACAACAAGGAGAGTGGGCATCTTTGCTTTACTTGTATATTTACTGGAAAAGATTCTAGTGTATGTCCCTTGCATATGTCATTTACCATATGTTTTAGATATTTTTTATCATATTAAAAAGGTCTTTCTATGCCTGCTCTTTGTAGAATTTTTATTATAAATTAGTATCTTACTTTCTCAAAGGCTTTTTCTGCATCTGTTGAGATAACACAGTTTTTGATGTTTTTGTTTTTAACATGATTATGCTAACTGTTTTCCTAATGTTGAATAATCCTTGAATTCTTGGTATCAATCAGTCAATCAACATTTATTAAGCACCTCCTATGTACCAGGTTCTGTGCTAAGTGCTAAGGATACAAAAAGGAGCAAAAGACAGTGCCAACAAGGAGCTTACAATCTAACAAGGGAGACAACATGCAAACAAATATCTACACAGCAAGCTATATATATATGTATATAACCAGGAAATAATTAAAAGAGGGAAAACACTGGAGCAAAGAGGGTTTAGGGAGGGCTTCCTGTAGGAGGTGGGATTTTAGCTGGAACTTAAAGGAAGCTAAGCACGTAAGTAGTTACAGCAGAAGAAGGAGAGCATTCCAGGCATGGGGGACAGTCAGAGAGAGAATGAGGGAGAATGCCTGGAGCTGAGAGATGGTGAGTCTTGTTCATGGAACAGTTAGGAGGCCACTATCCCTGGAACGAAGAGTATGTGTTCGAGAAAAATAGGGAACCACTGAAGCATACTGAGTAGAGAGATAACATGACTGCACCTGTGTTTTAGGAAAATCACTTTAGTGGCTGAATGGACAAACATCTGGAGCAAGAGAGACTTGAGGCTGGCAGACCAAAGTGTGAATTGGTGAGGGCACCAGAGTAGTGACAGTGTCAGGAGGGAAGGAGGCACATTCAAATTGTTGCAAAGGTGAAACTGACAGGCCTTGACAACAGCTTGGATATGGGGGGTGAGAGACAGTTCAGGATGACCCCTAGATTGGAAGCTGGCATTCAAAGGGGGGTCCTCTAATTTCAAATATAGGGAGTGCTCTTTTCACTGTGCCATGCTGATTCTTTGCTGTGATCATCAGACCAACAGTATAATGAGGAAGATCAAAAGGAGAAAATAGTAGCACCAGATTTTTTTATTCTTGGCATAGAATTTCCATTTTTTTCTAGGTCAGCTAGATCTCTTTTGTACATAAGTTTTTGTAATTGGACCTGTGATTTCACTGGTCTAGGGAACTTTTAGTGAAGAAACTCCCCCCAATCAAAAGGAGCAACTGCTGTGTAACTTAAAATCTTATAAAGCTGTCTGTGAGGTTGACCACAAGCACAAGTCATCCCTGTGCATACCAAGGAGTTAAGAGAGCTTGCCTGGATCAAAGAGTCAGCATTTGAACACAGAGTCTGAGGTCAGCTCTCTATCTATTATGTCCCACACAGCCTGCCATGTGATACATATCTCAAGGGAAATATTGCAAGTAGCTACCTAAAAAGTTTAAGGAAATACAATTGTTCTTTGTTCCATAGCTTCTGGGGGAGTGGGAGGAGGGAAGTATCAAACAGGCTGTAAAGAGTTTTTCCATAAAGTGACTTCTGAAAGCCTATGAGGTTCTTTCAAAGGCAAGTAACAAGGTCACCTTGGCTTACTGATCCCACTTTATGTGGTGTTCAGAAAGTTCTCTAAAGAAATGAGATTTCAAGAATTCTCATAATAGTCCAGAGATTGGCAAGAGTCATCAGCCCTATATTTCAAAAAGAGAAACTATTCCAAAGTTTACAACTCTGACCTAATACAAGTGAAGTTAACACTCTGTACACCTACTGTACCAGACATAATTTTCCCCACATATGCAACTGCTTTTTCCAACACCAATCGCCTTACAATTTATCTTAGTTGAGCTTTTATACAAATGCATTCAAAGTTAGAAGAAACAGAGTAAAAGTGACTTGGCAAAAAGTTAAAACTAAACTGTTTAAGCACATTATAGCTAGATATTCACTTTGAATCAATGTTTTTGGCTCCAACTTAGTCAAAAATAAAAACAAAACACCCTACCTCAAATACCTCATTCTCATATACTCAGCAAGAAATTAACTTTCTTTATTTTCAGACACAGACTTCTCAACCAGGGAAAAGGTTCATAATCTAGGCAGTGCGTACCTCAATAGCTGACAGTGCTTTTGTCTCTGATGTTCCTGTTCAAATTTTGGGATTAAATAAATCTCTAAAGTTGTTAAAATATATGCAAAACATCTTAAAGTCATTAATTTCCCAAAAAGAAAGTAAGTAGTGATAATTTTGGATGTGTACAGGCAAGAATTATGTAGCACAATATGCCATGACCTAGAAAAATCACAAAGGGGAAAAGAAGTTATGATTCTCTAGACATAAATTTGACTTGAAAGAATAAACAAATCTGAGTTTTTACCTTACAGCTAGATTAACAATTTAAACTAAGTGTTTTCAGTTAAAGAATTATTTCAATGTCTGAAAAATGTAGTAGCTGGCTCCCTAGACCAAGACCACTCAAGCTTAAAAACTTCCTCAGACCCTTATTAGCATTTTCCTGACCAAGTCATCTAACTACTTTTAATCTCAGTTTCTTTATTCATAAAACAGGGATAATAACTGCCCCCAACTTCAGATTATTTTGAGGATCAAATGTGACATACGTATAGACTCTTTGGCAAACCTTAAAACACTACATAAATGTAAGCTATCATTATTATACTTTTGAATTTCATTTAAAGACTATGTACAAAAACATATTATATTTAAAATTAATCAGAGAATCATATAATTTTAGACCTGGAACATTATCATCTTGAAAGCCCTGAGAAGGGAAGTGACTTGACTAAGGTAATAGATGATAGAAGAATATATACACATCTACAGAAAACAGAACATCTGATTCCTGAGCCTGAACTGAAAGACAATGTTTTAAATTTCACAACAAGATGATACATACTTAACCATGATATCCAAATGAAGGCATCTGAGTTATAAATGTTGAGAGATAATGGTGTAGAATGTATGCAAGTTAGCTAAGGGCGTCGTTCACAGGACAGCAATTTTCTTCTATGGCTCTATGATACGTAATCTTCAAAATCTCAACTTTTCAAGATCTTCCTTGTCAAATAATTTTAATTTATTAACTGGTTTTTCTAAGAGTTAGCCCAATTACATTTTGTAAATGCTAGGTGATTTGTTTGTGTGCCATATATTCTGAGTGATTGACTGGGAAAGGTGTACAAGTAGTAAACAGAAACCAGAAAAGGTTAGGGAAAATGCACATTTACAAATGAATAACAGACAAAGAAAAAACCACTGCTTACTTTAAAATGAATGCACACAATTACTGCAATGGTTTTGTTAATATATGCAAACATTTTTCAATAATCTATAGTTAATGAAGAATATACTCATATTCTGAGGAATTATTATTGCCCTTTTATTCACTTTATGCTTTTGACAAAGTTGCTTTTCAAAGAAATGACTACATGTTAAAAGCTTTTCAAATGGGCCATTTTTTTTTCTTGGGGAAAGATTGCCTTTTCCTCAAAACTTCCCGTCAAGTGACCAGACTTTTGCCTCTTTTTTCTAATAAAGACTTCATTTGTATAGGAAGCAGGTTTGGCAGCAGTTCTTAGCACTTTGAGGACTGACATAGGTCCTTTGGTTTTCCATCCCACAGAACCTTAAAATATATTTTGAATATATGGAATATCTTTTAGGATAGTCAGAAAAAACAGTGGGATCTTCACAGGGGTGCTCTGTTTCTGTCAATTTAAAATATCTTTCTGAGTATACAGCCATAGCTCATTTCCAGCACTAACTCACAATATTTCATATACTAAGATATCCCACCCAAACTGACAGCTAGTTTTTTCCGTCTCATCCTACTCTGCTCCATCTCTCACCCGAATTGAAGCAAACCATCTCTCATCCACTCTATTCTGTTTATTTTGTTCAGATCTTTCCCTGCACTAAAAACACAGCTCAAGCTATAATTCTTTCATGAAGTCTTTCCTGATACTACCAGCTAAAAGTGATGTCTCGCTATAGCTGTCCTGCAGTCCCATGCCACCAAAGTCAATATATCCACTAAGCCTATATATATGAGTGTATATCTACATCAGAGAGATCAATGAGACAAGAAAATGACACACACACACACACACACCATAGCAGCCCCTTTTGTAGTGGCAAAGAACTAGAAACTAAGGGAGGGCCCATTATTTGCAGAACAGTTGAACAAATTATGGTGTATAACATAATAGAATACTGTTATGCCATAAGAGACAATGAAAGGGGTTTGTTCAGAGAAAACTGGGAAGACTAGATGAACTGATGTAGAGTGAAGTGACAACCAGAAAAAGAAGAATTTATGGAATGGCCACAACAGTGTAAAGACAAATGGCAATGAAAGACTTAATGACACGAATCCATTCAATAAACAACCATGATAACGAACAGAGGGTTGATTGTAGTCTCAACTCTCCACCTTCTGACAGAAAGGTACTACTATATTCAAGATGTAGAATGAGACTTACATTTTTGGATAGGGATAATGTGGGAATTTGTTTTTCTTGACAATGCATATTTGTTACTAGTCATATTTTCTAACGGTCTTCACTCTTCCCCAAAGTACACTCCTGTCTTATAGCCTTAGGACTTTCTCTATTATGCAACAGAAACTTCTTTACCCAGGAAGCTCACTCCATCCCTGGATTACTTCTCACATGGGAAGTATTCTCTGCCTTTACAGCCTTTCCCTCTGATTGGCTGGTTCCTTCCAGAACTTCCATTTTAAGGTGGAAACCTAGGCCAACCAGGTCTTCATTCTTCTCCAAGCTGCACTCCTGACTCATCTCCACAGGATTTTCTCTACCATGTTCACTTGCTGCGTACCTCCATTCCCCAAACTCACCACCCTTCCTTTCAGCTCCCTTTTCTGTGTCCCTTATGTGCTTCTTGAGAGCAGAGACCGAATTTATTTCTGTTTGGTTTTGTATTACCAGAGCTTAGCACAGTGCATGAACTGTGCATGAAGCATTTGATGCTTGCTGACTTGTTAATAGAGTTTTATTTTTATTACTTTCTTTTCAATTGGGAGGGGAAAGAAGGGAAAGCATGTAAGAGTAGAAGAGAGAGAAAATAAATTTTTATCAACTGAAAAATAAAATAGAAAAAAACCCCCAAAAATGTGATGCCTCACACCTCAAAATTTTCCTAAAGCATTTGGTTTGGATTTTTACACCAATTGTGATAGCCATTTGTGCATGTGTCTTATCTCCTCTTCATTATAGAGCAAGGACCTACAATCTTACATCTTTATATCTCTATGATGTACCTTTGCACTTTATAGTCACTTTAAAAAAATACTTGATGGAGTGATTAATGTTTGATAAGGTGAACAGCTGATTGTAAAGGTGTAAAAACATATATGTATATATAAAAAACCAGGACTTTTGCATTAAATTTGGAACACAACAAAAATAGAACAAAGAAGGCAGTGCATAATTGATAGAAAGCTGGTTTTGGAGCCAGGAAGACCCAAGGTTTTAAGATTAGCCTTGATAAATATTGCTTGTATAACCCTGAGCAATTGACTTAAATTCTCAGTGCTTCAGGCAGCTCTCTAAAACTACAAGTTGCAGAGCAAGTGCAGATCTGAATTGGTAAAGGGAGTTGCCTCATTAGAAGTTCCTCACAGGTCTAGTCTACAGGAAAAAAAACAAGTAGAGCAAAGCAGAACGTAAAACATCTGATAAATATTCAATATTTATGGCAGAGTCACCAATATTGTGGGTGTTTTTAAAGTTCACTCAAAATAATAATGAAAAGCAGTTAATAGATTGTAAAACCTTCTCGGGAGTAAGCACTCCCCATTTAAAGACCATCAGAACTTAGAAAATACAAATTAAAAGGTGAAGATTTTTATTACAAAACGACATTTTGCTTGAAGAAAGGATTCTTTGCTGATTTCCTTTAGTGTATTTTCCTACAATTAGGAAATTTCCTACATTAACAACACAATTTCAATTCAATTCAGCAAACATTTATTAAGAATTTCCTACTATTGGGCTAGGTGCTAGGCCTGTGCTCTAGGAGTTTATATTTCTAAAATTAACATTTAACACCTCAGGAGATTGTGAATAACAAATAACATGAATTTAGCAGAAAGAATCCTTCCCTTCCTCCCTTACCTATTTAGACAATAATCATATCTTTCAGGACCCTAAGTCAGTGCCAGGGCAGAAAGATGAACAAGTCAGGATTCCTGAGCCCTCACCAAATTTCACAGGCCTTTCTCAAATTACAAAGAAAGGAGTGCCTTGACAGGTAACTAAAGTGACCTGAGTGAAGACCTCACTGGAAGCTGCACTAATGTTCTGGGCGAAGGATGAACTAAAATTTAGGGGTTTGCCACACTCAGAAATAATTTTGAGAGAACTGTCTGAGTTGGATTAAATGATTACAAATATTTTAAGCTAGAAGATATTCTAACATTTGTGCCTAGGTAATAATACTATAATACTTTAAGAGGTATAATTTAGTCAGCATAGGGACTCCTGATACCAGGAGTTTCTCTACCAATGGCAGACAGTTCTGGGCATATATCTAAACTACTGGGGTGGACAGATGATGATTCTTTAAAATTAGGGGGTTGACAGTAAGTGCTCTAAGTGAGTAATAAGGTCTAATGAAAGATCATATGACAAGTGGAACTAAAAAGTTCATAAGGATTTATCAAAGTGCAATTAAAGTATACCCAAGATGATTTTCTAACAACTGGTCTGTCAAAGGTCGTGCTAGAGAAGCAAAATAGGAACATGAGCAAATAAATATTTAAACTCAAGAGATTGGTATGTGAGGAGTATTCTCTTTAGCTGAGATTCTTCAACATGAAATGAAAACCTCTGGGGAAAAAAGGGCAAAATAAGGCAGCCTAAAAATCATCAATAACTTATGATGGTACTTAAAAGTATGGTTGTAAAAATTAAACAGGAGACAGTTGTCTTACGCAAAATAAAAACACATATTTAGTTTAACTGCTCAAATGAAGAAACTCAATGTCTTCAAAATTTTAAGCAATTATGCTGTTAAAATCTCTGAAGCAGAATAAAGACACTAGGATCAAGCAACAAATCAAGCCTGTATTTGTGCAATGCACCATGTTAATGAATGTATTCAGTTGTTAAAGAAAGAAATGTCCTATGTAATTAGGGAACTCCTCTCTGGTCAGAAACTTTAAATATGGGTCAAAAAATCTTTAAAAATAACTTTTATGAAGTATTAACCCAAATACTTCTTTGTTCAGGGAAAATCATGTTAGATAATTATTAATTAAGTCAGGATTCATGGGGTAGCTACCTAAGTTGCAGAGTAGATAGTGTGCTAGACATGGAATCAGGAGAATTGGAATTCAAAACTTGCTTTTGAAACTTTTAGGTCTGTAAAAGGAGAGGGTTGGACTCAATGACCTTTAAGTTTCTTTTTGGGTCTAAATCTATGATCTTATGATTTACAGGTTAACATTAATTAGATATATGCTATAGGTTGTCAAATATAACAGATAGTATAGTTTGATAATAATCAGCAGAAATTTAACCTCTATTCTTACAATCAACTCAGTCAGTCAACAAGCATTATTAGGCACTTACATTGTGTGCCAGGCAGGGTGCTAAGCGCTAGGGATACAAAAAAAAAAAAAAAGGCAAAAGCACAGACTGTACCATTCATGAATCACATTCTATTGAGAGAAAAAACATTCAACTGAGTTAATTAAAAGTCAAAGATTTGGGAGATGGTATGTCCTGTGGGAAGAACAGCAAGAAGGACAATGGTGTTGGATTGCAGAGTGCACAGATGACAAGTGAAACAGCAAGAGTTTTCTAGGTTGTGAAAGGCTTTAAGTGACAAAAAGAGGATTTTATATTTGATCCTGGAGGTAATAGCGAGTCATTTAAGTTTAGTGACTTATACCTTAGGAAATCATTTAAGCAGCTGAGTGTAGGACAGATTGGAATGGGAAGAAAACTGATGATTTTATTAGGAAGACCTATTAAAATAGTGCAGGTGTGTGAGGACCTGAGATCCTGGACCAGAGTAGGGGCTGTGTGAATACAGAAAAGGCAACATTCACAAGAAAAATTGTTAAGGTGGAAATGATTGGACTTGGCAACAGATTATATATGTGTGATGACTTCAAGTGAGGGACCTAGGAAGACACTGAGGTTGAGAGCCTGAGGAATCAGGAAGATTGTACTGCCCTTGACAGTTTTAAGGGAATTTAGAAGAGGGGACGGTTTGGGGGGAAAGATGAGTTCTCTTTAGGATATGTTGAGTGTGAGATGCCTATGGGGCATGCAGCTTTAGATGTCCAAAAAGTAGTTGCTGATACAAAACTGGAGTTCAGGAGAAAGAAAGGTAAGGGTTGGATAGATAGATCTGGGAATTACCTTCAAACAAGATGGAACTGAATTCATGGGAGCCGGTGAGACATAGTAGAGGAGGAGAAGAGAAGAAGACAGAGCATTAAGAAACACTCATTTTTAATAAGTTTGATCTGAAGATCCAACAAAGAAGAATGAGAAAGAGTAGTCAGACAGGTAAGAGGAGAACCAGAAGACAGAAGTGTCACAAAAATACAAATAGGAGAGAGCAATCAGAAGAAGGTAACAGTTGACAGTCAAAGGCTGAAGAGAGGTCAAGAAGGAAGAGGACTGAAAAAAAGGTCATCACATCTGGCATTTAAGAAGTCACGAGTAACTTTGGAGAGAATAGTTTCAGTTGAGTGAAGAGGTTAGGAATCATACTGCAAAAAGTAAAAGAAGCAAGGGAGAAGAGAGGATATAGAAGCTTCTATTGTAAACAGCCTTCTCAAAGAGCTCAGTTGAGAAGGTAAAGAGAGATAAGGGATGACAGCTGGCAGGGATGGTAAAATTTGAGGGCTTTTGAAGGATAAGGGGCATGGGCTTGTTTACAGACAGCAGAGAAAGAACAAACAAGGGACAGTGTGAAGGAAAGAAACTGAGAATAAAGGATGGAGAAACTGGATGGAGGACATCAGGTGGAATGGTACTAAGGGGGCATAGAGAGAAGTTTGCATTGGCAGGGAGAAAGGCCACCTCTTCATATGAGACAGAGATGGAGAAAATAGTGGAGGAAAACATTTGAGTGCTGTGAGATGGGCAAGGAAGAGCCCTTAGTGAGTAGTCTCAACTTTTTCAATGAAAGAAAATCTGACTTTCAAACACAAGAATCAAGAGAAGCATGAAAAGGTAAACAGGAAAGAGAAATCATAAGGGATTTACTAAAGTTGAACTGTTTACATTTCTACATGGAAAGACAATATTTGTAACTCTTGAAACTTTTTTCAATACCTGAGTAGTTGGTGGGATTATACACACACACACAGACACACACACACACACAGACAGAGAGCACAGGGTAAGTTGAATAGGAAGGGATCATATTTTAAAAAATGAAATTAAGGGGTGAGAGAGGAATACATTGACAGGAGAAATGGAACGGGGCAAACTATCTCTCATAAAAGAGACAAGAAAAAAACTTTTCAATGGAAGAAAAAAGGGGGAGATGAGAAGGAAAACGTGAAGCTTACTCTTATCACATTTGACTCAAAGAAGGAATAAAATGCACACTCATTTTGGTATGAAAACCTATCTTATAATACAGGAAAGGGGGAGAAGGGGATAAGCAGGGTAGGGGACATGACGGAAGGGAGGGCAATGGGAAGAAGGAGCAATTAGAAGTCAACACTCTTGGGCAGGGACAAGGTCAAAAGAGAGAATAGAAGAAATGGGGGGCCGGATAAGATGGAGGGAAATAGTTATTCTTACATAACTTGATTATTATGGAAGTAATTTGCAAAACTACACATATATAGCCTATATTGAATTACTTGCCTTCCCAGTGGGGATGGGGGGGGAGGGAGGAAGGAGGAGAAGTTGGAACTCAAAGTTTTAGAAACAACTGTTGAGTACTGTTCTTGCATACAACTGGGAAACAAGAAATACAGGTAATGTGGTATAGAAATTTATCTTGCCCTACAGGACAAAAGAGAAGATGGGGATAAGGGAAGGGAGGGATGTTAGAAAGGAGGGTAGATAGGTGGCAGGGATAATTAGAATGTTTGGCACTTTGGGGTGGGGGGAGGGGAGAGATGGGGAGAAAATTTGGAACTCAAAATTTTGGGGAAATGAATGTTGAAAACTTAAAATTTTTAAAAAGAATAAAAAATATTTAATCACTTTATGCTATGTGTATATATGTATAAATATATACATATATATATAAATATGTATGTATGTATTTGTTGTCTCATTCATTAGAATGCAAACTCCTTAAAAGTGAGGATCGTTTCATTCTTTGTACTTGCATCCATAGGCACAGTGCCTGGCACAGGATAAGGTCTTTAATAAATAATTGGTGATTAAGGATGGATTAGATAGGGAATGTCTCTGAGAACAGTAGGAATTGGGGAAGGCTTCTTGGAGAAGATGACATTTGTAATGGGCTTTAAAGGATGAGTTAGCATGGTAGAGTGCATAGATACTAAGGAGTTGATCTGTGTTCAGATTCTGCCTCTTATGCCTACTGCTTCTCTGATTGAGGATAAATCCCTTAACTTTCATCTGTAAAAAGAGGAAGTTGGACTACATGGCCCCTGGAATCCTTTCAACTTTACAGTTATGATACATGCTTCCAAAATGATGCTGCCTCTATGGAGTGGATGGAGAGTTGAAAAAAAGAAAAAAAGTCTACCAAGCTAGTCAATTTTACCTTTTCTGTCTAAGAAATACGTGGCTCGTTCACTAGAAATGGCTTTGTACTCAAAATATGTCTCAAAAACCATTAAGGCTTTAAATAGTATTTTAAAGTTTTATTATTGTACCTAAGTAGTAATAGTACCTAATCACAAATATTTTAAATAGCACCTATAGGATACTTTTAAAAGAATGTTAGTATTTTAAAAGTCATTGCCCTGACCCCATAGATAAAATTGCAATTGAGTCCTTTCTTCTTTTTTTTTTGAGGCTACTTTTTTATTAAAATTAATTAATTTTATTTATTTTCAGTGTTCTACAATAACTACCATATAACTTAGATTATTATTTTCCCCTCTCTCCCCCCTCCCTCCCTGAGACAGCAGACAGTTTTGTATAAGTTCTACACATACATTCCTATTAAACACATTTTCACTATAGTCATGCTGTGTTGCAGAATTAAAATGAGTGGGAGAAATCATCTAACAAAGTAAAACGCAACACACACACACACACACACACACACACACACACACACACACACACACACACCAATGATCTGCTACATTCTGTGACTGAATTCCATAGTTCTTTCTCTGGATGTGGAAGGCATTTTGCCTTAAGAGACCATTGGGAATTTTTTTTAAAGTCCTTGCCTTACAATGAAGTTCCAAGTCTACCGAAAAAACTCACACATTGTGGTCACTGCTGTGCACAAAGTTCTCCTGGTTCTGCTCCTTTCACTCAGCATCAATTCATATAAGTCTTTCCAGGCCTCTCTGAACTCTTCCTGTTCATCATTTCTTATAGCACAATAGTATTCCATTATATTCATATACCATAATTTATTCAGCCACTCCCCAATTGATGGGCATCCCCTTGATATCCAGCTTTTTGGACCACAAAAAATGCTGTTATAAATATTTTTGTACATGTGGGACCCTTTCCCATTTTTATGATCTCTTGGGGATAATTTGAGTCCTTTCTTGGAGGCTTAACTTTTATATCTCTTTGATATTCCAGAGGAATAAATCACTTTTCAAAAAAAAGACAAAAAAATTATTCTTTAATTAATAACTGAAATCCAAGAGAGTTAGTTTTAAAATCTCATAAATGGACAAAACAAAAACAATCCTACATGACTGGATCATGTCATCTGCTCAAAAGAAGCCCCACTGCCTACAGGATAAAATACAAATTCCTCAGGTTGGTCATGGCACTCCATGATTTGGCTTCAATTCACCTTTCCGGCATCACTTCAGAGTACTCCCCTTAGCATGCTTTACTTTCTACCCAGAGGAGGCTACTTAATGTTTCATGATTCACCTTACCTTCTCCCTGATTTTGCATTCACACAAACTCAACAACCACCAACAATATCTACTGAAACCCTTCTCTTAATTTAAGATGCAGGTTGGATGTTACTATTTCTACAACCCCAGCTCTAGTCACCCTGGTGAAACCCTTCCTTTCTCAAATATCCTGAGATTTTCTAACTTGGTTAACAGTTGTCAAGGTACACATCCCATTGCTCCATGAGATTATCAATTCCATAAAGGTAGGGAATGTGTCATTTTTCATTTTTGTACCCCCAGCATCTCTACCACAATAACCTGAACACAAAGAGCATTTAGTAAATTCTAAAATGAAGTCATAAATACTATGATGTAAGAAAATCCAAAACACTGGAGAAAAAAGGTCAAGTCACCATTTACCAAGCATAAAGTTAATTTCTATTTTCTAAAAGGTTTCATCTAGCTCGCTGTCCCCTCCCCCAAAGGTGTTAATCATTAAAATGTTACATCAATTTGAATGCAAATCAATTTTCATGCAGCAGATGGCTTGCTGAACTTATCTTTATTATTAAAGATGATTATATATTATAAAAATATTATTATATATTTAAAGACTTATCTTTAAATAATGCTGAGAGGAGGCTAATGAGAGAAGAGAGGTGTATATGAAGGTGATAAGAGTAGAGGACTCTTTTGGAAAGATATGACCAAACATAAAAGTAAAGAATTCAAAGTTGGGACTAAGCTGTCACTTGCTCACATAGATCATAGATCAGAGAAAGGATTTTCAAAAGAAACAGTCACATTGCTTTATGGCTCTGGGCAGGTCAGTGCCCCAGACAAATCTGTATGAATATAAGTTTCAATTCTGGATATATAGAGGGAGTCTTTCAGGGAAGCTCTTTACATCAATGAAATCAAACCAAAAAAAGTATGATTTCACTAGGATGAGGATACTGTCTCCTCACTCATTGGAGGATCATTAAGTAATTTTTGTTTCTATTTGTATAATTTTAATAATATATAATGACAACTATTTATATTTACATATTGTCTTAAAGCTTGCAAAATATTCTTCACAAGGACCCTGTGAAGTATCTAAAAGTATTAATGTAATCAACCAGTCCAGAGCCTTCCTTACCTTCAGTTAGCAGATATACAATATTAAGTCACATTTGTTGAATAAAGCACTTCCCTCTTTCCCACACACTACTCTTTAATATAATTACATAATCATGATTTAAAATGTACAATAAACTAAATTCTAATTTAAATGTGCTGTGATAAAATTTGAAGGGTTTTAAAAGAGGCTTGTTCTTCATTTCTAACATTACTACCAAACTATGCGACATGTTATTTAGATTTGTTTTCTGCTGACACACTTTTTTTCTGGGTTGCAAATCTACATAATTACAGTACTAACCCAAAACCAAGATGATGGTCAGCAAGCCACACATGATTAGTAACTGTAACCTCTAACAACAACTTCTCCAACCCCTTTTTTTCTTAACGGTGAGGACCAGAATAGAGACAGGAAAAATTTTACAAGGACAGACATTCACAGATCTTGCTAAATGCAGGAGAATCTTTTTTTAAAAAAAAACCCAACAGTTTCTGGAAGGTAGATTATTAAAACAATTTTAGAGACACTGGATTATTGATTGATCTGTTTTAAGAGACAATTAGAGCCAGAAAAACCTGCAGCTACTGAATTTTTTAAAAAGGCTTAGGAGACTACAATATGACCTTGGGAACTGTACTTAATTTTCAAATTATCTTTGCATTATAAAGCTGTCTACCTAATCAATATGTAAGGAATTACTTTAAGGAAAAAGGCTTTATGGTCACTTTTTGCATTAGTCTAAATGGAAAAATCAAGAGATGTTAGGGACTTAGAATAAACCTCAAAGAAGAAAAAATTAAACAGTCATATAGGATGGAGACATTGAAGCCAATGAATTTTCTGTCATCTGTACAGACTGATATCTCAGTATAAACCAGCAATCTCCCAATTCAGGTACACTGTGAAAAGGGGATGCTTAATGTAAGATGTAATATGAGATGACTGTCAGGTTCATATTGACAAACTATACAACTTTCCATAGACAGTTGTAATCTTTTATTTATTTAGTAGATAATTACTGTACCTGTAGATTCAGCATCTCTCACTATTTCAAAAGGATAAAGACATAATGAGACTGTATCCATCGGAAAAGATTGGCCTTTTGGATGATATCAAAGCTGAAGTCTCTCATACAAACAGCCCCAAATGGCTGGAAAAGCAACAAGAGCTCTCAGAAAGTGTCTATTAAGCAAAGATGATTTAATGAAAAACAGACCACATGTTAAGATGTGTCCACAAAAGATAAGTCTTAATAAATGAAAATTTTTGTCTTCTATTAGACATAAACCATGAGGATATTTGTCTTTCAGGGTCACTTATTTCTACCTCTGACAGCTTAAGAATCTCTGGCTGACTAGTATTTCACTAAATGAAGTGAGATTAATTGATGTCCATGTGGAGCAGGCCAGAATGTTGTTCTTTGGCTCCATGGCCAGAGATCCTAAGTCTTGGTCAGCTACTGCACAAGTATATACAACTGCTGGTCTTAATGAGAACCAAGTAAGAGTCTATTCGTGAAGAATGCTCTCTATTGTGAATTCCTGGAGCACCCTGGGTATGCTACTTTGTACTGTGAGTTGTCTCTTTATGTGTACGTCCTATCTCCCCAACTAGAATGACTGTAGTTCCTCTGAGGGCAGTCAGAGACCTTTGTGTTCCCAGGGCCCAATAGTGTTCAAATGTGAATGTGTTCAAATAGCTGATGATGAAGTAAAGGAACGTGGATATATCAGTTGAAATCTAACTGCATTCCTAGAAAGAAGGCTCAAAGCATGTGCCCCTTTGACAGCAGGTGAAGGTCAACTATTCTTGGTTTATGATACCTCTAGGTTGCTTAGTCATCAGATTCCCAATGAAATCAACCTATGAATAGGGGCAGGTAGATTATTAAATCAACTCAGAAGTTTCCATCCTGACATCACATAGTTGCTACACAAAGACAAAGATTTAATAAGTTTTTTATTCAGTTAATTAAAAAAAACTGCTTGACAATTTTCAGAAACTTGAAAAGATCATGTTGACTGGGAAAGTACTGACTGTTTAGTCAGACTCCAGAGTATTACATATCCTGTACCAGAGAGTAGTTATCACAGATACAAATAGCTGTGTCCTCTGATTTTAAATTTCCATAAATTTAGAAATAATTATTTTACAATAGGTAGTGTGATTTGCAAAATGACTGCTTAATTACCTCTCTCAGAGTTACTGTTTGGTAGCAAGGGAAATGTGCCATTAAAGTTTAAACCAGAGGGAAGATCCCTTCAAGGAAGTATTTCTATTTATAGGACATGTCCAGGATTGATTATTAAAAGCTATCTGGGGCTGCTTCTGAACTGGTTTTTTTTTTCTTCCCATTTATGCCTGGGTTTCTGACAATCTACATTAGTAGTTAATGCAATACCTTGACAATATCAATTTCTTAAACCAAAAATGAATCAAACTAACCCTGATCAGCAAAATTTGTCAATCTAAATGCTTTTAGTTCTCATTGTCTGGAAATTCAGATGAAGTGATTACATCAGTTTTCAGAAGAGGGTTATTACATTACCAGGATTTTCCCATGATCTCCTGACATACTATACCTTACAAATGTGTGACTTGGATTTTTCTCCACATCAAATCACTTTTTTTTCTCTATTTTTAAGCACTTTACCATATTTAAAAGACCTGCCATTTCTAAGCCGCTCCCTTAAAGGATTGTATTACCTTGGGAGATGGGGGAGGGAGGTCAGGGAGTAGGAAAGTGAGCAGAGGTTTTTCAGTGGACACAGCCCTAAGAAAGCACTGAAGCTGCGGGATGGGAGGCTCCTGGCAAGCAGGGGCTAGAGCAGTTGTGCCGATGCTGACTTTCCTCCCTGCCCCCGGGCACACCCAGTAAACTCATCTAGAGCGGGGACTGACTACCTTTTTTGTTGTAGCACCTCTTCCAGAGCCTCCTGCTTGTCTCGCAGCAGCTGCTGGAGATGTTTCATCTCTCGCTGGTACTGAACAATCTTTTCAGCAAAGTCCTCCTCTTGCTTGGTCACTCTGTGATTGAAGTCTCCCAATTTCACAGCGACTTTCTTTTTATATACCTGGGGAAGTGAATGGCCATGGGGAGAGTGAGTTTGGTAGCATGGAGGATCACTCCCAAAGTAGACAGCTTCACGGTTTTCTTCAGTGATGGCTTTTTATCTATAGCTCATCCATGCCTGGTATCAAGACTCAATTAGGTAGGTTTGTATTTCTCTAATATTATTAGAATGACTTTTAGGTAAGTTACTTGGAATATATAAAATAAACATATCTGTGTGTATGTATATGTGTGTGTATATATATGCATGTGTGTATATATGTATGTATGTGTATATATACATACTCCTCCCCAGAAGATAAACTTGTTATAATATGAGTAATACAACTAATAAAGGTTTCTTTTTTTAATCAAAAAGATTTAACAGAACAAACACAAAAAGGAAGTTTTCAGGTTAAAAGAGAAAGAAAAAAACACATGCTTATCTTTTATCCAACTATCTAATCTGAATATAAACCTGACCCAGAAAGGAAGGGATGCAATGTGCTACATATTTATATAAAATGTAACTAGACATTTTATATTATAATTATACTATTAAATGATATATTCTGCTGTTACATATATAATATATATGGAACCTCACTTTCATTAATTTTCATAACTAGCATGGGATAAACAATAGAGCAATAGATTTGACTTCAACTTCAAATAAAAACTAGCAAGTTCTGGTATACTTAAATCAAGTCTGTGAATTCTATTTCCAAAATAAAAAAATCTCTTCTGGGAGAAAAAAAAGTTATTTAAAATAGATCATAGGGAAACCTGCTACATAAAAAGAATTTTTCATAATTTGTTCATGTATTAATTTGACATGATAAAGACAGATTATATATAATATTGTATGACCGTTACTTCAAAGCATGCTTTAATAAGACAAAGTCTTTACTTTCTAGAAAACAGACAAAATGTAACTTGCATGCCATTTCTTAGGAGGGCAAAAGAAGTGGCATACATTTTATTTCATAAAAAAAATAAAAGAAAATGAAGTAAAAAATGTATAAAGCTGTCAAAGTCTTTACTATTTAAATGTGTTTATTGATTTCCTTTGGTGAAAATGAACTTTTACTAGATGTGCTTTTATGATTCTTTAATCACATTACTAAATGCTCATATAATCAGTTGTTAAAACTTGAAAATGTGCTCTTTTCAGAGGAATCTTCAAATACTTTGTCTCTGTGAAATTCAACTGTGCAGTCTAAGCTTGTATTATAGAAGGTGGATGGGGAATACAATTTTAGCATTTTGAACAAATTTGTCAGTTTCGAATGTGTTAAAACGTTTCCTATTATTCTTTCCAATGGAAGCAACCGTATAGAAATGAGACATAAAGGAAAATAGTGGATTAAAGACCCGAGTTTTTCAATGAAGCAGGAAAATACTCCAGACAGTACATTTCACAGCAATTACTATGAAGCTAAGGTGGGAAAATCACTCTGCCTTCAGTTCTGTCTTAAAATCCTACCTGAGACATTCTGGGAAGCGTGCTGCTATCTCTCCTGCATTATGGCTCAATTATATCATTTCATACAAAATTAAAATCTCTCCCAGAAGACTACCTTCCAGTTATATTTCTAACTAGAGGTCTGCCTTTACACTTGGCTCCAACAAATCAGGAAATGCATCTAAAATGTCAGACTTCTATGTTGACAACCTTCATCCCTTGAAATTTAACTCCAAAAGCTACAGAAAGCTTGGGAAAAGTCAGTAAAAATCATCAGTTCCTCACTCTCTCGGACAGTAACAAATTCTACTTCCTTAATATTTTAAAATATTATTTTTACCAAATAGTAGATTGAAATCTATTGGTTGCCTTATTTGCATAACACTATACATTCCATGTTTCACTTGGGTGAGGGTGAGGGGTGAAAGTGAGGGAGGAGAGGAGATATTGACAGAAAGAGGTCACTTACTGTATTTTTGGCTATCAAAATCAGCAGCAGCATATAGACATATTCAAATTATCCTCTGAAGACCTTAGGAAACATTTTGAGAATAAGTCTAGACCTATCTAGGTCTTGATAAACAGAATACATATTCTGTCTGAGGACCAGACTAATTTAGTCAAGAGAAATTCATCACAAGGCTGGCTTTTTTCAGCCACAGGAACTCTAGGAGAAGGCAAGTTCCCCTAGGGAAAAGGTTATTTTCATTTTTGTCTTTACATACTCACTGCCTGGCACATACTAGGCACTTAATATATGCTTGTTGTCTTGAATTCAACTCTCAAAGGCTAAGTTATAGAGAGGATAAAATCTGCTTTAAAGGAGGAAGTATCCATGTTAACAAAACTACAGATCCCTGAAGCAGGAAAGATCTGTAGTATATTAATATAGTGTCACATTCTCTTCGACATGCAGTTATTTGGGTTTTTTAAAAAATATTTACCCGATGTCAAACTTTTTGAAGATGGGGACTATATCTTCCTTATCTCTGTAGCTTCCTGGGAGTCTAGTATTTGCACCAAAGGAGCTTGATCTCAAGGGTATGGTTGCTCCTTCCAATGATGCCCATCAAAACCTATTCACAACCTTCTTAGCCAGTATAATTCTTATCCATGTCTCCTCATAAATCCACCAGTCAGTGGTTTTCCTAACATTTTCCTGATATTACATAGATACCAATGGAGCAGGTGAATTCTTCATCAGTTATCCCTCATTCTCACTGTATAAGCCCCCATCATTTTTTTAAAGACCACACTAAATGAATCCTTCTTTGCTTTTGACTTTGTGCTAGGTATCATCCCACTATAGTAACAAATATCTTTGAGCAAATGTCTCTCTGACTTATGCCTTGTTTGATATTAATAATCAGAAGGTTGTCTAAACAGAAGTAAAGTTTCTTTTACTGTTAATATCTTTCATAGAATCATTTATGATTTTGACACATGCATAGGAGGTCCCTTTTTGGAGGATAGCCTTTAAGACTCCTCATTCTCCTACACATTCAATCAGTTGTCAAGTCTTATCAATTTTACTTCTATACCATCTTTCATTTCCTTTTTTTCTTCTCTATTAAAATGGCCACCACTTTAGTGTAGGCTCTCATTACCTCTCACCTAGGCTACTGCAATAGTCTTTTTAAAAAGCATTTAAATTTTTTTTTATTTTTAGTTTCAAATTCTTTCCCTCCATTCACTTCTTCCCCTACCCAGTGAGAAGGCAATAAATAGGATAGCCATTATACATACGAAGTCAAGCAAAATATATTTCTAAATTAGCCATGTTGCAGAAAAAAAAGAAAATAAAGAAAATCCTTCAATCTGTACTCAGAGTTCATCAGTTCTCTCTCTGGAAGTAGATAACATTTTTCATCACAAGTCCTTTACAACTGTCATGGATAACTACTGATCAGGGTAGCTAAGTTTTTCACAATTCATTGTCACAATCCCTTTACATCCATTCATCTGTCTTCCCAGGTTTTTCTGAAACTATTCCCTTCATCATTTCTTATAGCACAATAGTATTCCATTACAATCATATAGTACCACTTGTTCAGCCATTCCCCAGTTGAAGGGAATATCTCCTCAGTTTTTAATTCTTTACCACCACTAAGACCTGCAATAAATATTTTTGTACATATAGATCCTTTCCCTTTTTCTTTGATCTTTTTAGGTACAGACCTAGTAGCAGCAGTATTACTGGGTCACAGTCTTACTATGTAGTCTTTTGGGCATAGTTCCAAATTGTTCTTTAAAATGATTGGACCAGTTCATAGCTTCAGAAACAGCATATCAGTGTACCTATTTTCCCACATTAGGCATTTGTTATTCTATTCTGTCATGCTAGTCAATCTAATGAATGTGAGTTGGTACCTCAGAATCGTTTTAATTTGTATTTTTCTAATTAGTGATTTAGAGCATTTTTTCATATAACTATTGATAGCTTTGATTTCTTCATCTGACAACTGCCTGTTCATACCTTTGATCATTTATCAACTGAAGAATGGTTCTTAGTTTTATAAATTTGGTTTAGTTCCCTATATATTTGAGAAATGAGACCTTTCTTCGAGAAACTTGCCATAAAAATGTTTACCCAGTTTCTTGCTTTTCTTTTAATTTTAGCTACACTGGTTTTGTTGTAATAAATAGATTTCTAATTTGGAGTCTGCTACCTTACTCTCCTTCATGTTCTCTTTGGTCTAGTCAAACTGGTCTCCTTGCTTTGCTCACACATATTATATATCATGTCTCTATGCACAGGTTCCCCATGCTGGTATGCACTTTCTCCTTACCTCTGCTTTCTTAAAATCCCTTCTATCTTTCAAGACACTCAAATATCACCTTCTACATGAAGCCTTTCCTGATTCAGAATACCTTCCTCTCAATCAACCTAAGGATATGTATTTATTATCATGTGCTGGGCACTATTCTAATTGCTACAAGACAAACATGAAAATCCCTACCTTTAAGAAGAAACAATATGCATCTATATAAGTATGTACAAAATATATACAAGCAGATGCAAGGTAACTTGGAATGAGGTAGAAGGTCCTACTAGCTGGGCAGAAGAGAGAAGAGCAGGAAAATCTTCATGCAAAAGGTAGGCTTGCAATGAATCTTGAAGGAAACCGGGGTTTTCAAAGGGCAGATATGAGAAGGAAGAGACTCCGAGGCATGGGGGACAATTAATGTAAAAGCAGGGAAATGGGAGATGGAGTGTCATGTATGAAGAACTCCAAGTCAGTCTGGCTAGATCAGGTGGGGAAGTAATATGTAAGAAGGCTGAAAAAGGAGGAACAGATTATGAAGAGCTGTAAATGACAAACGGAAGAGGTTATATTTTAACAATAGTGAAAAGGCACTATTCTTGATCAGAAGAGTCACATAGTCAGAACTATGCTTCAGGAAAATAATCCTTGAAGCCATATGGAAGATGGACTGGAATGGGGATAGACTTGAGACAGAGAGCCCAAGGAGAAAGCTATTACTAGTACAGGTGGGTGAGAGGTAGTTAGGGCCTGAACTAAGATGATGGCTATGTGAGTGGAGGGAAGTGGTACAGATGGAAATAAGATTTACCAACTGACTGGATATGTGAGGTAAGGGAGAGTAGGGAGTTGCAGATGGCAAAGATAATTAATCAGGGTGACTGAAAAGGACGGTGTTCCCCTTGACAGAAACAGAGAAGGTAAAAAGAGAGGTGGGTTTACAGGGAAAGATGATGAGTTGTGTTTAAAAGCTCTTTTGAGCCTTTAAAAACAGGTTTTAATGATCTTTTCTTTCTTTGAGGGGACATCTGAATAAATAATTTCACTCCCCACTCCCCGCTAGAAACTTTCTTTTGTAACAAATCAGCATAATTAAGCAAAGCAAATCCACACAATGACCAAGTCCAAAAATTTGTTTCATTCTGCACCCCGACTCCATCACCTCAAGGTGGGGGAGGGGGAGAAACATGGATCAGCATCAATCCTCCGGACTTCTGGCTGGTTGTTGCATCGGTTGTTGTATGCTATGCCTCTCCATTTAAGCTATTCAAATTTACTCCATTCTGGTATAAAGTAACTGAAGGCTCCGTTTAATGACTGTGTATTTCAAAAGCTTTAAGTTCAAATTAAGGATATTAATGGAAAAAAGAAATTCAAATATCAGAACTTTTTAGCTGCTCATCATCAGTGAGTCATTTCTGCCTTGTGCAGTGACCGAAGTCCCCTCTCTCTCCCGTAACAGATATCAGAGAGAAGAGGGAGCTGGCTCTGTAGCTACAGGACCTGGTTTCAAAACCTCCCTCTGATGCTTACTAGCTGTCTCATATTGGGCAAGTCCCTTAACCTTTCTCACTTGTTGAAATGAGGACGTTGGACCAGAGGACCTCTAAGGTATTTTTCATCTCTGAATCTATGACCCTATGATTAAACTTAATTACATCTTTAAATGTCTTCCTGGCTTAGAATGCCATAAAAAAAACTGTAGTTCAATTTAGCAGTCATATCTTGTAAAGGAAATGAGGAGTCATTGTAGGTTGTCAAATGTGCCACGGCAGCCAAAAAGTACAATAAAAGTTGGCCATTAACTAGATGAGTTTTAAAAATAAAACAGCATCATCATCCTATCACTGCATAAAATTCATGATCCCTTTGTACCTGATTCAGAAGCTGCAGGTGTGGCCAAAGCAGAAATACTAGAGAAATGGAGAAGAGCAACTAGGAAGATTCAGGAGACAAAGAAAAATACTAGGACTCAGGCTTCAAAGACAAAGACTGAGAAGGGGAAACTGCCAGTGTCTCTAAAATTATCCAGGGTAACAGATATAAAAAAACACAGACTATGAGAACTAGAAGGGCTCTTACTGATCAAGTTCAATGTCTCAGTTTTATATAGAAGAAAAGACAGGCTTAAGTAACTGTGTGACCTTGGAAAAGTCAATGAGTAGCAGAATCAGACCAGGTGCTGCTCAAACTCAGATCTATTAATTCCTAAACTACTTTCATTTCATTTCCTTAAATATTAGAACAAGGCCTTACCTTGAAGCTTGAAAGAAATCATTTTAGGACAAACTGGAAATACTAATTTGTACAAGTAAACTTAGAGAACTCATCCAAAGAAGTGGTTCAGAATGAGAGTATGAGAAGAAAGAGTTAGATAGTAAGTTATGAAAAAGCAGATGTTTTTGGTCCCTATCCCTACCCAATCTTTATTTTTTTAGGCAATCAGGGGTGTGGCTTTCTCAGGGTTGCATAGCTAGGAAAGTGTCTGAGGCTGGATTTGAACTCAGAATCTCCTAAGTCAGGGGCCAGTGCTCTATCCACCATGCTACCTAGCTTTCCTTGATGTTGACATCATTAAGTCCAAATGTTTCCTCTCACAAAACACAGGATAACAGGATGACAGATATAATGCTGGAAGGTATCTCAGAAGCTAAATAATTCAGCTCACATCAATTGCTGTCAATGTTCAGAGACATCATGGCATAGTGGACAGAACATTGGGCTTTGATTCAGAAATACCTGAGTTCAACTCCTTCCTCAAACACTAATTTTATCACTGTGGGCAAACCATTCAATCTCCTTCAGAATCTGTTTTGGAGAGGTTTAAAAGATCATGGGATCAGAAAAAAACAGATTTCCTCTATCTTGTTACTTACATAACCTGAAAGTTCACACCACCTTGCATTTAAATAATATATATTTAATATAACTTAGGTTGTTTGAGATAGCCAGTGACCACTCCTACTCAGATTCACAAAATTTTGGCTCTTTACAATCTAAATAAAGATAATAATTGAGGCAAAAGCCTGGTTAATTAATAATTATAAAATGTTGACCATATTCCTAGAGTCTGTTAGCACAATTCCTTCATTCCATGTCAGATAGTACCTAACATGATGGCTGTCATTCCTATTTTTAAAAATATTTCTTATGTAGAACTTTCTATATAACCTTTTTAGAAGCTGTTCCTGTGACTTAAAAATGATTGCTGCTATGCCAAGTAGGATTTTGTGTTGTTTTTTTAAAATCTGAACAATCTCACTCATCTGTCTTGATTTGATTACAGTCATGCCCTGGGAGTTACTTCAACAAAGTCTAACCACTTTATTAAGCAAAGACTCAAAGCTTATAACTATTCTGGGATGGGCATGAGACTTAGTTGTGACCTAATGTGCAAGGAAAACACAGGAAACTATTATATTCCCACATACTGGAAGTGGAAAGCAATAGTAAAAAACAACAATAAAAGCAATAAAAATTGTTATAGACCTACAGTTTAAGCAATAATTTTTGGCACCCAAGTCACTGAAAATATAAGTTTATACATCTCAAATAATTTTTATGCTAAAGAAATTTTTCAGTATTTATTTATATGTTACAATATATAAATATATGTATACATAAAATTATATATGTCCACCAATATCTTACACCATTTATCAAGATAAGATCAAAATGAATACATAGTCTAAATATAAAATGAGATATTACAAGAAAATTTGAAGAACGTGGAACAAATCACCTATCAAATTTATGGGTAGGTGAACAATTTATGAACAAACTAGAGATAGAGAACATTGTGAGATGTAAAATGTACAATTTTGATTACATTAAATTAAAAAGGTTTTGTATAAACAAAACCAATGTAGCCAAGATCAAAAGGAATGCAGAAAACTGGGAAAAAACTTTTGCAAACAGTACCTCAGATAAAGGTCTCATAGTTCAAATATATAAATAACTTTGTCAAATCTGTAAGAATACAGATCACTCCCCAAATGGTCAAAGGATATGATCAGGTAGCTTTCCAATGCAGAAAACAAAACAATTTATAGTCATATGAAAAAATGCTCTAAATCATTACTGACTAAAAATGAAATGCAAATTAGAACAACCTTGAGATACCATTTTATACCTATCAGATTTGCTAAAATGACAGAAGGGAAAAGTGACAAATGTTGGAGGGGATGTGGAAAACTCGGGAACTTAATTCATTATTGGTGGATCTGTGAGCTGATGCAACCATTTTGGAGAGCAATCTGGAGAAATTGCCCAAAGCGTTATTAAACTGCCTATGCCCTTTGATCCAGTAATTCTGATATTAGGTCTGTTTCCCAAGATGATTGCGGAAAAAGGAAATGAACCTATATGTTGTAAAATCTTTATAGCAGCTCTCTTTATGGTTGTAAGGAACTGGACATTGCGGGGATGCCCATCAATTCGCAAACAGATAAACTAATTGCAGTATATGTTCATGATGGAATATTGCTCTATAAGAAATGATAAGCAGGATGATTTTATGAAAACATAGAAAGACTAGCACAAGATAACGAGGAGTGAAATGAGCAGAACCATGAGAACATTGCATACGATAACAGTAATACTGTTTTAAGAATAACTTAGAATGACTAAATCATTCTGACCATATACCCAAATTAACGGCAAAGGTCCTATAAAGGAAGATATTTGCATCCAGAGAAAGAACTGACAGATACACACACATATATGTATGTGTATGTACACACACACACACACGTATACTCATACATACACATATACATATTTGTATCTAATGGCACCCATCTCTACGGAGCGGGAAGGGAAGAGGGGAAAAAAGAAAGTTACATGATAACTGTGTTGTATATTTAAAAGGAATAGCAAGTTGTACATAACAAATCTGCAGTTTCAAGTGCACCCCTTTTTTTTCCCTGTTCCACTTTGTTATGGAAATACTTGTTCTATTTCTTAAGCTCAGAATAAAAAAAAATTTTAAAGCACATAAGAAAAAATTAGAAAAAATTATGTCATATAATTATATATTTATAATTCATTTTAGTATATAAAAGTAAGTAAAATTCAAAAAATTATTTAAAAATTAAGTAAACAATCTTTTACTGCAAGAAAGTCAATTCCTAATCGAGGTGTGCCAATTTTCTTTAAAAAGAAACAAGAGAAATGCCTCTTAAAAGTATTTTTTCCCAAACCTGCCCAGACTAGATGGACCTTGGAGTTTGTGCTTAAAGCAGAAAAGCATGCAGATTTTCCTTGCTGTAAATTTTTTTGCACCTGCACCCTTACCTACTCCCAATGACATCACCAAAGTAAGGTCTTCCTTATCACCTCCCTGAACTATGGCAAAAGCATCCTGCCACATTTTTCTACCTTCACACTCTCCTTGTTTCAATTCACCTTTCATAAAAATGTTAGGATAATCATACTTATGCATAAACCTGTTACTCCTCTATGAAAAAACAAATCGAAAACTTTACTTAATGATAGCTAGCATTTGTATAGTGATTAACATTTGCAAAGTGCTTTATAAATGTTATCTCCATTGAGTTTCATAACAACTCTGAGAGGCAGGTGCTGTTATTATCCCCATTTGATAGTTGAAGAAACTGAGGCACAGGTGAAGTGAGCTGCCCACGATCACAGAGCTATTAAGTATCTGAGACCAGGTTTAAACTCAGGTCTGACTCCATGTCTAGTGCTCCATCCATTACACTGCCTCTCTTTTCTCAGGCATTCAAACCCTTTACCATCTGATGCCACTCTGCTTTTCCAAGTCTTTATATATTCTCTGTAACATATCTTATACTTTAGCCAAATAAAAGTCCAACTCTATTCACAAAATACAACCTGACATTTCCCATCTCCATGCTTTTGTTCATGTTTTTCCCTGAAAATATCCTTCCAGTCTTTTCTTAAATTCATCCCCATACGTTAAATTCCTATTAAAATGCCATCTCCTTTAAAGTCTTCCCTGATCCCCCCTAAGTTAACAACTATTTTCTTCCTAGGGCTTTACATTACACTTGGTTTTGCAACTCTGATGTATTTTTGAAGTACTTTTAGTTCATGTATTCAAGTAAACTGTATATCAGTTTTTATTCTTATCTAAACTCTTTATCTCCCCTAAAGCCCGGCTCATATTTGTTGTTATTCAGTTGTTTCAGTTGTGTTTGACTTTGTGACACCATTTGGGGTTTTCATGGCAAAGATACTGTAGTAATTTGCCACTTCCTTCTCCAGCTCATTTTACCAATGCAGAAACTGAGGCAAATTGGGTTAAGTGACTTGCCCTGGTCACACAGTAAGTGTCTGAGGCCAGATCTGAACTCAGGTCTTCCTTACTCCAGGCCCAGTGCTCTGTTCACTGTGCCACCTAGCTGCCCTGGCTCACAAGAGGCCTTAAAAATGCTTTCTTAGCAAATGAATAAACATTAAGTTAGTGAACAGTTTACCAGATTTTTCTCCCAGCTCTTGTGTTCGTCCTTCATTTTCAAAGAAGAACATGACATCAGAGAAATGATGACATGACTTGCACTTGACTTTGTTTTAAGTGAGGGAGGACTGTGCAAGGTCACCAACCTCATTTTCTCCTCCTGAGCCATCTGGATCAAGTGACCAGATATTCATCGGGATGACTGGAGATGGCCCAGGATGCACTGGGAGACCTTGGCCTTCTTAGGCTGGCCTTTTCAGGTACTCACTTAGAGGGAGGTAATGTCCATTGATTGAAAAGGCCTCTTTAAGAAGTAGTCAGGGAATGGCCCTTTTAATGAACAAAAGAAGAAAAAATAACTAAATCAACCTGGGAAGGAACAGAAACTATTACTAATGATAATCACTCTAAGCCAGTCATTAAGTGGAGCTTGGGCAGGGACCCACTGTTGTCCAGTGTAAGGGCTTCAGCGTGCTCTGGGTTTAAGGTTTTGGGGAAGGAAGGAAGGAAGGAAAGGAGGGAGGGAGGAAGGGAGGAAGAGAGGGAAGAGGAAAGGAGGAAAGGAGAAAGGAAGGAAATTTAGCCACTAAATCCCAAAGGAAGGGGAGGGGGAGGCAGAAGGGAGAGTATGAGCTGAATTACCCAGTCAGCTGGGTCCCTGCTCAGGCAGCTCGGTCTACTCAAACGTTGTGGTCGTCCTTCGTTTTTGAAGACGACCATGACCAAAACAGAGAAATGATGACATGACTTGTACCTGACTGTTTTGAGTGAGGGAGGGCTGTGTGAGGTCACCAGCTGCACTTTCTACTCCTCTCTCCCAGCTCTAGGGTTCTGAAGAAGACTAGGCCAGGGAAGTTTGCTATAAATAACCACAGCTTTAGAAAACATCATTCCTTTCATATGGGATAAAAAATGCTCAAGTACAGTGAGAAGAAAACTGGTTTTGCAGTTGTTTTCCTCCACAGACAATCCCAGGGCTTTGCTGATTAAGAATCCCACTCCTCATTCCTCTATTCAGTTCAATAAATATTACATACAGCAGTATCTTCAAGGGAGTCCAGCTGAATGATGCAACTTCCAACATTCATATAAAATTTCAAAAGTAGGAGACAGAGCAAAGTTCATTTAATTCTATCTCTCTAACTAAGGAAGGAATACTTTGTAGACAAGGGTTCTTAATTTGGAATCTATGAAGCGCTAAGAGGCAGAAGGAAAGATTTCAGAGAGTTCATTAATTTGGATGAGAAAAAATTATATCTTTATTTTTATGAACTTGTAAATGAAATATATCGTTTCCTTCAATTATTTAAATGTATTATTCTGAGAAAAAGTCCAACCATAGGCTTCACAAGATTGACAAAGGCTTTATGTCATTAAAAAGGTTAAGAATGACTGTTCTACAATATGTCCAACAAGTAGTCGTCCAGACTTATTTTGAAAACCTCTATCTAGTAGGGAGAAATCTACTATTGTGTGTGGTACCATTTTTGTATAGCTCTAGTTATCAGGAAATATTTCCTTATGTCAAGCTAAAATGTGCTAAAACTTCCATCCATTTTTTCAGGTTCTGTCCCTTAAGGCCAAGCCAAGCAAGTATGGCTTCCCCATGGCAGCCCATAAAATATTTGATGACAATGACTGTATACCTACCCTTAACTTTCTCCAACAGTTTCAATTCTCCATTTCTGAAAAGTCTTCCCAAAATCTGGTATCCAGACTCTTTATGGATTAGGAGAATACACTTATGAGCAGGAACCAGAAATTTTGCAATTTTATGGTTTGCAGTAGCCCACCATTTGCATAGATAAAATGCCTTTGTATTCTAACATGGTTTTCCAGAATGGTTGAGTTTTACAAACTATTTGTAAGCATCCATTTAGTATAGTATTTATTAAGCCCTTGGTGATCTACTGAAGTCTTGCAATGCTGTTCTCCCTCAGGGAAATGCTACCAAATCAGCCAGCAGTAACTGGCCCTTTGGATCTCGATGTAGCTATCTACACACACCAATCATTTTTATAAGGATAAAGGGCTCAGACAGCAATAAGCAGCACAAGTACTTAGTAAAGCATAAAGTACTACGTAAACACGTTACTACTTACTCGGTGTGAACTGAGGTAATAAGGAAGTAATAACTTAGGTGGTAATAAAGACTGTCCTTATTGAAGGCTTTCCAGTAGAGATTAAATAACCTTTGGCTGAGGATGCTATGGGAGGAGGACTGATAATCAGGTAAGGGGCTAGACTAGATAAGCGCTAAGGTCTCTTCCAACTCTAAGTTGACATGATTTTTAGGTTCCTCAGGTGTGAGGATTAGTCTTATTTCATCTCTGTATCCTTGGGGTACACAACGGTGCTTCAAAATAAAAACAAATAATACAGCAACAACTCATATTTATATAAGAACGATGATAATAGCTAACACAGATAACACTTTAAGGTCAACAAAGCACTTTCTCCACAATAATCGTATGAGGCAATTAGAGTAGGTATTATTACCCTTTTTTATAAAGGAGGAATCTGAAACTCTGAGAAATCATGTGATTTGTCCATGATCTCATAGTCAGCAAGTATGAGAAATGATTCAAGCTCAGGTTTCCTAACTCCACAACTAGCACTCTATCCACTAAACTACACTGCTTCTTCCATATGATATGTATAATAAATGAACTGAACAAAAATTTAAGTGACCATTTATTTTAGCAAAATGAAGACTAATGATGTAAAGTGCTTTAAAGCTTGCAAAACACTTTACTATAACCTCACATGAGCATCACAACAACTCTGTGAGGTAGTATTATTTCATGTAATTTTCTAATCATTGCATGCATTTTAGGTTGGAAGACAACAGTTGAGGCTTTTAACATTTTTAAACCTGAGAACAGATGCCCAATGAAGGAGAATTCTTGAGCCTGGGTTCAAATCCTAGCTTGGCTGTCTTTGTGGTATTGGAGAAGTCATTTAACCTGAGATTCAGTTTCTTCATTGTGTAAAATGAAGGGGTTGGATGACTTCTAGATTATCACTAAGGTCCTTTCCAGCTCTGACTCTAGCATGCTATGAAACTGTGCTTACAAGATCCTCTGCATCCATTTCCATTGTTGCTCCTTATCTCTACTAACCCTTCCAACTAAACAAAAAAGGCCTGAACTTCAGAATCAGCACCAGAAAAGAAGCAATTCAATAGATATGGAGTTACAGAAATTAAACTTCTTAAAAGCAGTAGTCTGATCTCTTGCCATATATTCATTCACATTCACAAAAACATTAGTTTTGTTAACTATTTTAATAGGGATTATGGGAGATTAATGGGACTTTATGAAAAAACTAAAAAAAAAAAAAAATCAAAGTAAACCTAAGTTCTTTTGCCCTAATGTTTCAAAGACTTGAGTTAAGCTTTTTCAAAATGGGACTGACTGCCAGTTACACTGAAGGTGAAGACCAGACCTGTAGTTTTCAATGTAGGGAACTAGGTGAAGCATATTCTCTCCCTATGCAGACCAGGTCTAGGGGCATTAAGAAGTAAAATGACTTGCCAAAGGTCATGTACAGTGAGGTTAATTCTCTATCTACATGTCATGCTGCCCATCCATTTGTCTTTTAAAAGGGATACCCCTCCAGACATTAATAGTGCAGAACAAATAGGATATACGTGCTATTATCCCTCTTTTAGAGATTAAATGCCTTGCCCAAGGTCACACAGGTAACAACTGGTAGAGGCAAGGCTTGGACCCATATTCCTGGATGAAAAATCCATCATTCTTTCAAATAAAAATCTCCTCTATGAGGAAATTCAGGTTGTGAGGGGTGTCTTGGTTTTCAAGACAGTTCTCCATTGAGTATGGCCTTTATAAAAAATCTTTCTCCAGTCTTCACAGGGCACTTCACACTGAAACATGAGCTACCTGACAAAACATTCTTCCTTAATACAGTGTTCTTCTAGTTGGAAATGAGAGAAGGTATCAGTGGAAATGTTAATATCTACCCAAAATAGTATATCCTACATCTAGCTAGTTTTTTAAGCCATGAATCAAAGATTTGTTCAGATCTGAGCTTTGCTTGGCAGCTTACAAATGAGACAGCTAAATAGCTTATTTAATGTTCCCAGCACCCAACATTATGTCTCCCACCCTTGGGTAGGCCGTAGACTAGATAGAGGGTTGGTCTTGGAGTCAGGAAGTCCCAAGTACAAATTTGGCTTCAGTTCCTTACTAGTTATAACCCTGGGCAAGTTAATAAACCTCTGTCTGCCTCAGTTTCCTCAACTATAAAATGTGGATAATAATAGTACCTATAACAAAGAGTTGTTGCGAAGATCAAATGAGACAACATTGGTAAAGTGCTTAGCACTGTCCCTGGCAAGCTTCTTGCCTTCCTTCCTTCACAGTGGACAGAGTGCTGGATATGCAAGTCAGCTAGACTTCAGTTTAAATCTGCCTCAGATAACTAATTAGATAATGATCCCAGGTAAGTCATTTAGTCCCTTCTCAGCTTCAGCTTCCTTATCTGTAAAATGAGGGGGTGGGAAAATTGAATTTAATGACTATTAAGGTCTTTTTCAGCTCTAAATCTATTATCGTAACAGCCAGTTTCTTCATATAAACCTTATAATTTAAGTGACTACATGACTCAGTTGTCCACTGAACTGGTCCTTCAACTAAAATCAAACACAGAAGTTTCCACTGAATTCACTAACTACTTTGAAATAATTAATTGATGCATGACCAGGTGCTTAAATGTTTTAAATTTTTTTTTCAATTAACAAACATTTATTTTCTTCCCCTTTCACCTCTCTCCTACCACTGGGAAAAAACAAAAATCTTTGTAACTCATATGTATAGCAAAACAAATTCCAATACTCAACAATTTATTGAGTTGACTGAGAGGCAAATCCTCCGTTCTGGTTAAGCAAAGATTGATCCTCTCATAAAAAACAAAACCAAAACTATTTAGTCCACTATTCTGTCACGGAACACTTAACGTTTTTGTATTAGAAAAGGAGAGGCATCAAATTCCTTTATATAGGTATGTAAATTTCTCTTAAAAACCACGTTTATCTAATATAAACGACATACCTGGGGGGGGGGGCACTTATGTAATAGCAGAGAAAAAGATCCGATAGGTTTCTGTATTTTATTTATTTTCAGCATGCTCTGATAAATCAACAAATAGATAATGGAAGTAAGGCATGTGATTTATTTACTTTTTTTACTTTTAATTTTATATAATTTATTTTATTCTCAGTTCTCAACATTCACTTCCACAAGAATTTGAATTCAAAATTTTCTCCCCATCTCTAACCATCTCTCACCCCAGGACAGCATGCAGCCCATCCACCCCTTTCTCCAGTCTGTCCTCCTATCTATTACCCACCCTTCTTCCACCCCCATTCCCCTCTTATTTTCCTGTAGGGCAAAATAGATTGCTGTACTCCATTGCCTGTATATCTTAATTTCCAGTTGCATGCTAAAACAATTTTTCGCATTCATTATTAAAATTTTGAGTTCCATATTCTCTCCCTCCCTCCCTTCCCATCCTCATTGAGGAAACAAGCAATTCAATATAGGTCCTACATGTGTAACAATGCAAAACACTTCCATAATAGTTAAAAGACTAATCACATTTCCTTCTATCCTATCATGCCCTCCATTTATTCCCTTCTCTTCCTTGACCTGTCCTCCCACAAGTGTTTGCTTCTGATTATCCCTCTCCCCAATTTTCTGTCCCTTCTATTATCTTCCCTCTCCTATCTCCTTCCCCTTTGCCTTCCTGCAGGGTAAAATAAACTTTCATATCCAATTGAGTGTGTGTTATTACCTTCTTAAGCCAAATCCCATGAGAGTAAGGCTAACATTTCCTTTCATCTCCCCCCTCTTCCCTTCCAGTGTAAAAGCTCTTTCTTGCCTCTTATGTGAGATGATTTGCTCAATTCTACCTCTCTCTTTCTCTTACTCCTAGTATATTCCATTCAACAGTAAATTTTATTTTTTTTAGCTATTCTCCCTTCATATTCAGCTTAGCCTGTGCCCTCTATGTATACACACACATACCTATGTACATATACATACCTACACGTATGTAATGTACACATACATTCATACCTATACACACCTACGTATATATGTGTATTTATACACACACACACACACACACACACACACACACACACACACATATATATATATCATGAGTTACAAATAACATCTGTTCAGGTAGGAATGTAAACACTTCAACTTTAATGAGTCCCTTAAGGCTTCTCTTTCCTGTTTACCTTTTCATGCTTCTCTTGATTCTTGTATTTGAAAGTCAAATTTTCTATTCAGATCTGGTCTTTTCAACAAGAATGCTTGGAAATCCTCTATTTCACTGAAATTCGATTTTTTCCCCTGAAGTATTATACTCAGTTTTTCTAGGTAGGTGATTCTTGATTTTAATCCTATCTCCTTTGACTTCTGGAATATCATATTCCAAGCCCTCCGATTCCTTAGTGTAGAAGCTGCTAAATCCTGTGTTATCCTGATTGTTTTTCCACAATACTTGAATTGTTTCTTCCTGACTGCTTGTAATATTTTCTCCTTGACCTGGGAAGTCTAGAATTTGGCTACAATATTCCTATAAGTTTTCCTTTTGGGATCTCTTTCAGGAGGTGACTGGTGAATTCTTTCCATTTCTATTTTACCCTCTGGTTCCAGAATATCTAGGCAGTTTTCCTTATTTATTTATTGTATTTAGATTTTGACATTCATTTCCACAAAATTTTGAGTTCCAATTTTTTTCCTCATGTCTCCCCTCACCCCACCCCACCCTTGTATTCTGATTACCCCTTCCCTCAATGTAGACTCCCTTCTATCACACTGCACACTTCCCTTATCCCCATCTTCTCTCTTTTCTTGTAGGGCAAGATAAATTTCTATATCCCATTACCCATATTTCTTTTTTACTAGTTATATGCAATAATAATTCTCAACATTCATTTCTAACAACTTGAATTACAACTTCTCTCCCTCCCCCTCCCCATCCCCACTGAGAAGGCAAGCAATTCAATACAGGCTACATATGTGTCATTTTACAAAAGACTTCCATAACAGTCGTGTTGTGTGAGACTAACTATATTGCCCTCTATCCTACTCCATCCCCCCTTATTTTTTTATTCCATCATTTGACCTTGTCCCTTCCCAGAAGTGCTTTTTTCTAGTGACTCCCTTCTCCTATTTGCCCTCCCTTTTATCATTCCCCTCACCCCACTTGTTGCCTCCTCCCCTACTTTCCTGTAGTGTAAGATAGATTTTCATACCAAATTTAGTGAGCATGTTATTCCTCCTTAAGCCATATGTAGAGAGAGTAGCTTCACAGCTTCACTTTTCCCCTTTCCCCTTCTCCCTTTTCTCCTCCATTGAACAAGATTTTTCTTATCTCTTTTATGAGTTATAGCCTGCCCCATTCCATTTCTCCCTTTCTCCTCCCAGTATTTTCCTCCCTTACCCCTTAATTTTTATTTTTTTGTGGATATCATCTCTTCTGATTCATCACAGCCTGTACTCTCTGCCTATATGTGTGTGTGTGTGTGTGTGTGTGTGTGTGTATAATCCCTCCACCTACCCAAATACTGAGAAAAGTCTCAAGAGTTATAAATATTTTCTTTTCATGTAGGAATGTAAACAGTTCAGCTTTAGAAAGTCTTTTATAATTTCTCTTTCCTGTTTACCTTTTCATGCTTCTCTTGATTCTTGTGTTTGAAAGTCAAATTTTCTCTTCAGTTCTGGTCTTTTCATCATGAATGCTTTGAAGTCCTCTATATCATTGAACGACCATTTATTTCCTTGAAGCATTATACTCAGTTTTGCTGGTAGGTGGTTCATTCTTGGTTTTAATCCCAGCTCCTCTGATTTCTGGAATATCCTATTTCAAGTCCTTTGATCCCTTAATGTTGAAGCTGCCAGATCCTGATTGTATTAATCCTGATGTGTTTCCTGATTGTATTTCCACAATACTCAAATTGTTTCTTTCTAGCTGCTTGCAGCATTTTCTCCTTGACCTGGGAACTCTGAAATTTGGCCACAGTCTTCCTAGGAGTTTCTCTTTTCGGGTCTCTTTCAGAAAGTGATCAGTGGATTCTTTCAATATTTATTTTGCTCTCCGGTTCTAAAATGTCAAGGCAGTTTTCCTTGATAATTTCATGAAAGATAATGCCTAGGCTCTTTTTTGGATCATGACTTTCAGGTAGTCCCATAATTTTTAAATTGTCTCTCCTGAATCTGTTTTCCAGGTCAGTTGTTTTTCCAATGAGATGTTTCACATTATCTTCTTTTTTTTTTTTTTTCCAACCTTTTGGTTTTGTTTTTTAACTTCTTGGTTTATCTCATAGTCATTAGCTTCCCTGAACTCCAGTCTCTCTTTTAAAGAACTATTTTGTTCAGTGAGCTTTTGAACCTTCTTTTCCATTCTGCTTTTTAATTTTTTTAATTCTGCTTTTTAAAGCCTCCTTCTCCTCACTGGCTTTTTGGACCTCTTTTTCCAATTGAATTAGCCTCTTTTTAAAGGTATTATTTTCCTCATCATTTTTTTGGTTCTCCTTTAGCAAGCTGCTAACTTGCTTTTTAAGTTCTTCTATTGCCTGAGGCCAGTTTAAGTTCCCTCTGGAGGCCCTGAAGGTAGGAGCCTTGACTTCCTGTGACAATATGCCTTGTTCTTCCTCATCCTAAAGGATGGGAGGAAACACCTGTTCACCAAGAAAGTAACCTTCTACAGTCTTATTTTTTTTCCCTGTTTTTGGGCATTTTCCCAGCCAGTTATTTGACTTCTGAATCCTTTGTCAAGAGGATGGTCCTATTGCCTCTCAAGTATCATGTTCGGCTGAGATTGGACTCAGCTGCTTGATTCCCCAAGGCTTTGGGTGGGGGCGGGGCCGTCACTCAGGGCTGAGGTTTACATCAACTGTTCCCTACTGCCAGAGGCATTAAGCTGAGCTGCTTGGACAATGGACCCAGGTTGCTTCCAGGTCACCTTAGCTACCAGCAGTCTGCTGCCAGCACCTCTGCCGCTGCCTGGGGCTATTGCTGGAGGAACCCCATTCCCCTCTCACCCAGCTGGGAAAGTCCTCCCACACTGACCTTTAGGGCTTTCTTTGTCATTTGTGGGTTGAGGTAACTGGGACTCTCCCTGCTGGGAACTCTGCCCCAGAGGTCTGTTCAGGTCCTGTTCCTCCCAGTGCTGCGTGCTCAGGGCTGTGGTCTGCTCTGCTCAGTGTCCCGTGAGATACAACTTTCCTGTCGGCCTTCCAGGTTACCTTTGGCTGGAAACCTCTTTCACTCTGTTGTTCTGTGGCTTTTGCTGCTCTAGAATTTGTTGAGAGTCATTTTTTACAGGTATTTTGTGGGCTGTGCAGAAAGCGCTAGAGTATATGCATCTTTCTACTACACCATCTTGGCTCTACCCCTGGTGAAATAGTTTTTAAGGGCACAAAAAATATCTATAAACTGTACAATAGTCATGAAGTAAATAGCAATTTTCATAGCTCATAGGTTCTTACCTATATTCCTTCATTTGTGTCTTTGTATCCCTACCATCTAGCACAGTACTTGGGCACATAGTAAGTTCTTAACAAATGCTTGATTAATTCCAGAAAAAGACATAAATCCCTTCACATTTTCTATGTTACTCAAAAGGGATAAGGAGACTGCTATAAGTTTCTGTCTAGCTCTAATATAGTCCATCAACATTTTAAAAACAGACTTATTCTTCACACTGGGTGAGCATTAATGTAGTATAACAGAATATGTTATACAAAGTTATCTCTCAGGATTCAGGAAAACTGCTAATGTCATGAGAAGACAAGAAAGAGGATCATAAATGATCAGAGTTGGAAGGGTCTACACTCTACAGTCCATCCAGTGAATCTCCTAGCTAGAAAAGAATCCCTTTCTACCACATACTCAACAACTGGTCATTCTACCTTTGCTTGAAGACCTCAAATAAAACGGGATACTACTTTTTAGACATGTTTTAATTGTTAGAAATTTATTCGTGTGATTTCAGAAAAATCGAGATTTACACGAACTGATGCAAAGTGGAGTGAGCAGATCCACACAAAGTAACAGCAATATTATACTATGATCAACTTTGAATGACTTAGCTATTCTCATCAATACAATGATTCAAGGTAATTCTGAAGGACTCATGAGGGAGAGACAGACAGGAGAGGATGAGCTGAGTTCCCCAGCTAGCTGAGTCCCCATTCAGGCAGCTCAGTCTACTCACAGGTTGTGTTTGTCCTTCATTTTCAAAGAGGACCATGACATCGGAGAAATGATGACATAACTTGCACTTGACTTTGTTTTGAGTGAGTGAGGGCTGTGCAAGGGCACCAGCCTCCCTTTCTTCTCCTGAGCCATCTGGATCCCGTGACCAGATATTCATCAGGATGACTGGAGATGGTCCAGGATGCACTGGGAGACCTTGGCCTCTTTGGCCTTGGGCCTATTCAGGTACTCACTTAGGGTGAGGTAAGGCCCATACAGTGAATAGGCCTGTTTAAGAACCAGTCAGGGAGTGGCCCCTAATAACTAAATCAAGCTGCAGGGGAAAAGAAATAGTTACAATTGATAAATCACTCTTTAGCCAGAAGGGGTCCAGGAAACAGTCCTTAAGCAGTGAGGACCTCTCCAAAGGAAGGTAAATTTGGATGGTCAGACACGCCCAGGTAATTTGGGGCTTACTGGCCTGCTTTGCTTTGCTCTGCTGTCCTGCCTCCTCCTGCCCTGACCTCTCTTGCCCTGCCCTCTCCTATCCTCTCCTCTCCTTTCCCCTCCTGACCTTAAACCTTAAACCTACTGCACTCTGAAACCCACGGACTGGGTTCCTGCCCAAACTCCACTTAAGGGCTATTTCTTGGATGCCTTCTGGCTAAAGAGTGATTATCAATGATAACTATTTCCCTTCCCTTTCAGTTTGATTTAGTTATTTTTCTTTTGCTCAATAAAGGATCCACTCTTTGACTACTTCTTAAACAGGCTTATTCACTGTATGGGTCTTACCTCACCCTAAGCGAGTACCTGAATAGGCCCAAGGCCAAAGAGGCCAAGGTCTCCAAGTGCATCCTGGGCCATCTCTAGTCATCCTGATGAATATCTGGTCACTGGACCCAGCTGGCTTAGGAGGAGAAAGTGAGGCTGGTGCCCTTGCACAGCCCTCCCTCACTCAAAACAAAGTCAAGTGCAAGTCATGTCATCATTTCTCAGATGTCATGGTCCTCTTCAAAAATTTAGGAGAAATACAACAACAATAAAGGAATCATGATAAAAAAATGTTATCTACCTCCAAAGGAAAAAGTGATGGAGACTGCAGGTCGAAGCATACTATTTTTTACTTTATTTTTTCATGATATTTTTGGTCTGTGTTTTCTTTCACAACATGACTAATATGGAAACATGCTTTGCATGATGTACATGTATAACCTATATCAAACTATTTACTGTCTCAGAGAAGGGAGGGAACAAAAGGAGGGAAAAAACTTGAAATTCAAAATTAAAAAATAAAACAAGTATTAAGACTGTCTTTACATGTAACTGGGAAAAATAAAATATTATTTAAAAAATAAAGTTTTTACTGATACCAAGCTTAAATTTGCCTTTTGTGATTCCCACTCATTGTTCTGTCAAATAACTGAAAATAGCTGTCATGATCTTTCTTGTTTTTTGTAGGCTAAAAACTCCTAATTCCTTTAATCAAATATCACCTGAAGAAGCATATCGCTCATCAATGCAATGTTTGAGTATTGTGTGTCTTACAGAGGGAGCATGGTGGTACAGACAGAGACCTGCAATTAAATAATAAATTAGATACTTAATAGTTAAAATTTGACCATGGACAAATTACTTAATGTTTCAAAACCTTTATTTCCTTGCTATTTTTTAGTCATATCTGACTCTTCATGACCCCGTTTGGGGTTTTCTTGGCAAAGATTCTGGAGTGGTTTGCCATTTCCTTCTCCAACTCATTTTACAGATAAGGAAACTGACAAAAATGGGCAAAGTAACTACAAGGGTCATATATCTAGTAAATATCTGATGCCAGATTTGACTCAGGTCTTCCCGACTCCAGGTCCAGCACTCTTATGTGTCACCTTGTGGCTCCTTATTTCCTTATGGAGGCAGCTTAATTTCAAACACACAAGCTACAGATGATCCACAACACTCCAAAGTGTGGCCTAAACCAGATGAAAATGTAGTTCCTATCTGATTTTAATGTGTTGATGCATTAAAAAAAAAAAGAAACATATAAATACATGTGGTTTTCTAAATCAATATGCAGCCTGCCATCAATTCTTACGTACAGCCCCCATTTCTATTTGACATCACTGGTAAAGTGGAAAGAGTCCTGGATTTGGAGAGAGAAGACATGAGTTCAAATCTTGATTTTACTGACAACACCTGTGTAATCTTGGACAAATCACTTAACATCTTTGTAGAATGAAGGCAGTGATCTAGATGAAATCTAAAAGACCCTTCCAGCTCTAAACATGTATGTATTCCTATGATATCTCAAAAAAATAAAGGTGTTCAGGAAAACTTAAAATGCTTGTAAATGGGGGAAATACTTGTACTACCTACCTTATAGAATTTATAGAATCCTTTGAAGAAGAATGCTTTGCAAACCTGATGGGCCATACAAAATATGAGATTGGGATGATCATGACCATCATCACTGAGCCCTTATCAAATGGTAACAATGAATTTTCCAATGGAACTATAAATGCAAATAGTGAGACAAATTTGTAAATCATCCCTCACTTTTCTGACACTTAAAAGAAATTCAAAGTTCAAGGGGGGACTACTCCAAAGGTTTCTGTATTAAAACTTTTATTAGAAAACAAAGGGTAACAAAAACATAAACAATAATAGGGCACAAAGGAGATACAGTATGGCTTTTTGCTGCTGGAATGTCATATGAAACAGGCAATATAAAAAAAGATTTGTATTTAGATATACTTAATTATAAAACTACTTTTGATATTAGTAATGATTTTGATTTTTCTACTTTCTTTAAAACCACAAAATGTGTAAAAAAAAAAAAAAAAACCCTCCAAAAAAACCCCATGAAATGTGCTACAAGGAAATTTTTTGTTTTTGTTTTTAAATCAGTATACTATCTGAATTTCTGAGCAACAAGGACACCATTTTTTCACATTGCCATTTCATTCATTTATGAACTTTTGACTAAAAGCAAGACTTATGAAAGAGCTGTGTAATGCTATTGGTGAATGTCAGTTATTATAATAAATGGTTTGCTCTCTCTTTTGTCTCACAAGTCAGAATAATGATATGCTTTCTGTTTCAGTCTCAATACAGCTCCTTCTTCTCCAATCTAAACATCGCATTTTATAATCCTCTAAAGACTAAGGCTAAATACAAGAAAAGTTAAATTTGTACATATCAAAAATAGTCTTTGTTCTAGAAGGCTTTTTAGGGGTTTGGGATATCTTATTATTATTTGGCTTCTATTTTAACAGTGAATCAATAATAAGAATGAATTACCCTCAAACAGAAGAAAAACTGCCATGTGAAGAACTGGAGTGCAAAATATGTTATCAGAAATTTAACATGTATAGTCGTAAACCCAAAATCTTGGACTGCCTTCACAGAGTTTGTGCAAAATGCCTGACTAAGATAGCTCATACAGGAGATGGAACCACTGCATGTATTAGCTGTCCCTTTTGCCGCTATGACACAGAGATGCAAGAAGAAAAAGTAGCAGGACTTCCTGATGACACAAACATTATGTCTAAACTTTTGCTCAAGGACAAAACAACATGGAACTCAGACAGCAGTGAAGTGGTCTTAACCCCAAAGAACTTGGTATCTTCAAGTTCTTCTCATGGATTTTCAAACTGTTTAGTAATTACACTTATGGAAGTTCAGTCGAACTGGTCAAGGACTCTGAGCCAAAACGCTATCTCTGATGACTATGGAGGTCACAGTTTGGACTCAGTATCTGTAAGTTCTTATAGTCAAATTGATCAAGACCTTTTCTCTAAAATCTGTAATCATGTACCTAGAATACTAATGTGGCTACTGGGATTTTTCTACTTTGGATCTCTGCCTCTTGGGATCTACTTGTTGGTCATCCAGAAAGTGACACTGGGAATTGTGTGTGTCAGTCTGGTTCCCTCAAGTCTCACTATATGTCTTGTATATGTTTTTTGCCAATGTCTCTGTCAGGAAATCGGTGACTGTTCCTCAATAAGTTGAAAATTATTGTTTTAATGTGTTGTGCATGTAAGCAAAACTTAAATACAGAGAATGACATGTCATAATTAATGATCTCAGTGTAACTTTTTAAACTGAACTAAAATAACTTATGAAATTCACAATTAAATTAAGACATTACAAATATACAAAAGTTATGCAGTAAACTTTCTTGTGAACTTCTCTCTTATTAAGGTCTCCCCATCCTAATTTTTATGTTTAATCTATATCTATTTTTTCCATATTTTACCTAAGGAACTGAAAAACATCTTGAGAATTCAGCTTAACCTATATTCTCTTAAATGAATAGTGGTCAATGTTACCTTTAAAAAGTACTGTACAGTAAAACTTCCACTAATTCACATTCCTGGTGGAAGGTCAGTTTAAAATGATGAAAAATGTGGAATGTAGTATCATTTTTAAACAAGGCAGTTTGATCTAGGATACTAAACGTCTGGCAAGTACAGATCCCAGAATATCAATTGCTTATATATTAATGAAGGCTTTGAAAGTACTTAAAAATCAATCTGTGTTCTTAAGAAGCCTAAATATTGTCTCCTCAAAACTTATTTTATCTCTATCGATATGCCAGTGAACTAGTATTTATTAAACACCTATTATGTTCCAGGTTCTGTGGTAAGCACTGGGGATTCAAAGAATGGCAGAAACACAGTCAATAAACATTTATGGGGCCCCTACTACGTGCCAGACACTGGGCTAAGAACTAGTAACATAGAAAGAAACAAGACAGTCTCTGCCCTCAGGAAACTCAAAATCTAATGGAGGAGACAAAAAACGGGCACAAACAAGCTTATACATGGGGAAAAATAGGAAATAATTAAAAGAGGGAAGGCACTAACATTAAGAAGGGTTGGAAAAGGCTTCCTGCCGAAGATGGAATTTTGGTTGGGGTTTAAAGGAAACCAGGGAAGCCAGTAGGTAGAGATGAGGAGAGAGAGCTTTCCAGGTATGGGAGGCAGAGAAAATTGCCTGGAGTCAAGAGAAGGTGAAGGCTTGTCTTGATCATGGAACAGCAGGGAAGCTGGACTGAAGAGTTCAAGGTAAGGAGTCAGGTGTAAATACACTAGAAAGGTCGAAGGTGGCAATGTTATGAAAAGGGCTTTGAACACCAAATAGATAATTTCAAATTTGATGGTGGAGTTGATGGGAGCCAATGGTATTTACTGAGTATAAGGAGTATCAAGGAGCTCACAGTCCAATAAGGAAGATAACATGAAAACAACTATGTTCAAATAAGATACATAGAGGATAAACTGAGGTAATGTCAAAGGGAAGACATTAAGATTAAGGAGAGCTGGGAAAGGTTTAATGAAGAAGTCTTAGTAAATCCCTTTTTTCATAACTGCAGCAAGGGTTTAGAACTTCAGCCTAGGCTCATACTCAGTCTGAATTATCAAAAATTCCAATTTATTAGTTTTTACTTTGAGTGATATATGTTGGTTAACTAAAATAAACCCCTTCCCTAAAGAGGATGATGGAGGAATTGAGGTAGGGGCAAGAATAAAGAACCAGAATGATTAATATCTCTCTAAGAGCGCTCCAGAACTCAAAAGAATTCAATCCACATCAATGCTTATCCTTACACCGCCTACTTGAGATGAATGTGTTTATGAGTTCCAGGCTTTCCTTTGATTTTTCCATTTGCAAAAAGGCTGAGGTTTTTAAAATCTATGTCAGCATAAAAACAACAGACCCTTCCCCCATTCTCTTCCCCACAAATCAAATTATTGTGGCCTATAGTCTGGATGCTACCTTTATAGCCTTGCTCCTATGTTCAACTCTTCTCTCCTCTGACACTACCTCAAGCTGGTCTCTTACAAGTCTGCTGGTGGGTCTGCCTGTCACAAGTCTCTCCTTACTCCAGCCCATCCTCCACTCAGATGTCAAAGTGACCTTCCCAAAGTTCAGATCCAACCATGTTACCAGACACCCCTACTTAATAAACACTAGTATATTATTAGTAGTAGTGGCATTATATACTAGTATGCTATTATTAGTATACTTTTATTATAGCCCTACCTCTTCTAGGATCTAACAGAAAGTCTTTTGTTTGGCATTCAAAGCTCTTCATGCTCCCACTCCACCTTCCAGCTTTCCAGTCTTCTAACACGTTACACTTCCTGAGGTATTCTTCAAACCAGCAACACTCAAACAAGACACCTCACTTCCCAACTGCAGCTATTTCCACTGGCTGTCCCTATGCCTGGAATGTTCATTTCCTCACCTCATCTCTGCCTCCTGGCTTCCCTGGCTTCCTCTAAGCTTCTACTAAAGTTCCACCTTCTGAAGGAAGCCTTTATATTTCTCCTTATTTTGAGTGCCTTCCCTGAGATTATCAAGTTATCATCTATATATCTCATCTGTACATAGATCTTTGCATGCTGTCTCTCCCATTAGATTGTGACATCTCTGAGGGCAAGGGCTGTCCTGTGCCTTTCTTTGTATACCTGGCACATTTTTTGTTGAGTCACTTCAGTTGTGTTTGACTCTCTATGACCCCATTTGCGGTTTTCTTGGCAAAGATATGGGACTAGCTTGTCATTTCCTTCTCTAGCTCATTTTACTGATGAGGAAACTGAAGCAAACAAAATTAAGTGACTTGCCCTGGTCATGCAGCTAGTAAGTGTTTGAGGTCACATTTGAACTCAGGTCCTCCTGACTCCAGGCCTGGCATTCTATTCACTGTGCCACCTAGCTGCCCACCTGGCACACAGTAGGTGCTTAATAAATGTTTACAAACTGGCTGAATAAAGTGGCTTTCCCAGTGATTGTCTTTTCTTGTACAGCTAAATTTCCCAGAACAGGACCAAACCTTATAATTCAAGGGTGGGTAAGGCATGTATGACTTTGTATAAATCTCTGTGAGTGGCTCCACTTGTAAATCCTATAGGTAGAAATCAGCGTAACTATGTGTGCTTGAGGTCCAGAGCCAGACCAATGCAATAAGTAACTTATAAATAAATGTAATAGGATTGCTATGTCAAACAACATGACTCTTCTAAAAAAACTGAGTTTTTAGAAATGATGGTGAGAATTGATGTTTATACTTTAGAACGAAAATAAAATGCTTAATACGCTTGTGTTGAATATATATCAACTCTCTTATTATGATAATACAAGGCAGACAATGTAAGAATAAAAATGCATGGCCTTAGGTTATGATAAGAGATATAAACAGCTCTACTTAGACATACTGTACCCTCTTAGTCTCAATTTTTCCACATATCAACCACACAACTAAGAAATTAGGATATGAGATAAGATGGAAAGGGGAGGGAAGAAGATTCTAAATAGCCATTAAGAATATAATGAAAGCATAAATCAAACATCTGTAAATTATTGAGAGCAGCTAATCCTTCTGGAAGTACTTTTCCAAAAATAACATAAGTTTATGTTTGAGTCAAAGGTTTCCTGAAAATGAAATCACAAGTACCATATTTTAAAAGAAAACTGCCTCAAATTAGGCAGTCACATTCAAACTATTCTCAAATAAAAACACTAGAGTATTCTTTAAAATAAAGACATACTTAAAAACATATACCTTTTTTTTCATTTGAAAACGTAAGGCTTAAAAAGACAAAAGGAAGCTTTTTATGACATGGTTTGTTACTTCATGGTTATCCCACAGCTAAAAATGTATCTTCCATAATATAAATATAATAAAATCTTGATTATTCATAAGGCCTGAAAGACACTGAGATTAATTGAATTTTATAGTCAATTAACCAGAAAGGCCCTTTAACTTCCAACTCTTGTTTTAAAAATATCTTCTAAAATATATTAGTATACTTTTTGCTTTTATAAGTAGAATATAATGAGAGTAATGGGATCTTTCTTTGATTCGGGATCTTTCAAGGCCTTAGAGTAATCATTCTAAGTATTCATTATAATCACAAAACAGGGATAGATGGACATTTGAAAGCAGAATGCCAAGATAACAATCCCTCTCCTTTTGGCCTGTGAAAGTGCAATGAAATAAGCAATTAGGGCTAATTAAATGCTTTCTTCACACTCTCAGTAATGGTCTGGGGAGAGAGTAGCAATTACAACAAAATTAAATCTCTAATATGAGCTTGTTTATATAACCATTTGTCTATTTCTTCTGAAAGGCAAGGACAAAATAATAGATAAGAGTTCTGGAAAATTATTTTTATGGTATATTAAAAAGATACTTCCTATAACAAAGAAATTCTGAATGTTATCCCCTTTCGCTATATACTACCCTTATTTTCTTTTAAAAAAAAAAAAGCCTTTTTGTATATTTTAGATACTGTTATAACTTTCTGGGGAAAAATAATCCCCCAGGATTTATTTCAGGATATGGGAAGAGGATCAGAACACAAAGAATTAGGTTCAAGGATTCTGCTAAAAATTTAGGTATAATATATACACATGAAGGTATTCCAACTCTTAAGTGTTAGCTATAAACTTAAGAAAAATCAAAACCTAAAAAATAAATGTCTTCTCAATAACACAATTATACACGTGTTTAGTATATGGCTCACAATCTCTCTCTCCTCTCCAATTCCTGCCCTCCTAGTAAGTAAGGGACTTCTACATATAGAACAGAGAACTGGACCTGGAATCTGGAAGACCTGAGTTCAAACTGGTCTCAGACATTTATTTACAAGTTGTGTGACCCTGGGCACGTCAGTTGGCCTCTGCCTGCCTCAGCTTCCTCATCTGTAAAATGGGGATAAGAACAACACCTACTTCTCAAGGTTGTGGAATGGATAAAATGAGGTAACGTTTTCAAAGTGCTTTCACAAACCTTAAAGCACTACGTAAATGCTAGCCATTGTTATTACTGTTAATATTTTGGATTTGTGATACTATGAATATTTTAAATCAAGTTATAATATTTAAGCTCAAAAGCAAATCAATACACCTAGAATCTAAGATGAAGAATTAGCAAATAAAATAAAAATATCCCAATATATGCATTGTAGTTTTGCTGCATTTGACAATAAGGTGCAAGAAGATAGAGGGCCAGCCTTTGAGTCAAGAGGGCCTGAGTTCATGTCTTGCTTCTGATGCATATGGGGCTACCTTGATTTGCCAAGTCATTTCATCTCTTGGTATCCTAGGTTATTCTCTAAGATGAACTGTCATCTTCATCCACAGAGGACATTTCTGACCTGGGAATTTTCCAAACATAGGAACTTATAGGTATACACACACGCACACACATGCACGCATGCACGCACGCACGCACATCATATAAACACACAGCTCTGAGCTTCCAAAAAAAGCTAGCTGAACTTGAAATGTTTCTAAATGACTAAAAATGACATAGTCTCATGTAATCTTGGGATATGATATGAATGTAATATGTACTATAAAACATTTTGGATGCCTTTCATTTTCAGCACTAGCTCTAGTCTTTGATTTTTTTACAAGTGAGGAAGAGCATTGTGTCAATATGTTCCATCATCCTTCCCTGTCTTGCTATTAACTCTGCATTTAAGATCAAAGGCTGTCTAATTTCATTTTTTATTTTTAAAAATCTCACACTCAGCACGCAGGAAAATTAGATGCAGTGAGTGGTAAGAATCAAAATCTATTTGAATAATATAAAGATTAAAATTTTTCTCCTAGTTTTATTTTAAGCCTGGAATTCTATTTTCCCCACCTCCTAAACTTCACATTGGGCAGTTAAGTTGCACAGAAGAGAGAGTGCCTGGCCCAAGGTCAGAAGATTCATCTTCATGAGTACAAATCCGGCCTCAGACATTTACTAGCTGTGTGACCCTGGGCAAGTCATTTAACCCTGTTTGTCTCAGTTCCTCATTTGTAAAATAAGCTGGAGAAGGAAACGGCAAAACACTCCAGTATCTCTGCCAAGAAAATGAATGGGGTCTCAAAGAGTCAGATGTGACTGAAAAGTGACTGAACAACAACAAAGATACTTTCTATATTTTAATTATTCTCTTCTTCCTCCTTTCTTGTGTAATACTAACATTGGTATCTGTTAAGACAGAAGCAGCACATTTACTATTCTCTATGAAAGTCTTCAGAAGCAGACAATAGTCAGATTAGCATGTAATGCAATATCTTTCCTTTCCCACTCATTCAGCTTGTCATCTCATCTTCAAATATTTAAGTCAACACATTTGCCCCACTGTCACGGTTTTCCCATTTCCAGTAGTTTTTCCTAAACTCTATGGGGGATCACACAAATATTTGTGTTTTTTTTGACAAGTTATAAGTGACCCTCCATGAGCCTGAGAATTATTTTACTCATTTCCGTAATTCAAAACATTGAAATAGGAGCATATAAGTCCACTCATGTGATGGAGTTTAAATTTAAAACAATGTAACAAGTTTAAAAAGCCATGGTAAAGATTTGAGATTAGTCTATAAAACTCAAAATAGATTCTGCATTTAAACATTATAAAATGCACAATTCCAAATAAAACACATCACATATTCAGAAAAGTGAATCTAAATAGCTGCTAGAGAATAGCAATGTTAGAATATTTACAGATAGATTTAAAAGTGAACAACTTATATTGACACATTACAATCAGTATATTCTAATTAATAAAATAAGGGCAATATTCTACAACCTACACTTCAAAGAAAACTTAAGTGAGCAAAACCTTAACTATACTTTACTGGTTCTTTTTGTTTTTTAACCAAATAACTGACGTTTTCTTCAAGGATTTTTTTGAATTTGTTTTAAATTTGGACTTACCCTAAATATATCCCAAGAGGTATATGTTAGATTATAAACAACATAAATCACAACTTATTCAAAGGTATATGACCTAACTTGTTAGGCATCACTTGAAGAGAACTGTTCATTAAATTTCAGAAATTCAGAAAATTTCAGAAAAATTATTTTAGAGGTGACAATCTGAAGCATGCATAGTTTTTAAGCACTGCTTTTCAAGAATGATGCGTTTGTGGAAAAGACCCAGATTCCAGTAAGGAATTTTAAGTTTACTGGGTTTTGCTCTAGATAGAAAAGAGTTGTGATATTCACTAGTTCATTCCTATAGCCATCAGGAACTCTAAATTTCAGGGATAATGACAATTACTACTTCTCTCAGGGAAATGGAATGGTCCAAAGAGTTGGTCATGTTACTTTCTCCCAGGGTACATAATTTTTATTGTATAAGACAGGGACGTAGGCATGCCCCACTTCACCCCTTGGCCAAGATATCTAATGAAGGAAGATAAAAATATTTTTCAGGAGCCTTTTGGATCTGATAAACAGGGTTTTACATTAGAAAGAGGAGGAGAAAAATTCCTTAAGGCTTGCCAATCCAGATACCATAGGGAGTAACAGATAAAACACAGAAAGACTCATCAGAATTCACGGAAGCCTCTTTTTGAGAGGCAGCAATAACGACCTCATATGTTTACAGGAAAAGCATGAAATGTAGATAACAGACAACATAAACTGGAGATCTTAAGTCAAGGAAGCACATTCACTTGCATGGATGATTGACATTTGGAAGAATTAAGGTCTATGGCTGGAAATAAGGCTACATAAATATATGCTTTATTCTAAGGGATAATTTTTTTAAAAAGCAGTAGAGAGCTATGGGATATTAAGAGGTAATACTCTCATAAGGAAATATGAGAGTTGGGGAAAGGTAAGTTAAGGGAATCCTCCAATAGAGAATTTGAGTGAAAGTCAATGGAGAGAGAAAAGCAAAAAAGCAGTAAAGGGCAATTCAGGTACAGACACAAAAGCTTTGGAGTCAGGATTATGGATCTTCAGATCCAACGTGAACTGGATCACATGAAGTGAGTGCATTCTCATCTCTGCTTTTGCTGACTAGCTGAAGACAGGCACCTCTGATCACTTCTTGCTCAACTAATCAAAGAGCACATGAGAGGCTCGGCAGAGAACACTAACTAGAAAATACATTACCCTCCCAGATCTTGGTGTCCTCAGCTTCCTGACCTTGGGCTACCCTGGGCTCCACTCCCCTGACTTCTCAGTTCTACCTGCAGCCAAATCCCCCTGCTCTGAGCAGCAGAGAAATAGAGTCAGACAAACGGGGGCTACACCAATTGTAGAAGCTCACCCACAGTTGTTTTTGGAAGCAGTTGGTGCTGCAGTGGATGTAATGCTGGACCTATAATCAAGAACACCTGAGCTTCAATTGGACCTCAGACATTTACTGGCTATGTGAGCTTTGACCAGTCATTTAGTCTCTGTTTGTCTAGGTTTCTTCATTTGTAAAATGGGGGTAAAAGAGTACCTACTTTGTAGAGTTGTTGTGAGGATCATATGAGATAAAACTTGCAAAAGTGCTTAGCATGGTAGCTGGCACAAAGTAGGCTCTATACAGACACTTATTTCCCTTTTTTCTCTTTCTTGGCAGAAAACTGCACTATGTACACACAGATATACACACATATTCAGTTATTTGTCCCATCTCATTTTCTTTGATGTTTATTCTAGTGTTTCAAGGGTACATTATGCTAAAAGCATATGATAGCATTATGATAAAATGCTATTATCTGTCTTATAAAGAGATAAAATGAAGGTTGCGAAATTAATTCTAAAATGCATCAAACAAAACCAAAATTCTGAGGTAACTATCTTCCTAATGTGACAACATATTTATCTTCAACAAATGTAAGTTATAACATCAACAAGATTAACTGTTAAAAACAGAATTGGTTACCTACATTTTCATAAGTCTTCAGCAAAAGGATGATTTTTTTTTTTTAGTATTTTAAACTGAAAATATATTCACTTTGAAAATAACATCAATTTTAAACATCTTTTACAGAATTATACTAAATTTTACAACAGGACCAAATTTCAAAATAAAACAACTACTAAAATTAAGTTTATAAATGTTAACCATCTATGGCTACTATATAGTCTTTTCCAGACTGCTCTGAAGTGCCAAGAATTCAGTGCCCACAAATCCATACATATTATCAGTTCCTGAAATAAAATTTCTTCTTTTATGCTACAGAAAATTTCATGTTGTTCAAAATAATTAATTTGGTATATGCTGGAATAAACTTTTGGTTAATTAGTTTAAATTAAGAAGTATGTCAGTTTAAAGGCTCCTAAAGATGAAGTTGATTAAGTAGCATAAGCTCTAGAAACTCATAGCATTTCTACCCCATATTGGTAAAGAACTGCTTGGAATTTAAATATAGTTTTCTGCAGAAGTCTAGAAAGTCAGCCTTAGATGTGTAAGACAACATGGTACAGTGGTAAGACTATTGATGCTGAGACTCAAATTCTTGCCTTGGTTTTATTACCAAAAAAAACTATGACCTTTGGCAAATCCCTTCTTTCTCTTTTGCCCTCAGTTTCCTCCTCTGAAAAATGAGGAAAATGGATTAATTTCTAAGGCATGGATGGCTAACCTGTAGTTTTGAGACCACATTTGGCCCTCTAGGTCCTCAAGTGTGGTCCTCTGACTGAATCCAAACTTCACATAACAAATCCTTTTATTAATTCCATTAATTTTATTAATTGTGAAGTTTGGATTCAGTCAAAAGGCCACACTGGAGGACCGAGAGGGCTACATATTACCTTGAGGCTGCAGGTTCACCACCCCTGCTCTAGGGTTTCTTTCCAGTTCAAAAACTCTACAGGTTAATTCTATCAGCTATTTCCACCTTGAGAGGGAAGAAAGCTGTCCCCTCAAGGAACAATTAGGCAAGTATGTTAATTTTACCAGGGAATAAGTATTTTTAACTAAATAAATCCAGAGCCAGAAATTTAGTTCTATTGCTGAGAAAATTAAATAATATGATACTGCAAGTGTTTTCCTACAGCATCAATTCCTATAGCATAGCCTAAAGGTTTTGCATGTGAGTTATGAAAATTAGAAAAATGAGTGCCTAAGTGGCTCTGCTTTTATTTACTTGGTGTGACTCCACCAAGAGTACCACTCCATCCAAGTTATAACTAGCATTTCAGGGACCTGAGATGAATAAACACCACAAAAGATACCTAGTGTGAAAAAAATCCTTAAATCAACTTTTTAAGATAAATTCATCTGAGGCAGAGGGAGAGACCATGGACATCAACCTTGTAGAAGAGAAATGGAGATAATGGATCATAAACCACTGTTACCAGGGGAAGACTAAGAGGCTTATAACTTGCAACGTCATTATTTGGATGAGAGGAAAGGAGTCTCATTATGTAGTAATTACCTATTTTTACAAATAACTTTTTAAACTAGGTGCTCAACTCAGTTGGTTTTGCTTTTTGAAGTAGAACTATTGTCAAAGCCCAATAAATGTCAGAGTCCTGAGGAAAATCCCTGACGGCCCTGCCTAAGTTATACTATAATTAATGTTGCTGTTTAGAGACAGGTATATTCTCTGATTAATTCAGTTATAATGTTCTTAAACACAAAATCCACACCATATCTGAGAATAGCACCTCACCCCATTTTTACAGGGACATCTGCACTACTTCCCTAAATAGGATGCTTACCTTCACCTTCTCTTCTAATTTTCCTAAGCGAACATTCCCTTCAAATATTTTGTAGAGGACTTCTTGCTTTTCATTTTCTAGGCACTGAGCCTGTCAAAAAATAAGGAAAAAGAAAAGAGATTTTTAGAGTCTTTTGCAACTGGGCACAAACATTGCTGATATGATAAATAATGCTATAGAAAGTATAGTCCCATTCCACCATTTTTTAACATTCACATCATCTTCTCTTCTAAATGTCCAGGTACATAGTATTGGCTACAGTTAGGATATTGACAGCACAACCCAAGGGAAAATGGAGGAGTCTGCAACTAAGAAGTCAGATGCACTAATACGAAACAGTTTTAAGCTTAAAGTTGTATAGATTTGTATGATATTTCAAAATTATTCAAGAATTAACTTCTAGAAGTACAAGTACATTAAAAACATCAAAATGAAAAAATAATGCAAGAAAATGTTACTAACTTTAAATGTTTCCTGTTGCTATTAATTAGAGAAATATAAACTAAAACAACTCTGATGTACCACCTTATATCTATCAGGTTGTCTAATATGATTCAAAAAAAAAGGAAAATGATGGATGTTGGAAGGGATGTGGGAAAGCTGAGACAATTTGGAACTATGTTCAACGGGCTATAAAACTGTACATAGCCTTTGATCTAGCAATACCACTGCTAGGTTCATGTCCCAAAGACATCCACAAAAAGGGAAAAGGACCTATTGATACAAAAATATTTAAAGCAGCTCTTTTTGTGGTGGCTAAAAATTGGAAATCAAAGGGATGCCCATCAGTTGGGGAATGGCTAAACAAGCTCTGCTATGTGATTGTAATGGGATATTATTATGCTATAAGAAATGACAAGCAGGATGATTTCAGAAAAACTTGTAAAAGACTAATATGAACTAATGCAGAGTGAAGTAGAACCAGGAGAATGTTATAGATAGTAACAGCAATATTGTATGATGAAGAACTGTGAATGACTTAGCTATTCTCAGTAATATAACAATTCAAGACAATCCCAAAGGACTAATGATGAAGCATACTATCCACTCCAGAAAAAGAATGGATATTGTTTGAATACAGACTGAAGTATGTTATTTTTCACTTTCTTTCATTCTTTTTCTTTTGAGTCTTTTTTGTACAAAATGACTAATATGGAAATGTTTTACATGATTGTAAATGTATAATCTATATCTGATTGCTTCATCTCAGGGAGGGGAGAAGAGAGGGAAAGAAGTATAGAATTTGGAACTCAAAACTTTAAAAAAATACCCAAATGTTAAAAAATTGTTTTAATATGTAAATAGGGGAAAATAAAATTTATTTTAAAAAAAGAAAAAAAATCCCATATTAGCATTTTTTAAAAGTTTCCTGTTATATAAAAGTTCGTTTTACTATGTTGTCCTTGAGCCACCCTGTCTTCCAAATGAAATAACAAAAGTAATAAGAATCTGAGGACATATTTTTTTAACCGAGCTAATAGATTAACATAAGATGAAAAGTAAATTACTATATTTTAAAATGCTTATTTTTTCAGTCTAAATTAAACACTTTCAATGTTTAAAAAATTGCAAATTCTTACAAAATTCTATATAAAATAGATTAGCAATGAGAATTCCACAATCCAAAGCAAGAAATTAATATTAAAAAAACGATACAATGTAAAGTGCTAAATTTAGAGTCAGAAGACTTGGGTTCAAGTCTCAGCTCTGTTCCTTATCAGCTGTGTGACACTAGGAAAGTCACTTCATTTCTGTGAGCCTGTTTCCCCAGCTGTGAAAAAAAGATTTTATAACTAGACAGCCTCTCAAAGTTTTTTTCAGTTCTAAAGCTATGATCCTATGTCTAGATTAGCTAAGGACTCTTCCAGCTCTAATATTCTGGAAAGTTAGATGAATTGAAAATGGAATCAAGTATGTGCCTGAACCAGGATTAGAAATCAAATCCTTTCAATCTCTGGGTTATTTCTTAACCCAAGAATTTACATTATTTTTCTGTGGATGGGATTACAATTTCCTGAATCTTATACTTCAAAAGAATTAACATAGAAACATATGACATCCAGAAAATGCATCATATTCTCCTTTCAGGAAAAACATGTGTCCACAGAGAACTAAAAATTCTTCAGACTTCACAATAATATATCAAGGTCCAGTCTGAACCTGTTTCTTTAATGTAAACATTCAACTTTCAGTTTACAGTTTACATTTATATAAGTTTCACATCCTCCACCAGGGGTATCAAATTCATAGCCTACAAAATTCCCAGATGCAGCCAGAATCTAATTAAAATTTAATTGGAAAATGTTTAACAGAAAATAAATAAATAAAAATTCAACAAAGATAATGTTAATTTGTGGTTTTCTAAGTCATTATGTGGCCTGCAGAGATCCATTTCTATTTGGGTTTGGTGCCACTGGCCTACACCACTTTGTTCAGCAGCAGCAGAAGGCTTCCAGGCTTGGCAACTGCTATTATATAAAAGAAGAGACCACATGCAGCATAGCATAGAGGGGAAAGAAGCAAGCTAGGTCAGAATGGTCTGATGACGGAGAACACTCAGGTGACTGCAGAAGCAGCAACATCACCAACTTCAATGTGTATGTGTGGGTTCTTTTCTTTTTTCTGAGAAAGATCTTTAAGAAAAATAAAAAAAAATTTTATATTAAAAAATATGTATTTATAATCTCACAAACCATTTAAAAATTTGTGGCTTTAAAGGAATAGAAAATTTATTAGAAAGTAGTAGAAGCCTAATCCAATATAAGTGATAAGTGAAACATACCACTCACAATTTAAGTCCAAATATTAATAGAAGAAAACGTCAGGGGGAAGTTACCTAAGGAATACATTCTATTTGTAGAAAGAAGGCCTCCCAGCTTATCATACCACATTAATCTCTGTGTTCCTACTGCATAAATGTATTAGGTTTTTAATAAATAATTGTTCCTATTACTGAATTCTTGTGTTAGTTTGATGGCAAGCAGCCCTAGAGTGCTCAGGCCAAAAATTGGAGGACCCACAGAATGCTCAGCCTGTTAGTAATGTTATCCCAACAACAGGCTCAGAACAAATCCAAGCTTGTGGCTGGGGTCCCATGATCACCACTTGCAGTGGCTTTAAGAAATACTCTACTTGGGTGGGTAGAGCCAAGATGGTGGAGCAGAAAGGTAGACCTGCTGTTGCTCTTCTCCAACAGCCTATAAAATACCTGTAAAAATGACTCTAAACAAATTCTAGAGCAGCAGAAGTCACAAAACAACAGAAAGAAAGATATTTCTAGCCCAAGACAGGCTGGAAGGCTGACGGAAAAGGTCTATCACACTGGGCTAAGAGCAGAGCACAGCACAGCCTTGGCACGTGGCATGCCACGGACAGGACTGGAGCAGGCTTCAGGGAGCAGAATTATGGTTAGCAGCTGCGGTTCTCAGATTTCTCAACCCACAAATGGCAAAGACAGCTTTAAAGGTCAGTGAGAAAGCTCTTTCACCTGGGTGAGAAGGGCCCAGGGTGGGGTGGGGGGTGTCTGCCCCAGCCCTGGCTCCAGAACAGCAGCAGCCACGGTGGCAGCAGCATGGACTTTTGGAGCCCTTGGCCTAAAGACCTTGGGGGAATCAAGGGGATGATCGAGGTCTCAGTTTTAAGTGGTGGTCCTGGGGTGAGGAGGAGGCTCTGGAGAGGAAATTGGGAAGAGAAATGAGAGCAATACAAGAAAATCATGAAAAGCAAGTCAACAGCTTGCTAAAGGAGACCCAAAAACATGCTGAAGAAAATAACACCTTTAAAAACAGACTAACCCAAATGGCAAAATAGGTCCAAAAAGCCAATGAGGAGAAGAATGCTTTCAAAAGCAGGATTAGCCAGATGGAAAAGGAGATTCAAAAGCTCACTGAAGAAAATAGTTCTTTCAAAATTAGAATGGAACAGATGGAGGCCAATGACTTTATGAGAAACCAAGAAATCACAAAACAAAACCAAAAGAATGAAAAAATGGAAGAGAATGTGAAATATCTCATTGGAAAAACAACTGACCTGGAGAATAGATCCAGGAGAGACAATTTAAAAATTATGGGCCTACCTGAAAGCCATGATCAAAAAAAGGGCCTAGACATCATCTTTCATGAAATTATCAAGGAAAACTGCCCTGAGATTCTAGAACCAGAGGGCAAAATAAGTATTCAAGGAATCCACAGAACACCGCCTGAAAGAGATCCAAAAAGAGAAACTCCTGGGAAGATTGTGGCCAAATTCCAGAGTTCCCAGGTCAAGCATCTAGAAAGAAACAATTCAAGTATTGTGGAAATACAATCAGGATAACACAAGATCTAGCAGCTTCTACATTAAGGGATCAAAGGGTGGGTGTGGAATAGGATATTCCAGAAGTCAAAGGAACTAGGACTAAAACCAAGAATCACCTACCCAGCAAAACTGAGTATAATACTTCAGGGGAAAAATTGGTCTTTCAATGAAATAGAGGACTTTCAAGCATTCTTGATGAAAAGACCAGAGCTGAAAAGAAAATTTGACTTTCAAACACAAGAATGCAGAGAAGCATGAAAAGGTAAACAGTAAAGAGAAGTCATAAGGGACTTGCTAAAGTTGAACTGTTTACATTCCTACATGGAAAGATAATATTTGTAATTCTTGAAACTTTTCAGTATCTGGGTAGTGGGTGGGATTACACATACACGCACACACACGCACACACACACGCACACACACATAGAGACAGAGTGCACAGAGTGAATTGAAGAGGATGGGATCATATCTTAAAAAAAATGAAATCAAGCAGCGAGAGAGAAATATATTGGGAGGAGAAAGGGAGAAATGGAATGGGGCAAATTATCTCTCATAAAAGAGGCAAGCAAAAGACTTTTTAGTGGAGAGAAAAAGAGGGGAGGTGAGAGAAAAGCATGAAGCTTACTCTCATCACATTCCACTAAAGGAAGGAATATAATACTCATTTTGGTATGAAAACCTATCTTACAATACAGGAAAGTGGGGGATAAGGGGATAAGCAGGGTGGGGGGCATGATGGAAGGGAGGGCATGGGGAGGAGGGAGCAATTTGAGGTCAACACTCATGGGGAGGGACAGGATCAAAAGAGAGAACAGAAGTAATGGGGGACAGGATAGGATGGAGGGAAATATAATTAGTTCTTACACAACACTACTATTATGGAAGTCATTTGCAAAACTACACAGATTTGGCCTATATTGAATTGCTTGCCTTCCAAAGGGAAGGGTTGGGGAGGGAGGGAGGAAGAGAAGTTGGAACTCAAAGTTTTAGGAACAACTGTCGAGTACTGTTCTTGCTACTAGGAAACAAGAAATACAGGTAAAGGGGTATAGGATGGAGACAAGGGCAGAGAGGGATGATAGAAGAGAGGGCAGATTGGCAGACAGTGGCAATTAGAACACTTAGTGTTTTGGGGTGGGGGGAGGAGACAAAAGGGGAGAAAATTTGGAACCCAAAATTTTGTGAAAATGAATGTTAAAAGTTAAATAAATAAATAAAGAAAAAAGCAGAATTGGTCAAAAGGAAAAGGACATTCAAAAGCTCACTGAAGAAAATAGTTCTTTAAAAATTGGAATGGGGGAGATGGAAGCTAATGACTTTATGAGAAACAAAGAAATTATAAAACAAAACCAATGACTGAAAAAATAGAAGACAATGTGAAATATCTCACTGGAAAAACAACTTACCTGGAAAATAGATCCAGGAGAGAAAATTTAAAAATTACTGGTCTACCTGAAAACCATGATCAAAAAAAGAGCCCAGACATCAACTTCCAAGAAATTATCAAGGAAAACTGCCCTGATATTTCAGCCCCAGAGGGTAAAATAGAAATGGAAAGAATTCACAGATCACCTCCTAAAAGAGATCTCAAAAGGAAAACTCCTAGGAATACTGTAGCCAAATTCCAGAGTTCCCAGGTCAAGGAGAAAATATTACAAGAAGCCAGTAAGAAACAATTAAAGTATTATAGAAATACAATCAGGGTAACACAGGATTTAGCAGCTTCTACACTAAGGGATTGGGGGGCTTGGAATATGATATTCCAGAGGTCAAAGGAGATAAGATTAAAACCAAGAACCACCTACCCAGCAAAAGTGAGTATAATACTTCAGGGGAAAAAATGGAATTTCAATGAAATAGAGGACTTCCAAGCACTTTTGTTGAAAAGACTAGATTTGAATAGAAAATCTGACTTTCAAATACAAGAATCAAGAGAAACATGAGAAGGTAAACAGGAAAGACAAGCCTTAAGGAACTCATTAAAGTTGAAGTGCTTACATTCCTACATGGAAAGATGTTATTTGTAACTCATGAGATCATTTTCAGCATTACGGTAGTTAGAGGGAATATATATATGTAAGTGTGTATGGATATGTTTGTGAATATTATATATGTGTAGGTGTATACATGTACATGTGTGTATGTATATACATATATATATATATATATATATATATATATATATATATATATATATATATATATATACACACACACACACACACACACATATATAAATAGACAGAAGGCAAAGGGTAAGCTGAATATGAAGGGAGAATACCTAAAAAAATAAAGTTTACTGTCGAATGGAATGAGTAAGAGAAAGGGAGAGGTAGAATGTGTCAAATCATCTCACATACAAGAGGGAAGAAAGAGCTTCTACAATGGAGGGAAAGGGGGTGGAGATGAAAGGAAATAATTGAGCCTTATTCTCATGGAATTTGGGTTAAGGAAGGAATAACACACACACTCAACTGGATATGGAAATCTATTTTACCCTGCAGGAAGGCAAGGCCGAAGGGGATAGGAGAGGAAGATAATAGAAGAGACAGCAAATTGGGGAAAGGGATAATCAGAAGCAAACACTGTTGTGGGAGGACAGGTCAAGGGAGAGAATGGAATAAATGAAGGGCAGGACAGGACAGAGGGAAATGTGGTTAGTCTTCTACAAAAAAATATTATGGAAATGCTTTGCATTGTTACACATGTATGACCTATATCGAATTGCTTGTTTTCTCAATGAGGATGGGTGGGAAGGGAGGGAGAGAATATGGATAGAAATGAATGAATGATTGTTAAAAATTATTTTAGCATTTAATTGGAAATTAAGCTACACAGGCAATGGAGTATAGAAATCTATTTTGCCCTACAGGAAAACAGAAGTAAAGGGGGATAGAAAAAGGGTAGGTAACAGAAGGGAAGACAGACTGGAGGAAGGGGTGGATGGAGGTGCATGCTGTCCTGGGGGGGGTGGGGTGGGAAGAGATGAGGAGAAAATTTTGAATTCAAATTCTTGTGGAAGTGAATGTTAAGAACTGAAAAATAAATAAATTATATATTTAAAAAAAAATACTGGCAGCAATACAGAATAGTGTTATTCTAAGGACCATTATGAGGACCAGTAGCTATATCAAAGCAAATTATGTTTCGGCAAAGACCAGTTATTTCTCTTCCAAAGAGTTACTTAAGTCTTCTTCCAAGGTTTAATTTTTACTGTTCCAATAAATACTTTTTATGATGAACACAGATTTAAAACATTTAGTCAAGATCTAATTGGAGAACATGTCTGAAAGAGACTACTATGAAGTTTGTTATACTTGGAAATTCAAGTCAATAAAGACTTAAGTAAATATTATGTAAAGCACTCCAGACATTTGGGAAGTACAAAAATTTTTAAAGGTTTTAAATAACATTAATTTTTAATTAATATCCTTAAAAATTTTAAGCATGCACAATAAAAGGCAGTTTTACCAGAAGTGATCTTGAGAAAACTTACCAAATGTATAAGATTGTCACGTTCTTGAGCTATAGAATTTGCCAAAATGACAAAATTTGTCAGATACTGGTGAGCTATTTCTTCCTTTTCCATCGCTTCTTCTACTTGTTGCTGAAGGAGGTCTATTTGCTTTTGAGATTCCCTACAAAAGTTCACCAAATAATTACATTAAAAAAAACCAACTTACTAGTTTGGTGACAATTAAACAGCTATGTTATAAAGACATCAAATGCCTTGGAATTTAAATTATATTATTTTACAACCTGAAGCTTTCATTAAATTTAAAAGTGAAATCTCATATTAGAATTTACTTTTAGATGAAACATATTAATTCACTGACGCAAAATAACGTCAACAATGTACATAAAAACTGTTTGAGCAATCAACAGAATAATCAAACCCTGTTTTTTTCCTTTGGATTTTTGACTCAGGTAGACTGAGAACGTTAGAACTGGAGGAACTTTAGAGATCATTTAATCTAATCTCTTCATTTTACATAGGAAAAAACTGAGCAAATGATTTGTCACACTTAACACAGTAAGTTGGCAGCGAAAGTGAGACTATAACCCAAGTCTCCTGCTTCCTAATGTTCTTTCCAGTATACCTATTAAAGATCCTAGACAAAATGAGCACAAAAGAAACATGAACTATATTCATTCCATAAATGAAACACTGGAGAACATGAAATAAAAACTACCTACACAAAAACACCATGAGATGTGGGTTTTTCTTCTTCAGCTGGCATAGGCAATTTGTTTGACATATAGTAAAGTCTCTATTTTCTAGCACCATTAGAGAATAAAGTATTCCAGTTTACCAAATAACTTCTGGTTAATAATACATTATGACTCTGATGGTATCCTAGGGTCTTATAGTATCTCAAGGTCATCATCACTATCAATTATTATTGAATTGTAGACATTGAGAAATGCTGATTTCTGGTTATTATAATATCAGATAAACCAGCCTTTATTTTATTGTGATGACAGAATTATTCTAATTAGCCTTCTCTCTTTACATAGCACTTACCAGCAAAACAAAGTTAGGGGTACTAGAAGATAAAAAGGAAAATACAAGGGCTATAAATCCCAAACGCAGGGTTCAGGTATATTTTTGGATATTTTATTTAGTATGGAGGAAAAAGAGGTTAAAAAAGAAAATCTATAAACCTATTTAATTTCTGTGCCCTTTCCAATTCAGCTCCCAGGACCTTGTTTTCAGCTTCCAAATTGCTTTTCTCTAAAAGCAAGCTCTTGGATTGTGCTTGCAGTTCAGTCATCTTTCCTATCAAGCTATCAGCCTCAGCATTCCATTTCTCTTTTTCCTTCTGCAACTGGCTGAGAGAAAAAAAAGCAAGAAGTTATATTCAATATACTACTGTTAAGACAGGATCATTGTGAGATAATTGGTCACCAGCATAATCCTCCAATCCCTAGCATGGACATTCTCAAATCTTCTATGTGAGGGTCCCTCTCATACAGGAAGAAGGTCTTGGTCACTGTGTAAGGCAGGTCGCTACTGAGATCTAGGAAGATGGCATAGGAGAGGTGGGCTAAGAATGTTTTTGTTTCACTACATTATCTGCCCTGCTGTTAGGGCCCCAAATGGAGAAGTTTAACATTTTTCATATGAGTCAAAGTGTAATACTGATTTTAAAAATTATCATAAATTAATATGAAAAACTGATATTAATTATATTCATATTATAATTAAATTTGCTGTAAACAATAAGACCTAAAAAGTACTAGTAGAGGCTTCAAGCAAATATGCATTTAGCAACTATCTAGAGAGTAGCATCATATTTTACTTATAATCAATACATAAAAATTACATCCGAAAAAAGAGGCTTTTATCAAAACAAAAACAAATGTAATTATTAAGTCAAAAGGCATCACAAATGACAGTATAAAGTAGAGCCTTCCAGAGTGCAATATTTGGTTGCTGACTTCCAATCTAACTAGATAGCAAATGCCAGACTTGCAGCCACTTGCTTCCTATACCCCTTCAAAGAAATGCCAGGGAGGGTATACTTAGTCAACAAGCATTTATTAGGTATTAATTAAGCAGTTGCTATAGGTCAGGTACTCATCTAAGCACTGGGGATACAAAGAAAGCCCCAAATAGTTACTGTTCTCAAGGAAATGGGGAGACAACCCCAAAACAGCTACATGCAAACAAGATGTATAAAGAACAAATAATATAATCAACAGAAAAAAGGTGCTAGCATTAATGGGGATCGGTAACAGCTTCTTGTAGAATACAGGATTTTGCCTGGAATTTGAAGAAACTCTGAGAAGCCAGGAGTCACAGATGAGGAAGGAGAGAATTTCCACGCAAGGGAGACAGACAGCAGAAAATGCCTGGGGTCAGGGTAAAGTGTCTTGTTCAAGGAACAGCAAGGAGACCACTGTCACTGGTTGGAAGAGTACATGTAGGGGAGTAAGGCATAAGACTAGAAAGGTAGAAAAGTACCAGGTTATGAAGGGCTCTAAAAGGCAAACAGATAATTTAGCAGGATCAAATATTAGAGATCTTCTCTGCTTGACTATTGGGGGGTGAAACAGTGAGAACTGTACTTTATGAAGATGTACTGGAGTGGGGAGAGACTTAAAAGGGATGATCCAAAAGGCTCTAGAAGTGAGGTAATGAGGGCCTTCACTAGGGTCGTGGCAATGTAAGAAGAAAGGGGTAAAATATGTAAGAGATGTGATAAAGGTGGGAAATGATAGAATTTCGCAACAGAATGGATGAGGATAGTGGTGATAAAAGTGAGGAATTGAGGATGACAGCTAAGTTGCAAGCCTGAGTGATGACCGTATTCTCAACAGTAATAAGCACGTTTGGAAGAGAGGAGGGTTGTTGGTTTTATTTTGTTTTGAGGGGGAAGGAAGATGAGTTCAGTTTTGGGCATGTTAAATTTAAGATATCTGAGACATCCAGTTTGAGATGTCCATTTAACAACTGGACATGGGAGGCTGGAGGTCAGGAGAGAGCATAGGGGTGGACAAATGATCTTGTCCTCTCCAACCCCTTCCAACCCCTAGCTGTCACTGAAACCTGGTTCCTCCTCTCACTTCCCTGGTCACTCCTTCCAGTTCTAACTGGTTGAACCTTCACTCATTCCCCTTGGCTGACTGGTAAGGTAAGGGGAATTTGAGTATATCTTGCTCCCTTATTGCCACTTCCAGGGTTCCAGTCTATGCTATTCATATTTGATACCTAATCAAAATCCTGGTAGCTGTTGTCCACAGATCTCTAGATCACTTTACCTCTTTCCTCAAGGAGCTGGTGTGTGGCCCACATTTTCTCTCTTCTTCCCATATTAGAGAATTTCCACATGCTTATTGACTTCTTAATACATCTAATCATTCAGTTCCTCAAATGACTCACTTCTCATGACTTACTGCTCTATTTTACATCAGCCACATACAAAGGTGGCCATATGTCTAATCATGTCATCATCACTATCAATACCTACATGTTCAAATACCCTGAAATTTCCTTATCGGATCATAATCCATTGACTTTCCATCTCTCCCTCTGCCTTCCCTTAATAAAGTCTGGTCTTCATCCACACCATGACTTCCAATACCTCAACCCTTCAGTTCTTTCCCAGGACATCTCCCTTACACTAGTTTTTCTCTCCCCTTTACCCCAACTTGACCCCTTGTGAACCAGTTCAACACTACACTGTCCTCTTCTCTTGAATCCTGGCCCTCTTATATACACTATACACATGCTTCTATATGTAGGTGGAGAAAATCACAGAACCATTCTGAAGGCACTACAAATTTGTTACATAACCTCAATTGGGCCCTCATTGATGCTAGACAAAATCCTACACCTCCCTTGTAAACTCACTATCCCATTCTCCATAGTGGTTCTTCCAAATATTTTCATCCCTCCCCAAACCTCTCAGAGGTCATCCTCTCCTTGCCCTTTCAGCTGAGAACCATGGCTCATATTTTACAGAAAAAATTGAGGCCATTCACTGTGAGTTCCTTCTTCTTCCCTTTTTGTCATTTCCTGTCAATCCAAGTCCTTTTGTCACTATCTCCAACTTTACCTGTCTCACACATCCCTCCACCTGCACAATCAATCCCATTCCATCCTATCTCCTCCAACAGATTGCCCTATTATCCCCATTCAATCAATAATCTTCAGTCTCTCACTAAATACTAGATGTTCCCCTACTGCCTACAAACATGCCCATGTCTTTCCTATACTCAAAAAATCCTCACTTGATCCTTCTATTCCCACTATTGCCCTATATCTCTTCTGCCCTTTGTGGTTAAACTCTATGAAAAAGCCACCTATGATTTGTGCTTCTGTATTCTTTCCTTCTATTCTCTTCTTTACTCCTCAGGATTCAGTTTACAACCTCCTCATTCTACTGAAACTGCTTTCTCCAAAGTCATCAATGATCTCTTAGTTGCCAAATTCAGTGGCCTTTTCTCAATCTCCATTCTTCTTGACCTCTCTGCAACCTTTGACACTGTTCAATCAACCTCTCTTTCTTAACACTCTCTTTTCTCTCCTCTCTCTTGGGTCTCCTTCTACTATCTGACCACACTTTTTCTCTCTTCTTTGCAGGATCCTCATCTAGGTCATGCCCTCTAATCATAGATGTCTCATGGGATTCTGCACTGGACTCTTTTCCCTTCCCCCCTCTACTACTTCACCTGGTGATCTCATCAATCCTCATTGATTTAATTACCATCTGAATGCTGATAATTCTCAAATCTATAGACTTAGTCCTAACCTCTCTGCTAACTTCCCATCTTGTATTCCAACTGCCTTTCTGACATCTTGAACTGGATGTCCAGTACAAATCTTAAACTCAATATTTCCAAAGCTGAACTCATTACTTTTCTCCTTAAACCCTCTCTTCTAACTTTTCTATTACTGTAGAAGGTACTATTTTCTTCCCATTTCCTCAGGCTTACAACCTAAGAGTCATCTTCAACTTCTCACTATCTCTTATTCTCCTACTGGATATCCACTTGTTCAATTTGTTGCCAAAGCCTGTCAATTTCCTTTTTGCAACATCTCTTGAATATGCCCCCTTTTCTCCTCTGACACTGCTACCATCCTGGTGCAGGCCCTCTTCACACCATGTCTGAACTATAGCAATAGTCTCCTACAGGGTCTGCCTGCCTCAAGTCTCTCCACTCCAATCCATCCTCCACTCAGACACCAAAGTGATTTCCTAAAGTCAAAGTCCAATCATGTCACACCCCCTACTCATTAAACTCTAATGGCTCCTTGTTGCCACCATCAAATGTAAAATCCTGTTGGGTATTCCAAGCCCTTCAGAACCTACTCCCCCACACACACTCTTCTTATACCTTACACCCTACCATATACTCTTCCATTCAATGACACCAGTTTCCTAGTAAAATCTCATTTTCTAAGGGAAGGATTTCCCAACTACTAACAAGTATTTCCCAACTACTAACTCTAGCACCTTCCCTCTTTTTAATTATTTCCTATTCTTCCTATATATAGCTTGTTTGTGCAAATGTATTGCTTGTCATTTCTCAGACTATCTTTTGTCACTTTTTGTATCTCCAGTGCTTAGCACAGTGCCAGGCACACAGTAGAAACTTAAAAAGTGTTTTGCTGACTAAAAGTTTTAAGATCATCCTCACAGAGATAATAAATGGATCCATGGGATCAAATGAGATCACCAAGTGAAACAAGGATGGAGGGAAAAGGGAAGAAAGACCAGGATAGATCCTTGGGGTATACCCACGGTTGGTGGGCAAGACCTGGATATAAAGGAGATTGGGTAGTAACGAGACAGGCAAAGGAAAACTAGGAAAAAGCAGTGTCATGTAAACCAAAAGAGAAGAGTGTTATTGAGGAGAAGAAGGTGAGCAATAGTGTCAAAGGGTGCAGACAGAAGAAAGAGAATGAGGATTGTGAAAAGGTCATTAAATCTGGCAATTAAGAGACCATTTGTAACTTTGGAGAGAGGAATATTGGTTAAATGTGATCAGAAGCTAACGCAAAGTGAGAGGAAAGGAAGTAGAGGAATTCTTATGTAGATAGTTTTCTCAATGAGTTTATCCAAGAAAAAGGAGGAGAAATATAGGATGACAGCTATCAGGGATAGATAGGTCAAGTGAGGAATTTTTGAGGATGAGGGCAATATGGATATCCTTATAGGCAGTAGGGATGCAGCCAGAATACAGGAGAAATTGAATTGAGAAGGCAGGGATGATGGAGAAGGTAATCCACTAGAGAAGACAGAATGGAATGGGATCATTTGTGCACATAGAGGGATTTGCCTTGGCAAGAAAGATCACATCTTCATTCAGACTATGGTAAAAGAGGAGATAGTATCAGAAGGCGTCAGAGAAATGTGAGATGGGGAGGAGGGGAAAAAGAGGGAGATCTTGGTAAATGTCTTCAGTTTTTTCAGTAAAATTTGAGACAATACTCTTAGCTGAGAGGGTAGAGAGAAGAGGACTTCTGAGAAGTTTGAGGAAATAAAGTTTTGGAAAAGTTGTTGTGGTGAGTGGGATACATGTAAAAGAATTGCCTTGCCAAAGTGAGAGCCCAATTGAGCTTTTATAATATAGTGGTCCCAGTCAGCACAGCTTTGTGATTTTTCTCCACCTTCATTTACCAGCATGTAAGACGGACAGAAGTGGATGGTGGGAGTAACTAAAGGCTGAGGTTTGGCAGGGCAAAGTCTTCATAAAGAATAAGGAAGCTAGGGAATCAAGAGATAGAGGAGATCATCAAGGGCTCAAGACAGGAAAAGGAGGAGAGTGTAGCTAATGCATAGACAATAGCCCAGGAGAGAGCTAAAGGGTAGAGGAATTACAGATCATTTTCAGGTCAAAGGACCGAGTAGATATACAGATATATATAGTTGTCTGTATGTCTATACTTTTATAAGTTATCTGTGTATCCGTACTTTTGTAAGAGGATATGTCTGTTTTTAAAACCAGTATTCTTTTAGTGATACTATGTGACTATAAAGCATGCAACACCAAAATCCTAAGCATTACAGTTGCTGGTCCCCCAAATGGAATAAAGAGGTACGAGGGGGGTCATAATCTAGTCTGCAGCATATTACCAATGAAAAATTAGAAAAAGCAGAATAGCAGATATTATCAAAAGAACATGTGACCAGAAATGTAGGCAGGCCAGTGATGAAATGAAACTGAAAGATAATCAACTGATAGCCACTGGTGTTGATGCAATGTCAGGAGATCTAGAGGAAGGTCCATGGAATGTATGCTAGATCCTGAACAAGAGTCACACAGATAAGAAGGCACAAATGGGTACAATATATAATATTGGAGGTACCTGCATTGATGAGAGTACAGATTACTGAGGTACTGCAGTATTTCTCATTCTTACAGATATGGCTAATTTGAGTTAGAAAACAATTCAATGTCTGTTTTTAAAACTCTTCTTTTATGCTCTTTATTACCAAATACCAGAGTAAGGGAGGAATACTTAAGGAAATGATAAAAAAAAACACTTAAAGATGATTGAAATGTCCATACTCTTTGACGAGAGATTCCTCTCATAGGCTTATACCCAAAAAGGTCATCAATAAGAAGAAAGTCCCCATTTCTAACAAAATATGTATAGCAACACTTTTTTGTGAGAGCAAAGAATTGACAGGGAAATGGCTAAACAAATTGTAGCATATGAATGTAATGGGACATTATATGCTGTGAGAAATAACTATGATAAACACAGAAAAGCATGAAAGATCCATATGAACTAATACAGAGTGAAGTTAAGTAGAGCCAAGAAAACAATGTACACAATGATGACAACAATATAAAAGGAAAGAATTGTTAAAAAGTGAATATTGCAAAATTACAAAGATTAAAGCATGGCTCAAAACAAGAAATGTGAGGAGATGGCTCTACCACACCAATTTGCAGAGGAGTTCAGCCAATTTTCAGTTGTATCTGACTCTTCGTGACCCCATTTGAGGTTTTCTTGGCAAAGATGCTGGAGTGGTTTGTCATTTCCTTCTCCAGCTCATTTGACAGATGAGGGAACTGAGGCAAACAAGTTTAAATGACTTGCCCAGGCTCACACAGCTAGTAAGTGCCTGAGGCCAGATTTGAACTCAGAAAGATGAGTCTTCCTTACTTCATGTATGACGCTCTATCCATTGCACCACCTAGCTTTTGCAGAGGTGGGAAGCCCCAAAATATAGCACACTGCACGTATTTTCAGACATTTATATTGATCCGTTATGCTGATTTTTCCCCCTTCTTATTCTTTAAAAAAAAAATTGTTAGATGGGATGCTATCTAGAAGGAGGGAGGAGGATCAAGGATACTGGGGCAATGTGAAAAAAAAATGACATCAATAAAAACTTATTTAAGAAGATGTAGAGAGCCCTACCTTTTGAGTTCGTTCACAATTGTATCATGAACTTTTATCTCCATTTTATTATCCAATTGTATTTTCAGGTTTTGACATTTAGAGCGTAAAATGCCCAGCTGTTCCTCGTTCTCAGCAAGTGCCTTTTCTTGGCTCTTTACTTTATTTTCCAGAAGCATTTGCTGTTTAACCAGTGTGGAAACTTAAAAAATGAGAAGAAATGGATATAATTAAATGTGTTAGATTTAATACAACAGAATTAGACCTTGAACTTTAGATCAACTAGTAACACTGACTTAAGCAGTGAAGCTGCTTTTCTGCACTCTTACAATATCAATCTTTGAAAACGTGCAAATTTATAATGAATATATGTATTCTTCAAAACTGTTGTTATCTACATTCTACTAAACAGTTAATAAACACCCACTATACATTCCATAAGTCACATAACAAGACATATCCCTTATCTTCAAAGAACACACCTTCCAAAAAAACCAAAGGAAGGTGTAAAATTAACATTAACAAGCATAGATATATATATGTAAGTACGTATGCATGTATGAATGCCAGGCTCATCCCTTCCCAGTCTCAGTCCCATTCTACTTTACTCTTCCATTGTGCCTCTGGAACTCTCACTGTTCATAAACTGTCCTTTATATAAGATGTAAGGCCACCACCCCATGGAAATTATTTTGTATGTAATTACTTCTGTATTTAATTCTCTGTGCACATGTTGTTCCCTACCTTTCCACAAAAATGTAAGCTTCTTGAGGGCAGGAACTGGTTTTGTTGTGATGGTGGCAGGATCTTTGTTTTGGGTTTTTTTTGGGGGGAGGTGTCTTTGTACGTCAGTATCTTGGCACACAGTGAGTGTTTAATAAATGCTTGTTAAATTGAAGTGCCTGCTACTCAGACTGAAGTAGAGCAAGAAAAGCAAAATGTAAGTTGAATAGTGAGAAATGATAACTGCTTTCTCTCCATTATAATTATGCCATCCATCATGAAGCTAGACTTTCTTTGACAGTCCCCAACTCAGCACAAAAAACTTTTTGCTATCCTCAGCATTTATCATACTCCTCAGTTCATTCTGGACATAGCATTCCTATATTCTTACAGACCTTACCATTCATTTTTATACATTTTCAATTATCAGCCTTTGCTTCCATCTTCCACATGTGCCTTTCAATAAGCATTTATTAAGCACCTACTATATACAAGGCATTGTGATAGGTACTAGGCATACAAAGACAAAATGAAAGAGTTACCTCCTTCAAAGAATCTAGTAAGGAGAATCACTTTTAAAAATCTAAATTGATCAACTACAAATGACTTAGTTATTCTCAGAAATACAATGACACAAGATAATTCCAAAGAACTCATGATGAAAAAAATGCTATCCATATCCAGAAAAAGAACTAATGGTGTCTGAATGCAGATAGAAGCATACTATTTTCACTTTATTGTTTGTATGTTTTTTTCCTTTGGTCTGTTTCTTCTTTCACAACATGACTAATATGGAAATATGTTTTACATGACTGCACACATATAACTATATCAAACTACTTACCATCTTAGGAAAAGGAGAGGGGATGGAGAGAGGGAGAAAATTTGGAATTAATTTTTTTAAACGAATGTTAAAATTTGTCTTTACATGTAATTGGAAAAATAGAATGCTACCAAAAAAAAAAAAACTGAGTGATGAAAAATTCCTGTACATCTATGCTGACTGCTTTAGATAACACTCCATACTCCTAATCCCATTTCTTTCCCATGGGAATCATTTATTTGTTCCTTCAGAATTTTATTCTTGGGTGCATCTGAACCCTATTAATCTAATTTTCTCTGAAGAATACTGGGCCTTGCTATCCTGTTCTCTCTAAACTCTTCAAAACTACTTCCTCAAAATTTAGTGCATGTACCAGATTATGTTCAGCTTTCCTCTCCATATCTACCATAAACTCTATGATAATGCATTTAATTCTTCCCAAAGTTCGGACTATTTATAATTTCCTCCTAATTTAGTAGAATCAGGTTTGAAACAGTTCCCTTCATCATCACCTCAATAATCTCTCAGACGTAGTATCCTTTAGAAAAAGAGTCATCGCAGATGACTAAATGAAGGTGTCCCCCCATCACTGCAGATCCAAAGATTTAGAAATGAAAGTCCAATCTCTTCATTTTACAAATGAAGTATCGGAGGGGCAAGAGAATTTAAATTACTTGCTCAAGATCATAACATGATTAAGTGGTGAGGCTGAAATTTGGATCCAGATCCTTAAATTCCAAATCTAGTACTTCGTTTACCCAGGTTCAGAAAACTGAGTGTCATTCTCAAGTCTTCACTCTCCCTCATCCCATATATGCAATCAACTACATTTCCACATTTGTCATTTCCACTTCCACATCTCTTGTGTACATTGCCTTCTCTGTCCACACATATTCAGGTGCTTATGAACTCTAGTCTAGATTACTGAAATAGCTGAAGTGTTGCTCTCTCTACCTCAAGTCTCTTTCCATTCTTTCCATAGCCACCAAAGTGTTTTTTCTAAAGTATAGATCACCTCCCTAGTTAATAAACTCTAATGGCTCACTATTTCCTCTAGGATCAAATAAATTGTTTGAAATGTAAAACTCTTCACAACTTGGCCCCATTCTACCTGTGCAGACCTACATTAATCCCCTTTATACACTCTAGAGTCTAGATGGACCAGACTCCTCGTCATTCCTCACACATGGCACTCCACAGCCTGTCTCTGTAACTCTGCCTGCAATGCCTTTGCTCTTTACCTCTACCTTTCAGGATCCCTGATGTCCTTCAAAACTCTGTTCTAAAGGTTACCTTGCATGATTTTGGTGGTTTTTTTTGGTTGTTTTTTTTAATTAATTAATTAATTAATTTAACTTTTAACATTCATTTTCACAAAATTTTGGGTTCCAAATTTTCTCCCCTTTTGTCCCCTCTCCCCACCCCAAAACACCGAGCACTCTAAATGCCCCTATCACCAATCTGCTCTCTCTTCTATCATCCCTCTCTGCCCTTGTCTCCATCTTCTCTTTTGTCTTGTAGGGCCAGATAACTTTCTATACCCCTTTACCTGTATTTCTTATTTCCTAGTGGCAAGAACAGTACTCGACAGTTGTTTCTAAAACTTTGAGTTCCTACTTCTTTTCCTCCCTCCCTCCCCACCCCTTCCCTTTGGAAGGCAAGCAATTCAATATAGGCCAAATCTGTGTAGTTTTGTAAATGACTCCCACAATAGTCGTTTTATAAGACTAACTATATTTCCCACCATCCTATCCTGCCCCCCATTACTTCTATTCTCTCTTTTGATCCTGTCCCTCTCCATGAGTGTCGACCTCAAATTGTTCCCTCCTCCCCATGCCCTCCCTTCCATCATCCCCCCCACCCTGCTTATCCCCTTATCCCCCACTTTCCTGTATTGTAAGATAGGTTTTCATACCAAAATAAGTGCGCATTTTATTCCTTCCTTCAATGGAATGTGATGAGAGTAAACTTCATGTTTTTCTCTCACCTCCCCTCTTTATCCCTCCACTAATAAGTCTTTTGCTTGCCTGTTTTATGAGAGATAATTTGCCCCATTCCATTTCTCCCTTTCTCCTCCCAATATATTTCTCTCTCACTGCTTGATTTCATTTAAGATATGATCCCATCCTCTTCAATTCACTCTGTGCACTGTCTCTATGTGTGTGTGCGTGTGCATGTGCATGTGTGTGTATGTAATCCCACCCAGTACCCAGATACTGAAAAGTTTCAAGAGTTACAAATATTGTCTTTCCATGTAGGAATGTAAACAGTTCAACTTTAGTAAGTCCCTTATGACTTCTCTTTGCTGTTTACCTTTTCATGCTTCTCTGCATTCTTGTGTTTGAAAGTCAAATTTTCTTTTCAGCTCTGGTCTTTTCATCAAGAATGCTTGAAAGTTCTCTATTTCATTGAAAGACCAATTTTTCCCCTGAAATATTATACTCAGTTTTGCTGGGTAGGTGATTCTTGGTTTTAGTCCTAGTTCCTTTGACTTCTGGAATATCCTATTCCACACCCACCCTTTGATCCCTTAATGTAGAAGCTGCTAGATCTTGTGTTATCCTGATTGTATTTCCACAATACTTGAATTGTTTCTTTCTAGCTGCTTGCAATATTTTCTCCTTGACCTGGGAACTCTGGAATTTGGCCACAATGTTCCTAGGAGTTTCTCTTTTTGGATCTCTTTCAGGTGGTGATCTATGGATTCCTTGAATACTTATTTTGCCCTCTGGTTCTAGAATCTCAGGGCAGTTTTCCTTGATAATTTCATGAAAGATGATGTCTAGGCTCTTTTTTTGATCATGGCTTTCAGGTAGGCCCATAATTTTTAAATTGTCTCTCCTGGATCTATTCTCTAGGTCAGTTGTTTTTCCAATGAGATATTTCACATTCTCTTCCATTTTTTCATTCTTTTGGTTTTGTTTTGTGATTTCTTGGTTTCTCATAAAGTCATTGGCCTCCATCTGTTCCATTCTAATTTTGAAAGAACTATTTTCTTCAGTGAGCTTTTGAACCTCCTTTTCCATCTGGCTAATTCTGCTTTTGAAAGCATTCTTCTCCTCATTGGCTTTTTGAACCTCTTTTGCCAATTGAGTTAGCCTATTTTTCAAGGTGTTATTTTCTTCAGCATTTTTTTGGGTGTCCTTTAGCAGGGTGTTTACTTGTTTTTCATGCTTTACTTGCATGTGTCTCATTTCTCTTCCCAGTTTTTCCTCCATCTCTCTAACTTGATTTTCAAAATCCTTTTTGAGCTCTTCCATGGCCTGAGCCCATTGGGTGGGCTGGGATACAGAAGCCTTGACTTCTGTGTCTTTCCCTGATGGTAAGCATTGTTCTTCCTCATCAGAAAGGAAGGGAGGAAACACCTGTTCACCAAGAAAGTAATCTTCTATAGTCTTATTTTTTTTCCCTTTTCTGGGCATTTTCCCAGCCAGTGACTTGACTTCTGAATATTCTCTTCACACCCACTTTGCCTCCAGATCCTCCCAGCCAGTGCTTGGGGTCTGAGATTCAAATGCTGCTTCCCAGCCTCAGGGCTTTGGGAGGGGGCAGGGCTGCTATTCAGTGTGAGATTAAGTTCAGGTGCTCAGGTGGGGGCAGGGCCACCTCATGGGCTCAGTTCCCTCAGGGGGTTTATGCAGAGACCTTCAACAATGGATCCAAGCTCCTGCCTGCTTGGGGAGCCATTGTCCACTGCTGCCTCTGCCGCTGCCTCCCGAGGGGGCCTGAGTTATGGGGGCACCCCACTCCCCTCTCAGCAAGCCGAGAAGGCCCTCTCACCAACCTTTGGGGCCCGTGGGTGGAGGGACCCGCGCGGCCGCTGGAGATTCCATCCCTGAAGTCTGCTGGGATCTGCTCCTCTGGGTGCCATGTGGCCAAGGCAGGGCTGGGCTCGGCTCTGGGTCCGCAACGCAAAGGACCTTTTGCGAGAGGTTTGCAGGGCTCTCTGGAACAGAAATCTCATCCGCTCCGTTGTTCTGTGGCTTCTGCTGCTCCAGAATTTGTTGGGAGTTCTTTTTTACAGATATTTTATGGGCTGTGGGTTCAGAGCTAGTGTATGTGTGTCTTTCTACTCCGCCATCTTGGCTCCACCCCCCTATCTTGTATATGTTTTGTATACTCTCAGACACAGACACACATACACACAGATTGTCTCCTCTGTTATAACGTATGTTCATTAAGGGCAGAGACTGTTTCATTTTGTTACTGTATGCCTAGTGTGCCTGGCAAATAAATAGAACACTTGCTGACTGATTGAGTTCAATTCTACTAAGTTTCAGGGATGCATATAAGTTCAAATTTATCTCTTAGTGTTAAGAAGACTAGTTTTTTTAGAAGATTTCTAATTAATTCATTCTGTTATTTATAAAAAGATATTTGAGGTCATTACTTTATCACTGCCTCTTTTCTTAGGCACTGTCTCCTACGAATTACTGGTAGCTCTTCTACTGCTAGACTATGTCATATCTGCTCCTTTCTGATACCTGGCCTTAGCAGAAGTATGCAGTAAGTTTTCTCTTTATTTTCAAGTCTTCAAGTTCCAAGTATCCTTAATTAGATCTGTAGTATCCAGGTAAATTTACTCTTCCTGCCCTTATTAAATTCAACTATCATTATTACATGGGAAATGTGTGCAAGGTATTGTCCTGGGTGCTAATACAAAGACAAAAAAAATCAAACAGTTCCTGATTTCAAGGAGCTCTCATTCCACAGGGGATCATGACAGGGACAGAGTTAAAGGTATGACAAGGCCAGCTGAGGAGGGAGAAACCAACAATGACTGGGGAGATGAGGAAAATTTTAGTGTAGGAGGTGGTCCATTAGCTGAATTCTAAGTGATGGAAATGAAAGGGAGTACATTTCTGATAGAAATGATAGCCTAGAAATGGAAATGGAAAGCCAAGTTCAGAGACCAGCAAATAGGCCAATTCAGCTGGAATGCAGAGAATGTGTAGGATGTGCCTTAAATGACAGGACAAATAATTTACATTTTATCCTAAAAAAGGCAATAGGGAACCGCCGAAGATTTTTAAGGGAGTTATACAATTTAGACATATGATTTGGGAAGCATATTTTGGAAGTTGTTTGAAAGATATTTTTTTGGGTGGTGAAGGAAAAAAGATTAGAGGAAGACAAATATACAAATATACTCTTCTTACCCTAATTAGGTACACTCCTTCCTTGGCCCAGAACCCACAATTCTTGTATTTCAGAAATGCAAACTCCATTCACCATCACTATATTTTAATTAGCTATTCATTTTACATGTCCATCTCTTTCTTATGAAACTCCTAAACTCAATCACTAACACTGAAGAAAATATAACCTAGTTCCCTAAAGTCTTCATAAATTCCTACAGATATTTTATAGGTCCCTCTGATGGTATACATTTATATCCACATGCATCACCAGAAGTGGGTATTAGGAAGTTCTCTGTCACATCCCAGATACAGGAAGACAGTATATCTCAGGTCAGTATTTAATAACTTTAGTGTCTCTCATTAGAAAGTCACTATAATTCATTTCTTGTTCCTGTGGTCATTATTGGCTACAATTATGTAACCTGGTTATCACTCTGTAAAACACAGCAAACTACTCTATCCTCAGCTTTTCATGGGATAAGTCAAGAACCTATTACATAGCTATGACTCTACTACAGTTAGGAACAAGCAGAATCTGAGGCTCTTCAGCAACACTTACTTTTCATTCATTCTTATTATTTGCAATACAGAGAGACAAATGAGAAAGTTGCACTGTTATAAAAAGAAGCAAGACCCTCCTTTTGTAGTAGCACCTTTCAAGTTCAGTGATGAGAATCTCAAAATCCAGGGAAGGTACAATAAGGAAAATGTACCACAGAAAATGTACTCACAGAAATACGGTAATGTCACAATTACAAAAAAAAAACACTAGAAAAATCTTTCACCTTCTTCAACGTGTTGCTGGTTATTCTCTTTGGCTTTGGCTTGCTGAATCTCAAGCTGCTCCATCAAAATTTTATTTTCTTCTAACACAAGCTGGGCCTGAGTTTGTAACTGATGCCTATAAAATTCAGAAGTAAAATATCTTAATTCCATTACTCAAAAAATATAAAGGTAACCAAGGTCTAAGAAAGTGATGTCAAACGCTCCCAAATGAGGTCCAAATCAGATTAAAATGTAACTTGGACAAATGTAACAAAATAAAAATACAATAAAACATAGATAACAGTACATTTTAAAATTAAGTCATTATCCCCACAGGGATCCTTATGAACAGAATGGTGGCCCCCATTTCTTTTTGAGTTTGATACTACTGGTTTAAGTGATAGTATTGAATGTATTCTGAGTAATGATTAGAGATTTTTAATATATAGTTTTACTAATTACTAGTTAATTTGAACTATACTGGATGAAGGCCTGTAGTAAACTAAGAACAGCAAAATATATCTAAACAATTTTTTTCAGTTCCTATTTTAATGAGCAGACAAAGACTCCTTTTTACTCAAGAATATATATTCACCTACAAACATTTAATTTTAACTCTTTAAAAATCATTTTTAATGGCTCTGATAATAATTATTTATAATATTAACACTATAACTTCATAGTACAAAAAGAAATTTTACCTCAGTCCAGTGTGAATAATCACAAATACAAAGCATCTGACATTATGTAGAGGCAGAATTAAAGAGATTCTCCTATAATGACACATTTATATAGTGCTTTTAGGTTTGTAAAGTACTTCCTTTACAACAACCCTGTGAGAAATGCTGAGGCTTTAAGAGGTTAAGACTTGTTCTTAATATGCTGTGTGTACATGGAACTTTGGATTCTACCACATGCCTTCACATTTATTATCTCATCTGATCTTCACAGCACTATTGTAAAGGAAAGGTGTTGTTAGATTCATCTCATAGATGAGGAAACTAAAGCAGAGAATGGTCCAGCATTTTGCTTAAGGTCATACAACAATTGGAAAAGCAGAAGCTGGCCCTAGGCCACAGTCTAATATTCTTTCTACCAAATGACTATGTAAGTCAGATAATTTATATAAATGTATTAGAACTAAATATTTCAAGTCAGAACTTTGTTAAAATCATATTTACTTTATGGAAAAGATAAAATGGAGGTGGAGGTCACTTTCAAAAGTCAGTGTGTCCTAATGAAAATAAAGTAATATAAAGACAAATGTCTATCACCAAAACAAAATATCAAAATACAACTTAAATTTAATTGCATTTTCCTTGCTTGCTTTTTTTCAGTGTATGAATGCACGTACAAAACTGTAATAAGTTCAAGTCCTTAGGAGGATGCCAAACTTAAGAGAAAACAATACCACCCTGGTATGGTAGACACTAAAGGTGTATCTTCTTTCCCTCCATGGCTTAGGAATGACACATACATACACACTCTCTCTCTGTTTATCTCTCTCTCTCTCACACACACATACACAAATATACACTTTGCCTCAGATATTAAGATATATTATGATCCAAGATAGTATGAAAATTAATAATACAGTTGTAAAAGACTCCAAATTCTTTAAACAATATTACAACAACTATGGTTAACAGTACAATATCCTATGGGAGAATTTTTTGGCATATCCACGTAAATGTTGACAAGGTCCTGGATTCATTCAGACTATTCTAAAATATCAGTTCTTTTAAGAATTTGATCTAATGCTGTAAAACAACAGATAACCCTTGTCCTTTTTTATGGGACTACTTAACTAACAGTGCATGGCAAGAATTCCAAAGATATGGATTCAATGGACCCTGTGAAAGATGAGTGAAAGATTTAATACAAATGTATCACACCTGGCACATAAAATAACATGATTAATGAATTTTGCTATTCATGTCAATTTTGGGTCTTGATTTACTAAAAAGATTTAATTATTTCCATAATATAAATTTACTTATTTTTATACAATGTGTATAAAAGGCATAATACATGAATATAATAAATATTGTACTGTAAGAAATGAAGTGTGATGAATACAGAGAATCGTGGATTTATATGAACTGATGCAAAGTGAAATAAGCAGTGCCAAGAAAACAATATACAAATGTAAACAGAAAAATAACATACACAAAAATCAAAATTAAATGTAACAAAATTATAAAGATCAAGTGGGATTTGAATGAAGAGATATAAGAAGACATTCCCAACCTATCCCTCTGTAGATGGGGGAGGTCCACAGGTGTTACACTGCACATCTTTTTGGACTTTCTCAATGTATTTTTTCCCCTCCCTAAAAAATATCATTTGCTATACAGGATGGCTCTAGTGGAGGGATTTTATAGCAATGAAAAAAGAAGAGAAAGTATCAAAAAACTCATTAAAAAATAAGGTTACCAAGATACTAAAAAAGTAACATTACTTGCCATTCCTTACTGGTGAGAGGACTACTTTTAGTTAGTTTTTGGTGAAGTGTTTCATTCTCTTTTATCACCTCTTCTACTCGTATCTTGAACATTTTCATTTCTTCCTAAAATAAAATTAATGTAAATTTACTACAAAAAAAAATGGAACATAGTTATTACCTTATCCCTAGAATTGTCACTTTGAATAAAATCAATTAAACTTTGGCTGGAGTGACTGACAGTCATGGAACCTGTCATAACACAGAATTTATAATAATGTTTCGGTTTACTAGTGCCTAGGAATGTTGGTTACTACAAGAACCTTAATATAGTGTCTCCCATGGCTAACACATTCTCATGGCACATAGCCCCAAAGCATTGAGGCTGCAGTCATTCATCTTAACTGTATTCATATGCATTTTTTTAAAATTGGTAAATACTTTGAGAACACCCTCTTCTCCCCAATTCTATACTAGAAAACAAAAAAGAGAAAACCAGAAATTCTTCTTATACTTTTCCAGAGCAGGGAGAGGAATTTTTATACTGGGAAACTCATATAAGCGTCTCTGAAGTAGGAGCCATGTCTTGAAACCCAAAGAGCATATAAACTATCTGGGAGTGTGGAAAATGAAATGCATCCACTCTCAGCCCTGAACTATATAGCCAACTATAGGCTCATCTCTAAAAGAGCTAGGGTACAACACTCTTAAGCACCCACATCCTACCATCCCACCTCCTCTTAGCTTTCTGGGACTCAACAAAGCAGCCTTAACCTATTTTGACCTAGATAACCAGCAAGAGCTGTGGCAGGAACTATTCTGATGGCCCCCTGCTCCACAGAGTCAGCAACAGCAGCAGCACAGCCAACATTCATATAACACCTACTATGTGCCAGGGACTGTGCTAAACACTGTATAAATATAATTATATCCTCACAAAAACTCTGGGAGAGGGCTGCTATTATGATTCCCATTTTACAGTTGAGGAAATTGAAGCAAACAAAAGTTAAGTGATTTGCCCAGGGACACACAGCTACTAAGTGTCTGAATTAGGATCTGAACTCAGATCTTCCTGCTTCCAGGCAACGTACCACTTAGCTGCTTCTGAGTATAGCACGCCTGATGTCTGCCCTGTTCTCTCACCTTGTCACAGCAGCAAGCACCTTCAAGTTCTGCCCTCTGGAGCAGTGGTCCCAGAGTAAGCTCTCCTCCTCACTAATAGTTTTTGTCTTCACAGGAAAAGGAAGTACCCTAGGATAAGTAGGCAAACCCATTTCTCTTCTGAACCTCCCTCTTCCTGCTAAGTTCACCATCATTCTTCCAGGCACACAGATTTACAACTGAGACGTTAGCATAAATACCTCTCTCTCATTCCACACATTTGATTTGCCACCAACTCCTGTCATTTCTATCTGTACAACATTTCTCAAATGTATTTCTTTTCACTCATTAATCCTTATCGCCTCTCACTGGAACTATTACAATACCTTCCTTGATGTTTAGCAATTTTGTTACTCTTTTCAAAGAACCAGTTTTTAGTTTTGGTTATCATTTCTATAGTCTTTTGGACTTAGTTTATCTATTTCCATAATTTTCCTTATCTCCTCCTGTGGGTCTCCTTTGGGGTTATTTGTTGGCTTTCTAATTTTTTAGAATGCATATTCAGTTCATTACTCATCTCTTTTTTTTTTGAATTTGGTTAAAATGTATGTTTTTAGGGATATAATTTTTCTCCTAAAGGCTGGTTTAGCTGCATCCCAGAAATTTCAGTTACTTTATCATTCTTTCACATAATTTTTTACTGTTTTTATTATATTTTTGGCCCACTGTTTTAGGATTTCAATGTTAAGTCACCATTTGAATCATTGGTTTCTACTCTCTGACATCATTACTATTTTTTATTGCATTATCATATGTAAGGGATGTATTTACTACTTCTGCCTTTTTATATTTTTACAGTATCTCTGCGCCCTAAAACATGATCAATTTTTGTAAAAGTGCTGGTGAGAAAGCATGTATATTCTTTAGCAATCTCATTTAGAAGATACCATAAATCTTTTAAGCTGATTTCTCCAGCAATTTATTCAATTCTCTATTTTCCTTTCTTCTATCTTCCTGTTAGATTTTTCCAAAACTAAGAGAAGAACACTAAAATCTCCTATTATTATTACACTAATTTTAAGGTTTTCTTGTAACTTGGTTCATTTTTCCTTCATGATTTACATGCAAAGACAAGAGCATATGTATTTAATAATGAAATTTGTTTGTTGTCTGTGGTTCCTTTCAGCATAATGTAATTTCTTTATTTCCACATTGAGAAATTTTGTTTTTGCTTTGTCTAACAAAATGATTGTAGGTCCTGCTTTTTTTTTTTTTTTGATTCACTTGATGCATGGTATCTTTTGTTCTAGCCTCTTTACTTTTTAGTATGTTTCTTGCTTTATATATTTTTTTATATACTTTTTCCAATCTATCACTCTCCTGTTTTATTGAGTTGTTTAATTCATTCATATTTAAAGTTATGAGTTAGTTTTACATTTTCCTCCATTTGTCTCTTTTTTTAATCTTTGATTTTAATGTTTTTTGGTTCTTCTTCCTCTTTAAGGACAATACTTTGTTCAGTTAGTTATTTTTGCTTCATCTCCTTTAAGGGAATCCTACACCAATTAGCTCCTTTTAACCTCACCTAAATCCACAATCTCCTATTTGTTACCAGTTTCAGAATTTTACATATTAATTCTGTTTTCTTTCTTCCTTTTATCTAGCTAATTCTTCCCCTGTATTTTTCTTCTCACTTAGTTATATAATATTCTCATTTGACTTCTTTTGCTACTTTTGTTTTTTCATTCCCTGCATCTTTTTTTAAAAAGGAATTTCCTCTCATTCTCTTTGCCAAATCTTTCCCCGTCTATCCTAAACTTTTATTCCTTGATTCATGGTCCTTAAATATACATATTCTTTCTGTAGTCTCAGTATTTCTTGTGAAATTGAAGCTTTTAAAGTACCTCCTTTGAATTCCCTCTTCTAAATGATTTCTATATTAATGCCTTAAAGATCTTGACCCCACTTTCTTTATTTCTGTTGGTTCTCACTCCTAGAAATATCAATTCCTTCAGGACACAAAATGTTGCCTCACAGCAGAAATTTTCCAATGACCTTGATCACAACATTCATTTCTAACCAATGCCCTCTCCATAATTATTTTCTTTTCCATCTGCCATTAAATACTTCCCATGTCCTTCCCCACTTCTGGCTGTCATCTGTTCCCAGAAGCTCTGATTCTTCTTCTCTGAAAGTAGGATGCTATGGACTCATAACACTCTCTCAGAAATAATGATGACTCTGACCACCAGGGAGAGTGAGAGTAAGAATGAGAGTGTGAGACAGAGGGACAGACAGACAGAGACAGAGACAGAAACAGAGACAGAGAGACAGACAGAGAGAGAGAGAGAGAGAGAGAGAGAGAGAGAGACAGACAGACAGACAGACAGAAAGACAGAAAATTTATTAAGATCCTGCTGTGGCAGGCACTGGAGTAAGTGCAGTAAAACAGTTACATGAATTTCCTTTCCTTTACATTTGAAGGTTTTCTTCTGGTCACTTACATAATTTGTTGTCATTGGAATTGTTAGTTCTAAGTAGATGTCTTGTATTATTTCTCGAATTATGGTTTCAGATTTTTTTTAAATTGCTGTGTTCTTCTGGGAGACCTATAATCCTTAAATGGTCTCTATGCATCCTGTTTTGAAAATCAATATGCTTTGCTGGTATTGAGATCGTGGGTTTCTAAAAAATTATTATTGCTTTTTGCTTCTCTTCTTCCATGTCATTCTTCACTTTTTTGTATTTGTACTCTTCATCAGTTGTCTCCAGCTTCAATGAAAAGACTAGCCACTATAAATTCAAATTTTTATGCTCTGCCAATTATTTCTGCCTTCACAATTATTATTTCTCTCTTGAACCATTCAGGAATATCTTACCATAATTCCAGGCTCTCTTGGGAACCTACAGGGTTCTTGCCTTATTAGATGTTAGTTTAATTTCATTTGTCTTGCAATATTTATTCAGAGAAGTGTGGACTGATGACTTCAAGGCCTTCTTCCCATCTGTTTTAAAATCTCTGTATGTATGTGCTCAAGTTTTTTAACTTAGTTTTGTTCTTCTTGAACTCTTTGGTAATTTCAATTTTCTCCTTAGATTCCTCTGTCAGTCACTTTGTGACAACTACTTTGATGAAAGATTTCCAGGGGCCAGACAGAAAAACTGTCTCAGTCCCTTTCACATTTTCTAGATCTCTCTGGATGAGTTTTGCTGGGGGTGGGGAGCAGCTTGCTTTGTTTCTTTCTGCTACTCTGCCATCTTTGCTCTGCCTCCCCCTAAATTACTATTTTTAGCAATAAATAACAATGACATCTGTGGTCTGAAAAAATATTTCACCCCAAAAGTGAACAATGGTCTCTTTATTCACAATGATTAGCTCTGCACATGCTGAAGTTATTTGGACATTTTGCCACTGCCCTATGCAAGAATCTTCAAAAACTAAATTGCAAAAATAAGTGCCTTGATATTAGTAAGTATATTATTACTATAGCAATAGGCATATCAAATACATTGGATGGTTTCTCAAAAGAAAAAAACTGACTTCATTCAATACTAAGACTCAACTGAGAAACATTACTCTTTACTTAAATGAATTTTTTAATTATTTGGATTAAGTATTTAATAAAATAAGTAGGACCAAAGACTGAGAGTCTTTAAAACAAACACACAAAGAAATTAAGATACTCGTGCCTTTCAAATCTTCAGAGAAAACTTAGTATGAAGTATACCAAGTTCATATTTCATTATTTTTAAAAGGATCATTTGCGGTGAGGCCCAGTTTGAGAACAGATAAGATGAGCCTTCAAGGTTCCATGAAACAAACATTTATTTCTCACTGAATTCCTGTAAGAGCAGAAATTAATTTAAACCTTAAATAAAAGGACATAGAAGTTTTATACATAATCAAAGGACTTTGAAGTCCTACCCACAGCTGCTATGTTAGGATCCCTCATAGTAACAGTGTGCTTTTGTGTTTCAGAGTTATTCCTGTGACATAGAAATTCACTGAAACTTAGCTTTCACAGAACTATCATATACTTCAACCCATACCTTTCTTCAGGACCAGACCTACCCAAAATATGAAGCAGGTAAATTTTGTCTTAAATATTCTCTAAATCCTCTTTTTAAACCATTTTCTCTTTTAGTAAAAAACATCCTCTTTTTATTCCACTCAGGTACCTAGTGACTTCATGCTCTCTGGTTACTCTTTCATAGAAAATCATGTTCACAGAAAATAATCTGTTCATAATAAATATATCCATTCACACTAAATTATCAATAACTCATAATGTTTAACTTGGTACTTCTTTTGGACATCTGTACATTTACGATGGGGCCAAAAATCAGAAGAATGAATGGTAGCATTTCAGGCATCAGAAGATAATGGAAGTTATTTTATCAACAGAGGGATTTCCTGAGGTCCCTGAAATCACACCATGTTGGCAGCTGCCTTCCCTGACTACCTAGAAGTCAACCCAGTCCTCCCTGCTCAGGAGAAAAGACAAGAAAAATAAATCATGGGCTCCAAATACAAAGACTGCTAAAAAGTCCAAAATCTGAAAATATCTACCCTCAAAGCATCTCAAATTCATAGCTTCTTTATTTCAAAATCCACCACCTTTTAAAAAGTGCAACATACCTCAAGCATGCCATTTAGATCATCCTTTTCTTTCAATTTGTCTTCATAGGCTAAGAGTAATGGTGACAAATACTTTCTATTCAACTATGGAAAAAGAAAATTAAAGGAAGTAGATACTTTATATCTTTACAACTTTATTTACCTTTCAATAATGAAATGCTAGCAAGAAAATTCATTTTGTTATGAACATGCAGACATACTTCCAGGGTTGAATTGCAAAATAAAAGAAACTTTCTTGCTCAAATATGAAACCAAGATATTTATTCAGATACCAAAAAGCCAATTCTACCATGGTAACAAAGAAGTTTATACCCATCACCAATCCAAGGAACACCGACATTTCCAAGTCTTCCCTCCATTAGGCCTCCCCACAAATAAGCTCCCCTAGGCAAAATTCCTCCCTCTCTCACTCACACTGCCTCAGCTCTGCCTCCCACTCTCCCAGCTCTGCCTCACTCTCATTTTCTGATCCACCTGTTCAGCAAGCTCCTCCCACCACGGGCTCCATGTGACTACGGCTCCATGTGACCCAGGCTGCATCACATAAGTCAGCTGGGCCCAAGCTCAAAGTAGGTCACATAGGGTTATTAATGGGTAGAAAAGATCTTCCCATTCCATTTACATTACAACAACTTTATTGTATATCTCTAGCACAGGCAATACAAATATGAATATTAAACATAGGTTTTTCTCACTTACCAGCCAAGGTGGTGGAGGCCCCTTGAATGGAAGACCTTCAATTTCTGTATTCTAAGCAAAGAACAAAAATTGAAGACAAAAGTTAAAGAGATTTTTTTTTTTGGACATTCCAGATCTTCTACTCTCAATCTACTATAAGGCATTAAAAACAAATAAACAAACAAACAAAAACATGTGGCATTTAAGCCAAAGGATTCACTGAGAACTATTTTCAGCAAACTACTAATATTAGACAAAATTACAAAGTGGTTGAACTAAGTTTTTAGCATTCTTCTTATTTAATGATCTCATTTTATTCTAATTGAAAACCACTGCTCACAACTCATCCTCCCTGATCCTATTCTCTCCCAATGTATTCTATTCTCCAAAATTTTAATCATGACTCTCCTCTAATTAAAACTCCTGTCTCTCACTGTACCTGCATTAACAATACAATTACAGTAATTCACACTAATTCATGCTGTATGTGTTCATTCTTCGTTGCTGAAGACCATGCCATCAGAGAAATGATGACATGACTTGCACTTCACTTTGTTTTGAGTGAGGGAGGGCTGTGCAGGTCACCAGCCTCACTTCTCCTCCAGAGCCATCTAGATCCAGTAACCAGATATTCATCAGGATGACTGGAGATGACCCAGGATGAGGCAATTGGGGTTAAGGTCACACAACTAGTGAGTGTCAAGTGTCTGAGGTGAGATTTGAACTCAGGTCCTCCTGACTCCTGCACTGGTGCTCTATCCACTGCACCACCTAGCTGCCCCCTAATTCATGCTAGTGGCAAAGTGGACAGAGTACCAGACCTGGAGTTAGGAAGACATCTTTCTGAGTTCAAATCTGGCCTCAGATACATACCAGCTCTGTGACCCTGGGTAAGTTGCTTTTCCTTGTTTGCCTCAGTTTCTTATCTATGAAATGAGCTGAAGAAGAAAATGGCAAACTGCTCCATTGTCTTTGCCAAAAAACCCCAAAATGGGGTCACAAAGAGTTGGACACAACTGAACAACTATACAACAAATTCATCCTAAATTGTTAATAGCTAATAAGCCCAGTCTTTCAAAATGATCCTTGTATTTTATTTGGAGGGCTTATGAATGCCCTCATTGTCTTTCCTTCTAATACTATAAGAACAAAATAATCAATTTGACACTGCCCTTTGGAAATATTGCTTACCCCTAACCTATGATGACTACAAAGTTCAACTATGTGATACCTATCTAGTTATGAAATCTCCCACTTAAAAAAAAAACAACACAACTCATGGCTAGTTAAATGTTTCATTAAAATATCCATGTATTAGTTGAGGGATCATAGATCCAGAGCTGGAAGAGAATTTAGGAGCCATCTAATGACCCTCATCCTATACAGATGAAGAAACAGGCTCTGTGACTTTCCCAAGGTCACTCACACAATCGTCAGAAGCAACCTAGGACTCAAAGTCGATACTCTTTCCACTGCACCAAGATGCCTGATCTGTTAGTCAAGGAAAAGAGAGCACATCCAAAAAACTCCTTAAGAACAAAAATACTGTGCAAAAATCAAATATTTAGAATGTGACAAAAGACAAAATTGAGGAAAAGTTTCTGATTAAGGAAAAACAATTATGGTGGGAAGGATGATTAGGGGACTCTTGATCAACTGAATCCCCCCAACGCACTAGGATGAAATTGCAAGGAACGAGAAGAGGGACATTTCCCATGGAGCCAGAAATCTTCTCTGGCACAGTATTAAAAGATATAAATTCTGGAATGCAACTCCTGATGGGTTCCCATGTGTCTCTGTATCTCAAAGAAGTGTCTTAAAGATGACTGATGACTGAGTCTGGAAGAGCCACTATTTATAGATTTTAAGAAGAGCTGGAGAGAAAATGTTCCATCTCTTTAGGCTCTGCCTCCTTTGGAGATTATAGAGTGCTTTCTTTCTCTTGGAATTCCACAAATTGGTCATAGGGGAATTCCATCACAATTCCCATTCTACCTACCCACCTCAAATGAAATGACAGCTACAAGCATATGGCAGTCAAGTACATGCCTGTTCAGACCAAGGCAAGCTTGAGTTCCTGGCTATTTGCTTATTGTGGTTTTCTGTTTTCTTTCCTGAGCAAAAGTTAATAGATGATAATACTGAGAAAGTGATATTTGCACCTCTGGCCGCTATTTTAATGATTGTTTGGGAGATCTGGAGGCTGGGTGCTGATTGACAGGAGGTGTTTCCTGTTAACAGCATGTTTTTCAGAAGAGAAAATGAGTACCAACAAGACCATCTTGAAAGTTGATGAATTAAAAAAGCTGGCTAGGAGATATGGACCTTGTGAGATGCTCCAATCGTATATGCCACAGGTAAATATGACAGATCCTACATATCTCTTCAAGAATTCCACAAAATTTACCTCCCAAGAGTATAATAAGTATAATGTATTACTGTTTTGTGTTTTTATATTTATATTTGTTAATATAGCTATGAATCTTTTATGTCTTAAGCATTTTCTGTGGTGGAAAAATTAACCACTGTCCTATATTTGGTAAGTATTATGTTTGAGTACCTTTTCTAAAAGTGATCCTGTTACCCCCTACTTTGGGGGATAGCCTCTTCTGCCAACTTCAGAGATTTCCCCAGAGTTCTATTCTAGAACAGAAGCAATGAGTCAGAGAAAACTGACTGGCCCTTCTTTGGGGTCCAGCCCTTCAGAACTGAACTCAATCAGTGTGAGTCTAGAGATGGAAATACTTGTGGAAGGAAGACATGGCTTATGGTTCACATCTATTTTATCAGTAAGAAACATGATCCAGGAGATCTCTAGAATTTGTCTAATTACACACAATGACATTCAACAATATATAGTTCCAAAATTCCTGCTACCATTTTACAATAGATTTGGCTTTTTTGCTCTCCACCCTTTCTTAGATAAAAGATTGATCTAAGATTACTTGCTCTTCTCTCTCCCTCTACCTCATTTATTATTATTTATTTTGCTATGTTTACAGTCAAAGAACTAGTCCCTTCATGTTTTACTTTTTTATCGGTTCTGTTGTGTCATTAAGTCCTTGCCATTGAATCAGGGCTGATCCCCAAGGTTTCCATGACACTACTAACTCCTGATTTGCCTCCTGCTGACCTCTTCTCAGATACCTTTGCTGGACCTTGATCCAGGATTGCCCACTAACTGTGGGTATTCCCCAAGGCTCAGTCTTGAGCCCTCTTCTTCTCTGTCTATACTATTTCATTTGATGATTTTATCAGTTCCCATAGATTTAATTATCATCTATAGGCTGATAATTCTTAGAGCTACTTACCCAGTTCCGGTCTCACATCTCTAAAAACGTATTCCATAACTCAAAGTGTATACATCTTATATACATCCTGTTATCTTTTAACCCAAAGCCTTCCTTTTCTTCCTATTTTTTAATTTTCCTATTACTATTACAGTGTCTGAAATAATTCAGGCTTGCAACCTAGGTATTATCCTGAACTCCCCCATCTCTTACTGCTTCCATAATATCCAATCTGTTGCCAAGTTGTGTCAATTCTACCTTTGAAACATCTTTCCTATGAGACCCCTTTTTCCTCTGACATTGCCAACACTCTAGGGTGGGCCTTTATCATCTCATACTTAAGACTACTGCAATAATCTTTTGGCTGGTCTCCCTGACTTAAGTCTCTTACCACTCTAGTCCTTCCTTCACTTCACTGTCAAATTTATCTTCCTAAAGCCCAAGTCTGAACCTTTTACTCCCCCACACAGAAAGCTACAGTGAATCCCTATTACCTCCAGAGTCAAATAGAAAATTCTCAGTTTGGCTTTTAAACTTCGTCACAACCTGGTCCCACCCCACCTTTCTATTTTCATGTATCTTTTTACCCCTTTCTCCACCATGTGCACTTGTGATATTGTAATGCTGGCCTCCTTACTGTTCTTCAAACAAGACACTCTATCTCCCCAATCCAGGCTTTGCCACCATGTCTGAAATGCTCCTCATCTCTGTCTCCGACTTCCCTGGTTTCCTTCAAGTCCAATCAAAAAATTGCTACCTTCTATAGGAAGCCACTGCCAAGTCCCTTTAATACTAGTGTTTTCTATTATTTCTAATTTATCATCTTTATTTTGTGTTTTTACAGTTGTTTGCATGTTACTTCCCCCCATTTGACTGTCAGCCCCTTGAGAGAAGGGACTCTCTTTTGCCCTTCTTTGTACTCTTAGTACACATAGTAGGCACTTAATGCTTATTGACATAATTAATGTTTTCTGAGCTTTCTTGAAGCTTCTTCAATTCCCAGGGTAATTTACATGGGATGATGGGAAATTTAAACAAAAACCGGAGGCAGGACCAGCCAAGGATCTCCTTAGTAGGGGCAAAAAACAGGTGAGAAAATTTATGGGAAGTCTACCAGGACCTCCTCATTCAGAAGTTACATTACACCTACTGACGATTTTATTTTCTCACCAACTCCAAACCCATTTGTGACTATTAGATACAAGACAAACTTTACTGTTGCCCTGATATTCTCCAAAATCACAATTCCAAAGGAAGAGTTTTCAAGTCATATCAACCCTTCCATAATTATGAAGTTAAACCCTAGTATCTAGAGACAATTGCATCACACATCCTCTACTGTTTTGCTAAGCCTAGGTAATTAATATTTATAATGAATCACTATTTATGAATCTAGTACTTAGTTTTAAAGTTAGCTTAAATTTTGTTGAAGCTCACAGGTGATCTGCAAATCAAAGGAAATGGTCACATATATTTCTGGATTTATTTTCTTATCAAAGGACCTACCCAAGCTTAATTTCTCCCATAAGAAATAAAATTTTGAAGGTACATTTTTCTGCCTTGAGATATTATCCTTGTTTAATTGGATCTTGGGGATGAAGCCCAATTTCCCTTGATTTATGATAGATCTTATTCTAATTTCTTTGTTAAATGGCTTGAAGGAATAATTTGCTTAATGATATTTCCATTTCCATTACTGTAGTTGTATATATTTTTAGGGTGTATTTACTTATTTGTTCTACAAATTTTCTGTTTCTATGAATTCACCATAGTCATAATTTATTACAGCACAATAATATTTTACTATATATTTATATATCATATTTTACTACATTCATATACCATAGTTTTTTTTCAATTCAGTAAATTAAATTCAATAAATATTTTTATTAAGTGTCTGTTGTGTGCTAAGCATTATGCTAAGCACTGGAGATACCAATAAGAAAAACAGTCAAAGGCAGTCTCCTTGAGGCAGACTCTCAAAGAACTAACAGTCTAATGGGGGAAGAATGCAAATCGGGAATATATGGCATGGGGGCATGATGTTCTGTGGAGTCCAAACCAAACAGCTGCTTTGCTTCCAGTTCTTTGATACCATGAAGAGTTGGGGCAGCTAGGTGATGCAGTGTGTAGAGCACCGTTGCAGGAGTCAGGAGGACCTGAGTTCAAATCTCACCTCAGACACTTGACACTCACTAGCTGTATGACCTTGGGCAAGTCATTTAGCCCCAATTGCCTCATCCTGGGTCATCTCTAGCTATCCTGATGAATGTTTTCTCATTCTATCCCTTTCAACCTAATCCCACCACATCTCAATCCAACGCTGCCTTTTCTACTATAACCTCTGGAATTCCCATTCCATAGTAACATCCCCATCTTCTTGCTTTCACATTCTTTCTATTAACCCTCACTGATACTTGACTTTCCTCGGATAACTCTGCCTCCTTTTCTATCCTCTCCACCATTGGCTGTATCTTTCCTTACAACCCCAGTCACACTGGTCCTGATGAAAGTCCAAGTACTCCCTTCTCATTGTTAATTCCACACTCTCTCTTTACCTCTTTTACTCAGTTATCTTTTACCTTTTTGAATCCACTCAGTAAGAAATTTTTACCCTATCAAAATTATGATTAGTTACAGCATCTGACCCCCAGGTCACCTTCCCTCCTTTCTTGAGTTCAGCACCTGACTCACCATCTTCCTTTCTTCTCCAACTTACTCTTGAGGGAAAGAGGAAATACTTATACTAGGAGAATTTAAATATTCAACAGAGGTTTTCTAAAACTCCCTAACCTCTAATGTCATTAACTTCTTTAATTCGTATGACCTTCTCCTTCATTCTACCTCAGCCACACATAGGAATGGTCACACACTAGATCTTACCATTACCCACAAGTGTTCCACTAGCCTAATTATAAAATCTAGCATTCCCCTATCTGACCCCAACCTTGTTGCATTCTTCTTCTCCCAATCCTTAATAACTCTTACATCTGTTCTCTGCCCTTTTTGGGATCTCTATTCCCTTTATCTCTCAGTGCATTCCTAGACTATTACTCAATCCAATCAACATTTATTAAGTACCTAATATGTGCCACACAAAGTTCTAAGCACTGGGGATACAATTAATAAAAACAGTTCCTACCCTTAAGGAGTATACAATCTAAAGGATAGACAATACACAAAAGAAGGGAGGAAAGAGGGAGGAACACCAGAGGATACCTAACATGAGGGCATCTTCTTACATACAAATGAAATGAGGCAGAGAGGCTGACTCAAGGTAGAATGAGCAGAAAGACCAGTTTTGGCCCTTTATAAAGGAAAGCACAGGAAGGAGTTTGGTACTCCACCTCCAGCCCTCCAATCAAAGAGAGATGTCAATCAAGACTTGATTAGCAGCATGGTGGTGAGTTTAGAAGTGATGAGCTTCTCCTGGGAGGGATATCATGCTCTGTGGAGTTGAAACCACACAGAGAAGTTGATGCAAGGTGGACTGCTCTGACTTTCCTTTCTTTCCTTTCCTATGTAAACCCAATGCAGCAGTTAGGTGGTGCAGTGGATAGAGCACCAGTGCAGGAGTCAGGAGGACCTGAGTTCAAATCTCACCTCAAACACTTGACACTCACTAGCTGTGTGACCTTGGGTGAGTCACTTAACCCCAACTGCCTCATCCTGGGTCATCTCCAGTCATCCTGATGAATATCTGGTCACTGGATTCAGATGGCTCTGGAGGAGAAGTGAGGCTGGTGACCTGCACAACCCTCCTTCACTCAAAGTCAAGTGCAAGTCATGTCATTATTTCTCTGATGGCACGGTCTTCTTCGGCAATGAAGGACGAACACACACCATGAAAAGTGTTGCTATTAATATTTTGCTATATACTGAACCTTTGTCACTGTCTTCAATTAACTTGGGGTACAGACCTAGTTTCTAATAATGAGATCACTGGAAGTCTCTTATGGTTTCTCTTTCCTATTTACCTTTTCATACTTCTCTTGATTCTTGTATTTGGAAGTCAAATTTCTATTCAGCTCTGGTCTTTTCAACAAGAATGCTTGAAGTCCTCTATTTCACTGAAGTTCTACTTTTCCCCCTGAAGTATGATATTCAGTTTTGCTGAGTAAGTGATTCTTGGTTTTAATCCTATCTCCTTTGATCTTTGGAATATCATATTTCAAGCCTTCTGATCACTTAGTGTTTAGCTGACAAATCTTGCATTATCCTGCTTCTGTTTCCACAATACTTAAATTGTTTCTTTCTGGCTGCTTGTGATATTCTCTCCTTGACCTGGCTTTTAGCTACAATATTTCTAGGAGTTTTCCTTTTGGGAGCTCTTCCAGGTGATTGGTGGATTCTTTCCATTTCTATTTACTTTCTGGCTCTAGAACATCAGGACAGTTTTCCTTGATAATTTCTTTAAAGATGTCTAGGCTCTTTTTTTTTTGATCACAGCTTTCAGGTAGTCAAATGCTTTTTAAATTATCTCTCCTGGGTCCATTTTCCAGGTCAGTCGTTTTTCCAATGAGATACCTCACATTGTCTTCTATTTTTTCATTCTTTTGGTTCTGTTTTATAATTTCTTGATTTCACATAAAGTCATTAGCTTCCATTTGCTCCATTCTAATTTTCAAGGAACTAGTTTCTTCAGAGAGCTTTTGGACCTCCTTCTCCATTTGGCCAATTCTGCTTTTTAAAGCATTCTTGTCCTCATTGGGTTTTTTTGACCTCTTTTGCCATTTGGGTTAGTGTAATTTTCAAGGTGTTATTTTCTTCAGCATTTTTTGAGTTTTCCTTTAGCAAACTGGTGACTCGTTTTTAATGATTTTCTAGCATCACTCTCATTTCTCTTCCCAATTTTTCCTCTACTTCTCTTACTTGATATTCAAAATCCTTTTAGAAATCTTCCATGGCCTGAAACCAATTTATATTTTTCTTGGAAGCTTTGGCTTTGTCTTCTTCTGGTTGTATGTTTTCATCTTCCTCATCACCAGTGATGTAATAAGAAGACACGTAAGAGTCTATAGTTGGTTTCCCGCCCCTCCCTGACTTTTGCTCATTTTCCTAGCCAATTACTTGACTTTAGAACTCTTTGTTAAGCGTAGGGCTCAAGAAGAAGCCTCTGCTTCAGCAGTGGCTGCTGTCATCCTAGAGTCAGGGTCTGGGCTGTAGCCAGTGCGGGGGCCAGATCATGGTCCCCTCTCAGCCAGGTGAGAGACCCTTCCCATTGACCTTTGAAGTTTTCTTTGGTGTTTCTTGGTTGCAAAGTCTAGAAACCACAGCAGCCACCAGCGACTCAGTCCCCTAAGGTCTGCTCCAGCTCCAACTGTGCCAGCATGGCCAAGGCTGAACTGCAGTCCACTTCCGGCCTGGTGTGACAGGCCTTTCCTTTTGACCTTCCAGATTGTCTTGGGCTAAAAATTTGTTTCAGTCTGTCATTCTGTGGCTTTTGCTGCTCTAGAATTTGTTTAGAGTCATTTTTTTACAGGTTTGTTGAGGAGTTTTGGGAAAGAGCTCTAGGAGGTCCATACTCCATCATGTTGGCTCCACCCCACCTACAGGTTATTTCTTAAGGCAATCATCAATATCAAGTCATTTATTTTCCTTTTGGGGGTCTTCTCTTTATATTTTTTTTAATACAAAATAATTCTTGAAATTTCCTATTCTTTTCTTTCTCTTTACCATTTCTTTTTCCTTTTTTGAGAGCCTATTTGGTTATCAACTTTCTTCTTATGGGATGAAAATGAAGACCATAAATACCAAGGAAGCTTGCAGAAAGGTAAATGATTTCTGGGCCTGGAGCAGCTGGCAGATCTCAATAGTGGGAGATGGGTTTCTCTAGAGGAGCAAGAATGGGATTGAGAATATGTTGGGGAAGGGGCAATATTACAATACAAATCCTTTCCCTTTTCTAGTTCCAAAGATTTTGAGTCAAAGGGACCTTCCCCCTAATTCCCCTAGTATTTTCCTGTGGGATCTGATAACTTGGAGGCTGGGGGGTGGGGAGAAGTGCGATGAAGGATTGAGAGACTCTAAGCCTGGTTTCCCAAACTGAGGTATGTGTAGCCCCAGGAAGTACGAGAAGCTTCTGTATTTCTAACTATTCTTGCATAGTGTACTAGTACATTGTTTCCTTTTTCAGTATCTCACTAGGTCTTCTGGTCTGTGCAAAGTCAACTGGAAAACTGGATCACAGTCATTATGATATATTTACCTGAGCTTGACAGAAAAGGCAATTCATTCTTTCATTAACAAAGCATTTATTAAATACCTCCTATTGTCAGGCCCTATACTAAGCACTGGAGGTACAAAACTAAAAATTATGCTGACAATGCCCTAAATGAATGTCATTCTGTGGGTGAGGGGGATAGAGAGGACAACATGTTAAACGTATAAATAAATATAAAATATATACAAAGTAATTTCAGCAGAGGTGAAACAGGCAGTTTGGTGAAGAAGAGAAATGTTAAGACAGGCCTCTCAAACCTAGAGTCCACAAATTTGCTTCTGAAAAAATATTTTGGCTCTTTCCCTTCTCTCAAAATGGTGGACAAAAAAACCCCAAAGGAACTAAAGGAAAAGAAGGTCAAAAAGGAAAAAAAGGAGAAAAGGAAGATGTAGCTGAAAAGGTGGTGAAAAAGCCTCGAAAGCATTACAGTTGGAACCCAGTCCTGGCCCAAGGGATTGGTAAGTATTCCAGGTCTGCAAGGTATTACCAGAGGGCCATGTACAAGAGAAATACCCTGCACCAAAAACCCAGATTGAAAGGAAAAAGAAAGAGAGGTGCCTGCTACTATCTCAAAGCCAGTTGGTGGTAATAAGAATGGAGGAACCTGTGTGGTAAAGATTCACAAAATGCCTAGGTGTTACCCTACTGAGAATGTGCCTAGAAGGCTGCTAAGTTACGGCAAAAAAGCCCTTCAGCCAGTATGTGAGGAGACTTTAAGCTAGCATAACCCCAGGCACCATTCTCCTCATGTTCACTGGCTGCTAAAGGGGCAAGCAAGTGGTTTTCCTGAAGCAGTTGGCTAGTGGCTTGCTACTGGTGACTGGATCTCTGACCATCAACTGTGTTGCTCTGAGAAGGACACATCACAAATTTGTCATTTCCACGTCTACCAGGGTTAACCTTTCGGGTATAAAATTTCCAAATCATTTTACTGATACTTACCTTCAAGAAGAAGAGGGTTCATAAATCTAGACACCAAGAAGGAGAGATTTTTAATAAAGAAAAAGAGAAATATGGGATTACAGAGCAGCGCAAGGCAGGTCACATGGGCCTACGAAGCCTTGGGGATGGCCATACTCCCTTTATGGGTAATGTGAACACACTTTGTTGTTACCATGGTGGAACTGGCTTTCTGGTATCTGAATAAATATTTTGGTTTCATCTTTGAGGAAGAAAGTTTATATTTTGTGAATTATATATGCATATCCATAGCAGCTGCTGGGGGTATCACATTGGTGCTACACTTGTACATACATACTGGAATAAGTCTATGAAATTAATAGAAATATATACTTTAACTATAATCTCTATAGTAGAGAAGCCTGTGATTTTTATAGAGATTCATATTCAGAAGGGAACTCCAAAGAAAACAATTATATGCCAGATACAGACCAATTAGAACTGAATCAACAAGAAGAGAGAACCCCTTGAATAAGGGGCAAGTCCCAAGAATCAACACTAGAGAACTTTAATACTGAGAGCGGGCATTCTAAGATTGTCATTTAGTATGCTCTAAAGATCCCCACAGCAGTACCTCTGCCCAAACCTACATCCTATCCCTTCCTCCTTGAGGAACAGCACAGGCTGATTTTTCCTACACTTGTGAAAACAAGGAGGAAGAGGGAATGATAAGAAAGGGCAAAAGAGATGCTACACATGACACTCAAAGCCATTAAATTAGAGGGGGAAGACTGTTGCACCAAATGGAAGGATGATTGCTAAAGCTTCTCCTCTCCCTACAAAGGATACTCAGGGCAGAGAATTAAGCCACCCCCAGCACCCCACAAACAAAAACAGACTTTTAAAGAGGAGACAGAGGAAAAAAAGAGAAGAAAAAGATAAGAGAATGAGATGGAAGGATATATGTAGTTAGTAATCATAACTATGAATGTGAATGGGATGAATTTACTCATAAAAAGAAGATCAAAGAACAAAATAGAACCAGAATATGACAATGTGTTACTTAGAAGAAAGATAATTTGAAACAAAAAGATAGACACAAGAGTTAAAATAAGGGGCCAAATCTATTAAGCTTCTCCAGCTGAGGTAAAAAAAAAAAAACAAAAACAAAAGGAAGAGGAAGCAATCATGATCTCACACAAAGCAAAAGCAAAACAAACAATTAAAAGCAATTAAAAGAGATAAACAGGGAAATTACATTTTGGTAAAAAGGCACAAACAATAGCAATTCTTAACATGTGCACCAAATGGAACAGAAAAGTTAGACATAATAGGTCACTGGGAAACACTGAATAGTAACTGAAAGTGCTACGCATGGCACTTTCACAAAAATATGCACAGAAACCTCACAAACAAATGTAGAAAGGCAGAAATATTAAATGGAACCTTTTCTGACAAAAATACAATAAAAAGAACCCACATATGCAAAAATATTTATAGCAGCTCTTTTTTTCTGGTGGCCAAGAATTGGAAAATGAGGGGATGCCTATCAATTGGGGAATGGCTGAACAAGTTATACTATATGAATGTAATGGAATACCATTCCATAAGAAATGATGAGCAAGCAGACTTTAGAAAAAGTTGGAAAGAGTTACATGAACTAATGCTGAACGAAGTGAGCAGAACCAGAAGAATATTTTACACAGTCACAGCAACATTGTGGGATGATTCACTCTGGTAGACTTATCTCTGCTTAGCAATGCAAGGATTTAAGACAACTCCAAATGACTCATCATGGAAAATGCTATCCATAAACAGAAAAAGAATTATGGAGTCTAAATGCAGACTGAAGTATACTATTTGCTCTTTCTTTTTTTTTTACTTCTTCTTTCTTGTGGTTTCTCCCATTGGTTCTAATTTTTCTTTACCACATGACTAAGGTGAAAATATGTTTAATGTGAATATATACAGAGAGCCTGTATCAGACTGCATGCCATCTTGGGGTGGGCTTAGGGGAGGGATGGGGAGAAAATTTGGAACTCAAAAATGGAGGTGAATTGTGGAAACTAAAAATAAATAAATAAGTTTTGAACACAAGAAAAAATATTCAATAAAAAGCCTTTGAAGCAAAGATTAAAAATTGATTGGAAACAAATAACTTAATCCTAAAAAACGGGTGGATCAAAGAACAAAAGATAGAAATATATAAATAACTTCATTAAAGATAATGACAACAATGAAACCACATACGAAAATTTCTGAGATACAGCTAAAGTAATATTAAGAGGAAAATTTATCTGTAATTACTTACAAAAAACGAGAGAAAGAACAGATCAACATACTGGGCATGCGATTAAAAAAAAAAAAACACTGGAAAATGAACAAGTTGTTTTAAACACCAAAATGGAAATACTGAAAATCAAAGGAGAGATTAATAAAATTTAAGGTAAAAAATTACTGAATTAATAAATAAAAGTAAAAGTTGTTTCTTTTTAAAAGAAAGATACATGTTGCTGGCTAACTTTAATTTTTAAAAAAGAAAAACAAATAACCAGTATGAAAAATGTAAACAGTGATTCCACAACCAATGAAGATGAAATAAAAACAATTGTAAGAAACTACTTTTCCCAAATATATGCCAATAAAACTTACAATATAAATGAAATGGATGAATACTTGTAAAAATATCAATTGCTCAGATTAAAAGAACAGGAAATACAATACTTAAATAAGCCATTGTGGAAAAAGAAGTAAAACAAGCTGTAATGAATTACTGAAGAAAAACACCAAAGTTACAGATGGATTTACAAGCAAATTCTCCCAAATATTTAAATAATAATTAATTCTAATACTACATAAAATGTTTGGAAAAATAATAACGAATCCAACCAAATTCCTTCTAGGACACAAATATGCTCTTGATACCTAAACCAGAGAGAGTCAGTAAAGAGAAAGAATGACCAATCATGATGTCAGAGTAATGATAATAAATAATTTTAGGTACCTCCTCTCAATACAAAGAATGAGACATACATACCTGGTGTTGCTTTTTTTACTTTTTGCAAGGTAATCCACAAATAGTCAAGTGTGTGAGACTGGATTTAAACTCAGGTCCTCCTGATTCTAGGGCCAGTGCTTGATCACTTGCTTGCTCTCTCTCTCTCTCCATATATGTATGTGTGTGTGTGTGTGTGTGTGTGTGTGTGTGTGTGTGTATGTATGTATGTATTTGGGGTACTGGCAATGTGGAAACTTGTTTTCCTTGACTAAGTATATTATAAAAAGTTTTTGTTTCCATTTTCTTTCTTTTTTTTTTACTGAGGAAGAGATGTAGGAGGGAAAAAATTAAATGCTTGTTAATTCAAACTTTTTTAATTAAAAAAATTCTCTCTATTGGTATCTTATCATTCTACAAGACTGGGAGTTTTATGATGAAAGGGATAATGTCTTTACCAAATTTTGTCTCCTCCATAATATCCAACAAAGTGGTCTGCATACAGTAGGTGTTTAATAAATGCCTGCTACCCACACAAATCTTCTGCATTTCTATAAAGTGCCAAAGCAAGAGATAGAAAGAGAAATCCCATTTAAAGCTACAATAGACACTATAAAATATTTGGGAGTCTACCTGTCAAAACAAACCCAGGGACTACATGAACACAATTACAAAACACTTTTCACACAAATAAAGTCAGATGTAAGTAAGTGGAAAAACATCAGTTGCTCGTGGGTGAGCTGAGACAATATAATAAAAAGGGCAATTCTACCTAAATTAATTTATTTAGTGCCATACCAATCCAACTATCAGATAATTATTTTCTAGGGCTAGAAAAAAGAATATCAAAATTCATCTATAAGAACAAAAGGTCCAGAAATATCAAGGGGACTAATGAAAAGAAATGTGAGGGAGAGTGAGCTCTACCAGATCTCAAACTGTATTATAAAGCAGCAATTATCAAAACCATTTGGTACTGACTAAGAAACAGAAGGGTAGACAAGTGGAATAGGTTAGGTACTCAAGACACAGTAGGCAATGAATATAGCAATCTATTGTTTGATAAATCCAAGGACCCCAGCTTCTGGGATAAGAGCTCACTGTTCGACAAAAATTGCTAGGAAAACTGGATAACAGTGTGGTGGAAAGTAGGCACAGACAAATGCCTGACACCATACACAAGAATAAGTTCCAAATGGGTACATGATCTACATATAAAAATTGAAACTATAAACAAATTAGTGGAGCAAGGAATAGTGTATTATCAGATTTATGGAGAAGGGAAGAATTTTGACTAAACAAGAGACAGAAAGCATTATTAAGTGCAAAATGGATAATTTTGATTACATTAAACTGAAAAGTTTTTGCACAACCAAATCCAATGCAACCAAGATTCAGATGGATGCAGAAAACTGGGAAAGAATTTCTGCAACTAGTGTCTGTGATAAAGGCCTCATTTCTAAAATATATAGAGAACTGAGTCAAATTTACAAGAAAACAAGTCATTCCCCAATTCATAAATGGTCAAGGACATGAACAGGCAGTTTTCAGAGGAAGAAATGAAAGATATCTACAGTTATATGAAAAATGCTCTAAATCACTATTGATTAGAGAGATGCAAATAAAAACAACTCTGAGGTACCACATCACACCTATCAGATTGGCTAACATGACAAAACAGGGAGATGATAAATGTTGGGGAAAATGTTGAAACACTAATTCATTGTTGGTATAGCTGTGAACTAATCCAACCATTCTGGAGAGCAATTATGAACTATGCCCAAAGGGCCACAAAAATCTGCATACCCTTTGACCCAGCAATACTGTTTCTAGGACCGTATCCCCAAGAGATCATAATAACGGGAAAGGGTCCCACATGTAAAAAAAATATAGCAGCACTGTTTGTGGTGGCCAAAAACTAGAACTCAAAAGGATGCCCATCAACTGGGGAATGGCTGAACAAGTTGTGGTATATGAATGTAATGGAATACTATTATGTTATAAGAAATGATGAACAGAAAGACTACAGAGAGGCCTGGAAAGACTTATATGATCTGACGGTGAGTGAAAAGAGCAGAGAACTTTGTACACAGGAGAACTTTGTACACACCAACAACCACAGTCTGTGAGGACTTTTTCTGGTAGACTTAGAACTTCATTGCAATGCAAGGACTTAAAAAATTCCCAATGGTATTTTAAGGCAAAATGCCTTCCACATCCAGAGAAAGAACTATGGAATTCAATTGCAGAATGTAGCAGATCATTTTCTTTTGTATCACGTTTTCATTTGTTATATGAGTTCTCCCATTCACTTTAGTTCTCCTATGCAACATGATCATGGTGAAAATGTATTTAATGGGAATGCATGTGTAGAACCTACATAAAATTGTATGCCATCTTGAGGAGGGAGGGTGGAGATGGGGGGAAAGAGGGGAAGGGAGGGAAAAAAATCTAAGTTATATGGTAGTGATTGTAGAACACTGAAAATAAATAAAATTTAATTTAAAAAACTGGTTTGTAATTAAAGATGCAATAAAATCATTGGTAACTATGAAAAAAATAAATAAATGATTCCTGTACTATATTAGAGGAGGGTTAGGTAGTTAGAAAGGCTTTACAGTGGGACTTGAGTTGGACTGCAGAGGATCAGTGGAATGTGGATAAAGAAGAGAAAGGGTTAGGGTAAGATATTCCAGGGAATGGGAACATTGGAAAAGACTGAAGAGGTATTACGGTGACTTTATAGAGTCAGAACATCTCTCTTTATCTCTTACCTCTGATATTTACTTTCTGTGTAATATTAGGCAAGTCAAGCAGCCTCCCCAAGGAAGGCCTCAGTTTCCTTATCCAAAAAAAGAAAAGGCTGAACAAGATGACCACTGAGATCCCATCTAGCTCTAAATTTAGAAAGCTTATATGACCTTAGGTAAGCCACTTAGGATCTTGGGCCTCTGTTTCCCTGGATGTAAAATGAGGAGGTTGGACTAGATGGTTTCTATAATACTACCTAGTCCTTAGTCACTGAATGAATGTGGCCTCAAATAAACTGAGGCCTGGGAAAGACCTTAATTTAAAAGGTCATGGTCACCCATTGTGTCCTGGGCCATTGTCAGTCATTTTGACCTTTGTCTTGCCATTGAACTTCAATGACTTTGGATGTGAGACTGAGACTGATGACTGCCTAACTTTACCTCACTCAAATCCCATTCACACTCAAGTCAAAATATCACAGTCATGATGTTACTGGTCCTGATCGAGAAGGAAGGACAAACAACAATCTAGTAATACACTCTGATGTTGCTGTACTAATAAAGTCATAAGTTTAGTTTCTATTCCTATCCCTTTTCAATTCCCTAATAATATCATATGTTGTTATATAATGAGGAGTTATTATTTTGAAGAAATTATGTATGTGTGAGTCATCATTTTGAAAATAAGGAAATTAGATTTTATAATCCTAAATAATTCTCTAACAAAATTGAAAAGGTCAAACTTAACATATCTTGGAAAATACAGTATTTATACAAAGGACTTCTAAACAAATTCTAATTCAACAAAAACAGGCTTAAGGGAAGTGAGAGAAAGATCACCTTAATTAAGTAGTGTGTGTATTAACACTTGCCCTAGAATTCGTGATTTAAATGTTCTAATAGGTACTCTTAGTAATTATTTGTCATCTTCTTGTATCAAAAGAAAACGAAAAGTAAAAATTGCTTATGGCTCCAATGGGAATGGTAAAAATATATATGGACTTGTATTTTTCTTAGTAAAAAACATTACCTCTTCTTTGGATAAGCGCCTGAATTTAGTCTGGTATTGGCTTAGCTCTACATTCAAACGGTAGACCATCATTTTCAAGTGATCATTTTCATCCACCAGTTCCTGGGCTTGTTGTCTTAGAGAAAGAAATTCAGCCACATCAACTATTAAAATAAAAAGAGACATTGTTATATACAAAGTATAGAATGCTATCACAAACAGGTTCAGAGCAGTCCAAAATGTTCAGAATACCAAATTCTCTTCTTTTCTCATATTATATAGAGCTAAAAGATGCAATATCTGTGTGTGTGAAAAGTTACAAAGTGTTTTAGTAAATTTTTCTTAGAAAAAGTTATACTCCATTATGAACTAAAAGATATTAAATACATACTATCTGTCTCTACTTTTTATAATATAGTGATATTTCTTAAATGGAATACTAAGCATGTGGAAAATATTTCTACATGGTTTTAAATTCAGAGGAAAAGAAACTACTATAGTTTTATATCAAGAAAAAGAGTTTTGCAACCTGGCCACTACTTTGTCACTCTATGCAGTTAACATTAGGTTTTTAGATCTTAAAACAAATAACTATCTAAATATAAAAAAGAAATTAACTACTTTGTAAAACAATAGTAGACATACTTCACAAGCTGCTCTAGGAAAATTTCTGTATGAAAATAAACTTCTATATAGAAAAGTACATTTTTAAATGGCCTGAAAAGCACTAGTTTAGTTTTTCAGGTTTACATCTAATGGCTTTTTCATTTTTATCTAAAAGAATACCTCTGAATCCAAACCAAAGAAATACGCCAGTCTTTTTTGAGTCTTAGTTTCTTACAATCACAATGCTATACAAATAAAGTTTCTTTTTTCCTAAATCTTTGACACTTAAACTAAAATTTTAGTAGAATATATTTTTGTGAGATTTACACTGATAATTCATTTTTCTATTTCCCTTGGCTAAACCCTTGAGTTTTGCATATCAATTGTTGCTGTTCACTCATTTTTCAGTCACATCTTACTCTCTGTGACCCCATTTGGGGTTTTCTTGGCAAAGATACTAGAGTGTTTTGCCATTTCCTTCTCCAGTTCATTTTACGGATGAGCAAACTCAGGCAAACAGGGTTAAGTGACTTACCCAGCGTCACACAACTACTAAGTGTCTGAGGACATATTTCAACTCAGGAAGATGAGTCTTCCTGAAATCAGGCCTAGTGCCCTATCTACTGCATCACATAGCTTCCTGTTGCATCAACAATCCTACAATTGTTTGACAACTGCCAGAATTGTTTATAATTCAAATAATAACTTAAGGATAGATTATGCAATACTAAAGTCCTTAAAAGAAAAACTCTCTTGGTTCAAATATTGGTTACTTTTAAAACCAGAAGACACCAATTTCATCAATGATAAATTTTTAGAATAATGAATAGGCACATTTTTTCATTTAAATGATTACTACATCCTCAATGGATAACAGAAATTGTGAAGAAAGTTGTTCATTATTATTTTAAAAAATTTATTAGGACACTTAAGTTTCTAGCCTGCAGTTCACATTATGCATTTTAGTTAAGCTTTATAGACATACCATTATACTGCTGTCTGAGGTAAGGTGAGAGTCAATCTTAATTATTGATCTTCATTCATTCAGCAAGTATTTTAAAGCCTCTATTAAGTTCAAAGCCCTGTGCTTGGCACTAGGCACCAAAGGAAAAAGAAAAACAACTGTTGCCCTCTAAGTAGCTTACATTCTGTTCAATCAACAAATATTCAGTAACCACCTACTATGTGCCAGGCACTGTGCTAAGCAATGAAAATACAAAAAGAGGCAAAAGACTCTACAGAGTTGAAACATAGGTAGCATTTACTTAAACAGATAAATGCAACATAAGTTAAGGATGGACAGAACACAAAGTGCTTCCTGTAAAAAGTAGTACATGATTGGAGAATTAAAGAAAGCTAAGGAATCTAAGGGAAAGACGACAGATCAGAGAAGTACATTCCAGGTATGTAAGATAGCCCACACAAAGGCAAAGAGGTGGGAGATGGTACAGTAAGTTTGAGGAACTGCAAAGTGGTCGGTTTGACTGAAATGAAAAATGAAAGAAGGGTGATAACATGAAATAATGACAGAAAGGTAACTTGGTGTCAGGCTATGGAGGGATTTTAAATGTAAGCTGAGGAATTTATATATTAAACTAAGAGAAGCAGGGAGCTAAAGTAGATTCTTAAGCAAGGAAGAGATCGAGTAAGATGTATGCTTTAGAAGTATTATTTTGGCAGCTGTGAAGATAGTGGGTTAGAAGGGGCAAAGAATGGAAGCAGGGTCCAATAAAGACATTGTTGCAATAATCCAGGCTAGACATGATGAACAACAGTAGAGATCATTGGAATGAAGAAGAGAAAGATGAGAGGGATGTTAATGGTGTAGAATTGTTAAGACTTGGCAACTGAAGGTTTGGGGGGAGGAAGGGAAAGAATAGTAAATAAGAGTGAGTTTGCAAAGTTTGGTGGCTGGAAGAATTGTAGTACCCTCAAAAGAAACAGAAAAATTTAAGAGAGCAAAGGATTTTGTGAAAAGATGAGTCCTGTTTTGGACACTTCAGTTTGAGATGCCTATGGAACATCCAGGTGGAAAAATCCATTTAATTCAATCACTCATTCATTCATTAATTCAATATACAGTACCTTTATTAAATGTAAATCTTATAGCAGTCTAGTAGAAATACAAAGATAAAGAAGTTAAATGCTGCAATTCTATTGAATTGTTCACTAGCAACATCCCTTCAGTAATTCAAGGCACAATGATGCAGTTCTATAGTAAGTAGCCCTACACAAAACAGTAGTTCTGGGACTTGTCAGTGAGAGAATTGGTATCTAAAAAGCAATGATAAACCAGATCAAAAATACTACAAAGTTTCAAAGAATCATGAGAACACATGCTATCATACTTGCAGCATTAAAGAGATAAAAATTAATCTATCAAATAAAATTGAATTAGGTATTCCTATTTTAGCTCTTCAAGGGCAAAGATGATCATCTTTCTTTTTTATCCCTTCAGGGTCTAGTATAGCCATATTCCTATAACTCACAGAAAACTACTACTGAATGACTGAACTACAGAAGTAACAAAAATCTGAGTTTGTCTATATGGAAAAGGTAATTGGTATTTAAGGCTTTTTTGGTCCTTAAAAAAAGTCCTTTGAAAATTTTCATGCAGTTTTCCCTCACCTTTCCTTTTAGGACTCGGTTCAGATTCTTTCACATTTTCCATTTCTTTAAGCTTTGAATATAATTCCTTCATTTTCTGTTTGATTTCTTCAAGCTCATGGGTGAGGGTCTCATTTATAGTGGTTAGATAAAAATTTTGTTGTTTTAATTCATCAAAGTTATGTTTACTTAATTCCATCTGTTCTCGACGTCTTCTTACAGATACATCTATAAATTAGCAAGGAAAACGTTTTAAAATATTAAATCTTATTCACTGATAACTTTTATGAGAAAGAAAAGAAAAATGTTTCTATTTACAATGAACATCATACTAACACCCCACTTAAAACAATTTTAAAAAATTTAAAAAAATTTTAGAGATTCTAAAATAATCAATAAGTTAGATTCTCAGATTCACAAAAGAATCCATATATATATATATATATATATATATATATATATATATATATATATATATATATATATATATATATATATATATGTGAAAGGGAAAACAAAAGAACAGCAAGACTAGTAAAATAGAAATAAAGAAGTTTTTGCAACATTACATCTCAATGCTATTTATTCCCTCACAATGAAATTTTTAAATTAGCATCACCATTATAAAAGTCCAATAAACTTGGGTTAGTTGAATGATTATAGGCTTCTTGTTTTCTATCCTATGATGCATAAGACTCAATTTATTTCTTATTATCTCTAGAACAAAATACAAATTTCTCAGCTTGGAATTTAAAAGTCTTCCCAATCTGGCTGGAGTTCATGTTACTAGAATACTTTCACATTACTATCCTTCATGCAATCTACATTCAAGCCAAATGGCCTATTTGCTGTTTCCTATATGTGACAATCCCTCTCTTATATCCATACCTTTACATAGACTATCCATCCCCTTACTTATGATAAACTTCCTCCTTATTTCAACCTGTTGGAATTTTTTGCTCCTTTCAAAAAGTGGATCAACTGTTACATGCTACCTAAGGCCATTCCGCATTCCCTGAGTTTATAATTTTATCCACTCACATACTCAACATGCACTCACCTACCCCCAAATTACTTCACATTACTTATCAGTGTATATGCTGTATTCTTCCAACAGAAGGTAAGGTTCTTGAATGTAGCAACTATCTTACTTTTATTTTTGTATTCCCAATGCCTTACACAGTCAATTTTTAATAAATGCTTGTTGAATTAAATGAAAATGAATACATAATCAACTAAACTACAATCCCCTGAAGAGTAAAAATAGTATTTTACATGTCTTTTTCATTCCATTCTGCAGCTTATCACAGTCATATATACATAGGAGATGCTTAATACTTACAGAACTAAGCACAAAAACAACAAAATACATTATTGCAATAAAATTAAAGTAATGGATGGGACATTTCTAAGTATTTTCCATAACTCAGAGTCTGATTGTACTTAGACATTCCTATAAAAGCGATCAATCACTCGAAATGATTTTCTCCTAATACAAATGACTCATGAAATATTTCATCTATCCCCATTACAACAGGTTGCCTCTTTTAGCTTTAATTTTTAAAAGTCTGAGTTGTAATATATTTTCTTCAACTGGATATGCATCTATCTGTTCTAGGCATACGCTAAACCCTTTGATTTTTGTGGTTCATTGGTTTTCAGTCATATCCGACTCTTCATGACACCATTTGGGGTTTTCTTGACAAAGGTACTGGAGTGGTTTGCCATTTCCTTCTCCAGCTCATTTTACAGATGAGGAACAGAGGCAAAATGAAGTTAAGTGATTTGCCCAGGATCACCCAGCTATAAGTGTCTGAGGAGAGATTTGAACTCATGAAGATGAGTCTTCCTGATTCTAAGCCACAGTGCCACTGTGCCACCTAGCTGACACCTAACCCCTTTAATACTTATGTGCTTTATATATGTACAGACAAATTATTAGTGACATTAGAGAAAGAAGCATGTTGTTAGACTAGGTCTCACTCAGGCAAGTACAGTGGTTCAAGATTAGGACTGGAAAGAAATGAGTTACCTGCAGACAATCTAACATTTCACAAATAAGAAACTTCTTAAAAGTGGCATAGAAAAGATACTTAGCAGGTATATGACAATAGCTCAAGCTGACATAGACCTTCACTGAAACCAATCTTAGCAGAAGCATGTATAGATTCATATAGCAGGGGGACATAAATTAATTTTGAGGGGCACTAAATAGGGCACTAACTCTTCATGGACTGCTTTTCTTAATGCTCTAGGCCACAGGTGCCCACAGTGGGAGATACAGCCCCCTGGTGAGTGTTAGAACAATCTAGGGGGCAGTAATAGTTTGAAATGACAAAAATTTCAAAAAAAAAGACCCACAAAAAACCCCCAAACCATTAAAAGATTAAAGAAAATAAATTTCTGGTAATTTGTTTTTGAAAAGAGGGCTGTAAGCCAAATAAGTCTGGGAATCTCTGCAAGCCTTAACAATCAGAAATTCACATTAACATCTCAAGACATAGGTCCCCCGACCAATCAAGGCTCAAGGAAGGCTTCCCTTTCTTTCAGGAAGAAAACTAGCCAAGTGATGGGGTAGAGATGCTAGTAGATAGGGACCCTGTTACAAGGGATCTTCTCTTTTGCTCTATTCCTTCACTTTCTGGTTTGCAGGGTTAGTAGGCTGACTTATAACAAGATTAGTATGGCCACGGCCATAATCCAAATCCTAAGTGTTAGAGTACATGACATTCCCTTGGCTATATTTTCTTTGAAAATAATATAGCATGACAAAATAAAACACCCATTCCTATTAAAAATCCATTCCTGGAGAGCATAGGAATAAAGGGAACTTTCCATAAAATAATAAGCAGTATCTACCTAAAACCTTCAGCAAGCATTATATGCAATAGAGATAAACTAGATACATTTCCAGTAAGATCAGGGGTGAAACAAGGATGTTCATTATCACCACTATTATTCAATATGGTACTAGAAATGTTAGCTGTAGCAATTAGAGAAGATAAAGAAACTGAAGGAATTAGAATAGGCAAAGAAAAAACTAAGTTATCACTCTTTACAGATGATATGATGATATACTTAGAGAATCCCAGAGATTCAAGTAAAAAGCTACTTGAAATAATAAATAACTTTGGTAAAGTTGCAAGTTACAAAATAAACCCACGCAAATCTTCTGCATTTCTGCATAACAGTAATAAAGTCCAACAGCAAGAGATAGAAAGAGAAATCCCATTTAAAGCTAGGGTAGATAATATAAAATATTTGGGAATCTACCTGTCAAAACAAACCCAGAGACTATATGAATACAATTACAAGACACTTTTTGCACAAATAAAGTCAGATCTAAGTAAGTGGAAAAACATCAGTTGCTTGTGGGTAGGCTGAGCCAATACAATAAAAAGGGCAATTCTACCTAAATTAATTTATTTAGTGCCATACCAATCCAACTATCAGATAATTATTTTCTAGGGCTAGAAAAAAGAATATCAAAATTCATCTATAAGAACAAAAGGTCCAGAAATATCAAGGGGACTAATGAAAAGAAATGTGAGGGAGAGTGAGCTCTACCAGATCTCAAACTGTATTATAAAGCAGCAATTATCAAAACCATTTGGTACTGACTAAGAAACAGAAGGGTAGACAAGTGGAATAGGTTAGGTACTCAAGACACAGTAGGCAATGAATATAGCAATCTATTGTTTGATAAATCCAAGGACCCCAGCTTCTGGGATAAGAGCTCACTGTTCGACAAAAATTGCTAGGAAAACTGGATAACAGTGTGGTGGAAAGTAGGCACAGACAAATGCCTGACACCATACACAAGAATAAGTTCCAAATGGGTACATGATCTACATATAAAAATTGAAACTATAAACAAATTAGTGGAGCAAGGAATAGTGTATTTATCAGATTTATGGAGAAGGGAAGAATTTTTGACTAAAGAAGGGATAGAAAGCATTATGAAGGGCAAGATGGGTAATTCTGATTACATTAAACTGAAAAGTTTTTGCACAACCAAACCCAATGCATCCAAGATTCAGACAGATGCAGAAAACTGGGAAAGAATTTCTGCAACGTGTCTGTGATAAAGGCCTCATTTCTAAAATACATAGAGAACTGAGTCAAATGTACAAGAATACAAGTTATTCCTCAACTGATACATGGTCAAAGGACATAAACAGGCAGTTTTCAGAGGAAGAAATTAAAGATATCTATAGTCATATGAAAAATGCTCTAAATCACTATTGATTAGAGAGATGCAAATCAAAACAACTCTGAGGTACCACATCACACCTATCAGATTGGCTAACACGACAAAACAGGAAGATGATAAATGTTAGAGAGGATGTGGGAGAGTTGGAACACTAATTCATTGTTGGTGGAGCTGTGAGCTAATCCAACCATTCTGGAGAGCAATTTGGAACTCTGCCCAAAGGGCTACAAAAATCTGCATACGCTTTGACCCAGCAATATCGCTTCTAGGACTGTATCCCAAAGAGATCATAAAAATGGGAAAGGGTCCCACACGTAAAAAGAAATTTATAGCAGCACTCTTTGTGGTGGTCAAAAACTGGAAATCAAGGGGATGCCCATCAATTGGGAATTGGCTAAATAAATTGTGGTATATGAATGTAATGGAATTCTATTGTGCTGTAAGAAATGATGAACAGGAAGACTTCAGAGAGGCCTGGAAAGTATTATATGAACTGATGGTGAGTGAAAGGAGCAGAACCAGAAGAACTTTGTACATAGCAACAACCAGAGTGTGTGAGGAATTTTTCTGGTAGACTTTGTCTTTCACAGCAATGCAAGGATCTAAAAACCTCCCAATGGACTCCTGAGGCAAAATGCCTTTCATGTTCAGAGAAAAAACTATGGAACTGAATCGCAGAATGAAGCAGACTATTTTCTCTTGTGTTATGTTTTGTTTTGGTTTCTTTCATAGTTCCTCCCATGTTAATTCTTCTATGCAACATGACTAAGGTGAAAATGTATTTAGTAAGAATGCATGTGTAGAACCCATATAAGATTGCATGCCATCTTGGGGAAGGAGAGAGGAAGGAGTGAGGGAAGACAGGGAGAAAACCTAAGATTTATGGAAGTGATTGTAGAAAACTGAAAACAAATAAATCAATTAAAAAAAACTATGTCCAAAAAGAAAGAAAACCATAATAATCAAAAGAACCTGGTACTGGGTAAGAAATAGACCAATCAGTGGAAGAGATTAGGTACACAATAAAAGAAGCAAATAAGCATAGTAACTTAGTGTTTGATAACCCTAAATATCATAGTCACTGGGGCAAGAACTCACTATTCAAGAGAAACCATTGGGAAAACTTGAAACTGGCAGAAAATAATTACAGGGCAGCATCTCATACTGACAAGCTTGAAATGGGTACATAATTTAGACATAAAGAGTCATAAGCAAATCAGTGAAGCGTGGAAGAAATTACCCAAGTGATCTCTGGAAAGAGGAAGCATTCATGACCAAAGAAGAGACAGAGAAATTCATAGAAAGCAAAATGGATAATTTCAATTATATAACATTAAACTGTTTGCACAAACAACATTAGAATTAGAAGAAAAGAAAGAAACTCGGAAAAATCCTTTACAGTCACTTTCTCTGACAAAAGTTTCATTTCTAAGATATACAGGGAATTGAGGCAAATTTATAAGAACCATTTCTCAATTGATAAATGGTAAAACGTTACATAAAAAGGAAATTCTGAAAGGAAGAAATTCAAGTTATAAGTAGCCATATGAAAAAAAGCTCTAAATCAGAGATGTGCAACTCAAAACTTGCAGCCAACAAAACTCCGTTAACCAGATGAAAATATAATTGGGAAATGTTTAACAAAATAAATTAAAATACAATACAGATAATAGTAAATTGTTGTTTTTTAAGTCAATATGTAGTAATATCAATCTGTTTCTTTTAAATTTATTTATTTACTTAACTTTTAACATTCATTTTCACAAAATTTTGGGTTCCAAATTTTCTCCCCTTTTGTCCCCTCTCCCCACCCCAAAACACCGAGCACTCTAATTGCCCCTATCACCAATCTGCTCTCTCTTCTATCATACCTCTCTGCCCTTGTCTCCATCTTCTCTTTTGTCCTGTAGGGCCAAATAACTTTCTATACCCCTTTACCTGTATTTCTTATTTCCTAGTGGCAAGAACAGTACTCGACAGTTGTTTCTAAAACTTTGAGTTCCAACTTCTCTTCCTCCCTCCCTCCCCACCCCTTCCCTTTGGTATGCAAGCAATTCAATATAGGCCAAATTTGTGTAGTTTTGTAAATGACTTCCATAATAGTTGTGTTGCATAAGGCTAACTATATTTCCCTCCATCCTATCCTGTCCCCCATTACTTCTGTTCTCTCTTTTGATCCTGTCCCTCCCCATGAGTGTTGACCTCAAATTGCTCCCTCCTCCCCATGCCCTCCCTTCCATCATCCCCCCACCCTGCTTATCCCCTTATCCCCCACTTTCCTGTATTGTAAGATAGGTTTTCATACCAAAATGAGTATTATATTCCTTCCTTTAGTGGAATGTGATGAGAGTAAGCTTCATGCTTTTCTCTCACCTCCCCTCTTTTTCTCTCCACTAAAAAGTCTTTTGCTTGCCTCTTTTATGAGAGATAATTTGCCCCATTCCATTTCTCCCTTTCTCCTCCCAATATATTTCTCTCTCACTGCCTGATTTCATTTGTTTAAGATATGATCCCATCCCCTTCAACTCACTCTGTGCACTCTGTCTCTATGTGCATGTGTGTGTGTGTAATCCCACCCAGTACCCAGATACTGAAAAGTTTCAAGAGTTACAAATATAGTCTTTCCATGTAGGAATGTAAACAGTTCAACTTTAGTAAGTCCCTTATGACTTCTCTTTGCTGTTCACCTTTTCATGGTTCTCTTCACTCTTGTGTTTGAAAGTCAAATTTTCTTTTCAGCTCTGGTCTTTTCATCAAGAATGCTTGAAAGTCCTCTATTTCATTGAAAGACCAATTTTCCCCCTGAAATATTATACTCAGTTTTGCTGGGTAGGTGATTCTTGGTTTTAGTCCTAGTTCCTTTGACTTCTGGAATATCCTATTCCACACCCACCCTTTGATCCCTTAATGTAGAAGCTGCTAGATCTTGTGTTATCCTGATTGTATTTCCACAATACTTGAATTGTTTCTTTCTAGCTGCTTGCAATATTTTCTCCTTGACCTGGGAACTCTGGAATTTGGCCACAATGTTCCTAGGAGTTTCTCTTTTTGGATCTCTTTCAGGCGGTGTTCTGTGGATTCCTTGAATACTTATTTTGCCCTCTGGTTCTAGAATCTCAGGGCAGTTTTCCTTGATAATTTCATGAAAGATGATGTCTAGGCTCTTTTTTTGATCATGGCTTTCAGGTAGGCCCATAATTTTTAAATTGTCTCTCCTGGATCTATTTTCCAGGTCAGTTGTTTTTCCAATGAGATATTTCACATTCTCTTCCATTTTTTCATTCTTTTGGTTTTGTTTTGTGATTTCTTGGTTTCTCATAAAGTCATTGGCCTCCATCTGTTCCATTCTAATTTTGAAAGAACTATTTTCTTCAGTGAGCTTTTGAACCTCCTTTTCCATCTGGCTAATTCTGCTTTTGAAAGCATTCTTCTCCTCATTGGCTTTTTGAACCTCTTTTGCCAATTGAGTTAGCCTATTTTTCAAGGTGTTATTTTCTTCAGCATTTTTTTGGGTGTCCTTTAGCAGGGTGTTTACTTGTTTTTCATGCTTTACTTGCATGTGTCTCATTTCTCTTCCCAGTTTTTCCTCCACCTCTCTAACTTGATTTTCAAAATCCTTTTTGAGCTCTTCCATGGCCTGAGCCCACTGAGTGGGCTGGGATACAGAAGCCTTGACTTCTGTGTCTTTCCCTGATGGTAAGCATTGTTCTTCCTCATCAGAAAGGAAGGGAGGAAATACCTGTTCACCAAGAAAGTAATCTTTTATAGTCTTATTTTTTTTTCCCTTTTCTGGGCATTTTCCCAGCCAGTGACTTGACTTCTGAATATTCTCTTCACACCCACTTTGCCTCCAGATCCTCCCAGCCAGTGCTTGGGGTCTGAGATTCAAATGCTGCTTCCCAGCCTCAGGGCTTTGGGAGGGGGCAGGGCTGCTATTCAGTGTGAGATTAAGTTCAGGTGCTCAGGTGGGGGCAGGGCCACCTCATGGGCTCAGTTCCCTCAGGGGGTTTATGCAGAGACCTTCAACAATGGATCCTAGCTCCTGCCTGCTTGGGGAGCCCTTGTCCACTGCTGCCTCTGCCGCTGCCTCCCGAGGGGGCCTGAGTTATGGGGGCACCCCACACCCTTCTCGGCAAGCTGAGAAAATTTGTACAAATTTTACAAAAATTTGTACAATAAGAGTAATACTATAAATATAATCAACTTTGAAAGATTTAGTAAGTCTGACCAACCACAATTCCAAAGAACTCATGATTAAACATGCTAACCACTTCTAGATGGACTCAGAGTGCAGACTCAGATTGAAGAATACTTTTTTCTCCTCTCTCTCTCTTTCTCTCTCTCTCTCTCTCTCTCTCTCTCTCTCTCTCTCTCTCTCTTTCTCTCTCCCTCCCTCCCTCCCTCCCCCCTTCCTTCCATCTCTAATATAGGAATTTATTCTGCATCTCTATTCATATTTCTAATGCTTTTTTTCCCCTGCCTTCTCAGTGGGGGGTGGAGGGGGGAGAGAATTTGGAACTGAAAATAAAATTGATTTAAGAAAATTTTTTTAAAAAATATATAAAGCAGCCCAGTTGGCCAGCCCACCAAAGTATTCTGCCCTAGTATATTAAAAGCTCCTTTTAATTTTCTCTTCCTGAGTTTTGCCTCTTTAATCAAGAGGAGGGTCCAAACATAGAATTTTCCTTTTAACAATCTGACAAACCATGCCAAGAGACTTTCTCAAGTGCTATTTGTCCAGGACTTTCACTAGAGTGAACCTGCTCCACCTCAGTACAGGGACTTTGTCTGATCATGGGTTGGAACAGGCTCCCCTGGCAGTTGGTTAGCTGTGAAATGGCTGGATAATTTAATTCTCTGAACACAGGAAGAATAAGGAGAAATAAGTCCCAAATCCAACTGTGATATTTCTTCTTTTGTGCAGGAAGGAAAATGAATGGTGGATGTGGAAAAGGGTAGTTGGTAGTACAAGTCATTACCCAACATTAGGTTGCCCAGGAACAGAAAGGATAAAGAAGTACTAATACTAGTATTGGGTCAGCAAAGAGTAAGCCTCCTGCTGATTTCCCATTAGGCAAGCTGTTAAAAGCTTAGGAAAAGGAAAAAGATTGCCAGCTCAACAGGGGATGTCCAGCACAAACAAAACTCAGTCACCAAGGTTTGTAATTGTGGGAAATAAATGTGGCCAGATAAATATGGGACATTTGATTATTATCAACTGTGCATGTTAAAAACCAAACTTGAAAAAACTAGACCCTAGGAGAAAATAAAAGATCAAGAAGAAACCACATTTGTAGTAATAATCAAAGAAGGAAGCAAAGATGTTGGTGGATTCCCAGGAGGAGGGCCATGCACACAGTGAGGTGAGCTGATGGCTCTTCCACTTGTGTCAGGTCTTTTATACCTTGGAGAACTTTAGAGGGAAACATTCCATCACTCATAAAATTAAAAAAACAAAACCCTATGGTGAGGTAGCACAAAAGGGGAGCTTAGAAGGGTAGGGAAGGCTAATGAAAGTTTAAAACAGCTTTCCCCATTGCTGGTAATATTAAACAGGTATTCTCAATGACTTTTGATTAGACTTGCAGTAAGAGATAAGGAGGAAGAAATACAAGATTCTTTCTCTCTGTTTTCATAAACCTGGCCAGGTAAGAGATTGCAGAGATAAATAATAATAAGAATAAGAAATAAACCTTTCTCCTGCTTAGTAGAAATTTAAGGCATAATAAATAAGAAATTAAAATTAGTAACTGAAATGTAATATCTTTACTATAAATTCCCAAATTACGGTTTAAAGATTTTTGTAACTGCTAAAACATCCTAGTGGATTTTTGGAGATTTGACTAGAATATGACTAAAAAGATGAGATCAACTTAAGAAAATAGGATAGACAAAAAAGTGAGGTATCAGAGTGTAAAATGAAAGGTTAGTTTTCAAGTTCGGAGGCATTAGTCAAAGTTCACTAAAGGGATATAAAATGAAAGGGAGAGAGAAAGTTTAAGCAAGTAGGGATGAGAGGAGAATGAGTAGAAAGGTAAAGAAAACTGGAGTCTGTTTGCACTAACACTGTAAATGGAGGGTTTGAAAGTAAAGGATTTTAAGTTTTCAGAAGGGGTTTGAGAAAGGTTTGATTCCAATGAGATAAGGATATAAGAAACTTTTATAGATATGCGTATTAGCAATTTCAGACAGAAAATATTCTGTCCCTGAAGGACCATTCGAAGGGTATATCACAATCCTTGGAATCTTGTGAGCTTGCCATGTGAAGCCCTTTCCTGTCCTTCGCCTTGGGCTTCTTGGGGATAAAACTGAAAAGTACAGTATGCAATTCCTGTTTGATAAACCCAAAAACTCCAGCTTCCAGAATAAAAGTATTTAACAAAAACTGCTGGGAAAATTCGAAAAAGTATTAAAGAAACTAGGCTTAGACCAACATACTGCACTGTATACAAAGATAAAGTAAAAATGGGTACACAATTTAAATATAAAGGCTGATACCAGAAACAAACTAGGAGAACAAGGAAGAGTTTACCTGTCAGATTTACCACGAAGGGAAGAATTTATAATGAAACAAGAGACAGAGGACATTATGCAATGCAAAATGGATGATTTTGATTACATTAAACTGAAATGTTTTTGCACTAACAAAGCCAATGCAACCAAGATTAGAAAGTAAGCAGAAAGTTGGAAAATAATTTTTGCAGTCAGTATCTCTAATAAAGGATTCATTTCTTAAATATATAGAGAACTGAGTCAAATTTATAAGAATACAAGTCATTCTATAACTGATAAATGGTCAACAGTTATGAACAGGCACATTTCAAAAGAAGAAATTAAAGCTATCTATTGTCACATGAAAAAATGCTCTAAATCACTACGGATTACAGAAATGCAAATCAAAACATCTCTGAGGTACCACATCACACCCATCAGATTGGTTAACATGACAAAACAGGAAAATAATAAATGCTGGAGAAAATGTGGGAAAATGGGAACACTAATGGATTGCTTGTAGAGTTGTGAACTTGATTCGACCATTTTGGAGAACAATTTGAAATTATGCCCAAAGGGCTACAAAACTGCAAAGCTTTTGACCCAGCAATACCACTTCTAGGTTTGTATCCCAAAGAGATCATAAAAATGAAAAAAGGAACCACATGTACAAAAATATTTATAGCAGCCCTTTTTGTTGTGGCAAAATTTTGGGAAAATAAAATGGAATGAAATCATATTTTTGAACAAACTTAGTAACAGTAGATCTTAGATTCAAAGATTTTATTTTTCTTTAGCAGTTAATAAGCAGTCTGGACATTAATTCAGATATTTATTATAGTCTGCACTTTCTGGGGTTTCAAATCAATTATGCGTAAAACTTCAGAATGTGATTATTCTTAATTTAAAGATGAAAGGTAAAAGAAATGTCCTTACGTTTGCTCAGTGTTAACTGTTACTGAAATATGAGAAAAAATAAAACCTACATAGAACTAAGTCGTATTCAGTGAAATTTTGCTATCTGAGGTAAAAATCTCTTGGGACTGTAATGTAACATTGCTTTAAATTTTTATTTCAAGTATAATTGCTGAATTGTCATGAAGTCAATAGTCCACCAGTCAAGGGGAATGACATGTGCTGCTGAAAGAAAGTGAAGTGAAGTGTGAGAATCGTTACTGGTGCATATCTTTCCCTGGGAAAAATTAAGATGATAGCCTTGCGTAGGCAGAGGTACTTTGTGACTCAGTTTCCCACCATGATATTTCCTTCCTTAGGAAGAAATTTTCCCACTTGGTAAACTCAGAGCCTGGCTATGGTACTTTGTGAATAATGTGGAATTTTGCTTCATGACTGGCTATTAACTTTGATTCTTACCTGGAATCAAAGAGAGTTAAGAGAGATTTCCCATTACAGCTTGTTGACACAGATCTTGAGGGAACAGACTTTATACTGTCATAACCATGTCCCTCCTTTTTCTTTTTACAGCAAATTTCTATAATCAGGACAAGTAAACAGTGGAAATTTTGTCACTGTAATACTAAATCAATTAATACTAAAACTTCTGAGGTATAATAGAACACAAGTGTGAAAGTTCATACTATTTTAAATCTGTATTTATGCTCAACTTCATAACCTATACAACTAGGTAAATGAGTTCTTAAGTTTGTCATCCCCTTGCCAAGTTATATTCATGTATAAGATTAGGTCCTTAAAGAACCTCATTCCTTCAAGATGGGAAGATTATAAATATATATGTGTGTGTCTGTGTGTATATACATATATATAAATACATATATTTACACACATGCACACATACATATATGTGTGTGTATATATATATATATACATATGTTCAAAATGGAGGATAAGACAAAGATGTCAAAGGTTTTTTTTAATTTAATGAAGTAGTTAACTTTGAGAAAGCAACAAGATTAGATTGTTAAGAAATATAATAGGATATATGTTTGCATCTATGTATGTATGCATGCATTCAATTGGCTTCCAAATGTGTATAATGGAAATACAGGTTTGAGTATGTTTTAGTAAGCTAAGTTCTCAAAATCAGATTAAGATTTTTATATATGAAATTGCATTAATGATTATAAATCATTTTAAATCGCGTCCTTTCCCCTCTATTTTTAATTATCTGTGTGATAATACTCAGGGACAGGAGAACTCATTTTCCAAGTCAGGCCCTCTTCCTTCAGCCTGTGGATGACATTGTCTATATAAGGTACAGAGTTTGGGAAAAGATAGAAAGACTGACATTCTCTAAACTGTCAGGTGAATTATGGGCTCCTAATTTGTTGTTTTTTATAGCTTTGTTGTTAATAGAGTTAGCTCCATAAAGTTTAAGTAAGTTTTCACTACATGAACTAGTCACTAGAAAAGCAAATTCAGAGGCTGTACTAAATTGTGTTGAGTCGTGTTACTGGTACATTTTAGCAGAATTACCTAGGAATCTTTGCAAGTGACTTGGAACCATAAAAACAGCTCTACTAGGAGGATCAACCTTCAAAGCTGCCCTGAGAAGATGGCACATTCCAGAATATCCAAGGGACCAGATGGTTACATGGGATATCTGGGAATCAAGACGAAATGTGCTGATTAAGTGAACATTGGGAGTGGGTTACCAAATTACAAGACTTGATGTTATTTCATATTCATTATTATATTATTTGAAAGAAAAATGACAGAAAGCATAAATTGGTTGCAATACTCACTATTATGAGGACCACTCACATTAATGAAATCACAAAGTATAGATGCTGAAAGTGACACTTAAGTGACAAATAGAATGTTATTTCATTTTATTCTTAGAGTTTAAGTTATTTATAACTGCTTTTCTTTGGATCTAGACTTGTGATTTCATCTGTATGGGAATGCCTTTGCCAAACCTGACCTGAAGTAGATTACTTCTACCATCTACTTCCCCATTCCTATTCATGTGCCACTTAATGCTACTAAAAGTAGAAACAAAATCATACTAACTCCATTACAAAGTTGTATTATCTAATCTCAAATGGGTCCTTGGTGCAGGAAGGCAATACTTTTATTTCTCTCTGATTTCCTCTTACTTCATACATCTGTTCCAAACTTTCTCTTCTGTCCTCAAGCTTCCTTACCCCTCAACAGCAGACCTAGCTTCATAACTTACTGAGAAGAGTCCTTTCTTAGCGACTTCCTCAGCTTTCATACTCTATTCTTCACAATCCCTTGAAATCATCTCCAGTTCTCTCTTCCCTTACTCAAGTCACTGATGAAGAATGATTATTCTTCTCACAAAAGCTACTTTCTACTTGTAACCTTAATCCCATCCCCTTCCATCTCCTCCAGCAGATTGCCCCTACAATCATTTTCTCTCCTCCCACTCTAATTTTCAATCTCTCCCTACACGTTGTCTAATTCCTTGTTGCCCTAAGCCCATATTTAGGTTTTCCCCACGTTAACAAACTCTCAATTGATCATACAATCGCTGCAAGTGATCAGCCTCTATCTCTCCTCCCTTTCAAAATCCTAAAAAATGCTCTCTGTACTACTACCATAACATCTCCTCTCACTAAGTGCTTAAAAAAAAAATCACTCAAGTGAAACTTCTTTTCCCATAATTACCAATGATCGTCTAATTGCTAAACCTAACAGCTTTTTTTCTTAATCATCATTCTTTTATTTTTTTTCCAATAAGCAAAAATTCACCTGTCCTCCCTCCTACTCTATGTCTCTCCCCCACTCAGAATGAAAGAAAAACAAAACCCCTATTACAAACATGTATACTCAAGCTAAAATATCTGCATTGGTCATGTCTAAAAACACAAATGTTTAATTCTAAAATTTGAGTCCCACACCTCATTATCAGGAAGTGAGTGGCGTATTTAATAACTGGTCCTCTGGAATCATTGTTAGCTATCATGACGTTCAGAATTTATAATTTTCGAAGTTGTCTATACTATATTGTATATAAATTGTTTGTCTGATTCTATTCACTTCATCCTGCATCAGTTCACACAGGCTTTCCCAGGTTTCTCTGAAACCATCTCTTTCATCATTTCTTACAGCAAAAGGGTATTCCATCACATTTATCTATACCATAACTTGTTTAGCAAATCCTAAATTAATGGAAATCCCCTCAAATTTTTATCCTCTGAGGAGGAATAACAGTTATTAGTTTGTTTTGCTTAGTACTAAACTCTACTGTAAACCAGGCCTGCAAAATCTGTGACCCATGGGCCGCCTACAGCAGACCACAGGATTTCAGGTGCTCCAGAGGAAAACATGTTTTCCTCTACATTTTTCATTGGACACCTGAAATCCTTTGATATGCCACAAGCAACCTGCGGGGTGCAGGTTGTACAGGCCTGCTTTAAAGTATGCTCCCAATTTCTCCTCCCTCACATTTTCCTCCTAGATCCCTCCTGAGTTAAATGTATTTATGTACCTTGTGTTTATTCTTTCATTCCTTTGACCAGTTCAGATGAGAGTCAAGTTGCGTCAGCTGGTCCATCAATCTGCTCCTCCTTGTTCATATGGAAATCTACTTGTACATCTTATCATTAAAGATTATTTTTGCTAACCTTTCTTTCCCTAGTGTATTCATCTTTCCCTCTCTTTCCATTTTTCTCTTAAGATCAAGGCACAACAGAACCACCCCAAGTCTAGTCTAATTAGATTCTATTACCCCTGATGGCAACCAGAATCAAAGGTGACATATGTATCACCTCCTTATATTTGAATGTAAGTAGTTTATCCTTATTTATTTCTATTATTGTTCACTAATATGTACCTTTTTATGCTTTTCATAACTCCTGTGATTAAACTTTAAAATTTCTATGCAGCTCTGGTCTTTTTGTCAGGAATGCTTGAATGTTCTCGATTTCACTAAAGGTTCATTTTTCCTCTGTAGGATTATACTCAGTTTTGTGGGTAAGTTATTCTTGACTATAAATCTATATCCTTAAACTTCTGGAATACTGTATTCTGAGCTCTCCACTAGTTCAGAGTAGTAGTTATCAAAAAGTGTATGATTCTAGATGTGGTTCATTGGTATTTTAAGTCTTTTTTTTCTAGCTACTTCCAATATCTTTTCTTTGACCTGAAAGTTCTGGATTTTGGCAATAATATTCCTAGGAGTTTTCATTTTGTGATTTCTTTTCAAGTTACTGATAGATTCTATTTCCATTTTCTTCTTTGGTTCTAAGAGACCTGGGCAGTTTTCTTCTAAGACTTCTTGGCAATTTCATGTCTAGTATCTTTTTTTTTTTTTAACATGGCTTTCAGACTGCACAACGATTTTTAAATTTTTTGCTCCTAAATTTGTTTTCTATCTCCATTGTTTTTGCTCTGAAATAGCTTGTATCTTCTTTTTTTTTTTTTTTTTTTTAGCCTTTGCTTAAATGTGTCTTATTATGTAATCATTGACTTTTTATTTGCTTTATACTGATTTTAAGGGAATTTGATGCTAGGACTAGATTTTCCTACCTATTATGCCAAGCTGTTAATTTCCTTTCCAATTCTTCCATAGCTCTCATTTCTTGCCCAATTTTTTCCTCAAGCACTTTGATTTCATTTATAAAAAATTTTTTTTAAACTCTCCCTTCTTTGTTTTCAGAAATTCTAGTTGAATTTGTGTCTAAGCTATGTTTCTCTTTGAGGCTTTGCTTACAGATCTTTGGGGTAATTCCCTTATAGGTTTATGTCTTGTGTGTCCCTGTCACCATAACAGCATTTTATGGTGAGACTTTTCTTTTGTTTGCTCATTCTTCCAGTTGACTTTCTGACTTCAGAATTAATATCAGAGGTGGGTTCTGAGCACTTCTGGTGACTCAAGGTCTAGACTGGTTCTATTGCTGCTTGCTTGGTGTATTAAGTTTTACATGACTCCAGATTCCCAGGGACCACTCAGGCTGGGTACTTGCAAGCTTTTACCTCTCCCAAAGTGATCTAATTCAAACCAAAGTCTAATTACTGCCCCCACTCTGAGTTCTAGATCTGAGACTAAATCACAGCATAGTACTACTGAACTTAGCCACTATCTGTTAGATGGAAAGCTCTACTGGTTCAGAGCAATATAACTGCAAGCTTCTCTTTGGTCTAAAATTTCTGTCCTGTTTATTCCTTTGCAGGCTTCAGATGGGGCTAGAAGGTAGAACTGAGAGCCCACACCATTCTTGGGTAATGAGTCACATCCTTGCTGCTGGTTTCTGAAACAGCATACTCTTGGCCCCCATAACACTCCCTATTTCAAAATATCACAACACGTGCAAGTCCTCTCCTTCTTTTGTCCTGGATCTATGACCCAAAACTGAACAATGGACCACAATGCTGCCAATTGCCACATGTTCACATTGCAGTGTACTAGTATGGGTCTGAGACCTCCTCTTACCGTGGCGGAGAGGCAGTTCCTTGAAGTGCCATGCTCTGCTTCTCCTCCTCTACCCTGGGTAGACCCTGTACCCAGTGTCCACAGAACTATCTCTCTCTATGCCTATATCAACCTGGGCTGGAAAAATTATTTACTGTGATTTTGTTTTTGTTGAATTTCCCCATTAGGATTAAATGTGGTACATCTGTTTGGAGAAAGTTTGGTGGAGATGGAGTCAAGATGGTGGAGTAGAAAGACACACATACTCTAGTTCTTCCCCCACAGTCCATAAAATACCTGTAAAGAAAGACTCTCAACAAATTCTAGAGCAGTAGAAGCCACAGAATGACGAAGTGGGGGAGATTTCCAGCCCAAGGTGACCCGGAAGGCCTATGGGAAAGTTCTGTCGCACTGGATGTGGAGCAGAACACAGCCCAGCCTGGGCCACATAGCACTGGGAAGAGCAGGACCAGAGCAGGTTTCAGGGATGGAACCCCTGGCAGCAGCAGCAGTTTGCAGATCCCTTAAACCACAGCCCCAAAAGGTCAGTGAGAAGGCTTTTTCAAGCACAGCGAGAAGGGAGCAGGGTCTTCCCCTAGCCCTGGCCCCAGGTGGTGATGGTGGCAGTGGCAGCAGCAATAGGGGGCAGGTGCGGTGGTGGTGGCAGCAGCAGTAGGGGGCAGCTGCAGTGGCTGCAGCAGCAGCCAGGGTCCATTGTTGGAGCACTCAGCTTAAAGTCCCTGGGGGAATTGAGCAGCTGATCCAAATCTCAGCCCTGAGCATGATCCTGGGGTGTGGCGGAGCTGGAGGCCCCTGAGGAATAAACTCCTCTTCCTTAATTGTGCCACCTTGGAGGAACCGAGAACTTACAGGTCCCCATAGTATACCTTACTCTTGACAAAGGACCCAAAAGTCAAGTAACTGGTTGGGAAAATATCCAAAGAAGGGGAAAAAAATAAGATTATAGAAGACTATAGAAGACTTTCTTGGTGAACAGGTATTCTCTCCCATCCTTTCAGATGAGAAAGAACAATGTTTACCATCAGGGGAAGACATAAAAGTCAAGGCTTCTGCATCCAAAACCTCCAAAATAAATATGCAATGGTCCTAGGCCATGGAAGACCTCAAAAAAGATTTTGAAAATCAAGTAAGAGAGGTGGAGGAAAAATTGGGAAGACAAATGAGAGTGATGCAAGAAAATCATGAAAAGCAAATCAAGACCTTGCTAAAGAAAAGGAAAAAAAATGTTGAAGAAAATAACATCTTTAAAAATGGGCTAACTCAATTGGCAAAAGAGGTCCAAAAAGCCAATAAAGAGAAGAATGCTTTAAAAAGCAGAATTAGCCAAATGGAAAAGGAGGTTCAAACACTCACTGAAGAAAAACAGTTCTTTAAAAATTAGAATGGAACAATGGAAGCTAATGACTTTATGAGAAACCATGAAATTACAAAACAAAACCAAAAGAATGAAAAAATGGAAGAGAATGTGAAATATCTCATTGGAAAAACAACTGACCTGGAAAACAGATGTAGGAGAGACAATTTAAAAATTATGGGACTACCTGAAAGCCATGATCAAAAAAAGAGCCTGGACATCATCTTTCATGAAATTATCAAGGAAACCTGCCCTGATATTCTAGAACCAGAGGGCAAAATAAACATTGAAAGAATCCACTGATCACCTCCTGAAAGAGATCCAAAAAGAGAAACTCCTAGCAATACTGTAGCCAAATTCCAGAGCTCCCAGGTCAAGAAGAAAATATTGCAAGCAGCTAGAAAGAAACAAGTCAGGTATTTTGGAAATACAATCAGGATAACACAAGATCTAAGCAGCTTCTACAGTAAGGGACAGAAGGACTTGGAACATGACATTTCAGAAGTCAAAGGAACTAGGATTAAAACCAAGAATCACTGACCCAACAAAATTGAGTATAATACTTCAGGGGAAAAAATGATCATTCAATGAAAAAGAGGACTTTCAAGCATTCTTGATGAAAAGACCAGAGCTGAAAAGAAAATGTGACTTTCAAACACAAGAATCAAGAGAAGAATGGAAAGATAAACAGGAGAGAAATCACAAGGGACTTACTAAAGTTGAACTGTTTACATTCCTACATGGAAAGATAATATTTTTAATTCTTGAAAGTCTTATCAGTATCTGGGTAGTTGGAGGAATTACGCACAGAGAGAGAGAGACAGAGAGACATAGAGCACAGGGTGAATTGAATAGGAAGGGATCATATCTAAAAAAATAAAATTAAGGGGTGAGAGAGAAATACATTGGGAGGAGAAAGGGAGAAATGGAATGGAGCAAATTATCTCTCATAGAAGAGGCAAGAAAAAGCTTTTCCAATGGAGGGGAGAAAAGAGGAGGTGAGAGGGAAAAAGTGAAGCTTAATCTCATCACATTTAGCTCAAGGAAGGAATAACATGCACACTCAATTTATATGAAAACCTATCTTACACTATAGGAAAGCAGGGGAGAAGGGAATAAGCAGGGTCGGGGGAATCATGGAAGGGAGGGCAAATGGGAGGAGGGAGCAGTTAGAAATAAACACTCTTGGGGAGGGACAAGGTCAAAAGAGAGAATACAAGAAATGGGAGGCAGGATAGGATGGAGGGAAATATAGTTAGTCTTACACAACATGACTATTATGGAAGTCAGTTGCAAAACTACACAAATATAGCCTATATTGAACTGCTTGCCTTCTCAGTGGGGATGGGTAGGGAGGGAAGAAGGAAGAGAAGTTGGAACTCAAAGTTTTAGGAATAAATGTTGAGAATTGTTTTTGCATACAACTGGGAAATAAGAAATAGAGGTAATGGGGTATATAAATTTATCTTACTCTACAGGACAAGAGAGAAGATGGGGATAAGAGAAGGGATGGGGGTTAGAAGGGAGGGCACTTTAGTAGAAGGGGCAATCAGAATGCAAGGTGGGGGGAGGGGAGAGATGGGGAGAAAATTTGGAACTCAAAATTTTGTGGAAATGAATGTTGAAAACTTAAAATAAATTAAAAAAAAAAACCAAAGTTTGATGGAGGAGCTTACTGCACACTACTTCCTGCTAGTTCTTCCTCAATTCTCATCTTTCTTGACTTCTTAGCAGCACTTGACCCTGATGCCTACCTTCTTGCCCTGGACACTGGTTCCTCTCTGGGTTTTCATGACACTTGCTCTTAGCTTTTCCATCTATTCAATTTCAGACTCAGTTCCCTTCCTACTTGCAGTTATCCAAATAGATGAATTAATGGATGACCTCTAGAAGTTGTCTATTCAACTCTATATTATCATAGTCTATCTGCATGCAGCCCACAACCCTCCTGAGTGTAGGCCAATGTAGCTCCTATCTGAATTTCATGATTTTAACAATAAAAAGAAAAATGTGAACATGTATGGTTTTCTAAGTCAAAATGCTGCCTATAGAAATCTTTATGTATGGTTCAGTAAACTACATTCCTATTTGAGTTTGACCACTGTTAGTAGATACACTTGGTTTTTCCTATGTTGATGATTGGCCAAATATCTTTGAAGAACTATGAATATCACTGAGGAACTTCCACAATGTTACAGGGCTTGATGAAATAAACACATTATCACCTATAAAAAGGAACATCTAGTAGACCTAATAATTTCTAGTGAATTTCTCTTTCGACTTCCAACTCCAACATCTTTCATGACAGTAACAAACACCTTTGCAGGTATGTATATCTCCATGTTTTATAGCTCAGTTGATATTTGCAATCAGAGGGTAGTACAAGATTTTACCTTTTGTGATTTCTTTCAAAAAATATTATATAATTGTGACATTTGCTTGGGAAACACATTGTTGGAGGAAAGCATTTAAAAGACATTTAAAAGAGTGTTTTGCTTTTATCAATTAAATGCTTTTCATATCCTCTGTACTTTACCTTCTGTGAGAGTAAATATCTCTTCTTCCATATGAAATCACTTGAGAAAGTCTGTTTGGTTCCTTTCTATAGCTGCAAATATACTCTAGAATTCAGATTTTCTCAACCTAAGGTTTGTGAACTTGTTTTCTTTAATATTTTAATAACTATATTTCAATATAATTGGTATCATTTATAATATCATATATATTACATTATGAATTTTAAAACATGATTTCTAAAAGGAGCCCATAGGCTTCACCAGACAGCCAAACAGGTTCATGACAAAAAAAACTTTAAAAATCCCTACCTACATACATGTATCAATTATTAAAATTAATTTATAATCCAACAACACAAATCACAATCCATCCATACTTGACATTTCATCCTATGAAACTCTTGGTCACATAAAACTATCACAGGAAATTCACCCAACATGCTGGAGGATTTCCTCATTTTCTGCAGATCAATAGGACTGTTGCTGTCCTGTCATTCTTTATTCTCTGTACAAGACTGCCTCATCTTCTTTTCCTAGCATATGTTTTATTGAACAGGATAACAGAAAAATATCTCAATTTTTTAAATGCAAGAATAGAATTTTAAAATTTTTTGGAGTAATATTTTCAAAATTGCAAAGCCTGTACTTTTGTTCTTAACTACTAATAATTACTTTGGTGCACCTGTGGTCTCATTAATTTGGGTACTCCTTTCCCAAAAGTATGGATAACAACCTATCCATGTCTTCATCCATCGTGACTTTTGGCCATGTTCTCCAATACATTCTCTACAGGGGCCAACCTAAAGTGCTAGGGCCTCTCCCTAGACCTCAATATTTTATGGGTCCCAATGCAGCACACTGGTTATCCATCTGTTAATGTTAATTCATGCTCTTCCTACATAATTGGCCCATCTCCTTTTCCAGTCATATAGCAATCTGATAATATTTTTATGTTGCTTTGAGTGTGTAGTTTATCATTCATAATATACTGCGATTTATGTCCACCATCTTTCCATTAACCCTTAGGTGATTTGAACAACCAATTTTTTGGACAATGTGGTATCCCATTACTCAAAATCTTCCATATAACATTACTGGAAGAATGTTAGTGTTTAAAAAAAACAGGATTTTGTTTCAAGGAAAAACCCAGACACTGATAGTGATAAGCAAATTCTCAAAAGCTGTATAAGCCTATTCAATTCAAGGCCTAGTTCATTTTCATCTGTAGGGCCTGTCCAAGATACTAACAGACCAACTCTATGAACTCTCCACCCAACTACATGTATATCATGGTCTAGATAATAAGCATTCTTCATTCACTTGGCTTTTCCTGTACATCTAGTTAGGTCAAACTCTTTTGAGTAATTTGAGATCTCATTTAGGAGGCTCTGCAGAATTACAGGTCTTAAGGAAATTAGCAAAGTATCAACTACAAATAGGAGCCACTACACCATAAAATACTAGTCATATCACCTAAATGAATATCTGTTCAGTTAAAGAATTGCACATAACCTCTGTGTTGTTTTTAAAGATGTCAATAAGCATATATTTTCAGATTTAGGATACGATACAAAAATCTGGCACAGGGACCAAAAATCCCCAAACTGAGTTACAGAAAGTAACTCCCCATAAAGTGGCTCTAGACATTTACCCTGGACACCTGGAATTTAAGCACACCCTATATGTAAACACTATCTTTCTTGACTATAATAGGAATCATGCCAACCCTTGCCATCACTCTCCATTTGTAGGAAATTCTGGGCACAGAAAAATAAAATGATAAAAGAACATCTTATTTTGAGCTAATTAATTAAGATTACTCATATATTTTTAAGTGTAAGATGCGCAATCATATTACTACTCAAATGGCAACTACCTGGAGATGGTGGAGGTTTTTCAGAAATTACATTGTCAGCAGATACTTTTTCATCCTGAAGGGAAAAGAGTAAAAAATTATTATATATATATAACATATATATCCTAATTTCTTCCACAAAAGATAAAGAAGCATAATCATCAAAATATAAAGTTCATTATTTACCACACATATCAGGACCCAACTTTTCTCTTGTTACTCTATTGCTAATAGTTCATTTTAGCCTTGGGAACTTTTAATATGCCATATTTCTGATAAAAGAATCTTTGACCATAAAAAGGGATTTTCCTGTTAGTAAAATGGGAGTACAAGTTAAGTTTTCAAAGTTTTCTTCTCATCTCTAAGCCAGTCGAGTAGCTGGGTACTCAAAATGTTGTGAGTGATTCTTGAAGATAAAAACTCTAAGACTCCAGAGGCTACATTTTTAAGCTAAATATTTCATCATTTGCTATAAACTATCAAGCAGTCATCTTTACAGAAGTACAATATTTCACATAAATGTTCAAAAATTCAGCCACTAAAGTATTAATCAGATGTCTCTACATGACCTGGAGTCAACCTTAGGGTCTCAGAGACTATGGGTACAAGCTCTGGAAAGTACTATCAAACTAGGAGGGCTTTCAGCATGAGCTGGCAAAAGACTGCTATATGAAGACCAACAAAACTAAGTGCAAGAATCCCATTACCAAAAGGCTGGTCACCAGGTAATTAAGATTTCATTCAAAATAATTCACCTTTAGCAAGATGTAAAAGTTGCAGTCTGCATCAGCCATACCAATGAAATCATCTCTCTTTTGAAATACTGAAGGAGGAAGCAGTAACTCAAAAAATGGTGATGAAATATTTTTTTCAAAATTCTTGGAACAGAATGTGTGAAATTCTTATCTCACTGCATTTAACATAGGATCAACAACCATTAAGTAGAAACTTTGGAATTTTAATAATCTTTTTCATTATAATTCATAATACCATCTTTGGGATGGTGCTATGCTCCCAGTTTTTCCTAAAAGTTTTTCCTAAAAAGATTTTCTGAGGAATAAATTCATTTTAAAACAACAGTAGTATGTGGTAAACATTGCTGAGTAAATGAGAGTTAGAAATATCTCCAAATTTGGAAATTACAATTATCATTAGTTATATATTCATCATGTAGACTGAGTTAACCATTTCTAATCTGAAATATTTGTCCTCTATCATAAAAATAAAAGAAAACTGACTTTCTTAATGTTGTGAAGGCAGTGAAATCAGACTCTCTAATATCAATCATACATTTGTTGAAACCATAAGAGGTATCTAATTTTTACGGCAGGTAGTTAATTAACAACTTCAAAAATGATTTATAAAAGAGTCTTACCATTAAATTGGTTTTTTTTTCTTACCTTGAAATTCTGAAGAGGATGTTTACCTTTTGATAAAGAAAATAAAAGAGAACTTTTAAAAATAAGAAATAAATTTTACTCTCATAAAACAATACCAAATCCTGTCTCCACACTGGTAGTAGTACTTCTTTAACAATGCCTGTTCTGACTGATGTTAATTCAGTAAAGGCTGTCAACAATATGATAGAGAACTCTCAATATGGGAACTCCTTCCACCAATACAAATGTTAATTCATCTATGATCTAGTGTATAATTCCACCTAATGGCCTAACGTACACAGAAGCTTAGTGATTTATGCAGGATCACATAGCTCATTAATATAAAAAACAATACATGAACAGAGGTCTCAAACCCAAGTCAAGCACCCTAACCATTGTTACACTGCCTCTTATTCATTTAAACTGATAACATAAGAACATATTGAAAATGAGTCTTAGAATCATAGAATCTTAGAGATAATGTAGCTTAATTATCTTAATTTTATGAATGAGAAAAGTGAGTACTAGAGAAAGGAAAGGACTTGTTCAAGGTCACATAGCTATTTAGTGGCCAACATGGGATGAGAGTCCTGTCTAATGCTCTCTGCACTTCTTCATTATGTCTCTTACCTCTAATTACAATTGGACTTATTTCATATTTTAGATTTGACAGCAACAGTGCAAAGATCTTATAGACTTTCTTGGTTTTGAATTTAGTAAGGTTTTTTCTAACCTATTCTTTAAATTCCATATTTGAGAAATTAATTACAAGTCAACTCATCTATTTTTTCTAAATATTAACTTGAAATAATCATGATCTCAAATTTACTTAGAAAATTCTTGATTATGCCAACAATGAGCTACAGTCTTTAGGAGTTAATGTAAATTATTCCTTCACATCCCTAAGGATTAGCACATGATTTGTCTTCATAATGCCTCAAAAGAAACTATCCAAGACCTTAAGTAATAGCAAAATAATGAAAACAAAAAACAATAATAATAGCACTGTTTATATAGCCCTTTAACATGTGCCCTAGGAGATAGGTGCTGTTATTATCCTCATTTTACAGTTGAGAAAACTGAGTCAAACAGAAGCTAAGTGACTCACCCAGATTACACAGCTAATAAGTGTGTGAAACAGGATTTGAACTCTGATCTTAACTCCAAGCTCAGCAGTCATCCACTGAGCCACCTAGCTGCTTCAGTTGTCAAGTCTTAAACTTTCAGAATTAGATGGAATCTTCAAAACTATCTAGTAAATCCATTATGAAGGTAAAAATCCCCTTACCATATAATCCCTAATACAAAGATTTATTTTTTTTACCCCATTCTATCTCTCCCTTTCTCCTCCCAATATATTCCTCTCTCACCCCTTAATTTTATTTTTAGATATCATTCTTTCATATTCAGCTCACTCTGTGCCTTGTATCTATCTATCTACCTATCTATCTATCTATCTATCCATCTCCTCCAACTACCCTAATACTGAAAAAGATCTCATGAGTTACAAATATCATCTTTCCCTGTAGGAAAGTAAACAGTTCAACTTTATTAAGTCTCTTATGAGATCTCTTTCCTGTTTACTTTTTCATGCTTCTCTTGATTCTTGTATTTGAAAGTCAAATTTTCTATTCAGCTCTGGTATTTTCATCAAAAATGCTTGAAAATCCATTATTTCATTGAAATTCCATTTTTTTTCCCCTGAAGTGTTATACTCAGTTTTGCTGCGTAGGTGATTCTTGGTTTTAATCTTAGTTCCTCTGACTTCCAGAATATCCTGTTCTAAGCCCTCCAATCCCTTAATGTAGAACCTGCTAGATCTTACGTTATCCTGATTGTGTTTCCATAATACTTGAATTGTTTCTTTCTGGCTGCTTGCAATATTTTCTCCTCGACCTGGAAACTCCAGAATTTGGCTACAATATTCTTAGGAGTTTTCCTTTTTGGGATCTCTTTCCAGAGGTCATCAGTGGATTCTCTCCATTTTATTTTACCCTCTGATTCTAGAATATCAGGGCAGTTTTCCTTGATAATTTCTTGAAAGATGATGTCTAGACTCTTTGTTTGATCATGGCTTTCAGGTAGTCCAACAATTTTTAAAATCATCGGACAAGCTAGAATGAAAGGCTCAATCTAATATAGCAAAATTTAAAAGGAAGAAAGCTGAAATATTGCATTTTGATTCAAAAAAGTAATGCACAGATACAAGAGGGAGAGCAACATAGCTAGAAAGCAGTACATGAGAAAATGCCCAGGGTTTCAGTAGACTCATAAGTCAAAAGACTTTTTTGGCAACTAGCAAAGCAAATGTAATCTTGGACCATATTAAGAGAAAGGACACATCGAGAATGAGATAAGGGGTAGTTCTATGATACTCCTTCTGATTAGACAACATCTGAAGTATGGTCAATATTATGTGCCAGGTCCTAGGAAAGACGTTGAAAAGCTAGAATTTGTCTGGAGAACTAGAAGTCAAAATTATGTCAGTATGAATTTCATTGAAAGAACAGAGGATGTTTAGCCTAGAGAAGAAGAGATTTAAAAGACACATAAGCCCTGTATGAAAATACCTCAAATCTATCCTGTCAAGCAGGAGTTAGACTTATTCTACTTGATTCTAAAAGGGAGAACAGGTGGAGGTTTCAGACAGGCAGGTTTTGGATCAATAAAAGGAAAAACTAATAATTCAAGCTATCCAAAAATAAAACAGGATGCCTCAGTAGGTAGAGTTTCCCCACAATTAGAGACCTAACAGGTGTTGATACAGGAGTTACCCAGTTAAAACCCACAGATGTGTCATCTAATCTTATCAAGGATGTTGTAGAGGAGATTCATTATGTAGGTCCTCACCTGTGAAGTAATTTTCAATAAGATTCTATGATTCATATGCTTTCTTTTCCTAAGCCTCAATGTTCAATCAGAAAAAAAAGATTAAAATATCACCTGTCCTTTTCAAGTCCTATCTAGAACTTTGAAAAACCACCAAGGAAACTTTCCACATTTCTTGTGTTGCCAACATTTATTCCCACATTAATTAACAAATCTTGGGTATGATTGACTTAAAAGTGTAAAAATATATCTGTACTGGAGGGGAATGAGAAATATTCTTTTACAATGATATTATGAACCTAATTATCTGACTACATGAAATAACATGTTCAAATAAATGTGGTTATGTGGGTGGGCATATAGCAATAATGTCATAACTTTTTGTGAATTACCACAATTCCTGTTGATAACCCCTTTGCCCTATCTGCCTTATATGCTGGAACTGAACCTAAAGAGAATTCCTTTATCTCTTTAAAATATTGTAACATTCACACCACTTATTATCTAGAACACTTATTTTTAGTGATGGTAAAATTTCTAAGAAAATATTACCCCCAAAATGCAACAGAATACAGAAACACACATTGCTAAACATTTTTAAAATGTCTCCTTTGCTATTAAATAGAGGTGCTTAGGTGTAGTAATGTAACTAAAGTTAAAATGAATAAAGATGTTATCCCTTCCAAATACAGTCACATTTTTAAGAACGAAACTTTTTACATTAAAAAAATATTCTTACCCTTCACTTGCAATGACCCAACTTCCAAATCTGAGAATTCACCTTGTTCAGAAGTAGTTCCATCCTTTTCAGTATAAGCCCTAAAAACCAATGGATCCGTGTCCTAGATTTAAAATGACAGCAAACAGATAAGATATGAGTCTTCTGTGCAAAATGTCATTCTTTGTCATAACAGTAACCAGGAAAATTTACATACTGAGTATGTTGACAGGTCAATGCCCAATTCAACTGTTCAACAACTATTCAGCGAATGCGAATCTTGTGCCTACTTGTAGGCTAAACATTGTTAGTTTAAAAAAAAAGTATAACACAATCATTGCCCTCAAGAAGTTTACAAGTTTACTGAAAAGGTAAGAATTAAGTACATCAACTAAAAAGCAAATGAAATCTTATGGTTCATTATCTGTGACAGAACCTATCCCAGAAATTTTTTTTAAAACTCTGACCAGAAAGCATACAGAAATTAAACAAGCATAACATGTGAGATGGGAGGTTATAAACATTACTAACTACACATATTTTAAGCATGGTTTCTTTGATGCCCCATAAGAAAAAGTTGAGAAATAACATCACTTTATGGCTATACCCTTATTAGATGCCTACTCAAACTGTTACACTTTGTGTTAAGTAAATTTAATACTGCATATTAAAATCTAGATTTATACAGAAACAAATAAGGAAATGCCCCTCCAGTGCCTCAACTTCCATGTACCTAATTGCCCCGACTGTACTATGACAATAATTTATACTTTTCTTACTGTACTTTCAAATTCTACCTTGCATTACTATCATTCATATACATGTTTTCTCTCTCCTATTGGATTACAACTTCCAATAGTACTGGGATAGTGTCTTGTTTCTGTAGTAACTCATAGTAAATGGCTCATAGTAACTACTACTGAACCTTGTAACTAGACATGTAGGTTCTCAGTAAATATTTCTAAATAATTATTTGCTTTATAAGGACTTGAACAGAATTACACTAAATAGCAACCCCTCCAAGTATATTTAAAATGCAATTCACTTACTAACATGAATGATATGAATCTTTTCAGAAACATATCTAAGATATGAAAGCAAAGGCTTTTAAGTCACTTTCTTGATAAGTTCAAACATTCAGCCACAGTGGTTAAAATGTTATGGTCTTAATTAAACACTTCACTAGGATGAACAATTAGTAAATTAATTAGGATTTTATATGAAATTCTATTGTTCAGGCTAATTCTTTAAGTAATGTTATTATCCTCAAATTTATTAGTACCCATAAGAAAATGAAAATGTGCTCACATTTCATGCATCTTGCATTTCAGAACAAGAAATTACAGGCTCAGAAAATACTTTCCATGTTCTGTAACTGTGACATCTGAGGCACCCGTGTGCACAGTGACAGTGTTCCATCTTGACTGAGGGAAACCTGAACTGAAATCTGGCCTCAGACACTTCATAGCTGAGTGAGCCTGGACCAGTTGCTTAATTTATCTCAGCCTCAGTTTCCTCATCTGTAAAATGAGGATAATAATAACACATCCTGGGACTGTCATGAGATTAAAGTTAGATATTATGTATAAAGTGCTATTCAAACCTTAAAGGGTAATATAAATGTTAGCTATCATCATCATCATCACCATCATCAAGAACAGGGTCTTACTTCAGCTAAAATATGACTGTCTTAAAAAATAGAATTTTAGATGAACCATGATTTTTCTTAATTTTTTTATTACTGAACACAATAAACAGTTTTCTGGCTATCATATGCCTAAAGAGTCAAATTTTTTTTTGATCCTTTTCTAGTCACAATCTTTATCTCCTACTACTGACCAGAAATTCATTCCCATGTTACACACTGTTCAAACTTGACATGTTAAAAATTAATACCTTCCTTGTCTAATTCCTATTGTATTTGCCTATGACTAGTTACTATATTACCCTGTTTAAGAGATTTAAATACAGTACATATAGTTTCACTCTATACAGTATACTGTCAAATCATTTATACTACCTTACATAAGGGTAAAATAAAATATTTTTGGTCATTTCTATAAAAAGCAGGCACCAGGGCCTTCTTAAGAACAAAATAATAGATGAATACATGATAGAGGAATGCCTGAAAGTCTACAGTTATACCACAGCAGTGATTACAAGAAGCTAAAGAAAAGGCATTAAACATTATACAGTCAAGTTTCCTATCCCTAACACACCCCTCAAAAAGTTTTTCAAAAAACTAGGTAGAAGTCCAAACTATCAAAGTCAAGTCAAAATCTCCTAGCCAAGCTCAAGTTCCACTTTGAAATGATGACTAGACTACAGTAGAGTCAAAATGGTAGAATAAAGTCAGGGACTCACCTGAGCTCTCCCAAACTCCCCTCCAAAAATTGTTAAAAATAACTTCTCCAAACAAATTTTGAAGTGGCAGAACGAAAAAAAAAAAAAGGATGAGGTAACATAACTTTCAAACCAAAGACAACTTAGAACGTCAGCCAGAAAGATCTGTCTCACTGAGATGAGAGTGGAGCACAGTCTAGTACAGACCATACCAATGCAGGCCATACCTCAGCAAGCCAGCAGCAAGTCCTGGAGGACACTAAATTGGTGGCTACAGCTTCTAGAGCTCTCAGCCCACAGACCATAAAGGGGTCAAAAAACTAATTAGAAGAAGATTACAGAAAACTCTTTACTAGCACTGAGTGTAGGACTCTGTTGTATTACCCATAAGTGGCTCTAGGTTGCATTCCAATGGTGACGAAAAGCACTAGCAGGAGCAAGCACCCTGATCACTATTTTAAGAGAGATAAGAGTCTTTCTTTTCACTCACAGGCCAGAGTACACACCAGGAAAGCAGTGACCATAGATTCTTAGATCATACAACTTTGAAAGAAATTAAAATTTATAGATCTTTCCCAAAACTATTTCTGAAAATAGCAACACAAAAAAAAGGTAAACCTTGGGATGGTATTCTGTCCATCATGCGAGCAGAACCCAAGTTCAAAGTCAGAAAATAGGTTGGGAAAATAAGCAAACAACAAAAAGAACCTGACCATGAAAAGTTATTATGGTGACAGAGAAGACCAAAACACAAACTCAGTAGATAAAAATTTCAAAACAGCTACATGCAAAACATCAAATAAAAATGCAAAATGGTCTCAGACCCATAAAGATTTTGTGGAAAAGTTCAAAAAGGATTTGAAAAATCAAATAAGAGAGGTAGAGGAAAAATTGGGAAAAGAAAAGAGAGTGACATATGAAAATCATGGGGCAAAAAATCAACAGCTAGGTAAAGATAGCACAAAAAATACTGAAGAAAATAACACCTTAAAAAACACAACAGGCCAAATGGTAAAAGAGGTACAAAAATCCAATGAGAAGAAGAACGACTTGAAAAGTAGAACTGATCAAATGAAAAAAACATGAACAGACAAAATTACCTGAAGAGAAGAACTTCTTTAATAGCAGAATGGGCCACAAAGAAAAAGAGGTACAAAAATTCACTGAAGAAAAGAATTTCTTAAAGTAAAATTGGCCAAATAGAAAAGGAGGTACAAAAGCTCACTGAAGAAAATAATTCCTTAAAAATTAGAATCTGGCAAGAGGAAGTTAATGACTCCATGAGACATCAAGAAACAATCAAACAAAATCAAAAGAATGAAAAAAATAGAAGACATGAAATCTCTCACTGGAAAAACAACTGACCTGGAAAACAGGTGCAGGACAAATCATTTAAGAATTATTGGACTACCCAAAAACTACAATCAAAAAAAGTCAAGACATCACAGTTAGAGAAATTAACAAGGAAAACTGCCTTGTTATTCTAGAACCAGAGGGTAAAACAGAAATTCAAAGAATTCGCTGGTCACCTCCTGAAAGAGATCCCAAAAGGAAAACTCCTAGGAATATCCAGAGTTCCTAGGTCAAGAAGAAAATATTGTAAGCAGCCAGAAAGAAACAATTCAAATATCATGGAGCTATAGTAAGGATAACACAAGATTAAGTAGCTTCTACATTAAAGGATCAGAGGGCTTGAAATAAGATATTCCAGAGAGCAAAGGAACTAGAATTACAACAAAGAATAACTAAACCAGCAAAACTGAGTATAATCCTTGAGGGGAAAAAAATGGAAATTCAATGAAATGGAGGACTTTCAAATACAAGACTAAAGAGAAGTATAAAAAGGAAAAATAAATTAAAAGGGAAGCAATAATTTTCCTGTTTACATTCCAAGATGAGAAGATGATACTTGTAACTCCTTGAATCTTCTTGTTATTAGAGCAGTTAGAAGGACTATACGTAGACAAAGGGCGTAAGTGTGAGTTGAATATGATGAGATGATTATCTAAAAAATAAAATTAAGGGTTGAGAAAGAGGAAGAGAAAGGGAAAGGAAGAATGGGATAAATTATGTCAAATAAAAGAGACACAAAAACCTATCTATAATCACATGAAAAAATGCTCTAAATCACTGTTGATTAGAGAAATGCAAATTAACACTGTGAAGTACAACCTCACACCTATCAGACTAGCTAATGTTGGAATATAATAATTGGAATATATAATAATAACTGGAAAAGAAAAATGACATATTGGAGGAGGGAACATGGGAAAATTGAGACACTAATGCACTGTTGGGAGAGTTGTGAATTGATCTAACTATTATAGAGAGCAACTGGAAACTATGCCCAAAGGTTTATAAAACTGTGCATAAATTTTGACTCAGAAATACCACTTGTAGGTCTGTATCTCAAAGATATTTAAAAGAGAGAAAAGAAAAATGGATCTATATGTATAAAAATATTTATAGCAGCTCCTTTTGTATTGGCAAAGAGGTGGAAATTGAGAGGATATTCATCATTTGGGAAATGGTTGAACAAATTGTGGTAGACAATTGTGTGATGAAACACTATTTTGCTATAAGAAATGATTAGCAGGATGCTTTCAGAAAAACCTGGAAAGACTTACATGAACTAATGGAAAGTGAAGTGAGCAGAACTATACAGTAAGAGCAATACCGTATAATGATCAACTGTGAATGACTTAGTTGTTCTTGCCAAGTAATTATCTAAGACAGTCTAAAGGACTTATAATGAAAAATGTGATCCATCTGCAGAGAAAGAACTGATGGAGTCTGAAAGCAGATTAAAGCATGCTTTTTCTTCACTTTTTTTTACTTTTCTTGTGCTTTTTAAATCTGTTTTGTTTCACAATATAACTAATATGGAAATTTCTTTGTGTGACTGCCCATGTATAACTTATATCAAATTACCTGCCTTCTCAATGAGAGGTCAGTAGAGGAAAAGAGGGAGATAATTTGGAACTCAAATTTAAAAAAAAGTTAAAAATTGTTTTTAAATATTACTGGAAAAAATTTTTTTAATTATACATTTAAAAAAAGAAATGATGACTAAACATGACTGACACTCTGGATGTGGCCACATTTAATAACTGGGAGAGGCACTGTTTTCATATCAATAGCAAAGCACAAGTGCTTAAGGTATAAGCACACACAGAGTACACAGAGAATCAAAGTAAAAGATCAATTTCAAACTAGAATTTTTCAATAACAAAAACTACTGATTATAAGCAACAAAAAGGAAAAGAAAAAAACACATCCTGTTTCCATAAAGGAAATTAAATTTCCTGTTTACAGGTTCCTGAAAGCATAAAGGCTTAATAAATCGTAACACAGAAAAGTACTAGAAAAGGACTTTAAATTATTTAATACAAGAAATTATTTAAGGTTCAATTCCTAATATCAGACACAAGGACAAATTTTTGATATACTATCTAAAACTGTGACTGAGAATCACTGGCAATGTAACAGAAAATTAGGTTTGGATAACAAAGAATAGTCCAATATTATTAATTTCATGTGCAAAATATAAATTAAAAAGATAGAAATTAAAACAAACAAGCAGCATACTGCAATAAAAAGAATTCTGCATTTATAATCATAGGAACTGGTTTGAATCTGAACTGCGTGTAAAGGTAATTTAAATGGGAAGATCTTTCCCATTCATTAATAGGCCCATGTGACTGCCCAAGTCTCATGGAAGCCTGAGTCACCTGAGTATGGTGGGAGGGGTTTGCTGAATGAGTGAAACAGGAAGAGGCAAAGCTAGAGCAAAGCTGAGGGGAAAATAATGAAGAAAACAGTCAGAGCTGAAGGACGCAGGCAAGTCCACAGCTGGCTGTGAATGAGAGAAGGGCATTTTGTTTAAGGGAGCATGTTTATGATTTATTTAAGGGAGCTGGTTTATGGGAAGCCTAACAGAGGGAAGCCTTGGGGCTGGTGTTGCCCTCTGCATTATTATTGTGTATAGATGTCTTTGTTATTATGATGGATTTGGCTTTCTGGTATCTGAATAAATGTTTTGGTTCTGTCTTCTATGTGGAGAATCTGTTGTATTTTGCGATTCAGAATTGTGCTGGGATATTCATGGCTGTCATAGGCTCTGTGAATACTGCATTGGCACTATACTATATTATATACCATTGGTGTAAACCAATCAAGTCACTTAACCATTATGGGATTCAGTTTCCTCATCCCTTTCATCTCCAAGTCCTTCATAAAGATCAAAAAAGAAAATATTTGTGAAGAACTTTGTAAATAATACAGTAAAGCACTGTATAATTATCAGATTTTATTATGATAATGATCTTAATGTTGTTCAAACACCTACTACAGAACAGGAAACTAACTACTAGCAATACAATGATGAAAAAGTTTACCCTTCAGTCTTCGAAAGCTTTATGAGGCTAAAGAATGATGGCCTTAGTTTTCATAGCAATTACAAAAAATGGTTTGGAAAACACCCTAAATGCCTTATAGAAAGGGACTGGTCAAGCCCACTGTGATATGTGAATATGACAGAATATTCTAATTACAAAAATGACAAAAGTACTCTTTGACAAGGACAAATAGTTCAAATGACTATGTCAATACAAGGAAATGGATACCTGAAATTCTGAAAAGCCTAAAGGAGAAGTGAAAAGGTGATCTCTGCAATGTTGTGTAAAAATAGTCTTCTGAATATGGCCCATGGGGGAATTTGTTTTGCTCTACTATATATGTTTTATAACAGGGGCTTGGTTTTTCTTGTTTTCTCAAGAGAAATGGGAAGAAAAATAAAGTTTTGTTTGAAAATAAAATTTAATTAGGAAAAAAACATGAATGGATGGTAATGTTAGGGTAGAATTTGAGCAATTTAAAATTTATGGTTGGATTTTTGTCAATAGTTTACATTTAGAATTTTTAAAAAACAGGTAACTCATGTTGAAAATAATTACCACAAATAACAAAACAGACTAACAATTCTGAAGATAATTGACTACAGAAATGTTTTCAGGGTACAGAAATTCTGTTAAGATGCAAAAATACCTTGTTATTTCTGTGTGGAACAGCATAATCAGCATCCTCAAAATTGTTTTCTTTTTTCTGAGTACTGAGCTCAACATGTTCACTGTAATTGTCAGAGAGATATGTCTCAACATCTTCATCTTCATCCTCACTATAGCCTGACATTTTAAAGGCTGGTAAAGAATATCTTTTTTTCTGCCCATCTGGCCACTCTGGTCTATGAATGGAAACACAGTATTTAAAAAGAGTTAAAAATAAGCCATATACTTCATCTGCTAAAATGGAAAACACTCTGTAGAAACAATTCATAACATCCATATCTGTAAGAAAGAAAAATCCTAATCTTAATATGTTTTCATGAACTATATAAAGGTAATTTTTCATATATTTACCTTGAAATACAATCTACAAGAATCTCAAATTTGGCCACCACCTACCATCAACTAGAATCATTAAAGCTTAAGAAAACTTAGCCCAAGAATATCAAGAAGAAAGAAAATTTTTAAGAAAAATTTAGTAGTACTGGTTGATGAGATTTCTCTAAATTTAAAACATAACAGATCATAAATGAAGATTGGGTTTTTTTCCTCACGCCTTAAACAAGTGGTTCTCATGCTAAGCACAAAAATTATTTGGTTTTCAGTGAAATATTGAGGTCCACCTTAAGGAAAATTCTACTCTTAGTAGGTAAGCCAATCAGATGACAAATCCTGTTGACTATCCTTCACACTGGTCACAACTGGCCCCTACTCTCCATTCACACTATTACCAGTCTAGTCTGGTTCAAGCACTCTCTCTCACCTTTCAACTAGACTATTGCAATGGCTTCCTAACTGGCTTTCCTCCCTCCAGTCTTTCCCCTTTGGCCAGACATTGTGCTAAGTACTGTGGTTACAACTAAACCTTGTGCCATACATGCTGAATCCTCAAACCAGAATATAAACTTCTTGACCTGTATCTGAGGCAACCAACAAAGACCCTTATATGTAAGTAGTGCATAAAAAAATGTTAAAGTAAATTGAGCTAACAAAAGAGATCTACTTCAATCCAATATTTATTCAGCTATCTGGTTATACTCAATATTAGAGAGGAAAAAATGCCACCCTCTTTTTAATCTGCTGTAATAAAAATTATGTTATTAATATTTTCCAAAAAAAAGCCTCTATTAAACTGCATCTTTAGGGTTAGCTGTTACAAGAAACAAAACAAAACAGACATATGATGCTACCCAGGTCTGAACTCCGTTACAGTTGCATAAGGCTCAATGATGTCACCATCTCCTTCCAGGTATATTGTTTCACTTTCAGAATGTGATCGATGATTAGGCTGAGGAATAGCAAAAGTCCTTCCAGTTAATGTGGACACTAGGATGGCTGCAGCAAGGGCAGATCTAGATAAGATAAAAATATAAAAGAGTTGAACACTAATGCATGAAGGAAGATTCTAAAGGCATATGCTGCTACCTCAACCAAGCAAAAAAGGATGATACATATATAATATAGAAAGATAATGGCTATACACACATACATATGTATATATATAAATATAATATCACCTTTGTAATACTAATGCATTACTAATGGAAAAGATCAGTTAAAAATACATAAAAATATGTATAAGATTAAAAAAATTAAAATACACAGCATTTTAAATTTGACAAGACATACATTAGCCTAGAATTAATTCTTTTTAATTTTGGTACATATTACCTAAATCACTATTGTAGATAAGATCCTTTCATTTGGGTTCCCCATATCTCTATTGAATCTTTTTATCTTGGACTATAAGTATTATGAAGCTTCCAAGTTTTATAGCCAAGTTACTAAATAATGAAAAGAATGGATTAAAGAGACTTTTGGCAAGATTAGCAATGATTATTATGGCAGTTCTGCTCCATAATCTAAATTCTTAAAAGAAAAAAACAACTTTGTCAAAAAAGATAACCTCAAAACATCAAAAGAAAATCATCATGAAAAAAGAAATAATCTTTTCAAAAAAGAAAACTTGTATTCAATTTTGAAAATTATGGAATAAAAGAAATCTAAGAAGCCTTAAGAAGAAAAGAACAATGAATCAATTTTAATGATGCCACAAGAAATGAAGCTACGCAGGGGGTGGGGCCAGATGGCAGAGTAGAAAGACACACATACACTAGCTCTGAACCCACAGCCCATAAAATATCTGTAAAAAAGAACTCCCAACAAATTCTGGAGCAGCAGAAGCCACAGAACAATGGAGCGGATGAGATTTCTGTTCCAGAGAGCCCTGCAAACCTCTCGCAGAAGATCCATCACTCCCCGGACCCAGAATCGAGCCCAGCCCTGCCTTGGCCACATGGCACCCAGAGGAGCAGATCCCAGCAGGCTTCAGGGATGGAATCGCCAGGAGCCACACGGGTCCCTCCACCCACGGGCCCCAAAGGTTGGTGAGAGGGCCTTCTCAGCTTGCCAAGAAGGGTGTGGGCTGCCCCCATAACTCAGGCCCCCTCGGGAGGCAGCGGCAGAGGCAGCAGTGGACAAGGGCTCCCCAAGCAGGCAGGAGCTAGGATCCATTGTTGAAGGTCTCTGCATAAACCCCCTGAGGGAACTGAGCCCATGAGGTGGCCCTGCCCCCACCTGAGCACCTGAACTTAATCTCACACTGAATAGCAGCCCTGCCCCCACCCAAAGGCCTGAGGCTGGGAAGCAGCATTTGAATCTCAGACCCCAAGCACTGGCTGGGAGGATCTGGAGGCAAAGTGGGTGTGAAGAGAATATTCAGAAGTCAAGTCACTGGCTGGGAAAATGCCCAGAAAAGGGAAAAAAAATAAGACTATAGAAGATTACTTTCTTGGTGAACAGGTATTTCCTCCCTTCCTTTCTGATGAGGAAGAGCAATGCTTACCATCAGGGAAAGATACAGAAGTCAAGGCTTCTGTATCCCAGCCCACTCAGTGGGCTCAGGCCATGGAAGAGCTCAAAAAGGATTTTGAAAATCAAGTTAGAGAGGTGAAGGAAAAACTGGGAAATGACTGACATGCAAGCAAAGCATGAAAAACAAGTAAACACCCTGCTAAAGGACACCCAAAAAAATGCTGAAGAAAATAACACCTTGAAAAATAGGCTAACTCAATTGGCAAAAGAGGTTCAAAAAGCCAATGAGGAGAAGAATGCTTTCAAAAGCAGAATTAGCCAGATGGAAAAGGAGGTTCAAAAGCTCACTGAAGAAAATAGTTCTTTCAAAATTAGAATGGAACAGATGGAGGCCAATGACTTTATGAGAAACCAAGAAATCACAAAACAAAACCAAAAGAATGAAAAAATGGAAGAGAATGTGAAATATCTCATTGGAAAAACAACTGACCTGGAAAATAGATCCAGGAGAGACAATTTAAAAATTATGGGCCTACCTGAAAGCCATGATCAAAAAAAGAGCCTAGACATCATCTTTCATGAAATTATCAAGGAAAACTGCCCTGAGATTCTAGAACCAGAGGGCAAAATAAGTATTCAAGGAATCCACAGATCACCACCTGAAAGAGATCCAAAAAGAGAAACTCCTAGGAACATTGGGGCCAAATTCCAGAGTTCCCAGGTCAAGGAGAAAATATTGCAAGCAGCTAGAAAGAAACAATTCAAGTATTGTGGAAATACAATCAGGATAACACAAGATCTAGCAGCTTCTACATTAAGGGATCAAAGGGTGGGTGTGGAATAGGATATTCCAGAAGTCAAAGGAACTAGGACTAAAACCAAGAATCACCTACCCAGCAAAACTGAGTATAATATTTCAGGGGGAAAATTGGTCTTTCAATGAAATAGAGGACTTTCAAGCATTCTTGATGAAAAGACCAGAGCTGAAAAGAAAATTTGACTTTCAAACACAAGAGTGAAGAGAACCATGAAAAGGTGAACAGCAAAGAGAAGTCATAAGGGACTTACTAAAGTTGAACTGTTTACATTCCTACATGGAAAGACTATATTTGTAACTCTTGAAACTTTTCAGTATCTGGGTACTGGGTGGGATTACACACACACACATGCACATAGAGACAGAGTGCACAGAGTGAGTTGAAGGGGATGGGATCATATCTTAAACAAATGAAATCAGGCAGTGAGAGAGAAATATATTGGGAGGAGAAAGGGAGAAATGGAATGGGGCAAATTATCTCTCATAAAAGAGGCAAGCAAAAGACTTTTTAGTGGAGGGAAAAAGAGGGGAGGTGAGAGAAAAGCATGAAGCTTACTCTCATCACATTCCACTAAAGGAAGGAATATAATACTCATTTTGGTATGAAAACCTATCTTACAATACAGGAAAGTGGGGGATAAGGAGATAAGCAGGGTGGGGGGATGATGGAAGGGAGGGCATGGGGAGGAGGGAGCAATTTGAGGTCAACACTCATGGGGAGGGACAGGATCAAAAGAGAGAACAGAAGTAATGGGGGACAGGATAGGATGGAGGGAAATATAGTTAGCCTTATGCAACACAACTATTATGGAAGTCATTTACAAAACTACACAGATTTGGCCTATATTGAATTGTTTGCCTTCCAAAGGGAAGGGGTGAGGAGGGAGGGAGGAAGCGAAGTTAGAACTCAAAGTTTTAGGAACAGCTGTCGAGTACTGTTCTTGCCACTAGGAAATAAGAAATACAGGTAAAGGGGTATAGAAAGTTATCTGGCCCTACAGGACAAAAGAGAAGATGGAGACAAGGGCAGAGAGGGATGACAGAAGACAGAACTGATTGGTGATAGGGGCAATTAGAGTGCTTGGTGTTTTGGGGTGGGGGGAGGAGACAAAAGGGGAGAAAATTTGGAACCCAAAATTTTGTGAAAATGAATGTTAAAAGTTAAATAAATAAATAAATAATAAATTAAAAAAAAAAAAAGAAATGAAGCTACGCAGAAAGCAAAGTACAAGAAATAAAGGAAGATATGGCAGCAGTCAAGGAAGACCTGACATGTTTGTTGTGGAGTTTTTTTAAAGGGGAATAAGATTAGATGATAATAAAATTCAACAACGTAGATAATATAAATATTTTAAATGAGGAATAGAATTGTCCTGGAAGACTTTCTTCCCATCTTTGTAGAGGCAGATGGACCATCAGTGTGGAAAATTTCATGTATTATCAGACACTGTTGATATGTTAGCTAATTTTGTTCAACTGTTTTAACTTTTCTTCCTTGGTACTGTGGATGATGCTCTAAGAAGGGTAGGTTTATTTAGAAATTGAGATGATAGGAAAGCAAAAAATATTAATTAAGGAATGTTTTTTAAAGAATCCTACTTAAAGAAAAAAATAGCAGAAGAAGCAAACTAAGCTTAAAAAATCAGTTCAACTACAGGAAAAATTTGATAAACTTTTAAAACTTAGAAACTACCTGCTAAATATTTACCCCTAGATATCCCATAAACAATTTAAATTCAACTATTCCAAAACAGAACATTATCTTTTCCTCCAAAACTCCCCTTCTTCCCCACAATCCTTTTTTATTTAGTGTTTTATATTTCCCCAGTTACATGTAAAGACAATTTTTAACACATTCGTTTTTAAAATTTTGAGTTGCAAATTCTCTCGTTCCCTTCCCACTCCCCTCACTGAGAAGGCAAGAAATTTAATATAGGTTATACATGTACAGTCATGCAAACATAACTCTATATGAGTCTATGAGTCATGTTGTAAAAGAAAACATAAAAAACACAAGAAAAATAAAGTTTAAAAAAGTATGCTTCTATCTGTATTCAGACTTTTATCAGTTCTTTCTCTGAAGATGGATAGTATTTTTCATCATAAATCCCTCAGAGTTGTCTTGGATCACTGTATTGCTGAGAATAGTTAAGTCATTCACAGTTGATTGCTTTACAATACTGATGTCACTGTGTACAATGTATTTCTGGTTCTACTCATTTCACTTTGTATTAGCTATTGTAAATCTTACCAGATTTTTCTGAAAACAACCAGCTCATCCCTTCTTATAGTACAATATATTCTGTCATAATCAAATGCCACAACTTGTTCAGCCATTCCCCAACTGATGGGCATCCCCTCAATTTCCACTTTTTTGCCAGGACTAAAAGAGCTGCTATAGAAGAATTGGTTTCTGGGAGCCAGTCAAGATGGCGCAATAAGAAGTAAGTTGTTCTCACTCTCCCTTACTGACCTCTGAAAGCCCAGAAAATATTGCCCCAGGAAAAACCCTGGAACAGCCGAGTCAGCAGAAAGACGAGGCGAAGCAGTCTTGTAGCCCAGAAAGCTTGGAAGATTAACAGGAAAGGTTCCATTCACTCTGGGGGAGGAGGGGTAGTACAGGACAGGAGCAATCCCAGCAAGCCCCACCTCAGCAAACTGGAGAGAGATCCTGAGCCCCAGGGTGGTGGAGCAGGCAAGTACCAACACCAAGACCTCTGAGTGCCTCAGCCCAGGCAAGGGAATCAGTAGACCCTAGCTCAGAAAACCACCATGTGCTCTGGCTTTCTCCAGCACTCAAATCTCCCAGTACTTCAGTACAACTCCAGGAAGCAAAACTCCAAGAAGCACAGCCTGAAGCTGGCAGACATCCTCCAGGAGCCAAACATATGAGTGCAAGGCCTGGGTGAGCTTGTATCCCCAGGGGTCAGACTCCCCAACCCCACCCCAAGAATTCCAGGGCTACTGATTCCAGCATAGCACTAGGTAAGTTGCCAGACTCCTACAACCTCCTGCTGCCAGCACCTGAAGCCCCAGCAAACAAAGCCAGTAACCAGGTCCCAGACTTTGTCTCTAGCACAAAAAGCTTGAGTCAATGCCCCCTGTGCTCCAACAGGAGAGCACAACTCTAAAAGTCAAGAATTAGTGAAAAAGCAGACAATGACCAAAGATTTTTATTATGGGGACAGGAAAGATCAAGGAACAAATTCAGAAAAGAACAACATTGTCAATATACCCACATCCAAAAACTCAAAGGGGAATATGAATTTGTCTTAAGTCCATAAGGCCTTCCTGAAACAGCTCAAGGAGGATTTTTAAAGTTAAATAAGAGAAATAGAGTAAAAACTGGGAAAAGAAATGAGAGGTATGCAAGAGAGAGTCAATAGCTTGGAAAAGGAAGGACAAAAATAGACTATAGAAAACAAGTCCTTAAAAAGTAAAACTGGCCAAATAGAAAAGGAAGTACAAAAATCTAATAGAAGAAAACAACTTGTTAAAAATTAGAATTGGGCAAGTGGAAGTTAAAGACTCTATAAGATGTCAAAAAACAGTCAGAAAGAAACAAAAGAATGAAAAAAATAGAAGAAAACATAAAATACCTTATTGGTAAAACAACTGACCTGGAAAATAGATCCAGGAGAAACAATTTAAAAATTATTGGTCTACCTGAAAACCATGATGAAAAAAGAGCCTGGACAGCATCTTCCAGGAAATAATCAAGGAAAACTTCCCTGAGATCCTAGAACCAGAAGGTAAAATAGTTATCGAAAGAATCCACCAATCACCTCCTGAAAGAGATCCCAAATTGAAAATGCCAAGGAATATCATAGCCAAATTCCAAGATAACCAGGTCAAAGAGAAAATACTGTAAGCAGCCAGAAAGAAACAATTTAAATATTATGGAACCACAGTAAGAATTACATAGTACCTTGCAGCTCCTACATTAAAAGATCAGAGAGTATGGAACATGATACTCTGAATGGTAAAGGAGCTTAGATTACAACCAAGGATCAACTACCCAGCAAAACTGAGCATAATCTTTCAGGGGAGGAGAAGGATATTCAATGAAATAGGGGACTTCTAAACCTTCCTGATGAAAAGACCAGAGCTCAACAGAAGATTTGATCTTCAAATACAAGAATCAAGAGAGGCATAAAAAAGTAAACAGGAAAGAAAAAAAGATGTTATTAATAAGGGCAAACTGTTTGCATCCCTACAATAGGAAATGATACTTCTAATTCTTGAGAATTGTATTGTTATTAGGCTATTTAAAAGGGGTAAACATAGACAGAGAGCGTGGGCATAAGTTGACTTACATGTGATGATAAAAAATCTCATTAAGTGGTAAAAAAAGATTGTACTGGGAGAAAAAGAAAAGAAGAGACAGGCAAGTGTAAGTTACATCACATGAAAAGGCACATAAACCTATTACAGTACAGGGAAAGAAGGGAAATGAGTATTATTTAAATCTTACTCTCATCGGATTTGGCTCAAAGAGCTATAATCAGTTAGGTACAGAAACCTAACTTACCCTATAGGAAGTAGGAGGGGAAAGGGGAAAGAAAAGTGAGAGTGTGGATAGAACGGACGGAAGAAATAGTAAGGGCAAAGGAGAAGAAAAGGGAGGGGGTTGATGGAAGGGAGGGCAGACTGGGGGAGACTAGTGAGGAGGGAAAGGGAGAATGGAGAGAGAAAAGCATAAACCAAGAGGAGAACAGTACGGGACAGAAAGACACAGAGAGTAATCATAACTGTGAATGTGAATGAGATGAACTCTCCCAAAAACAGAAACAGATAGCAGAGTGGATTAAGAACCATAATCTTAGATTATATTGTTTATAAGAAACATATTTGAAGCAGAGGGATAAACACAGAGAAAAGGTACAAGGCTGGAGCAGAATATATTGTTTTAGCTGAAGTAAAAAAGCAGGGGTAACAATCCTGATCTCAGACAAAGCAAAAGCAAAAACAGATCTAATCAAAAGAGATAAGGAAGTAAACTAGATCCTGCTAAAAGGTACCATAGGTACCACATCACACCTATCAGATTGGCTAACATGACAAAACAGGAAGATGATAAATGTTGGAGAAGATGTGGGAAAGTTGGAACACTAATTCATCATTGGTGGAACTGTGAACTGATTGAACCATTCTGGAGAGCAATTTGGAACTATGCCCAAAGGGCTACGAAAATCTGCATACCCTTTGACTCAGCAATACTGCTTCTAGGACTGTATCTCCAAGAGATCATAAAAATGGGAAAGAGTCCCACATGTACAAAAATATTTATAGCACTTTCTTTGTGGTGGCCAAAAACTGGAAATCAAGGGGATGCCCATCAGTTGGAGAATGGCTGAATAAATTGTGATATGTGAATATAATGGAATACTATTGTGCTATAAGAAATGATGAACAGGAAGACTTCAGAGAGACCTGGAAAGATTTATATGAACTGATGCTGAGTGAAAGGAGCAGAACTAGGAGAACTTTGTACACAGCAACAGCCACTGTGTACAAGGAATTTTTCTTGTAGACTTAGTATTTCATTGCAATGCAAAGACTTAAAAAATTTCCAATGGACTCCTGAGGCAAAATGCCTTCCACATCCAGAGAAAGAACTATGGAATTTGATCACAGAATGAAGCAGACTGTTTTCTTTTGTATTATGTTTTGTTTTATTTTATGATTTCTCCCATTCATTTTAGTTCTTCTACGTAACATGACTAAGGTGAAAATGTATTTAATGGGAACGTATGTGTAGAACCTATATAAAATTGTATCCCATCTCAGGGAGGGAGTGAGGAGAGAGGGGGGAAAGGGATGAAGGGAGAGGAAAAAATTCTAAGATATATGGAAGTGATTGTAGAACACTAAAAACAAATTAAAAAATTAAATAGAAAAAAAAATAAAACAAAAGGTACCATAGATAAAATTGTGCATACCCTTTGAGATCCAGAAATACCACTACTAGGTCAATATCCCAAAGAGATCATAAAAATGGGAAAAAGACCCACATGTAGAAATATACTTACAGCAACTCTTTTTGTGGTGGCAAAGAATTGGAAATTGAAAGGATGCCTATCAATTGGGAAATGGCTGAATAAGTTATATATATGAACATAATGAAATACTATTGCGCTATAAGAAATGACAAACGGGCAGACTTCAGAAATACCTAGACAGACTTACATGAATTGATGCTGAGTGAAGTGAGCAGAGCCAGGAGAACATCATACAGTTAAAGCCACAGTGCGTGAGAACTATTTCTGATAGACTTAGCCCTTCACAGCAATGCAAGGACCTAAAACATTTCCAAAGGACTCATGATGCAAAATATCATCCACATCCAGAGAAAGAACTATGGAGTCTGAATGCAGATGAAAGCATACTATTTTCTCTTTTGATATGTTTTGTTTTGGTTTTTCTCATGGTTTCTCCAATTTATTTTAATTCTTTTATGCAACATGACTAACATGAAAATGTGTTTAATAAGAATGTATGTATAGAATCCATATAAGATTGCATGGCACCTTGGAGAGGGAAGGGAAGAAAATTTAAAACTTATGGAAGTATGGAAGTGATTGTGGAAAACTGAAAACAAACAAATTAATAAATTTGGAAAGAAAAAAAAAGAAACGATGAGCAGGAGGACTTCACAAAAACCTGGAAAGATTTATGTGAACTGATGGTAAGTGAAATGACCAGAATCAGAAGAATATAGTACACACCTAACAGCCACACTGTTTGATGATTCACCTTGATAGACTTATCTCTTCTCAGTAATGCAAGGATCTAAGACAACTCCAAAAGACTCATGAAGGAAAATACTATCCACATCTAAGAGAAAGAAGTCTGGAGTCTAAATGCAGATGGAAGCATACTATTTGCTCTCCTTTGTTTTGTTTTATTTCTTCTTTCTCATACTTCTTTCCATTAGTTCTGATTCTTCTATACATCATGACAAATGTGAAAATGTTTAATATGAATGTATAAGAGAGCCTATATCAGATTGCACACCCTCTAAGGGAGGGGGAGGAAGGAGGGGGAGAAAATTCAAAACTCAAAATCTTGTGGAAGTGAGTGTTGAAAACTAAACATAAATAAATTATAAATTAAGCAAAATAAAAGAGCTACTATAACTATTTTTGTACATATAGGTCCTTTTCCTTTTTGTTTTTTATTTCTTTTGGGATACAGACCTGGAAGTGGTATTGCTTGGTCAAAGGGTATGCATGGTTTTAAAGCCCCTTGAATCTAATTTCAAATTACTCTACATAATAGTTGAATCAGTTCACAACTCCCTCAACACTGCATTACTGTCTCAATTTTCCCACATCCCCTCCAAAATTTGTCATTTTCCTTCTCTGTCCTATTAGCCAATCTAAAAGGTGTGAGGTAATACCTCAGAAATGTTTTCATTTGCATTTCTCTAATCAATAGTAATTTAGAGCATTTTTCATATGGCTTTGATTACTTCATCTGAAAAGTGACTGTTCATATCTTTTGACCATTTATCAATTAGTTCTCTGTATATTTGAGAAATGAGGCCCTTACCAGAGAAACTTCCTTCAAATTTTTTTTATAATTATGATTGCTAACTGTATTTTCTTCCATCCTTTTTCCTCTGTTTATTCTATTCTCTTTCCTTTTACCCTGTCCATCCTCAAAAGTGTTTTTTGACTCTTACTTCCCCCAATCTGCCCTCCCTACTATCAGCCCCTTTCTTTATCCCCTTGCTCTCCTACTTTCCAGTAGGGTAAGAAAGATTTTTATACCCAACTAAGTGTATATGTTCTTTCCTCTCAGAGCCAATTTTGATGAGAGGAAGGTACCAGAGTTCTCTGCCACCCCTCATATTTTCCCCTCCACTGTAAAAGCTCTTTCTTGCCTCTTTTATGTGAGATAATTTACCCCATTCTACCTTTCCCTGTCTTCCAGGGCATTCTTTTTTCTCATCCCTTAGTTTTATTTTTTTTAGATATCATCCCATCATATTCAACTGACACCTATACCCTCCATCTATATATACTCCTGACTGCCCTAATAATGGGAAAGTTCTTATGAGTTATAAGAATTATCTTCCTATGTAGGAATGTAAAGAGTTTAACTTTATTAAGATAGCCATGGGAAAAAAGCATTTCAGGCACAGGAATGAAAAAAAGGCACAAAGGTAGAAAAAGACGAGACATACACAGTAGAGTATAAATAGCCCTGTTTGAGCAGAGTGTAGAGTGGAAGTAGATAAGGCTAGAAAGATAAGGCAGCCAGATTGTGGAGGGTCCTGAATCCCAGACGAAGTATTTGTTACTTTAATTCTAAATAGAGAACCAATAGGTTTGGTTTCCTAAGTAAATTTACCTACAAAGGAAAAAAAAAATGCACTAACCAGCCAATATGTCTATTTCTATCCATTTGGCAGTTTTACTTCTCAAAATAAAATTAATAAATTAGCTTTCTTTGTTCATCAATTGTCTCTTCAATTTAACATGTAATTTATTTGATATTTTCTATGTGAAGAATACTAAGGATGAAAACAACACGATCTTTGCCTTAAAGGAGTTAATAACCTGTGGGAAAAGAAACATGTATCAGTAAGTCTAACCTGTGATTTCTTTGGTATAGGCACTTCCAGTGTTTCAAATCATTTATATAACAGGCAATGGGGTATAGAAATCTATCTTGCCCTACAGGAAAATAGAAGGGAAGAGGATAAGAGAAAGGGGAGGGGAGTGATAGAAGGGAGGGTAGATTGAAGGAAAGGATAATCAGAATGCACGCTGTTCTAGGGTGGGGAGAAGGGAGAGATGAGGAGAAAATTTGAAATCAAAATTTGTGGAAGTGAATGTTGAAAATGCAAAATAAATAAATTTAATAATAATAAAAAAAGAAAACCATTTATATAGTTGCTCAGAGAAGCAACTGGAAGACTTAAAATAACTTGCCCATGGTTATATGACCAGTTGGTGTCAAAGGCAAGATCCAAAAGGAGTTAAGTCTTCCTAACTCCAACTTTAAGACTCTATATAACACATTGTGCTAATTCTTAATAAAAATCAGACCTGTATGCCAAAAAAAAAAACCCCACCCTGCTACATATAAGTAAACAGTTTAATGTGCACAGGAGTCCATATGAGAGGCCAGAGAGAAATGAAATTTCAGTAGAGAAGAGATGAAAACTTCATGAAAGAAATGGTAAATGAGCTACCTAACCCTTGAAGGAGAGAGAGGAATTTCAAGTAGAAATACGGAGGAAAGACACTCTAGAAAGAAACAAAAGGAGGTACACAGAGAGCAGAACAACGTCTAGGAATGGCTAGTAATCTAATTTGGCTGAAACAAAGATTGTGTGGTAAGTAGTTTGTGTGAAATAAGGCTGGAAATAGGTTGGACTGAAGTTGAAAAGTACCTCAAAAGTCTTTGCTGTGAATCACTCCTCCATAATCTAATCACTCCTCTGGAAACTGACAAAAATCAAGTTTCTGGATCCATTAATTTATCTGCTAGAAACTGTTCAAAGCTTAAGATCTGACTCGGGAATTTACAGTAACTCTACAAAATATAGGCATATTTTGAGATTAAGCCTAAATGGATGGTTCAACAGCATGGACATGCTCCCCTCTCTCTTTATCACTATCCTAATTACAATAATAACGAAGTCATTCTTGCAGAGGACTCAAAGCAGAAGCAGTTTTTTACCAAATGCTTAATATAATAATGCTTTAGCATATTTATGAAATAGCTATTAATTAAAATAATAGAATTTTAGCACTGCATTCAATTTAAATTCAAAGAAGTATAGGCTAGACTAATCATAAAGTTCTGGCAATGTGAATTTCAGGTTTTACTTTTCTAACACAATAGTATGTATTGTTTTTAGCTTCTCAAATGTATTTACTTGTATAAATGTGAATAAAATTAATACTACATGTAAAGAAATTATAATTTTGTGAAAAATAATTCTAAGTTTGTGTACAAATAGTTGGACATTAAAAAGGATCAGAAATTTAAATTTTAAGTTAAAAAAATAAAACAATAGAATGTAATGAGAAAAATTCTGTAATAAACTCTCAACTATCATTGTTCAAATAATCTGTCCCTCATTCTATTATTCCCCTTTACCGCAACCTAATTCCTACAATACTCTACTCTAAAACTACCCAACCCCTTCCAATGTGCTCTCTGGAATGCCAGATCCATAGGTAACAAACCTGATTTCATCTTAGGCCTTTTCCTTTCTCATTCGTTTCATCTTCTTGTATTTACTGAAACCTGACTCATTCCTGACGACTCAACTTCTCTGGCCACCCTTTTCAGCACTGGTTATACTTTCACTCATACTCCATGGTATATTCATACTTGTACTGGTCGAGGTGAGAGAATTCGAATACTCTTTTTCCCCATTGCCACTTCCAGGTTTTCCCTCTACCACCATCACTCAGTAACTTCTCTTTCTTTCAAGTTCAGTCAACACATATTTATCATCTAATCAAGATTCTGGTTGTTATTATACCTCAAGCACACTCTTTTCTTTCCCTCAATGCCTGGCTTACAATCTGTCTTCCCCAAATCTGCCCTAATACTAGGGGACTTCAAAATATATTGATAGTCAACTGATATATTCATACTTAAACACCCCAACCTTCTGATTCCTCAACTTACTCATTTCCTACCCATTCTTATACCTCACCACAGCGAGCCAGCGACACACTCTCGTCATCTTGCCATAACCCACAAGTGTTCAGCTTTCATTTTTATGAATTCTGAAATTCCTTTATCTGAGCATAATGTTTTCATTCCACATCTCCCTCTGCCTTGCAACCTTTAGCCCTGTTCTTCAACCTGATGGGGACCTGTAATCCCATTACCATTCACTTTTTTCCTAAGCCATCACTCTTGCACTAGGAACATTTTCCTCCCTATGTCTACCCTTTGCTGAACCAATTTAACTCCACATTTTTCTATTCTTACTCCCTTATCCTAATGAATATCCTCCCCTGCCAAACATCAACCTTGGATGACTCCCACCATTCAATGCTTTCACTCCTACTCATGTACTGTTAAATGAAACTGGGGAAAAATTGCAAAGCCATGCTAACGGGGTCACTATAAATTTTTATTATATAATCTCAACAAGGCCCTCACTGAGGCAAGACAATACTTTTACACCTCTCTAATCTATTCATTGTTCCACTTACCATAGCTACTTTCTAAACCTTTTCATCCCTTCTCAAAATTATTATGGCTCCTGCACCTCACCCTCTTCAGTTGAGAACCTTGCCTCATATCTCACTAAAAAACACTGAGTCTAAAAAACACCTACAGCTCTCTCTTCTCTCCTCTTCATCTCATATCACTCACCTTCTGCAACAATCTCCCCTTTCACCTCTGTCTCATACAAAAAGGAGATCATTCTTTTCGTCAATCCTGTTTCATCCTGTCCTGTCTAGTAGATGGTCCCCTCGATCATCCCTATTCTTCCTAATTTTCAGTTTCTCACTTTCCATTGGTTATTTCCCTGCTGCCTCAAAACATATTCTTGTTTCCTCCATCCTCAAAATACACTCTCTTTGCCCATCTACCTCTGCTAGCTTCTGTACAAAATCTCTCCTCCCTTTCAAAGCTAAACACCTTGGGAAGGCTGTCTACAAGTGATGCCTTGACTTTATTTCCTCTCACTCTTTTCTTAACTATCTGCAGTCTGGATTCTGACCTCATCATTCAACTGAAATCGCTCTCCCCAAAGTTACTTAATGATGTCTAAATCACCACATCTAAATAGCCTTTTCTTAATCTTCATCCTATTGATCTCTCCGCAGCCTTTGACACTATACATCACCCGCTTGTCCTTGATACTCTTTTCTCTAGATTTTTGTGACACTGGGGTCTCCCTTTGTTCTCCTTCCACCTGTCTGGAACTTCCCTCATTCTCCTTTGCTAGATTATTATTCAGGTAATGCCCTCTCCCAGGCACATCCCTCAAGACTCAAGCCCTCATGGCCCTCTTCTTTTCTTCCTCTATGCTCTCCTGCTTGGTGATCAAAGGAGCTCCAATGGATCAATTATCATCTTTATGCTGATGACTCTCAGATCTGTCCAGCCCTAACCTCTGTCCTCTAAATTTCAGACTCACATCTCTAATTGCTACTGGACACCTCAAACTGAAGATCCGATAAACACCAATGTATCCAAAACTGAACTCGTTACCCAGTTACCCAGGCTCACAAGCCCCATGGATATTATCTTCAACTCTTCACTTTCTCTCTCACCAATCATCCATGTCAAATCTGTTAGCAAAGCTGTTGATTTTACCTTCATAACATCTCTGATATATGCCTCCTTCTTTCCTCAAACACTGTCACCACCTTAGTATAGGCCTTCATTATTTAATGCCTGGATTATTGTAAAGGTCTCCTGTTAGTCCTTCTTCCTCTCCCTGTTGCAGTCCATCCTCCACTAAATTGTCAAACTAATCTTCCTATAAAGTGTAGGGATGACTATGCTACCCACTCAGCTTCACCTTCCTATTCAATAAACTCTAGTAGTTTCTGATTTCATACAGAACCTTGTTTTGGCTTTTACAGGTCTTCATAACCTGGACCCCTCCTACCTTTCCAGTCTTCATTCTTCTCACTACCCTTCCCAGAGACACTGGTCTCCCTGCTGTTCCTTGCACAAGATAGGCATTTTCGCTGGTTGTCCCTCCTCACTGCTGCTCCTGACTTCCCTGGGTTCCTTCAAATCTCAGCTAAAACCAGTTTCTACAAGAAGCCTTTCCAAATTCTCTTTAATTCTGTTGCCTTCCCTCTGGTATCTCCAATTTAACCTGTATACATTTTGTTTACACATAGTTGTTCACATGTTGTCTCCCCTATCAGATAACAAATTTCTCGAAGGCAGAGATTATTTTCTGCCTTTCTTTATATCACCAGACAGTGCATGGCACATAGTAGGTACGTAAATATTTTTTACTCAACTAGTTAACACTACGCACTATAGAGTTAAAACAAAATTTAAACTTACCTAGGTCTTTCTGGAGAAGGATCTGGACTACGAGGTGGGGGTGTTCGAGGAACTGCTGGTCTGGGTGCTATGGTAGCTGCAGGGACAAGACCGTGAACTATGTGTTTCTAGACAAATAAAAAAAATCAGGTAGTCAGGGATTTTGAAGAACATAATTTCCTAATTCATCAAAGTTAAAAAAAAAATTTCACACAAACATGCTAACTTAACATTTGGTTTGCCATACATTCAGAGAGCCAAGAAGAAATTTAAAAAATACACTAAATTATCTATATGTAAATCAGCTACAGCAAATGTCTAACTGCAGACCAGCCTGTTACCCAGCAAATGCCCTATTCATATCTCCAAAATAATGATCAGTGTATGCTCATAGAATATACTTAAATATTAAGATAAGTTAGAGGAGAAGAGAAGGGAGAAGATGGGAAGGGGAAGCAGTGACTGTTTTTTGATGGAGTCTCATAGTAGGCCTCTCCTGAATCAAATGAGTGATGTGAAGAAATAGAAGAAAACAATAGAATGGCAAAGACAAGAGGTCTCTTCAAGAAAATCAGAGATATCAAGGGAACATTTCATGAAAAAATGGGCATGATAAAAGACAAAAATCGTAGGGACTTAACAGAAACAGAAGGAATGAAGAAGAGGTGGCAAGCACACACAAAAGAATTGTGGAGACTAGTAGAGGTAATGGAATTGCAGCTGAGCTATTTAAAATTGTAAAAGATGATTCCTTTAAAGTGTTCCATTAAATATGTCACTAAATTTGGAAAATTCAACAGTGGACACTAGATTGGAAAAGATCAGTTTACGTCCCAATCCTAAAAAAGGGAAATGCCTAGAAATGTTCAAATTACCAAACAACTGCACTCATTTCACATGCCAACAAGGTTATGCTTAAGATTCTACAAGCTAGGCTTCAGCAATATGTGAACCACAAATTACCAGGAAAGCAAGCTGGTTTTCAAAGAGGCAGAGAAATTAAAGAACAAATCGCCAACATTCACTGGATTACAGAGAAAGGAAGGGAGTTCCAGAAAAACATCTACCTCTGCTTCACTGACTACACTAAAACCTTTGTGGATCACAACAAAATGTGGCAAGTCCTCAAAGACATAGAAGTACCAGATCATTTTACCTGTCTCTTGAGGAAGCTCCAAGAAGCAACAGTTAGAACCAAACACAGAACAACTGAATGGTTTAAAATTGGGAAAAGGCTGTATATTGTCACCCTTTTTATTTAACCTATGTGCAGAGTACATTATGCAAAATGCTAGGCTGGATGAATCAAAAGCTGTAATTAAGGCTGCCAGGAGAAATAGCAATTATCTCATATATGCAGGTTGTTGTTGTTGTGTTTGTCGTTCATTTTCAAAAAAGACCATGATATCAGAGAAATGATGGCATGACTTGCACTGAATCTTGTTTTGAGTAAGGGAGGGCTGTGCAAGGTCACCAGCCTCACTTTCTCCTCGTAAGTCATCTGAATCCGGTGACCAGATAGTCATCAGGATGACTAGAGACAGCCCAAGATGTAGCAGGGGACCTTGGCCTTTTCAAGTATTCACTTAGAGGGAGGTAACACCTATTGAGTGAATAGGCCTCTTTAAGAAGTAGTCAGGGAATGGCCCTTTTAATGAGCAAAAGAAAAAAAATAACTAAATGAAGCTGGGAGGGAAAAAGGTAATCACTCTAAGCTAACCATTAAGTGGAATTTGGGCACTGAAAACGCAAAGCATTTTCACTAGAGGCCCCTCTATGGACTCTGACTGAAACTGAGGCCTATAATGTCTAATCAACATTGTATGTGCACCCACAAGTGCTCAAGGACAAAAAGTGACAAGTCCTTCAGAGAAGTTAGAGGCCAAATCCTTTATGTGATTCAAAAGGAAACTGAGTTCTAGCAAGCTGGATAGCTCACTAATAAGATCCGAGGATCAAAAATGTCAAGGATTTCAAGAGCTTTTGAGCCAGACCCCCTACTGTGATCATAGGAGAAACAGAGGCCCAGGGAGCTTCAGTGATCTGTATGTGATCAGACAATTTCCTAGACCTAGGTAAAAAGGTCTTAAGACCATTTAGACTACAAACCTCCCTCCCAGGTATCTTCCTGAAACTGAAGCCTAGTGAATCAAATGACCACTGTATGATCAGCCAGAAGGATCCAAGGAATAAACGTGACTAGCAGATAATACCACTCTGATGGCAGAAAGTGAAGAAGAATGATATTCCTAAAAACCTCCTCATTATTAAGGCAGTTAGAAGGAGAATATAGAGAGAGCACAGGTATCAGCTGAATATGATGGGATGATTATCTAAAAAAAATAAAGGGGCAAGAAAGAAGAATTTGCTGGGAGAAAGGGGAAGGGAGAGTTAGAACAGAGTAAGTTATCTAATGTAATGGAGGCCCAAGAGATTTTACAACTGAGGGAAAGAAGGGGGAAATGGGGAGGGTAGCACATGAACCTTACTAGTGTACATTACAATGAACTCTCATTGGAACTGGTTCAAAGAGGGAAGGATATATACACTCAATTGGGTGTTGAAATCTATCTTATCCTACAGGAAAAGTAGGAGGGGAAGGAGATAAAAGAAAGGGGTGGTAGGGCTGATAGTAGGGAGGGCAGACTGGGAGAGGTAAAAGTCAGAAGCAAAAGACTTAAGAATGGACAAGGTGAAAGGAGAGAGACAGAGTAGGATAAACACGGCAAAAATAGGATAGAAGGAAATATATAGGTGGTAATCGTTACTGTGAAAAAAATTTTTACAGCCGGTTTCTCTGATAAAGATCTCATTTCTCAAATATATAGAAAAATGGGTCAAATTTGATAAAATACAAATCATTCTCAAATTGATAAATGGTCAAAGGATATGCATGAACAGAGTGCTTTCAGAGAAAGAAATTAAAGCTATCTACAGTTATATGAAAAATGCTCTACATCACTACTGTTTAGAGAAATGCAAATTAGAGGTACTCTGAGGTACCACCTCATATCTATCAGACTGGTTAACATGACAAAAAAAAGGAAAATAACAAATACTGGAAAGGATGTGGGAAAATTGAGACATTAATGCACTATTGGTAGAGTTGTATACTGATTCAGCCACTCTGTAGAGTAATATGAAACTATGCTTAAAGGGCTATTAAACAATGTATACATACCCTTTCACCCAGGAATACCACTAGTAGGTCTATATCCCAAAGAGATAAAAAACAAAAAATAAAAGGACCTATGTGAACAAAAGTATTTATAGCAGCTCTTTCAATAGTGACAAAGATATGGAAACTGAGGACGTGCCCTTCAATAGGAAAATGGCTAAACAAGTTGTGGTAGATAATTATGATGGAACAGTATTGTGCAATAAGAAATGGTGAGCAGGATGCTCTCAGAAAAACCTGCTAACTGATGTAAAGTGAAATGAGCAGAACCAGGAGAACACTGTACACAGTAACAGCAATACTGTAAGATGATCAACTGTGAATGACTTAGCTATTCTCAGAAATACAATGATTCAAGAAAATTCTGAAGAACTTATAATGAAAAATGCTCTGCAGAGAAGGAACTGATGGAGACGGAATGCAGACTGAAGTATACCCTTTTTTAAATTTTTATTTTTCCTGGGGTTTTTTGGTTATGTTTTTTCACAACATGACTAACATGGAAATATGTTTTGCATGAATGCACATATATAAGCTATATCAAATTGGTTGGCTTCTCAATGAAGTGGGAGGGTAGAGGGAGAAAGGGGGAGAAAGAGAGAAGCAGAAACTCAAAATTTTTAAAAAGAATGTTAATTTTTTTTTACATTAATTGAGAAAATTTTTTAAAAAGATGCTTGCTCCTTGGAAGCAAAGGTATGACAAATCTGGTCAGTATATTAAAAAGCAGAAACATCACCTCACTAACAATTAGGTCCGCATAGTCAAAGTTTTTCCAGTAGCAATGTGTAGCTGTGAGAACTGAACTAAAAAGAAAGCTGAGGACTAAAGAACAGATGCTTTTGAATTGTGCTGGGGAAGCATTTTAAGAGTCCTCTTGGACAGCAAGAAGATCAAGCAGTCAATACTTTAAAAAATTAATTGAGGCTAATCACTGGAGGGTTAAATACTGAAAGTTGAAGCATAAATACTTTGGCCACATAATGAGAAGATGTGACTCATTGGAAAAGACACTGATGTTGGGAAAGATCGAAGGCAAAAGGAAAAGGGGACAGGAGGGGGATGAGAGGCTTAGACAGTGCCATGTAAACAAGCAACACGAACTTGGGGCAGACTTGAGGAAGAGAGTGGAGTACAGAAGGCCTGGTGTGCTAATGGTCTATGGCTGAACAACTCCCAGTAGACTTTGAATGTCTGAACTAAGAGGAGAAAGGAAGGGGAGGGAAAAGAAGAGAAGGGAAAGGAGAGAGAGAAGGGGAGGAGAGAAGGAAGATGAGAAAAGGGAGGGGAGAAAGGAAGGAGGGGAAGGGGAGAAGAAAAAAGATGAGAGATAGTGGAGAGGGGTGGGGGAGGGTACGAAGGAAGAGAGAGAGGGGAAGATAAAAAGGGAAAGAGAGGAGGGGACGATAGGAATGAGAGCTGAGGGAGAGAGAAACGGAGAATAAGAAGAGGAGAAGGGAGGCTAAGAAAGGAGAGAGGAGGAGGAGGAGGAGGAGGAGGAGGAGGAGGAGGAGGAGGAGGAGGAGGAGGAGGAGGAGGAGGAGGAGGAGGGCCCCGAAGGGGAGGACGAGAGAAGAGGAGGGAGGGAAAATGAGAAGGGGAAAGGAGGGGAGGAGAAGACGGGGAGGAAAGGGGAAGATAAGGGAGGAGGAAGGGAGATAAAGAGGGAGTGGGAAGGGACAAGGAGGGGAGGGAGGGGGAGCAGGAGAAGGGACAGGGAATGGGGGGGTCACAAGGGCAGGGGGAGATGAGGAGGGAAGACAGACGGGGGTGGGGACTCCCGACTCCAACCGCGGCCTGTACCTCCTGACCCCCAGGGGCCCCCACGCCTGAGCCTCTACTCACAAACTGGCTCCTTCGGTCTTTCAGCCCCAGAGGCATTTTCGTGCCGGGGGAGGAGGAGGGCTGGGCTAGGATTGTTAACGATCACTCCCTCCCCCGAAGCCACGAGTTCTTCCGCCCAGCCCAAGGCGTTTAACCAGCTGCTTAGGACCAGGGCTAGCGGAACCCCGGACGCTTCCCCTTCGCCTACGGAGCCCGCACCAAGAGCTCTCGGGATTGGCTCCCGCTTTCCCGCCGACCAATCAATGGCGCGCTCATTGCCATGCCGCCTGGCCCTTGGCAACCGGAGGGGCTCGTTCGAATGCGCTCGACGCCCACTGGGACTACAGACCCTCCGCGTCGGCTTCCTATTGGTCAGTGCTGACGTCCGTCTTCCCCCGACTGGGCGTTCTGCAGGAAGGAAGGCGGGACAAGAAGGAAAGTGAGCGGGGACCCGTTGGGCCCGGAGGGATCTTTCCTGTCGGGTTTCGCGAGTCCTGCTGGGACTCTGAGGGCGGAGGCGGCCGAACAGGTGGGGTCGCACCTGACCGACCATTGCGGGACGAGAGGCTCTTACCTGAGCCAGTTATTTAGCCTCTTTCACCGAGGTAAGGGTCCCTGCGATCCATGTGGTTCTCCTCCCCCTCCCCCTGCACCCGGGCGGGAGGAAGGGGAAACTGAGGTGCGCGGACCCCGAACCCTCAGGGTGGGAAGCTGGGTTGTGTAAGGACCGTCCTTTGCCCTTCACTCCACGTGTACTGGGGCATGATAGACGCTCGTAGGCCCACTGAGTCGTGACAGCTCTTTGCTTTTTTCAGTTATCCTATTTTTGTTGGTAACTTTTTAAAAAGAGCAGAGAGGAAAGCAGTTTAACACAATCCTTGTCTGTAGGTGTAAACATATGGTACCCCAAGGAAAGGAGGGAGGCACACTTTTTCATCTTTCCTCCAGACTTAGCCAGTGCCACTACATTGCGTGCAAGTTTGGGTTGAGTTTTTCCCCTCATTTTTTTTTTTAATATTTTTCTCTCCATTTATATTTTTGTAGTCATCGTGAATACCATTTTCCTGGTTCTGCATACTCTGCCCTGCATCGTTCACATAAGTCTTCGAATATGGTTTCAGTAATCCGTTTCATTGACTTGTGTTCCCCAGTGAATGGGCATCTACTGGATTTCCATTTCTTTGCCACTGCAAAAAGAAAAAATGCTGCGACCATTCGGTGTATCTAGTGCCTCTCTCTGACCTTGGGATAGGTGCCTAGCAGTTGGATCAGATCACCAGTTCCACCAGTAGTGGTGTTCACCATTCCCATGTTTTGTCATCTTTGCCAGTTTGCTGGGTGTGAGAAGAAACATCAGTTTTTTTATTGCATTTCTGTTATTGATCTGAGGGGGCCTTTCCTACAGTTGTTAGTAGATTGAAATGGTTCTTTTGAGATCTGTTTCTTAATGCCCTTTAGCTGTTTTTGACAGCTCTTTCATATGGAGGAAGGACTGCTCTAATTCTTTTTGATTCCCAACAGTCTTTTATTAAAATCAAGCATTAATACGTGCCCCTTATTCGCCAAGTCTCTATCGGAGACAGCTAGTGAAGGAAGACAGATATATTTGGTCTCTATAGAAGAAAAAATTTTAGAGTAAAAATTAGAGTTGTCCGACCATATAATGAACTGACCCAAGACATAGTAGTAGGATTTGCAATCACTAAAGGCCTACATACAAAGGCTACACAACTACTTGGGATGTTACAGAACAGGAGTCTAGCTCAGCAAAGCATTAAATTCAATGACTATTAAGATTCCTTTAGACTTCAAGATTCTGGAACACTATGGGAAAAATTGATAAATCCTTATCAGACCTTGGCCTAGGAGTCAGGATCTGGGTTCATGTCCTTGCTTCTGCCATTGACTTAGTATGTGACCATATGCAAATTATTTAACCTATATGGGTCTTAGTTTCCTCATTTGTAAAATGAGGGAGTTAGACTAGATAATCTCTAAGTATTGTGGGACTTCCCAGGCAAAGTCAGGGACTAAGCCCAGGCATGCTGCTGAAGGCCCACTGCTTCCCTGGTTTTGAGCCCTCAGGATGATCCACTTGATTACACACATTCTCATGGAAAGAACTCAGAAATAGAGGGGGCAGAGGAGATGTTTATTTCACTTCTGGAAGAAAACAGGTATGTTGCTCCAAAGAACACACACACCCCGTACGGAAGCAAGAGTAGGCTTAAATACTGTTCATGTAATAGTACCCCTCCCATCAGAGTCAGGATTAGTCCGGATTCCTCAAGGTTGCATTCTTCCTTATACTCCCACTACATTCCATCCTTAGTGTATTTCCCCCTCTCCCGTCATATGTCCCATGATCAGAAAATGGCAGAAAGCTCCACCTTAAGGTGGGTAAGTTAATATACATGAGGTTAATTACGCAGGTACAGTAGTGAAGACTCTTGTGACCAGAGCATGACTCCTTGGGTCCCAGCCATTTTCACTGTCCCAACCTTTCTATTTCCCCAGAAGCCAGGATGTATTAGACAACTGTCCTTGCAAAAACAGGATATACAAGCTTATCACAAGCTCCCCACAGCCTGGGGCTTGTACCATCTTCCAATAATATCTGTGGGAGCAAAATGAGATACAATAATATCCATGCTTACAGAATCCTTCAAAGTCTAAATGTCTTTTAAGAATCTGTGAGGTAAGGTTAAGAGACTGTGGAAGTGGTGCCTCTAAAAAAGCCATACCCCATGGGAAAGGATCCATTACACAGGAAGCATATAAAATAGGTGGGAGTAAGAAGGCAAAGTTAATGAAGTCTTCCTACTTTAAGGAGAGATGTTATAAAACTGAACTCTGGAGAGAGAAGGCTGGCTTGGGAAATGACAGTGTCCAGGAAGAAAGGATTCAGTTGCTAAAGTACAGACTTTATTGAGGAATATGGAGTTTTGTTTTGAAAATGTGACCATTCAGGAATATCTTATGCCTTTCTCTGGGGAGAGGTTTAAAAAACACAAGTTTTAAAATGTCATACATAAAGAAATCAGATTATAAAAATGTTTGAAAGGGTCATTGTCCTGTGAAGGGGCAGAAAGAAAATAAGTCAGCATTCCATTATAGTTTAACATACTGAGAACAATGAAATTGGCAGAAAACCAATCTGAGAACCTGCAAAGTTCTTGATAGATATCTTTGGTGGATAAGTGTCACTCTTAAGTAAATTAAGCAGGAACTGGCAATATTCTAAAAATCACAGCATCAAATTAAGAGCTTGAAAAAAGTAAACTATTATTATATGGGAAATTAAGCAAGAACTAAGACCTACAAAAAAAATGGGGAAGAATTAATAAACATGATAGCCAGTGAAGAATTTTGTCTCAATTCTTTTTTTTTTTTTTTGAAACGGCCTGTGAAGAATTCCTTTTACCAAAGCAAACTGCTTTGCGGTTTTGTCTAAGAGAGTTACCTAAAGCACAAAAGGGTTAAGGTTTTTGCTCAGGTCAGACAGCTTAAGATATAGAGTAGGACTTGAACCCAGATCTTCCTGACTCCAAAGCCAACTCTCTAGCCATCATGCCAGACTATATTTATGAATAACAAATAAGATAAAATAATAAGAATCCTCCAAACAAAATCTATTGAATTATCAAACAGCAACTTATTACAATAGAAAACAAAAGTGCATATGATGCCAACCAGCTGGAAACACAGGGGCATGAAAAAAACATCATTGAAATTTAAACTTTCAAAAACCACAACTATGTATGAAATAATAAGGAGTAAAGAAATCAAAAGAATAATATACATAGTTACTACAGTAGCGTAAATAAAGATAGCACCAAAAGTCAACCAAACTCAAAGCAGGGACAGTGAACTATATTGTACCAAGTTTTTACAGTTAAAACACCATTTTCTGGTAGCAGTTGGCAAAATACAAAAGTAGGAATTGATACATATACTACTGATCAAAATCACTCACTGTTGGGTAGCTTTAACCATCTTTGGCTGGGCAAGGGAGGACCTGTAGGTGTTTAGAAAGTGTCTGTTTTGTCAAAAAATATCAATTAAGTTTTAGTACTTTGAAAAATTAAAAGAGAATACCATAAAAATTTAAAATTCAGTAAATCATGGAATAAGCATTTATTAAGCACCTATTAGGTGCTAAACATTATGCTGAGCACTTTACAGATATTATCCTTTTATTTATCATAACTCCTTTCACAGCTATTGTATAGATCAGTTCTTAACTAAATAAAAAATAGTGATAACTACAAAGGATAAAATAACATAATTTTGATTACATAAAATTTTTCAGAATTAGATATCTCCAAAAAGGATTTGGTGTCATAGATATATGGACAACTAACAAATATGAGATGAAAAGCCAGTTCCCAATAGATAAATGACTAAAGAATATGAATACTTCTCAGAGAATTGCAAATCATTAATTGCCATATAAAAGAATGTTCTGAATCACTAATAAAGAAAATTAGTAACCAAAACATACCAAATAAATTGGCAAAGAGGACAAAATGTGGCAATAGTCTACTACAGGGATAATGTGGAAAGACAGGCATCCATGCATTGCTGGTGGAGCTATATTACAACCACTCTGGAAAGCAGTTTGGAATTAGGCAAATAAAGTGACTAAAATGCTCATACCCTTTGACCTAGAGATATAACCCAAGGAGGTCAATGACAAAAGGAAAGGTACCATGTACACTGTAATATTTATAGCAGCACATTTTGTGTTAGCAAAGAATTGGAAACAAAGTAGATAACCACGAAATGGGGAATGACTAAAAACTGGTATATGAGCACAACAGAATGTTACTGTTTTGTAAGAAATGATCAATACGGAGAAGTATGGGGAACAACTTATCTGAGCCAAGATAAAGTGAAGTTAAGCAGAACCAGTCAGTCAGTACACATTAAGTGCCTACTATGTGCCAGGCACTGTGCTCAGTGCTGAGGATAAAAAAAAAGCAAAAGATAGTATATGCCTTCAAGGAGGCTCAAAAAGCAAACAAGTATGTGCAAACAAGCTATATTCAGGATGAATGGGAAATTAACAGAGGGAAGACACTGGAATTAAGAGGGGTTAGGAAAAGATTTCTGTATAAGACAGGATTTTAGTTGGAACTTAAAGGAAACTAGGGGTGTCAGTAGTTAAGAGTGAAGGAAGGACAGTATTCTGGACATAAGGGAGAGCCAGAGAAAATGTCCAGAGCTCAAAGTTCAAAGCTATTTATGGAACAAGCAGGAGGCCAGGGTCATTGGATTGAAAAGTATATGGTGAAAAATGAGGTTTAAAAAGACTGGGTTGGGGTATCGCTTCACACAGGAAGGTTATGAAAGATTTTGAATGCCAAACAAATTTATTTGATTCTGGAGGTAATAGGAAGCCACTGGTGTTCGAGGAGGGCGGGGGGACAACAGGGACACGATCAGACCTGCATTTTAGGACAATCATTTTGGTGGCTGAACAAAGGATGGAGTGGACTGGGGAGAGGTTTAGGGCAGAGAGATCCACCAGTAGGCTGTTAGATTAATCCAGGTGTGAGGTGATGAGCAGTGTCAGTGCCAAGAAGAGGAGGGCGTATATTTGAGAGATGTTGCAAAGGCGAAATCAAAAGGCCTTGGCAATAGTTGGAGATGGGAGGGTAGGGAAAACGGGGCAGTTTCAAAGAGTGAGAAATCCAAGATGACTTCTAGATTGAGAATAAGGATGGTTTTGCTTTCTAAAGTAGTAAGTTAGATAATGGGGTACAGGGAGGGTTTAGGGGGAAAGATAATGTATTGTTTTGAACATGTTTAGTTTTTAGATGGCTGTTGTTGTTGAGTGTTTCAGCTGTATCTGTCTCTGTGCCCCATTTGGGATTCTCTTGGCAAAGATACTGAAATGGTTTTGCCATTTCCTTCTCCAGTTCATTTTACTGATGAGGAACTGAGGCAAATGGGATTAAGTGACTTGTCCATGGTCACATGGCTAGTAAGTAAGTGTCTCAGGCCAGAGTTGAACTCAGATCTTCCTGACTCCAGACTCTAGCTATCCTGGTTCAAGATATCTGAAAGGCAGTTGAAGATGTGATATTGGAGGTTAGCCATGAGGTTAGGACTGGATAAATAGATTTGAGAATCATTTGTGTAGAGATGATAATTAAATCCATGAGAGCTGATGAGATCACCAAATGAGATCACCAAATGAAATAGTATAGAGGGAGAAAAGGGCCAGGACAGAACCCTGAGGGATATCTACTGTTAGATGGTGTGATTTGGAGGAAGATCCAGTAGAAGAGACTGCAAAGAGTTCAGATAGGTAGTAAGAAAATCTGGTAAACAATATACATAATGACGACAATGTAAGCAAGTGGAAAAAACAGCCACCACGGAATAATAAAAAATGAATTTTTCAAAACGACAACAAAGAAGTTTTTAACATTCATTTTTTAAAATTTTTTGAGTTCCTAATTCTCCCTCCTTCCACTCACCCCTCATTAAGAAGGCAAGCAATTGATATAGATTATACACATGCAGTCATATAAAACATATTTCTATATTAGCCATGTTGCAAAAGAAAACAGACCAAGAGCAAGAAAAATAAAGTTTAGTTTAGTTTTAAGTATGCTTCAAATCTACATTCAGACTTTATCAGTTCTTTCTCTGGAGGTGGTTAGCATTTTTCATCTTAAGTCCTTCAGAATTGTCTTGGATCATTCTTAGGAAGAATAGCTAAGTCATTCACAGTTGATAGTCATACAGTATTGCTGTTCCTTTGTATAATGTTTTCCTGGTTCTGCTCACTTCACTTTGTATCAGTTCATGTTAAATCTTTCCAGTTTTCTGAAAGCAACCTGCTCATCATTTCTTATAGCACAATAGGATTCTATCACAGTCATCTACCACAACTTGTTCAGCCATTTCCCAACTGATGAGCATCCCCTCAGCTTCCACTTCTTTGCCACCACAAAGAACTGCTATAAATATTTTTTGTTCCTACAGGTCCTTTTCTTTTTTTTTTTGTCTCTTTGGGATACAGACCTAGTAGTGGTATAGCTGGGTTAAAGGGTGGCCCTTTAGGCATAGTTCCAGATTGCTGTCTAGAATGGTTGGATCAGTTCACAATTCCACCAACACTGCATTAATGTCTCAGTTGTTCCACATCCATTCAAACAAATGACAATCTTGATCCCAGAGGAGATATGAGAAGACAGAGGTGGCTGGTCCACAGATGTGGAATATTGCATATATCATCAGATTTTTTTGGTTGTATTTTCTATTTTTTCTTTCTAAAAAACATTCATTGTTAAAGAGGATAGGGAAAGGGAGAGGAATGCCAGGAAAAATTCAGGTGATATAAAAGCTAATATCAGTAAAAATATATTTTTTTAAAAAATGTTAAAGCTTTAAATGTGAAACCAATGATTAGATAGCCAAATGAATACAATTTTGCATTTGTTTTAGTAAACCAACACCATCACTATATAATTACAACATCGTTGATGGAGAAAGAAGCCACATTTTCTAGTACAGGCCTTATACATGTTCCTTTTGGACATGTTGTCGCATGTGAGAAATGGCGAGGGTCTCAGTTAGCCCAAGGAATGCAAGGTTAGTATGTAAACATTTTTTTCTGCTTAGTTCCAAGTTTATTCCTGTGTATTTTAATTTATGATGATATAGAACTCATACTCTTGTCTATTTTAAGGAAAGATTAAGCTCGTCTTTGAGGAAGACCTGACACTAGTGGATTTTCACCTTTCTAATAGATTCTGTATTCTTTATATTACTGAAGCAGATCTGGTGGCAGGAAATGGCTATAAAAAGAGAATTGTTCGCCTTAGAAATGTAAGTACTAAGCAAATGAAAAATGAGAATTGACTTGTTCCTGCACCGTGTGTGTGTGTGTATATATATATATATATATATATATATATATATATATATATGTATATATATATGTGGGTGTATGTTCTATAAACAAATATAGACTAAAAATATCATTCCTGCTGTTGAGGTATTTACAGTCTAGTAATGTCCTAGGAGGATGGACATCTAGCCAAATGTAATACAAGTTAGAATATAAGTGTATAAAAAAAGTATCACCAAAATACTGTGAAAATTGAAAGGCATAAGTCTTGAAAACTAAGGGGGATTGAAGCAGACAAACATTAGGGGTGAGTATATCCTAAGTGAGAAAAATGAGCAAAGCATCAGTAGAGCCTCTTGAAATGGGAAAGTGATAATTTATTTGTAGAACTTGTTAATAATTTTAGATTCCCTAAAATTGCTAAACATTCCAAATATATGTCCTACTGCTTCATTCCCCTGCAATTCCAATTGGATAATAAGATCTTTCTTAGACTTTTAAAAGTTGTTATAAAACAATTTTATTGTATAATAAAGGTATCTTCATTATGTCAGTTATTTTTCTTTATTGAAGGCCAATAATCTTCAAGGAATTGTAATAGTTGAAAAAACACAAATGAGTGAACAGTACTTTACAGCAGTGCAGAAATTTGTTGTGCTGGAACTTGGAATGGCATTACTTCCAGTGTCCAGCCAAATGGAAGCATCTCAACTTATTATCCAACTGGTAAGTACACAAGCACTCTGATGAGCATTTCTAACTTTGTAAAAAAAAAAAATTGTTTTAAGACCTGAGAGGTCCCTTCATTACAACATCCACCTTTACTTTGACCTAGTGAACAACATCGAAAACGCACTTGACATTTTTTCATGAATTATATAAATAAAGTATATAAATAAAAGCTCTATTTGGGGGATCTATGGTCAGAATTTCCTTCAATAAACTGAACTTGACATATTTTTCAACCTTAAATACAAGTGAATGACCAACTTTAATATATAATTTCCCCACCCTGAAATTTAGTTGTCAGTTAACTCTTTATATATCTAGAAATATTTGGCTCTTCTGCCAATGAAATAACTGTTCTGTATACTTACTGGGTAGAATACCAGTTTTATAGCATGTGTATTTGTCATATGATTTTATTTATTGTCATTAATATGACATGTTGATGTCATATTAATGTCATATTGAGTTGTAATTTGTGATTGATTATAATAATACTTTATTATTTGTTACAGTTGATTTGTAAAAATTTATAATTGAGCATATGCATATATCCATATGTGTATTTGACTATATGCATATATCCTGATATATATATGTATATATATATGTGTGTGTGTGTGTGTGTGTGCGTATATACATACATTTCTGCCCTGTAGAAGTTTGCAGTATTTTTCAAAAAAATTTCTTTTTGCCATACTCTGATGCTTTCAAGTAGGTTTGAACAACTTATAAACCTCTTGTCCCCCATGTATCAACATCCTCAGTCTCACTAGCTCTGTTGTCCTCTTCTGTCGTCTAAAGAGCTTTGATTCTTCCTAGGAAGAGAAAGCCACCCTAAGGTGACACCAAGTCACCATTGTGAACAAACCCACCAGAGGTATGCTCTGTACTGGGAAAATAACTAAATTTGAGGTCCTCAGGTTTTCAAAGAAAGTTACCAGAAGGCTGTAGGGTATCATAGCAAGATAATATTTTTGTCATTCTGCCTTAATTAATTTTATTGTCATGATAATTCCCAGACTCAGGTGTCATTATACAGAGGGGAGAATTCTCCTTTTATAATAAATAGTACTTGCATACCATGTTGGGTCACAAGTACTATGTGAAGCATTTTTTGTAAAGGAAGTTCAGATTCACTTTGACTAATGTTAGCATGAAACTAAATTTTACTTGAATGAGTAAATAGACTAATCTTTTCAAACTAACATATTGATGATTCTAACAACATAAAAAAGTTCTTATTAAAATGAAAGCATTTTTAAAAATTTATTTTCAGTTCTCAACATTCACTTCCACAAAATTTTGAATTTCATATTTTCTCTCCATGTACCCCCCTTCCCTCACCCCAGGACGGCATGTATTCTGATTACCCTTTCCTCCAATCTACCGTCCCTTCTATCACTCCCCCCCACCCCCTCTCTTATCCCCTTCCCTTCCATTTTCCTGTAGGGTAAGATAGATTTCTATACTCCATTGCCTATATGTCTTATTTCCTAGTAGCACGTAAAAACAATTTTAACATTCATTTTTAAAGCTTTTGAGTTCCACATTCTCTCCCTTCCCCTCCCCCCCCTCCCATTGAGAAGGCAAGCAATTCGCTATAGATTATACCTGTGGAGTCATGGAAAACACTTCCCTAACAGTCAGGTTGTGAAAGACTATATTTCCCTCTATCCTGTCTCACCCTCCATTTATTCTATTCTCTCCTTTGACCTGTTCCTCTAACAAAGTGTTTGCTTCCAATTACCACTCCCCCCAATTCTGCTGTCCCTTCACTTCTCTTATCCCCTCCCCACCTGCTTTCCTGTAGGGTAAGATATAGTTCTATACCCAATTGAGTGTATATGTTATTCCCTCCTGAAGCCAAATTCATTGAAAGGAAGGTTCATTTATTCCCTCTCACCTTCTCCTTCTTCCCCTCCATTGTAAGAGCTTTCTTGCCTCTTTTATGTGGGATGAGATGGTTTACTACATTCTACCTCTCCCTTTCTCCTAGTACATTCCTCTCAACACTTAATTTTCTTTTTCAGGTATCATCCCTTAGTATTCACTTTACTCTGTGCCTTCTATATGCGCCTCTCTCTCTCTCTCTCTCTCTCTCTCTCTCTCTCTCTCTCTCTCTCTCTCCCTCTCTCCCTCTCTCCCTCCCCCCCTCCCCCCCCCCTCCACACATACACACACACTCCCTCCAACTATCCTAACACTGAGTAAGAGAAAGGTCTCATGAGTTAAAAATATCATCTTTCCATGTAGTAATGTGAACAGTTCAACTTTAATAAGTGCCCTTAGGATTTCTCTTTCCTGTTTACCTTTTTATGCTTCTCTTGATTCCTGTATTTGAAAGTCAAATTTTCTATTCAACTCTGGTCTTTTCAACAAGAATGCTCATTTTCCCAGGCAGTTACTTGGCTTTTGAGCCCTTTGTTATGTGGAGGGCTCCAGAAGCAGCCTCCACTTCAGCAGTGGCTGCTGCCACCCTGGGACTGGGGCCAGGGTTGAGACTGGAGCTGGGGCTAAGGCTGGACCATGCTCCCCTTTCAGTTAGGTGAAAGACCCTTCCCACTGACCTTTGAAGCTGTCTTTAGCATTTCTGGGTTGAGAAGTCTGGAAACCACAGCAGCCATCAATGATTCATCCCGTAAGGCCTGCTTCACTCTGTCCTTACTGGCATGGCCCACACCAAACTGTTCTCTACTCCCATCCCAGTGCAATAGACCCTTCCTATCGATCTTCCAGATTGTCTTGGGCTGGAAATTTGCTTCAGTCTGTCATTTTGTGACTTCTATTCCCCTTGAATTTGTTTAAAGTCATTTTTTACAGGTTTTTTGAGAGGTTTGGGGGAAGAGCTGTAGCAGGTCCCTGCTTCTACTCCACCATCTTGGCTCCATCCCCCAATAGCATTTTTTTCTTAAAGATTACAAAATTACATTAGTTTCAGCAAATATTTCCTAAGTATCTACTACATGCAAGTTAGTTTGCTAGGTCCTAGTTATAAACAAATAAGATAAAGACATTCCCTCGCCTAGGGATGGGGGACCTGCAGTCTTGAGGCCACATGTGGTGCTCTAGGTCCTCAAGTATGGCCCTTTGACTGTTTGAATTCAGCCAAAGGGCTGCATTGGAGGATCCAGAGGGTTGTGTGTGTGGCTTTGAGGCCACAGCTTCGGTCAAGGAAAATATGACAGATAAGTATAATACAAGGTAGAGTACAATGGGTACCCACGGTAAAGACCCAAAGTGGTTTAGGGAAATTTGAGGTGGAGGAAACATTTCCTATTTGGATATTTGGGGGGAGAGGGTGGAATGAACAGGGAAGGCTATAGTCCCTCAGTCAGGTTTTAAAGGAAGAGGACTGTAAAGAGCCTCTTAATTCACAGAGGCTTCATGGGACATGCATGCTAAGTTTAAGAAACAGTTTTAGTTTGAGTGAAACTCTAAAAAGGTAGTAACCTATCAAATTGTGAAAGGCTTCAAGGTCCAGAATGAGGGGTTGAAATTGTTTAGAAGATTTCTGAATGATTTGGTTATACCTATGGCATAAGAAAATATTAACACTAGAGGAAGGGTAGAAGGATATTGTCACAGTCCAGGCAAGAAGAATAGGGAACCTTCCCAGGGTAGTAGCAGTGGGAGTAGAGAAAAGGGAATGAATGCCAGAGATATTATGGAGATAGAATCAAAAAGACTTAGCAACTGACTGAGATTTCAAACCTAATTAATACAGAGGTTGATGGAAAATTATAAGTTTGGTGGGGTGAGAGGGGAAGTTCATTTCTGGACATGATGAGTTTGAAGTACTAGGGAAACATCTAGTTAGAGATGCCCAACATACTAATTAGAGATGTGGGACTAAAGTTCAAAGGAGAGAGAGAGGACCTAGAGATATAGTTAGGAATCAGTGGTGTGGAGGTAACACTTGACTGTAGGAGCAGGTGAAATCATCAAGGGAGACATGAATAGAGCAGAGGGAGCCAAAGACAGTCTTTGGGGAAAAGCTGTATTTAAGAAAAACCAGTAAAAGGACCATGAGAGAATGGTGTCAGAGAATGGAGGGGAAAGTGGCCACGAGGCACAGGTGAATCAAGGTGTATCCAGGAAAACTTTTACTAATTTTAAATTAGAACTTAATTGGAAAATTAAGTTTCGAGTGAAATGAACTCAAATTCCTTTGTTGTCTTCAATCTTAGGTCCATGAACAAACCAAAGAGCGCAATAGAAATCCTTTTCTTAGGAAGAAAAGCTGTCAGCTCTCTGAATCATCCGTACTTCAAACTGTACAGCAGATACCAGGAGTTGGAAAAGTGACAGCCCTTCTTCTGTTGCAGGAGTTTGCAAGTATCCAAAAACTGTGCAATGCATCTATCCAAGAACTTGAGCAAGTAGTTGGACATACGCTAGCAGAAAAAATGCATACATTCTTTACCCAGACAAGGTGACAGACATAATACTAATACTAAAATAGTGTTTTTGTCCTCCAGAATCACCAGATTGTGATTTTCTTTACCAAGGAAGTGAAATAAAGCAATTTACTTTTTCATCTTGTATCAAGTATTGAAAGGAAAGGTCAATTTGGGAACATACTCTCTATACTTATGTTTTAATCAGCTATCTCTTGCCCATAGGTCTTAAATCTAGCAGACCAGACACTGCTGTTCCTTGACCAACTTTCTAATGATGGTTTTTTTGTGATTAAGATGATCAAAACTTAAATGCAAAGTATCTTATTCTTTAGAAATATTTGTACCAGTTTCAATTTTTAAAAGTTATTTAAAGGAAACTCATAAATAATGACATGCCCTTGACTGTAACATCAACCTTTTCAGACTTCCTCAGACATTTCAGATGATGTCAGTGAAATGTTATATGCTATCACAGATGTCTAAAGTATTACATGGTAGTCTTCTGGTGATAAATTGTAAACGAGGATTAAAGGACTACAACTTAAATAAAGCTTTTGGTGCCTTAAAACCACAAGTATTTTGGTCCAGGTTAAACATCTAGATAAATCTTGAAAGGAGGAAAAATAAAGAGAACAAAAGATAAATTAATAGTTATTTATTTAAATACATAAACCTCTACAAATGTAACACTAAAGACACTGTTTGGATACATTTTCACAATGTTCCCTTAGGATTTTAACGATTATAATGAAAGTAAAATTTGGAAACTTCTGTTAAATTATATATTTAGCCATTCATATTAAGTTTTCTGTATTATTCAGGTACATAGCAAAAAAAACCCTGTCATTACTTAGAAAACATTTGGATTTTAAAAGTCTTACATACAGCTTAAAACTTTTTGTCATATATTTATTGCAAAGAAAAGTTAAAACAGGCTTTTTTTAGCCAGAAGTTTATGCAAGGTGCATTTATGCACTTTCCTACTTTAAACAAAATCGAAAATGTTTTGAGTATCAAACAGTATAATATCTACCCTGTAGATGGCATTTTCATCTAACACTAGTGTGTTAGCAATGTGAAAATTATTTTTAAACAATATGTAAAGTCCAAGCTGATTCTAAATAGTCTCTGCTGTTAAAGTATTAATTATGGAATTTGGCACTAGACCGTATCTAGAACCTGCAACTGTGCTAAAAGTATGCAAATTTGTCATTCATTTTGTACAGTAATCAAAGTAAAACTTTTAATTGAGCATGCAGAACTATTTTTGATAACAGTAACTCAAATCCGCTACTGTAGTCTGGATGGTAGCTGCCATATTGTATAGCAATTCCTTGAATTAAAATTAAAGAATTTCTTTTTTTAAACTTTAAATCTATTACACAGTGAATTTCAGCAATATTAGTTTAAAACCAATAGGACAAGTAATAAAGTTAGTTGTAAAGACTATCCTTCATATTTTCAGTACTATTCTATTTACAATACTATATGCAATAAATAACTTATAGCAATGCACTGACACTTCAAACAGAAGACAGAAATGTCTTCTGTAAATCCAGTTTCGGCACTTTTGTTTAGGATACAAATTCCACATAAGCAAGTTTTAAAAAATCTAAGAAAATGGGTTTTAAATATATTAATAAATTTCACATTATGGCACATATATTGAGAGTTACTGAGCATTTAGAAATAGCTTTGTTTACTGAAATGTTAATACAATGAACTTTCTGTATTGAGAAGACCAAAAGGAGAAGGAAGTTTCTTCTTGCTCTGGGGTCTTGCCACCCCAACTGATGGGAGACAGAGAGTGCTAGCTGACTTCTGTCTGTCTTTGTTGGTTCCCCAACTCAAAAAAGACAGTTTTTTGGAGATTTTTTTGGTTTTGTCGATTTTATCATCTTCTATGGTTAAGCAGATCATGGAGTACGTTTTCTGCATTCCCACAGAGTAGGTAGCACACTTACTATGCTGCATAAATGAAAAGGGAAAAAGTCATCCATGAGGAGTTATATGCTCAAAATAAAAGATTAAACTTGCATTATAAGGTATAATAAAAGATATAAATTTCTTGAGTTTATAGTAGTTTACAAGAATTATAGTTTTGAAATTCAGGCTTCTACTTACTATGTCTGACTCTAAAAATCACTGAAGGAATAACTTAGTATTAATATCTGTTTAGTAACCACTACTGAGGGATTGCATAGGATTAGAATATGAATATGATCTTATTTGTATCCTCAACCCCTTTGGCAGTTTGGTGGAACCTATGAACACTTTCTAGGAATAATGTTTTTAAGTGCATAAAATAATAATATACATAGGATTACAAAGGACAACAGTCATACTGAAACAGTTTGGGTAAGAACTCTTGCTTTAAAGAGAGCTAAATAAAAACACTGAGCTACTATGAAAATTTAAAAAATTACTCCCTACAAAATTCCCTCTTCATATTTGAATTAATGACTGGAATAAGCTTTTTAAAATGTCATTAACATTTGTAACAAGTGTTTGAAATTTGATTTGTAGGTTTTATGTAAAATACCTACAATTTTTTAGCTGAAGAGAAGTTAGTAAATTCTTTAAAGAATTGAGAATAGGGAGAGAACAAGTATCATTTCTTACCATAGAAGATGTTGAATCCAAAAGACTGATGACCTTCATCTCAATATCTTCCTCCCCTAAACTCTTCAGTTTTTGCATGACCTCACTCACTGTCAGCCACTTACAATCTGTGTCTTGAATAGAAACAATATAATCCCCTTCTTTAGCACCTGCCAGCTAGAAAAACAATATATACAAATGGTCAATTTTAATTAAAATTAATCTCCATCATAAAGTTTCCAAATCTATGTACAAAAATTTACCACAGATCTTCAAATGCAGGTCTCCAGAGAATCATAAAAAGGTAAACAGAGGGGAAAAAACAAAAACAAAAACTTGCTACTCAATTAGGGCAAACTGTTTACCTCCCTATAAGGGAAGATGAAACCTGGTAATCTTGAGAACTGTGCAGCTATTATGATAAAAGGGATATATGTACAAGGAATGGGCATAAAGTAAATGATGTCATGTCAAAAATATGATTTAAGTAAGAGAAGGGATTGTAATAGGAGGTGTGAAAAGGGGGAAGCAGAAAATGGCAAATTATAACTCGGGAAGAAGTACAAAACTATAGTAGAGGGAAGGAGGGGAGGGAGATGAGCATTGTTTGAGAGATACTCTCATCTGATTTGTTCAAAGGAGGGAACAATAATCTTAAGTAGATAATCCTAACTAGCTCTATAGGTAGTAGGAGGGGAAGGGGGAAGAAAGGGGAGGGTGGCTAAAAGGGAGGAAAGAAGCAATAAGAGTAAAGGGGAGTAAAAGGGAGGGGGGCTAAAAGAAGGAGGGGAAGGCTGCAGGAGGAGGGGGAGAAAAGTAAATACTATTGAGGAGGGGAAGGGAGACGGGAGAGCTAAAAGCACAAATGGTGGGAAAGAGGTTGGAGGGAAATACACAGATTGTAATCATAACTGTGAATGTGAATGGAATGAACTCTCCCATAAAACGGAGACGGATAGCAGAATGGATTAAAAGCCATAATCCAACAATATGCTGCTTACAAGAAACACATTTGAAACAGGGGGATACACATAGGATAAAGGTCAAAGGATGGAGCAGAATATATTGTGCTTCAGCTCATGTAAGAAAGGCAGGAGTAGCAATCCTAATCTCAGACAAAGCGAAAGCAGAAATAGATCTAATCAAAAGGGATAAGGATGGAAACTATATCCTGCTAAAAGGTACCATAGACAATGAAGCAATATCATTACTAAACATGTATGCTCCAAGTGGTATAGCATCCAGATTCTTAGAGGAGAGGTTGGGGGAGTTGGAGGAAGAAATTGATAGCAAAACTATACTAGTGGGGGACCTCAACCTCCCCCTCTCTGAACTCGATAAATCCAACCTCAAAATAAACAAGAAAGAGGTTAAGGAGGTAAATAAAACTCTGGATAAGGTAGATATGATAGATCTTTGGAGAAAATTAATTGGGAATAGAAAGGAATATACCTTTTTCTCAGCGGTACATGGAACATTTACAAAAACTGACCATGTACTAGGACATAAAAATCTCACAATCCAGTGCAGAAAGGTAGAGATAATCAATGCATCCTTTTCAGATCATAATGCATTAAAAATTACATGTAATAAAAGGCCATGGAAAGAGAAACCAAAAATCAATTGGAAACTAAATAATCTAATTCTAAAGAAGGGTTGGGTTAAAGAAGAAATCATAGAAACAATCAACAATTTCATTCAAGAGAATGACAATAGTGAGACAACATACCAAAACTTATGGGATACTGCAAAAGCAGTTTTTAGGGGAAGTTTTATATCTTTGAATGCCTACATAAATAAAATAGAGAAAGAGGAGATCAATGACTTAGGCTTGCAGTTGAAAAAGCTAGAAAAAGAACAAATTGAAAATCCCCAAGTAAATACCAAATTAGAAATACTGAAAACCAAAGGAGAGATTAATAAAATTGAAATTAAGAAAACTATTGAATTAATAAATAAAACCAATAGTTGGTTTTATGAAAAAACTAATAAAATTGATAAACCTTTGGTCAATCTGATTTAAAAAAAGAAAGAAGAAAATCAAATTGCTAATATTAAAAATGAAAGGGGTGAACTCACCTCCAATGAGGAGGAAATTAAAACAATAATTAGAAACTACTTTGCCCAACTTTATGCCCACAAATTCGATAATCTAAACGAGATGGATGAATATTTTAAAAAATACAAATTGCCCAGATTAACAGAAGAGGAAGTTGAATACTTAAACAACCCCATCTCAGAAAAAGAAATTGAGCAAGCCATCAATGAACTCCCTAGGAAAAAATCTCCAGGGCCAGATGGATTCACAAGTGAATTCTATCAAACATTTAAAGAACAGTTAATTCCAATACTACATACACTGTTTTTGAAAATTGGGGAAGAAGGAGTCCTCCCAAATTCTTTCTATGATACAAATATGGTTTTGATGCCCAGACCAGGAAGAGACAAAACAGAGAAAGAAAATTATAGACCAATTTCCCTAATGAATATAGATGCAAAAATTTTAAATAAGATTTTAGCAAAACGAATACAGCATCTTATCACGAGATTAATACATTATGATCAGGTAGGATTCATACCAGGACTACAGGGCTGGTTCAATATTAGGAAAACAATTAGCATTATCGATCACATCAACAACAAAGCTAACAAAAACCACATGATTATCTCAATAGATGCAGAAAAAGCTTTTGACAAAATACAACACCCATTCCTACTAAAAACACTGGAGAATGTAGGAATAAAGGGAACTTTCCATAAAATAATAAGCAGTATCTATCTAAAACCTTCAGCAAGCATTATATGCAATGGGGATAAGCTAGATGCATTCCCAATAAGATCAGGGGTGAAACAAGGTTGTCCATTATCACCACTATTATTCAATATGGTACTAGAAATGTTAGCTGTAGCAATTAGACAAGATAAAGATATTCAAGGAATAAGAATAGCCAAAGAAGAAAATAAGTTATCACTCTTTGCAGATAATATGATGATTTACCTAGAGAATCCCAGAGATTCAAGTAAAAAATTACTTGAATTAATAAACAACTTTGGCAAAGTTGCAGGTTACAAAATAAACCCACACAAATCTTCTGCGTTCCTATATATTAGCAACAAAGTCCAACAGCAAGAGATAGAAAGAGAAATCCCATTTAAAGCTAGGGTAGACAGTATAAAATACTTAGGAGTCTACCTGCCAAAACAAACCCAGGGATTATATGAACACAATTACAAGACACTTTTTGCACAAATAAAATCATATTTAAGTAAGTGGAAAAACATTAGTTGCTCATGGGTAGGCCGTGCTAATATAATAAAAATGACAATTCTACCTAAATTAATATACTTATTTAGTGCCATACCAATTAAACTATCAGACAATTACTTTCTAGAGCTGGATAAAATAATATCAAAATTCATTTGGAAAAACAAAAGGTCCAGAATATCAAAGGGACTAATGAAAAGAAATGCTTGGGAAGGTGGCCTAGCGCTACCAGACCTCAAACTGTACTATAAAGCAGCAATTATCAAAACCACTTGGTATTGGCTAAGAAACAGAGAGGTAGACAAGTGGAATAGACTTGGCACTCAAGATGCAGTAGGCAAGGAATATAGCAACCTTCTGTTTGATAAACCCAAGGACCCCAGCTTCTGGGATAAGAACTCATTGTTTGACAAAAATTGCTGGGAAAACTGGATAACAGTGTGGCGGAAATTAGGCATAGACCCATACCTGACACCGCACACAAGAATAAAGTCCAAATGGGTACATGATTTAGGTATAAAGATTGATGCCATGAATAAACTGGAGAAGCAAGGAATAGTGTATTTATCAGATCTATGGAGAAGGGAAGAATTCTTTACTAAAGGAGAGATAGAAAGCATTATGAAATGCAAAATGGATAACTTTGAATACATTAAACGGAGAAGTTTTTGCACAACCAAACCCAATGCAACCAAAATCCGGAGGGATGTAGTAAATTGGGAAAGAATTTTTACAGCTAAACTCGGGGATAAAGACCTCATTTCTAGAATATATAGAGAACTGACTCAAATGTATAATCATACAAGTCATTCCCCAATTGATAAATGGTCAAAGGATATGAACAGGCAATTTTCAGAGGAAGAAATTAAAGCTATCTATAATCATATGAAAAAATGCTCTAAATCACTATTGATTAGAGAGATGCAAATCAAAACAACTCTGAGGTACCACATCACACCTATAAGATTGGCAAACATGACAGAACAAGAAAATGATAAATGCTGGAGAGGATGTGGGAGAGTTGGAACACTAATTCATTGTTGGTGGAGCTGCGAGCGCATCCAACCATTCTGGAGAACAATTTGGAACTATGCCCAAAGGGCTACAAAAATGTGCATACCCTTTGACCCAGCAATATCGCTACTAGGACTATATCCCCAAGAGATCATAAAAATGGGAAAGGGTCCCACATGTACAAAAATATTTATAGCAGCACTCTATGTAGTTGCCAAAAACTGGAAGTCAAGGGGATGTCCATCAATTGGGGAATGGCTGAATAAATTATGGTATATGAATGTAATGGAGTACTATTGTGCCATAAGAAATGATGAACAAGAAGACTTCAGAGAGGCCTGGAAGGACTTATATGACCTGATGCTGAGTGAAAGGAGCAGAACCAGGAGAACTTTGTGCACAGCAACGACCACAGTGTGTGAGAGTTTTTTCTGGTAGACTTGGAATTTTGTAATAACACAAGAACTTCTTATAAAAAAAAAAAAATCCCAATGGTGGTTCTCAAGGCAAAAAGCCTTCCACACTCAGAGAAAGAAATATGGAAGCCATTCACAAAATGTAGCAGATCATGTTTGTGTATGTGTATGTGTTTGTGTATCATGTTTTGATTTGTTATATGATTTCTTTCATTTATTCTAGTCTGACTACATAGCATGACTATAGTGAAAATATACTCAATAGGAAAGTATATGTAGAATCTATACAGAATTGTATGCAGTCGTGGGGAGGGAGGGGGGTAGTGGGGGGTAGGTGGGGGGGATAAAATCTCAATTGTATGGCAGTGATTGTTAAACATTAAAAAATAAAAAAAATAAAAAAAAAATAAAAAAATTTACCACAGCACTTGCAATAAAGTGCTTTTACTTTATTTAGTTGTTTCTCTTTCACAAATATTCTACCTTCCTACAGCCACATTTATTCATTTGTTTAGGTTGCATATAGAGATATACATATACATACACATACATTTGTGTGTATGTGTGTGTGTGTGTAAGCAGTGTAGTATTTCCCTTTGCTTTCAAATCTGTACCTAAGAATACAATACTTACTGCAGCAGAGCAGTGTGGATCCAGAAAATGAACTTGTACTGGGGAACCTCCTCTCAGAGTGAACCCCAAATCTCCTTCTTCAACGGTAAAACGAATGTTTCGAGGAGCTGTCCATCTCTTATTTGCTGAAAATATAGATAAAGGACCCTATGGAATACAAAAGCATTTTATTATTTGCATATTAAAACAGACATCTTAAAGTTATGTTTTAAATAACTTTAGTGCCCCAGGGACCTGTGCTTGCGTATGTACTGACTTGGATAAAAGCATAGATGAAATGGTGCATAGAGTTTGCAGTTGAGATAAAGCTAGGAGGGATAACATCAGCTGGCAATTACCACTCTAGAAATTCTAGTAAAGCTAATAAAGAGTCCTTAGAGGTCCTAGTTAACATTTCTGAATTCTATGATAGTTGCCTTTAAAAGACAGAAAGAACTGCCTGCAAGAATTTAAATGACCAAACCATAAACTTTGTTGCATACCCTCAATCAAATGAAAGAACCTACTGTAAAGTAATCATTCAAAGACATTTAGGACATACATAGAGCCACCACCCTCATTCCTCATCATACTCTTCAGCAAAGTTAAAAGTTGTCTACCCAAAGAGGTTATTATCACACAACATTGTGGTGGCTCATACCAGCCTCTGGAAAAAGTCTCTCACTACCACCTGGGAAAACTGTGGTGCTATCATCTCAGCTTCCTGCTCGGTTTTAGCTGTAAAAGAAAATTCAAAACATAAGATGACAATTGTCCATAGTCTTCCTGCCTTGCGCTCTGCTCACTGAATGAAGGCTGATTGCATCCAGCTGTCCCTAGCCACCCTACCAAGCCATATCTGCCTCTTACTTTCCCAACCTGATCTCCAGCTCTCACACTTGGGGACCAGCAGAGCAGTGACCCAGCTACCCACTGTCTACCCTTGCTCTGGAACAGTAATAAAATTAATATATAACATGACTCCTGAAAATGATGCATCCACCCCATCACACTATGCCTCCACTCACCATCCCTGAGACTTCACCCTTCTCTGACCACTATTCCTTTGTATATATTGTTTCTTCCTATTAGAATGTAAGCTCTTTGAGAGAAGGGACTTCTTTTTGTATCTGTATCCTGACTGTTTACGAGAGTGCCTAGAACATTGCAGGTGCTTAATAAATGCTTACTGACAGACTGATCAACTTTAACTGCATTCTGAGAGAAGTAACTTATGACTATCACCTTTTCAGCAAATGAAGGGCAACATCCCTTTAAGTAAGTACTTCCTTTTGGTGTACAGTTGAAAGGTCTTTGAAAATACTTCAAAAATATTTATTTAGTAAAATGCAATCCACTAGACTGAGCAGTATGAAAAGAAAAACACTTAAGAAAAAAGGTTAATACTATTAAAGTACAAATAAATATAAATCTAATTCAAGATTGCTAGACAATCCTTTGACTTGTTTCAAGCACTCAGGTTCATACTGCAGTTAGAAGAGAGCTTGCTAACCACTCTCCAATAAAGAAATAATGGATCTTCCCAGATTATGAATGAAATTATGTAATAATTATGATTCTCCCTATCTGTATTTTAGCTCCCCACCTTCAGGCTACAGCATTGTAGAAAAGAGAATCCAAATCTATTATTTGTCTAAAGCACCCACCAGAATATCTGCCTCATTATCATTTAGCTTTTCTTCAGATTATATAACATTATTTTAAAAATCTTCTTCCATTTTCAGGGAAAAATTTCCCCTAAAAGTCATCTCTTCCACTATATGTATCACAAATCAATTCTAATATTGTCATAAAAAAGTAGGAAACATCAGAAGAAGTATATGTTATATTTCTCAGTCTAACTTTCAAGGCCCTCTAGTGGTCTAGGGGAATACTAGATTTGGAATTGGAAAGGCTGGATCCAAATCCCTACTTTGCTACACTTCTGCATATCCAAGGACTTGGACAAGATGACCTCTAAGGGCCCTTCCAGCTCTAACTCGATGATCACAGTCTTATCTACCTTTTCAGTCTTTTTCACAGTTTCAAAATTATACACCCACTTCTCTAGACAAAGCATATTCCTGCTGCTCCAAATAGACCTCTACTCATTTGTTCTACCTGGGTTGTCTTTCCCCCCATTCTCAAGGTATGGAAATCATATGCATATTTGAAAGCCTAACCCAAATCTCACCTCTCTGAAGCCTTCCCTGATAACCTCTTTACACTGATGATTTTTGCCATCTCTAACTTCCTTTGATCACACCTTTCTTATAGAACTGACAATAGCATTTTGCACTCTTGCTTATTTATGTATGTCTTATCTCCACTCTTACATGGGAAGCTTTTGGATAACGAGAACTACGTCTTGCTCATCTCTGCATTCCCACAGTGCCTTGCATAGAGGAGGTGCTCAATAGATACTGGTTGACTGAAGGCAAGCTGATTTTTGTCCATGTTATACACATGTAGGATATCCTGTAGGATGGCTTCACTGTGAACAATAATGTAAGTTACTTACAGGAAATATCTGGAGCATCTATTAAATTCAGAAAATCATCTTCTTCTTCATGCTGACAGTATTTGAGATGAGACCTCTTGTGAGCAACAGACAAGATTTCTTGAAGAATCTCAATGTTCCTCAGCTTTTTGCAAAGGCTGGCTGCCCTCACAGATTCTTCATGATCAGCAATGGCTTTACGTAAATGGGATTTTCCTGAAAACATAAATCATTATCAAAATCATCTAAATTTGAAATTCAACAGTATCATTAAATAGCATTTTATGTTTCAACTGATCAGCTTTATTAACAGCTAGAAGGAGGTTCAAAGACTAGTTATTTAGTTCAATTGCTTTGCTTTACTGAGAAGAAAATTAAGGACACTGCCCAAGGTCATACAATTCAGACTATTCCTGCTGCTCCATGAATAGGCCTTAAGTTTTCCTGACTGAACCTTTGCTTATGTTACTCGGTCTCCCTTGGATGCCTTTTCCTTACCCCCATTCTCAAAATGTGGAAAATTGACCCATCCTTATAATCCTAACTCAAATCCCATCACCTCTAAGATCCTCCTCTGACCACTTCTGGCCAACGATTTCTTTTCCACCTCTGACTCAGTATCCTGTTTATATTTGTTTTATAGTACTTATCACATGCCCTTTTGTGTTAGTTATTTATGTATATATAAATCTTTCCTTTTTCATTTCTAGGTCTTCCAGTTCTAAATTTAGCAGAGCTGGAACTCAATCCCAGGTCTTCTGACCAATGGTTTTTCATGCATGGAGCAGCAAAAAAGAGCTCTGTTTTCTAATAGAATCATCTGGTCTTCTTGAAGACCTATTAAATGCATCTGCAAAAACCTCACTCTTGCTTATGAGATAACTCAATTGACAATCAAATCCAGCTACAAGAACTATGAATGTAGGAAGAAGTGTTTGTTAATTCTGAAACATCTGATCCAATCTCAGCCTGGATAATTTAAGAATAACTTGAAAAATTGCATATTCAAAAATGCAAATTTCAAACTTGAATAACTACTACAAAGCAGAGTAATCATGACACAGCCCACTATCCTTTAGGAACATTCTGGAGCATGGGGGGAGCACTATGGATATGCCAAATCCCAGGGAGCTAGTCTTTATGAGCTTTTGGGGGGCAATACTTTCCCTATTTCCCATACGTAAATAGTATTTACCTAGTTGTTTCCGCTCATTTTTGTTCTTCAGTGTTGCCAAAGGTGTAAATCCTTCAGGCATGTGATCATACAGCTGAGATAAGCACTTTTCCTGTTGGTCTTCATCATCTCCAGGATTTACTACAATGACATGGATTTTGGCACAATGAGTTTGATTTGTAAACTGAGTAAATCAGAAGAGAAACTTTAGATATGATTCTCTTTAAATTCCACATTATATAATTTTATCTTTTGCTATGATGGAAGTGGTAGTTTTATAGTGCTGCAGTAACTAATGGTCCTACAGTATATTCCCCCCTCAAAGCCATGTAAGCTGGCCTCTACACTGTCTCTCAAGCTTTTCTCGTTTCCTGTCTTCAAATCTTATCTGTTCCTCAAGGCCCAGGTCAAGTCCTACCTCTTCTATGAAGCTTTCCCTGATCACCCCAACACAAAGCAATCTCTCCCGAAAGTCTCCCTAAGCCTAAATTTAAATAAACGTTAGGATGTTTTTTGTCTTTACCACTCATCTGGCTCTCATCATATGTTACCTTGTAGTGTTATTTTGAATTTTAAGAGTATGGACTGTCTCCCCAACTAGATTATAAGTCCATTTGGGGCAGGAACTCTATTTCATATTTCCTTTAGGTCCTAAACACCTATCACAGTGCTTGGCAGTCATTATTTGATAATTCAACAAATGTTTAACAAGCACTTGCTATATATGCAAAGTATTATGCCACAGACTAGAGATAAGAAGGCAAAAGGCAAAGTAGCCCCCTCTCTAAACACAGACTAAGCTCCTCCATCAGACTGTTAGACTCCCTCGGCAACGAGGACTATCTTTTTGGGCTTTCTTTGTCTCCCCAGGACTTAGTACACAGTAGGCACTAATGCTTCTTCACCTGACATTAATGAGAAATAGAGTCTGGTAAAATACAGGAGGATGAACAGATAGTCAGATAGTTTATAAATTTCCATAGATACCTCATTGGGCTAAGCAAACGAAAATGCAGAGTCTTTCTGACACTAATGCTGGCATTTCCATTAACTTCATATATCCCCAACAACATCCTCTGTCAAACAGAAATAGTATTGACCTCCCTCGAGGTCATACCAAGCCATTTTGCAGAAGCATTAAAAAAGCATTTTTAATTTAGGAAGATTTTTTCTAACTCTTACATTGATGATCAATCAGAATGGTGGCAGCAAAGTAGTGAGCCAGTGCTCTATAATGGTCAGATTTCACTTTAACCAGGATGGCCCAAGAGTACGGGATATTCTCTTTAACTGGCTCCTGACTCATAGCTGAGTGAAGTTGCTGGTAAACCTCCCCAACCTAAAACAAGAGAGGGAGGAAAAAGATCACTGGCACAGAACTGCTCCATGTTTCCTCTGCCAAAGACAAAAAGCTCTTTCTTTTACAAGCAATAATGAATACAGGCAGGTCATTGTAGAATTGGGTAAACATTTTCAAGGTCATTTCCTATTAGCTTCAAAATTAAAAGAATAATCAGACAGGCAATTGTAATAATAGATTTATTTACAGTTTAAAAGTCCAGGTTGGTGTTAGTGATCCATGTCATACAATAATAAATTTGTATAGAGAGCAAGGAGGAGGTCCCTGCCTAGGAATAGCATAAAGGGCACTCTTATGAGCAAATTCTGGGGAAGACTCTCATTGGACTTCGGGTTCATATCTGCCAGAAATATACAATGACCCACCAAAGGCATGGGAGCCAAGAAATAAAGCCAGATCTCAAAGTACAGCATCACCACTTACCTTGGCAGCTTCCTGGGCCATCTTCACTAAGGTGAAGAATTCATTTCGGATCCCAGGGAGGCTGATTTTCTCAAAGATAATTTCTTGAGCTTGTGCTAGCATCATTCTGACGAGAACATTTAGCATGGCAGGGCTCATGTCATAACTTGGTGTATGAGTAAATGTTTCCTTTAGGTAGTTTAAAACTCCTTAAATGTAAAAAAAAAAAAATCACATTCGTTGAAAGAATACCTCCTACTCTCCTACATTAGAAACAGATTAAACACATATACACATATACATATGCACACATAAAACTACTCTTTATACTGGCTTCATGAAAACTTCATTTCTCCTTAATGCTTATAAAGCCATGGAACTGGTATCTGTACTATCAATCAATCATTCTCTGGCAAGAGCTGCATGCTCAGTTTCATTAATAGCAGGTTCATAAGGAATGTTTAAGGCAGCAAGGTTTTCGATATAGCTAACTTTGTATCCCCAGCCTCTAACACTATGCCCTCCAAACAGTTTGTTAAATTAATGATGTTCCCAAGTTTGTAGCAGTATTCAGATCATTGACATTGAGCTGTTAAAGGATAAAGAAGCAAGAACAATATCCAAGTTGGGAAAGACCCTTGGATTTGAAGAGTCACCTCACAAACACTGACCTAGGAAGATGTGACAACAGGCACAGAATGAGGAGGAGCTTTTCTGAGTTCATTCATATGAAAAATTACAATATATATTTCAGCTACCATATTTTTCCCCTTCAAAAATTCAGTATCAAAAATAAAACTGACAAATCAAGAGCTGAAATATAACCTCTAACACCATTCCCATCCAACTGGTTCATCTAGTTTCACCAGCATATAAACTGCACCATATTCTGTGGAAGCTGGTTGTGAGCTATTATATACACTTTCTATTTGCATGAAGGTTGGAATGATATAGAGCAGGGGTTCTTAATGTGGGATATGTGAACTTTTTTTTTAAATTGGTATGTGTATTTCAGTATACTTGGTTTCCTTTTTTAATCCTATGCATTTTATGCATTTAAAAATTATTCTGAGACGAGATCCCTAAGTTTCACCAGACTGCCAATGTAGAGGAGATCTATGACACAAAAGGGTTTAAGAACACCTGGTATGAAAGCTTACTAAATTCTGTATACCCTTTGACCAAACAATAGCACTGCTTAGTCTATATCCCAAAGAGATTTTTTTAAAGAGGAGCCATATGTATAAAAATATTTACAGTAGTTCTTTTTGATGTGGCAAAGAACTGGAAACTGAGGGGATGCCTATCAACTGGGCAATGGTTGAATAAATTCTGGCACATAAATGAGTTGTTGTTTCAGTTGTGTCCAACTCTTCATGACCCCACTTGGATTTTTTTGGCAAAGCTACTAGAGTGATCTGACATTTCCTTCTCCAGCCTTCTTTTTTAAAAAAACAAATGAGGAAACTAAGGCAAACAGGGTTAAGTGACTTGCCCAAGGTCATACAACTAGTTACGTGTGTAAGGCTGAACCTGAACTCAGGAATTCCTCACTCTGGGTCCAGGGCTCCATCTACTGCACCATGAAATACTATTATGCTCTAAGATATAATGGAGGTGACATTGTCAAAGAAACTGAGGAAGACTCTGATACACTAACAACAATGTAAAGACAACTTCAAAAGACTTAAGAACTCTGATTAATGGAATGACCAACCCCAGTTCCAGAAAAATTAAGGTGAATTATGCTATCCACCTCCTAACAGAGAGGTCATGGACTCAGGATGCAGACTAAGACATTTTTTGGACATGGCTAATGAGGTCAATTTGTTTTGATTTGTGAATATTTATTACAAAGTTTTGTTTTTCTTTCTTTTTCAATGCAGGGGAAAAAGGGAAGGGAGAGAAGGTGGATGTTCATTCATTAAAAAAATAATAATAAAACAAAAAGTAAAATAAGATTATTTTAAACCATGGTATAGAAAACAGAACAGTAGACTTGGGAGTCAAGAAGGCCTGGGGTTAAACTCTGCTTCAAATGCAGCCATGTAACCCTGAACAAGTCAATCTGTTTCAATCTTTGGGGACTCCTGAATTACCCTATCATACCCTTGCACTAGGTACTTGCCCCACCCCTCCCCTGCCTTTCAGCTTCCTTTGGTGTGTCATCTTTTCCCATTTGACTGTAAGTTCTTTGAGGGCAGGGTCTGTCTTTTTCATTTTTTGAATTCCCAGCATTTAGCACAATGCCTGGTACAAAACAGGCACTTAATAAATGTTTACTGACTGACTGACAAGAATACTTACAGTATTTATCCCATAAGATTATTATGAGAATCAAAAGAGATAAGATATACAGTGTTTTCCAAATCTTAAAGTGAATGTTTTTATTTTATTTGTTTTAAATAAAACAAATGTGCAATTTATTTGATTAGTTATTAGTTTAGATTTCACTGGTATAAGCAATTCCCTCTACCAAGGTAGATTGGCAATTGCTCTGCATTATTTTTAAGTAAACTGCCTAAAGCACTGAGACCTTAAGTGACATTCCAGGGTTATACAGTATGCTTTGAGGCAGAATTTGAATTCAGGTCTTCCAGACTCTCAGGCCAGTCCTCTATCCACTATGTCATCCTGCCTTTCCAGACATTTTCCATCTGTACGTCTGTTTTGATGAGTTCATAAACACTGGTAAAAATAAAAAATATAAAATAAAATTCTCCCCCTTATAATGTATCCCACAGAATTTTAGATCTGAAAATACCATAAAAGTATCTTCTAATCTAATCCCTTCATTTTACAGTTGAGAAACCTGTGGCTCATGGAGAGGAAATTACTTTCCTTAAGGTCACACAAGTTAATGGCTGCTCTGGGACTGGAACTGATGTTTCCTGATGGGTGGAATAAATGGATTTGCCTGGGTTTCCAGTGGAAAATCCTGTCTTTGGACTTTTACCAGCCATTTCACCAAATAGATGCCAATAACATTAATCTACACAGCTGCATATTGTAGGGTGTGAATCCAGAACCCACTCCTACAGACTCAATTGCCACTGAAATAGGCTGCAGAGATTAATATTCAATGTAGTCATTAGTGAGTTAGTGCCACGGGTGAACAGAAAAATAAGAGAAGAAATACAAGTGGAAAAAAGACTGCTGTAAGAGTCAAGAAGCCCAACCCCAGGTCCAGCTCTTCACGTCCTGTGTCATCTTACTCTTCCAACCTTGAGCATCCTCATCCCAAAGAGAAGGGGTTCGCACCAAGGGCTATCTGAGGTCCCTTCAAGCTCTAACTTTCTGTAGTTTGGCAAAGAATTATTCCATATATGAATCCATAATGCTCTCAACTCAAGTACTGTTGTAATGAGGAAAGTCAAGAAACAACTTATTCACATCTTTAAGCATTATAAAAAAACAAATCTTTTCTATTTTGGTTTCCATTCTATCCTTCAAAATAGCATTCCTTGACCCATATATACAAAAATATTTATAGCAGTATTTTTTGTTGTAACAAAAAACTGGAAACAAAATAAGGAAATTACCCCCAAAATGGGGAGTGGCTGTACAAATCATGACAAATGAACATGAGGTATTATTATGCCATAAGAAATAACAAAAGTGAAGAACATTAAGAGAAACCTGGAAGGACTTGTATGAAATACTGCAGAGTAAAGTGAGAAGAACAAGGAGAACAACTTATATAATGACTGACTTTGTAAAAGAACATAACTATGAATGGAGCATGACTAGTATCTAATGATCATTCACAACTCCAGAAGACTGAGTCAGACTTTCTCACTCTCTTGACAGAGATGTGATGGAGTAGAAGGTACAGCAAGAGACGTACGTTTTCAGACATAACAAATGTATGGATTTGTTTGTAGATTTCATGAGACTTCTTATTTATTGGAAGGGAAGAAGGGTAGAAATAGTGATATGAAGAAATAAGAAGAAAAGAGATTCAATGGATTATTGGGAAAAAATAAATAAACAGGAGAGCCAAAGGAAGTTCTTAAAGAGAAACAAACAGGTCAGTGTTGGAACTACCATATTAAATTTGATATAACAACAACAACAAAAAAGCAAAAGTTGTTGGAGATTCATGCTTCATATGCAGGCCTCTTTTTCTGATCTTCGTATATGGAAATATTAATATTTCTTGCTTATCAAGTTCAGAATAATAATAAAAAAGAGAAACATTTAAATAAATAAAAGTGTTCCTTCTACAAAGAAACAACATTCAGTATACCTACCCAAGTTCTCAGATCTCAGAAAAATTAATAACTAAGCTCCAGAATCCTGTACACAAAATCAGATGATGACAACAGGTTTTGGGCCATTAAACAATTCTCTTTTTGTACTTGCACAGAAAGTTGGCAGTGAACCTATAGAGTCCTTTCAGGTATGAAGGGTAGCTACTAGCATCCCAGTGACTGGAAAGCCAACCAAGTTGGCAAAACTGAAGTTAAAAAAGTCAAAAATAAAATAATAGCAATTCTTTCTTAAAGAGAGCATGCATCAAAGGTAATAAGACACAATTTCTCTTACTGAAACACAAACACACACACACATGCACGTGTACACCCTGGCAAGTAGGCAATGTTTCCTCATACAACTCTCACCTGCAGCTCTCTGAAAGGCATCCACAGCATGTTCAAGCCCTGTTTGTGTCTGCCGGTTACTTCGGGTTCCAATTTGTGTATAGACAGCACCAATATTAAATAGGATACTGGCTTTTTCCAGCGACAAATTCTGCTGGCTGACAGGAACCCCAGTTAATGAATCATACCTATTTAAGAAAATTTGAAGGAAAAAGAAATTTCACTTTTGTATCTGTTAAAAACATAATAATTCTTCACATGAAACTCAAAAGATAAATCCCACAAGCTATTTGTTTACAAACAAGGTAATAGACTTGTTCATATTTAATTAAGACCCTGTCCAAATCTATTCTTGGTTTCAAAAATAATATGATTCTCTTAACTGAAATACAATTATTAATTTTCTTTATAGTTTTTTCTTCAAATAGAAAATATTCAGAGTTTCTTTAAAGAATTCTATTTTGAATGAAAAAAGAACAGAGAACACTTCACTTGAGACTAAATAATAATATTGCCAATTTGTTTAGTTTCTGATAGAAGATTAAGACTTTTCTTACAGGTACATTAAAAAACCCATCTCCCTTCCCAAAAGGAAATTTAGAATCAACAGCCCCAATGTTTAGATTACTACAGGTCCTGAGATGTTAAAGTGAAATTCTTATTCTGACCCTTAAAGAAAAATCCTTAATTCACAATCAACTTGGTCCATCTCCCCAAGCATACCTGAAGAAAATTTACAGTTTCATGGGAATACTTTAAACAACCTTGCTCTTTTAAGAACATAGGCCAAATAGGCAAAGATGACAAAAATGAGAATAGAAATAGAGGAAGGGACTGAGGAAAGGATAGGTACACTAACAGATTGTGAATGGAACTGTAAATCAGTCCAACCATTCCAGAAAACTATTTGGAATTATACTAAAAAAAGAGACTAAAATTTCCATGCCCAGACATCCCATTGTTAGATGTATATTCACCAAAATTTTTACAAGCAGCACTTTTTGTAGCTACCAAATAACTGGAAGCAAAGATGATGTCCACTAGTTGAGGCCTAGCTAAACAAACTGTGGTATATAATGTTATAGAATTATACTGTCCTCTAAGAAATGATGAATATGAGAATTCAAAGAAGCATGGAAAGACATATGGAATGATGAAGAGTGAAGGAAGCCGAACCAGAAATATATTATGTACAATCACAAACCTAGAAATGGAAAGAATTTTTTTAAAAAAGAAGAAACTTAATAGTTTGTAATTATAATGAAAAAACTTGGCCCTGGATAAGAGTTGAGAAAAGGTATCTTCTTCACCTCATTGCAATGGTAAAGGAGTATAGGTGTATAATACTGAATGTATTATGAACCACAACTGACATATTGATTGTTACAAGGGATAACTCACAGGGGATACATTAAAAAAAAATTTAAAGATGACCTAAAAACAAAAGATATGAATAAAAACAAATTTTTTAAAAGAATGCATGCTAACACTTGCAGAAAAAATTGGCTACCCAAATTCATTGTCTGGTCAAATCTAATTTTTTATTCATCAGCAACTAATGTCCTATGAATTGGAAAAAGGCCTGTTCATTAAAAACACCTATCAAGTCGAACATAAGAAATCTTCCTTCCAGTGACACAATTTTTCCTAATTGTAATAGGAAGATTAAGACTATTCTAATTTTATTGTACAAGTAGTTTATAATACTCAATTAAACAATGATTGTGAAATGCCATAAGCTCTTTGGGATCTGGTGCATAACCATTTAATAGCTTATATCTCTTTAGCTATCTTACATAATAAGTTCAACAATTAAAAAAACATTTGCTATAAAAAATGACAAAAGCAACATATCAAAATCAGAAATAGTTGACACAAATAAGAATATGAAAATATTCATTAAGTCGGAAAAAAACAACCTACCATGTAAATAAAATTCCCATGTTCCTAGTGGGTGGAAAAAATCTGTTTTCAACAAAACCAAGCTGAATGAAGTATGTCATTAACAGTTCAATACCAGCTTCATCTCTGCTAGGTGTGCGGCAAGCCTAAAGATATTTAGAAAAGAAATATTGAATAAAAGCAAACAACCTTATTACTAGCATCAGCTAATTGATTTAACACACATAAAATCAATTCAAAGAACACTGTTCCTATAACTTCCCCATATGCACCCCTAAGTGTGCCTCTCCTAATCATTAGAGAAGTATTTACCTTAACAAAAGTTGGTGGTTCCTGCAATTTGTTTTTCACTGTGGCATTGTGAAATGAAAACAATACACTTACAAGTAAATAAAATACATTAGGGATATCAGCAAAACTTGTGATATCATTACAGTGAATTCTTGGGTGAGGAAACTCCAACTGCAGGTTGGCACCTTCTTTGCAACTTCTAGTTAGGGATCTAGAACACTAGGGTTAAATGACATGTCTAGCTTCATGAATCCAGTATGTATCATAAAAGAATCTAACACTTCCACTCTCTAATAAATGAGATAATACATGTGCAATGCTTTGCAAATCTTAAAGCACTATATTATAAGTGCCACTTATTAGGATTATAATTATCACTCTATCCACTATGCCATGGCAGTATTAAACACCCAGTGAAGATGATACACAGACCTAGTGACTATGTTGAATCCCAGATGGAAACTTACTTGTCTTAGATCCATAAGATCTGCAACTTCATCTTCATATAAAGAACCATCTTCACTGTAATGTTCCAAGATAAAATCCTTTAAAGAAAATGACAAATAAAACTTCAAAACATTCGTACAAAAATATTTATAGGAGTTCTTTTTGTGGCGGCAAAGAATTGAAAATTGAGGGAATATCCATCAATTGGGAAATGGCTGAACAAGTTGTGGTATATGATTGTGATGAAATATTATTGTGGAATGATGAGGAAAATGGTTTTAGAAAAACCTAGGAATACTTGCATGAGCTGATGCAAAGCAAAGTGAGCAGGACAGTGTTGTACAAAGCAACAACAACATTGTAATGATAACCAACTGTGAAAGACTCTAAGCACTCCAGTAATCCCAGAGAATTCCAAAAGACTCAGGATGAAAAATGCTATCCGCATCCAGAAAAAGAACTGATGAACTCAGTGTAGAATGAAGCATACTTTTTTCACTTATTTTATTTTTCTTTCTTTTTTGCAACATGGTTAATATGGAAATATGGTTTTAACATGGTTTTGCATGACTTCAATGTATAACTGATATCATATTATTTGCCTTCCCAATGAATGTGTGAGTAACTAAAGGGTAGAGAATTTAGAATTCAAAATGTTTAAAAATTAATGTTAAAATATAATTAGAAAAAAGCTTCAGGAGACTTCTGTTGCCTCTTTAGTAAATAAAAAATTTTCTGCTAGGCATTTAGAGTCTTGCAAAATTGTCTGCAGCCTATCTTTCCAGACTGAGTATTCATTGTTCCCTTTTATACACACTATTCCAAATGAGTTGGCCTGTTTGCTGTTCCCATACACAATACTCCGTCACTCATCTCTATTTGTAAAGGCTAGCTCCCATTCCTAGAATGTACTTCCTCTGTACCTCTGTCTCTTGGAACCCTTCAGGGGTCACTGAGATGTCCCCCTTCCAAGAAGCCTTTCCTGATCTCCCCAACTGTTAATGTCCAGACCACCACTACCCTCCAAAATGATTTTGCGTTTATTGTGTTCATTTCCTCTTTTGTATATGTTGTTCTCTCCTCAGCACAATGTCAGCACCTTTTCATCTCTTTATCCCACAGGGCCTGGTAAATGAGTTATTTAATAAATGCTTGTTGAATTGGACTGAAGTTCCTATTTGTTAAAATACAATCAATTTCATTTTTGTGGTGTTATCTGGTATTCCTCGTGTCCAGTGACTTTCTTCTCAAAGAAATTATTCATGAAACATTGACCTGAGGCTTCTGTAGAGCCTACAAGCCTGTGGCCTGTTTATTTCCCACTTTTTACTATGGCCATATGTACACTGAAGTTATCAAGTATAAAAGTTTATAATGATATAATTTGGAGGGTTTGGGGTAGGATTTCTCTACCAACACTCCCCCAAACAGATACTGGTACATAAGCTGTAATTATCTTTATGGTAGGGTCTTTGTCCAAGTGATTTTCATGAGCACTGCAGTGGAAGATGACAAAGCGTCTCAAACAATAGTTTTCTTCACTTCCTCTTTAAGTCACTGGCTTAGAAGCAAAGAGGCCTTTCTATGGGTAGGGCCATGGAGCTATAGGGATAGACACAGTAGCAGCAGCAGCAGCAACAGCTTATGGTAGTTATGGATGTGTCAGCTCAACTGCCCTGAGAGAGCCAACTATTAAATTTTCAGTGGAAAAAAATCAGCATACTCCACCTCACTCCCTCGCCCTCTCATAGGCACTTTACAGAAGCAGTAACAGCAGCATATAGATGGAAAAGCTGATGATGAGGATAGTGAACCTATACTTCCCATAAGACCAAAGATCAGAGGTCACCCACGCCATTCAGACTGGGCTTTCCTATGGATATTGTGAATCTGTACTTTGCTACTAGATTCATATCTGAATACTAGTTATCTCTCTCTTAATTTTTAAAAAGTTTGTTAAAAAAATAAAAGAGAAATGCCACTTGTTGCCTTTAGATTCCTAATAACACCAGTTCCTTTGCTTGCCTTTCCAAGTACAACCTCTGAACCATCCTTCCACTTAAATGACACGTTTTGTCTTCTGATTTCATGTATAGTGAAAAATTTGGTTTCTCTAGTAATATGTCTATTTACTGTTCACTGAACACCAGTCTTATCTTGTAAGTACAAATAACTAAGAAAATTTTAACAGTTTTTTTAAAAAAAAATATGATTTTTAGAAGCTTTTGCCCCCTTTTACACCATGTGGCCACTATGACTGCAGAAATACCAAGATGACAACAGAGAACTAAAGGATTGCTTTGTAGTTTTCTTAGTTTCATGGATTTCCATGACCAAAAAATTCATGACCAGATTCTAAATTATTATTGATTAGTCTCCCCTCTTAAAATGATCCTTAGAAAGTGGACAATGTGTTTCCAAGACTATACTTGGAATCTTTTAAGCATGAAAGAACCTGCCAGAGCTTACCCTCCACAGGCAAAGCCTCTGAGAACCTCCAATTCTTTATCACAATGAGGTTAAGTCACTTACCCATGGTCTTAGAGGTGTTAAGTATGAGAGGAGGGACTTGAACTCCAATCTTCTTGATTTAAGATTGAGTATTCTATCACATAACCTCTCTGATTCCCCCAATAAATCATTTATCTCAATCAGTATGTTCCCTTCAATAACATAAATCATAACCTGTGACTCCCTGGGTGAGTCATGTCCACAGATGAAGTAAAATAAAAGTGTAACTTGTAACTTTACTGACCATTAAGTGTAATATTGAATCTCAGAATCTTCAAATAAATTGATAGCTAGATTTAGCAGATAACCCATGGTTCATTTGTGAAACACATATTCACAGATAAAAATAAAGAAAAAAATTAAGTTTTTTTTTTTACATTTTCTGATTTCTGTGCAACTGATACCCATTTTCTCTACATTCTAAAATGGTTTGGCTGAAAAGCTCAGTCCAAGTGCTATACTGATCAAACAGCAAAGGCACGGTACAACTGACTTTTCAAACTTGCTTTTAATTTGGAAATCCCTCTGTGTTACATCATGTTTTATAAAGTTACCCATAAAACTTACATGTGCTCTCTAGTATATTCACTCCTGAACATGTTAAACTTACGACACTTTTGTCAAGGACCATTATGAGGAGGGACTGCAAAAAAATTTTTTTTTATTATAGCATCCAATGTTTTACAAAGCTAACCTAGATTGTAACCTCCAGTCACACTGACTTTTAACAGGAAGTACGTATCTAAATCCTCATAAAGCCCTCTGAAAATGTTGATATAAAGTTGCTATTGTTGACCCAGCTCCTACCCTGAAGTATACGATTGTATTACAATCCTAGATCTTACAATATTATCAACTTCCACAATTCAGTTCCAGAACAAACCTGTACCTCATATACAGCTAAGAATAGATTTTGAAAAGATTGCAGCGTAGGAAAACTTACACAAAGTACTTCATGTTCTTTTAATAAGTGGAATGCAACTTTACCACTTAAGTCACTTGTAAAAAACAGAATAAAAAGGTTTCATTCAACAAAATACATGTTAAAATTAGAAAGTGGTATACACTATCAGTTGCAATCACTATTGGCCAGTTTGTTTAAAATTTGGGGGTTAACTTTCTATTTGAAGAGGGTCTGTCAGGAAGTATTTGTTCTTCAGTCAGTTAAGTCCAACTCTTCATGACCCCATTTGGGGTTGTCTTGACAAAGATACTGGAGTGATTTGTCATTTTCCTCTCCAGCCTATTTTACAAATGAGGAAACTGAGGCAAACAGGGTTAAGTGACTTGCCCAGGGTCACACAGCTAGTAATTGTCTGAAGCCAGATTTGAATTCAAGAAGATGAGTCTTCATCCTGATTCCAAGCCCAGTACTCTTATCCACTGTGCCATCTAACTGCCCTCAGGAAGTGTCTACTTTGCCCTAATAAAATACAATTAAAATGTTAGATGTTAGAACTTTAAAAATAATAAATGAAAAAAACGAATTCCTTCAAGGTTAAATGCTATCATTCTAATTTTATTTTTTAAACTACAGTTAGTGAAGAAAAAAGTATCTAATCTTGGGTCATCCAGAAGGAAAAAGAACTACTACTTTTTAAAGCATTTTTTTCCACTTTAATGAGATTCCATTTGTTACGAATTTTTCCGGCTCTGATATTTTACTTCAAATTCTCAAGAGACTTTAAATATTAGATAAATTGAGACGACAAGCACTAAGCCAACTTTTCTTTAGTTTGACTGTGTTCCCTGAAATCTAGGTTTACTCTTAACTCCAGTTAGTAATCGTAGGCTGGGTCAAGTTGGGGGATTAAAAATGGGGAATAACAGGAATATTCCAGAAGGAATAGTGGCAAGGCTGGCTTTAATTGCTAGTAAAACAACAATTAGATGCAAATAGAACATACACAGTTCTGGTGTCCAGAACACCTGAGTTAAGTTCTGCTTGACATTGTAGATGTCTAATTGTGGGCAAGTCATTTCATGTCCAATTTCAATGCCCCAGAGAACTCTCTAAGACAATAAACAGCAGATGAGTTGTTGATCTGCTTGGTGCGGAGGGACTCTTCACACTTTGGGAGTTTTCCCACATTGATAAAATCACAAATGCAAACTTCACCTTATCCTGTCTAGACCACCCCCTCCACGAACAGAAAAAATGAAAGAACAGGAAGATAGAAATCTAAAAAGCAATAAATACGTGATGAAGAATTCCTAGTTTCTTGACATGAATGAACAGGAAACAATTTTTTAGAGCATCCTAAGTTCAGTCTTTGGCCAAAGAAACTCTTTAAAACTATCCAAATTTTCAGTTATGGAAGTTGTGACCCAGATACCACAGTATATTCTTTCTTACTCTTCTCAAAATCATTTTAAAATTGTAAAATAATTTGGCCTATATCCTCTTTTTAACCCAAAAGTCTATGATAACCTGGACGTCTATAAGCTGATCTAAAATAAAAACATGGTTAAAAGAGGAATGTGATAACATAAGATTCTCAGGTACGCTTCTATGGCAAAATAGGGGAGATTAGGATAACACAAAGTTAAATTTAATCATTTTTCAGTCAGTTCTAGCAAAGGTAGTACACCTTGTTCAGGCCTTCATGATTCTCATTTCTATTCACATCTCTCAAGTTTGGAGATTTACCTTTAGAAGGACTGACATATCAACTTCTTTGGTTTCCTTCAGGCCAAGAGGAATCAGAGGAATTGTAAATGTCTCCCTGTAAGAAAACACAGCAGTCACATGAATATGTGCAGCCAGGGCACTGTACCATCAAGATCCAATTATAAATGCTAATACCTTATATGTTAAAAATCACTAGCTAGAGTAATACGATTTTTTTTTAAATCTACCTTTCACAAATTCCTTAGGAATGTGTCCCAGTTCCCCAGGATATGCCCCAAACATTTCCCTGTATTTCACAATTGAGCTATCTCCTTCTCCCCTTTTGCGTTTCACATTGCAGCATCCCCTCTACAGGATATCCCCCTGCTTATATTTGCAGATTGGGTCCCCCAGAAGGCAACTACTATCCCAAATTCCAAGATACTCTACGAGTCACCATTCTTAAAAACACAGGTCAAGAATCTCCTCTTTCCACAGTCCATAGTGCTCTCCTGCCTTCACCCTCTTAGCTGTCTCTGGAGCTAGCAAATTTAGCTTTTCACAGACATTTGGGGACATAACCTAGAATTCTTTCCCTTTCTTGTACTATTGTCTGAATGCCTATGGCTCCATGGCTCTGACTTTAGTGAGCTGGTAGAAATGTTTTATATTCACTACTTTAATTTTGAATAAACTCTTCGCAGAGACTGAGTAGGTGTGCAAAAGGGAGAGAATGCCTCTTATCTGAAGAAAGAGGAGAAGGTGGGTTTGGATCACTGTACTTTTGTCTTTCCTTAAACAATTCAGTAAATATTCTTTTGTAAATATTAATTAATGCTAATTGGTTAATTAAAATCAAAGAGATATTAATTGGTTAAGTGATATTGGTAGAACTAAGCAAGATGGGAACTTAGTAGACTACAATTAGGAAGAGAGGCAACCATAGTCATACCCCTAGAAACGAGCATAGTAGCAGCCTCCCCTATGGGAACCCAACCTGGGGACTGGGCAACTCCAAAATGGATGCTGCACAGAGAATAAGCCAATATTGTTCCAGTTTATAAAAAGGAAGACATGGTAATCTCTAAAATCATAGGGCATTAAAGCACTATCTCCACATGGAACTGAGTTTAACTTTGATTCATGGCAAAATTCTAGAATATATTGCTAAAAAGATGGATTGCTAGCACTTAGAATGGGAAACTGATCAAAGCTACATTTATCATGAACAAGTCACACAAAACTAATTTCATTTCCTTTTTTGGCAATGTTACTAGAGTTGTAGTTCAGAGGAATGAAATAAACATGATAAACCTAAATTCCAGAAAGTCACTTAACAAAGTCTTCTAATAAAAGGCCCTTTCTGATCCCTCCAACACCATTACTACGTGACCTGCCCCATCCTTTCCTTCCTCTCTCTGGCCAAAATTGTTTTGAATTTATTTTGAATGTATCCTTTATTTACTTATCTGTGAATATGCTGTATTCCTTTAGTGGAATATAAGATGTCTGAGGGCAAGGACTCTCTCACTTTTGCATTTATTCCCCAGCACCTGGCACATATAGCAGGTGCTTAATAAATGCTTGTTAATTGATTGTTTGAAAGTTTCCATAAAGATAAGATATCCAGGCTAGAGAGGGATATTATAAGTTAAGTGCATTTAGAACTAGTTGAATGACTGGACCCAAATTGTAGTGAATATGAGTACGAAGTCATTGTGGAAGGAGGTCTCTTGTGAAATATTCCAGGTTTGGGACACTTGGCAAGGAGTTGGTCACAGGCAGAGGAATAAGGTTATATACATTGCCCCTGATAATTACTTAGCACATTACTCTATTGTAGTAGGTGCTATAAATAAACATTTTTAAATTAATAAATTAGGAATATTCCAATACATATTCTGATGTCCTAACTTATTCTGTAACCTAAGGAATCACAATTTCTCTATCTCTGTTTCCTTAGTAGTGGAATGAGGTTAATATATGACCTATTGCACAGTGATACTATGAAAATGAAAATAGATTTTGGGTGTGACCTTTGTAATCACTCTTTTCATTGTCTTGCTTAGATATTTTGGTGCACTCAGTTGGGAGAATGCTGATGGTTTATCTAAGTTAAAACAAAATTTATCAATGTGTATTTTTTAAGATAGATAATGGGTACGAAGGCATTACTTTTGAAAAAGGCAAAGTTGTTCAAATGCAAGACACTATGGTGAATCTACATATTCATCTTTCATCTTCCCATTCATATCTTTAACATGACACATGGGTTAAACAAGTTGTGGTATATGAATATAATGTAATATTATTGTGCTATAAGAAATGACAAATAGGTGGACTTCAGAAATATCTGCATAGACTTATATGAACTGATGCTGAGTGAAGTGAGTAGAACCAGGAAAAATTGTACACAGTATCAGTCACAGTATGTGAGGACTGTTTTTGATAGACTTAGTCCTTTACAGCAATGCAAAGACCTAAAACATTTCCAAAGGACTCAAGATGCAAAGTGCCACCTACATCCAGAGAAAGAACTATGGAGTCTGAATGCAGATTGAAGCAGACAATTTTCTCTTGTTATGTTTGGTTTTATTTACTTTTACTCATGCTTTCTCCCATTTGTTTTAAGTCATCCATGCGACATAACTAATATGAAAATGTATTTAATAAGAATGTATGCATAGAGCCCATATAGGATTGCATGCCATCTTGGGAAGGAAGGGGGTGAAAATTTAAATCTCATGGAAGTAATTGTCGAAAATTGAAAACAAATGGATAAATACAATGGAAAATAAAAAAAATAAACATGACATGTACAAACTATGCTCTCTTAACACCAAAAATAACCGTGATCATTCTAAGAAAAATAAGGCTACATTTCTTGCAAGTGTTTGAAAGGTCTCAAAGGAGATAATTTGGTTCTTAAGCATTTTATATTGCCAATGGGAGGGTTGGACTACATAAATTTATTTCATTTTTGCACAGGCTGTCTTCAAAACTACAATGAAGAAGATTCCAATGGGAGCAAATACAGAGATCTATCTTTCTTCATAAAGAGAAATGGAGAAAGATTTTTATTCACTCATGATTCAACTCGTGCTATTCTCTAAATTATTTCTACTTGTAGAAACACGATACGGAAATTTTTCAACTGCCACTCAAAGGATTATAACTGAAAGAGAAAACAAAGGTGACACAAATAAACAGTGTTCATATTTTAAACTTCACATAATTTTGGAAAAACTGAGTTTTTTTCTCCATGGATTTTCCCTGAAAGGGTCACTAGCCTTATTCTTTAAGATTTATTCAAAGCTTATTTTTCCCCAAAAAACCAAATAAACAGTATGGTTTAATTTACATTCACATCTATAAAATGAGGGATTTGGCTATATCTTTAAGATCCTCTGCCACTCTAAATCTTATAATCCTATGACCTCTAAGTGGAAGACTTCTTGCTACTGGATCTTCTCAGAATGCAAAGCTTAAGTATTCACCTTTTTCCCTATCCAATTACTTAGTTTTATATTTATCTTATATATTAAATTCTTGTTCAATAAATTACCAAAACATGCCATTTAAACAATCTTTTCAGTGAAATTCATGCATCGACAGCCTTTTGTTTTGTTTATTTATGTTTGTTTTTAAAACTAGGTTTCCTCCTTTTGCTTGGTCTGGAAATAGAAGGACCACTTACGGGCCTGATCCCACTACTAAATCATGAGACCATTGACTTGCTGTTCCCAACATGGGTCAGCTTGGCCCTATCAGGCAACCTGGTGAGCCTCCCTCCTAGGGGCTCGCCACATTAATGCTGAACTGAGTGTGGACACCCAACAGGCAAAGTCCACTGCCGCTCACAACTCCCAAGCTCCAGAGCCAAGATGAGACCCTCAATAGGTAGGACTATGCCTCCCCTCCAGACATTTCTAACCTCTTAGCAGAATTTTCCAATATATTTTTAAGATTTTTTTCCTTTTGCATCCAATTGCTAGAAAGAACTGGGGACTGTATTGAGAACAATACTAATTATGCCATTGTGTTTGAAAAACCTGTTCGTTCAACATAGTCAGCCATTCTATTTCAACCTACAAAACTCCTCTGCGCACAGCTACGAAGAATAATCTCTTGTGCCTGAGTCATAGGAGCCAAACTCTCAACAGGATGAGGAGAGGTTTTCTGTCACCGGACACTGGCACAAAGCTCTTCCTGTTAAGATGTGCAATATGTGAGGTAAGAACAAATGTCTTTTTGTTAAATGCTTGATTCACTTCAGCACATACTCAACAGATTCATCTTTATAACTCTGGCAACCTGTTCAAACCACATCTTCCAGCAATTTACAATTAACTTGTTTCTCAAAATTAATTTGTCAGGCTTTATATCAACAATCTAAATATAACATCTTTTCCTTTTATTGTACACTATATATCACATTTAGTGCAATAACACAGGAATTCAAACTCCAGTTTACTGGTTAGAAATAGTAACACTTTACTTACTCTGTGTTCTGGTAAACTTCCACTGAGATGTTAAGTCCTTCTAATTCCTCCTTTAAGATCTGCAGATCTGAATTTACATAACTAAGTTCCAAGAGAACCTGGTCTCGCACTTTGTTGTTTGTGGTTGCTCTGAAAGAAAAAAAGGAAAAAGGATAGGAAAAAATAGAACTCAGTGAATTTCGGAGACTGCACTGGGAACAGACTCTACATTGTAGGGGAGCTTTGTTGAGTCCCTTAACTGGCATTCTCAGAATTTCAGAACTCTCAGGTTTCTCAAGTGATAAACTGCCAAGATGTACCCAGGGAAGTTATCCAATAAAGAATCTTGCAGGTTTGATCGCAGCCAAAGGAGAGAACAAATGAAACTGAAGAAGTAACACTGTAGATTGAACACTGACACATTTTAGTGATGTGAGGGGCAAGTGCCATTAAGAGGAGAGACTAGAAATAGCTAGCAAAGAATTTATCTTCTTGCCAAACAGAGCTATAGTGATCAAGGACACAATAGTTTAAAATATAATGTGTAAAATCTTATAAGGAAGGAATATAGAAGAATATGAACAGTATTACCCTCTTTAAAACAACTAAAAGGAAAAAAAATTAAAGAACATCTAACAATAGTCAATTATCCCAAAAGTATTTAAGAATGAAACCAAAAAAGAAGACAAAAGAGCTACCTTTTTTTAAAAATAACAAACTTGTTTCAGTATCAAAGAGAGTAGCACTACTACATTTGGACTCTAACATCATAATTATGAATGTGCTGTACATGGAAGTTAAAGTGCCATCGAAGAAAAAAATGGAAAGACATGCCTGACTTGACCATGTCTATACAAAGGTCTATGCTGAAGGTGATGTAATTTTGAGAACACTGAAGGATTGGTTTTCAGAGTATCTCAAGGGAGGATACTTAAAAGTTTAGGAAAAACATCTCAGATCTTACTATTATTCCAGCCACATCCCTGCCAAAGACAACTAAAATAATATCAGCAATTATCAATTCATGTAACTGTGGTCCTCTCATTACAAAATTTTTAAAAGAAAAATTTATACAAGCATAGAGATATAAGAAAGGAAAAGAGGCTTTCACAAATGATATTACACAACAGAACATATCTTTACAATCACACATTTAACTAGAGTTGTTATGGAAGGGTATAAGTTCCTACTGTGCTTACTGTTTGTTGGTAATAAAAATAGTTTTACTCAATAGAACAAAATTCCCCCTTAAAGGTTCTCCCTGCCAACAAAGTGCTTCACATGTATATATTTAAATTCCTTGAAGATATAAGAAAAAAGATAATTTTATTCAAAAATCCTCTGATTACTAATCCCAAGTAAGGTATAAAGCAGGGACAATGCTTGCCAAGGTGTTTGCCGTTGTCACACAGGATGTCCAATCAGAGTTCAAATAGAAGGATTCTCTATGAATGATGACATCTACCAAGCACTATTTGCAAGTGACATTATGCTAACTGCATCAAGCCCTCAAAGACTTGAAGAACTTCCCAACTGAGACTCATAACCGCTCAAAAAGTATTTGGTCTAAGCATCCATAGTGTATGAAAAATGTCCATTGTCCTGAGTACGATCTCCAGTTGGATAGATATCTTATCTACCTGTATCTTCAACAGATGATCTAGATCAAAGGCTTCCAATATTTTTAATCTATCCAATCAACAGTAAAAATTTGAGGATGTATTCCAATGTACATTTGTAAATTATATTCATGTGCTACTATTCTACGTTCTAAATAGACATTTAAAGAATTTTAAGTATGAAATAAACATTTTAAATAATTTTATTTTTATGGTACAAGAATCTTTTAATGCTATCATTAAAAATGTATCATTATTTTGGTGAGAGTGATATTAGTAAAAGTTTCATTGCTTTGGAAATTTTGGTTTAACACTTTGTGATATAGTGATTTGAAGGTCTGGTTCAAAATTCAATATATTTTGATACTTAGTTTTAATGGCTATTCTTACTAAATCACGATGATCATTTTTCAATCCACCAACTCGACAAAGGTTTTTGTTGAAATTTTGGAGATGGTCTCCGAAGTCAAGTTCTAGGTCTAGATGGTGGCTATGTGAGGTAGAGAAAAGGGGGTAATGGTAGATGCACAATACCCTGATGGGCCCTGGTTTTCTGGAGGTAGCTAACATTCTTTGTTTAAAAGGTGCCTGATGGCTTTGGGAGTGATTGGGAACAGGGTTGCCAACCTGACAGAGTTCTATTTTTGTCCAGCTGAGCCCCAAGCCCATGGGCAGTGCAATCATTAGCCACTCCTCTCCTCTTGCCAAATGCTCCTTGTCCCTCCTCCCCCTGGACTTTTGTTGTTCAACGTGCTCCCCTTAGGTTCTCCTTGTGCAACGGCTCTTCCACAGCTGGGAGGAGCCCTCTTTGCTCTCCTGGATCGAGAAGAAAGAGGTCAGGGGTGGGGGGTGCGGAGGTGAGGAGGTAAAAAGAACCTAAGTAGACAGCAAGGAGCTTACTGTTTGTTGGTGATAAAAATAGTTTTACTCTGTAGAACAAACTTTCTTCTTAAAGGTTCTCCCTGCCAACAAAGTACTTCATGTGTATATATTAAAATTCCTTGAAGACAGAAGAACAAAGATAATTTTATTCAACAATCTTCCAATTATTAATCTCAAGTAAAGTATAAGTCAGGGAATATGTTTGCCAAGGTGTTTGGAAGCATTTTCCCCTAAGCTAGCCCACCTGAGCCCTATGTCTTGGATTCCACATGACTGAATGGTGTGTCCTAGGTTGCCTATCTCCCATTCCATCCAATTGTTCCTGACCCTGAGGCAGAGGCTACCTGCTTTCATTGTATCCTAAGCCCCCAGAGTCCAGGAAGCACACAGACACACAGACATAGGAGATGTAGACAGCTACTGCAGTGGGCCAGGATAGGAGAGTGACACACACAGGAGGGCTGGACAAGGAAAGCAGAAGAGTGAAGGGACTGTGCTTCGCTCTTCAATTTAAAAAAAAAGTAAATGTTCTTAATATAACCTCATTTTCATCTAAGCCTGGAGCAGGTATGCTAAAGAACAGCTTTACGACATAATGTGCTGCAAATATAGAGAGAAACGTGATTCGTGACTGTCTGAGAGACCTCTGCAGACCTGCAGAGGGGTGTAGACACTTTAGAAGACAAGATCAAGACAGGCAGTTGAGGAAAGCAATCATGAACTTTTGAATAGTATACTAGAGATCTCTGCAGAGTCACAGACACGTGCAGAACTCAGCTTCTAACATGGCCCTGCATTCCCCATGTCTGCAGCTCTAGAGATTTCTAAGGGCAGACCACAGAGACAGACAGACAGAAACACACACAATCAAATGCTTTTTATCTTTTGCAATTTTCTCTATCCCTTTTTAGTTAAGAATTCATCCTCTACCTATTGATGGGAAAGGTATGTGTGATCTGCTTTTATTCAATTATTTTATTGGTATGATATTTAATATTCAGCTCCCATATCCCATCACTTTTAATTTATTCTAAAACAGGCCCGGACCTTGCGGCACGACAAAGGATTTCGGGCAGCCACAGATTGTGCAGACCTGTTCTAAACTATGTGGTAACACATAAGTCTAAATCTAATTTCTGCCAGACTGTTTTCCCAGCTCTTCTGGACAAGTAGATTGTTCTTTCCTAGGTAATTTATGTTTTTGAACACTGGGTTATTAATTTCAATTATATCTGATTCTTCTTTGCTTGCTTTGTTCTGTTGACCTATTTTTCCGTTGTTGTCTTTAAGTGAGTATGAAATGCTTTGTATGATTGCTGCTTTAAAATACAAAATGAGGTCCAAAAGTGTTATTTTATTTACCCTTCATTCCTGCCTTTTTTTATTATTTCCCCTGGTATTCTAAGTTTTTTGTTTCTCTGAAAGAATTTTATTATTTTGTCCATATCTGTAAGCATCTGTATATTTATATCTGTATCTTTGGCAGTTTGAGTGGTATAGCATTAAATGTCTAAATTAATTTTGATAGCATTGTCATTTTTACAAAAATTGGCATGACCTAGCCATGAACAGTTGTTCCTTATTTCTTGAAAGGAGCATTTTATAATTGTATCCAAACAGATATTGAGTGTGTTCTGATAGACTGGTTCCCAGAAGCATTATATATTTTGTGGTTATTTTGAATGAGAATTCATTAGCCTCTTGGATTTTGTTATTATTACATAGAAAGATGTTGATTTTTTTTTGTGGTTTTAACTTGTAGCCTATAACATCACCAAAGCTATTGTCTAAATTAGATTCTTTGCTGCTACCCTAGGATTTTCTAAGCAAACCATCATGTCATCAGCAAATTGTTCTCAATTCTAATATTTTTTTGATACCCCAATGGATTATCTTCCACATCCCAAGGTGCATGCTCCCCACTCTGGAAACTACTGACAAAGACAATGAACGATGAGCTAACCCACAACTGAACAAGAAGAGGAGAAGGTTCTATCTGGGAAATTAGGGTGGTTTTTTTTTTTTTTAACAATTCCACATTTTTCTCTAAAACACAACTTTTTTTTAACACCAATATTCTTCCACCGAGGTTGTATGGCTACAAGTCATTGAGTGTCATTGTCTCTGAAAAACTGATGCTGTAGATCACCCAAAGGACAATGCTTGAAAATGGTGCAACACATTCCAAATGAATTACACAGAAGTGGCATTAAGAATGTTAGATAAGAGCAAGAATAAACTGTGTCTTCCACTGATATCCCTGTAATGTCAAGGGAAAAGGCCTCTAGGATATGGAGTGAATCTCTTGTAGTAGATTTAAAGGATGAGGTATGGAAAATTGAAGAGGACAGGCAGGTATGAGTAGTTTATAATTTGCATTGCTGGAAGGAGTATCCATAATGATGGAACCATACATTCATGAAGTATCAAAATAAGACAGAAAAAGTAAAATGATTTAAAAAAATTTTTTCAGCTCCCTGAAATTTTCAATTAATAATAACACGTGGCCTAATATTTGTATAAGGCATTAAGGTTTACAAATCATTCTACATATATCATCCCATTTGATCCTCACAGCAACGCTGTGAGGCTGGTGCCATTATAATCCCAATTTAACAGATGCAGAAATAGGCTGAGAGGAGTTAAAAGATTTGGCCAGGTTCACACAGCTGGTAAGCATCTGAGGCAGAATTTGAATTCATGTCTTACTGACTCCAAGTCCAGTATTCCATTCACTATGCCAATGAAGTGCTCCATAAATTTTCATCTAGTGTCCTTCCAATACTGCATGATGCCTCAAAAGAGCACATTTAAGGTCTTTCCCTCTTTTTTATAATCACTTTTATTAAGTTACAGATGAGTAATTAATCTGCATTAGGAGAGGGAATTTCTACTGATAATGGAAATTCTTTCCAATGAGAAAAAGTAGAGGGAATTAATAAATAATTTAAATCAACTTTGCACTACACTGTATACACTGATAAAACCAGAAGTAAAGACCATAAAAACAAGAGACAAATATTATTAGTATTGGCATTCATGACCCATTCTGTTCTGCCATAAATCCTCTTTTTGAGAATTTAAGATTTTTGATATTTCAATGAGCATTCTATTTATATGTTTTAAACTTTCACATGGATCAAGAACTGTAAGACGTACAGGATCACTATTTTACAGAGTTTATAGCTAGAATTACCATACAGTCATTGGAATAATGCTCACTTCAGCAGCAAAGATAAGTATCATACCTCATTAGGGCATGCATTTTGAATTTTTTTTTCCAGTAGTGGAAATGAATTTGCACCAATAACAATAATAAAAATAAAGCATTTTAAAGCTAGCAAAATATTTTACATTAAATTCTTACAAAAACCCTGTGATCTACATTATTTTTCTCATTTTACACTTGAAGAAAATAAAGCTTAGGGAAGGTAAACAACTTAACCATTGGTCACCCTCTTTAAGCATCAGAAGCAAAAATTTTAATGCAAGTCTTCTTGACTCCCAGTCCAGTATTCTATTTACTGTGCTCTACACTTTCTCAAATTATTCGTGCATATCAAAAGACACATTATTTTCAAGATAGTTGGCTGAAATTAGGGATGCTAAATGGCAAGAGAAAAACCATCATGATATAAAGCAAAACCAACTTGGTTCATGTGGGAGATCAGCTCCACAGCCTCTGGCTGTATTTGAAGTATGCTCTAGCTACCTGAGCTTTCTTAAGGAAAACACAAGAACTAACTTCCTTTAAGACCTTTCATAAAAAAAAGTAGTTCCTCTAGAGTATACATGTGATCTTTAGAGACCTAGAAATTAAATTACCTGATTTAAAGAACCAAAAGGATAATGTTGTGATTTAAGAATGCCATATTAGCATTTCAAAAGTTCAGGGATCCCACAGATTACTAACTAGCCTAGTCAGGCCACTCTCTTGTATGAATGGTTCCATGTAAAAGACACAAATCTATTTCTTGCAGAGTCTAATTTACTTGAAATATCACAAAAGACAGTACTATACATTGAGAAAGTTAATGAAATTTTTTTAATAGTAACGTAATTTGTAGGAGAATTTGGGTGGTTTTTCAGAATTGTTTAGTGAGACAAAAAAATTAGCAATAAAAATGGTTTTCTAAAAGTTAAGAATGCAAAAAAAGGTGACCTACTTATTCTCTATAAGTCATTTTCCCACCAGAGACACAATTTGAAATCCAGCATTCAAATAGTTTCACCTAGAAAATACCACCACAGTTTAGAATCTTCCTTAATTTAATTATATATTGGACCAACTTTCTTTACTGCACCACCACCTCCTCCACCAAGAGACAGATGACACAGGAAAAGAGGTAACAATGTGTTAAACGAAGTGCAGAAGAGTGTCTATGCCAAACTTTATGAAGTGAGGCAAAAGTTTCCCTGGTTGAATTAGAAAGGAAGTTGTTCATTGGTTGGTCAGATTGGCCACACACGTGGTGGCCTTTTGAAACATCAGTCAGGAAACAGCTTTTCGAAGTGTGATCTCTGAACTTTGGGCAGAGGGTTGGAGGGAGAGAAAGAAGGAAATTTTCTCTCTGGCTCCACAGCAGATGTATTCACATAGAAGGAGACTATATTCATCCAAGAGAGACACAGACAGACACAGACAGTAGGAGCAGAAAACAGCTTCAAACAGACTGACTTGTGATTCTGTGGTTTAAGAGAGATCTAGTTCTCGCACCTAAGAGTCAGTATGTAGAGGCGCAGTCCAAGCGAGAGCAGCAGTGACCCATGCAGCAGAAAAACTAAAGGGAGTGTCTCAAGGGAGCACCATGAGGACAGTATGAGAAAAGGGACACTGGGGCCCTGTAGTGTGGGAAGCATAGATTTCTTGTGTTCCCTAAATTTATAACTGCCATTCTTACTGTACCATTTTTGCGTACGTCTTTGCTTTAAGCTAGTTATATCTACTGACTGACTACTAAAGGGAAGTATACTGGCAGGGGCTTGTGAACTATACAATAATATTTAGTATAAGATAGTATAGAATTATGAGCTAATACTATAGTATTAGGACTCATGGAGTACTTTGAACATGAGAGATGTCATCCAGGGGCCCAATGTGCAAATCTGTGAGTGCTAAGTTAGAAAGCTACCCCAAAACGAAGCTACATAACCAGATAATTCAACCAAGAGATTAGGATAAAATTCATCAACTTAATTCTTTAGGCAGGGAGGTAAAGTAAACATTAGTCAGATAAGACTCTGGGTAGAATCCTGCCTCTTGAATTTATTACCTATATGATCTTGGGCAAATCATTTTACTTTCCTATGACTCAGTTTCCTTATCTATAAAATGATGGGGTGAAACCAGATGGCCTCTAAGGTTACTTTCCTCATCTTTAAAATGGAGATAATATATACCTACAGTAACCATCTTACAGGGCCCTTGTGAATATCAGAGGAGATAATGTATGTAAAAGTGCTATGTGAACCTTTAAGCATCATATAAAATGCTGGCAATTATCATTGTGAGATATAATTCATTTGGACCCCTACTCTATTCCAATCAGTATCAATCAATCTGATATGATTCCATGAGGGTAGGGATTATAAATTCCAGAGCTGTGAGCTGCAGATTGTAAGATCACTTACGTAAGTACAGGAACCTAGCTAAAGGCCCTCCTCCACCCTTGTTTTTCCCTGTCATGGTGACCAAGCCCAGTGTGGTGGAGGTGACTCAATTATATGAAAAGTCTTGCATTCTATTTTTGAACCTCTGGTTTTGTCCAACACAATCTTTAAGACCACTTAGTCAGTGGAGATGCCCCATGCTTCACTCAATCTGTGACCTCTCCCCCATTGATATGTTATTTTGCCCTTAAGAGCAAGGTCTATCAATCAATGAGATTCTGTATTTCACCATTCCTCTTTTGCATATTTGGGAATCAAACTCTATAAATATAAGGTCCTAGAAGAAGGTAGCATCTCAGATCTTGAGAAAAATCTGAAGTCTGTTTCATTGAAAGGGACCTTTAATAAAGTGCTGTTGGCACAGAGCTCTGCCTCAGTTTCTCTTATTGCAAACTGGACAATTTTAATCCCCACATCATTATTATTTAAACTGAAATTAACAAGATGACAATAATGAGCTTTGACTATGATGGCTCATAGTTAGTAGCTTCTGGCTCAATTTCTAACTCTGCTAAGGATTCATTGCTGACAGGTATAGCTCTCTCCTGGGGTTCTGATTTCACTTACTTGGCTCTGTCAAAGTGAGTTACTTATTGTCAGATGTGACTACATTTTTTGGCCCATTTCACCTAGCAAATGTGCCTGCTGTTTTCAGCCTGTTCTCTCTGTTGCAGATATGAATGAAGACAGTACTAGGTCTGCCTGATAGAAAAAGCAATTAGGCACTCATGCACAGCACTGGGAAGAAATGTCCTCATCACTCCTTTGGAACTGACGATCTGGAGTAACTGGGTCATTACTTTCAAGCTACTGCAGCTGTATTAAATGTGGTCTACATATTTCTTTAGTGGAAAAGGCTTAGAAACAGAGCTGAAAAGGATCTTAGAATTATCTAGTCCAATTCCCTCATTCCCCAAATGAGGAAAAGTGATTTGCCTAAGATAATACATTAGTTTGAAACTAATTTGATAATACTAACTCATTTAAAAAGGCAGCTACATGGTGCAGTGGATAGAGTACAGGGCCAGGAGTCTTGAAGATTCATCTTCCTGAGTTGAAATCTGGCCTGGACAAATAATTTAACCCTGTTTGCTTCAGTTTCCTCATCTGTAAAATGAGCTGGAGAAGGAAATGACAAATGACTCCAGTATCTGTGCCAACAAAACCCCAAATGGGGTCACAAAGGGTCACACACTACTGAAATGTTTGAATAACCACAAAATTTGTTTAAAATTTTAGAGGCCACCATCATATCATAGACTTCCAAAAGAAACAACTTCCTACACATTCTATACATACACATATAGAAATACAAGGATTCCTGAAATAAGCAATGGAACCTTGGCTAGGCACTCAGGTAGAAGAGTTGTGATCCTTGCCTGCACAACTGCATGTCTATTTTTTCCCTCATGCTCTCAGAAGACATGTCCTGCACAGAGAAACTAGGGATCTTGTTCTGGCTTCTGTTTGCATCACCAAACTGAAACTGCCAAATCTGAGGGTTCTTCTATAGTTATCTTCCTTCTTGACCCATTTACTTGTTTTGATAAATGCTGACCACTCTCTCCTCCTGGATACATTCTCTTCTCTGAGATTTTGTGATTCTCCTTTCTTACGGTTCTCCTCCTACCTGAATGACAACTCCTTCTCAACCTCCTTTGCTAGCTCATTATCCACATTATGACCAACGTGTGAGTGTTCCCCAAGGTTCTGTCCTAGACCCTTCATCACTTACCATAGGTTTAACTATTATCACTATGCAGATGACTCTTTGTATCTGTAGCCACAAATATATGTGAATGCCTCCATGCATATGTATACCTACACACTGTGTACATACACATGTATGTGCATGCATGCATACATACATATCCCCAGTCTCTCCCCCAAACTTCAGTTCCACATCACCAATTGCCTATTAAGCATCTCAAACTGGAGATCCTCTAGAATAGCTCAAACTCAACATGTCCAAAACCCAACTCATTATCTTTCTCCCCCCAAAAAACGCCTCCCCTTCTCCAACTTCCCTATTTCTGCAAAGGTACCACCATCCTCCAGTGTCCCACATTCATAACTTCGTTATCATGTACTCCTCCCTCTTCCTTACCCCACCCATCTGGATATGTGCTGCCAAATCTTGCCATTTCTACCTCCAAATCTCTCTAATCTGGCCCCATTCTCTCTACTCCTTAGTTCAAGCCCTAATCACCCCTTTTCTTTGCAACAGTCTTCCTCATTAGTCCCCAGGTCTCAAGTCCCTCAACATTCCAGTTCATTGTATACACTGCAACCAAAGTCATTTTCTTGAAGGGTAGATCTGACCACATTACTCCCTTATTCAATAAAACTCCTGTGTCTTCTATGCCTCTAAGATAAAATAAAAACAGTCTTGTTTAGCTTTCAAAGCCCTTCCTAAACTGGCCCCCACCTATCTCTCCATCATCATTGGACATTACATTCCCTCCAGAGCTCTGCAGTGCAGTTAACCTGGCCTACATCTGCTCCTCATGCATGACACACCCCATCTCCACCCCTTTGTTTTGACTATCCCACTCCGGGGCTGCAATCTTCTTTCTTCCAACTCATACAGAGCCTCTTTTAACTCTTCCTTTAAGAGACAGTTCAAGCACCATCTTCTCCAAGATGCCTTTCCTGCTCCCCCTCATCTGCTTGTGCCTTTTCTCACAAACTGCCTTGTATTTAACTCCTTTTGTATAAACTTCTATTTATTTACTTTATATTCACTTGCAAGTCATGGCATCAGCTTCCTGATGTCATGGTCCTCTTTGAGAATGAAGGTCAAACAACTTTTATTCACCTTATATCTATGCTATATGTGTTTATATTCTCCCCCATTACACCATAAGTTCCTTTAGAGTATGGATTGTTTCATTCTTTGCTTTTGTATCTGCCTACCTAGCACAATACTTGGCACGTAGTAAGTGCTTAAGAAATTCTTGCTCTTCGAATTTCAACATCTGCTTAAGAAATAACCTTTATTTTAAAAGAAAGTATTTCACCCCTGCAGCACTGGCCTCCTGTGACATGCCAGAGAACCTGAAAAGCCAGACGTTTGGTCTGTGGTTGAAACTACCCTTCATCCTAAAGGCACCTGGCTAGAGAATCCCTTTTAGGTGGCCGGTTTACCTTCATTATGCAGAACAGTCAAAAAACACTGAAATACCTTATTTGTTTTAACAACTTCTCAGTTATTCTGCAGCTAAGAAAATGTTGGCTTCCCAGAGTTAGTTTAATAAATACCTTTCAGCTTTCCTCTGAGAGCATTCTATGGAAAGTGGCACTTTGAACTTTTAGGTCACTGCTGAAAATTATTAACATACCTCCCCCAAAAGACAAATACAACTAGAGGGCCAGCTTTACGATTCGGTGTTAGTTTTGCTTGAATGTTCAGAATAGTTATTTATTTGGGGAGTTAATGGAATGGAACGGAACACCCTAAGGAAAAATGACAACAAAATATCTGGAAATCCATTCATGTAAAAAAAGAGGAGTTATTTCAAAACAGCCATTCTTCTGACTATTTTCAATACAGGTAAAGGATAAAGAAACTCCAAACTCTTTCCAGCAGGAATGCCCATTTTAGGAGGTGCCTTTGTGAGCCATGAAAGAAATAAAATGCAGACCAAAAGCTGAATACAGCTGAATAAAAAGCATAATCATCTATTAAAAGCTGGAAGAGAACTTAGAAGTCCATCTGGTCTGACCCTCTCATTTTACAGGTGAGGAAACTGAGGCCCAGAGAGGCACAAAAGTGACAGAACCAAGATCCTCTGTCCTTCCTGCTGCCATCTTCAACCCCTTCACCATCATCACCATCATCACCACCACAATCACCACCACCACCATCATCATCACAACTGACATCTGCATAGTCCTTTAAGTCTTGTAAAATGCATATATATATGATTTCATCTGGACTTCATAATAAACTTCTGAGGGGATCTAGGTAGTATGAGCACTTTATAGTGTCAGAGGCAAGATTTTAATAAAGGTGTAATGAACTACAAGTGCAACACTCTGACCATTAGGCGGCACTGTCTCTATCACAACTGGCTCCATTGAAAATCTGAATTTTTATCTCTGCAACCGTGGGTTCAAAGGTGCTTTGACTATACTTGTGTTGAACCAGGTTTTTTTTTTCCTTAAGTTTCCTGGTAAATGCTCTATTCACAATAATTAGTGACTAACCTTCCTTTTCTAATCAAAACAGTCATATACAGGAACCAGAGTATTAGATAAGTGGCCCAGCTGTCACATGGCTAGCTGCCAGGGTTGTTTTGGTTGTCAGTACATACATGTAATCTTAAGAACCCCTATTACTTCTTTCAACTTCAAGGTTACCTACAACCCCTAATTAGGAGGCACTCCGCCTATCCTGAAATAGATCAGTTCCCTCTCATACATAGCATTATGGGTCAGCCCATCATCCCCTCCTACAACATAGGGGTTTTCTGGAAAGCAAGAAATAAGATACTTTCCCCTACTACTCCAAAAGAATACAAGCATGCAGAGTAGTAAATACCATCCACCTTCCTGAAACAGAAGCTCAAGAACAGCGTTCTGCAGAGCACTCACAGGAAAAGGGGCCTCAGGGGGAGACTGCTAAGGGGACTGATTCACATTTTTAATTATTTAAAAGGAGAAAACTCATAGCCTTTTATTTAAAAAGAAAAAGATTGGGGATAAGATTCACTGCTACATTCTCCACTCTTAAATCAGGGTCAAGAATAAATGCTCACACAGTTTCATTCCTGTGCTTAATCCTCAAATAATATTTCAATGCCTCATATATACTGGACATTTTAGGCACTTAACAGAATATTTAAATGATAAAGCTATGGTCTAATACCCCAAAGAAATAAAAAATAGAGGAAAAGGACCTACATACACAAAAATATTTATAGCAACTCTTTTTGTGGTTGCCAAAAATTGGAAACTAAGGAGGTATCATCTTTCTAGGGAAAGTCTGAACAAATTATAGTACCTGAATGTAATAGAACGTGATTATATCATGAGAAATTATGAAACACAATTTCAGACGAAACAAGGAAGACATTTATGGAATGTCAAGGGGTCCCCCTGAACTTGTCTTTCCTAGTTGTCACATTTTCTAGAAACAATGAAAGCCAGGAGTCCCAAAGAAGGAAGATTGAAACCCTCCATTCATCTTGGAAAGAGTGGTGATTAACATGCAAATTTATTTTGCCTGACTATGTAAGAGATATAGTAAGGGATTTCTTTTTTAGTTTTTTTTAAATTTGCTCAAAGAGGTATGGGGAATAGTCAGTCAACAAGCATTTATTAAATGTTTTCTATGTGTTGGAAATACAAGTACATGCACAAAGAAAGCCCCTTCCCCCAACGGAGAGACAAAGGAAGCTAAAAAAAACTGGGGAAGGGACTGAGAAGATGAAGGCATTGTAGAAAAGTTTTGGAGAGAAGTCACAATCAATAAACATCTATTAAGTACCTACTATGTGCCAGCACTATTCTAAGTGCTAGAGATACAAAGAAAGGCAAAAGACAATCCCTGCTCTCAAGGAGATCACAATTTAATGGAAGAATTTAACACCCAAACAACTAGGTAGACGCAAGCTATGAAGGGGGATCAGAAAAGACTACCTGTACAAGGTGGGATTTTAGCTGGGACTTAAAGGAAGGCAAGAAGGCAGAGATGAGGAGAGTATTCCAGACATAAAGGACAACCAGTGAAAATGCCCAGAGTTAGGAGATAGTGTCTTGTTTGAGAAATAACAAGGAAAGCTGGAAGGGGGTGGGGGTGATGTAGGTGGTAAGGGTAATGAGGTATAAGAAAGACTAGAAAGAGAAAGTGCAGATCATGAAGGGCTTTGAATGTCAGATGATTTTACATTTGATCCTGGAGGTGATAGAAGCCAGTGGAGCTTACTGAGTAGGAAGGGGGTGATGTGGTCAGATTTGCATTTAGAAAGCATACTTTGGCAGCCAAGCAGAAGATGGACTAGGGTGCAGAGAGACTTATGACAAGCTGACCAACTAGTAAGTTATGGCGATAGTCTAGAGTTGAGGTGACAAGCATCTGCACCAACATGGTGGAAGTGTCAGAAGAGAGAAGGAGACATACGCAATAGACATTATAAAGATAAAAGCAATAGATGTTATAAAGATAAAATCCACAAATCTTGGCAACATATTGCATACAGGTAATGAGAGAGACTGAAGAGGGATAAGTTAATAAAAAAAAATTTTCTTACCATACAAATATACATAATAAAACTATTAGATGTTATTTATTAGAGACAAAATTATGATTCTTGATCTCTGAATTTTTATTCTATAAAAGGCAATATTAAGGAATCTTCCCTCCCTAAATGCCAAAAATGGAAAATATTTCTAAAGATCCCCTTTCTCTGGGCAAAATTTTAACTTTAGGTTGTGAATAAGAAATTCACACAACAAATATAATGAAAAACATAATACATTTATACATGTGGGTCTCCAGTAACTTGATCATAACTACCTGAATCAAAATCTATACATAAGTTGTTAAAGAGTTCCAGGGTAGGTTTTTCTTCCTTCTTTAATCCAACAGTTAAATATGATTTTGTATTTAAAACCCTAAGACACATTTTGGCTTTATGTAAGAAAAACCTTTTAATGATTAAGAGTTATCCTCTGGCATACCAGATCTAGAGCCAAAGGATCTGAGTTCAAATCCCAGTTCTGCCAGTTACTGCCTGTTTAACCTCGGAAAACTCGTTTAACCTCTTTGTGCCTGTTTCCTTATTTGCAAAAGGAGGAAATTAGACTAGATGACCCCTAAAGTCCCTCCCAGTTCTGAATGTATCTAAAATCCTATTTAAAAAAAAAAAGCCAGAAAGCTTTGTTTCAAGAAGTAATTGCCTCAGTGTTTCCCTTCACTATAGGTCTTTAAGCAAAGGCAGCTAGATGACCATTTGTTGAGTACTGTATATAGAAGAAGGGATTCAAGTTAAGGTCCTGGCTGGATTAAAGAGTTTCAAAGGTCTCTTATAATTCTGTAAATTCAGACCACTAGCTTTATCTATATGAACCGCAGGTATTTAAAAGACATACAGCATAAAGCAACTTATGAAATCCAAAACTAAGCGGACCACAAAAGGTTCAAGGCAGAGAAGCCAATTCCAGTTGCTTTAGAAACAGAAAAAGCAATAATGTACCTTAAAAGATTTTCCGCACCAGTTCTCATCCGAACAGCTTTCATGATCTGTTGGTTTAATGCAGCCCTTTGATTCTGAAGTTTGCTTCGCCCTGTCTGAGCCAGGGGGTTAGAACCCTAGAAACAATAAGAAATTGTTCATCAGAGGCCAATAGAACAAAAAAGAAAAAAATCATATTTCATCTAATTTCATCTAATATTAAACTTTAAATTGTGAGCTTTAAAAATCCTAAGATGGAACAAACTATTCACTCTAACTGAATAATGGAATATTTAGTCTCAAAGCAAAACCAATTGCCACATACATCCAAAATTCTGAAGATCAACAGAGTGATTGTCAATTTAAATTCCATGTCTTTTTAAATTATAATCTGCTTTGGTAGTTTGAGAGAAAGGCTGAGGCTGAGCTGAGATTCTAAAAAATGAAACTGTGGGTAGGGATAGGTAAAAAGAAGCAATTATTCAAATTAGGCATAAAAGGAAAGACTGATACAGAAGAAGAAAGATGGGATTGAGGGTTTGTAGGGCTGGACCCTTACTCCACTGGAAATGGATTAAAGAAGGAACAACATGCACATGTAGAAGAATATAAAAGTCTCCTAAATTTAGAAAGAAATAAGAGGGAGAGGGGATAAGATAAGGGAGGGGCCTTTAGACGGGTATATAGGTTAAGAATTAGGAGGGTGGAAATTTTCACATGGAAGCTGACATTTTAGGTGTCTTGAATTTTTTTTTTTTTTGGAGAGGGGAAGGCAAGGCAATTGGGGTTAGATGACTTGCCCAAGGTCACACAGCTAGTCAGAGTCAAGTATTTGAGGTCTGATTTGAACTCAGGTTCTCCTGACTCCGAGGCCAGTGCTCTACTCTCTGCACCATCTAGCTGCCAGCCTGATGTCTTTCTTTTCTTGGCCTCATTAAAGGGGCCATGCCCTGACTACTTCTTAAACAGGCCTATTTAATGAATGGGTGTTGCCTCACCCTAACTGACTACCTGCAAAGACCTTGGCCTAAAGGGCCCAAGGTCTCCCACTGCATCCTGGGTCATATCCAGTCATCCTGATGAATATCTGGTCACTGGATTCAGATGACTGTGGAGGAGAAGTGAGGCTGGTGACCTGCACAGCCCTCCTTCACTCAAAACAAAGTCAAGTGCATGTCACATCATCATTTGTCTGATGGCATGGTCTTCGGCAACAAAAGATGAACGCAACGACAAGGAGGGTGAAGGAGAGGATATGGGAGGGACTCTTACAGGGGTGAGTAGATTAAGGAATGGAAGGGCAAGATAGAAGCAAATTAGACTCATGAGGAGGGATAGGGTAAATAGGGGAAGAAGGATAGTGAGGAAAAATAGGATGGAGGGAAATGTACAATGAGCAATTATAACTTTGAATATTTATTTGTGTAAACATGTGTACATAGATATATATGTATGTGCACATATATTCATATTAATTGTAGCCTTCTCTAGGAAAAAAGTGTGGAGGGAGAGAGAAAAAAATAAAATAAAACATGCGCAGCAGAGAACAAAAGAAAACTTAGAAGGAAGCACGGAAAAGCTGGGTAGTTTTAAAACAACATATAGTATTTATTACATAGATTTTTTTTTAAAAAGCAAAGTTTGAAATGGTAATTAATTGTCTTATATTGAATCCTCTATGTTCTTCTGTGCACACAGAAATGTTTTCTTTTTCTTTTCTCATTTTGTATTTAAGTTTAAAATGAAATTTAAAAAACTTTTAAAAGAAAAAATAAATTAAATTATCATCTAATTTGGTGGAATTTTTTTAAATTACGGTTTATTTCCAAGAAGGAGTTGGTAGGTAAAAGTAGCTGAAATCGGAGTACATTCTTTATAGTTTGGTCATATGATTATCATTTCTGCTGTTCTCTACATACTCTCAAATCCTTCCACAAATAGCCAATGTGCTCTCAATCTTAGGAAAGGAAGAAATGGCCCAATAAATCATTATATATTTATTAAACTCTACATACCAACCACCCTACTAGGAGGGGGGGGATAAAAATTCAATAAATCAAACAATCCCTACTCTCAAGAGGTTTACATTTTAAAGGGGAGACAAGTACACATGTAAATTTATATAGAATAAATATCTCCTTTGCCACTGTACCCTAAGGACTATGGGATCTTTATATCTGACTTAGAGCTAAAACCTTCCCTAGGTATTGTCTCTCACATTAGAGTGTGAACTCTTTCAGAACAGGGACTGTCTTACTTTCCTACTTGTATACCCAGAGTCAGCAGAGTGCTTTGAACTTAGGAACTTAATAAACTTTTAAAATTCATTCCATTCTACAGATATACATGTATGTATATGAGTCATTTGCATAGACAGGATTGTTAAAACCATGCAGAGAGCACATGAGGGAAGAGAAGAAGGCCTATTTTCTTGGGGGAATACTCACAGTTAGAAGGTATCATATGAATGATGAACCATCAAAGAAAAATGAGAAACAACCATTCAGAAGACAGAGAACCAGGAAAGAATAATACCACAAAATCCCAGAGAATAGATTAACCAGGATATGGTCAATAGTGGTCAAATGAAGCAGATAGGTCATGAAGGACCTAAAGAACAACTGAGAAAAGACCAGCGGATCTAAGACCACTAGAAACTTTAAAGAGAGTAGTTTAGTTGAGTGACAAGCTAGGAAGTCAAATGGCAAGGGACGGAGGAAGATGAAGTGAAGATAACGAGCAAAGACATTATTTTCAAAGAGCTTGGCAGAGAAAGGAAGGAGAAATATAGGATGATATCTTAAGGGGATGGTTGGATCTAGTTAAGGTTTTTTAAGAATGGGGAATACTTGGGCATGTTTAAAAGCAAGAGAGAAAGAACCAGCAGATAGAGAAAGGCTGAAGATTACAAAGGGACTAATCTGCTAGAAAAGATTAGAGGAGATGGAGTCAAGAGAAAATATAGAGGGATTGGTTTTTAGCAATGCAAAGGGCCACCTCATTAAAAGACTGGCAAAAAGGAGGATGATGATGTCATAAAATTTTGAGATGAAGAGTAAAGAAGAGGAATTTCATGGCAAATGAACTAAAATCTCCAAGTAAAGTAATAGGCAAGATCCTAAGCTGAGGAGGATAAGGAGGGAAAGAAGTTTGAGATGCCTGAATAGAGATGCCTGAATTGAGTGAAATGGAATCAACCGGGGGGGGGGAATAAAAAGATTGCCTTGCTTGCAGTGAAAGCCAGAATTTAGAGAAAATGAACTTATAGTATATCCAATCAACATGGTTATGTGATTTCCTTCATCTCTGTTGAATGGCATGTAATTAGGAACAGAAGGTTTAGATGATAGATAAAATCCAGGGTTGGAGTTTAGCAAAAGATGGGCAGCAATAGAACAAGGGAGCAAGGGATTCAAAGTCAATGACAGTATAGAATTGAATGGTTAACTCTAACAGAGTCAATATTGGAAAAGGAGGAAAACCAGTGTAATGCCTGAGAAAAGTACTGAGAAAAGCAGTGAAGGGATTACAAACAGAATTGAGAGTGAAGAATTGGTTTAGGAGGGGTAAAACATGGGAAGAGATAGGATGATCAGTTATAGTTAGGGACAGAGGAATGTCAAAGTTTTTGATTTAGGAAGTGGATCCCTTGTGGGTAATAGTAAGATCCAAAGCATAGATGGCTGAAGTAGAAAGGAAGGATCTAAGGAAACTGAAGAACTGGCCATCTTGGCAGCACTGATATACTCAAGAACTGCTTTATTGGTGGCCTCTAAAATGATGTATTAGAGATGAGTCATATTGTCCCTTCCACTGAGATGTGTCTGCATAAGAATTTACTGCACTTTGCCACCTCTGGATTCCCTCTCTCATTATTTACTTGGATATTGTGCCTGTTCCAGCTTAAAACATCAAAACCTGACACTATCTTTTAAACCATTAAATGATTCCTAATAAGAAATACTGACATCTAATTGGGTTCCTTTTAAATAAAAGTTAACTGTAACTTATCTGAAACAATATAAAGACTGAACTTATCCTTTTCCTCCTATCTTCTGAAAAATTACTAGGGGAATCTGTTACACTTTGCCACAAAATTACATGATTTATACTTTTCTTCTTACTGCTAATTTCAGGATGTACCTTCCTAGAAGTTCTACTACTCTCAGTAATAAATAGAAAACTCCTGGTTCTACTACCACTCTGACTTGTCCACCATTTTCACATGAAGGTAATTGGCCTGAAAACACAGAGTAAAATTAAAATCCAAAGAACAGGAATGTTTAAGTTTAGCTTTGACTGGAGAATTTTATCTAGAATCATTTCACTTTTCACCAACAGGAAACACCAGGCATGAATACACTTTGATAAATCTGCAATTTCTTTGAGGTAAGGAAAATTCCCTTTTGAAGATCAGGATCCATTCCTCTTACAACTTCTAACTCTGCAATTTTTGTCTCTGCTTTTCCCTAAGACTTCTATGGAGGACCTATGTGACTGGTGGCTTTCCTTCTGGCCCATTAGTACCTAGTCCTCGCATACCACACTGAAGTATTAAGAAGAAAACTTATATAAATGCATCTCAAACTTTTCTAGAAGAGAAGGAAGTATAATTTATGTGACATTCCCTGAACGTTCAAAGTTCAATTTATTCTAGCAAAAAGAGGATATGGATCTGAACCTATTATCACTGGTGGTTTTGTATGTCTGATCTATGCATTTCCTCAATCCCACCCACACCTGAGTAGGAGACTGAGCAGGTAAAATGACTTCCTCTTTAGGCAGTGCTGAAAATAAATTATTTTGAAGGAAAAGATCTCCTGTATACTTTGTCCATTTCCTGGTACATTGGGATTCCTTTTTATGTAATTTTGCCTAATTAAGAATTATTTCCACTCTACCACACCACCTTTTTATCTGGTCTTTAAGGATTTTACACTAAAAATAAACAGCCACGCCTTAATCAAGTGATAAGCTCCAAAAATATGTTGCAGTGGAAAGAACACTAGACAGAGTCAAAAGACCTGAGTTTTAGTCTTTGCTCTGCCACCAACCTGTTTTATGTGCTAAAACAAGTCATCTGGCTCCTCTGGACTTTAGCTTCCTCAAAGAACTTTTCTAATGCTTTTCTCAGCTCTAGTATGGTAAGAGTCTATGAAATCACCAATTCACCAATCTAGCATTTTCAGATATCCAACAAAATTATTGAGCACCTGCTACGAGAAAGACAGTGTACTTGTTGCTAGGGATATATAGATAAAAAACAACACCCTGTGTTCATGCAGCTCCTGTTTACTGTGCTGAGGGTTTTATAACACTCTATTTAAAAAACAGGTTTAGCCTTACTATTGGACCTGATGACACAAAGTCTCATCTACCTCTAAAATCCTAAATTAAAATGGACACAGATGAGTATTTTCCAACATAAATATAGATTGGGAGGAGGCCTATCTTATCATGACAAAAGTATAGGGCTTTGAGTCATGCAACACCATTCACCAAATAATCAAAGTTGAGGAAAACCCAAAGGACAATGACAAACATAAATAGGCCACAATATATGATCAATTTTTAGGATAATTCAAAGAGTACAACTCTGTTGTGATTTGTACCACTAGAAGAAGTACCAACATAAAAGGAATCACAAATTCATTAAATGGTCAAAGGTAAATCACTATTTTGGCCAAAAATTGCTTTAGTTCCATATCTCAAACCATTTACTATCACTGGCCCAATCCCATCAATGTTTAAAATATTTTATAAAACTATGTCAAAACTGAGGAAAAGTGAAGATTGTTTATCCCAACTGTGAAGAAAAAAATTCTTATTATACAAAGAAAATAAATTATCAGGGATAAAACAGTAATACTAGCTGATATTTGCAAAATGCATTACATATATGATTTTATTTGATCCTCAGAAGAGTCCCATGAGGTCAGGTGGATTTCATTATATCAAAAAAAAAAAAAAAGAACTTTTGAAGAGGAAATAAAAGACACCAGTATCTAAAATTTTTTTAAATAGATAAAGAGATTAGAAAAAATATCTTTGTAATAACATAGTTGATGAATATGTAACATCCAAAATCTGTATGGAATTGATACAGAGCTTAAGAGTAATATTTGTTCTCCAATGGAGAAGTAGTCAAAGGATATATAAAATTTTTGAAAGAAGAAACATAAATTGTGATCATTTGAAAAACTATTCAACTTCATAATTAAAGGAACAAAAATTTAAATGATGTTTAAGTACCATACCCCTTCACACCCATTCAACTGATCAAAAAAAATTTAATTTTGATGAAATTGTGGCAAAATATACACAATGTTATATTGTTAGTGGAACCATATATTGGTAAAAAAAAAAAAATTTTACCCATATAAGATTGCACGCTGTCTCAGGGAAGTCAGGGATAGAGAAGGGGAGAAAATTTAAGATTTATAGAAGTGATGGTTGAAAACTGAAAACAAATAAATTAATTAAATTTTAAAAAGAGAATGTGAGTTCCTCAAGGGCAGGGACTATATTCCCAATGCTTAGCATCATGCCTGGAACATAGTAAACATTCAATAAATGCTTATTGACTTGAACAATTTTTTTTAAAAAATACTCGGGGGGGAGGGGAGGTGGGGCACAGACAAGATGGCAGAGCAACAGCACAGACTTCCTAGAGCTCTCCTGCTAAGCCCAGCCAAATACCTGTAAAAAATGGCTCTAACCAAATTCTGGAGGTGCAGATCCCACAGAATGACAGAATGAAGCAAATCTCCAGCCCAAGACAGCCTGGAAGGTTACCGAGAAGAGTCTATCACACCATGCTGAAAGCAGAGCACAGTCCAGTAGCCGGCACAGATAGGACCTGAGTAGGTCTTGGGGGGACTCAATCTCTCACACCTGTGGTGGTTTCCAGACTTCAGAACCCCAAAATGCCAAAGACAAATTGGAAGATCAGTGGAAAAAGCCTATGGGACCAGTGCAGGAAAGTGGAGAGATCCAGCCCCAGCCCCAGGGCAACAAAGGGGTAAGGGGGCAGAGGAACCTGCAGCAGCCACAGCAGCAGCAGGGGCAGCTTCAGCCACTGTTTCTGGAGCTCTAGGCCTACAGATTGTGGGGGGATCAAGCAGCTGACAGTATAACCCCCCCACCCCCATTGAAAGCAGAGAACTACCTTGATAAAGAGCTCACAAGTCAAGTAAACGGCTGGGGAAATGAGCAAAAACTGAAAAAAAGAATCAGACTATAGAATCTTACTTTGGTGACAAGGAAGACCAAAACATGCAAACAAAAGACAACAAAGCCAAGCTCCTCCATCCAAAGCCTCCGAGAAAAATATGAATTGGTCTCAGACCATGAAAGAGTTCAAAAAGGATTTTGAAAATCAAGTAAGAGAAGTAAAGCAAAAATTAGGAAGAGAACTGAGAGCAATGCAAGAAAATCATGAAAAATGAGTCAACTGCTTGCTAAAGGAGACCCCCAAAAAAAAAATGCTGAAGAAGATAACACTGTAAAAAATAGACTAACCCAAATGACAAAAGAGATCCAAAAAGCCAATGAGGAGAAGAATGACCTACACAGCAGAATTGGCCAGATGGAAAAGGACAGCCAAAACCTCACTGAAGAAAATAATTCCTTAAAGATTAGAATGGAGCAGATGGAAGCTAATGACTTTATGAAAAATCAAGAAATTATTAAACAAAACTAAAGGAATGAAAAAATAGCAGACAATGTGAAATATCTCATTGGAAAAATAACTGACCTGGAAAATAGATCCAGAAGAGACAATTTAAAAATTATGAGAAAGCCATGATCAAAAAAAGAGCCTAGATATCATCTTTCATGAAATTATCAAGGAAAACTGCCCTGATATTCTAGAACCAGAGGGTAAAATAAATATTGAAATAATCCACTGATCACCTCCTGAAAGCAATCCAAAAAGAGAAACTCCTAGGAATATTGTAGTCAAATTCCAGAATTCCCAGGTCAAGAAGAAAATATTGCAAGCAGCCAGAAAGAAACAATTCAAGTACTGTAGAAAAACAAGCAGAATAACACAGGATTTAGAAGCTTCTACCTTAAGGGATTGACGTGCTTGTAATATGATATTCCAGAAGTCAAAGAAACAAGAATTAAAACCAAGAATCACCTACCCAGAAAAATGAGTATAATACTTCAGGGAGAAAAATGATAATTCAATGAAATAGAGGACTTTCAAGTATTCTTGATCAAAAGACCAGAGATGAGTAGAAAATTTGACTTTCAAATACAAGAATCAAGAGAAGCATTAAAAGGTAAACAGGAAAGAGAAATCATAAGGGACTTACTAAAGTTGAACTGTTTACATTCCTAAATGGAAAGATAATATTTGTAACTCTTGAGACTTTTCTTAGTATTAGTGTAGTTGGAAGGATTATATACATATAGACAGAGGGTGCAGGATGAGTTGAACAGGAAGGAATGATATCTAAAAAAAATAAAATTTAAGGAATGAGAGAGGAATATATTGGGAGGAAAAAGGGAAAAATAGAATGGGGTAAATTATCTCTCATAAAAGAGGCAAGAAAAAGCTTTTTCAATGGAAGGGAAGAGAGAAGAGGTGAGAGGAAAAAAGTGAAGCTCACTTTCATCACATTTGGCTTAAGGAGGAAATAACATGCACACTCAATTTGGTATGAATATCTATATTACACTACAGGAAAGTTGGGGAGAAGAGGATAAGTGGGGTGAGAGAGATGATAGAAGGGAGGGCAAATGGGAGGAGGGGGTAATTAGAAGTAAACACTTTTGGGGAGGGACAAGGTCAAAAGAGAGAATTGAATAAATGGGAGGCAGGATAGGATGGAGGGAAATGTAGTTAGTCTTTCACAACATGACTTTTATGGAAGTCATATTTTATGCATAATTACACATGTACAACCTATGTTGAATTGCTTGTCTTCTCAATGTGGATAGGCGGGGAGGGAGGAAGGGAGAGAAGTTGGAACTCAAAGTTTTAAAAACAAATGTTAAAAATTATTTTTACATGCAACTGGGAAATAAGATATACAGGCAATGGGGTACAGAAATCTATCTTGCCCTACAAGAAAATAGAGGAGATAGGGATAAGGGAAGGGAGGGGTGTGATAGAAGGGAGGACAGATTGGGGGAAGGAGTAATCAAAATGCAAGGTGTCCTGGAGTGGGGGGAGAAGAGAGATGGGGAGAAAATTTGGAACTCAAAGTCTTGTGGAAATGAATGTTGAAAACTAAAAATAAATAAATAAATTAAAAAAAAAAAAGAAAAACACTCTTGCAATATACATGAGCTACAAAACTCACCATCCCCTCTGACTCAGTGTTCCCACTACAACGGTTCCCACTGTTATTTGATAATAATTGCAATTACATTATTGACTTGGAGTTTTAGCCCTTCATTTATCAATTTGTTCATTTTTGCTGAAACTGTTAAATTTATGAATAAAAAAATATAAAGTGTTGCTCTTTTATATATGAGGATCTCAAAAGATCTATTGCTGGGGAAAACACTCATCTGCCCCTGTCAGCATATCCAAGTCCCTGCATTCATAGAATTGGAGAATGCTAGAGTTAAAATAAACCTTAAGAGATCACCTTGAACCTCTATTTTTTTATCACCTCTTTTACTCATATATTGGTTTTAGATACACGTAAAGGAAAACAGACCAGAACAACAAGCATCAGTTGGAGTTTGATGAACTGGCTCCCTTTGTTTTGCTTCTAACCAAGTTTTTATTGTACCCCAAATATAGGTTAATCTCTATTACAATTGATATTAATAGGTACAGGGACTAAACCAGTGATTTTATTGGAATAGAGAACTTCCAAATGATGAAAGTCCGTCAACCACCTGGGGAGTTGCCCAAATCACTGTTAGATTAAGTAACTTTCCCAGGGTCATATAACCAGTATGTGTCAAGAAGTAGAACTAGAATCCAGGTCTTTCAGGTTATGGGATAGCTCTAACCACATAGCTGCTACAAAATCGTCATCTCCCACAAAAAAGATACAGCCATCCCCCATGAGATCCCAACCAATGGCCCATTTATCTGATGGCCAAAAACGCAGGCCACTCCACTGAAAAAATTTAAGTACTCTCAGAGTTTGTGGTAATAGGATTTCACAAAGAAATCATTTTACTTTTATCTTTTTCCTTTTTACAAATAAAAACAAATCTGAATTCATGTTTTAAAAAATACTTTAAAAGGTTTAGTTTAACACAGATCTCATCAAATCTAATTCTGGTTTGCAGAAAGCAGGAATCTTGTCTCATCAGGTGCCCCTAAAATGTTCTGTCTCACACACTTCTATATTATCATCTCTATTGTAGAAGGTAGCTATTATTCAGGTTGTATAACTAGTTATTGACTTTGCCAGACATTCAAGAGGAGCAGTACATCTGCTTTATCCCTCCCACAGTTAGTTGAGCTACATGCTGTCTCCCAATGGCTTCATTTGCCAACTTTGAAAAGTAAATCTCAAGAAGGAAATGGAGCTCAAGCCAAAACAAATGTGAGGTATAATCATGTGGTGCTTTGGAACTTGTCCAAACAACCCCCAGGAAACACACCACCACTTACAACAGCACATCATATTAACTTGCAGACAATTCTCCTCTGATTCATAGGGCAAATTCTTTTTCTGCCCTGGGGAATCCTCCCTAGACTGCTGTATGCCTCATAGGGCCTGATATCGAGGACTGAACTAAGGTGAAATGCAAGGAAATATTTGTCTTATAGGCCCTTCCCAAGGGCTTCACTTTCCTTGCTCCTGATTCATACAGGTGGAATTTTAAAGCAAAAGAGAAAGCAATTGGGTGGTGACCATCATTACCATTCAGCCAAACTCCCAGGCTAATGAAGCCTGGGACAAACAACAAACTTGCTTCTTAATAGAGAACCCTAACCCTAACTCTTTCCTATCCTCTCTGTAGAGGACTCGGTGTTTGTTCTAAAAAGGCAAGGCAGAAGTTCGGTTAAATGAAGCCAAATGGTTGGAGATACAAATAGATGCCGTACAAAACAAAATAAAATATCTAACCTTACTGTAAACCAGAAAAAAAATTGTTATTTCTTGGCACAAAGGAAAGATTTTATACTTTTTAATAGCCCTGAAATTAATGCAGGTTTCTATGATGGTTGATTTTGCTAAACTATTTTGCTGTTTTTGAGAAGGAGGGAGTTAAAGGCATAAATGGAAATGACTGTGATCTAAAAGCAAAAGACATTAGCAAAGTGCACTAATTTAAGTCTTCATTTTAATTTAACTCAAATTTTAGCTTAAAAACAAACCAAAAACATGATGTACAAAACCCTTTACTACTAAACAGTATACTAAGTGAAGCAAATAATGCAGAGGAGAAGCTAAGTAGGACTTCTGCATTAAAAGGGAATTCTTTTCTACATGGTGTGAATGAGACAGTAAATTCACAGCAAACAAAGCCTAACTAGAAGTGCTAAACTTTGGTGCTGTTGCTAAACTGAAAGAAGGGACTACTACTTTATAAGAAAGCATGAAACAATGGAAATAAAGCTGAATTCAAATTAATTGGGTGGCTAGGTAAGACAGCAGACAGAGCACCAGACCTGGAGTTAAGAGGATCTGTGTTCAAATACGCCCACAGAGTCATACTAGCTGTGCGACAATGAGCAAGTCACTTAACCCTGTTTGCCTCAGTTTCCTCATTTGTAAAATGAGCTGGAGAAAGCAATAGCAAACTACTCCAGGATCTTTCCCAAGAAAACCCCAAATGCAGTCACAAAGAGTTGGACACAACCAATTAACAAAAAAAAAAAAGATAGTGTCTTAAGAAAATGAAAAGGCAAAGATAAGGGTTAAATAATTCTATATCTTCTACTTATGGTTGCACTTCAGTAGAGAATTTCTGAGTTGAAAGAAACTTCAGAGGTCATCTAGTCCAATCTATTACTGAGCAATAACATTCATTCAAATAGTTATTAAATTAATATCTGCAGAACAAGTTAATAAATGCTCACAAGAGCCTTCCAGACAAAGAAATAACTTTATTAAAGATACCTGATGGAAAAAAACTCTGTATTCCCAATTTAAAAAAAGCTTTCCTCCAAGATAATAATCATAATAAACATAAGGAATGAATTTTAAAGGTCACTTAAAAAAAGTGATTACTGTGTTTAATGATGATGTTTGGTGTATACATATATATATAAATTAAGGTCCTTCATATAAAGACAAAGAAAGAATGAGAGAAAAGGAGTGAGAAATAAGAGTGAGAAAATGAAATTCCAGTAAAAAAGAAAGGCCCCAAATGAAAACGACCAACTAAATGAGAACAAAAACCCCACAACCTGAATGGAGTCAAAATGAACCAGGAAGAAGCACAAAGGCATAAATGTGAACAGGGATAAGCAGATCACAGATAACATGGTGGTCATCGTTCCCAAGAGGCCGGACAATAACCATTTAATTCTGCTAATGGAGATCTGCTTGGATAAACTGTACATTTATGCCAGGCAGGGAGTCATGTTTGAGCCAGTGAAGTTTGTCATGTTCTCTCTTTTCTTTAGCATATTCAGCATTATTATCTCACTCCTATCTCCTCTTGGCAGTACAGTGATTAAAGTGTTGGGCCTGGAGTCAGAGAGATCTGAGTTCCAATTTGAGTTCAGACACCGTGTGACCCTGGGCAAGTTACTTAACATCTCCCCCCTCCACCCCCCCTCAATTTCTTTGGTGATAAAATGGGGATAATAACAGCGCCTACTTCCCTGGTTGTTGTAAGGATCACATGAGATCGTATTTATAAGGTGTTTAAGCACAGTACCTGGCACTTAGTTGGTGCCATATGAATGCTTATTTATCATTCCTGTTCCCTTCTTCGTTTCATATTTTATTTTGGGGGGGGTTATTTTATTCAAAAAAACAACTCTTACTGATTGTTCCAAATTACTACTTATAAGACAAAAACAAGTAAAAATATCTCTGAGGTTTTACCTTACATCTAGAAAATTGGCAAAGATGATAATAGCCAATACAGGTGGTATTCTGGAAAGATAAGCTAAGATACTGTGAGTGGAGCTGTAAATTGGTCCAAGCATTCTATAAAACAATTTTAAATTAGGCTACAACCTGACAAAAACATCCATACTATTTGTCCTAGAGATTTCACTGTTAGGCACTATCCCAAAAATATCAAAGACTGAATGGTGCCATATACGCCAAAATATTCATAATAGCACATTTTGTAGTAGCAAAGAACCACAAACAAAGTAGATGCCACTAATTGGGGATTAGCAAAACAAATTATGGTACATGGATGTAATGGAATAATTAGTGCACTATAAAAAATTGTAACTATGAAAAATATAGAAGCATGGAAAACTATATGAACTGATGTAAAGTGAGATAAACAGAAATAGGAAATAATATATACAATTACTCAGCTATATAAATGGGAAAAAAAACAATAAAAGAACAAAAATTAGTGCTATGAAATTATAATGACCAAACAACTTCAAACAATTGATAAGAAAATGTATCTCCCTCTCTTTATTGAGGAGATAGGTAGTATGGGTGTGAAACATTATCAGACTCAGTTGATATGTAGGTTAGTTTTATGAGATTGCCTTTTAATTTTTTCTCTTCCTTTTTTATTTTAAACAAGAGATGGCTCTCTGGATAGGGTGGAACAGAAATGTGTTTGGAAATAAAAGTGATATAAAAACAAAAACCATCGAACACTTCACAAACACATTAACTTTTAAGGCATATTATATTCTGCTAGGAGAACCATGATACAACGACTAAAAGAATGTAAATGAAAACAACGCTAAAAAGGCATTAGATCTCAGACTAAATGCAAGGACCAGTCTTGGTTCCTTATGCATCATATGATGAAACACACTTCCATCCTCTTTAATCAACCAATCAATACACATTTATTAAGCACCTACTACGTGCCAGGCACCATGCTAAGCTATGGATAAAGATAAAGAAATGATGAACTACCGACGCAGAAAGATGTGTGTGCTGCAAAACATGATCCCTGTGTCACTGAGTTTTACTCAACTATGTTTTTTTGTTATAAATAAAGGTTCTAAGAGAGTGATGGTGGTGTACACTGGGAATTAGGGTATAAAACAAGATAATAGTAATACATTTAAATAAACCAAAAACTTTAAAATTACGGAAGACTATGCCTTTAATTAATTCTTATAATTTTACATTTTGTGTCTTGGAATTGCTACATTTTATACTACAAAGGGTAAACAGGATTTGATATACAAAGTTTTACTTTATATATCTATTTTTGGAACAGTAAGACAGAGAACAGAAGAAAGAGAAACAGAGACACATAAGGAATAACATCCTTATTTTAAGACGATGGCATTAGGGAATTATATTAACTACAAGAACAATGACAAGTTTACAATACTAGGTACAAATGGGGCTTGCTCTGAGGCCATATTCAACCCTTACCTTAGCCCCTAGCAGTCTTCTATTGCATTAACACTTCCACAACTGTCAGAAACAGGAAACCATATCAAGAATCAGAAACATTTTCACAGGATTGTCTGTAATTGGAGGGAGGCAAATGCTTTGAAAACTGAAAACTGCTACATAAATTTGAATTGCTATAATGAATAAAAATAAGCACTTCTATAAAAAAGGATCAGAAAAGAAAGTCATCCTAATCCCAACTAAGAAAACAAGGGAGTCAAGTACCAGAGAAAAACCTACAAGTACTACCAGGGCAAAGCTTAATCAAAGTGTTTGTATACCCCCTGAGCAAGACTGAAAATTATGTAGTTTACTGAAGGTCTTGAGCTTTGACTGTAGCACAAAACTTGCTTTATCAGAAAGTCAATGCCTAAACATTGTGGAGAACAGAAAAGTATGGCACACAAAATGTAACTTTTAAAAAATATTATATTTGTATCCCTTTGCATATTACATACTGGATGGTTGTCTGCCTACACGAACTACCTCAATAATATCTTCATCTTTGTATGAGGGGCTGCTTGTAGGTCTTTGATATGGTTCTATGGTACGTGTTCTTTGAAAAGATGGTATGATATGACTGCACATGTATAATCTATATCAAAATGCTTGCTGTCTCAGGAAGGAGGGAAGTGAAAGAAGGCAGAACATTTGTAACTCACATTTTAAAAAAATGAATGTTCAAAAATTATCTTTACATGTAATTGGGGAAAAAATAAAAGATTATTTTAAAAAAGACAGCATGATGATACAAATATGATCTAAACCAAGGGAAGTCAAAACAGAGAAATAAAAATATAGACCAACATACCTAATAAATATTGATTCAAAAAGTTTAAGTAAATTATTAACAGAGAGGATATAGTAACATATAAAAGAACACTCTGTGACCAGGTAGAATTTCTACCAGGATTGAAAGGTTGGTTCAATATTAGGAAAACCATAAACATAATAGATAATTTTATAACAACAAAAATCATATGATTATGTCAAAAGATGCAGAAAATATTTTGACAAGATGCAATACTCATTACTGTAAAGAAACATGATTTCAGATGAAGAAACTAAAGCTATCTCTAGTCACATAAAAAAATGCTCTAAATCACTATTGATTAGAGAAATGCAAATTAAAACAACTCTGAGATAACACCTCATACCTATAAAGATTGGCTAATATGACAGAAAAGGAAAATAATAAATGTTGGAGAAGATGTGGGAAAATTGGAACACTAATGAATTATTGGTGGAGTTATGAACTAATCCAACTATTCTGGGGAACAATTTGGAACTATGCCCAAAGGGCAAACTGTGCATACTGTTTGATCCAGCAACATCACTACTAGGTTTGTATCCCAAAGAGATGACAAAAAATGAAGAAGGACCCACATGTACAAAAATATTTATAGCAGCTCTATTTCAGCAACAAATTGGAAATTGAAGGGGACGCCCATCAATTGGGGAATGGCTGAACAAGGTGTGGTATACGAATGTAATGGAATACTTTCGCGTGTCAAGAAATGATGAGCAGGCAGATTTCAGAAAAACCTGGAAAGATTTACACGAACTGATGCTGAGTGAAGTGAGCAGAACCAGAACATTGTACACAGTAACAGCAAAATTGTGTGATGATCAGTTATGATAGACTTGGCTCTTCTCAGCAATGCAAAGATCTAAGACAACTCCAAAAGACTCATGATGGAAAATGCCACCCACATCCAGAGAAAGAGCTATGGAGTCTGAATGCAGATAAAAGCATATTATTTTCACTTTTTGGTTGTTTTTTCTTTCTTATGGTTTTTCCTTTTTGTTCTGATTCTTCTTTCACAACATGATTAATGTCGAAATGTGTTTAATAAGATTGTGCATGTATATCCTATAACAGATTGCCTGCCATCTTGGGGAGGGGGTGAGGAGGAAGGGAGGGAGAAAAAATTTGGAACTCAAAATCTTATAAAAGTGAATGTTGAAAACTACCTTTCCATGTAATTGGAAAAAAATAAAATTCTATTAAGTGAAAAAAATAAAATAAGGAAAAACAAACAAACAAAAGAAACATGAGAATAAATGGACATTTGCTTACTTTGACAAATAAAATTGGTCTAAAATCATGACCCAGAATTACAAGTAATGCAGAAAAACTAGAGGCCTTTCCAAATCAGGGATCAAACAAAGATGTCCATTATCACCACCACTGTTTGATATGGTTTTGGAAATGCCTGCTCTAAAAATAAAATAAGAAAAAGAAACAGAGGGAATAATCATAAGCAAGGAAGAAATAAAATTGTCATTTTGTTTTGCAAATGATTTCAGTAGAGAGAATCCTTGAGAGACAACTAAAAATTGAAACAATAATTCCAAAAAAGTTATTAAACATAAAATAAACAGAAATCATCAGCATTTCTGCCTTTTAACAATAAAACATAGTAGAAAGACAAGTTTCATCAAAAATAACTACAGAATATGTAAAGTATTTGGGAGTTTGCCTCCCAAGATACAGAAGAACTATATGAATACAACTATACTGTCCTCTTTACAGAAATAAAGACAGAACTAAATCACAGAAATATCGAATGCTCTAGGATATGCTAAATAAATATCATTAAAATGACAATAATAAATTAATTTGCTCATTCAGTACTATTTATTGTTTTTGTTCAGTCCTGTCCAACTCTTTCTTCATAATCCCATTTGAGGATTTTGCCATTTCCTTCTCCAGCTCATTTTTTTGTTTTACAGATGAGGAAGCTGAGACAAACAGGAATAAGTAACTTGCCCAGGGTCACACAGCTAGTAGTAATGTCTGAAGCTGGATTTTAACTCCCGTCTTCCTCATTCCAGGCCTGGCATTCTATCCACTGTGCTATCAAATTGCCCTATAATGCTATTCCAAATTACCAAAAATATTACTTTATAGAGCTAGATAAAAAGAAAGCAGAATTCATCTGGAAGAACAAAAGGTCAAGACAAGAACTTAAAGCGAAATTAAAAAAGTGGGAAGGAAGAAGGTCTAGCAGTATCAGATTGCAAACTATACTACAAAGGAGTAATCATCAAACTGATTTTAAAAAATTACTGGAACAGATCAGGTACACAACATACAGAAGTAAATAACCATAGTGATATAGTATTTAATAAACTCAAAGACCTCAGATACTAGATGAACAACTCACTATCTGACAAAAACAAAAAACAAAACTGCTGAGAAAACTGGAACACTGTCTGTCAGAAATTAGGCATAGATAAATCTCTTATACTGTATATCAAGATATACTCCAAATATGTACATGAGAGAAATAGTGATATCATAAATTTAGAGGAATAAAAACAAAATTACCTTTCATATCTATAGATATGGGAAGAGTTCATGAAAAAAAATCCTAAAGAATAGAGAGGATCATAGAACACGCAACCGAAATTTTTGATTATATAAAATGCAAATGTTTTTGTATGCACAAAACCAGCATAGTTGAACTGAGTTAACTGGTAAAGATCTCATTTCTACAACACATAGGAAACTCAAAAAGTCAAGTAGGCATTTATTAAGTACTTCCTACGTATCAGGCACTGCATTAAAAGCTGATAAGAGCCAGAAAGGCAAGAATGCCTGCCCTCCAGGAACTCACATTCTAATGAGGGAGACAAAAAAGCAGAGAACTATGTACATCTAAGTTATATACAGGGTAAATAGCAGGTCATCTTAAAGGGAAGTGGGGGGCAGGGAGAGAAGACCTAGAAAGGCCTCTTGTAGAAGGTGAGATTGGATGCCGAGGAAGTCAAGAAGCAGAGATGAAGAAAGAGCCTTATCCAGGACATAGAGATGAGAAAAGAGCATTCCAGACATGGGGGATAGTCAGAGGAAATGCCCAGAGTTAAGAGATGGGAGTGTATTGTTTGTGGATCTGTAAGGCCAGTGTCACTGGATCAAAGGTATGGGAAGGACTAGGTTATAAAGGTCTCTGAATGCCAAACAGAGGATTTTGTATTCGATCCTGAAAATGATAGAGCTATTGGAGTTTCCTGAAATTTGGGGTGACATAGTCAGACCTGAACTTGAGGAAAATCACTTTAGTGGTTGAATAGGGAATAGACTGGGATGGGGACAGCAAGCAGACTAAGCAACCAGGCTATTAGAAGGTGAGGGGATGAGGGGCTGCTCATCAGAATGATGGAAGCCTCAGGAGAAGGGAGTTTATACAAGAAATGTTGTAAAGGTGAAATCAATAGATCTTGGGTACAGACTGGACATGGGATATTAAGAGATAGTGAAGAGTCAAGGATAACACTTAGGTTGTGAGCTGGGGGACTTCCTGATAAGAAAGCCTGAAAGTACTTTTATTTGGTTATTTTGGTTTTTTAAAATTCTGATTATTTAAAAGAAAGGAAAAAGAAAAGGCATACATGAGGGGAGAAAAAGTGAGAGGAAAGGTAGGAGAAATTACCTCACATAATTTGATGCACAAGTAGAAGACTATATAAAAAAGGAGGAAGAGATAGGGAGAACAATCCCTGAACATCATTTTTATCACAACTGGTCAAGGTAAAGAATACACACACAGTTGGGTACAGAAATACATTTCACTTAGCAGTAAAACAGAAGGAATAAAGGAAAAGAGGAGGGAGGAATAAGGAGGAGGGTAGGATAAGGGAGAGATTAGTTCTAAGCAAAACGGTTTTCATCCACAGAAAGAGTAAAGAAAGAAAGCATTTGAACTTTGAGTCAAAGAAAGAGAAAGGACAGGGGAGCAAAAGTAGATTATATCAAACCTAGCGCACTAGTGATGAGCCCATTCCTGTCACACCACGCTCTTCGGTAGGAAACTGATCAAACAAACACAAAGACCAACCACTATTCCAGATATCCTATGATGCCACCTACCTCCTCAAAGAGAAATAAAGAACTTAGGGTGCAAGTTGAGACATATTTTTTGGACATGGCCAATGTAAGAATTTGTTTTACTTGACTACACAAATTTGTTACAAGGGTTTTGTTTTTCTTTCTTTTTCAGTACTACCAGTACTACCAAGCCTGATGTATATAGAAAAGAAGTATTGTAAATCTGTAGCCAACTTTAATTATCTGTAATAATAAATGCTTCTTAAATTTAATTGAATTGTGAGAATTATCTTTTGATGTTAGTTAATTCAGCCAACTCTAAACCTGTTCCTCATTCAGGGTGGATTTGATTCAAATCAACTTGATTTAAAATAAGATATAAATCACCAATCGGAAAGACTCACTTTGTTCCTATAAAAAAATACAGAAGATTCCACTTTTCTTTTTTTTTTGCTTGATACAACTTTAAAACTTTTTTTTCACAATTAAGAGATGCAAATTTCATTTTTAAAATCATATATGGAATATATTAGCCCCTCTGAGTTGCTCTCCTAATTGTACTTGGTTTGGGTCCCTATTAAGGCAATTATGCTCAGGTTCTAGGGGTAATCCCATGGGGCTGCACTATTAATGAAAGATCATGAGCCCCCACTAGTATGCTTTCCATTAGCAGTCATGGCAGTAGAGGAATGAGCTCCTAGCAAAGGCATTTACTCACAAGTATAAGAGCAATTGCTACAAAAGTCTTCCCATAAACCTGAGATATACTCTCCCATAAATACACATATTATCCATGGACAGAATGGGCATAAAGCTGATGTACAATAATAGGGGGGGCACATATACAGAATACATGTGTGGCAAAGGCAACTCACAACTCGTGGTTTTGCAGGGTTTAGAAGTCTTTTCCCTATTTGTGAAGTCTTTTCCAGGCTTTCCCTTGGCTGTAACATCTTTACTGAGAAGGTTGTTCAGCTAAGTTCTCAAAACTCCTTTCTTAAAACCATAGCTGGCTCTCTTCTTTGATCCTAGAAATCTCATTCTTTCAAGTGACTTCCTCCTTATATAACTGTCTGCCTCTATCCTAGTCTGTATGGACTGTGTGTCTCTACCTTCTGCTGCATACAGTGTTCTGGTCAAGCATCAACCATACAAAGTAATATGGTTTATAGGAGAAGGCAGAAGAGATAAAATCCACTCCCTCTGTTCTACCCTCTGGTATAGGTGCAGGAGTCTCCTCCCAACTGTCTCCAACCTCTGATCCCTGAAATATGTCCAAAGTCTAGCTATTTAAAAGCCTCAGGGACATGGCTAGTTTATTTGTTCAATTAGTTGTGTGGTTCCGTTTTAGACTGAATCACAGAGATGTTTGTACCTCATAAAGGAATCAGGGTTTAGTGCATCTCTGATCAGTTTAATACTTCATTAACACCTTGTGAATACATTCCTCACCTTCTATGACTGTATCAACTGAGGTAGAAGGGAACTCCCTCTATTACACTAACATTTTAAAGAGGTGATTCATCTTGCTATTTTGAATAAATGTTTACCTTCTCCATAGGTAAAAGAACTTCATTTTTAAAATTCCAACCTTGGTATTTCTTATGATTTGCTACCTGTCACAGATTTTCCCTTTCTCTATCAATGGAGATTACACTCAAACTTATTTCTCAAAAATGTCTTGTGTTCCCTTTGTCTTTTTCTTCCATTTATTTCTGCACTGTAAACCCTCATCGAGATCTACTCCACCCAGAATAATCCTTTATTGTCTTAAAACCTTTAACATACTTTTAACAGAAAGGGCTTAAAGAGTCTATGCAAGCTCACAGAGGGAAAATACATAGCATAGTTGAGAAATCATTAGACTTGAAGTGTAAAGGTCTGGTCTCGGCATCCCAGCTCTGCTACTCTACCTGTATGACCTTGGATAATTCACTTCCCTTCTCTGGAACCCAGGTACTCCATTTGTAAAATGAAGATGTCAGTTTGGAAGATCTCTAAGGTTCCTTCTGGCTCTGAATCCAATGATCCTGTAGTATATCTCTATAAACCTTCTACTATTTATAAGCAAATTTTTTTCTAGAAGCTTAAATCCACATTTCAAAACTGAAACTAAGCATCTCTATGACGCTTAAGGTGAATTTAAGACAAACTTACTCTGGAAAGAAAGCTCTGGGAACCCATAAGATTAGGCCCCTAATATCATAATATAATAATCACCCTATAGCCTGTTGCAGGGGGACATATTTCTTTTCTGTCCTTCATAATGCCTAGTACAGTACAGTACTTGCTGAATTGAACTGTGACCTATTTATAAAACCTTTTAAAAAAGATAAGTCACACTAGATGTTCTCTGAGGTCCCTCTTACCTCTGAAAGTTGCCTTAAAGATCACAGAATTTAACTTTTTTAAGTCATAGATAAGGACACTGAGCTTCAGGAAGATAACGTGATCTGTATCAAAGCACATTATTCTACACTAACTCTAGTGGTAGAGTCAGAATGAGCAGGTGGGCCTCCTGACTCCCAGTGCAGTGCTCTTTCTACTGTGCCATGCCGCTCAGATCCTTTTGGTTTTTTAAAATTTCAAGGAACCCTAGACATCATTTGGTCCAGTTGTGTGGGGGTTTTTCTTCAGATGAGAAAATTGAGGTACAGAGAGACTGAGACACAAGATCATACAAGTTTTAAATATCCAAAATGGGTTTCAGATTTTCTCATTCTCATCCTCCTAGATTATTTTATATTTTTATCTGAGACTGTGTGATGTAATAGATAAAGGGCCAGTCTTGAAATAAAAAGACATGGATTCCACTCCCACTTCCAGCACATTCTGGAAGTGGGACCCCACAGGCACATCACTTAATCTCTCAGTGCTCCGGGCAAATCTCTAAGTTTCAGAGGAAGTGCCATATCATAATGGTAGAGGTAGTTTCCTCAGCCAGGAGTTCCTTATAGCAGTGAAATCAAAGTTCCAGTCCATAAACCTATCCTTTATTTCTGAATATATTCCTCCTTTCTCCCCTACCCAGGGAGCCATTTCTTTTTTTAAAAGAGAAAACAAAGAATTTCAACAGATCAATCATGTCTGACAGTATATGCAATTTTCCACATTCATAGTAACCGCTTATAAAGGGGAGACAGAGATAGTCATTAGGGCTTTAGAAAATTACTTTGGCACCTTGGTGTAAGATGAAGTGGATAAAGGAGAGACAAGAAGCAGAGAGACTAATGAATCTAGAGGCTACTAAAACCAAGTAGAAGTGGGTCTGAATAGGTAGTGGTCCTGTGGGTACTGAGAAAATTGATGTTAAGAAATGTTATAGAAGCAGAACTGACAGAAATTTGTTGTTTGATCATTTTTCAGTCATGTCCCACTGTATGTCCCACTTGGGAATTTCTTGGGAAAAATACTGGAGTGGTTTGCCATTTCCTTCTCCAGTTCATTTTACAAATGAGGAAATTAAGGTAAACATGGTTACGTGGCTTGCCCAGGATCACCAATTAAGAAGCGTCTGAGGCCAGATTTCAACTCACAAAGATGAGCCTTACTGACTCCAGGCCTGAGACAGTCTGCCCACTGAGACATCTAGCTCAGGGTTTGGGAGAGGGAGAGAGAGAGTCAGTCAAGGATGACTGAAGTTGTGAACATGAGTTAGAGGGAAGATAGTGATAGTACCCTAAATGGCAATAGAAAAGTTCAGAGAGGGGGAAGAGTTTTGAGAATGCTGTATTCCCAAAGATACATACAAGTAGAGATATTCAGCAACCAGTTGGGTGATGGGGACTACAGTTCTAGAGAGAGATTAGATGGGATATATAAATTTGAGATTTATCTACAAGTAGGTGAGAATAAAATCCTTGAGGGTGGGTAGGATTACCAAGGAAGCAGGTATTTACAGAAAAAGATCCAGGGAAATGTCTTGTGGGACATCTACGCTTAGCAGACAAGAGATGGATGATAAGCCAGTAAAGAAGACTGAGAAGGAACAGTCAGACTGACAGGGAGATCATTAATTTAGAGATGCAAAAAAACCCTGAGATTATCAAATCCAACCTCCTCATTTTAGAAGATGGAACTAAAGAACAGAAAAAATCCCCTAAAGTCATCATAATGGCTAAATGGCAGAGCTGAATTTGAACCCAGGTCATAGGATACATAGTACACACCAAAATTTCCCCCATCCAGGCTTTAATATATCTTGGGTCAGCATAAGAAAGTAGAAAATTTGGGGGGAGTTCTGTGGAAGCTGAAGACAGCATTCTGAGGCCAGCAGACCAGAAAGAAAAAGTTAAGAAACTCAGAAATGCATAAAATATATGTATAGTACTATATAATATCAACATATTTTATCTTTTAATACCAGAATAATTCAGACTTCTCTGCTATGAAGAGAGGGTCAAAAAGTTTTACTCAGATTTTCCAGATCACAAGGGTGCTGTTGCCCTAACCTCCAAGATGTGGAAGGAATAACTGTATAATCAAGTTAAAACTGAAAAGTACCTCAAAGACCACCTAGTCCACTCCTTTTTTTACACGCGTAGAATATGAGGGCCAAGAAGGTTAATGTGAACCCAGTTCCTCTGACTCAAGTCAGTGTTCTTTTCACTCTATCACGCTGGTCCCGACACCAGATCACGCACCCTTTCTACCTTGTGTCTCAACTAGTAGAGAGCTGTGTCACAGAAATCAAAGGAGAAGAGAGTATTCAGGGGAAGAGGGGTGTGGTGACTACAGTGTGTCAAAAGCTTTTCAGAAGTCAGAGTGTAAAGACTGAAACTAGGCCATTGGATTTAGCCAGTTAAGTGGTAATTGATGACCTCTTACCCATTCTTTTCTGGGTCTTTTTTGCTTTTTGTTTAAGTCCATAACTGTAATTTCATTTATGTAGCTAACTTTTAGTGTGGAAACTACCTCCACTGATACAGTTCAGCAACTGAGCTACTACACATAGATACAAACAACTGCCTGGGACAGTGAGAATTATTCTCTTGCCCAGAATCACACAGCATATGTGTGTGTGTTTGTATGGATGGATATGTATATATATACACATATACACATACATATATACACATATGATTATGTAAATATATATGCGTATATGTACAGATAAACAGAAGAGGCAAGATTTGCAATCGGGTCTTCCTGTGGTCAGCTTTCTCTCCACTACTTTACTCTTCCTCTCTGAGATGTTACTGCACAGTTCAAAAAAAAAAAAAAAGCCCAAAGATACGGATCATAAAGGAGTAGGAAGAGGTTTGGATAATTAGACTCTGAATAGTTGAGAGCTGATTGTACTCTGAGAAACAAAGTTTCACTTCTCTATTTCCAATTATACACTCTACCCAGAAAGCTATAAAAAATAATAAATAACCACTCAACCAACCTAGTCATCACTGGCAAAATTCCAGAAGAGGTATTTTTGGATTCACCTGAGAAGAGCTGTAGTAGTATGATGTGTCATCATCATATCTTATCATGATTATCTTGGAAGAATGATCAAAACAGAAAAGGGATTCTAAAATCAAATTTTGTTACTGTGTATCTTTTCTATTGTGGTATGGTCCTGCCTACTAACCTTGTTTGTATATTGCATCATCCAAATCTCTATTGCCTAATCATTATCTCTCTTTGCAAAGGTAAGTCTTCTCCCTGCTCTCTGAATTGCCTGGAAGTACCATGCACTCTGCAAGAACGTAATAAATACTAATGGTGTAGTTGTCAAAACTTTGTTTAATTCAGAACTGACCCTTATATTTCTCAAGGAAACGACCCACAGTCCTGGTTCATTCCACAGCCTCCAGCATGTTATATAATAACACCTGGTTGATAATTGCTAATGCATGATTGCTGAAAGGCAAATGAAATTACTATTCATATAAATTGTGGAAGTGAGAAAAAATTACTGCCTTGAACACCCACACTGAAACTTGATTGTCCTCTTCCCAATCAGGTTTGATATCTGGATTCAGAGTCTCCCTGAACTCTGAGTTTCCTTAAATGCTGCACTTTCTCAAAATCAGAGAATGAAACCATTTTAGAGCTGGAATGGGGCTTAGAAATCATCTAAACTAGGCTCTTCCTTCTGCAGTTAGGGAAATTGATCTGCCATAAAATTATATACAGTGGTTTTCCTTACCTTAAATTTGTCTTAAATCCACTGTATCAGCTCTAACAGCATATCCCAAAATGAGAAATACTCAAACAAATTGCCTTGTTAGAATTTGTAAGTAAAAATAATCCTAAATAATTTCCAAATAAGTACAAAATTCATTAGCAATCTCGTATTTCACCACTAATTTTGGAAAAAAGCATTTATTTTATATCCTGTGGCATGATTTGAGGCCACAGTCCATTTTTTTCCTCTCTGCTCTTTACAAGGAAAACATCTGATCAAAACAATTCTCAAATACGTACCGAGGAAAACGAAATTTTAATACAAATGTCAAATGAAAATTTCATATTAAACTATTCTTTGTCAAATCTTTTCTGCTGGGCTGAGGAAAGTATTCTGTTGTTTCCATCTGAACTTATATAACTTTTTGAAGAGACACCTGCTGAAACTGGTGTTGTGGGAAATCACCAATGAGCTCCCAAGATTAGAATGCTACAGGTAACTTGACCCATTAGCAGGGTTTCTTCACACTTTAAATCCTAAACCACCACTATTGTCCTGTCCTTAGTAACTAAAACCTCGCGAACTCCTCCAATCTCAACGCTCTATCGAATTGCTTTCAGAATCACCTCATTTCATCGTTCCAACATCTACTCTCTAAGCAATCCCTTAGATGTGGGATTTAAACGCCGGAAAAAGTTCCTGCTGCAGCATATCCCTGTCCCCAACGACCTCATGGGATCCACATGTCTCCAATGAAGGCCAGGAAAAGAGTGGAAAGCAAAGCAAGGGAAGGGAAGGGACTCCTACTCTCCAGAACAAACACCAGTTTAGACAGGCTAAATCTCCATCGTCCATTTCCTTGCCCTGACCTGGAAGATTATAGGGCGCTGAGCAGCTTTGGGGGCCTGGAGGAAGGGGGGCCGAGGCTTTGCCGGGACTGGTACACGCTGCACCTGCCCGGGACGTGGCACCACCAGAGCCCAAGTACGAGCCCAACTCACCTCAAGTCGTCACAACTCCCTCAACCCCATCCCCACCCCACACCTTCCTTCCCCTACCGCGAATCCCCGAGCAGCCCACCTTTCGGAAATAGCATTCCCCCTCCTCCAAGGATCGGCCAGCCGGAGGCAACAAGGTGTCTGTCATGTTGGATCCTGGCCTGGGGAGGACTGGAGATGCTGGAGGCAGGCAGGGGTAGGGACTCTTCCGATAGTTCTTGCCGTGGCGCTGCGTCTCAGCAGAGTGCTGGACTGGCTGGCAGTCTGGGCTAGAGATTCGATCCCTGACCCCTCCCCCTACTGGCAGGCGAGGGAGGCTGAGCTCACTCCTCCACCCTTCTTCCCTCCCTCTCTCCCTCCCTCCTCCTCCTCCTGTTTGTGTCCCCTGGAGCCCTGGAAACTCATGAAGCAGGGGTGGTGCAGTTTCAGGAAAGGAGGCTAGCTAGCCTGGGGGAAGGGTTGCCTAGTGCTGGAAAGGCCTATGGTCACCTTGGAAAGCCCGAGGCTCCTAGGGAGCCTGAGCTTAGGCTACGTGTGAGCTGGTGTTGGGGGCCGTCTTCCCTCCATCATACCGAGGCTTACATCTCCTCTTAGCCTCCACTAGGCCAGCTGTGTTCCCCTCTAGCGCCTTTACGCAACGCTTTGGAGAACACCACCTTGGTCCTTAGAGCTGAGTCCTAATCTTGGACCCAGCACCACCTGGAAACTTAGGGCAGTTTATGCTGGGGGAAAAAAACTAAATCGGTGCTTATTTCTGACCTCAGGGAGCATGAGGATATCAATAGGAACTGTATCATATAGGCAGGTGTAGTGGAAAGCTACTTGGGCTAGGAGCCAGAGACCTGTGTTTTACTTCTGGTTTTGCGAACTCAATGAGCAAGTCAGTCTGTGAGCTTTAGTTGCTAATACAGTGACTAAGAGGGAATTGGACCATGTTTAATATCCCTTCCAGAGCTAACATTATGTTTCTTCAGCTCTCTCTCTCTGTATATAAATACACACACACACACACACACACATATATAATACATATATATACACACATATATAATGAGGAGAGATCTAAGACTGCAGAACTGAGGGTGGGTTAAGCGGGGAAAGCTTCCAGGAGGAAACTAATTACAGGGGAACAGCTAATTCCCGTCATAGTCCCAAGCAATGTCGATCCAGCAAGGCTAAAACCCCAAAGAGGTGCAGAGCCAAATGCAGGATTCTAAAAGTGGTCAATAAAAATATAATAGGAAAGGGGAGGGTTGCTGCTCTGCATCAGCTGACTCCCCCTAGACTCTCCCCCACCCCTATAAAAGACAAATCTGGCATCCCACCAAGCCCACCCTCAAATAGAGGTTTCTGCCAAGGTAGCTCTCCACGCCTCTGCCTCAATCGTCCCTTTTCTTGAGCCGGGTGGTCTAGGTCCCACGGTCAGGGTATTAAGAGGGAGAAAAATTCGTTAATTATCGAGAGACTAATACCCAACCTAATTCCCCGGAGGACTCCATCTCCGGCGGTCTCGGGGGTGAGTGGGGGAGGGGAAAGAAGATCTGTCACTCCTCCCTCCAGCCTAGACCAAAGGTTCTCTCCCTTCCCCAGTCTCAATGAGACTTCCTGACAGACACCTGAGAAGGGAGCATAGCGCCTGCGCACCCCCCCCCCCCCCCAACACTCACACCTCCCTCCCCCAACCCAATGGTATTCTATTCTACACCCTGTTCTTGGCCAACTACACCTGAGGGCGAGCCTATGCGCGTGCGTAGTAACCTTCGGCCGAAAAGGGCTGGCTAGGGCCGGGGTCTTGTCCACCTTCTGTTATCTGGGAGGGCGGGAATCAGCTTCATCTCGGACCCCGCCCCGGCTGTGGTGGAAGGTCATCTCATCCACTTGAGGCTCTGCTCAGCCCTCCACAGGAGCTTCCCGACGTGGTGCTCTTACCTAGCGCACTTACCCGGCCGCCACTCTAACTCCTCCTGCAGCCCTAGGACGCTTGCAGGGCTCGGGGCATAGCCGGAGTCCCCACCTCCCTTTTTTGAGAGGTCCCAAAGAGTCACTTTTACAAACTGCATTGCAAGTGACTGCTTTACTATATTACAAGGGAGGGATTTTATTTTGGGAGAGAGGGAGCTGGGGCGAAGCGGGTGGGTGGGATAGAGATGCAAAAACAAGAAAGTCACATTTTGTAAAAATACCCAGCAAAAAGAAAGGCCAGCAGGGGACACAAAGTTGGTATCCATGTGTTAAATTTAATACGGAATTAAGAATGAGTTTTATATACAATCCCTTTTTTCTTTGAACTTTTAAATATTCATCTTAGTTGATGTTAAGTTCATTTTTGTTTAATGACTGCTTATTAAAGAGTTTCTTGGGGGAGACACTGACCTCCTGGCTGTTCCTCCTACAAAACACTCCCTCTCCCTCCGAGTATTTTCCCTGGCTTTCCCCCATGCTTGGAATTCTCTACCTTTTCACCTCTTGACTCCCAGCATACTTAAAGTTTCAGCTAAAATCCCACCTTCTGCTTGAAGCCTTTCCAGATCGCTCCAGTGTGTTAAGTATCTTCTGAGATTATCTCTAATTTGCCCCGTATATCTCTTCTTTATACTTGTTTGCAGGTTGTCTCTGTCATAAGAACTGGAGTTTCTTAAGGACGGCGACTGTTTTTTGCCTTTCTTTGTGTCCCTAGAGTTTAGCACAGTGCCTCATAATATGCATATACTATAAGTGTTCAATACGTACTTGTTTACTTGTTGACTTGGAGATGTTGCTTCATAGCCCCATCTGTTTTTAAAATGTCCCAGATCTTAACCTTGTAAACCACTCCATGCATACAAAATGTAGTGTAAAGGAAAAATGAAAAATGATCTCAAAGCACTAGAGAATATGTGTTGGTGTGAGAAGAGTCCTGTGAGAAATTGGGAGGCTTCCAAAGACATGATCTTAGGACTGGGGGTTGAGCACCCCATCATGAGGACACCTGGAAAGATCTCTTGCTGAAGGTGGGATTTGAGCTGAGGAAACCAGGGCAGACAGGAGAGAGCATTCCAGGCAATGGGACAGCCAGTAGAAAGATAATGGAGTCATGAGACACAGGCCAGTGTCACTGGATAGTAAAGTATGTGGAAAGGGAATAAAGTCTAAGGTCAAAGTGGCTTTAGAGTTAAATGGTTTAGATTTTATATGGCTAGTTTAGAGTTAGATGATGTCAATTTTAATCTAGACAAATCATTTACACACTGGGCCTCATTTTATAAAAAATAAATAAGTTGGACCAAATGGCCCTAAGCTAACTCAAAAACATGATCATATAAAACAGGTTTACTTGTTTATTTTTTAATCCATTTGTTTGTTTTCTTTAATTTATCCAGTATGGGCTATATCAGGGATTGGACCCTTGTTATCCTTTCCTTACTATATATTGTTGAATCCACTATGGAGTGAAAAGAACACTGAAAAAAGAATGTTGTTTCCCATATGACTCTGAGCCATACAATCCGCTCTCTGGTCCTCAGTTTATTCATTTATAAAGGGAATTGGACTAGGCTCCAGGGCCTTTCTAGGTGTACATCCTATGCTTTTATAGCCCCTATTGAAATACTACTTATTATTCCTGAAAGTCCTAACTCCTCTATCCTCAAAGTCCCACAAAAATCACCATCTCTCATCAGGACCCAGAAGAATATTTCAGGATGTCACACCCAAGAGCCATGGAATAGCAATGTCCCTATAACTTCACAGCCATCTGAACTGATCAGAGGGAAGAATACATACACTCAACAGGGATATAGAAGAGAGAATTAGAAGGAAAGTAGATTTAAGAGAGGGATTAGTATATTTTAAAAAAAGAAGAAAACAAAAAACCCTGTAAGGAAGTTCAAAAATATTTAAAGCTCTTATTGAAGTTGCAAAGAATGGCAATCTGAAGGGTGTTCACCCATTGAGGAATAGTTGAACAAATTATGGTGAATAAATGTGAAGAAATATTATTGTGCTATAAGAAATGATGAAGGGAATGGTTTAAAAGAAACATGGGAACAATTATATGAACTAATGCAGAGTAAAGTGAAAAGAACCAGGAAACAATTTACACAATGACAACAATATTGTAAAGACAAACAACTTTGAAAAATTTAGGTACTCTGGTCAATGATTACTAACCATAATTCCAGAGGACCAATGATGAAACATGCTACCCATCTCTTGATAGGAAATTGAAGGATTCAGAGTACAGAATGAGATTTCTTTTTGGACATAGACAGTGAAGAAATTAGTTTTGCTTGATTGTACGTTTGCCACACAGGTTTCTTGTTTTTTTGTTCTTAATGAAGACGAAGGGAGGAAGAGAAGGCAGATTTTTGCTGATTGTAAAAATGGTTTTTAAAAAAGTACTTTGCATTATAAAATTCAGACTTTGAGCTCTTTGAAAGCAGTAACTATTTTTTATCTTTTTTTTTAATCCCTAGCTTTTAATACAGTTCTTGGCACATAGGTCACTTAAATGGTGGTTGACTTGACTTATGAGACACAGACATAGAGCTGAAATGGACTTAAAGCCTATATAGTTTAACATTTCATTTTACAAGGAAACTGAGGCTCAGGATTAAAAACAAGCCAGAATCACAGATCTGGAGCTGGCAGGGATTGTCAAGATCACTTAGTGCAACACTCTCACTTTGTACAGATTGGGAAACATATCCACAGTGGCTAGGGTTCTTACCCAAAGTCACACCAGTGGTAAATTGAAAAGCTGACATTCAAACCCAGGTCCTCAGAGTCCAAATCTAATGCCCTTTTCTCTGTGCTAAACTTCCACTTACACAGCTAAGTGGAGCAGCAAATAGAACACCAGACCTGATTCATCTTCCTGAGTTCAAATCTAGCCTCAGGAACTTGCTAGCTGTGTGACCTTGGGCAAGTTACTTAACCCTGTCTACCTCAGTTTTGTCATCTGTGAAATGAGCTGGAGAAGGAAATAGCAAACCATTCTAGCATCTTTGTCAAGAAAATCCAAAATAGGGTCATGAAGAGTCAGAGACAACTGAAAGGACTGGTCAACAACCTATACTTTGAATTTACTCATCTGTCTGCACAACTTACTCCACTGGTAGAATATAAGCTTCTCAAGGGGAGGAGATGTTTCCTTTTGCTCCAGTCTCTAGCACTCATTAAGTGTTTACCATGATTATTAAATTGAAGTTATCCTTTTCTTTTGGTACAAGAAGGCTTTGGGGCAGCTAAGTGACCCAGTGGTTGGAGCCAGACTTGAAGTTAGAAAGATTTAAGTTCAAAGAATTCAGAAAGAACTTAAATTCTGACTTGGAGTCAGAAAGACATAAGTCCTGACCTTATTTAACTGTATGACCCTGGGCACGTTACCAGTTCTCTGGGTCTCAGTTTTCTTATCTGTAAAATGAGGATTACAATAGCACCTCTCTTATAAGGCTTTTGTGAGGCACAAATCAAATGACAGATGTAAAGTGCTTTGTAAACCTTAAAGCACTACAAAAAAAAGCACTAGATTTTATTATTATTTGGGAATTTAATACCATTTATATAGGCGTAAGGAACTATGAATGAAAGTGGAAAGGTATCTCTTCCCATTGAATTCAAAACCTACTCCTTACTCTTCCAGTCACCCTTACTGTCCACGTTGAATAGCTAAGATCATAAAATCAACTTCTCTAAGCACTAGTCTCTTTAGGTCAGTAGCTCTTAACTTTTTTTTTAATGACATAGACACTATAGACAATCTGATGAAGCCTTTGGCTGCTTTCTCAGAGTAATGTTTTTAATGCATAAAATAAAAATAAAGTACATAGGATTAAAAAGGAAACTAATGAAAAAAGGAATATCGGTATACCCCAGACCACCGTCAGCCCTACTTCCAGCCCACAGGGCTGGAAAACAGCACTGAGAGGAGCGATCAAAATGTAGAATACCATCACCAATGTCAACTGCTGGAAGATAAGCCCAAAAACCCTGGGAGTGGCAGCACACCTCACTGGTCCTGTTTCCAGGGTAGCCCCAAAAGATATCATCCCTAGGGAGCTATGACCTGGCAACATTTTGTGGATGCTGCAGCCACAACTATTGAAGTCTAGAAAAAGGATTTTGCCACTGAAGTCCTTTTGCACTATCATATGGTTCAGCATCAGAAACTGATATGATTTTATCAGTGGAAATAATAGTAAAGATTAATTATTACCTGTTTTGCTGTTGTAGCTTAAGGATCATGGAACCTTTCCATATGACTTGCAGCTGAAATCTTCCTTATGTGATGCCTTCTCCACCCACCCCTCATTAGAGATAATCAATCAATCAATAATACACATTTATTAAGTGCCCACTATGTGCCAGGCACTGTGCTGTGCTGGGGATACAAAAAGAGGCAAAAATCAGTCTCTGCCCTCAAGGACTTTACAATCTAATGGGGCAGACAACATGCAAACAAATATGTACAGAGCAAGCTACGTACAAGATAAATAAAGGATAATTAACTGAGAGAAGGCTTCCTGTAAAAGGTGAGATTTTATACTTCCAGTAATTCTTTTTCTGGTGGCAAAGAATTGGAAATCAAAAGAATGCTCATCAATTGGGGAATGACTGAACAAGTTGTAGCATATGATTGTGATGGAGTACTCATGTGCTACGGGAAATGATGGGAACCTATCTATATGAAATGATGCAAAGTGAAATGAGAAAACAAGAAGATCATTGTGCACAACAACAGCCATGTTGTAATGCTTAATTGTGAAAGACTTGGCTACTCTGATCAATACAGTGATCCAAGACAATGCCGAAGAACTCATGGTAAAAATTGTTATCCACCTCCATAGAGACAACTGATGAACTCTGAATGTAAACTGAAGTATAATTTTCTCCCTTTCTTTATTTTTCTTGCTTTTGAAAAAACATGGCAAATTTGGAAATATGTTTTGCATGATTTTACATATATAATTATGTATATTTATATATAATATAGACACATTACATGTAAAACATATATAATGCTTGGTTTCTCAGTAGGTAGGGGAGGGGTGAAAGAGAATTTGGTGTTCAATATTTTAAAAGAAAAGAATGTTTAAAATAAATAAATAGGTTTTTTTTTTAAAGGTGTGGTCTTTGTTGGGATATAAAGGAAGCCAGGGAAGACAGCAGAGATGAGGAGGGAAAGTGTTCCAGGCATGGGGGAAAAAGCCAGAGAAAATGCTTGGAGCTGAGAGAGCATTGTTCAGGGAACATCTAGGAGGCAGGTACTGTCCTAACTTTTGTATTTTTATCTCCATTTCTTTTTCAGTAGTGATGATGAAGTGACTTTCTAAATGTACGGTGAATGCCATCTACACCGACACCAGTAAGCTAAAGAACTCTCTGCTAGCATGGTACCTACAAGTCAACAGTTTTATCACTGCAAACCTTTGCTTAGCACAGTGTTTTGCAGACGGTAAGCACTTAATAAATGCTTTGTCATTCATCGATTCATTCATTCATTCATTCAGTCAGTCAGTCAGTCAGTCATTCCTTGATTACTCCAAATCACATTGATTTCTGTGTTCTCTGAACTCCAATAATATTACATGTATGGAGTTTTTAGATTTGCAAAATTCTTCATGTACATTCATTGATTTGACTGTCATCACAACTCTGTGAGGTAGATAATAGAGGTATCACCCACATTTTACAGATGAAGAAGCCAAGGTACAGAGAGATTAAGTACTACTTTATAGCAGTTTTGGGAGGTCTAGACTCATAAGGTGGGTGAGAGCTCAAGGAGCAAACACTTCTTCCAGTAATTCAGATTTGCAACTCATCTGTAACATATTCTTGGAGAACAGTGCTTACTCTACTTCAAGAAATTTCCAACTTAATTGAACATTGTCTTGTCTTATTCTCATGGGTTAGTCTTTCCTTCAAGTGTAACTGAATCTGTAACGAGAGAATTATCACTTTGGGCCCATCTTATCTCCAGAGAATGGATAGTGTTTGGTTTGTGCTAGATAACTGATTTAAATTCTAAGTCCTTTACCCCTCTCCTTTTCTTTGCAGAAGTGGAGAACTTAGGGTTTGCAACTTTACATTTAAAGATGGATTTTTTTATCGTTGATTAGATTTCTTTGTCTTTTATTATTTATGCTAACACAGGCCACCAATGGTATTCCCACAATTGTAGTGTATGTAGGTATATGAAACGAGAGTTTCATATAGCCACCAACAGTCAGATTGGCTTTTACACAGAAATGTTTACTTCAGAAGGTATTAAAAAATATAAAACATCTTACTCCCCCACAACATGAGATATGCTTAGTCTCTGGGGAACGAAAAGGGATTAGGTTCATAGCTTTAGCTCTGTTCCCAAAGAGCACAGTGTTAGGTTCCAAATACAAAAGACCCCTTGGGCTTGAGTCCCCAGCACCCTGGCTTCGAAGGGCTTCCATGCCAAGGCTAGCTGGCTGTTCCACCGCACCTGCAATCCTATATCCAAGGTGGTTGTTATGGCTCAAACTCCAGGGTCCATTGGGATCATCCTCAGCCCCCAAAAGTAAGAAGGACAAACAAAGAACAGAAACCAGAGCCATTTTTCAGAGCTAGGATAAAAAGAGAGGCAAACAAAAGAAAAGTCCTTCCTCTCTTACTGGCTGAAAAGGTCAAATGTCTGTCTGACCAGTTTTAAAGAGGAAGAGAGCCATCAAAGGAGGCTACCCCACCCACAAGATAGGGGATGCAGTGGGGTCCACATTAGCCAAATTGGGCATGCTCCATAAAAGTTCCTCAAGGGCATTTCTGTGTTAGAACTGGGAGTGCCCAGAGAAGCTCAGTATGCATTTATTTTAAGGAATGCCTCTTCAGGAAGGAGAAAGGAATGTATTTTTTAAAATGTAAGTTATACAAAAATTAGGAATATCAATAAAAATTTTAGAATTAAAATATAAGTTCTAAAATCAGAAATAAGAGAATTTTCTCCTAGATACAGGTAAACAATATGGTATTAAGTACTAGACCAAAAATATTTACTGATAATAAGTTTTCTAAAACTACTTATTCAGTTACATGACCTTAATTAACTTGGTCTTAGGTGGATGTTACTATGTGTTAGATTATGTTAGGATCTGAAAAATGAAATTATTATTATGGCCTGAAGCTGCTTATAGTCATCCACAAAATATCCAGAAGTTCTTTGTTAAATTGACGTATATCCTAGCAGTCTGATCTTAGTTTTTATTTGCATGAACAGTAGGAGTTAAAATGCATGAAACACTTTTGCTTGCATTTGGTACAGCCAGAACTTATGACTGTGTTACTTAGATTCAAATGCTGTTTACTGCCTTATAAATTTGGATAACTCAGTTAATCTCTGTGAGACTCAGTTTCCTCAGTTGTAAAATGAGGGGCTCACACCTGATGATCTCTAAGATACTTCCTGCTTTAAATTGCTGATCTTATAACAGGAAAGATGCTCACCTCCATGCATTTGTTGGGTTTTTTTTTTTTAACTGAAGGAAAAATATTTTTTCAGCTGCTGCCAAGTTCCAGCACTTAATGAAAATCTGTTATGGCTTTGTTAAACCATTTTCAAAATAATAATTTCTTTAGAAGTTCCTTTTGTAGATTATCTAAGTGTGAATAAAGAAATTGAATGTTCCAACAGTAGTAGCAGCGAAAGAAAATGAAGCAAATATGAAAACCTTAGTCACCTATATCCCATTCCTTGAAGAATGCAAACACTAGGGGGAAAAGAAGGAACTCCCTCCCTTCTCTTCATTCCCATGGAATGATATTGTCATAAGGAAATATAAACATCTTTTCTGCTGAGTTGTATCTCTTCATACTTGAAACTAATGCCCACGTACTTAGTCATTAATTTTTAAGCATAAAGGAGTACTGTTATCCTAAGAAATAAGCTGCAAGATTCTAATATGCCATAATCCATAAAAGGGCTATTTTAGGATCCACATGTGGGTTCAAAGACTTGCATACTCAATAGGAGAAAGTAATTTCAATTTCACTTTCCATTTCAACCAATACTTGTCATTTATATCCACAACTATGTGCCTTCTGAAAAAACATCTGTGCCAAAGTGCAGTAGAGGAAGTGGATAATCCAGCAAACAATGGGGTCCATTCAATTCAACAAATATTTGTTTACTGCCTTCTATGGATACACCACTATTTTAGGGCCTGGGAGGTATATAAAGTTTAGATCAGACATTATCCTTGCTCTTACCTAGCTTATAGTCTAATAGGGGGAATACAAACCATATGCAATAATTATAATATAAAATCAAGTGCTAGAACTTGGTAGCATTTTTTTCCTTCAAAAAGTATCAATGAGTGGTCTTCTAAGCATGGAGTGGAACATTTTTCAAAATATAGGATCATCAATCTAGAGCAGGAGGGACCTTAGAGATCATCAAGTGTGAGCCCTTCATTTTACAGTTGAGGAAATTAAGTCTCAGAGAGGTTAACTGACTTGTCCAAAGTCAAAAGGCAGTAAATAGCATTCAGATCCAAGTATCCTGACCTCAGCTCTAGAATTCTCTCTATATCATTATAATGCCTTCTTCTTTAGCATGTTCAGTTCCATTTTTCTACTGTCAAACTATAATTCCTTGGAAAAAATAGATCATTATTGTTTGGTTCTTATGAGATGAGAGATATCCAACAATAAATGCTGGTTGTACCATAATGAAAGCAAATGTGTTTCATGTACTTTAACTCTTACTGGTCATCCAAATAAAAACTAAGATCAGACCACTAGGGCACAGAATTCAGCAGAGGATTTCTGGATAATATAAAAATGCATGATAAGCACATGAGCATGGCAGATGCTGTTATGGAGCAAAGAGACTCAAGCAGATGCTATATCAAAGTTCACTTTGGAAGTCTGAGACTGTGTCTTGGGGAAGGTTTTTAGGAATGTGAAGCCATAAGCTGGAAATAGCAGCCATTCTTCCTGATACCTCTCATCAAGGGAGGAAGGCAGCTGGTGGCTGTTCTCGTTCATCCTTCCTTCTTGAAGAAGACAAGTGACATCACAAGGGTGATGTCCTGACTTGCCAGTGAGATAGATTTAAGTGAGATAGAGCGGCACAGTCTTTAGCCTCATTCTCTCCTCCAGAATCATCTAAGCCTAGTAGCAAGACATAAGTCAAGACTACTGGTGATGTCCCTGTATGCAGTGGATGACCTTGGATTTTCTAAATTAAGGTCTTTCCCAGGTCTCTGTTTGTCTGAGGCAACAGGCTTGGGAAGGCAGGTTGGGTCAAGCAGATCACCCAATCTCTGTGTGCTGGCTAGATCTTGTCCCACCTTTCTCCAAGATCCTGGACAAGCAATCATGTGTAAAATTGTAGAGTCTCTAAGAATAGCTTTTTAATAAAAAAAGGGTGAGGTGTCCATGGAGAACATGTCTACAGGCCCACTACATATAATGCTGGAATGGTAATGTCTCTCACCTGTGGGAATTTAGGGAGCTTAATTTGTAGTTTCTAGGGAGTACTTTCCACATATAGAAGATTCCCCATTTTTGAGACTTAGTTATCTTTAACTTCAAGGATGTATATCCACTAGATCAAGGGGTGTACTCTGGGAGACAGTAGTAGCCTGCTTGACTTTTTCACATAGTCACACACTTTTTTACACACTTTTTTACACAGTCATGGCACGTTGCGTATGTAAAGTATATATTGCAAATTGCAAATATTTATTGATTCAATATTACTGATTCATGCTTAAGTTATGCTTCTATTTTATTATTTTGTCAATATATTTATCTATTATATACTTGTGTTGTGCTCACAGGATAACAAAATCTTTTTTTTAGCTATAGTATACAATTTTGCTTACTGTTTATTTGCACATACACTTAAGATTATACTTAGGTTTGTTTTTTATAAGCCAATTGACACTGTTCTAGCTAGCTAGTTTTTTGTTGTTGTTTATGGCATTTTCCTGTTATGCACCACTCAGAGAAGAAGGTAAGCAGGGAACAATAAGTCAGTCATCAGTTCCCATCCCTACTTTCTCTGAGATTGGATGAGGAGATGATGGGAATTAGATGAAGAGGAAAGGCTGCTCCTTCTTCAAATCTGCCAAGAACTGATGAGTATACACTGATGAGTCTATAAAACAACTAGAAGGAGCTTTGTATTTCCCTTCACTCAGCCTTTAAAGATTGATTGGCTCAAAGCTTGTGTCCGCATTAAGCTGATGGGCAATTTCTTCTTTCTTTGGGAGAGGACAAAGCTCAGGAGAAGAAGCTGATTCTACCTTTTCAAACCAATCTGTTTCTTCCCTGCTGCCCCATTGCTTAATAACCTTTCCTTACCATTGTTTTACTCCCCTCCTTTTATAAACGAAAATCTGGTGACCTACTAATCGTTGTGTGATTATAAGGGGAGTGGGTAGAGATATGAGAAAAGTCTGGATTTTGCTTCAGTGAAACTAAAGCTTGGAGAAAAAGGAAGATCAGACAGTGATTCCATTCATAGGTCACAAATGCAACAGAAGCCCACTGAAATAGTACCCCTAAACAAATGTAAATTTCCATAAACATGAAATTCTATAAACATAGAGAAATTACTAACATAAATCTAAATATACCCCTAGCAATGACGATGAAGCTAGCCAGGCTCTGGAAAGTGATACTCATGTGTGGTAGGAGTAACTTATAGTAAGGTTCCTGCCATATGGGCTATGTTAGTTTTTCCCTAAAAAGGTAATGAAACTGTCCTGGAGACTTAATTGGCTCAGGGGACACAGGCTCTGGCCATTGATATATCCTCCTGGCAGCTTAAATACAAAAGCCAATGAAAAATGAATCATTGGCTTCTCTTTCAGATTTCATACACACACTTCTGAATGGTGTGCCAGCATGACCAACACAGGCAGGAAAACTGTGCCTGACCATATCAGTGCTGAATATATTCTTCCTGAATATCCTTTCCATGCCATGGAAAGGTAGAGACAGGTAAGGGACTCAGAAGATAGACTACTAGCACTAAAGTCAGCAATACCTGAGTTCAAATCACGTCAGGCACTAATTAGTTGTTTGACTCTAGACTTAACTGTTTGCCTCAGTTTCCTCATCTGTAAAATTAGAACACCTATCTCCTTAGATTGCTAGGAAGACTAAAGGAGAGTAATATCAGAAAAAGTCTTAGCACAGGGGTTTAGTACAGGGGTGGGGAACCTGTGGCTTTGAGGCCCTCTAGGTCCTTAAGTACTGTCCTTTGACTGAATTCAAATTTCACAGAACAAATTCTTTGTTTGTGGCCTCAATGCTGGAGGTTCCCCAACCCTGGTTTAATATATAGTAAATGTTAATAAGGGCAGCTAGGTGGCACAGTGGCTAGAGCACTGGGCTTCCAATCAAGAAGACCAATCTTCATGTTCAAATTTGTTCAAATTTGGCCTTGCATAGTGACTGTGTGACCATGGATAAGTCATTTAACCATCTTGCCTCAGTTCCTCTTATATAAAATGAACTAGAGAAAGACATGGCAAACCATTCTAATACCTTTGCCAAGAAAACCCCAAAATGGAGTCATGAAGAGTTTGAAATGACCCAACAACAACAACCAAGGTGTTAATAAGTGCTCCTACCCCTTCTTCCCTGTCTTCATGGCTAAGTAAACTTCTAATTAACTATTGATGTTTTTTGAGTGTTTCATTTTACTCCAATCCCAAACCTGAACCTCCAGAACAATGATGTCAGGCCTGGCCCACAGAACTGTGGGAACTACCCCTGATATGTTACATATGAGAGACATATCCACTTAAATTGTAGATATTTTGACCCTGTACAAATGTGACACAGGGGTGCTTTTTGCCCTTTTCTCCATCAAAATTGAAGCTACTTGGAACTCTTAACAATTTTATTTAAATGAAGAATTCAGGATGAGGAAAGGATTTCTTTAGGAGTTCTATATCCAAGGAAATTGGTCTCTGAAATCAGAGGAACTATTCTTTGTGTGAATTATAAATGAATCACCAAGCTGAACCATTTTTACAGTCTTTTTACCTTATGTGATTAAGTCCTGGGCTTTCAGAAGTCAGTTCTCTTACATATACCAGTAGAACCACATGCAGTTTGACACTTATCTCAGTAACATATTATGAAAGAATTTTCTTCACCTTCTAACAGCAGGCAGGTTCTGATCATAACATGGGTAAATACTATTCCAGCAACACCATAGTTAGAAAAATTCAGCAGACACTAAGATTACATAACGTCAGTTTGAACAGTGCGCAAGGAAATCTGCATTCCAGAATAATCAACAAGCTTTTGGATGTTCTAACGAAATAAGCCAAAATGAGAATTTCTGACACATACAAAACATAGTAACATCTTAGCTTTGAATATCAGTTTGTGAATTTAAATCTATCGTTAAGCCCTTCATTCCAACATCAGTTGGTTTTATGACATTAGACTACTTATCTAATCTTTCTGAGATTAAATTTCTGTAGTGGTAAAATTAGAACAATCTTATCTCTTAAGAACTACCCTTTAACCATTTTAGCATTTATTTAGTTAGTGTGTAGTGGGTTCGAATACAACTAAACTTCTTGGAACAAAATCTTACTGGATAAAAAATGCTAAACTAAGGGCAAAGAATTATTATATAATCATTATTTGGATAAGGCTGGTCCTGTGGTTTCATTTATATATAAAATTCCTTTGGGAGCGTACTCCTTCTACCAATTTAACTTAAGTTTTAGAGACTGCTTACAGCCCTGAGAGATTAACTTACTTGCTCAGTGTCACATAGCTAGGTTATCCAAAGGTGGGACTTGAACACCAGTCTTGGTTCCAAGGCTTGTTGAGGGCCAGGGTGGAGTGCAGTTGACAAGATCAGGAGAGACCTTCGGGGAAACTGTTATTTGAGACTACTCATTATCATCCGGAATGACTCTCCATGCCCCCAGATGTTGCTGTCTCCGTGAGACAACCAAGAGAATTACAGAAAACAAGGGATATGTAAAATAGATGCCCTCTATGCTAATAGTCTTTAAAGACAATAAGACTGGCCAAATCACTGGGATAGGAGATAAGCAGAATGTCACATAGACTTGCAGTTTCTGTCTATATACACCCTAACCCTAGGATCAATAAATGGAATTGGTCTATCTTTTCCCGCCTCCTGTGTCTTTCTTCTTCACCACATCACCAAGCTGCGTGGGGACGCAGGCCATCCGCTACAAAGGCTATCACTATACCATCCATTACAGCACTGTCCTAGATATTTGTTATTAGATAAAGAACTATTTTATCCACTGCACCACCTAGCTGCCCCTGATAAGGAACTGTTTAGAAGAGGAAGGAGGAGGAGGAGAAGGAGAAGGAGAAGCAGGAGAAGAAAGGGAATCAAGCTTGGGAGCAAAACACAAAAAGAGAATTTTATATGAAACCTCTATATCATATTACTTGCATTTTTTTGTAAGTACATAATAAATTTAACATATTTTCAAAACTCTCCTGCTTGTCTTTGGGCCTTCTGAACATTCTTCTGTTGTCTTCTGTGTATTTAAAAAAATATTTCAATGACCTCTTTATATATAAGAGGAGGGGAGGGGACATGGTGACATAATCCAAAGAATTAGGGAATAGTTAGTCTGAGGCCCTTCCCCAAAATGATGTTTCTGAGAACTTTCCAATAGGAGAAGGGATTCACAGAAGTAGTCAAGAGGCAGCTGAGCTAGGGGCAGCTAGGTGATATAGCAGAGCACCAGCTCTGGAGTCAGGAGGACTTGAGTTCAAATCCAGCATCAGACACTAGTAGTGTGACCCTGGGCAAGTCACTTAACCTTTATTGCCTCCAAAACCAAAATAACAAAAAAAGAGGCACCTGAGGTAGAGGTACCTAACCCTGAGAGGAGGAGGTCAGGATGGGAATGCAAGTGATCTAAGCAGAGCTTAAATCCACTCCCAAGCCTGACCTTGGCTCAAAGCCTCAATTCAGGAACTAAAGCTTGAGGAATGAGTAAATGAAAAAAGATATTTGAGGTTCAGAGTGGTGTATCTTCAAGACCTTTATGATGCTCAGCAAAGTGTTACAAGGACCCCAGAGTTCTGGAGTATCCTTATCCAAGCCTTGCTCTTATTGATTAGTACCGCATACTGTTTTCTAATGCTTCCTAGGACTTTCAATATCTCTTCCCTGGATAACCTCCTCTTCCTTACAGTCACCCTGGGGATTTTCCCAAGGGCCCTCCACTCTTGCTTCCTGGAGACCTGTAGTCTGCATGTGTTTCTGGCCCTTCCCTGGGAGGCTGTTGGCTTGTTTGCCTGTGCTGGTAACTGGCTTTCGTGGTTGTCCCACTTTGTTTATGGGTGACTGGCTGACTTTTTTTTGGGCAAATGTAGAGTAGAACAAGTCACTTATTATGGTTTCTCATTGGATTTCTTGATCATTCTTGATCAAGCACTAAATTTGTTTTTTTTTATTGGCATAGATAGGCAGTGGGTCTGTGTTCAGGCAACTGTTTTGGCCAGAATTCCTGTCTGCTTTAGAATTAAAGCTCTTTGTTCAAAAGGGAGACAGTGTGGCAGAATACAATTTGCACTGGGCAGACAGAAAATAAGGGTTTTAGCTTCAGTTTTGCCACTAAATAGCTATGTGACTTGAGGCTAGCTACTTCGTCTCTCTAGACCTCAGCTATAGAGAGTTGTTCCTTTCAGCTTCGGATTCTAGGGAGGGATGACTTTGTTACTACCACTTTTGCATTTGATTCATGAAGTGGGAATTTAAATATTGATAGGAGAGGGCAGAGCCAAGATGGCGGAGTAGAAAGATGCACATATACATAGCTCTGAACCCACAACCCACAGAACGGCTAGAGGGGACCAACTCACGGTGAATTCTGCACCTAGAGGCTACGGAATATTGGAGCGAGGGAGATTTCTGTTCCGGAGAGACCTGCAAACCTCTCGAGGGGGGTCCTTCGCGCTGCGGACTGGGCGCCGGGACTGGGAGCTGAGAGCAGCCCTGCAGCGGCCGCGACACCGTGAGGAAAAGATCCCAGCGGGCTACGGGGACGGGATCTCCAGCGGCCACACGGGTCTCTCCACCCACAGAGGGACCTGCAAACCTCTCGCAAAAGGTCCGTCGCACTGCAGACGCGGAGCCCAGCCCAGACCTGCGGCGGCCGCGGCTCTGAGAGGTACAGATCCCAGCAGGCTTCAGGGATGGGATCTCCAGCAGCGGCACAAGCCCCTCCACCCACAGGTGACGGGGGTTGGTGAGAGAGTCTCTTTGGCGGGTCGAGAGGGAGTGGGGTGCCCCCATGGCTCGGGCCCCCCCCCCGGGAGATAGAAGCTGAGAGGCAGCTGCAGACAAGGGCTCCCCAAGTGGGCGGGAGCCTGGATCCATTGTGGAAGGTCTGTACATAAACCCCCTGAGGGAACTGAGCCTGAGAGGAGGCCCTGCCTCGACCTGACCACCTGAACTTAATTCTCACACTGAATAGCAGCCCTGCCCCCGCCAAAAGCCCTAAGGCGGGAAGCAGCATTTGAATCTCAGTCCCCAAACGCTGGCTGGGAGGACCAGGAGGCGAGGTGGGTGTGAGGAGAATATTCAGAGGTCAAGTCACTGGCTGGGAAAATGCCCAGAAAAGGGAAAAGAAATAAAACTATTGAAGGCTACTTTCTTGGAGAACAGACATTTCCTCCCTTCCTTTCTGATGAGGAAGAACAATGCTTACCATCAGGCAAAGACACAGAAATCAAGGATTCTGTGTCCCAGCCCACCCAATGGGCTCAGGCCATGGAAGAGCTCAAAAAGAATTTTGAAAATCAAGTTAGAGAGATGGAGGAAAAACTGGGAAGAGAAATGAGAGGGATGAAAGAGAAGCATGAAAAGCAGATCAGCTCCCTGCTAAAGGAGAACCAAAAAAATGTTGAAGAAATTAACACCTTGAAAACTAGCCTAACTCAATTGGCAAAAGAAGTTCAAAAAGCCAATGAGGAGAAGAATGCTTTCAAAAGCAGAATTAGCCAAATGGAAAAGGAGATTCAAAAGCTCACTGAAGAAAATAGTTCTTTCAAAACTAGAATGGCACAGATGGACGCTAAGGACTTTGTGAGAAAGACAGATATCACAGAACATAGCGAGAAGATTGGAAAAATGGAAGATAATGTGAAATATCTTATTGGAAAAACAACTGACCTGGAAAATAGATTCAGGAGAGACAATGTAAAAATTCTGGGACTACCTGAAAACCATGATTAAAAGAAGAGCCTAGACATCATCTTCCATGAAATTATCAAGGAAAACTGCCCTGAGATTCTAGAACCAGAGGGCAAAATAAATATTCAAGGAATCCACAGAACACCGCTTGAAAGAGATCCAAAAAGAGAAACTCCTAGGAACATTGTGGCCAAATTCCAGAATTCCCAGGTGAAAGAGAAAATATTGCAAGCAGCTAGAAAGAAACAATTCAAGTATTGTGGAAATACAATCAGGATAACACAAGATCTAGCACCCTCTACATTAAGGGATCGAAGGGAATGGAATAGGATATTCCAGAAGTCAAAGGAACTAGGACTTAAACCAAGAATCACCTACCCAGCAAAACTGAGTATAATACTTCAGGAGAAAAAAATGGTCTTTCAATGAAATAGAGGATTTTCAAATTTTCTTGATGAAAAGACAAGAGCTGAAAAGAAAATTTGACTTTCAAACACAAGAATGAAGAGAACCATGAAAAGGTGAACAGCAAAGAGAAGTCATAAGGGACTTACTAAAGTTGAACTGTTTACATTCCTACATGGAAAGACAATATTTGTAACTCTTGAAACATTTCAGTATCTGGGTACTGGGTGGGAGTACACACACACACACATGCACACATGCACACATACATAGAGACAGAGTGCACAGAGTGAATTGAAGAGGATGGGATCATATCTTAAAAAAAAAAATGAAATCAAGCAGTGAAAGAGAAATATTGGGAGGAGAAAGGGAGAAATTGAATGGGGCAAATTATCTCTCGTAGAGGAGGCAAGCAAAAGACTTATTAGTGGAGGGATAAATAGGGGAGGCGAGAGAAAAACATGAGGTCTACTCTCATCACATTCCACTAAAGGAAAGAATAAAATGCACACTCATTTTGATAGGAAAACCTATCTCACAATACAGGAGAGTGGGGGACAAGGGCACAAGCAGGGTGGGGGGGAGGATAGAAGGGAGGGCATGGGGAGGAGAATGCAATCCGAGGTCGACACTCATGGGGAGGGAAAGGATCATAAGAGAATAGAAGTAATGGGGGACAGGATAGGATGGAGGGAAATATAGTTAGTCCTGTACAACACAACTAGTATGGAAATCATTTGCAAAACTACACAGATTTGGCCTATATTGAATTGCTTGTCTTCCAAAAGGAAGGGTTGGAGAGGGAGGGAGCTAAAGAAGTTGGAACTCAAAGTGTTAGGATCAACTGTAATGTTCTTACCACTAGGAAATAAGAAATACAGGTTAAGGGGTAAAGAAAGCTATCTGGCCCTACAGGACAAAAGAGAAGATGGAGACAAGGGCAGAGAGGGAGGATAGAAGAGAGAGCAGATTGGTCACAGGGGCAATTAGAATGCTTGGGTTTGCGGGGGGAGGGGAGAAAAGGGGAGAAAATTTGTAACCCAAAATTTTGTGAAAATAAATGTTAAAAGTTAAATTAAAAAAAAATATTGATAGGAGATTGATCAATTAAATGTTTTGGGGACTCCAGGAAAGATTATTTTGAATAATAAGGAAGTAATATTGCCTGCTTTTTTTATACCATTTTTGGTTTCATAATATGCAGTGTATCCCAAAAGTCTTAGTGCACTTTTGGGCTACCAAAGTTTAAACAGAATCATTGCAAATAAGCTTTCAGAGCTTAAAAGACTTTTGGGACACTATTTTTGATTCTAAAAAAAGCAGTTTTTGTATTGGAGAGCAACTTGGGATTGTTGAAATAATGAATTATATGTTTTTATTAAACATGTGTTTTATTAAATGATGTATTTTTATTAAAAATAACTATTTTAAATATTTGCTAGCATGAAGAGGGAGAGAAAGGAGCTTTGAGGTTGCAAAGAGGTGGGGAGGAAAGAAAAGGTAGGTAGATGAGAAAGGTTGTGAAACCTTTCATCTCTAGGCCTATCTTTTGTTTGCTTTTGGGATTGGCATTATGAAGCCTAGTGATGGCTTAGTATCCTGCTGCCTCTGCTGTCCCCTTTAGCCCCAAACACACACATATCCAGCACAGAGCCCATACAGCATTAGTTGTAGAAGTTCCTCACTTTTCTGTGGAGATCCCAAGACAGGGGTTCCTGGGTAAATGGAGAAGTAATCTTTTAGAAAATCTCTGCTGTTTTAAGCTATTAAAGAATTGTAAATGCTTCAAAAGGCAATTGAATTTGGACCTTGAAGCAAAGTCTAAGGTATTAAAGATGGTATGTAAAGGGGTTCTGGTCTAAGTTAGTGGAGAAAATATTTACACTGAAGAAAATCCCTTCGGGGATATTACTAAACAAAAGAAAAAAAATCACCTTTCAGGGTGTATCCTGGGATTAGTACAGGTTCAGCAAAATGAGGCAGCTAGGTGGCAAAGTGGATGGAGTGCCAGTCCTAGAGTCAGGAAGATTTTGAGTTCAAATCTGGCCTCAGACACTTATTAGCTGTATGACCCTGGGCAAGTCACTTGTCCAAACCACTCCAGTATCTTTCCCAAGAAAACCCTAAATGCAGTCACAAAGAATTGGACATGACTGATCAACAAATAACAGTGAAGATTTTTGAGGTCTTACAATGTCATCTTACAATGAAGTTTCCATTTCATTCAATATTCTCTGTTCATAAACAAAGGACATTTTATAAAGATTTTTAATAAGAATCAATTTAAAAGAGATTGCTTAACTTTCTATTGATTGTACAATATCATTAGTAGTTTTTCTTCTACAATGAATTTGTTTCCCTTTCACATATGTGTATTTGTGCATATTGTAAGACAGATAAACACAGCACACTTGAGGGCTGTTAGCACAGGTTCACTCTTGATTTGGTCAGACAGGAAAGACACTAAAAAAGGGGTTAATAATCTTACTTTATTCTAGTCTAGTTCTCAGAAGAGGTTGCTGATAGTGAGAGCACAAACTCCTACAGCATTTCCTAATCAACCCTTCTCACAGGGGCCAGTGAGAAGGGGGTGCAACTACCCTTAACTCTTGATGGGGACAATCAAGACAGGCACAACTTGTGCTTCCCCTAAATCCCCAAGTCTCAATGGGGGCCAGCTTAGGCAAACACAGATTTCCCCCTAAGCCTTGATGGGGGCCAATCAAGGCACACAAAGCATTCAAACTTGTGCTTTCAACCCTAAGGTTCCCTCCAAGCCTCAATGGGGGCCAGTTGAGGCACACACAGCATTTGTGCATTTAACCCTAAGGGTTCCCCATTCACTGTCTAGTGACCACCTGTTTTATAGGCCAACAGACAAAGAAGGCATATGGCCAGCAATGGCCTCACAAGTTTACATCACCTCATCCCGGTATCTCACTGTGCAGCCGCAGTGGGTGTTTATGCTATTTACCATTATATAACTATGCACAAGCATGGTGGAGATGTTTTGAACCATAACTGTGGGAACTCATACCTAGTACCTGGGAACCAAAAATTGTTATGAATATGGATCCTGGGAAACTGAACTCTGAGAAATAATAACAAAAATTCACTTTATGCACACTAAAATCCACTTACCCTAAAATTCACCTTACATACACATATATACACATGCATGTATGTATGTCAGGCTTAGTACAGTACTGGGTGTCAGAGACTGAAGTTGTGAATCCATTTTTCCAAGTAGTTACCAACACATTGAGATATGTTAGAGGCGTCTTCTACAGGCTAGGGAGAGTTGGCATCATTACATTTTCTGCTTGAGCATTTACATCTTGTAAATCAGCAAATTAGACTTGATTTTTTGTTCTGTTAATTGTCTGGACTTCAGAAAGTGATGGAGAAATGTTAATAATTTAGATTACCTTTAAAAGCCTATTGTGTATACTCCCCTCCCCCCACCAGGTGTCATACATTTACTAGCACACCTCTGCCTATAATGTTTCCTAGGACCTTTAGAATGGATTTCTCCTCAGATATTTCAAAGGAGTTCACCTCCTAGGTTGGTTCAAGATGCCCTGGGGAATCAGTATTTAATTGACTCAAATCATAAAGCTAGAAGAGTCTTTAAACTAAATAACACAACTCCATTGTGTCATAGCTATGGAAGGTGGGACTGCTCCTCTCCCTCCCCCCTCCTGCATACTGTGTATTTATACTCAATCATTTACTCAACAAGAATTTCTTCATTGTCTGTTGTGTTTGTACCAGGCACTAGGCTAGGACATAGGGATACAGACAAAAGGAATGAAACAACTCTTAGTCTCGAGGGTTACTTTCTAACATGGAAAACAATTACATATGTGAGTATATATGCAGTATCCAAATAAATTCAAAATAGTTAAATCCAAAGTAGATAGGGAAGGAGAACATCAGCAGTTGGTAGGATCAGGAAAGGCTTCAGGTGCCTGAGATGAATTTTTTTAAAGTTTCCAATTATTTATTTCTTTATTTTTAGTTTTCAACATTCACTATTATATGATTTTGAGTTCCCCTCCTCCCTACCCACCCCCTTCACCAAAACAGCATGCAATCTGATATAGGCTTGAGATGTTCAAATGAGATGAAAGAAGAGATTCTATGAAGTAGCAGCAGGAGGGAGCGCATTCAAAACGCAGGGAACAGAGTGAAGCTGAAAAGATACCTTGTATGTAGAAGGGATGTGCTGGCAAATATTTAATAAGTGACTGTGTGTGGGAGGGAATTATGCATGACACACTTTAAAGTTTAATCTGTACTAACATTTTCTTAAGTCTAGACAATCCACAAAACAACAAATCAAGCCCTGATTTGTAGCGTTGGCTAATTTTCAAGGTGGTAAATGCTCACACTGAAAATTAATCAACTGAATCTTCTGAGTGACTTAAAGCAGGCTCTAGCACACTCAATGCTTACCTCTGTGTGTATGTATATATGAATATATATGTGTGTATATATGTATATATACATATATGTATGTGTGTATATACATATATACACACATACATATATGTATATATATACATATGTGTGTGTGTGTATTTTTTTCCAGTCGTGGTGGACTCTTTCATCACCCTTTTTGAGGTTCTCTTGCTAAAGACACTGGTGTGGTTGGCCATTTCCTTCTCCAGCTCATTTCTTTTTTTTAACAGATGAGGAAACTGAAGCAAATAGAGTTAAATGACTTGTCCACAGCCACACGATTAGTCAGTGCCTGAGGCTGGCTTTGAATCGTAGGAAGATAGTCTTCCTGATTACAGGCCCAGGGCTCTATCCATTTGGCCACCTAACTGCCCATAGGGAGAGGGGTAGTGTGTGGCATAATGAATACTGCCTCACTGTTGACCCCTCCTGACTGTGGAACCTTGATGTTCGGGGTTAAAACTTGGTAAACTATAACTTGAAAAGAGGATGCCAACTTTCATTGGTAGAGGAAGTTTCCTCATTTCTCTATCAAAGAACTCATCAGTCCTATACCCATGTGTTTATCTTACATCTTGTCCACCCTTATAAAATGCAAACTGGGCCAGGTTACCACCTGTTTCATTTTGTGTGTGTGCAGGCCCAATAGTGCCATTAGACTTTGAGCTCCTTGGAGGAGGAACTGTTTTTTGCCTTTTTATCCCCAGAGTACTTTGCACATAGTAGGAGCTTAATAAAAGCTAAATGACCAGTACCTAGTAGGCACTCAATACATGCTTATTGATCGGCAGACTATTTGCCCAAAGTCACAAAGTTAGTTCGATGGAACAGCCAGTAATAGAATTCGTTTCCATTCTCTCTAGTCTCTTGCACTATGCTCATTTTTGGGGGAAAAAATGAGACTTCTGTAGTCCACTTCTCCAAGATCCTCAAAGTGACCAAAATATTAAACCTGGGCTTTGCAATGAATGGATCTCGGCCGGATTGGGGAGCCTCTGCTGGCCTGTGCCCAGAGTCCCTGGAAGCCCCTCCAGGGCAGGCGAGCTGCTCAAGGACTAGACTTCAGAGGAAAGCGTTTGGGAAAACGAGAGTTTTGGACCTCAGGGGCCACTGTAGGTTAGAGTGGGAGGGCGGAGTCGGGGAGAGAGCAAGATGGCGGCCCGCGGTAGTGACAGCGAAGATGATCTGGTCACCTACGGGACCGGCCTTGAGCCCCTGGAAGAAGGTGCTCGGGCTGGGGTGGGGCCCTGTATCGTCGGTCAGGAAGGGGCGGGGAGCAGGCTTCTATGGGTCGGGGTCCTGGGTGGGGGTGAGCCTAGGCCGTACGGGGGAGAGAGGGGGTCCCGTGGAGGGGGATGCGGAGGGGTCTCCTCCGGAAGTCGGGAGGCCTCTGGAGGGCGGAGGGGGCCGTGCCCCCGAGAACGGCCCGTGCGGACGCGGGCATAGTCCGGCTTGGGCCTGAGCAGTCGCACCCCTTTTTCCGGCCTCTAGGCCGCCAGCCCCTCCCCTTCTCCTTTCTCCCCCTCGTGGGTGGTAGCCAGGTCGGACTCTGGGTTTGGCCTTTTGCGTTTTGTTTGTTTGTGGAATCCCCCTGGCTAAAGTTTCCTGGAGTCTTATAGGGCCTGTCGCTCTCCCACGCTTTAGGCACGCCGCCTCGGTGGCGCTGCTTGTTCCGCGACCCTTAGATAGTTTAAAATTGCGTTGAGACTCCGTGGTGGTAGCAGCGCCCGAAGTTCGGTATCAGCCCTCCTGCCCCCCTCTCCTGGTCCTTTCCGTCAGTCACGCTGGGTGATAGAGACCGCAGGTAACTGCAGAGCGTTTAGGGAAAGCATCCTGGGATTGTCATCCCGGCAGGGGATGAGATTGCCAGTCAAGAAGCATTTATTAAGGGATTACTGCTAGCTGCTACTGCTTCCACCACGTACTGACACTACTAACAGTTAGTAGTAGTAGACCGGAAACTTTTAAAAAGTATATTAAAAACCTTATCAAATATGACATGGGGCAGTACTGGTCTCACTGGGCATATTCACTGCTTGTTGAACTAAATCATAAGGAAACAAAAGAAAAGCAACCCAACCAAGCATTTGTTTTTTATTTAACTCCCAATTACATGTAAAAACTTTTTAATATTCTTTTAGAAAAAATTTTGAGTTTTTTGAGTTCCCCTCCCTCCCATCCCCCATCCCGGAGAAGTAAGCAGTCTGATATAGATTATTTGTGTGCAGTCGTGTAAAGCATTTCCATATTTTGTCATTTTGTGCAAGAAGCCTTGAACAAAAAAAGAAAGTGAAAAATAATATGCTTCAGTCTGTATTCAGCCAATATCAGTTCTTTCTCTGGAGGCAGATAGTATTTTTCATCATGAGTCCTTTAGGATCATCTTGAAACATTGTATTTCTGAATTGTCATCGACAATTCTCCATTGTGTAATGTTGCTGTTACATTGTATACAATGTTCTAGTTCTGCTCTCACTTCACTTTGTATCATCAGTTCATGTACATCTTTCCAGGTTTTTCTGAAATCGTTCTGTTCATCATTTCTTATAGCACTAATGCTATTCCATTACAATCATATACCACAGTTTGTTCAGCCAATCCCCAATTAATGGGGAATTTCCATTTCCAATTTTTTTACCCTCACAAAAAGAGCTGCTATAAATATTTTTGTACAAATGAATTCTTTTTATTTTCTTTTTTAAAAATCTCTTTGGGATGCAGACCTAGCAGTGGTATTGCTGGATCAAAGGTTATACACGGTTTTATAGTACTTTGGGCATAGTTTCAAATTACTCTCCTTATTGGTAGGATCCTTTCACAATTCCACCAACAGTGCATTAGTGTCCCAGTTTTCCTACATCCCCTGTGACATCCATCATTTTCCTTTTTTGTCATATTAGCTGATCTGATAGGTGACTTGAATGAAATGATGAATTCCAAAATTTTAATTTCTCACTTCTTGGTGAGATCTCAACACATTGGTTTCTTCCTGGGAGAATAAAAGTTGTAATAGACTGTCTTAGTAGCAGCAGCGCAGCACCATTGTTCAGTCATGGAGGATTCTTCGTGATCCCATGGACCATAGCATACCTTTTGTCCTCTACTCTCTTTCAAAGTCTGTTCATATTCCTTGTTTTTGTGATTTTCTCTATCCATCTCATCCACTGCTATCCCCTTTTCCTTTTGCCTTCAGTCTTTTCCCAACATCAGGCTTTTCCAATGAAAATTTATCATTATGTTGCCAGAGTAGTTAAGCTTTAGCTTCAGTGTTTGACCTTCTAGTGAATAGCCTGAATTAATTTCTTTAAGTGTTAACTGATTTGATTTCCTTGTTGTTCCAAGTAGTCTCAAAAGTCTTTTACAGCACCATCATTCAAAAGCCTCACTTCAGTGGCACTCATCTTTCATTATAGTCCAGCACTCATAGCCATACATTACTACTGGAGAAACCTTAGCTTAGACTATACAGATCTTTGTCTGCAAGGTGATTTCTGTGTTTTTAGTATGCTGTCCAGATTTGCCATAGCTTTCCTTTTAAGGAGCAAGCATTTTTTAATTTCATGGCTGCAGTTGCCATCTACAGTGATCTTTGATGATGTTAAATCTGACATGTTAAATGTTAGAGAATGTTAAATCTGACAGTGCTTCAATTTCTTCTCCTTCTGTTGCCAGGAGGTGATGGGATGAGTTGCCAAGATCTTAGGTTTTTGTTTTTTTGTAATGTTAAGCTTTAAGCCAGCTTTTACATTCTGCTCTTTCACCTTCATCAAAAGGCTTCTTATTTCCTCTTCATTTTCTGCTATTAGAGTGATATCTTATGCATTTCTGAGATTGTTACTTCTCTAGGCAGCCTGAATTCCAGCTTTTGATTCATCTAGCCTGGCATTTCCCATGATGTGTTCTACATTAAATAAATATGGTGACAATATACAGCCTTATGGTACTCCTTTTCCAGTCTCGAACCAATCAGTTCCATATTCCATTCTGTTGCTTTTGGCCCATATAGAGGTTCCTCAAGAGACAAGTAATATGATCTGGTATTCCCCTCTCTTTGAGGATTTCCCATATTTTTTTGTGATCCCCATAGTCAAAGGCTTTAGTGTTTTTCTGGAACTCCCTTGCTTTCTCCATAATCCAGTGAATATTGGCAGTTTGGTTACTAGTTCTGCCTCTTTGAAAACCAACCTGCTCTTTTGGTAATTCTCAGTTCATATATTGCTGAAGCCTAGCTTGCAGAATCTTAAGCACAACCTTGCTGGTATGTGAAATGGGCTCAGTCATTCAGTAATTTGAACATTCTTTGGCCTTCTCCTTCTTTAGGATTGGGATGTATGCTGATCTTCTCTAATCCAGTGGCAACTGTTGAAGTTTTACAAATTTCCTGGCATATTGAATATACCACTTTAACAGCCTCATCTTTCAGAGTTTTAAGTAGTTCAGCTGGAATTCCATCAGCTCCACTAGTCTTATTGTTAGCAATGCTTCTTAAGACCCATTTGACTTTATTCTCCAGGATGTCTGACTCTAGATCAGTAACCACACCATTTTGGTTGTCGGTGATCTTTCTTGTATAGTTCTTTTGTATAATATTGCTGCCTCTTCTTAATCTCTTCTGTTTCTGTTAAATCCCTACGATTTTTGTCTTTTATTATGGCCATTTTTCTATGTCTCTTCCTTAATAGCTCTAATTTTCTTGAAGAGATCTCTTAGCATTCTTTTTTTTCCTCTATTTTTTTACATTGCTTATTCCATATAACATTTAGCATTTCTCTTTACTTCTGCCTCCTAAAATCCTTAGCTTCTCTCTGAACTCAGCTCACAAGATACCGCATGAAGAATGGGAATCCTTTTCTGACTCACCTAGTTGTTGGTCCTTCCCTTCTCAAATTATCCTATATTCACTCAGTAAATGCTATAGTAATATACCTTCAGTCAAAAGTAAATCACTTAAAGGAGGGACTGTTTTAAAGTTTACCTTTTTATTTCCAGCACATACCACTGTGCCTTGTCTGTAGTAAATATGTAATAAATGTTTGTGGGATTAGATTGGATTAAAGTTGGGTAGGATTTGAATAGGCAGAGTGCAGGGTACATAGAGTATGAAAAATGGCAGTATTGTACTTTAATATTATTTAGATGCTCATATAATCTTTTTTATTTTTAATCCCTAATTTGCTTATTCATGAAAGGTGATGTAAACCACTGAAGTATTTGCTTTATATTTTCCTCATTCTTTCTTTAGTGTGTGACTGGGAAAATCTTGTAGGAGATGGTACTTTTTGGTCCTAAGCATAATATTAAATTGGGAAGCAGATTTGTAGTCTTACTTCCTCTCTGGCCTAGAAAAGACTATGTGTCTTAATTGCTTCAGAAGTCTGAAGATTAATTAGTATTTTCTTTGAAGTTTAAAAGTAATAGGAGGATTATAAGAAGTAATAACATGTCAGGAAGATAACTGATTTAACTCTCAGCTTTGAAGTTTTAGGAACAGGTTAGATGAATGTAGCTAGATGAAAGCCTCTTAAGTCTTGATTGATATTTCAAAGCTAAATTTGATAAACATTTATTGATTGAGAATTAATCTTAAACCTAGAGGCAATTGCTAAACTATCTTAGGAACATAATAGGAGGAAGCCATACCATTCATTGTCTTTCCTTTCATACTTTATCTTTTCTTTTTGTTTTTCCACTTAAAATAGATAGCATTTATATAGTTCTATAAGATTTGCCAAGTGCTTTACACATATCTTCTCCTTTGATCATCACCTCAATCCTAGGAGGTGGGTACTATCTTAAGTCTCATTTGGATTTGACTGTTCAACATAGGAGACACTGGCACAGGACCGCTCAGCATGGCATGCCCATATCAGAAAGGGTGTTGTGCTCTACGAACAAAGCAGAATTGAGACAGCACAAAGTAAACGTAAGATGCACAAATTTGGAGTATCCACCCCAAAAATTCATATGAACTCTCTGTGCCCAACCTATGGTAGAGCATTTGAAGCTTGTATTGGTCTGATCTGCCACAGTTGGACACACTGAAACTTCACTTTATCATGGTGATGTCATGTTGGTCCTCTTTGAAAACGGAGGGCAACAACCAACCAACCAACCAACAGATAAGGAAGCTCTGAGAAAGAGGTTGGTTTGATTTACCCTGGGTCACATAATTGTGTAAATTTCTGAGACAGAATTTGAACTCAGGTCTTCCTGACTCAAATCCTGCACTCGATTGTCAGTGCACCCCCTCACTATCTCCACTTGTCATCAAATGGGCTTCCTCTTCCAAACCACCCTTCATACTGCTATAAGATTAATCTTCTTAAAAATACTATTTCAGTTTTCTCACTTCTTAAAAATGTTCATTAGCTCCTCCTTGTTCACGTAGTAGATGCTTACTCCTTAAACTATTTTTTTCTGTAGTCCACTTTTCCAACTTTATTTCTCACCCTTCCCCTGTACTACAATTAAGGTGGATTATTTCCTATACCAGCATGTCTCTTGACCTTTTCTGCCTCCCTGCATTTGCTCATGTTCTCTGTTTCATCAGGAAATGTCCTTCCCCTGCTACCTGTACATTTGTATCCTTCCAGGCCCAGCTCAAATACTTCCCTTTTCATTAAGCCTTTATTGACATTCCTTCCCACTCAAGCAGATTTGTAGTGTCATGGTAAAATGGAAAGACTCTTCTTTCACCCTGTCCCTCCTCAAAAGTGTTTTGCTTCTGATTACCCCTTCCCTCAATCTGCCTTCCCTTCTATTAAGTCCCTCCCCACCCCCTTTCTTCCTTCCCTTTCTATTTTCCTATGGGGTAAGATAGATTTCTATAATTGCCTGTGTATCTGACTTCCCAGTTACATGTAAAAACAGTTTTTAAAATTCATTTTTAAAACTTTGAGTTCCAAATTCTCTCCTGCCCCACCCACTCTCATGGAGAAGACAAGCAATTTGATATAGGTTATACATGTGTAGTCATGCAAAACACTTTTGTAATAGTAATGTTGTGAAAGACTATATTTCCCTCCATCCTATCTTGTCCCCCGTTTATTCTGTTCTCTCCTTTTACCCTGTTTCTCCTCAAAAGTGTTTGCTTCTGATTACTCCCTTCTTCAGTCTGCCCTCCCTTATCTTACCTCCCCTCCCCCACTTCATTCCTCCTTTGCATACCCATTTGAGTGTGTATATTATTCTCTCCTTAAGCCAAATCTGAGAGTAAGGTTTACTCATTCCCTCTCACCTCCCCCTTCTCCACCTCCACTGTAAGAGCTTTTTCTTGCTTCTTTTATGTGAGATAATTTACCCCATTCTACTTCTCCCTTTCTCCTTCTCCCAGTACATTCCTCTCTCTCACCCCTTAATTTTATTTTTTAGATATCCCTTCATATTCAACTCACCTTGTGCTCTCTGTCTATATATATTCCCTCAAACTACCCTAATAGTGAGAAAAGTCTCATAAGTTACAAATATCATCTTTTCATATGGGAATGTAAATAGTTCAAGTTTAAGTCCCTTATGATTTCTCTTTCCTGTTTACCTTTTCATGCTTCTCTTGTCTTGTATTGAAAGTCAGTTTTTCTGTTTAGCTTTTTCTTTCCTCAAGAATGTGTTAAATTCCTCTACATCATGCAATGTCAATTTTTTTCCATCGTTGATTACACTTAGTTTTGCTGGGTAAGTGATTCCTGGTTTTCAGACCCTAATCTTTAAACACAATTGTTGTTTAGTTGTTTTTTCAGTTGTGTCCAACTTCTTGTGACCCCACTTGGGGTTTTCTTGGCAAAGACACTGCTGTGGTTTGCCATTTCCTTCTCCAGCCCTTTTTACAGACAAGAAAACGGGCAAACAGGGTAACGACTTGCCCAGAGTCACACAGCTAGTAAGTGTCTGAGGCCAGATTTGAACTCAGGAACTTTTCTTTTCCCTGCTCTGGTCCTGACACTCTATCCACTGTGCCATCTAGCTGCCTTCAGTCTTTAATGACAACCCTTTAAGCAAATAAGAAGAATTTTAAACTTCTGGAATGGATACAAAGGCAATTGATTTATTTTGCTGTATTGAAAATTACTTAATTTAAGACTTTGCTATGATATGTAGAGGAGCAAAATCATAGCACAGTGGGTAGGACATTAGGTTTTGCTGTCAGGAAGAGACCCGGGTTCAACTCTAAGCTCAGATACTTAGTAGCTGTGTGATGCTGGGAAAGTCATTTAATCTCTCTGTGCCTGAGGTTACTTAGGTGTAAAATGAAGGGGTTGTACTTGATAGCCCTTAAGGTCCCTTCCATCTCTAAATCTAGAGTGTTAGACAGTCTTTACTGGTTGTGTGATTTCAGTCTGCTTCTTTGGGACATTCTGTATACTTTGAGCAAAGGTGAAAGAAGAGAACTACAGTCTAGTAACAGTGATTGGACTTGTGAGATCTTCAGGAACAAGAGGATATCTTTGTGATCTAAAAAATGGAGCAATAGTAGGGAGAAGATTGGAGACTTAGAGAAATGCTGCAGGATTGAAAGTACAGTGAATTTTTACTGTAAAATAAACATAATTATAAAATGGAAGGTGTTATGGGGAAGTCCATCATTTTTTACCCCTTCTTCACCAAACAATTGCAGCTTGGTTTATTGGAGTTTTTCTTCCTATGTAATATAACTTACATGGAACTTAGTTGGGAAGTAGGATTTGTTTTATTTTGTCATTTGTATTCTCAGAGCCTAGCAAATGGTATACTAAATAATAGGTACTTAATGGTTTTTGGTTGACATTTAACTTTGCTAGAACATATATATTCTCTAAAACATACTGTATCTATATCTGTGTCCTACAGTAGAAAAGCTTGATAAAATGGATTCCAAAAATGATAAAATTTTGGGAAAGGTAACTTATTCCTTTTGGTATATAATTGTCATCTGAAATTGGAAGAAATTTAGGATTGTTTTGTTTGAAAAATGACATTTTCCTTGAATGACTTTTCTTTTTCCCTCTTCTTTGTCCTTTTCGTGTGTGTGTGTGTGTGTGTGTGTGTGTGTGTGTGTGTGTGTGTGTTTGCTTGTGTCTTAAATAGGTGAAAGACCAAAGAAACCACTTCCCATTCAGGATCAGACAGTTAGAGATGAAAAAGGAAGATACAAGAGGTTTCATGGAGCCTTTAGTGGAGGTTTCTCTGCTGGATACTTCAATACTGTTGGCTCAAAAGAGGGTAAGACTTTGTTCCTTGTGGATACAACTATGAGATCTTATATTTTCAGCCATGTCTGTAGCATATGATATTAAAAAAAGACTTGTATTTTAAGTTCTTTTATTACTTCCATAGTAGTTTTTAAACTGTGCTTGAATGCTAAACATATCTTCAGAAGTAATCTATTTTGGTTTTTTTTTCCCTTTGTTTACAATTCATATTTAAAATAGCTTCCTTTATGGAAGAATGATAGTTTAGAGGAAGGAATGGAAGGTATGGGTTTGACTCCTGGCTTTAATGTTAATAACTCTGTGTTTTTCAGTAAGTCACAGAACTTCTTTGGACCTTTACTTTTATGTCTGGAAAATGGGGGTTAATGATGTTTGCAACCCTACCTTATGGGAATGTTATGAGGCAAACTCTTTGTAAGATGCTGCATAATTGTAGGTTACTTTTTAGTAGTATTTCTTTTTGACTCTTAAGTTTAGATGAATTTTCTTGGTAAAATTTTAAACTTATTTTTCAAGGGTGGACGCCTTCTACCTTTATATCTTCAAGACAAAACAGAGCAGATAAAGCTGTTCTTGGTCCTGAAGATTTTATGGATGAAGAGGTAGGTTTACAAAACTATAATTTTCAAGTAGCCTTAACTAAATATATATTCTGTATTAGGTTCTGTATAGCTCAAAATAATACAATCCTCTTCAAGAAGTTTAAAGATAAATACAGTAGTGTCTTCTGGTGTCCGTTGGTGCCTGTGAGGCTCTGCTGTATAGATGTATTCATAATGCTATGTATTTGATTTTTTGTATCTGAGAGACTATTTTTAGTTCTTAAGTTTCATCCTAAAACCTCATTATTTTATAAAGCTCAAATCTGTTTTATAGTCCAATAGCAAAAAAGAATTGTTTCATTTTTTTTTCAAAGGATCTTAGTGAATTTGGGATCGCACCTAAGGCAATTATAACCACAGATGATTTTGCTTCTAAAACCAAAGATAGAATTAGAGAAAAGGCCAGGCAGTTGGCTGCTGCTGCTGCACCTATTCCTGGAGCCACTATACTAGATGACCTAATAGCACCAGCAAAGTGAGTAGAATCTTTCATTTAATATTTACTTCTTGTTGTAGCACTTCAACCTTTATAACTTTTTGTATTTTGTCTATAGAATTTCTATGTTTAAATCACTATGTAAAATTTATTCCTTTTAGATTATCCATTGGTTTTGAATTGTTACGAAAAATGGGTTGGAAAGAAGGACAAGGAGTTGGTCCTCGAGTAAAGAGAAAGCCACGAAGGCAAAAACCTGGTGTGTATGTTTATTATTAAGTTCAAGCCTCCAGTGTACTCCAGTCAACTAATCACTTCAGAAGAGTTGGAGAAAAAACTAAGGAGCCTGAGGTTCTGTCCCTTTATAGTTTAATTACTATATTATGGTCATAGACTAAACCTAAGGGTAATTGTCCATTTCAAAGTACTTGCCCTTGTTCACTGACACAACAGTCGTCAGTCCTGGATCACTTCCAGTGACTCTCTCCTCTTGCCCCACATCCATAGAATGTTGTTGGAGGAAGAGAAAAACATGTAGGAGCGACTCATTAGAAATTCACACTTTCATACTCACTGCTGCTCCTCAGTCCCTTTAATTCATCTTTTATTGACAAACTTGGTATCACACTTCCCACATCAGTCACTTTTCTTTCTTCTTAAGTCATTCGTTTACTCTCATGCTTTCCTTCTCTGGGGATAACTTTGATTCCTTTAAGAGAATAATTGAGACCATTCGCTTTCTTAGTCCTGTTCTTCACCTCAGCGTATCTCTGGCCATACAATTATTCCCTTGGTCTCTAGTTCCAGGGCATGAATCATTTTGTCTTCTTTATAAAACTAATGCTTCTACTTATACCATGGATCTCAACTCTTTCGGTCTCCCTTGGAATCTCAATCCTATGTTTCTGAGAATCTTTGCTATTTCTTTTGCCATAGAATATTTCCCTTCTACCTTCAGAAATGCTCAGTTCTCCCTTAGCCTTATCTTGAAAAATGATCTACTCTTTCTACTTCCTTTTACTTCCTTAATACCTACTAGTTCAGTTTCATGTTTAGTCATTCACTTTTGTTCAGTCATTTCACTTATGTCCAACTCTTTGTGATCCCATTTAGGGTTTACTTGGCAAAGATATTGGAGTGGTTTGCTATTCATTTTATAGGTGAGGAAACTGAGGCAAAAAGGGTTAAATGACTTAAGTGCAATGACTTAACATAGTATGTGTGTAAGGTCAGATCTGAACTCAGATTTTCCTCACTCTAGGCCTGGCATTCTATCCACTGTGCCACCTAGCTGCCCCATTTATTCACTTACTTTGGCTTCTGCCTTGAGTAATCTACTCAGACTATTTTCTTAAAAGTTACCGGTGACCACCTTCCTGCCATATCCAATGCCTTTTTTTCCTTCTGATTTTTAATTTTTCAGTAGCATTTGATACTGTGGCTATCAACTTTATGAAATTCATCTTCCTTAGGACTACACTTGCCTGATTCTACCTTTATGACCATGCTGGCTCCCCTTCTTTTTGTCTCCTAATTTTTTCATTTTCTCATTGAAGTTAATTATCTATATCTTTCATATTCTCCACTAGATAATAAATTCCTTCAGGGCAAGGATTATGTCATTTTTCATCTTCATATCTGTAAGTTCTAGCCCCAGGGTTTGGACATGTAAGAAATTTTTAAAAATTTTATTCAATTATATTCTAAAGATTGGTATATCTTAATTCTCTGTCCTGATTCTTCTGCTTTTATTTTATGGTAGGAATATGAAAAAATATTTTCAACAAAGCAGTTGGTAGGACTTGGTAATTGGAAGTAGGGAAAGAGAAAAATAGGCATCAAGGATTCAATGAATATTTAGTAAACCTCTGCTTTGTACAGGGGCATTTGGAGTCTGGGAAAATGGTAGTTTCTCATCTGTTCCATTCCATTTCTTTTACCATCAGACTAATCTAATATCTTATCCCGTATACAAGGATCACTAAAATAGTTTTCCCTACCTGGTATCTCTACCCTGCCTCAACTCATTCTGAATGCTGTTAGCATATTTATCTTTCCGAAAATTGCTTTCTAAATGACACTTCTCTGTTCAAGGATTAAAAGCTCTTACTATGTCAAGTATAAACTTCTCTGTACATTGAAGGACTTCCAGAATCAAGTCATATCAAGTCTTATTATCTACTTCAACTAAACACAAACCCTTTCCTTTTGAGGTAGACTTGTCTCCTTATTCTCTTTTAAATGGGTTTAAATGTTTGTATCTGTCTTCTTTTGTTCATGCAGTGAACCCAGAATTTACCATCTTTCCCTAGTCAATTTCTTCAAAACCCAGTCAAAGTCCTATTTTCCTGTGAGTTCTTTTCTGACCATCCTGTCTGCCTGGTTGTATCTTTTTATTTTCAGAATTCCTTTAGTCACTGTTGCTGATTCTTAATTGATACAGTTTGTTTTGACAACGGAGACATCTCCTCCCCTACCTCTGACTAGCCTCCAATAAAGTATATTTCCTAAACACAGTAAGACAAACCCTGGTTAAAAGAGTGGTTGCACTTTATAAGTAACATGTCACTTTTTGCTTTAGCCAGATGCTATTTGTTAACAGAAAGAAAGGATGTGTACTTTGATTTTAATAATTTGGTTTGAATGTTTTCCTTTGTATTTGATCTGAGACTTGTTGCTGTTTAGTGTTGTTTTCATTTGCATTTTCACGGTTATTGGTGAATATTGTTCTTTTTTTGTTTGTTTTTGGAGGCAGTTGAGGTTAAGTGACTTGCCCAGGTCATACAGCTCCGAAGTGTCTGAGGCTGGATCTGAATTGAGGTCCTCCTGGCTTCAGCGCTGATGCTTTATCCTCTGGGTTACCTAACTTCCCCTGAAAATTGTTCTGTTGAACGTGCTTTTTTTTTTTTTTTTTTTACTCTGGGTCACTTTATAAACCTATCAATAACCCCCTCTTCCTCTGTTCAGTAAACCTTCTCCACCACCACCACTCCCCCCAACCTTTGCAATGAAGGGAGGGAAGAGCCCTACTATTTTCTAATTGTTTGATGTATGTTAGTTTTGTCTCTCTAATTAGGTTAAATATTTCTCAAAGGCTGAAACTATGCCTTAAACATTGTTTCCTCCACAGTACCTAGCAAATGTGCAAGGGACATGTTAGCTGCTCAGTAAATGCTTGACTAGAGGAATTCATCCTATACCATTACTGCAGAAACTCTAGTGTGGCTTGGAGTAATGGAAAGAGAGCACTTTTTCTGGATCCTTTATCCTTATGATTTCTTACCTTGTCTTTTACCTATGTGTTTGTGTTATACTCTTTGAGTTTGATTGTTCTTGACGGACTTGGTCAGTTTTTGTCTTTGTGTGACCAGCATCTAGCATTGCACATGACAGATGCTTAATAGATATTGAGTGAATAAATGAAGGTGTCAGGAGAGATATAATTTCAAATCCCACATGACAGTAACTTGCTTTATGACCCAGGACGAATCACTTAATCTTTCTGAGCTTAAGTGTCCTTATCTGTAAAGTGATGGTGATAATGCTTGTATTACCCATCTGCCTGTCTCATAAGGCTGTTACAAAGGGAGCACTTTGTAAACTCTGAGGTTTAGTCGTTCTAGTAACAGCACTGAGGTATCTACAATCCCACCCATCATTTTACACAAGTTACATAACCTATGGACCTTTGTCCCCCTACCTAGTCCATTGTTGTATTCACTATGCATCTTTATTTTTTTTTAAATGAATGTTTTATTGAAGGCTTTTGCATTGTTTTCACTTCCCAATGTTACCCTCCTTTTTAACAAAAGGGTGCTGTCAGGCAAAATAAATCCCAACACAAGGGCCATCTTTGAAAATGCATGCTTTGTTCTGGCCTGTTGTCATTCCTTTACCCCTTTACTGGAAAGAAATCAAAATGTTTCGCTGTCAGTCTTCTGAAGTCAAGATTGGTCACTGCATTGGTCAGAGTTCTGATGTCTTTCAGTATTTTCCACTCCATTATTGTGGCTATTTGTATAGATTGTTTTCTTGATTCTGTTTATTTTACTCTGCATCAGTTTATATATGCCTTCCCAAGTTTTTGTTTTTTTTCACATTTGTTGTTTCCTGTGGTAATATAATGTTCTATTACGTTCATATGTCACAGTTTGTTCAGCCATCCAGCAGTCAATGGGCACCCACTTTGCTGCCCAGCAAAATGCTGCTAGAAGTATTTTTGTGAATATGCCTTTCCCTCTTTTTGGGGGGCTGTCATACATTTCCTACCTGGGTCTTTTTATTGTTTATTTTACATTATTTTTATTGATGCAGTTTGTTTGTCACATTCAAATCTGACTATATCTGTTCCCCCTATCCATGAGTCATCCCTTATAACTTTAAAAAAAGAGAAGAAAAAATAAGTTCAGCAAAACTAATGAATGTAAATTATGTCTGACAATATATACACTATTCTGTATCCATAGTCTCTCACCTTTTCAGCGAAGGGAAATAGGTGCATTTTCTTAACTTGTCTCCAGAACCAAGTGTTGTCATTATAATCCCAAATAATTTACTTTTTTGTTTTTTCTATTTCCATTTTTCAGTTGTGAATATTGTCTCCTTGATCCTGCTTACTTTACTCTGTTATCAGTTAATAGAAGTCTTTATGTGTTTCTCTGAATTCTTTATAGGCACCATTTCCTAAGCCCCAGTACATTTCATAAGTCCAGTATTTTGATGTGCCATGATTTGTTTAGCCATTCTCCAGTCAGGAGACATCAGTTTTGTTTCTAATTGTTTGTCACCACAAAAGTGCTGCTTTTAATTTTTTGGTGTGTGAGATCTTTCTGTCTTTAAGCTCCTTAAGATGTATACTTAATAATTATATTACTGTTCAAAGTGTGTCACATACCTTTTAAAAGAGTATTAATGATGAATTCTTTTAAAAATATGCTAAATGATGATTTACTGGAATGACTCAGTCAGCCTCTTTTAATGTTACGTGACTAACTGTTTTCAAATGTCTTTTGCAGTTCCTGGAGTAAAAATCTATGGTTGTGCTTTACCCCCTACTGGTTCTGAAGGATCAGAGGTATTGTGTAGGTTCATTAATATTCTGTTCTTATTGTAATTTTCAAGATAGAAATGGGATGCTTAGCATTTTTTTAAAGTAACCACCTTAATAATCTGTTTTCAATCAGTCAGAAAGATGTACTAAATGCTTGTTATAATTATTGTATAGTAGCATATTAGTGTCAAGGGAACTTATCGAACAGCCTTAGCTCTTTGAATCCCAGCTGGAAACAAAAAATGAGAAAAATATATTGCTATGTGACCAAAAGAGACGACAGAGTTCTTGTACCAAAGCTCATTCATGTGTTCTTTCAACACAGTTTTAAGTCCCATTTTGTGCTGGGCATTATCCTCTGAGGGCTGCACAGTCCCTTTGTTGTCAAGGACTTTATAGCCTAATATGGGATGTTAAAACATACAAACAAATATTTGTCATACAAAGCAATATGTGGTAAATGCCTTCAATGTGATGCAGTCCAAATGCTACAGAGGTGTGGGGGCAGGGAGGCACCACTTTGAGCTGGGGTAATCAGGAAAGGCATTATAAAAAAATGTGGCTTTTAATTCAGGCCTTAAAGAGTAGACAGAGTTCTAATAAATAGTAAAGTTGGGGGTGGGCTGTTGATTATAGGTAAAAAGATCAGCACAAAGAAAGACATGGGATGGGAATGAATGATGTGTATTTGGGAGAAGATTGCAGTATAGTTTGATTTTTAAGGTAATGTTCATATATGAGAGTGAAAAGAAAAGGCTAGAAAAGTTAATTAGGGCCATGTCATAGAGTTTTGAATACCAGGCTTAGGAGTTTGAAATTTGTACTGTAGGGAGGGAGCCATTAAAGGTTTCTTCAGCAGAAGAGTGTTATATGTAAAATGATAATAGAGGAAAATTATTTGAGCAGCATTGTGCAGAATGAATAAGGAGAGAAAATCTAGTGATAACACAATTGTCCAATTAAAAAGCACTTGCAGTTGTTCATATGAAGTAATGAGAGTCTCATCGAGGTTGATAGCAAAGAATTCTGGAAGAAATAACAGATAGATCTTAGTGGTTAGATAGGAAAGGGAGGGGATTCTGAAAAAAAGGGAAGCTAATAAAGGTAACAGGTTTCAAAATCAGGTGAATAGGAGAATTGTGCCGTTAAAACTTTAGGAAAGTGAAGAAGAGAAACTGGTTTGGAGGACGGAATAGATAGAATATAACAAATCTGTTTATATATGTGGTGAGTTTGAGATGTTAGCAGGGCATCCATGTGAAAAGGTCCAGTAGGCATTTGGAAATGTGAGACTAGGGCTGAGGCCAAAGGTCAGAGATGAAGATATAAGTGATTTAAATGGAGGTTCCTAGGGGAAAGGTGATACCACTGTGGGAGAGTACAGAATATGGTAAGGAAGTTTCAGGCTCAGAATTCTTACACCTGGATATTTTTACCCAAATGTTCTCCTGGAACTTCAAATTCAGAATTGAGAAGCACTTTCCTTAGCCAGCTCCTGAGTTGACTGTTTCTCCTCCATTTCTGTTAGTGTATCAGATTCACTTAGGCACTCAGTTTGAAACCTTTGAGTAATCTTCAGCACCTCTCTCTTGTTTCATTACTAGTCAGTCACCACATTCTCTTGATTCTTCTTTACAATCTCAGTTAAATCTGTTTTTTCCTTTCCACTTCAAGTACCTGGGTCACCTGACATTTAGAATGCTGTAATTGGTTTCACCTCTAGAGTCCTTCAAATCCATTCTGCACATCCCTGTCAGAGTAATGTGCACCTTTTCTTATTATTAAATGGTGACTGTAACTTGTGTCCCAGAACATTTTCTTATTAATACTTAAGACCCCTGAATACTTCAAATCCTAGAATCTTGGAATTTTTAGTGACAAGTGGGAGGTTAAGGACCCTGAAAGATCTAGGCCAATACCAGTCAATTCTATTAGAACCACATATATAGGATGTTAAAAGACTTTCAATCAAATAATCCAGTTATTTCAAGGAATTATAAGTAGAGCAGAATTCCAGTACATTAAATTATTTCACATTCTCAGAAGGTAGTTAATTTATAGTCTAGTATACTAAATTAAGAGTATAAAATCTTTAAGAACAAGGTCTGTCATAGAGGCATCATTGTCAGATAGAAATAATATTAGACTTGGAGCCTTTGTGAAACTTGGGTTCTGATCCTTTGAGCCTCAGTGTCCTCATCTGTAAAGTGGGGGGGAATGCTTGTTTTACCTGCCTCACAGGACTGTTCGGAAAATATTTTGTAAATCTTAAAGTAATATATATGTGTTGATATCTTCATTAATGAGATAAGATTGGGAGTGAGTTAGGTTATCAGCAATAATAATAGTTTCATATTCACAGTCCTCTGCACCAGTGTTTACTGTTTGAAGCATGATTATTTAGTCTTTTGTCATAGATCTAATATAGTCATTTGACTATATGACTATAATATAGTCATTTAATAAAGCACCTTTTTTAATTTTTAAAAAATTATTATATCTGTAAATAGTCTCAGGTTTACTATATATTGATTCACCTTATTTCTTTAAATATTTTTTGCAGGATGATGATGATGACGACTATCTGCCAGATAATGTGACCTTTGCACCCAAGGATACAACTCCAGTGGATTTCACTCCTAAAGACAATGTTCATGGACTTGCCTATAAGGGCTTAGATCCACAGAAAGCATTATTTGGAATTTCAGGAGAGCACTTTAATCTTTTTGATGATGTGTCTGAGGGGACCAGCAATCTTCTTGGCAGTATTAGACCAAATAAAGGAAGAAAACTTGGAATTTCAGGACAGGTTAAAGCATTACTAGTTTATAAATATTCAATCATTGCAAATGAATATACTTTCCTTAATGTAATTAATATATATATGTGTTTATTGTAAATGACTGCTTCATTATACTTAACTTTTGTTAAAAAATCTAATTTTACATTCAAAAAAATGAGTAACAATTGACCTCATTTTCACAGTAATGTTGTGTTTGACATATAGACAAATTAGTGAGATTTATGAAGTACCTTAGATAGACTTGTCCATGATAAAAAAACAACTCTAATTGTCAAAATCAAAACAAATTTGGATAAAGTGTGGTGGTTACTTCACATTCCTCATTTGTAGAATAAAAGATAGCCTGTATACTGGCTCACTTCTCATTCTGAAGGGAGGAGAGCAAGTTATTTCCTTTAGAGATAATCCACTGTGGCCAATCACAGGTCTTCTCAGCACTAGTCAGAGATTTTAACAAGGTTTTCAGCAGCCTATATACTTTTTATGCCTTTAGATAGCAGATAATTAATAAAGATAAGTTTATCATTTCTTGATTATTCTTCTACTAGGTAGGTGGGTATTTTTATTGCACCCGTCTTTTCTGTAATCTCTGGGTTACTATGGTTAGGAAGGCACAGAATAGTTGTGCTGTGGTGGAACAGTGAGATAACAGTGGCCTTCAGGAATCCTGATAGAGGATACCAGATTCATTTCATGTTGGGGCTGCCTGTAGCCAGCAGACACCATGTCTGGCAAGGAGAAGCAGGGCTTGTGTTCCAGGCTGCCCCATTGTGCTGGGGTTGCTGAGCTTATGGTCCTTGAAAGGGCTTGGGGAGAAAGTCCAGTAAGACATTTTCTTATAGCAGGGCAGCACAGCTGCAGGAGTTTGGGGTTCCTAGGTATGTTTCCTCCTGTGTCTGTACTGATATTCCTTTATGTCATAGGGAAGTTTTGTGTACTAAGCTGTGCTGTGACCTACCCAGGGTCTTTCTTGGCCATAATGAATATCAAAGTGGTGCTAGTGAATTGGTAACAGTTGCATCCTTCACAACACTCAAACCATTCCCCAGTTTTAGGTGTGCCTGGGTTAAGGATTGTAATCCATCACTTGATGGTATAGAATGGTCACAGCCTAGGGTTTTATTTCTTACAGTCAGACTGGCCTTGTAAAGGACAGGAAAAACATCTTTCATTTATACTTTTTTGGTTTTTCATCTCTTTTAAGTGTGCTCTAACCTTGCATTGTAAGATCACTTTTCTAATATTGAATAGGGGGCATCTTTCAAACTCTGAACTGAATTCTAGCTTTCTACCTCTATAGGTTGCATGTCTCTTATTCCTCTTTGGCCTTTGACAACTGGTCCATAGTTTGCTAGGAGTTTGGAGAGACAGAAAGACAGAGAGAGAGAGAAAGTGTGTACATATGTGTGAAAATGATTCAGTGGCTCCCATTTACTTCTCTAGAGTATTTAAGTCTCTTACTTGGTAAAACAAGTGGTAATACAGTATCTGCAATTAAATATTTAAGATTACATATTTTTCAGTGTAGATGTGTCTCATCTATTCATCCATCTTTAAATCTTTTTTTCAGGCTTTTGGTGTAGGTGCTTTGGAAGATGAAGATGATGATATCTATGCAACAGAAACGTTATCTAAGTATGATACCGTTTTGAAGGATGAGGAACCTGGGGATGGACTCTATGGTTGGACAGCACCCATGCAGTATAAAAGCAGGAAAGGTAATTGTTAAGAGAGAGCAACTTTAGTACAGATATTTGGTATCAAGGTAAGGAGAATGGTAATTTTTTTATTAATCATAAGTAAAAATGTAGTTTGGAAGCAGATGTCATGATTGGGATTATAGGTGATAAGGGTGAGGACCTGGAAGAACTGAGGCACAATAGGACAGACATCAGAGGGGCCAGGCCTGAGGCCATCGAGTGCAATGCAGCAAGGGGATCTGGAGTCGAGTGAGCAGCCCAAAATATGTATTGGAATGGAACTTCACTAGTTAGAACCAAGTACTTGAACAATATCTGGCATAACTAGACATTTCACTAACAGCAAAAAGTACCTGAAAGTGGAGGTGTTTAAAGCTCTTTTCTTTAAACATAGCCTCCCAAGACCTCAATTCCAGATTTTTTTTAATATGGTTCCTGTTGAGGGGGAAAAAATAAGTTCAAGTATGGTTAATCCGGAATTTATGAGATAGAGTAGTTAATTAGGAGTAGATGGCAAAGAAGAATAAGAAAGGGGAAAATAGATTCTTATAGGCCTATCTTAACACCTTCTGATTTCATTTCTGAGCATTTGAGGCCAGTGCTTTATTATCAATTGACTGTTTTCATCTCCAGTAGTTAGAGAACCTCAAGAACCTGAGAGGCCATGCCTATTTTAAAATCTTAGACTCTTGGAGCTGGAGGGAAACTTAGAAATCATTTAGTCAAATTTCTCCCCAATAGTTAAATTCCCTCTGCAAAATCACAGACAAAGGATCATCTAGTCTGCTAGACCACCTTGTGACAGGGAGCCCACTCCTCCAAGAGGCGGCTCTGACTTTTAGGAAATTCCCCTTTGTATTTAGCTAAAATTTACCTCCCTATAACTTTAGCCCATTGGTTCTGATTTTGTTCTTTAGAGTCACATATAATAAATCTAGTTCCGCTTCCACATCGTAGTCCTTTATTTATTTGAACACAAATATTATGGCCTCCCTAATTCTTCTCTTCTGTAGGTCAAACACCACAGTTTCTTTCAACTATTACAGAATTCGTCCTCTTCCTTGATTGGAATTACCAGACCCTTCCTGGGAATACATGGTGAACTCTCCATTCTCTGAACCTATAGCACTTTACCACTCATTTGACAATTAATCCTTGTTGGTTTTATGATATCTTTGGTGAATGTATAAAAAGCTAAAGAATTCTTCTTGTTTCCCTACTTAGATTAGTAGTATCTTTTTTTAAACAAAATTATTTTGTTTGTTTTCAGTGTTCGACAGTCACTTCCTTATATATTAGATTTTTTTCCCCCTCCTTCCCCCTCACTCCCCCCTCTCTCTCCACTCCCACCCTGAGACAGCGTACAATCTTATATGGGTTCTACACATACATTCCAATTAAATACATGTTGCATAGAAGAATTAAAGTGAATGGGAAAAACCATAAAACAAAACAAAACATAATACAAAAGAAAATGGTCTGCTTCTATCAGTGATTCAATTCCATAGTTCTTTCTCTGGATGTGGAAGGCACTTTGCCTCAAGAGTCCATTTGGAAATTTTTTAAGTCCTTGCATTGCAATAAAGTACTAAGTCTACCAGAAAAATTCCTTGCACTCTGTGGTCATTGCTGTGCACAAAGTTCTCCTGGTTCTGCTCCTTTCACTCAGCATCAGGTCATATAAGTCCTTCCAGGCCTTTCTGAAGTCTTCCTGTTCATTGTTTCTTACAGCACAATAGTATTCCATTACATTCATATACCATAACTTGTTCAGCCATTCCCCAATTGATGGGCATCCCCTTGATTTCCAATTTTTGGCCACCACATAGAGTGCTGCTATAAATATTTTAGTACATGTGGAACCCTTTCCCATTTTTATGATCTCTTGGGGATATAGTCCTAGAAGAGATATTGCTGGGTCAAAGAGTATGTAGATTTTTGTAGCCCTTTGGGCATAGTTCCAAAGTGCTCTCCAGAATGGTTGGATCAGCTCACAGCTCTACCAACAATGAATTAGTGTTCCAACTCTTCCACATCTTCTTCAACATTTATCATCTTCCTGTTTTGTCATGTTACCCAATCTGATAGGTGTTATGTGGTACCCCAGAGTTGTTTTGATTTGTATCTCTCTAATCAATAGTAATTTAGAGCATTTTTTCATGCAATTATAGATAACTTTAATTTCTTCCTCTGAAAACTGTTCATATCCTTTGACCATTTATCAATTGGGGAAGGACTTGTATTCTTGTACATTTGATTCAGTTCTCTCTCTATTTTAGAAATGAGGCCTTTATCACAGACACTAGTTGCAAAAATTCTTTCCCAATTTTCTTCTTTCCTCCTAATCTTGGTTCCATTGGGTTTGTGTGTGCAAAAGCTTTCCAATTTAATGTAATCAAAATGATCCATTTTTGCACTTCAGATTAGTAGTGTCTTTAGAGCATAGACTATGTCCTACTCTGTCATTATAATACAGAACACTTACCAGGTGAATAATGAGTTACTTTTTTTTTCCAGTTAGTAGTCTTAGAATCTATCTGGTAGTTTTTATAGATGAATAATAAAGGGGCTGATTTTTATGGGAAATATTGATAATGTGATGGTGTCATATTATTACCTGTCAAAAATCTCAGAGATCACTGTCAGAAATTGCATTATTCATAAATAATGCCTGATTCCATATATACAGTTTAATTCTAATAAATGTCTTCTGATTATTTTGAATAAACTTAGCTATCTTATGGAGGTTTTTGAAATGATTTATTAAAAATAATGAGTTTGCATATTTTTAAACTTATTCTCTTAGCCACTTAATGAAAGGATATTTTCTAATAGGGCTCCTTAATTTATTTTGTGTCATGTACACCTTTGGAAGTTTAGTGAAGCCTGTGGCCCCCTTTTCAGAATAATGTTTTTAATTGTACAAAACAAAGCACATAGAATTACAAAGGAAACCAAAGGTTAGTGAAAAATAAAGAGTTTTTTTCCACTACCTAAATTCATTTTTTCCCTGAAATCTATACATAGACCTCTTTGGGATCCATGGACTCTGGGTTAAGAACGGTTGTTTTAGGACAACTCATGTGAGTTTATATATACTTTGTACATATATGAACATTTCAGATGTTTATAGTGCCTTCTGATCAAAAGGATGGTACAGTTTGGAGAACATTGGCTTGTGTCCCACTGTGAGTTCAAATTCACACAAGTAATTTTATTTTCCCTGGGCTTCAGTTTTTTCTTCTGGAGAATGAAGGAGCTGAATTAGATATCCCTTTAGGTCCTTTCTAACTCGAAATCTTTATGAACCTTTATGTTTACATTCACATATAAATGTTTGAAGTATTTTTAGTGCCTTCCAGGCAAAGAATGTAACTAAATTCTTTGTCATTATCTTGTTAGAATTTCATTTGAGAAGGTAAAAGTACCTTTTATTCTTTCCTGTGCTTAGCTTGTGGGAGGTTTTGGTTTTATTACACTGTCTTTGGATAGTTGCTAGGAAACTCCTAAGATAGTCTGTTTTTTTTAAACCTATTTTTAGTATTGACTATCGAGAAGTGATAGTTACTCTTTTAAAAAAAAAATCAGCTTTTGTGCTCTTGATTGCTTAGAACTCTTATTCAGAGCATATTTTTAGATGCTTATTTACTTGTAGAACCTAACACTTTATGAACGAGATATTTTAAGTTTTAATATGTCATTATTTTGAGTGACCTTTCAGCTATGTAGAAACATAGACCTATGTCCTGAATAATGTACTTAAATTAGGGTGGTGTAGGGCTGTGCCACCCAGGCACTAAGTCAACAAAGGTGTGAGGGATGGATTTATGTTTTACTTCTTTTGTAACTTTCATTATTACACAAATCTTTGTCTTGTTGTAAAATGATGCATAATTTTAACAAAAGGCACACTATTGTAAGTAGTACAGTTTTCTTCTAAAATTAATAACATTCATTTTGCAGGATCAGAAAAAGATATCCGATATGTTGGCAAAATTTTGGATGGGTTTTCTTTGGCATGTAAACCTTTATCTTCTAAGGAAGTAAGCAAAAAATTTTTTCCTTATTAGTTTTGTTTTTAAAATTTGTTCCGTTCTCACGTAGACCAAAGCAAAAGGCCTGCTGCTTCTTTTTGTAAGGCTGAGTGAGCTAAGAATGGTTTTTACATTTTAAAATAACAGCAGAACATTTTTTACTTTACATGTAGTAAAACTGTTGAAAAATGTTAAAAACAGTTTTAAGCACTTAGCACTCGCCCTGATTTAGACTGTAGGAGAAGATTGTTGGAAAAACACTTGGAAAAAATCCTCAAATCCCCTCACATTTTCAGAAATTAGATTCAAACTTAAGTTTATAGTAAATCAGTGAGTCATCATTTATTGAAATTACATCCTATATTACAGTCAGTCAGTAAACCATAGACATTCTTTATAATTAAAGCAACTAATTACCTGCCTTTTACTAGAAACCCTAAGTGTGTTGAAACATTACTTAATTTGCTTGCTTCTTTCTATGGAAAGAAAAAGGATGGGGACAGGACCTGTGATTTCATTGATATGAGTAACTTCAAGTGATTAATTTATAGTCTTAGGGAGTTTCCTCATACGTCAAGAAGTTAAGTAATTTCCTCAGGGTCACAAGGCAAATAGGTGTCAGAGGCAGGAATTCGAGTCCAGGATGCACTCTCTACTGTGCTTTGATGATGCTTCAAAGAGAAATATTTTAGAAATAAACCAGAGTTTCATTTTGGTTTAATTTTAGGGGCCACATAATAATAATAATTACTGATGTATCTTATTTGACTCTCACAAAACCTGAGGGTCCCTCTTACAGGTATTATCTCCATTTTACAGACAATGAGTTTCAGAAAAGTGAAGGGACTTTTGAATTATGTGCCAAGATTTGTAGCCATAGATCATCGCAAGGAAAATATTGATGTCTAAATATCTGGCTTTCATCGTAGTAAGAAGTTTAGAAATATTGAGAACACTGCATAATTTCTCCAACACAGTCCAGCTTGACATCTTCCCCTCTAATTTTGAGCCCAGCTTATTGTCATTCTGTTGCACTTATCCAAGAAGTAATCAGTCAGCAACAAAATAGTCCCTGTCCTCAAGGAACTCACCTTCTATTTGAAGAAACAACATATATATGTAATTTGTGACTCAGGGCTGCCCAAAGACTTCAGGTTCACATGGACCTGGGAGGTTGATTCGAAAGACTCAATTTTTCTTTTTTTGACTCGTTGCCCCTGTCTTGGATGACTCTAAAAAAGCCTTTAAAATAAAATTTAGGTAAGGGCAGCGAAGTGGCATCGTGCATACAATGCTGGATTTGGAGTCATAAAGAACTGAGTTAAAATCTTGCTCAAGACACTTCCTAGCTGTGTGACCCTGGACAAGTCACGTCTCTTGGCTTTAGTTTCCTGATCTATAAAATTGGAATGATAATAATACCTATCCTACAGGGCTGTTGTGAGGATCAAATGAGGTAACGTTTGTAAGGTTCTTTGAAACATTAAAGTACTATATCAGTGTTAATTGTTATTTTGTTGACGATGGTGGTGGTGGTGGTGATGATGATTACAATGGCATAGTTGGTATTTATAGCATGTCCTACACAGGATCTGCAAATCCTGTGTGGGCACTCATTGTACAATGTGGTCATTGGTTATGAGTCAGTCTTTATTTTACCCCATAGACCCTAAGGTTTCACTAGAACCTTTGAATAAATAAGAAATGTAAAACACTGAAAGACCCCATTGTCTTCATCACTCATAACTTCCTTCACCCCCAAAGGGGAATTGAACTTGGAGTTGCTGTTAGGGCAATCTTTTGTCGTTCCAAGGAGTCCTTCTTTTTCACAGAGTGTTACACAGTCTTGTCGAGACTCTTAGTCTTGTGGTTGAGATTCTCCCCAAAAGGTAAACCTGTTTTGAAACATACTGAGCAGCTCCTTTTGACTGAATTTTCCTTGTTCAGTTAACTAATGGATTTTGCTCTTGAAGTTGAACACTGGACAAAAGCCATATGGATTGACTTCTTTCGCCAAAGATTATGTTGTATCAGAAGTCTCTCTAGAAAGTCTACCTGCCTAACTCTCAAGCTCAGAAAATAGTGAACTTAGAGTTACGCATAAAGCAACTGCAAACCTAGTGCTGCCAAGGACATTTCCCTTCTCTGTTAGAAGGCTACATGCTGAGATTATGCTGCTTAGGAGATTCAAAATATCCACTCCTCTGCATAGGTGGTTGGGGATCAGGAATATTGTCCTTGAATTCCCCTTTAAGGGCTGAATGTAAGCATTTCTTCCATCGGTGTGTGTTTTTGTGGTACCATTAGTGTTCCTTTGTGTTGGAGAAGGTGTGTGGTAGGGAAGGAGAAAACCTCTCCTACTCTGCTGCATTCTAGAAGAATATCCAAGAACAAATCCTTAAGAATTCCAGGATCTCTATATGTATTGGTGCTCTAACTCAGTGTGTTGTCTGTCTAGCTCTGTTCCATAACCTAGATGATATGCATTTTTCCTACACTTTATTTTTCTACCAGGGGAAGGGAATAATCATTTCTATAGTACCTACTCTGTGGCAGGCACTGTGCTAAGTGCCTTTACAAATATTATCTTATTTGATCCTCGCAACAATTATGGGAGGTAGGTATTATTATTATCCCCAGTTTACAGTTGAGGAAACTGAGGCAAACAGAGATTAAGTGATTTGCCCAGGGTCACACACCTAGGAAGTGTCTGAGGCCAAATTTTAACTCAGGTTTTCCTGACTGCAGACACAGAGCTCCGTCCACAGTGCCACAGATGCCTCTATGGATCATTTAATTGAGCTCTTTCAAATAATTATAGTTTTCAGTGAAACAGCTTTGTGGTGGTCCCAGGATTGATGTAACTCATAACACATGCATTCCAGCAACATACTTAGTAGAGATGAAGGCGTAATAAAAACTGAAGAATTAGGAATAGTTGAGTTGTCTGTGGTTCTTTAACAAGTGTTTTCATTTTTATAAGCATAATAGTTCTTGTAACTAGTATTAATCTGTAGATTTGTGATTCATAATTACAGTTTTAAAAGTTAAATGTGATGTAATATGTTCATATTTATGTTAACTACTGGGGTGAAAGCTAGGATATGAAGGTTTTTTTGTTTGTTTTTACAGCACGTATTTTCTGTTTCTTTTAAAAGATTTACCCACCGCCTGAATTGCCAAAGGATTATAGACCAGTTCATTATTTCAGACCTGTGATAACTGCAGCCTCAGAAAATTCTCATTTATGTCAAGCACTGTCCGAATCAACTGGGAAAATATTAAGTGACATGTCAAAACAAAGCAGATATCAACTAAATGCATCTAAGAGGGGAGAAATGCTTGGAGAAACTCCTATTCAAGGTATATAAAGCAAAACCTTTCAATGAATATCATGTAACTTATTTAAGTAGGTTCCTTTTTACCCATTGAATATCTGGATATAATTTTCCATTTCTAATATGTTAAAATAAAAGTATTTTTAATAGCATTGTTATGCCATGTATCAGAACTGCCTACCAAGTAACCAAACTAAATATACAGCTAATAAAGATAATATATTTATTTTTTTTTATTTAATGATAGTTTCTTGACTTTACCATCATCCATCTTTTTGCTTATACTTATACTACTCATCATAAGCAGATTTTTCAGGACAGTTCTTAATTATCTAAAAATTATTAATAATTGAGAAAATTGATAATATTTTTCTTTATTCCATTTGCTTAGATTGAAAACTACATTTCTAAGACTGGAAAGTGATTGTTCTTCTCTGCCACTTAGAAGGGTAGTCCAGAAACTTGTTTCATGGTATTCCTGATTCAGTCTGGGTATTATTGTATAGATTATGATACAAAGATCTACTTTGGAATATTATCTTGAATTTGAATATTATCATTGATGCAGCTTGATGAGTTGTAGCTTGTGTTATGGAGACGTATTGAAGTACTGGCCAGCCAAGTATGGGACATCATTGATTAGGTGTAACACGACTGAAAGGGTCCATTTTCTGTTATTAACTTGTTTAATGAACATTGAATTATTTAGCTGCAGTTTGCCATCTCTAAATTTGCCATTTCTAAAATGTGAATATTGGCATGTGACCTGTGTCTCATTCACAGGGATAGTATGGGAGAAAATTAGATGATATACACGAAAGGCTTTAACCTCCTTAAAAAACTGAATTTTATCTTTATATTTTGTTTTTATTTTATATTGTTTTATTTATATTTTATATTAAAAATGTACAATAAAGCTTAAAAGGGCACAAATGTTTGATACTTCTCAATCCTTATTGTTTTTATTTAGGTTCAACGACATCTATTTTAGAGTTTCTATCCCAGAAAGATAAAGAAAGAATAAATGAAATGAAACGGACAACTGAAGTTAAAGCAGCTGAAATAAAGGCAAAGGCCTTGGTACCAAAAGCTTGGAATAGCAGATTTCAGCCAGATTCTCCACATGATGCTTCATATACACAGCAGATGGTATTGAGTGCGGATGTAGCTGCAGGAAGATCCAGTGATTTCAGACCTTTTGCAAAAGATCCAGAAAAACAAAAACGATATGAGAAGTACTTAGGCAGTATTAAACAAGGGCAGAAAGGTAACATGGGAATCTTATTTTACCATACCTTTTTTTAGTGATTCTAGGCTGCTAGGGGAGGGGTTGGGGTGAAGGTGAATTTTTATATGATTAACTGGAAAAGTCTTGTCCTTTTATTCTGGTGGTCCTGAGTCCACTTTATTTTTGAGTAAAATTTATCTTGGGCATATGCATCTTGGGTCCCTCCAGCCCTTGTGGAATTCTAGTGTTGTAGCTAAGAACTAGACTCGTGGTAGGGGGACCTGGAATGTAATTAAAAAGTTATCGACTTGGAAAAGAACCATGGAGTTAGGAAACATTGATAGAGCAAGAGAGATGGAGCAGTGATATTGATTAGTTATCCAAATTCAAGAGAGAGGGGAAAATTTTTTAAATTAACGAAAATGATCACTTTTCATTTTTTTAAGTGCTCATAAACATGAGCACTTAATTGATTATATGCAGACCACCAGTGAATATAGGTAATTTTTGCTCTTTGAGTACCATAAAATATTTTAGAAATGAAAGATACTGCTCTTTTACAGATTTTTTTGCTGTCTTGTTGCACAAAAGGCATTAACTATTAATAGGTTTATTTAAAAGTCATCTACTATATCAAAAAGACCAGTGGACTGAAAAGTCAGATGGTTAGGCTTGGGTTTCTGAGAATTCTAATTATTAAAAAAAAATTCTGGACATTTAATAGTGGTGACCCTTTTTTTTTTTTTATTTTACATTTTTAATGAATGTTTTCCTTAGTAAATATAGTGTAATTAACTGATTGACATGGTGAGGGAGAAAGCAGTACTGTTTTATTACTTTTCCTAGGCTAACCTAAAATTAGAGCTTTTTTTTTTTAATCTTTGAAGTACTTTCTTAGGTTAATCTGAAGTTAGAATTTTTTTGACATGTTTGTGGTAAAGATTTTATGTTTCTAGTTTCAGTGGCTGTCCTTCTTTTTTGTTAGAAAAATCAAGAATGTGCAGTTTGAGTTTTCATTGACACATAAATCAACTCAAATATTAGGTGATCATCTTACGAACTAAATATTTCCAGTAAGGTCCTTTTTTTAAAAAATAAATTTTTGTTGGTGTACAATAGGGTTGGGGAACAATTATTTCTTCTGTCCTATACAATAGATGCTTTGGAAAGTTGTCTAGATCCCAGGATGACTGAATGGGAACGAGGACGAGAAAGGGATGAATTTGTGCGAGCAGCTGTGCTATACAAGCCCTCCAGTTCATCACTGTCCTCCAGATTTACTCATGCCAAACAGGAAGATGACACAGACCAAGTAGAAGTTCCTCGAGACCAAGAGGTTTACCATCTTAATTTACAAAATACTAGGAAAATATTTTAAATCTTATAATACAAGTAACCTGGTAGAGTGATGCAGTGGATAAAAGGCTAGCATTGGAGTGAGGAAGACCTGAGTTCTAGTCCAGCCTCTGACACACTAGCTGTGTGACCTAAGGCAAATTATTTAACCTTTCAGTTCCCTGGGCACCTTTGTTTTTAGTTGTTTTAAAAAGAAATTTGTGTATTTTTATTAACATGCATTTATAAGTATCCCTCCTGCCATTCATTCCTTCTAACAATTGGATAAAAACAAACAAGAAAAATCACCCTCAGAAATAAAACCATCATAAACATTCGTAGTTCAGCAAAACAAATTTCTACAATGTTCATGCCCCCCCCTCCAAAAGAAATGTTTGTCTCTGTATTTTAAGTCCGTTATCTCTCTGGCAGGAGGTAAGTGACTTGCTTCATCTTTAGTCATTTGAACTGTTCGTTAATCATTGCACTGATAAGAATTTTAAAGTCTTTCAGAGTTGTTTTTCTTCATAATGTTGTATGTAAATCATTCTCCTAGTTCTGCCTCCTTCACTCTGTATCACTTCATAGAAGTTTCTCCATTTTCCTTTGAAGCTGTCCATTTTGCCTTTTTTTTAATGGTGTAACAGTAACCCATTATATTCACCTGCCATAATTTGCTTGGCCATTCTCCAGATGGAGGCAACCTCTCAGTTTCCAGTTTTTGGAAAGAGCTATGATAATTTTGTACATATAGGTCCCTTTCCTCTTTTATCCTTTGGGACAAAAGCCTTGTAGTGATAGAGTTGAGTCAAAAGATATATACAGTTTGCATCTTTTGGCTCATAGTTCCAAATTATTTTCCAGAATGACTGGACCAATTCACAGTTACACCAAGAGTCTGTTAGTCTGCCAGTTTTTTTGCCGCCACTTCTTGTCATTCTCCTCTTTTGTCATTGTTATCAGTTTCAGGGGGTTGAGATCTAGGCAACTCTAGAAGACTCTCTTTGTTCAAACGATTTATTGATCTCCATTGGTCAAAGGGTTCCCACATTGAGGATATCGAAACTGTTAGATGTCATAAAGTGAAATGATATGTAGTCAAATGCATTATAGAAATGTAAAAAAAACCCCTATTTTATTTAAATAGATTTCCTGAAAGAGTCTTTCCTCTTTTTGTTTTCAGTTGATCAGATTATGTTTTTATACAGTCATTCAATTAGTTAACAACTGTTAAGTGCCTCCTTGTGTGAGTACATACAAGATTGATACAGGGCAGTTGTGGGAGGAGAGGGCACTAGTGGCTAGGAGATCAGAAAAGACTTAATGTAGAAGATGGTATATGGGCTGAGTTTTGAAGCAAACCAAGAATTTCAAGAGGCACTCGTGGCAAGGGGGAGTGTACCAGGTTGGGGAGATAACACAAAGGCAGAAAAAAATAAAACACTTGAATTTTTTACAGAATGATGTTGATGACAAACTATCTGCTGTGAAGATGAAGATGTTTGGAAAACTCACAAGAGATAAATTTGAGTGGCACCCTGACAAACTGCTTTGTAAAAGATTTAACATCCCTGATCCTTATCCAGAGTAAGTTCTTAATATGATAGTAACATTAAACGCAGATTTTTCCATTAGCACAGATTTTTCATATTACCAAAATAAGGATAACTTTTACCTTTCTATTTAAATGTTTACAAACGTTTAACTATCTGTTACTGGTAGTCTTAGAGATTAAAGAATTTCACTATTATGTATAAATCTTTTAACATCACTTTTTATGCTCTTTATGCAGTTTAAATTGATTGTTATTTACATGCTTTTATCCTCCCACAGCAATGCAGTCCTTTGCATTTAGTTACAAGTAAGGAAAAGTGTATATAATTAAACCAAAATTTATCATACTTTTGTAATAAGTTTCACTGGCAGTGTCTTTAATAAATATAGGCACTTGTGATTAGGAAATACTCCTTTTAAAATTAATTTTAATTCTGGACTTAAACATTTGTATTTGCATACATAAAGTAGAATAAAAAAGAGAATTGTACATGAACCTTCAGATTTCTATTATGTACAGTTTTCTTTTTCTTTTAAATATATAAGATGATCAACTTGTAGTTTTCAAGCTGTCCTGCTTTTGGAAAATATTCCTTGTGCCCTCCATCTGAATATTTTAAAAATTCGTTAAAAGTGGTTCTTTAAAATATTGAAGTACTTTAATTAATACAGATCTTTGTGGGGCTTTTAGGACAAAATAAAAAGAATCGACATTTTTTTTAAGAATAATTTATTCGAAAACTGGTGTTAATTAAAATTCATCCCTTTTTCCTTCTAGTTCAACTATAGTTGGATTACCAAAAGTTAAACGTGACAAGTACTCAGTATTTAACTTTTTAACGATAGCTGAGCCCACAACATTAACCACAACTCAAGTATCAAATGAAAGGGCACAACAGAATCACAGTCGCAACAGTGAGTAGGACATAATCTGACTAATATAATAATGAATAGTCGCTGTCTTAATATGTGACCAATTGTGGAACCTGAAGCAAATGATATTCATTAAGAAAGCATATTGCTTGCAAACTTTGTTAGAATTACATAGAAATTTATAAATCATCTTCTGTATTATAATGAATAAGGAACAGTAAGTGATTGTGTGATGGAGAATTTCATTTATATGACTGTATTATTGTTGGTATCAATCAATTTTTAGAAGCAAGAAAGCCATCAAGGTGGGATATACCTGACCAAGAAGAGAAGAAAGAAGATTCTATTAGTGAGTTTTTAAGTATGGCTAGATCAGAGGCTGAAATTCAGAAGCAGCAGCTGAGGCCATTGGTAAATAATGCTGAAGGGAGTACAGCGGAACCATCTTCAGCCAAGGTATGTATGAGACTGCTGTTTTTGTCACGTTCTCATATTTATGCTGCTTTCATTATTTTTCTGTGTTACAATGATTTCTGTACTTGTTAGTTCCTCTTACTTACTGAGTTAGTTACTAAGTCCTAGAATCTCAGCAGTATTTTTTAGCAGTGTTAAAAAAATAATTTAGATTGATCTTAATGTAGCAGAGTGGTACTATGTGTAACTCTGCCTGTATTAAACATTGAAACAAAATTATTAACTTAAATTCTCAATTCATCCGATCTCTAAATTTCCCTCCTTCTATAGAAGACACTTTTCTTCTAGGTTCTCATGTTTACAACCTAAAAGGTATTCATTTTTAGTTAACATTTTTTCAGTTAAAATGCATTTATTGTCTATACCCTTACCTCCTTTATTCCTCCAGAGAAAAAAAAGGGAAGAAATCCTTCTAACAAATATACATAGCCAAGCAAAACAAATTTCTCTGTTAGCCATGTCCAAAAATGTGCCTTCTTCCTTGTGCCTTTGGAATCATGGGTGGTCATTGCATTGAACAGTTTTTTAAGTCTTTCAGAGGTGTTTGTTTTTACGCTGCTACTGTTATTGTATAAATTCTTCTCATAATTCTGTTCTCTTTACTCTGCATCAATTCATACATAACTTTGCAGGTTTCTCTTTTGTCATTTCTTATGATACAATGATATTGTTTATGTAACATAATTATATATTAGCCGTTCCTCAGTTGCAGGGCTCTCCCTTAGTTTCTAGGTCTTAGCCAGTAAAAAATGAGCTGCTATGAATATTGTTGTACATCTTGGTTCTTTTTCTCTTTATTTAGTCTTTTTAGATATTGGCCTAGTAGGGGTAATACTGAGTCACAGACTGCACAGTTTAGTAACTTTTTTGGCATAGTTACAAAATGCTTTCCAGAGTGGTTGGATCAATTCACAGCTTTACCAATAGTGCATCATTTAATGTGTCTATTTTCCTTCAGCTCTTCTAACAGTTGTCATTATATATTTTTGTCAACTTTGTCAATCTGATAGGTGTGAGTTAGAACCTCATTGTTAGTTTAATTTGAATTTCTCTTATTATCAATGATTTGAAACATTTTTGGGGAAAATTTTTATATTTTATTTTATTTTCTAGTTACATGTAAAAACAAATTTTTAACATTTGCTTTTTAAAATTTTGAGTTCCAAATTCTCTCCCTTCCTGCCTCCCTTTTCCCCTCTTTGAGAAGGCAAGCAATTTGTTATAGATTATACATGTGCAGTCATGCAAAATCTCTTTTGTAGCATTTTTTTCATATGACTACTGAAAACTTAGATTTCTTCCTTTGAAAACTGCCTGTTCACATAGTCAGACATACATACACTTTGATCCAGCCATACCACAGCTAAGTGGTCTATTCCTCAAAGAGATCAAAGAAAGAGGAAGAGGACCTGTGTGAACAGAAATATTTATAGGAGCTCTTTTCATAGTGTCAAAGAATTGAAAAATTAGGGGTGCCCATCAATTGGGGAACAAGTTATGGTATATGTATGTGATGGAATGCCACTGCACTGTAAGAAATGTTGAAGGGAATGATTTTGGAATGATTTTAGAACAGCCTGGAATTACATGTAGGAACCGTTTCAAAGTGAAGTACGCTGAACCAGGACAGTAATGTACACAGCAGCAACAATACTGTGAAGATCAACACCTTTGAAAGACAGGTACTTCTGATCCACACAGTGTGACCAGCTGTGATACCAGAGTACTTGTGATGAAATGTCCTGCCCATCTCCTTATGGAGAGGTGATGAAATCAAAGTGTAGATTAAAGGGTTTTTAAAAAAAATTATATATATACATATATATATATAAAATATGGTTAATGTGGAAATTAGTTTCACTTGGCTGTCCATATTTCTAACAGTTTTTTAAAAAATTTTACTTTCTCAGTCAGTAAGGGGGAGAGGGGTAAACCAAGAGAGAGGGAATTCAAAAACAGATAATAAAATTAAATTGGATTTTTAAAAAAACTGCCTGTTCATATGTTTGGTTATTTATCAGTTGAGGAATAGCTTTTATTCTCATACATTTAAATCAGTTCTTTAAAGAAACCTTCTATAGAAATTTCCCCCAGAAACCTATTTCCTTTCTAATCTTAACTATATTGGTTTATTTCTGCAAAAATTTTTTAGTTTTATGTAATCGAAATATCTTTTCTGTCTTTTGTTTGGTCATGAATTCTACCTCTATGCATAGATGTAAGGTATTGACCTGGTAGGTATAGATCTAATAGGTAAATTCTTCCTTCCTTTTGTAATTTGTTTATGATGTGACCATAGAGTCATTTTTGACTTTTCTACTTTGGCTAACTTGTTTCCTTCACTGTCCTCCTCCCCTCCCTGAGTCAAGTCCAGTTTGCCAATTCTTATTGATTCTATCTCTTCAGAATCTCTTACATCCTTTCTTTTTACTCACAGTGCAGCCAGCCTAATTCAGGGCTTCATCATCTCTTCACTGAATTATTTTCTTGAACCCTATTCTGAAGGGGTCCTTTGATACTCTTCCTACCTGCCAGGGTCTTAGCTTTTGGGGCAGTCATCACAAAGCATATGCACACACATGCTCATTGGATGTTCTCTGCATTTAATTCTTTTTTTTCCTCTCCTTTAATATTTTAATATCTTCTTTTTTCTATTTCTTTCTGCATTGCCCTTCTTAATGTATGATATTCAGGTGGAAAATGAAAGTGCAGATCAGAAGAATGAAGAAGGTAGCAGACCATCCATGGATTTATTTAAAGCTATCTTTGCCAGTTCTTCGGATGAAAAATCCTCTTCCTCTGAAGAAGAGGAAAGTGAAAATGAAGACAGTCAAGCTGATCCTGGAGGATCAGATCCGAAAAGTCCAAAGCCAAGTGATTTGGTAGAAACATCATCTGATGTACAAGGTATTTGTTGTCCATATTTAAAACTGTTGTAATTCAGAAAATGACAATATTTCTGGAAAAGCTATTTGTTTTACCTGCAGAATTGCAGATTAGGATACTTTACAATCAAAGATAATTCTTTGTTTAATTAGCTAACTGATTTAATTTAAGCAGCAGTAATTGTGCCTTTTCTGGGCTTCATGGGCTATGTTATCACTACTGCACAAGGACAATTTTTTATTTTTCTCTAATGCGAGTATCTGGTGGATTTTTAGGATAGCCATGATTATTGATTATTATCATCTTTTGTTTCTCCCGTGTCCGTGGAGGTGCTAACATAGTTTGCAAAACTTTAAATTTGTTCAGAAAGACCTAAACTAATGGAAGTTTTGATAGCTGAAAAAGAATTGTTTTTTGAAATTTTTATTATTAATAAAGCCAGGTCCTTTGACTTTGTGAACTTTTGTCTATGAAATACATAGGGCTCCACACACATACATCCATTTTACAGATAGGTATTTGAATTTTAAATGTTTTATTATGCATTTAACTTATAATTTTCTTTAAAACATTTTATTAATATTTTTTGTTTCATATCACTTTACTTCTCAATATATCCCTACCCAGAGGGTCTTGCTTTATGATAAGTAAAAGGAAAGAAAAAAGAAAAAATGCAGGTTGGCAAAACCAGGCAATCAATAGTTCAGTCTTATAGTGTTCCACATCCAGGCCACTAACTCTCTGCAAGGAAGAGGAGGGGAGCTACATTCTCATTTCTTTTCTTTGGGGCCAAAATTAGTCATATTATATGCTGTTCAGTTTAAATTTACATTGTACTCCTCAGTTCATATCAGTTTTTCCGTGCCTCGCTGTGTATTTCGTACAGTGTCCTGTATCAGCATTGTTTAGCCATTCTCTAGGCAGTGAGCCTCTGCTTTACTTGGAGTTCTTTGCTGCCACAGATAGCAAATAGCACTTTAAACAAAACCAAGGCAACATGCATTTACAAATATTGACACTTCGGTGTTAATTTATTTCTATCTGCACGTGTCCGTAATAGCTGTAATTAGTTAGGTTTCTGTTGTGGATATAATTTTCAAGATTATTTTATTCCTCATCGTCTCTTTGTGGGGGCAGATTTTTGTAGTCACTACTTTTGGTTTCTTCAAGTATTGGGTTGTATGAGGAATTATCAAGCAAGGTGAACATAAGTGCAGTTTCAAAATTCCTTATTTCAGAAGCGTGAGCTAAATTGTTGTCAGCTTTATACCAAAGAAGCAAGCTTTTCTCACAATCCTACTGTCTGACATGGAGCACTTTAAAGTCTGAAAACCACTTAACATATGTCATTTGATTTGTTTATTCAGTCATAGTGATGTAGAACTGCAGCAGTGCAGGCACCATAAGTAAATAATAGCCATGAAAAATGGAAATTCCCTAAACTTCTTAGGTCCTCATACTTGCAAATCCAGGTTTGAATCTTTGAAAAAGCATACAGAGTTCTAATTTAATACATTCATTAGTTTTTCTTAACAGAAAAAATGTATTCTAAGGCTGTATGGCTTTTATGATCCTTTCTGTACAGTAGTATGTGCTAAAAATCTTTGAATGGCTATATTTATTATATTTGTTAACCTTGGTTTATAAATTTAACCTTTTGGCAGCTTTCATTCTGAAAAGTTCCACATAAATATAAAATGTTGCCAATGACAGTCCTTTTCCTCTGAAGATATAGAGGAAAAAATTGGATTATTAACTTGTACACTGTGATTAATTTTTAGTAAAATTGAATCATTACTTTGTAATGGAAGACAATCCTGCATATTTGTAAATTTTTTCCCTAAGGTGTTTCTTTTTTAAAAAATAAAATATGCTCATTTTATCCAGTCAGTACTGTGGTGATCAATGAGCTGGTGCCTCCTGTTACTTTACAAAAGATGCAGCTGGATGAAAGAGAAGAATTTGGTCCACGACTCCCTCCTGTGTTCTGTCCTAGTAAGTTGAGAATCCTAAGTATACATATTTGCTTCACAAATAATATCCATTCTCTTACTTTTGAATTTCTTTTTTTTTTACTTTTAATTTTTTAAATTTTATTTATTTTTTCTTCTGAATTTCAGTTCAGTTCAATGAACAGTTACGGAATACCTGTTATGTGCAAAACGCCATACTAAGCTAGAGTTATATCAACATGAAAAAATCCCTGTTATTCCCTCCCTTGGGGAGACTATAGTTAATCTAGTGGAGTGAAGCAGGCAGAAAGAAAGACCTGATGTACCCAAAAAAGTACATTTAAAAAGTAAAATGTGATCCACGAACAAAGGAAGAGAGATGGACCACATTCATCTGAGATCAGTGAAGGCTTCATAGGGAAAAGGCCCCTAAGCTGGGCTATGATTGTCAGATCAGTCAGAGGAGAAAAAGAGAGGACCCAGAGTTCTAGGCAGGGAATTGTTCACACACATGGACAGGTGTGGAGACGACAGGAGAGTAGAGATGGCTTGTCATCCAGTGTGATTGGAACAGAGAATAGGGAGGAAGGAGTCAGTATCAGAGCCAAAATGTGGGGGGTCTGATTGCTCAGCTGTGGTGCCAAGGAGTCTGTATTAAAGCTTTTAAAATTAGTTTTTCATGGAGAAGATGTGGTACATGAAAAATAACCACGGGCTCTGGACATGAGGTCAGCTTTTACCTCTGAGGCTTTACTATCTGTATGCCCCTCTGGGCTTATATTTGTAAAATGAAGGAGGAGATGACCTTTGAGGTCCTTTGTAGCTCTGAATCAGATCCTGTGAGGCAGCTGGAACTTGGAGTCAGAGAGACTTACATTCAAATCCTGCCTCAGATATTAGATTTGTGACCCTAGGCAAATCACTTAACTTCTCACATCCTGTCTCCTCATCTATAAAATAGGACTGATAATAAGACCAATCTCAAGTAGGTATTATAAAGATCCGGTGAGATACAAAGAACTTTTTTAAAGCATTAATATGTTAGTTATTATCTTAACAAAATAAGTTAACTCCCTCTAATAAAGCAAGCATTCAGATTGTATTCATGAAATCTAAAATAGCAAAATATCCATAATTTTCATAGGATTTCTTATAGAATTGTAGGTTTAGAACTGTAAAAGACCTCAGAGATCATCTAGTCCAGTCTTTTTATTTTACAGGTGAGAAAACAAAGTAAGAAGTGAAGATAGGATTCAAACTCAGGTCTTCTGACTCTCAGCACAATACTTATTCCATTCTACCAAGCCATCCTTGTAAATGCTCAGGTTATTGTGTCCATTGGCAAGCTCAGGAAATGAATACAATCATTTTTGTAGTCATTGCTTTAATGAGACAATAAGGTAGCTTTTACAGAAAACATCCCCATTTTAAAGATGAAGATACTGAGACCCAAAGAGAAATTAACAATATGGAATCTAATGAAATCTTTCTATTCCCCATGATCATAACATTTGTTGGTTTACAGCCTTCAAGATCTTTTCAAGGAAAAGTAATTTGGTCCTTTCATCTTTTAAAGATATTGAGTACAAGGTGTTTAAGTGTTTAAAACTTTTATCAGTTTTTAAAATAAAAGTCAGGTGTGGAAAGACTTTTGAAGGGGAAAATAGTATAGTATAGTACTCTTAAATCTCTGTACTGAGAAACAGTATAGGACTTAAAATCTTCTACAATGATTGGGTTTAAGTCCCATCCTTGTCACTCATTTCCTGATTTAACTTAGATCAGTCCATCAGTTCCTCATCTCTAGATAGGCTTATACTTGTACTCTCTGAGAGGCAGCATAACATAATGAATAAGACAGCTGGATTCAATCCCACTTCATTTCTTTAATAGTATTTTATTTTTTTCCCCAATTACATGTCAAAACAATTTTTAACATTCATCTTTATAAAATTTTGAGTTCCAAACTTTTCTTCCTCCCTCCCTCCCTCCATTCCCCTTTTCCTAAAATGGTAGGCAATTTGATATAGTATACATGTGCTGTCATGTAAACCGTATTTCCATATTAGTCTCAGTTGTGAAAAAAGAAACAGGCCAAAAGGAAAAAAAAACATTAAAAAGAATAAAATAAGTGAAAAAAATATGCTTCAATCTGCATTTTGAGTCTATCAGTTCTTTATCTGTATGTGGATAGCATTTTTCTTCATGAGTCCTTTGTACTTGTCTTGGATCCTTGTATTGCTGAGGTGAGCGGAGTCATTCATGGTGTATCATCACACAATGTTGCTGATACTGTGTACAGTATTTTCCTGGTTCTGCTCATTTCACTTTGTATCATTTCATACAAATCTTTCCAGGTTTTTGTGAAATCTGCTTGTTCATCATTTTTTATTCCACAGTAGTATTCCATTACATTCATATACCACAGCTTGCTCAGCCATTCCTCAATTGATGGACACCTCAATTTCCAATATTTTGCCACCAGGAAAAGAGCTGCTATAAATGTTTTCTCACATGTAAGTCCTTTTCCCTTTTTTATGATCTCTTTGGGATACAGACCTAATAGTGGTATCACTGGATCAAAGGGTACGCACAGTTTGGTTGCCCTTTGGACATAGTTTCAAATTGCTCTCCAGAATGGGTGGATCAGGTCACAATTCCACCAAAAATGCATTGTTGACCCAGTTTTCCCACATCCTCTCCAACATTTATCATTTTCCTTTTTTGTCGTATTAATCAGTCTGATAGATGTGAAGTGGTACCTCAGAGTGATTTGAATTTGTATTTTTCTGATAAAAAGTGATTTAGATCATTTCTTCATATGCCTATAGATAGCTTTGTTTTCTTCATCTGAAAACTGCCTATTCATATCCTTTGATCATTTATCAACTGGGGAATGGCTTGTATTCTTACAAATTTGACTTAGCTCTGTATATGTTTGAGAAATGAGGCCTTTATCGGAGACAGTTGCTGTAGAGATTGTTTCCCAGCTTTCTGCTTTTCTTCTGATCTTGGTTACATTGGTTTTGTTTGTGCAAAAGCTTTTTAACTTAGTATAATCAAAATGATCTATTTTACATTTCGTACTGCTCTCCATCTCTTATTTGGTCATGAATTCTTCCCTTCTCCATAGATCGAACAAGTAGACTACTTCTTCCTCTTCTTATTTGCTTTTGGTGTCACTCTTTATGTCCAAATCACATAACCGCTTTGACCATATCTTGGTATATGGTGTTAGATGTGGCTGTATACATAGTTTGTGCCCTAGTGTTTTCCAGTTTTCCCAGCAGTTTTTGTCAGATAGTGAGTTCTTATCCAAAGGGTTTATTGGGTTTATTAAGCACTAGGTTACTGTAAATCCCAGTTCTGACACATAGTGGCAGTGTGACCCTTTCTAAGACACTTTAACTTTGTAGTGCCCTAGATAATTATTTTTAAGACAGTAAGTTGCAATGCACATGCCAATCAGCATTGGTAAAGGGAGTTCCCTCATCAGAAGTCTCCAATACCAGTGAAATCATAGGTCTGCCCCCCTTCCCTCCCAAAAAAAAACCAAACCAAAGAACTTTTTAACATGAATCTCTGGTTTGTTTCTGGGAATCACATAAGAAGATAATATATTTAAAGTGCTTGTATCTGAAAAGCACTATAGAAAAATCTATTCATGGGATTCATAACTCTAGAGCTGGAAGGGACCTTAGAGGTCATTTGTAGTCATCTACCCTAATGTTACCGATAAGGAAATGGAGATCTTTGTAGTCAGTATGTCAAACTCCTGTGGTTTCTAACAATAGTATCAGTATAATTTATGCCATTTATAGATCAGGGACATTAACTGAATTCTATTGATAAATGTTAATCTAACCCTCTTCAGCACATTCAGCATGTAGTAGCTTAAGGGGAAGTGGAGGTGCACAGCACAGATTTGGAGTTTAGATGAAATTACAGATCACTTTATTTTTTCCTGTTTTTCTCTTTTAAGAAAACAGAGTAGCATTTTTTACTGTGTAGGAAGAGACTATAAACATTATTAAGTCCCTACAATGTGCGGAGTGCTTTGCAAATATTATCTTATCGATCCTAACCACAACCCTGGGATGTTGTTGTTACTGTTTTCCCCATTTTTAGAGTTGAGGAAACTGAGGCAGACAGGGGTGAAGTGACTTGCCCAGTGTCATACATTTAGTCTGTGTCTGAGGTAAGATTTCAGCTCAGGTCTTCCTCATTCCAGTCTCAGCACTGTCCCTTCTGTCACCTGGCTATTGGTAATGAAGTATTTAATTTCATCCCGTTTGGGGACCTTGGTAAAAACTGAACCAGCAAATACACTTTTAAATTTCTAATCTTCTTTATGTCTCATTTTCATATAATGTTCTCAGTGTCATTTTAGTAAAAAGCTTCAGTTTGATGGTACGTGAGTGGGTAAAGGACAATATTGATAACTTATCAAAAAGACTAGAATAAACAAAATTGGGCAAGCGTACACTAAGAGAAACATTTCTTTTTTAAAAAATTTATCAATTTATTTGTTTTCAGTTTTCAACATTCACTTCCATAAGTTTAAAATTTTCTTCCCCTCCATCCCCAAGACGGCATGTGATCTTTTGTGGACTCTACTCATAACATTCCTATTAAATACTATGTTATACACCAGTCACGTTGCATAGAAGAATTATAATGAATGGGAGAAACCATGAGGAAAACAAAACAAAACACAACGAAACAACAAAAAAGAAAATAGTCGGCTTCATCCTGCATTCTGACTCCATAGTTCTTTCTCTGGATTTGGATGGCATTTTGTATCATTAATCCTTTGGAAATGTTTTAGGTCCTTGCATTGCTGAGAAGGGCTAAGTCTATCAGAATCAGTATTTGTGTACAGCACCTGTTACTGTGTGTAATGTTCTCCTCATTCTGCTCACTTCACTCAGGATCAGTTCATATAAGTCTTTACAAGTTTTCCTGAAGTCTACCTGCTTATCATTTCTTATAGCACAATAGTATTCCATTACATTCATATACCACAACTTGTTCAGCCATTCCCAATTGATGGGCATCCCCTCGATTTCCAGTTCTTGGCCACCACAAAAAAGAACTGCTATAAATATTTTTGTACATGTGGGTCCTTTTCCTATCATTATGATCTTTTGGGATACAGCCCTAGGAGTGATATTGCTGGGTCAAAGGGTATGCACATTTTTATAGCCCTTTGGGCATAGTTCCAAATTGCTCTACAGAATGATTGGATCCACTCCACTAGCAATAAGTGTTCCAGCTCTCCCACATCTTCTCCAACATTTATCATTTTCCTGTTTTGTCATGTAAGCCAATCTGATGGGTGTGATGTGGTACCTCAGATTTTGATTTCCTTTGTTTTGATTTGCGTCTCTCTAATCAATAGTGATTTAGAGTGATTTAGATTTAGAGTATTTTTTCATGACTATAGATAGCTTTAATTTCTTCCTCTGAAAACTGCCTGTTCATATCCTTTGTCCATTTATCATTTTGAGAATGACTTGTATTCTTGTAAATTTGATTCAGTTCTCTATATATTTTAGAAATGAGCTCTTTATCACAGACACTAATTGTAAAAATTCTTTCCCAATTTTCTGCTTCCCTCCTAATCTTGTTGCATTGGCTTTTGTGCAAAACCTTTTCAATGTAATGTAATCAAAATTATCCATTTTGCATTTCATAATGTTCTCTATCTCTTGTTTGGTCACACATTTCTCCATTCTCCATAAATCTGACAGATAAACTTCCTTGCTCCCCTAATTTGTTTATAGTGTCAGCCTTTATACCTAGGTCATGCATCCATTTGGACTTTATTCTAGCACATAGTGTCAGATATTAGTCTATGCCCTATTTCTGCCATACTCTTTTCCAGTTTTCCCAGCAGTTTTTGTCAGTGAGTTCTTAATGTAGAAGCTGAAGTCCTTGGGTTTATCAAACAGAAGATTACTGTAATCATTGACTACTGTGTCTTGTGTACCTAACCTGTTCCACTGATGTCCCCCTTCTTTTTCTTAGCCAGTAGCAAGTGGTTTTTATAATAGCTGCTTTATAATGCAATTTAAGATTTGGTATAACTAGGCCACCTTCCCTAGTATTTCTTTTCATTAATTCCCTTGATATTCTGGACCTTTTGTTCTTCCAGATGAATTTTGATATTTTTTCTAGCTCTATAAAATAATTTTCTGGTAGTTTGATTGGCATGGCACTGAATAAGTAAATTAAGTTAGGTAGAAGTGTCATTTTTATTATATTAGCTTGGCTTACCCATGAGCAACTGATGTTTTTTCCAGTTATTTACATCTAACTTTATTTGTGTGAAAAGTGTTTTATAATTGTGTTCATATAATCCCTGTGTTTTTTTTGGCAGGCAACTCCCAAATATTTTATAATGCCTACAGTGACTTTAAATGAAATTTCTCTATCTCTTACTATTGAGCTTTGTTAGTAATATGTAGAAATGCAGATGATTTATTTGAGTTTATTTTATATCCTGCAACTTTGCTAAAGTTGTTTATTTTTTCAAGTAGTTTTTCACTTGATTCTCTAAGATTCTCTAAATATACCATCATATCATCTGCAAAGAGTGATAACTTAGTTTCTTCTTTGCGTATTCCAATTCTTTCAACTTCTTTTTCTTGTCTTATTGCTAAAGTTAACATCTCTAGCACTATATTGAATAGCAGTGGTGATAATGAACATCCTTGTTTCACCCCTGATCTTATTGAGAATGAGAAACATTTCTAATGTTAGGGCTAGAAAACAAAGGTAATTCCTTCTTTGTGGCGCTGGAAAATAGTGAAAACTGAAATTTTTGCAACATTGACTTAATTGTTGTATTTGTTGTGAATTTAATACTTTTTTTCTTGTTTGACAAATTCTAAATTCTGTTATATTAAAATATCTTGTTCTCAAGTTTGAAGTGGTAAATTCAGCTTTGGGGAGAATTCTCTGCTTATTAGTTGTTCAGCCACTTAAAAAATGCTATTGATATCTTTTGTTCTTTTACCATTCCTCTATCAGTGTCTCCATCCCCATCTCTGACCAGAGTTCATTCTTTGTCATAAAGAATGAAAGAGGAGAAAAAAGCAGTTCAGCATAACTAAGCAACAGATTAATCAAGATCTTCAGTGTACCATGTCTATACTGTTTTACCTCTGCACAGGAGGCAAGGAAATGCATTTGATTTCAGATCATCAGGGTCAAACTTGAATAGCATAACCATACAGTGATCAGTTAGGTTTTTTGGTTGAGCATGGTCTCAAAAAAGAGATATTAGAAGACATTCCAAACCACTCCCCCTCTTCCCTATTCCTTTGTCAAGGTAGAAGGTCCAGGGAATAGTATGTATATTTTCAGATATTTTTAGTGTGCTAATCAGTTTTGCTGACTTTTTCCCCCTTCTCCTTTCCCTTTTTTTTCCTTTAAAATATTATTCATTTGTATGGAATGGCTGTCTGGTTGAGGGGAAGGGATGCTGGGACAAATTTTGGGAGTGTTGAAGTGTATTTTGTTTGCCTGGTTCTACTTATTTCACTTACCTCAGTTCACATAAGTCTTCCCAGACCTTCCTGGTCAGCCATTCTTGATGACACAATGATCCATAAATTGTTTTTAGCCTAAAAGGCTCTTCTTTTTAGAAAGACTATTTCTAAAACTGATTTTCTTATATGAAAGTTTGTGAAATAGCTGATCTGATGGTAAATTAAAAATGTGTATTAGCAGAATAATTTTATTTTTATCCTTAATCTCTCAAATGAGATTATAATAGAGTACATAGGTCTCATAATGGGTACATGTGGTGGTAGCTCTTTAAAAGTGCTAATGTATGGTGTCTTGTGCATAATTAGGCCCACAATAATTGTTTATTGAATTGGATTAAGTATACTAATACACTGGCATTTGAATGCAACAGAAATGAGTCCATGAACACAAGTTCTACCTCAATATTAAAGCCAATCTTTAGTGCTAGTTCAGTTTTGATATCTTCAACCTTTTTGCCCCTGTTAGGTTGTGTGTTTGCTACCACTTCAAACTGAATTTTATTTTAGATGCTCGTCAGAAACATGAACCTGTGCAGCAGTCCAGTCTTTTGGAAGACCACCCAAAAGAGAAACCTAAGAAGAGCAAAGAAAAGCGAAAGACAAAGAAAGACCACAAACATAAAAAAGAAAAGGTAAATTTGTTCTTCGTGGGATAGGTGGAAGAGGACCACTGGTTGTTGTTTTCCTGGTCTAGCAAGTGCTTTTTCTTCACCCTAAGTATAATCCTCATCTCAATCCTCTAAGCCAGACTGTGGTAAGCTTGTCAAACCCTCAGATTCTGAAAGGCAATTCCTTGGTACTTTCACACCCTTCCCAAAAGATTGGATTTTATATACCACCTTTCTTTTTTTTCCCTGAAAGTTTTTCTTTCTAAGTGAAGAAATATGTTCAAGTGTATTGATTTTTTAGTAATATGAACAGAAAGAAGTGTTAGGAGGATATGTAAGTGCTATTGTGCGTCTTAGAGTAATGAAAGTATTTTCTAAGAAGCCTGAGAATGCATCATATTGGCTGTTGAGTACCAAATGGGGCATTTCTGAGAGTATTTTTTGTTGGGCTTACTTGATTTTAGCCCTAAAATGTAGTTAGTAATTTGCTATTCAGGAGACTCAAAAAAATATTGTGTGCTTTTAAAAAATAGTTGTATTGCTGTCATCGTTAAAATCTGTCAGCTAGATAAAAGTTTGTTAGCAGATAACAAACAAATAGATTGTTCCTAATATGAAAGTTTGCTTCTCAATCTACGGATGTTTATATTCTTGTTCTCATTAGGGGTTGTTGTCTCATCAAAAAGAGATTAATGGCAATTTTCCTGGGAGAAAAAAAATATAGTTTATGACTTCCAGGTGCAACAAATACCATTTTGGTATGCTAACAACTCCTTTATTCACACCAGTCAGTGTTTCTCAATCTCTATTAGAGGTGGTTATAGCGTAATGCACAGAGTCCTGGACTTTGATTCTGGATAGCAGAGTTTTAGTTTGGTCTCCACTATTTGTTCCCAGCCTCCAGCCACAATTTCTTCATCTGTAAAATGTTGGTAATAATCCTTATACTACCTACCTCGTGGGTGGTTATGAGGAAAGGCAAATTATAAACTGTAAAGCTCTATGTAAATTGGTAATAGTTATTTATTATTATCATTCAGTCCCTGATATGTCTGTGAATTTTACGGGAAAGGGAAAGCATCTCTCCAGCTAACCTTCCACTGGCCAAGCTATCCATTTTATGATATAGAGACACATATTAGAAATGTATTTTTCTCCACCATAGGTTACTGTTAATACATAGTTTCCTGTCATACCTACCTTCTGTCCATTACCGCTTGATAACCAATTGACAAGAAAGGATTTATGAAACATTAGAAATTCCTTGGTTATACATCGTTTGGGAAACAGTGCAATTAAACATTAAGTTGATGACAGAAGTGTGAACTTGGGTGACAGTTCCTAATCTGCTATTCCATAGTTGATGTGGACAATTGAAAGATTTTTAGTATTTGAAATATTGTATTTTGGTAAAGATTAAAGTAAATATTTCTTTTTCTTCTTGGGATCATGATATGATCTTGATCTGAGTAAGTTGGTAATGGAAGCTGAGATGGAATGTAGGATAGGAAAGTAGACTAGAAACAGCTCAATTATTAACAGACTAATGAAAGAAAAAATCCATTAAAATCCTACCTTCTTGAGATGAATTAAGGAGCTGAAAAGTATCATAGATAAATTTTAAAATAAAATTGTTTGTTTCTTAACTATGTTTTCTTATTTTTGCAAGGTGATAGTGCTATTATTTTTCTGACCAGCCCCTCTGTGTGTGTTTCCATGATGTCTGTCCCCCAAATTTGTAGCCACTCAGAGGCTTTCAAGAAAAACGAGGTCACTTGAGTTAGTGAGAAATGTCATAGGCCATCTTGGAAGTGCAGTGTCTGCAGGATTATGCCCTAACTAAGTTTGTTTAGGAGTTAAAGCTTGTACCACTCTGCTATGTAAATACTGTTATTTCTTTGCTACACCAAAGTATGATGTAATTTATTTTGAAATAGATTTTTTTGTTTTTAATGAACCCAGCTGTCTTTTTTTATTATTTTTTCCAGAACTTATTCATTTATTCCAGAACATCTCAAAATTTCACACTAAAACAAGTGTGAAATGCAAGACTAAACAACTATATTTTTCTTTTTTAACCAGAAAAAGAAACATAAGAAGCATAAACAGAAAGGCAAACAGAAAAATAAAAAAACAGAGAAGAGTAGTAGTTCGGAGAGTGTTGATAGCAGTGACAGCCAGAGTGATACAGAGAAGGTCAAAGACATATCACCTCAGGAACTTCTGAGAAGGTATGCCATTCTTTTGTTTTCTCCTGTTAGAGAAATGGAGCCAACATGAGGAATAGATTTAAGGCATTGAAATTTAAGTTGAGACCCAAGTTCTGGTTGTGGTGCTAAACAGTAAATAACTGTTACCTTTGTTAAATTTTCCTTTCTTCAGCTCTCACTTTCCCCATCTGCAGAATAAAAGTGTTGAAAGAGATGATTTCTCACATTCTTTTTACATTTTCAAGTTATTTCTTTACATATATGCACTGCAGTTAACACTAGGAGAACCAGAATTTAAGACTGTCTCAAAGGACCAAACTGTGTCAATTGACACAGTGCCTATTTTTTTTATCTACAAGACAAAGAAAATAGAGATGATAGGATAAAAGATTTTATTTGATAGCAGAATTATATTTTTGAATTAATTGATGTATCTATTCCTTCTAATGTTTAAAACAGATATGGCTGTATTTCATACTTATTAGTCTTTACCATGATAATGGACTGAGACTTCAGTTTGGAAATAAAATCCTCAATCATATTTGATATTGAAGTATCAACCACTTTTCACAGGTCAAACAGTAAATTATCGATGGACCAAAGTTGGGAACTCTTTGTGCATCTTTTATAACACAATGTATATTAATTAATTCAACAGTTACTAAGTGCCTATTATTCTCTCCCATTTTCTTCATTTCACAACACCTTAATATCATCTCTCTTCCTCCAGTTCCTGACAAAGAAGTGGCCCCCTCTCCTTGACAAGGCCAATTCCTTTGTATGTGCACTTGGTCCCTTCCCCTCTGGTTTGCTGTAGAGCAGTCCTCACTTGTCCTCCTCACTATCGATCTTCAGTTTTTGCTGTCTACGGTTTCCTTCCCTATTACCTTCAAACATGACCATCTCTCCCATCCCAACCTCTCCCATCCTTAAAAAACCTTCACTAAACTTTACCCCCATCCCTTTAATCACTGTCTCCTACCTTTCTCAGCCAAAGTTCTTGAAAATGTTGTGTAGACTCATTACCTTCCCCTCATCTCTTCTCGCTGCCTTCCTCAGGCCTTTGCATGTGATTTCCAAGCTCAACTGAAACTGAGCTCTGCAAACTGAACTGAGCTTGAAGCTGAACCTGCTCAACTACTCTGAAACTGTTCTCTCCAAAGTTACCAGTGCTCTCTTTACTTGTCAGATCTGATGGTCTCTTTCATAGTTTTCATTGTTCTCTGCATTTGTCACTGCTGCATTCTGTTGACTCTGCTGCATTTGACACTGGTGACCCCCGTCTCCTTCTGCATAGTCTCCCACTCTATTCTGCTTCTCCTACCTATCTGAATGTTCCTTAGGTCTTTTTTTTCTGGCTCATCATCTATATGATGCCACCTCTCTGAACTAGGTCCTCTTTTCCCACTGTTCTTTCTCAGTAACCTCATCAGCAACCATGGGTTTAACTACTATCTCTATGCAGATGACTCCCAGATATATAGGGGTGTGTGTGTGTGTGTGTGTGTGTGTGTGTGTGTGTGTGTGTGTGTGTGTGTGTGTGTGTGTGTGTGTCCGTGTGTCCGTGTGTCCCACCCTCTCCTCTGACCTCCAGTCCCACATTACTTGTTGTCTGTTGGACATTTCAAACTAGATTTCTCAGAGACATCTTGTATTTAACATGTCTAAAACTCAACTCATTATCTTTTCCCCCAATGCTCCCCTCTTCCAGACTCCCCTGATTTCTGTTGAAGGCCCCACCATCTTTCTGGTCTTTTTGTTTCATAACCTCAGCATTATCCTGCACTTCTCACTCTCCCTTACCCCATATATCTAACCTGTTGCCGAATCTTGCTGTTTTTCACTTCACAACATCCCTTGCATCCAGCCCTTCTTTCTACTCATGTAGTTTACTACTTGAGTTTAGGTTTTCATCACTTCTCACCTAGATTATTACAAGTTTCCTAATTGTTCTCCCTGGCTCAAGTCTCTTCCCACTCTGGTTCATCCTGCACATTGCCAAAGTAATTTTACATAGATCTGACCATGCTAATTCCCTACTCAATCAACTCCATTGCTTCCTCTTGCCTCTACGATAAAATATCAACTCTTATGTTTGGCTTTTAGATCGTTTCACAATCTAGCCTCAACCTATCTTTCCAGCCTCATTAGCTATTATGCCCCCTCCCACATTCTGCAGTGCAGCCTGATTAGCCTTTTTTCTATTCCTCATACTTTCCATTCCGACTGCTGTGCCTTTGTACTAGCTGTCCTCCATGCCCAAAATGCCCTCTGTAATGTCCTCTACTTTAGAAGTTCAGGCACCATCTTTTACATGAAGGCTTTCCTGATCCTTGTGTCTGCCTTGTACTACCTTGTATTTATTAACTTTATATTTATACTGTATGTGTTTTTACACATGTTGGCTCCCCCATTACAGTGTAAACTTTTGGCAAGTAGGGATTGCTTCATTCCCCAGCATCTAGTGCTTAGAAGACAGTTAATAAAAGTTGATTGGTTAGTTGATGTGCAGTAGGGCTGGGAGTACAAGGACAAAAATAAGACAGGCTGTGCTCTGAAGAAGCTTAGACTTGATGACTGTATATTATTGTAGACCATACTCATTGAGAGGCTCATTTCTGAAGGTAATGAGGCAGTGATAGAGAGATGATCCAGCTTTGTTCTGTTTTCACTGACTGACCAAAAACTATATTCTTTTGAATTGAAAAGATTTGAATTGAAAAAGATTCTTATATTCTTAGGGTTTAGATGGTAGAGAGACTGTAAAGATGAATGTTGGAGAATTCCATAAGGTATATTTTTAAAGGATAGTGATATGTGATTTTTAAATTTTTTTTTAACAGGCTGAAACGTCTTCCATTAACAAAGAAGTAACCTATTTCATCACTTTTGAACTGGGTCTGATCTCTCTTCTGAAATTTTGATCTCCTCTATGATGGTAGATCGGTTATTGCATAATTAATATAATGTACAGATTGTATTTATGTATAAAGCTATGATTTAAAACAGATTTTTAAATCTTTGCATTTCAAAGCCTGAACTGGAAAGTTGTAAACTGGGCTTTAGCTAGTGGCAAAAGAATAAAATTCACAATGTGCATTTTAATTAAAATAGAATTTTTCATATTAAATTAGTAATTACAATTTTATTTCCTGTTCTTTAATGCCTGAAATTTATGTAAAGAAATTAAAATTGTAAACTAGTGCATGACTCCATTATGAAGAAGTAAGACATCCATGTGAGAATTCTTTTATATGGAAAGAAGAAAAATTAAAAAGGGGAAAAAACCCTAAATCTTTATCAGTTGCCAAAATGGATTTTGTATTTGTTTTTTTCCCCTAAACTAAAGCTTCTTGCTTTGGTATCATAGCCTGAGATTCTATGAGAATCTGTGTAATTATACTGACAGCTCATGGTTCCGTGCCAGTTAATATTTCATTTCAGTATTATAGGGATTTGGTATGTTGTTTAGGAAAGGAATATGTGCCATTGGGGTTCAGAGTGGAAAACCCTTGACTTGTACAGTGTAGTAGTGTAGTTAGTATATTTTCTTGACCCTTTTAAAATATTCTTCCAGCTTCAAATCAAAATGCTGTAAGTGGTAACCATTTTGGTATCCTCAAAAAAACCCCCCCAAAACCTCTTAAGTACAAGTATAACCATAAAGAGAGGTTGATGATATAGTGAATAGAGAGCTGGCTGGAATCAGGAAGAGTTGGGTTTAAGTCCTGCCTGAATCACAAGGGGACTGTGTGACACTGGTGATTCCATCTCTAAGCGCCCCAGGCACTGCTCTTGACAATAAATTGCAGAAAAGTCTGTGGTAGAGCTCCTGACACTGATGAAATCACAGGCCTTGCTAAAAAAAAAAACCAAACCAAAAAAACCACCACCACAACAACAACAAAACCAGTCTAGTACATAAATCAGCATACTATTTGGAGGGAGCAAGGAAAAAAATCATGGATTCCTTGAGGAAGAAATGACTTGAATGTGGAATATGGATAACAGTGTGCCATGTTCCTAAAAATGTATTTATTTATTTTTGATTTTCAGCATTCACTTCCATAAGCTTTTGAGTTCTAAATTTTCTCCCCCTCCCTGCCCTCACTCCTTCCCAAGATGGCATGCACTCTATTTTCGTGTTGGTCATGTTGTAAAGAAGGATGTTCTATGGGAGAAACCACAAGAAAGAAGAAACCCCCCAAAAAAGAGAACAAATTGTATTCTTTGATCTACGTTCAGACGTCATAGTTCTTTTTCTGAATATGGATAGCATTGTCCCTCCTGAGTCTTGGAAGTGTCTTAGATCCTTGAATTGCTGGGAACAGCTAAGTCTATCAAAGTTAGTCATTGAACAGTTTTGCTGTTCTTCTGTTTCTGCTTACTTCACTAAGCATCAGTTCATCATATTTACCAAGCTCCCACTCAGGAATGCTCATTCTTCCTCCCTGGTAGAATACCTACCCAAAGAGAAGAAATGTCTTCCTGGCTGCTCTTACTGGGACCAGAATGTATTTCCCTAGAAGTGGATGATTTAAAGGAAATTTAAGTTTGGTCAGCTGATAAAATATTTAAACCAAGCTGTACTAATTCATCTGTACCTGGACCACTCATTATAACGTTCTATAGGGATATATGTTCTAAGTTTTAAAAACCAACTCATAAATGAAATTTAGAAATACAATCTATTTGTATTCTGAATACCTATGTTCTTTTTCTCAGATGCTTTAACTAATTGTCTTTATAAAAGAAGAGTAAATATTTGCTACAAAGATTGTATTTAATGATATTGAATCCCAAATCCCTTACAAATAAACTAGGAGCCAGAGAATCTGGTTTCTAGCCCCAGCTCTGCTACTTAGGTCTGGTGTTGGCTAAGTCTTTTTCCCTTTCTAGGCCTCTGTTTCCATATCTGTAAAATAGTGATAATCCTATCTTACCTACCTCATGGGTTGATGTGGGGGACAAATGAGATAATATTTGTGAAAGTTTTTGTTGCTGCTACTGATTGATCTTAAGGCCACAGATCTAAGGCAAGGTGTTTTTAACTTTTTTTTGTTTCATTGACATTCTGTACTGAGACATCTCAGAATAGATTTGCATAAAGTAAATAGAATTGCATAAAGTGAATAGAATTGCATAAAGTAAAATAAATGAAATTGTAAAGGAAGCCAATTATATTGGAATACAGTTGCTGAAATTTTTTTAAAATCCAAATTTACAGACTGAGTGAAGACCCTTGATTTAAGACTCGAGATAACTCACAGGCCATTCCGTCTAACCTCTTCATTTTAAAGGTGGGGTAGTAAATGTTATAGGTGAGATTTGAATCCTGCTGTGCTGATCAGAATTAGTACTAGTTAGTGCCCTTTTCACCATATCAGATCTGTAAGTCCCAAGCTACAAAGTATTTATGGGACTCAGTATCAGTTGAGACATTTTTTGGACAAGGCTAATTCAGGAATCTGTTTTGCTTAACTGTATGTTTGTTCCATTGGTTTCCTTTCTTTTCCAATGGGTTGGGGGAGGTGAGCGAGAAAATAGCTTTTTGTTCATTTAAAAACTTTTTTTTCCAAATGAGGTGGCAATATGATGTAGTGAAAAGAACACTGAATTTGAGGAAAGAGGGTCTGGTTTGAATTCTGACTCTTTTGCTTACTCTCTGTGTGACAGTAGTTCTCAGTTTCCCCATATCTATAAAGATTGGACTATGTAATCTCTAAGATCCTTGCCTGCTCTAGATCCTTATGTTCCTGTAGTTTAGAGGGCAGTCTTGAAGTTCCAGGATTGTTTGGTTTCCTTGGATATGTAAAAATAGTTCATGATAGACCCAATTTTTTGTACTTAATAAATATTAATAAGTAAGTTAACTATTAATAAAATATTACTAATACCTATTTATTGACTGAGTAGACATTCTGCTGATCACTGGTTCCAAGGAACTAGGTTGCTATATACCATCTACAAGAATAACAGTGCTTTCCCTACAATCTGCAGTACCATAGTGCAGTGTTTAATTGATTCTGCCATGATATTTGTGGTTTCTTTGAAAGTCTCAGCTTTGTTTCTCTGTTCATCATCTGTGAAGTTTTGGAGCTTTAATCATTGAGCTTCAGTTGATCTATCAAAATTTGTAAGTCAGCTCCAGTGTCTGTTAAGTGTCTTATGAGTGTCCTCAATGCTAAGAACAAATCAAAAATTTATACCTCTGCAGGCAGCTCTCAGGGGATCTGTGGGGTACTAGTTGGACCACCAGAGTCCCTAGGCTCAATCTTTCATTTTCTGGAAGAGAAACATAAATTTGATATTGCTTCAGAATAAAAACTATACCTTTTGAATGGACAGCAAGACCAAGGGTCAGGAATAGGTGACCCTCAAAATAGGAGAAGCAAACCAGAGAGTAGATGTTAAGAAGGAAGAGAATGTAGGTGCTTTCTCTGTTGCACACACAAAAAAAATCCCTTAATAATATATTACTGTTTTTTGGAAACAGTCAAACACTTCAGTTTTGTGATTTAAGGATCTGAAATAACTTTAAGACCACTTGCTTTGTAGGGGTGTAGTGAAGATT